>NC_059225.1:29536165-31030984 GCF_020615455.1 Coregonus clupeaformis
GAGCGATCTGCCTGGATATTTGTTCCCCTTTGTTCATTGCCTTTCTCAGACTAATATGAATAGACATAGAGTAAAGGCCAGGTTCTGTGGAGCTGGGTGTAGAGCTGGTATCAAGTCCCTTGTGTTGTATCTTTAATAAAAAAAACAGAGCTTCAGGGGAAATTGCAGATCTGCTTTTATCCTTTCCTCCGCCGTCTGTATCACACACACGGATACACACCCACACACTCACACACATACAGAACACACAAACACTGGCCCAACCCTCAGAGACACCCCTATCCCCTCTTCTAAAGGCCTCAGTGACATTCTCTGACTATCATCAATAATATGTTGGAGAGGCGATGTAATTTCCTTTACACATGGGCTTCCTTTAATCAGAAGCATTAAAGAATAACCATGCCTAGAAGATAAAGAAGGGGAAAGTAACAGAAGGAGGAGAGAGAGAAGTGAGTGGCTTGAGTGAAACCTGGACGGCCATCGAGGAGAAAAGGCTACCTTTAGATCCTCAGAGAGAATTCATGGAACTGCTGTTACTCTGTCTTGATGCTCTAACTGTAGACATCCCAAATGGCACCCTATTTTCCCCATATGCTCTGGTCAAAAGTAGTGCACTATATAGGGAATAAAGTGCTATTTGGGATGCAACCAGGCAGTATGTTCTTGTCCCTTCATACAGTAACAAGCGTTCACCCAGTGCTCACACACAGCACTTCTCCTTCCCCTGTTCTTCCAGATGGACCATGATCCGAGGAACCCCATGTACATCGCTTCACAAGGCCCTCTACCCTCCACCGTGGCTGACTTCTGGCAGGTAAAGCACAATCAAACATGAACTAACCATCAGTATCGGTTTATGACAGTGTGGGAGACATTTGCAAAAGAGCAGAAATCTGTGCAAAAAAATACAGTAAACCTCATTAGAATCTGGCAGCATGATTTCATTGTAAACTTTTCTTCAACAATGTGTATATTATAGGAGGAGATAATTTATCAAGATTATAATGAGGTATTTTTTGCGCAGATCTGTGCTCTTTTCCATCACGAAAATGTTGCCTTGTGGTTGTTAATGAAACTATGAAATGTAGGATTATTGCAGGATTGTTTTCTTTTGTTGTTAATTATTACGACTGCCCTGGTGTAACAAAGTTTGTTGCATTATGATACATGACAATAGCCTTCACCACTGTGAATATGACTACAAGGGCGATTTTCCAGCTTGCCATTTAGACCTGGCAACCCGGCAATCCTTTGCTGCCTCAGCCGTATGCCGGGTTGCCAAATGGTGTTATTATGCATTAGTGTGAAAGCACCCCAGTCATTAGGGAGGACCATTGCTCCCATACAGTCGAGTTAATGTATCAGCTGTGGCATTAATGTGTCTGTAACATGTTAGCATGGACCAGAGACATCCACAGGTTGAATCCCAAATGGCACCCTATTCCCTTTATAGTACACTACTTTTGACCATAGCCCTATGAACCGTGACCAAAAGTAATGCACTATGTAGGGAATAGGGTGCCGTGCCATTGGAGACGCAGCCACAGTCCAGCTGGTCCCTTCACTCCCCATGTTCAGCTGAAGATGCACTTACAGTAGGTACATACAGTGCATTCTGAAAGTATTCAGACCCCTTGACTTTTTCCACATTTTGTTACGTTACAGTCTTATTCTAAAATTGATTAAATAGTTTTTTTCCCTCATCAATCTACACACAATACCCCATAATGACAAAGCAAAAACAGGTTTTTAGAAATGTTTGCTAATTTATTAAAAATTAAAAACTGAAATATTACATTTACATAAGTATTCAGACCCTTTACTCAGTACTTTGTTGAAGCACCTTTGGCAGTGATTACAGCCTCAAGTCTTCTTGGGTATGACGCTACAAGCTTGGCACACCTGTATTTGGAGAGTTTCTCCCATTCTCTGCAGATCCTCTCAAGCTATGTCAGGTTGGATGGGGAGAGTCGCTGCACAGCTATTTTCAGGTCTCTCCAGAGATGTTAATTCGGGTTCAAGTCCGGGCTCTGGCTGGGCCACTCAAGGACATTCAGAGACTTGTCCCGAAGCCACTCCTGTGTTGTCTTGTCAGTGTGCTTAGGGTCGTTGTCCTGTTGGAAGTTGAACCTTCGCCCCAGTCTGAGGTCCTGAGTGCTCTGGAGCCGGTTTTCATCAAGGATCTCTCTGTACTTTACTCTGTTCATCTTTCCCTCAATCAGGTTCTTTGTCACCTCCCTGACCAAGGCCTTTCTCCCCCGATTGCTCTATTTGGCCGGGCGGCCAGCTCTAGGAAGAGTCTTGGTGGTTCAAAATGTCTTCAATTTTTTTGAATGATGGAGGCCACTGTGTTCTTGGGGACCTTCAATGTTGCAGAAATGTTTTGATACCCTTCCCCAGATCTGTGCCTCGACACAATTTTGTCTCGGAGCTCTACGGACAATTCCTTTGACCTCATGGCTTGGTTTTTGCTCTGACATGCACTGTCAACTGTGGGACCTTATATAAACAGGTGTGTGCCTTTCCAAATCATGTCCAATCAATTGAATTTACCACAGGTGGACTCCAATCAAATTGTAGAAACATCTCAAGAATGATCAATGGAAACAGGATGCACCTGAGCTCAATTTCGAGTCTCATAGCAAAGGGCCTGAATACTGTTTTCTATTTTTAATAAATGTGCAAACATTTCTAAAAATCTGTTTTCACTTTGTCATTATTGGGTATTGTATGTAGATTGATGAGGAAAAATCAATTTTCGAATAAAGCTGTAACGTAACAAAATGTGGAAAAAGTCAAGGGGTCTGAATACTTTCTGAATGCACTGTAAATGTCATCATGGAGTCTTTATACCTGTCATGCGCACACAGAAGGAACGGTTCACTTTATTGACGAGTCAGTTTTAAAAGAGATGATTGTTAATGGTGGCTTTCAGATGCAAATGTGTGCGTGTGTGTGTGCTGTCAGGTTCGATGGTTAGTTTGTAACACAGCAATTATGATTTTATCAAGCCATTACGCCTTCCCTTTGTTTGAAAAGTGCACCTTGATTGAATACACCATTTTGAAATGTATTTTGTCAATGTGCTGTCACTTCTCTTTAATGGGACATTTGTAAACACCTAATAAGAAAAAGTTTGCTTGCTTGTTTTTTTTCTTTGTTGTCATTTCATAAAGTGAGTAAACAACATATCCATTATCAAAATTAAATAAACCATTTACAGCTGAATATTTGGCTTAGTTTACTCTAAAACTAGCTTATTGCAACTTGCAAATAATTGACAATTAAAACGACAGTATATCCAGAGTGATGGACTTGAAAGGATAGCAATAAGTAATGAGTCGTTCTACTTTAAATATAGTTACATTGGCCTTGAATGCACGTAAAAACTCTTTCCAAATAAACTAACAGAAAAATATGCAAATTGGTCTGTCTAATCCGCAGTGGGCTTCTGCAGCACTCTGAAAGGCTCTCTAATCCTCCCCTTCCTCCTTCCATCCCTCCGTACCCCCAGCCTTCCACCTTTCTTCCCTCCCTCTGTCCCCAGCCATTACCTCAGCTCCACCAGGGCCTCACCCCCTCTGCTCGCTCTCGCTCTCTCTCTTTAGAGTTCAGGGAATAAGCCAATCACCATGAGGGTTCAAAGAGTTCCCAAACAGGGACCTTGACTTGGTTCTCTCGTTTTAGTCTCTGCTTGTGTGCTCAATAATGGAGAGGGGTTGTCTAGTGACTAAATTACTTTAGAAGTGAATTAAATAAAAAGTGTACATTGAGTTCATTTGTTTATTCTTTCTGACAGTATTTGTAAATTAGTCAAACAAATGAGACAAATAAGACAGATTCTTTCATTTGACACCTCTTCTTTGGTACGTACTGATAACCAACGTGGCTAGACCTGGGCACAGTTTGCTTGTAATGACACCGCTGGGCTGAATCACAGAGGTATGTAATTAGTTTATAGGCAGGACCATTGTGTTTTTATTGCTCTCATAAAACCAGTGTTTCTACCTCGTTTTCCTAATGGCCGCACTGGGCCTTGCTGTCGTCCAAGGACACATTAGATTTTGATAAGATAATCAGATGAAATGGAGCGGATCAGTTGAGCGAGCTCAGCTGGTGGAGAGAGCCAGGGGCACACGGGAGGCACTGTTCGACTTCCTCTGATCTACAATACAGTAGTACAGCTCAACTGATCACATGTTGGTGGCGGTGCAGACCAATAACGATCAGTCACACAATCCTGTACGTCGCATAACAATGTATCTATGTTGCTGAATGGCTAACATTGACTTTGTTTATTGAAAGGAAGTGAAAATAGAGATGTAGGAACATCAATCAATCACAACGCATCATTATACATTTCTAAATGTGGTGCTGTATTAACTCTTACTGTATTAACTCCTACTGTATTAACTCCTACTATATTAACTCCAAATGTATTAACTTCTACTGTATTAGCTCCTACTATATTAACTCCTACTGTATTAACTCCTACTGTATTAGCTCCTACTATATTAACTCCTCCTGTATTAACCTCTACTGTATTAACTTCTACTGCATTAATTCCTACTGCATTAACTTATACTGTAGTAACTCTTATTGTATTAACTCATACTGTATTAATTCATATTGTATTAACTCCTACTGTATGAGTGCCCTGTCTTTGTTAATATTACTAGATTTGAGCCCTCCTATGTTCCCTTGTGTCTTCAGATGGTGTGGGAGAGTGGCTGTGTGGTCATCGTCATGCTAACGCCCCTGTCTGAAAATGGAGTCAAACAGTGTCAACAGTACTGGCCGGACGAGGGCTCCAATGTCCACCATGTTTATGAGGTATAACAATTATCTTTGTTTAGGATGTGTTCTTTATTTGTTTAATATATTATTCATCTTTATTTTGATACATTTGGTAACTGTATTGTCCTTCCACATATCTGCTTGTAGTTGATTTGGTCCAGGGGTATCACTCAGAGAGAGTTAATACTGGCAAGAGGTTCTAAGCCCGTTCTAGTGATTTTATTTATAAGATTCTCACTCCTGTCCCTTGTCTCTGCAGGTGAACCTGGTGTCAGAACACATCTGGTGTGAGGACTTCCTGGTCAGGAGTTTCTACCTGAAGAACCTGCAGACCAACGAGACACGCACTGTCACGCAGTTCCACTTCCTTTCCTGGGTGGACCACAGCATCCCTGACTCAGCCAGGACCCTGCTGGACTTCCGTAGGTAGGCCACATGTGTCTCCGTCTGAAGGTCTGACCAATGGCTGCTCATTCTGTGTTCGCTTTGACCTAGGGTTGCAAAAATTCCGGTAACTTTCCCAAAATTCCTAGGTTTTCCAGAAATCCAGGTTGGAAGATTCCGGATTTCCTGCATATTCCCTCGTGATTCAGGGAATTTTCCAACCGGAATTTCTAGAAAACCTAGGAATTTTGGTAAAGTTACCAGAATTTTGCAACCTTAAAGGGATACTTCGTTATTTTGGCAATGAAGCCATTTATCTACTTAACCAGAGTTATATTAACTCATGGATATCATTTTTATGTCTGCGTCCAGTATGAAGGAAGTTAGTTTCGCAAGCCAATGCTAACTAGCGCTAGCGCAATGTCATTTCGTTAGCAGCTTCCTTCAAACTGCGTGCAGAGACATCACATTTTTATCTACGAGTTCATCTGATTCTAGATGAGGGCCTCATTGCCAAAATCCCGAAGTATCCCTTTAAGTATTAGCTTGTGATAACACTCCTTTTTTTGCTGCCATCCTGTCTACCTGTTCTCTTTGTTCCCTTTAACTCCTGTAATGGGTTTGTATAGTTGTTCCAGTAATGCCTCGGTCACACCGACAGTGTCATTGCTCAAAAGTTCAACATTCGCCTTCTGCTACCATTTCTGTCAAGCCGTCTACACATACAGTTTGATGCATACGTTCGATAAATCCAACGTATGCACCACACAGAACGCACTGCAACTGCCTCTGCAACGCAATGCTGCAAGGCAAACGCAGCGTTCCATTGGAAATGAATGTACTTCTGGTGTACCTAAAATGCAATGACGCTGTCGGTGTGATCGAGCAATACTTAATTGATCGTAGGGCTATTTCTCCCCTGCTCATGCAAGGCAGCAAATTAACCGTCCGCATGGCATGGCTTGAAAAAACCTTAATTCAAACAGCCAATTAAATGGGAAATGTCAAGCTAAAAAACCTGGGTGAATGGAGGGGAAAGCCAATGACTGTCTAACCTCTCCTCCCTGTTCTTCATCTGATGTGCGCTGGCAGAAGAGGCCCCCAGGGAAACAGCCTGAAAGGAATGGGAAATCCCAGTCCAAATGAGAATATGTCACAATTTAGACCAGTATGTTGCAAGCCCACTAATTGGAGAAGTTCTGCAGGTTAGAGAGAGCTCACCATGCTAAAGGGTTATTGCAGTCACACTAGATATCTAGCTCTCTTACTACATGGGGCCTCGTAGATGAGGGGAGACGGATTCACGCTCTCATGATGAGGTTTCCCTGCATGCTACTTCAAAATCAGTGTCACCCTCAGCCCAAGACGGAATTTCCACTTGGTCTAATGGTTAAGATCTTGGTTTCCCGGGCGGGAGACTGGGATTCAGATCCCACATGTGACACTCAATACACCACTCATGTAGCGGTTTTGGCCAACTATGAAATTAGCGGTTGCCAGTGTCATTTTTGTGATGTTGCAGCTAGTAATATGAGTCCAGTTGCATAGTCACAAAAGTGATCATTGGAAACTGTGTCTCTTCAGCCAGGCCTGTGCACACAATCTCTCTTTCCACTCCTCCCCTCAACTTTCTTCCCCTTAGGTTTGCATGATAACTCCCACCTACCCAGATCACTCTCAAACTACTCAAAATGCCTGGTTTATCTGATGAATTACCTGTAAAATGCATTTCATTTTCACCCTACTTTGTTTAACATTTTTCTTTCACAAACAAATCTTTCTTCATATTATTAAAAAGTGTGTATTTCTTATTCATTTAGATGTTCGTTTTAAAATCTGGAATTATTTGGAATATGGTTTGTTATAAATGTTAGGTCACAAAGATGACATAATATATGACATACATACAGTGCTAGTATGTCACCAATTACTGTATATCAAATGATATGAGTGCAAATAATATTCCTGTGTAGGGTTAGGGAACATTTTCCAGATGTATTATTTTTCTTCAGGAACTTCATTGAGCTTAGAAAACCCCCAGAATCTTGTCTAAATCACCTCTGATTTAGACCAATGTGGTCAATAGTTTCCATGGCAACATCTTGGTGTAGACGGCTTGTTGGCCCCCACTGTGTGCCTGTGGTGTGTAGCATTCATAATTGGGTTAATGCGTCGCAGATCATGACATCTCACCACCGCATCCATCATGGCAGTAAATACATGTCACAAAATGGTGTTTTAAATGGTGCTTCATTCATTCTCATTGTTCAACATGGACTTCTTTTGTCTTCACATTTTTTTGATTGACAACGGGACTCCAAAGGTTTACGCATTACAGACATTTTATTTTATATGTTTTTTGGTATATAAAGTACAGAATGCATAAGCAAAATGATCTCAGAAAAACAGCTGCCTCTAAAAGTATAAACTGAATTTGTCCAGATCAGTGAAATACTTTAAGCAGCCTACATGTGACCCTTTTTGCGATTCATCCACATATTTAAATGGATTCTACGTAACTATATGACTTTTATCAAATGTTATAGTGTACTAGCAAAGTTGAGCAGATGTTTGCCCAAATTGCCAAATGTTAAAGTGCTCCATGTTTTATTTACCTATATTGTTGTGAAGCGTGATATTAATAGCAGACTCTTCTTTCATTACAGAAAGGTTAACAAGTGCTACCGGGGTCGGTCTTGTCCAATAATAGTCCACTGCAGGCAAGTATACTTCAATAATTATAACCTTGTAACGATGCACAGGCTGTGTGGGTGTCAGTTACATTGCATGACAGACTGAGAAGGCATCAGCATGCTTCAGTTCGGCTAGCCGAAGTCGGCTAGGCGAACCGAACGAGTCTGCTCGCATACTCCCTTAAAATACCTTTGCTGATTTTTTTTAACAGTTTGTCCATTTTGAGACGCCATAGCCTTCCTCAAAATAATCTAAGATAACTCAATAAATCTGTCATTAATTTTGACATTTTTGCAGAGGAGATCTTAGTTGCACAATTTTACATCTAACTAAGATGTTTGGTGCAGTATTTTTCAATGAAATAATGTGCATGAAAACGAGTCGTCTCTCGTTGAATGACAACAAGTACTTTTTTGAAGAATCCCTACTGTTGACCAATGACCGATGAAGAGGCGTAGACTTTGGCTCCAAACTTCGGCTTGTGTGTCCGAACAGCCGGAAAAAAACTCACGAAGTCCAAAACGAACAAAAACGAACAAAATGTCGTCGTAATATATGCACGAACTCTACCGAACTGTTTCAGCTGGGAAGCATGCGGACGCCTTTAGTCAGACTTACAGTTACAGTACCTAAAGTATGGATCTATTTTTGGGGGATTTTTGTTAGTGAAGCTCCACTCGTTATTTAATATGGCAGGTATTTGCCTCCATATCTTTAATAGTGAGTAGTGTTCAGTCATGCATGGAGAGGGTCTGTCTGTCCGTTCGTCTGTCTGGCCATAGAGGTCTCTAGATGAGAAGCAGTGGATTAATGAAACAGTGGCGCTCCTCACGCCTCACGCTGCTCGGTCTCTCTCCTGTTCTATTGGCTTTGCCTTTATTAGAGAGATGGTGCATGCCTTGTTTGCAATTAACATACAGACAGATTGAAAGCCCGGCGGGCACAAAGAGAGGCTTTTCATGCAGTTATCTCTGGTGAAATGGAAAAGCAGGCTCTCCAAAGCTGCTCTGCTAATGGCCTCTGGCCTCTTCAGCTCCCCTCTGCTCCTGAGGAGCCTGCATGCTGCAAGCTGCATGCTGCACGCTGCTGCTTTTAAAAGCTTTTGTCCCTTATAACGTCAGTTCCAAATCAGTCCTCTGAAGTATTTGGACCACACATGCATGTGTACACACACACACGTTCTTTTAAAAAAACGTACAAAATTATAATTCTAATTTGCGTGCTGATAACAGCTTTGTACTCAAGGGTTATTCAAGCTTTTATTAATGTCCTATGATCTTTAATTTAATATCTTATAAATACCTGCTATTACTCGTGTGTACTTATACAATAATATCTTTGACTTTTTAAACGCTCAGTTAACGCTCTTCTCATCATTTGTATTTTCCTCAAAGACTTTACAGTAATAATGCAAGAAAATCTATAATGCAAGAAAGTCTAAATGAGCTAGGCCTATTTGTTGTCATGTAAGAGGCAAACACTAACTGTGGTATTGATTAAAGCTGCTTTGTGTTCTTTTTCTGCCTCACTAAAGAGTGCCTTCTCCTCTGGTTGCTTTGCAGTGACGGGGCTGGCAGAAGCGGAACGTACATTCTGATTGACATGGTCCTCAATAGGATGGCTAAAGGTAGGAGTCGATGGGCCTCTCCGTCTCGCACTCTTTACTGCTTGTGTGGAGACGTTGCCATGGCAATGGCAAAAAACATTTCAGCTAAAGGTCTTGGGATGCATTAGAGGGTAACTGAGTAAGGCCTCTGCTGAATACTATGGGAGGGCTCTTCAGGAAGAATGGGAAAGAGAGAGAGAGTGATGTAGAGAGAGGTGGGGTGGGAGAGAGGGGGGTGAGGGAGAGAGAAACAGTGAGAGAGAGGGGATGAGAGGGAGAGAGAGAGGGGGTGAGAGAGAGAGAGAGGGGGTGAGAGAGAGAGAGAGAGGGGATGAGAGGGAGAGAGAGAGGGGATGAGAGGGAGAGAGAGAGGGGGTGAGAGGGAGAGAGAGAGGGGGATGAGAGGGAGAGAGAGAGGGGATGAGAGGGAGAGAGAGAGGGATGAGAGGGAGAGAGAGAGGGGGTGAGAGGGAGAGAGAGAGGGGGTGAGAGGGAGAGAGAGAGGGGGTGAGAGGGAGAGAGAGAGGGGGTGAGAGGGAGAGAGAGAGGGGGTGAGAGGGAGAGAGAGAGGGGGTGAGAGAGAGATAAATAGCATGGATACTAATAACATTCACATATGTATTTATTTGTAATTTCGTTTTAAAAGGTACTTATTTCAACTGTTGGTTTTTAACCATCATTAATGTCAAATTCATTTCCCTGTGAAGGTCAAGTTAATTTATTATAATTATAATGTATATATTCCAACTGAATTTGGTTTCTCACAACATTCAAATATTGGTATACTAATCGACATGAACAACCACCTTTGAATAGGTTCTCAGAACGTTATGCGCATATAGTATACTACACCAGGCTCGGTTTTGCATAATCAGAAATAACTCCAGTAGAGTGTACAATAGATGCCACCTGCCCTCCCACCCCTATCAGAACAGGTCATCCATACATCTGGCCCTGACCCTGTCCTCCCCTTCCCCCTGCTCCATAGCTTTGGTCTTAATGGGGCATCAAAGGGCGGAGTCAGGGTAACATGGTCCTGCTGGATGGAGGTCTTTCTCAGGCTGTCACACACATCCCTGGTCTGGGTCCTGGGCTAGAGGTTTGTGTTAGGGGTTTGGACTGGGGCTGTGGGCTGTGGGCTGAGGCTGGGGCTAGGGGTTTGGACTGGGACTAGGGCTTGGGATTTGACCTAGGGCTGTGGCTAGGGGTTGGGACTCGGGCTGCAGTGTTTTCCATTAGTGGCAGCCGTTGGTTAACCAGTCGGTTACCTTTTACACTTCATATTAACTAGGCTACTTTTCATTTAAAGGTTTAAATTCACTAGTCCGTCGATCCCTCTCACGCTACAATTAATAATATGCATCTTCTTGCGCTCTATTGATAGTATAGGCGTCTGTCAGTCACAAAGCGAGCGATGACAGAGAAACGAGGTCTGCAGTCTTTCCCGCCTCCTGGTACAATTTTGCACTGTAGTTGGTTGCAGTCAAATTTATTTACACAGAGGGAGAGAGCATGATGCTCGTGGATTTGCATGTCCCATGTATGTAAGTGGTAACGATGAATCGAAATCCACCTAGCCTAATTATTGTTTTCTGGAATATTCATTTATTTTCTTTTGCGTGTTTCACATAGCCAGCCACATGGAGTCATGCTTTGACAACTGAACAGCAAGCGTTGACTAGTTTATAAAAGGTGTGGAACTGACTGAATAAATCTCCTGTATCCCTTTGCCATTCTTAAATCATGCAACATTGTTATATGTCCATGGTATCGCATCAGGACAAGTAAACCAAACGATTTCCTAGGTTTCCTTTCCTAGGATGTTGGGGTTTGCCAGACAGTGACGCTAATTGAGTGACTCTCATCTCGTCAGTCAGTGTAGCCTACCGAATCGCATCGGTGAGAGAGCCATTCATTTGGCTCCCTAATTTGCATAGGCTACTGGTAGACCTAGGCTTTTTGGCGATTATCTGCAGATAAATTATGAAAACATTCGTTTTTATTTATTTATTTATTTCACCTTTATTTAACCAGGTAAGCCAGTTGAGAACAAGTTCTCATTTACAAGTGCGACCTGGCCAAGATAAAGCAAAGCAGTGCGATAAAAACAACAACAACACAGAGTTAAATATGGAATAAACAAAACGTACAGTCAATAACACAATAGAAAATCTATATACAGTGTGTGCAAATGTAGTAAGTTATGGAGCTATGGCAATAAATAGGCCATAGTGCAAAATAATTACAATTTAGTATTAACACTGGAGTGATAGATGTGCAGAAGATGATGTGCAAATAGAGATACCGGGGTGCAAATGAGCAAAATAAATAACAATGTAAATAAAAAGGTATTTAAAGCTGATCTACCCCCTAAAAAACAAAAACAAAAACAACAAAAAACTATGTAAATAACAATATGGGGATGAGGTAGTTGGGTGGGCTAATTACAGATGGGCTGTGTACAGGTACAGTGATCGGTAAGCTGCTCTGACAACTGATGCTTAAAGACAGTGAGGGAGATAAGTGTCTCCAGCTTCAGAGATTTTTGCAGTTCGTTCCAGTCATTTACAGCAGAGAACTGGAAGGAATGGCGGCCAAAGGAGGTGTTGGCTTTGGGGTTGACCAGTGAGATATACCTGCTGGAACGCATACTATGGGTGGGTGTTGCTATGGTGACCAATGATCTAAGATAAGGCGGGGATTTGCCTAGAAGTGATTTATAGATGACCTGGAGCCAGTGGGTTTGGCAACGAATATGTAGTGAGGGAATAGTTGAAGATGGTGAATCATCACTGCAGGAACAATAGATAGTGGAGAGCCTCATTCTGGTCCAAATATGATAATAAGGGCCTTCACGGAATCCAGGCATTAAAATGGAATTCAACAATTTTCAAAAATGTATTGCCCTTTGTAGGGAATCAACTAAATGTATAGAACATTTATTAATTAGTCCAAGTTTATCATAAGACATTAACAGAATGCATCAGTGATTCGTATTTCCTGCAACTTTCTGAAGAGGCAATGAGAATGCCCTGTCTGTGTGTGTGTGTGCGGTGTATGCGTCTACCACTTTGTGTAGCCATTAGCGATGATGCTAATGAAAACAGTATGGCAGAATGATATCATGATTATTTTCATCAATCCAGTGGGTATTTGTTTTGCAAACTCTACCAGTACATCACTGGGCCAAGCTTCCTGCCATCCAGGACCTCTATACCAGGCGGTGTCAGAGGAAGGCCCCAAAAATTGTCAAA
Organism: Coregonus clupeaformis; assembly: GCF_020615455.1. Taxonomy (NCBI): domain Eukaryota; kingdom Metazoa; phylum Chordata; class Actinopteri; order Salmoniformes; family Salmonidae; genus Coregonus; species Coregonus clupeaformis. Next base: position 29,548,901 of record NC_059225.1, read on the forward strand.
GACTCCAGCCACCCTAGTCATAGACTGTTCTCTCTGCTACCACACGGCAAGCGGTACCGGAGCGCCAAGTCTAGGTCCAAGAGGCTTCTATCCCCAAGCCATAAGACTCCTGAACATCTAATCCAGTACCCAGACTATTTGCATTGCCCTCCCCCCTTTTACGCTGCTGCTACTCTCTGTTTATTATCTATGCATAGTCACTTTAATAACTCTACCTACATGTACATATTACCTCAATTACCTCGACTAACCGGTGCCCCTGCACATTGACTCGGTACAGGTACCCCCTGTATATAGCCTCGCTATTGTTATTTTACTACTGCGCTTTAATTATTAGTTACTTTTATTTATTTTTTTTGGGGGGGGTGTATTCTTTCTTAAAACTGCATTGTTGGTTAAGGGCTTGTAAGTAAGTATTTCACTGTAAGGTCTACACCTGTTGTATTCGGCACATGTGACAGATAACATTTGATTTGAACTAACAGCCTCTTGCTAGGTGCACACTTGAATTAGGGTTTAAATTAAACTACACCCAAAAATCTAAATTTCTCATATTTTTCCCAGAGCTCAAAAGTGGTCTGCTGATGTGGTTTAAGCTTTGCTGTGGACTTAGAACATCCAATTTGGTGGTTTTTCGAGAGCGAAAACCTGAAAAAACAGGGAAAACAGAAACCTGGAAACCTGGAAAAACTAAACGGAGAAAACGGAATTTGGGAAAGAACAAAACATAATCAGGCAAAAAAATTTAACAGATTTAATAGGGCCGTAGCTAATGATAATTATACATTTAGGCTATGTAAAATCAGAAAGTTATAATACTTAAGACTGATATAACTCCTTTATTTTTTCAATATAATATGGGCTATTTACTTCATTTTTCTGTTTAATAAAATACATAATTTGAAGAACCAACATAATTGTGACAATTCATATCTTACAATAAAACTGTAAATAAGACTTTAATCTCAAGAGAAGACAGGTTAAATGTAAAAAAAAAAAAAAAAAAAAGAATGGTCTCTTACTTAGAAGACAGTCCTGATCATATAGGCCTAGACCTAGACAATATCCAAAACAATTAACAATACACTGAATTCATACATGTTGTAAAGTAATGTCTTTCTACACATTACATTACATTTTACCACAACTAATTGTTTCAATCTGGGAGGTAAACTCAATAAAGTATTCAATAATAATTTTGCTTTGTATTTTGGATAGAATCAAGGCATTAGAATATACCAGAGGCCACCAAAATAGAGCTACTTCTGAAGAAAAAAAATCCCCCCCCAGACCCTCCCGGCCTGGGTGTGCCTGGTTGGCTACTTTTTCTATTTGGCTGGCTACTCTATGTATGTATGGAAAACACTGGGGCTGGGACCAGACCCACAGGTTTTTGTTATGTTGAGCAATGAGCAACCCAGAGTATGAGCGGCCTTTCCATCTTTGTCTGGTGTGAGTCTCATCTGGTCTTGAGGAGTGTGAGGCCTTGTGTTTCCAAACAGAATGAAAAGCCCAGAGGCCCAGACATAAAATCCCTCGTTCTCCTTCCTCCCCCTCTTCTTCATCTTCTTCTCTCCTCCAGAGTGTGAATTGTACACAAGTATGAGAATTTCACTCCAAAGCCTTTTCTTGTTTGAGGAGTTTCTCCCCTCCTATACTTGAGAATCCAACCCTTCTGAAACATGAAAGTATTGGAGCACTTTGAGCTGGGAATCCAGCTGCATAAACTGGCTCCCTCCCCTCTCTCCCCATTTTCAAAAAGTCTTTAAGGGCTTGAGGATTTCTCTCCCTCTATTTATTTTTTAGGGGATTAAATCTCAAATGAGCCCCTCCAACTCGCCATTTATTAGAAACTCGAACAATAGTCTGGTTGTTGAAGTCATACAAGCTAAAGGTGAAAGGAGATTTCAAATCAGTGTTCATTGCTAGTTGGTATCATTCTGTTTGTTACTCAGACATAACATACTGTAGCTCACATAACTTGCTGAGTTTTAAAATGACACAACAAAATGAATTGTACGGGGAAGGTGAACTACATCACATCCAGCATATTAATTTTTCAAAATCATACGAAGTACAGCAAATTGGCTTGATTTTGCACACATCATTCTGAAATCTGATTCTCTACGATATCAGAAATGTAAGCTTCTGAAAACTTGAATCACAGTTGGGCATAGTGCAGTGGTGCTACTACAATGCATGGTTCTAATTTAAGCGGTGCACAGTTTCTTTGATTGCATCATTCATTGTACAATATTCCCTGCTCCAGAAATATCTCCATGCATATATTATTCTAGTGAAAACAGTCAGTGGCTCCTGGCCAAGTCTTTCGAGGGATGAATGTAATAATTTTCAATCACCGTGCCGTTCCAAAGGGAGCCGGTAGAAAGGAGATTGACAGATGTGAGCTGGATTAATCTGCTGCTTTGAACTCAGTCCAATTTGTGGTCTGTTGCAGGTGCTAAAGAGATTGATATTGCCGCTACCCTGGAGCACTTGAGAGACCAAAGAGCCGGCATGGTCCAGACAAAGGTAAGGTCCCTCGCTCTGAGCGGGGGAGAGAGGGGGGGGTTCATGTCACTCACTCAGAGGTGCATCTAGTTCACGGGTAAGCGCATAATGACATGAGCCTTACGGGAGATGAAATGATCAAGCGATTCATAGGCTGCTTGAAATTATCAAGACCATTTCTTTATTGGAGGAGCTATTTTGAATTATGCTCAGTCAGTTCATATTCCAAATCACAAATGAGGAGGTTTATGTCCACAGACACTGAGGGCTGGTTTCCCTGACATATATTTAGCCTAGTTCTGGATTAAAAAGCATGCTCGATGGAGAATCTCCGTTGAAAGAGCTATTTAGTCCAGGGCTAGGATTAATCTCTGTCTGGGAAACCAGCCATGAGACCTCAGAGTTTCAGAGCTCCAAGATGATGTAAGCTAAGTGGTTGGCCTTTTGCAAAATCCAAAACTCATGTAATTCTTGTTTGCCTCTAGAATTTAGAGTAGCCTCTTAACTCCAATTCCCCTGTTCTTTAACTAAAATAATCTAACTCATTTTAGTGAGGGAGGTTTGAAACATCTCATTACAATCAAGTGGGTTCCCTGGAGAATTTCTGTGTTTAAACAGACCATGCTCTCTCATTTATGAATACTGAATTATTATGATGGGCAGCGAAAGCTTTTTGTGTCTTTTAAGACGGACACATTTAGTTCTGGAAATATAAATTAAGTCAAACTCAAGGCAAAATTAGGCTGTATGACATTTGTTTTCTAAAAGACTGGAGACTTCCTGAATGTTTTATTTATGTAATTTCTATTGATTTAATCCAGCTTTCTCTGAATCCCATTTACCATTGACTCAGGTCTCTGATTGGAGCTTGTTAGGGAAGTTTTAATTTAGGCAAAAATAAAAGTTTCAAGCCTTTTACTAAAACATCTAAGGGCAAATTAAATTACATCAGAGAACTAGCATTATTATTGATGTGGTGCCTCGCTGTTTCATGAAGAGCATAAATTGTAGATTTTAGTTTTTAGGACAGCTTTTAGCTGTAAAATATATACAACATTAGCTGTTCTGGTCTTACATGTAGATAGAAGTGATAGATATTACAGCGTTGAAATATCACAAATCATTTTTACATTTTTTTTCATACCAATAGACAATACTTACTTACTCTATGCTCAAGCAAGTATCCTGTAACTTTGTGGTGAAGACAGAGGTTTGACTCCCTCCAGTGGTGGAAATGTAAAACCCTCTTCCGAGGCCACCATAATGCACCTTAAAGCTGAGATCTGCGATTGGGGAAACAGCATCTATCAATTTTTTTAATTAACTACAGCTATTAAAGGTCCTGTATAAAGACATATAAAAATAGGAACAACCTAAGCAAAAAAACTATTGACATTACTTGTTATAAAGAACTCCTCAGTATAGATTTTATTTTACCCCCGGCGAAAATGTGGCATGTTTTGACATATCTGAAGCAGGATTCTTGCGAACGCCTACCTCTCTTCAGTGAGTTTATTTTAGCGCCTGCAGCCTGAATGAGAGTTGAGTAGAATGTGAAACAGTGGGTCTTCAGGGTGAAAATCGATCGGACCTGTTGTGCTCTTCAGGGAGCACAGTGAGTCACACACACACACAAACACACACACACACACACACTTGAGAGAAGAGTTGACTTAGGCCTAGATTCAATCAGTTCAAGCGTTAACCCGCGCTAGCCAACACCCGCGTAGCTGGTGTTTTGGAGGTGTCGGAGGTGTAACTGCGTTGAAGCTGTCAAATCAGTGAGCAGCTGCTCGTGGTCATTGTCAAGAAGCCGCACCCGTTCCACCTGCGTAAGTTCCGAACGAGAAAGTCTAGGCTATATAGAAATAATGATACTCAAATGAAAAAAATGAAAAAAATGACGAAATCGAGGTGTAGATTACATCACACATGCCGGTGTTCAAACTTGTAACATGGCTACATGTGATTTCGACTAATGTGACTTGGTGCATGCAATGGCAACGTCCAGTGATAGGTATAACGCCGGGAGCCGCTTGTGGATTTGACAGCTCTAACACAGTTCCACCGCCAAAACATCAGCTATGCGGGTGTCGGCTAGCATGGATATTATTGAATCTAGGCCTTAGAAGCTTATTTAAAGACATCCCTGGCTGAGTCTACAGTGGCACTGACTTCACTCACACACTCAGAGAGGAAGCTCGGAGAAGGGCACAACTGCTCCCTCCATTGTCTCTGTAGCCACGACACAACAGGGGGGCATTAGACAAAGTGTCACTCTGATATGACTCACTGACAGTCCTATACCTTTACACACCGGACAAGAGGTAGTTATAAACCAGTCACTGAACAACTCTCTCTCTCTCTCTCTCTCTCTCTCTCTCTCTCTCTCTCTCTCTCTCTCTCTCTCTCTCTCTCTCTCTCTCTCTCTCTCTCTCTCTCTCTCTCTCTCTCTCTCTCTCTCTCTCTCTCTCTCTCTCTCTCTCTCTCTCTCTCCCTCCCTCCCTCCCTCCCTCCCTCCCTCCCTCCCCCCCACAGGAGCAGTTTGAGCTTGCGCTGACAGCCGTGGCGGAGGAGGTGAATGCCATCCTAAAAGCACTTCCACAGTGAAACTCGACGCCGCACCGTGCCACGTCTCGCTGCCTAAACACACGTTCCTCTGCCCACTCAAGTCTGACAGCTCGTTTATGTCCCAAATGGCACCCTATTCCCATAAAGCTCTGGTCAGAAGTAGTGCTCTATGTAGGGAATAGGGTGCCATTTGGGACATACATACCTATCTTCTCCTGTTTCTCTCTCCTCTGATTCTCTCGCTTTCTCTCTATCTCTCTCTTGGTATACTGATGAATGTTGTGCCAGATACTTGACCGACCTGGTCTTCTTAAGTGTGATGTATTCTGTTTGCAGTTGTTATCGAACATATGTTCCAGTACCACTTACAGATAGCTAGACAAGGTCACGTGTGTTCTCTCTCTGTCTTTGTGATCTGAATAATCTATTATACTAAGAATCAGATAATTGGTTATTGATGTGTGATGAATATGATATTGTATTCAAGGGCCGAACATCTGTGTCCTGTATATTGAGAAGATGCTTCAAGGAATGACGTTGAAGTGATCTTTGCTATTACATATTCTATGGCCCTGTTCAAATACTTTCTAAATGCATCCTTCCTTCCTTCCTTGAGGATCTGTAAGTGATATACAGATACCCAGTCTAAAACCCCAAAGAGCAAGCAATGCAGATGCAGAAGCACAGTGTCTAGGAAAAACTCCCTAGAAAGGAAGGAACCTAGGAAGAAACCTAAAGGAACCAGGCTCCGAGGGGTGGCCAGTCCTCTTCTGGCTCTGCCACCACTATATTACTTTCACCAATCCAACCAATGAATATCTGTGATAACTTTAAGTAGGAAGGAAGTATTTAAACAGTGCCGGTATGTGAGACTCGATTCAGTCAGATACGCTTTAGCCAATATCCGCATAGCAGTTGTTTTGACAGTGTCGGAGGTGGAACTGCCTTAGAGCTGTCAAATCCACAAGCAGCTCCTGGCATTATACCTAAAGTGGACATTGCCATTGGCTGCGCGGAGTCTCATGAACAGAAATCTCATGCAGCCTTGTTTACAAGTTCGAACCCTGGAATGTGAGATGTTATTTTGTTGAATTATTTTTCAATTTGATCATAATTATTTCTATATAGCCTACAATTTCTCATTGTGAACTTCTAACGCAATTGGGGGGGGGCTTCATGACAATGACTATGATTTGACAGCTCCAAAGCAATTCAACCTCCGACACCGCCAAAGCATTCGCTATGTGGGTGTCTGCTATCGCTGGTTAATGCTTGATCTGATTGAATCTTAGTTGTTCTCTTATGCAGACTGCATTTGTTTGTTATATACATTGTTTTGTATATGAATTTAATACCGTTAATATTTAAAATCACAGAAATGTAATGATTACAAATACACTGTGTACAAAACATTAAGAAGACCTTCCTAATATTGAGTTGTCTTGCCCAGTCACCCTCTGAATGGCAAACATACACAATCCATGTCTCAATTGTCTCAAGGCATAAAAATCCTTCTTTAACCGGTCTCCTCCCCTTCATCTACACTGATTGAAGTGGATTCAACAAGTGACATCAGTAAGGGATCATAGCTTTCACCCGGATTCACCTGGTCAGTCTATGTTATGGAAAGAGCAGGTGTTCTTACTGTTTTGTACACTCAGTGTAGAGTGAGCAATATATATATTAACAATATGATATGATATGATTAAACTGAATTATATTGGCATTATTAATATGTTTATTTTTTCCTCTTAATCGACAGAATATTGTGACTCATGTGTACAGGTAAAGTCCATGTATAGAATATAAATGATTGGAAGCTTGTTGTGCTATTAAAATGTTTAATGAACTTAAATGAAAATGTCAATGAAAACCGTATATTTTGTGTGGAAACTAAATTCGAACAGATTGATAATAAACCATAGAACGGTTGACCAGACATTTGTCTGTCATTTTTTCCACTAGCTCTTTAGAAAACATTCAAAGGAAGAAGTACCTATGGCATTTGATCAGTTGAATAAAAGCCGTCTTCTTTTACCAGAGGGTGAGTGCATTGCCTGAATACCAAACTTGAAATAAAGATAGATACCCACACACTGATGAATTCTCCTACAGTTTATTGTGCAACGTTTCCACCCGAAGGTCTTCATCAGGCTTAACCAACGTGAATAAAGCAGTGATATTTACAGAACATGCCTAGACAGATTAAATGATTGGCTCACCACCTTTTGTCATTTGAGAGACAGGGTAGGCAATGAAACAGAAAATCAGCCCAGTGTTTTACCCACTGAGATCCATTAGGGGGTAATACCAGGAGTGAAAGTTCTGGGCAGTGTAAGGGCTCGTCATACACCGTATGGGAGACAACAATCAGATTGTCTTCATTTCAATCTCAAATCAGTTTTGTGTAGCCTATTGCACCAAGAGCAGGGCACTGATTATCTTTACTTCCTAGGTTGTCATAGAGCTTTTCAGTTTCTGAATGTTGTTGAGAACATGGTGGGTGTCCATATTCCTACTCACAAGTCATTGCCGTACACTTGTGCATAACTATTCATATTGGAGCAGTTTACTCAGGATCAGCATTTCTACCAGACAGACGGAAGAAGAAAGGGAACCGGGGACAGGGATATTGCCCTGCAGCGCCAACTAGTTTAAAACCTTCATCAAAGTTATCAGGGCCTTGGATAGACATGAGAGACTGCCTCAGCAATCTGCTCCCCATTCATTCCCAACAGGCCCCTTTTTGGGGGGAAATCCTGGAAAGCATCCCAGCCAGCTCCCAGCAAACACTTGGGATTTCCGTATGCTCTCCATGGACAAATGACATGTTTGTAAGCTTGTTGTGTTACTCATCCATTGATCAGCAGGTGTTTGGTGCTGTAATAACAACCCATCTCTATGATTCACAGCCACAAAGCAGGTGCTTGAATAGCTGAGTAAGTTTTATAGTGTACAACTCTCCTTTCACTGCAATCACATCTAACTATCTAGCCAATCGGATTCCACCCACGATTGGGAATTTAACGTTCCACCTTGTAATTCAACCAAACTTGGTTTAATATACAAAATCAATTATTTTCTGCAGACTTCTTGATAATATCTAGAGGGGGCATTACACCCATGGGCCTCTCAACAAAAATGATTAATGTAATTTCCCACCAATTCAAAAACACTCACTGAACCACCGAACCCTAACACCAACCTAGTAATGAAGTCAAGAGCAATAGCACGGCTTAGATATACACAGAGGACATATTGATTGGTGAAATGTTGCGTTTGCTGAGACCAACCACAAAGTGGTGTATTAAGTGATTGAGAGTTAGCAGTAATTAAAACGAGGTAGTGGTTGAGAGTCGGAAGAGAGGAGAGCATGTGAGAACAATAAAAGGGTGGGTTGCTACAGATTATAAACTGGGTGGTTCGAGCCCTGAATGCTGATTGGCTGACAGCCGTGGTATATCAGACCATATACCACAGGTATGATAAAACATTTATTTTTACTGCTCTACTTACGTTGGTAACCAGTTTATAATAGCAATAAGGCACCACGGGGGTTTGTGGTATATGGCCAATATACCACGGCTAAGGGCTGTATCCAGGCACTCCGCTTTGCGTCGTGACTATGAACAGCCCTTAGCCGTGGTGTATTGGCCATATACCACTCCCCCTCGGGCCTTACTGCTTTAGTGTATTTGTATTTATTATGGGGTCCAGCAAAATTAAGGCTGTTTATAAAATGTTATTACAATTACATTACAATACATTCACAACAGATTTCACAACACATTAAGTGTGTGCCCTCAGGCCACTACTCTACTACCACATATCTACAACACAAAATCCATGTGTACATGTGTGTATAGTGCGTATGTTATTGTGTGTGTGTGTGTGTGTGCATGTGTCTGCGCCTGTGTTTGTGTCTCTTCACAATCCCCGTTGTCCATAAGGTGTATTTTATCTGTTTTTTAAATCTGATTTTACCACTTGCATCAGTTACTTGATGTGGAATAGTGTTCCATGTAATCATGGCTCTATGTAGTACTGTGCGCCTCCCATAGTCTGTTCTGGACTTGGGGACCGTGAAGAGACCTCTGGTGGCATGTCTTGTGGGGTATGCATGGGTGTCCGAGCTGTGTGCCAGTAGTTCAAAGAGACAGCTCGGTGCATTCAACATGTCAATACCTGTAACAGAGTGGGTTGTAACAGCATTTTAAGTGCAATTGAAAAGGTCTGAGACTGAAAAGGTCCACTCATCGTTCAGGGTTTGGTCTGTGTCTTAGGGACCTGCACTATTATCAAAGGATCATTGTGTTTTAAAGCTGCTTGTTTGGGGTCTGAGTGAGCCATGCACTTGAGGATAACTTTCATCTTTAACGTTGTTGCTGGGATAGATGCATTTTCCCATTTGATATCACGAATTACTCAATTTCTGCCCACAACATTCCAATGTACTCTTTGACCAGGACCTGTCACAGTCAGTGTAACCACATTGTGAAAGTACAAACAAATGCCTGATCGTTGAGTCAGATGGACCTCAGTCACACTAGACTAGAGGAAGCATCCTAACTCAAACAGTCATCTGGAAATGTTAAAATCCCTAATCGCTTTGTTAAACCAATGATCATAAAAAGCTATGCACTATTTAATTTTGTAATATTGAACTATTTGAAACATATTAATCCTCCCAAATGGGAGATGACAGAATATCTAAGGCATTGGAACACACTAGGTAAGCGACAGCAGGAGAAAGCAATTACCATGAATACATTTTCTAATAAACTTGTATCCTTCAGATGATAAGCAATTAAATATGTGTAATTATGGTTTCCATACAGTCATTTCTAAGCTGATTAGTTCTGTGTACTTTAAATCCTGTAATGGAGCTGTGGATGGGCTATGGACGGGCGTGGCAGCTCATCTGCACATCTCTAATGCTAATGAGGCCTTAGGAATGCCGAATAGCAGCAATAAGCCTGTTCTCAGCCCCAGTTATAAAAGCTGTCAGGGGAGGGACATGTCAGTGACGAGAAATGGAGACGCAGCCTGTATGTACTCGCCCTGTGCACACAGGCAGTGTCACTGTCACCAAGGGCTCAACAGGGATAAGGCCGTTTGCATTTTAGTCTTCTTTGACTTGGTGGGTGGGAGACTGAGACTTATAAATAAAATAAAATCAACTCAAATGTTATTGGTCACATACACATATTTAGCAGATGTTATTGCGGGTGAAGCGAAATGCTTGTTTTTACTGCTCTGAATGATGCTGTTCTGGAGCGATGATGAGCAGCACTAACTGATCCACTCACCTCTAGAGGGTTGATCAGTATTATGAGGAAGTCTATCAGGTCAGGTGTGTTGACTCAAGTCTAATGTTCAGTCTCAGGTTTTAAGGTTTTAACCAGTCAATGCAAGTCAGATGTGTGTTTTCCCCTTGGAATATGACACCTGGGACACGGCTGTAAAATGAGAGTTTAAGAGGTTTTTTGGGAATGGTTATTAGACTTTTAACAGTTAGGGAAAAAAGAGTGTGATGAGTTTTTAAGCAGCACAACATCTGGTGGGATAAAAAGGCTTTAATCATGGTGGATATCTTTGCTCATTAGTGACATACACACAGACAGACACACACCCCTTCCCTCCTCCTCGGTTATTAACGGGCAAACAGGTGTGACACTGACATTTTACAGTTTCGTCCCTGTCCCATCATGCGTCAGGGAAACTCCTGGCATTTTGCCTCTGTGTGTTTTTATCAGCGCTGGCTGCAGGACTGACCAGTGTGACCCCAATGTTGCCCACTGTCACTCATCATAAGTGAGTTTATCAACACACATCTAATCGGCACACTCCAGTGGGACCTTAACCATTTGCATACTAAGATTACTTTCTTCTGCTTGGCAGAGGAGCCACCTCCTTTGCATAATTAAAAATGATAAGGACACCGCTAACAAATGTGTCATAACATTGTTAGATATACAACTATATTTTAAAGAATACATTTAGAGAGGCAATGGATTGGAAAAGGGCTAAAGGGTACAAAACATTACAAATTCAAAATCAAATAGCTAAATGATCCTTGGTATGACCTTCTTAAAACAATTCCATATAGCTTAGTAGAACCCCCGCCCTTCCCCGGGCTTAGACAGGTCTTAGACTGTTATGGGTATTAAGGACAATTGCTCTTTCCATGACATAGACTGACCAGGTGAATCCAGGTGAAAACTATGATCCTTATTGATGTCACCTGTTAAATCCACTTCAATCAGTCTAGATGAAGGACAGGTTAAAGAAGGATTTTTAATCCTTGAGACAACTCAGACAGGGATGCTGGCCCGTGTTGACTACAATGCTTCCCACAGTTGTGTTCTTGACACAAACCAGAAGGTAAATGGGCAAGAATGGGGTATGGTAGTAAGTGTCAGGCGCACCGGTTTGTGTCAAGAACACAACTGTGGGAAGCATTGTAGTCAACATGGGCCAGCATCCCTGTGGAATGCTTTCGACACCTTGTAGTCCATGCCCGACGAATTGAGGCTGTTCTGAGGGCAAAAGGGGGTGCACCTCAATATTAGGAAGGTGTTCAGAATGTTTTGTACACTGTGTATGTTATGGCATAGATATATGAGCAGTGGGAGTTTGAGCATTTCACATCTTTACAGATGGTTGATAAATATGCTATGATCAGGTTCAGTAGGCCTATATGTTTATTTTATTTGTATTTATTTCACCTTTATTTAACCAGGTAAGCCAGTTGAGAACAAGTTCTCATTTACAACTGCGACCTGGCCAAGATAAAGCAAAGCAGTGCGATTTAAAAACAACAACAACACAGAGTTACATATGGAATAAACAAAACGTACAGTCAATAACACAATAGAAAATCTATATACAGTGTGTGCAAATGTAGTAAGTTATGGAGGTAAGGCAATAAATAGGCCATAGTGCAAAATAATTACAATTTAGTATTAACACTGGAGTGATAGATGTGCAGAAGATGATGTGTAAATAGAGATACTGGGGTGCAAATGAGCAAAATAAATAACAATGTAAATAACAACATTGTTTTTGGACACAGGTCCAGGAATGGCTAAAGGATTGCAATATTTACCTGGAGCTAACCCTGCAGATAGCACTACTGGGTGATCTGAAAAGTCATAGTCAATCGATCAATAATATAATAATACTTTTAGCAAAAATGTTTATTTTCAATTTACGATCTGTAGAAACAATGAGAATAGAAAGGTTCAGAACTTTTGTAAAACATCACAGTACAGTTGAAAAATATATGGCAAATAGAAATCCAATATGGATGGTGTTAAGAGATAGATGGGAGGTGTTGAATGGAGCTGAAGGATGGGACTAATAACAACAACTAATAACAACAAGATAACTAATGTAAAGCATACAGTGTCTATAATAAGTATGTAGGTTATAGGTTGAGAGCTTTTGTGAAAGAGCATAGTTAGAAAAATATGGCATATAGAAGCAAACCAGATGGACATCATGAAAAATGATCGGAGAAAGTTCAGGAGTAAAAACAAACAAAATGTAATTATTGTAGAATTTGACTGTGTCCATAAAATGTATATAGTATGTATGGGCTGGAAGTAGAGGCCTAAGCGTTGTTGTTCACTAGTTTACTCCAATTGGGGAAGGGGTGGTGGGGTTGGAAAGTAATGAAGGGAAATATAATTTTTAAAAGGATATGTGTGTGTGTATGGATGTATATATGTATGTATGTATGTATATATGTGTGTGTATGTGTGTGTATGTACTGTATGTGTGTATATATATATATATATATATATATATATGTATATACATATGTATATACAGTGGGGAGAACAAGTATTTGATACACTGCCGATTTTGCAGGTTTTCCTACTTACAAAGCATGTAGAGGTCTCTAATTTTTATCATAGGTACACTTCAACTGTGAGAGACGGAATCTAAAACAAAAATCCAGAAAATCACATTGTATGATTTTTAAGTAATTAATTTGCATTTTATTGCATGACATAAGTATTTGATCACCTACCAACCAGTAAGAATTCCGGCTCTCACAGACCTGTTAGTTTTTCTTTAGAAGCCCTCCTGTTCTCCACTCATTACCTGTATTAACTGCACCTGTTTGAACTCATTACCTGTATAAAAGACACCTGTCCACACACTCAATCAAACAGACTCCAACCTATCCACAATGGCCAAGACCAGAGAGCTGTGTAAGGACATCAGGGATAAAATTGTAGACCTGCACAAGGCTGGGATGGGCTACAGGACAATAGGCAAGCAGCTTGATGAGAAGGCAACAACTGTTAGCGCAATTATTAGAAAATGGAAGAAGTTCAAGATGACGGTCAATCACCCTCGGTCTGGGGCTCCATGCAAGATCTCACCTCGTGGGGCATCAATAATCATGAGGAAGGTGAGGGGTCAGCCCAGAACTACACGGCAGGACCTGGTCAATGACCTGAAGAGAGCTGGTACCACAGTCTCAAAGAAAACCATTAGTAACACACTATGCCGTCATGTATTAAAATCCTGCAGCGCACGCAAGGTCCCCCTGCTCAAGCCAGCGCATGTCTAGGCCCGTCTGAAGTTTGCCAATGACCGGGACCTCTTTTTTCAATCTGGATGATCCAGAGGAGGAATGGGGGTCATGTGGTCTGATGAAGACAAAAATATAGCTTTTGGTCTAAACTCCACTCGCCGTGTTTGGAAGAAGAAGAAGGATGAGTACAACCCCCTAGAACACCATCCCAACTCGTGAAGCATGGAGGTGGAAACATCATTCTTTGGGGATGCTTTTCTGCAAAGGGGACAGGATGACTGCACCGTATTGAGGGGAGGATGGATGGGGCCATGTATCGCGAGATCTTGGCCAACAACCTCCCTTCCCTCAGTAAGAGCATTGAAGATGGAGTCGTGGCTGGGTCTTCCAGCATGACAACGACCGAAACACACAGCCAGGGCAACTAAGGAGTGGCTCCGTAAGAAGCATCTCAAGTTCCTGGAGTGGCCTAGCCAGTCTCCAGACCTGAACCCAATAGAAAATCTTTGGAGGGGAGCTGAAAGTCCGTATTGCCCAGCGACAGCCCCCGAAACCTGAAGGATCTGGAGAAGGTCTGTATGGAGGAGTGGGCCAAAATCCCTGCTGCAGTGTGTGCAAACCTGGTCAAGACCTACAGGAAACGTATGATCTCTGTAATTGCAAACAAAGGTTTCTGTACCAAATATTAAGTTCTGCTTTTCTGATGTATCAAATACTTATGTCATGCAATAAAATGCAAATTAATTACTTAAAAATCATACAATGTGATTTTCTGGATTTTTGTTTTAGATTCCGTCTCTCACAGTTGAAGTGTACCTATGATAAAAATTAGAGACCTCTACATGCTTTGTAAGTAGGAAAACCTGCAAAATCGGCAGTGTATCAAATACTTGTTCTCCCCACTGTGTATATATATATATATATATATATATATATATATATATATATATATATATATATATATATATATGCGAGAAAAAAAACATATGGGGGATTGGAAGTGATGCAAACAATTACATTGATGGAAGTTACAATCTATCTGAAATATTAAAGCTGATCTACCCCCTAAAAAACAAAAACAAAAACAACAAAAAACAATGTAAATAACAAAATGGGGATGAGGTAGTTGGGTGGGATAATTACAGATGGGCTGTGTACAGGTGCAGTGATCGGTAAGCTGCTCTGACAACTGATGCTTAAAGTTAGTGAGGGAGATAAGTGTCTCTAGCTTCAGAGATTTTTGCAGTTCGTTCCAGTCATTTGCAGCAGAGAACTGGAAGGAATGGCGCCCAAAGGAGGTGTTGGCTTTGGGGATGACCAGTGAGATATACCTGCTGGAACGCATACTACGGGTGGGTGTTGCTATGGTGACCAATTATCTAAGATAAGGCGGGGATTTGCCTAGAAGTGATTTATAGATGACCTGGAGCCAGTGGGTTTGGCGATAAATATGTAGTGAGGGCCAGCCAACGAGAGCATACAGGTCATAATGGTGGGTAGTATATGGGGCTTTGGTGAAAAAACGGATGGCACTGTGATAGACTACATCCAATTTGCTGAGTAGAGTGTTGGAAGCTATTTTGTAAATGACATTGCCGAAGTCAAGGATCGGTAGGATAGTCCGTTTTACGAGGGCATGTTTAGCAGCATGAGTGAAGGAGGCTTTGTTGCGAAATAGGAAGCTGATTCTAGATTTAACTTTGGATTGGATATGCTTAATATGAGTCTGGAAGGAGAGTTTACGGTCTAACCAGACACCTAGGTATTTGTAGTTGTCCACATATTTTAAGTCAGACCCGCCGAGAGTAGTGATTCTAGTCGGGCGGGCGGGTGCAAGCAGTGTTCGATTGAAGAGCATACATTTAGTTTTACTAACGTTTAAGAGCAGTTGGAGGCCACGGAAGGAGTGTTGTATGGCATTGAAGCTCATTTGGAGGTTTGTTAACACAGTGTCCAGTGAAGGGCCAGATGTATACAAAATGGTGTCGTCTGCGTAGAGGTGGATCTGAGAGTCACCAGCAGCAAGAGCGACATCATTGATATACACAGAGAATAGAGTCGTAAAGAATTGAGGGGAAAACATACACGAAATGTACGCGTTGAATTCTGGTATGTCTGGCCTTCTGCTCACCCCACCATTTTGCAGCATGTTGACATTATAGTAGAAGGCCCATATTGCCTGTCATCTGTTTACGTTAATTAACACTTTTACACCTTCTCACCCTCTGTGGCTAATCTCCACTGTATATGAGAGAACTGTTCTATATGAACAGTTTAAGTGTTTACCTTTTTATAGGAAGCAGCTGCAGACTTTTCATATGACCAAAAGATTATCCAACCGGAACGTGATTCATTGGAAGGATGAAATATACTGTATATGTGTCCCAAATGGCAACCTATTCCCTATGGGCCCTGGTGAAAAGTAGTGCACTATAAAGGGAATAGGGTGCCATTTGGGACAGAGACCATGTGTTCCACCCTGCCTAATACAGACCTGTGTTTACTGTGCACAATTTAATAACATGATATTAAAAATGCCCACAGCGATTGTTGTCACACGGTGTACGTTTTCACCAAGATGGACGACCTTTGGTTCATTTTAATGAGGCAGTTTCATGAGTTTTCTAAACAAAACGATAGCAATACCATACCATGAGGAACAATAATTGGGTTAGATATTTCTGTTGTCAGGCAGCACCAAAATGTTTTTAATGCTGTTAAAAGAGTCAAATCACATTCAAAACAGTATTTAGTATTTGTGCTCAATTGTATAGCCAATACTGTCAAAGTCAAAGCAGTTGCAGAGACAGTGGTAGGTTGATATTCTGAAAATATGTATTGATGATGAACATTGAGATTAACATTAAATAAGGTTTTTCTGGCACCAGGAAGTAAACCATATGAATAATGAGTATCAAAAGTTACTCCGGGAGAGCAAAGCAAAGACTGGTGCACAGGGTGAAACTTCAACTTCACCAGGAGAATGTGTTAGGTCTGACGCTCAGGCACCTCTCCTCAGTGTGAGAGGGGCAGTGTACTCAGATCTGGTGTCCCAAATACAACCCTATTCCCTATATAGTGCACTACTTTTGACCAGAGCCCTTTGGACCCTGATCAAATATAGTGCACTATATAGAGAATAGGGTGGTATTTGGGATGCAAACTAGATCATTTTCTCTCCTTCCAGGAGGTGAGGCTATATCTTTGGCTTGCCTTGTGCGCATGTCATTCATCATTCGGGGTCACAGTGAGTCCCCCATGCCTTTCCTGAACAAATAACTGATCATGACCTTTGTTCCTTCCTTTTGCATAACAATTGACATCAGTATTCAGCCAGTCACAGCTGTGGCAACAACAGACTACGCGAAATGCCAGCCTCCTAATTCCTAACTTAGATTTTTAATGAACCCTCACACTGGAGGGGGGGGGGCTGGTGAGGGGGATGAGGGGCAGCATCTGCGATACATAGTAGGCTGCTCAGTCGCCTCGTTTATACCTGGGGCTAACATGCGACCTTGGTGCTGAACTTATCCACATTCTGATTGTGCCCACATTGTAGCCGTTGTATCTACACATGTTAGTAAAATATGTCTCTTATCAGTCCACTGTGTCCTCATTGTGACCAGATTTCCTGGTCACAGATATTCTTTCAAAATAATATTTATGTATTTATTTTAAGACACATATTAATGACATAAGTCAATGGCACCACCTGTCAATGACTGTAGAGGGCAGGATAATGATGGTTTCACTGTCCAGATGCGTCTACGCTGTGTGTCTGACTACCTCCAGAGGTGGTCAGGAAGATCTAATCACAATCAGATCACAATGTCTTTTAATTGTCTACACCTGTCATAATGTGGACAAGATCAGGACAAAGGATGCATATTAGAACCAGGTACAGTGCCTTCAGAAAGTATTCACACCCCTTTTTGCTATGTTACAGCCTGAATACCCCATAACGTCAAAGTGGAATTTTGTTTGTGGACATTTATTATTATTAATTAAAAATTCTAAGCTGAAAGGTCTTCAATCAATAAGTAACAACCCCTTCCGTGTTCAATAACAGTGGTTAACATGATTTTTGAATGACTACCCAATCTCTGTACCCCACACAATTATTTGTAAGGTCCCTCAATCAAGTAGTGAATTTCAAGCACAGATTCAACCACAAAGACCAGGCAGGTTTTAACAATGACTCGCAAAGAAGGGCACCAATTGGTAGATGTGAGAAGAAAAAAAGGGAAAAAAAGCAGACGCTGAATATCCCTTTGAGCATGGTGAAGTTATTAATTACACTTTGGATGATGTATCAATACACACAGTCACTACAAAGATCACAGGCGTTCTTCCTAACTTCACCATTAGGCCAAAGGTGATTTTAAAACAGTTACAGAGTTTAATGGTTGTGACATGAGAAAACTGAGGATTACTCCACAATACTAACCTAAACGGCAGAGTGAAAATAAGGAAGCTTGTACAGAACAAAAATATTCCAAAACATCCTGTTTGCAACAAGGCACTTACTAAGAAATACTGCAAAAACATTGAATAAGAAATTAACTTTTTTGTCCTGAATGCAAAGCGTTATGTTTAGGTCAAATCCTACATAACACATCAATGAGTTCCACATATTTTCAAGCATGGTGGTGGCTGCATCATATTATGGGTATGCTTGTCATTGGCAAGGACTAGGGAGTTTTTTTTGTTGGATAAAAATAAGGAATAAAGCTATAAACACGGGCAAAATCCTAGAGGAAAACCTGGTTCAGTCTGCTTTCCATCAGACACTGGGAGACGAATTCACCTTTCAGCAGGACAATAACCTAAAACACAAGGCCAAATCTACACTGGAGTTGCTTACCAAGACGACAGTGAATGTTCCTGAGTGGCCTAGTTAAAGTTTTGACTTAAATCAGCTTGAAAATCTATCTATGGCAAGAATAGGAAATGGTTGTCTAGCAATGATCAAATCTGACAGAGCTTGAAGAATTTTAAAAATAATAATGGGCAAATATTGTACAATCCAGGTGTGCAAAGCTCTTAGAGACTTACCTAAAAAGACTCACAGCTGTAATCGCCACCAAATGTGCTTCTACAAAGTATTGACTCAGGGGTGTGAATACCTATGTCAATGAGATATTTCTGTATTTAATTTTCAATACATTTGCAAAACTGTGGGGTATTGTGTGTAGATGGATGAGAAAATAACATATATTGAATCCATTTTTATTTTAGGCTGTAACACAAACAAAATGTGGAATAAGTCAAGGGGTATGAATACTTTCTGAAGGCACTGTATAAATGGGGCCAGAGAGAAATCAACCATCCATGATTCATTACATGTTTCCTGCTGAGCCGCCTGAGATGGCAATGAACCTAGCAACAGGATCCTAGCAACAGAAATGACTCTCTGCTGCAGCCTATCAGGAACTTTGATGGCTGATCAAAATTGAGCCAATGGGTATAGGGGGGATGGAGGGAAGATATGTGTTTCCTCTAACAACTGGTCAGACTGCCATAGACTGGTGTGTCTAGGACCACTGAAATAGAATCAGTAGAATGGTAATCCCTATTCAAGTCAGTGATGCCATAATGGGTGGACTGGTAGCCATTTAGAGTGTACCTTCTTTCCCCGTTCTGGTGATTCTATATCTGTCTGGGATTTCCTGTCAGGCTGATAGGAAATAATAATAATATAATATGCCATTTAGCAGACGCTTTTATCCAAAGCGACTTACAGTCATGTGTGCATACATTCTTTTTTTTGTGTATGGGTGGTCCCGGGGATCGAACCCACTACCTTAGCGTTACAAGTGCTGTGCTCTACCAGCTGAGCTACAGAGGACCAAATAGACATAGGAGGATCATTAGATTCATAGCTGAAGTATATGCATATTTCCTCGAAGGACAAGATACATACAGTATAGTCAGCTAATCACAAAATGTACAGTGAGGGAAAAATGTATTTGATCCCCTGCTGATTTTGTACGTTTGCCCACTGACAAAGAAATTATCAGTCTATAATTTTAATGGTAGGTTTATTTGAACAGTGAGAGACAGAATAACAACAAAAGAATCCAGAAAAACGCATGTCAAAAATGTTATAAATTTATTTGCATTTTAATGAGGGAAATAAGTATTTGACCCCCTCTCAATCAGAAAGATTTCTGGCTCCCAGGTGTCTTTTATACAGGTAACGAGCTGAGATTAGGAGCACACTCTTAAAGGGAGTGCTCCTAATCTCAGTTTGTTACCTGTATAAAAGACACCTGTCCACAGAAGCAATCAATCACTCAGATTCCAAACTCTCCACCATGGCCAAGACCAAAGCGTTCTCCAAGGATGTCAGGAACAAGATTGTAGACCTACCTACACAAGGCTGGAATGGGCTACAAGACCATCGCCAAGCAGCTTGGTGAGAAGGTGACAACAGTTGGTGTGATTATTCGCAAATGGAAGAAACACAAAAGAACTGTCAATCTCCCTCGGCCTGGGGCTCCATGCAAGATCTCACCTCGTGGAGTTGCAATGATCATGAGAACAGTGAGGAATCAGCCCAGAACTACACGGGAGGATCTTGTCAATGATCTCAAGGCAGCTGGGACCATAGTCACCAAGAAAACAATTGGTAACACACTACGCCGTGAAGGACTGAAATCCTGCAGCGCCCGCAAGGTCCCCCTGCTCAAGAAAGCACATATACATGCCCGTCTGAAGTTTGCCAATGAACATCTGAATGATTCAGAGGAGAACTGGGTGAAAGTGTTGTGGTCAGATGAGACCAAAATCGAGCTCTTTGGCATCAACTCAACTCGCCGTGTTTGGAGGAGGAGGAATGCTGCCTATGACCCCAAGAACACCATCCCCACCGTCAAACATGGAGGTGGAAACATTATGCTTTGGAGGTGTTTTTCTGCTAAGGGGACAGGACAACTTCACCGCATTAAAGGGACGATGGACGGGGCCATGTACCGTCAAATCTTGGGTGAGAACCTCTTTCCCTCAGCCAGGGCATTGAAAATGGGTCGTGGATGGGTATTCCAGCATGACAATGACCCAAAACACACAGCCAAGGCAACAAAGGAGTGCCTCAAGAAGAAGCACATTAAGGTCCTGGAGTGGCCTAGCCAGTCTCCAGACCTTAATCCCATAGAAAATCTGTGGAGGGAGCTGAAGGTTTGAGTTGCCAAACGTCAGGCTCGAAAACTTAATGACTTGGAGAAGATCTGCAAAGAGGAGTGGGACAAAATCCCTCCTGAGATGTGTGCATACCTGGTGGCCAACTACTAGAAACATCTGACCTCTGTGATTGCCAACAAGGGTTTTGCCACCAAGTACTAAGTCATGTTTTGCAGAGGGGTCAAATACTTATTTCCCTCATTAAAATGCAAATCAATTTATAGCATTTTTGACATGCGTTTTTCTGGATTTTTTTGTTGTTATTCTGTCTTTCACTGTTCAAATAAACCTACCATTAAAATTATAGACTGATCATGTCTTTGTCAGTGGGCAAACGTACAAAATCAGCAGGGGATCAAATACTTTTTTCCCTCACTGTAGGCCTATCGACTTTAACATGAACGAAAATGCCTACCTTAAATAAGTCCCATCATGTTGATCATACTCGATATTACAGTGCATTTCCTTTTCAATACTTACTTGTTATTTGTAAATCTCACTCAGAGCCTTCATCCCAAATGGCACCCTATTCCCTATATAGTGCACTACTTTTCAGCAGTCAAAAGTCCAGTCAAAGTCTAATCAGTCTGGTCAAAAGTAATGTAGGGAATAGGGTGCCCATTTGGGACACAGAGGGAGTGATTGCTCCTAAGCATTCAGCCCCTCTGTCCTCCAAACTTCCTTCTGTTCATTCCACACTACATTTGAAGATACACTGAGCTTATTCTTATTCTCAAAGTCAATCAGTGTAAAACCCAGATTGTCTCCACTGATCCCTCCAGTACACAGAGACAGCACTGGAGACGTTCCTCAGACAGACGTAAATTCCCTGTACGTTCCTGAGACTCAGCATCATTAATACTGCTAATGCAATTACAAACAACACAGGCAAACAAACAAATAAACAAACAATGAACCAGGGCATAAATGCACACAGTACATCATTCTGAAATCAGGAGTTGTGGGAAATTCCAAGGTTGTTGAAATTTGAAGGGGAAGAAGTTGAAAGAAGTCCACCAATTGAAATCAACTGAGGACTTAGTAACTGACTGTGCCATTTAACCTTTTACTGCAGTTGGCTAAATTAGGGTCACACAGAGTGTTTCTTTGAAACCAAAGTATACACCTCACACATATGTTTATGGGCTTAAAAAAAGAAGACACCTGTACCCTGTCAAATACAGTTGAAATGTATTAAATGTTGAATTTGCATCCCAATATTACACTTTATATACAGTTGAAGTCGGAAGTTGACATACACCTTAGCCAAATACATTTAAATTCAGTTTTTCACAATTCCTGACAATTCATCCTAGTATAAATTCTTATTTCCCTCATTAAAATGCAAATCAATTTATAGCATTTTTGACATGCGTTTTTCTGGATTTTTTTGTTGTTATTCTGTCTTTCACTGTTCAAATAAACCTACCATTAAAATTATAGACTGATCATGTCTTTGTCAGTGGGCAAACGTACAAAATCAGCAGGGGATCAAATACTTTTTTCCCTCACTGTAACTCTGGGTCTTCCATTCCTGTGGCGGTCCTTGTGAGAGCCAGTTTCATCATTGCGCTTGATAGTTTTTGCGACTGCACTTGAAGAAACTTTCAAAGTTCTTGACATTTTCCGTATTGACTGACCTTCATGTCTTAAAGTAATGATGGACTGTCATTTCTCTTAGCTTATTTGAGCTGTTCTTGCCATAATATGGACTTCTGTATACCCCACACCTTGTCACAACACAACTGATTGGCTCAAATGCATTAAGAAGGAATTAAATTCCACAAATTAACTTTTAACAAGGCACACCTGTTAATTGAAATGCATTCCAGGTGACTACCTCATGAAGCTGGTTGAGAGAATGCCAAGAGTGTGCAAAGCTGTCATCAAGGCAAAGGGTGGCTATTTGAAGAATCTCAAATGTAAAATATATTTTGATTTGTTTAACACTTTTTTGGTTACCACATGATTCCATATGTGTTATTTCATAGTTTTGATGTCCTCACTCTTATTCTACAATGTAGAAAATAGTAAAAATTAAGAAAAACTATTGAATGAGTAGGTGTTCTAAAACTTTTGACCGGTAGTGTACGTTCATCTCTAGGAGACAGAACACGTCTCCTTCCTGAGCGGTATGACGGCTGCGTGGTCCCATGGTGTTTATACTTGCATACTATTGTTTGAACAGATGAACGTGGTACCTTCAGGCGTTTGGAAATTGCTCCCAAGGATGAACGAGACTTGTGGAGGTCCATATCCACACAATTTTCATCCATTGACATTTTGACTTGCCGACTGATACGTAACCATTGTTTAGCTAATTACAGTACCTACGGCCACACAGTTTATGTCACACACTCCACAAGCGCACAGAGCACGGACCAAAATGCATCCGATCTAATTTGGTGTCCGTTCTCCACGGATCAGTCTGGCCTTGCCCTAAGGGTAAAAACATATGTCGTGAAAACTTCATGGAGTAGGACCTTCAAGGAGTTGGTCTGATGGTGCCTTCTAATGTCATCGACCTCCCCCTTGCTTGAGGAACAAGAGGACAGGACCACCCTCCCACTTGTGCCATGTCAGAGGACACCTGGACCACCTATTGAGATGTGGCTTTTGTTAAGTAAATCAGGTGATATAAAAGGAGACTGGAGCAGGATTTTAAATGAAAGGGTAGTGCACTACTTTTGGCCAGAGCCTGTCAAAAGTAGTGCACTATATAGGGATTAGGGTGCCATTTGGGATGCATTTGGTGTTTAAATGAAGGCTAAGGCTGCGGAAAAGTTGGATCAGCAGCCTCTCCATTAAATGAAAGGCAATGGACGGAGATGGGCCACTGCCTCCACAGTCTTTAATTAAACCCTTAGAGACTGGAGCCTGGTTCCTAGGAACAAGGGCCAAATTACTCTGTAGGTCATGTGCATGTTTCTTAGCCCATGAATAATACAACACACTGTAGACATTCACACAGAGAATGTCGCTGTCGCTGCCTTCACAGCCCTGCCAATGACAGCCTAATCCAGAGCTGTTCTGAAGAGGTCTTTTCAATGAAGGAAGGAGTGCAGTTTCAAAAGAGGAGGACGGCATCCCAAATGGCACCCTACACCATATTCCCCAAAGGGCCCTGTTCAAAAGAATTGCACTATATAGGGATAGGGTGCCATTTGGGATAAAGCCGAAGACTTCACTGGGCTATTCTGCTCTGTTTATGGTGCCCAATTTAGACACTTTTTTTCTATTGATCTTTTCCTTGAATTTGAAGCAACCTAGAATACAGACTTTGAAGTAGCCTAGAAGAATAAGGTTTTCAACAAAAATAGGTAATATTGAAGTCCAGAGGTTAACATTCAATGCGTTCCGAAGGTTGCTGAATATCATTCTCTTTTTCAAGCAACAGAATTGACACAAAGCTTTTTTCGACCAAGGACTGGGGGAAAAATTCATTCAATACGTTTAAATTGCAATGTTCATGAAAAGCAAGTGACACTTGAAATGTTTTTCACTTGGACCATGTCACTAAATAATGTATACAATTCATAATTATACAACTACAGTATACATGTGGCACAATGAATACAATTGTGCCCATGCATCATATTGAAAGCAGCATTTCAGATGCCATCAAAATTATCACAGTGAGAGAGAAAGTATTCAATATGAGAGAGAAAGTATTCAATAGATGACATCCATTATTTCATTATCTTTGGAACATACTGCTTTCTATCTTGATTAAAGGATAATGTGTCAG
Organism: Coregonus clupeaformis; assembly: GCF_020615455.1. NCBI lineage: Eukaryota > Metazoa > Chordata > Actinopteri > Salmoniformes > Salmonidae > Coregonus > Coregonus clupeaformis. The sequence goes on from NC_059225.1 coordinate 29,573,464, forward strand.
GTAGCTTAGTGGTTAAGAGCGTTGTGCCAGTAACCGAAAGGTCGCTGTTTCTAATCCCCGAGCTGACTAGGTGAAAAATCTGTCGATGTGCTCTTGAGCAAGGCACTAAACCCTAATTGCTCCTGTAAGTCGCTCTGGATAAGAGCATCTGCTAAATGACTAAAATGTAAAATGTAAATATATCCCTCAAAAACCACATAACAACCATATGAATACATAACCATTATCTGTTGGACATGAAGCTTTACTGGTGGATGTTCACAGAAAATGAAACATAATCATTCCATCTCCCCTGGCATTGGGCATGAATAAAAGCAAAATGACAATAAACTAAACAAACAAAAAATAAAATAGTTATGAAAGACTTTTAAACATGTTCAACTCCGAGGTTTCCATCCCAACCGAAGCAGTGAAACGTAAAAACCAAGTGACAAGCCTTTGTGAGAGGCTAGAAAGGGAGACTCATGCAGTTATCTGGGCACAATTCAGATTAAAGTAGAACGATGCTCGACGGGGGAAAGGAAGCTGTTGTACATGAAGGGGTGAGAGACTATCCCAATACAGCAAGTCTTTACTTTGCTATTACTATTCTCTTTGGTGTAGATAGCGAGAACATTTCCCTCAGCACAGACAAAAGCTACAGTATATTCTTGTATGATTTCTACATCAAATCAATGAAATGTATTTTATAAAGCCCTTTTTACATGAGCAGTTGTCACAAAGTGCTTTACACCCAGTGCTGTTATAATTACCAGAAGTGTTTCATTTGCCACTGCATTTCTTCTTTCCTTTTTGATCTGGTCTCTCTGGACACTTTTCTCTCTTACCTCATATTGCTCTTTAAAGGGACAGTTCACCCAAATTACTTAAATCATTTGTATGAACTATCCCTTTAAGGTTTAAAGACCCACCTATATCTGAATGGCCATCAGGGTCTCTGACATCATCCCTTACACTACTGTTACAGGCCCTTCCAGACCATTCACACCCATTACATTTACTCTGACTTTTAAAAACAAACTAGAAACATTTCTGAATGTACGTTTGATGAAATATTGAGCATGCCATTCAGAGGAGACCACTTATGACAGCACGTGCGCATGCTCATGCTAAGGTCCTCCTGGTCTACCATCTATTTGTGATGAATGCAAAATAATGAAGAACAGAACGGCTCGGCTCTACTGACATCTGGGGAAAAAAACCATAAATAAACTGCAGAGGAGCCATGAGGAGATAACAGAGGAGCCGTGAAAACAGACCTTGAGAAAGTCTAATGTCTTGCATAAAAGATAACTACTGAGATTTGCTGCTTGCGCTGAGGAGTTGATAGACAAGGGGAGACCTGGCACAGTGGTGGGCTGGTGAGAGTGGTGGTAGGCTGGCATGATCAAGTAGGTTTGCAAAATTCTGGTAACTTTTTCCAGAAATCCTTGTTGGAGGCTTCCGGGTTTCCTTCTCAGTCCCTCTTGATTCCAGGAATCTTTCAACTGGGATTTATGGAAAACCTGGGTATTTTGGGAAAGTTACCTGATTTTGGTAACTCTGCAGCGGAGTCATGTTAATGCCACATCTACTGATGCTCTTCCCCTCCGGGTGATACGTACAGGGAAGGGCAGATCCAGGGCGGTGCTTTAGAACCAGGCACCAATTCGAGGAGCCAATTGAGATGTTCTCTTCTTTTTGAGCTCTGCCTCCTGCCTCCAAGGATATTCCTTCCTCTTAGTGTCCATGTGTCCTACAGAAAAATGGTGGTCAAACGACAGGGAGGATATATTCTATTGGGTATCAATCTACAGAAAATGACATGCTACTTACCTCAGCAGAATGTACATCCATACTTCTACACTTCTATATTTTTTCCTCAATCCTTAATTATTGGCATCATAACTCATCAGGCAAAGCTTAAACAGTTCCCTGGTAAAATGGAAAACTCCTTTGCTTATCTTAAAAATAATGAATTTGCTCAAATCCACCCCCAACACAATGGAGGCCTCATTATAACCCCTGTGTGTCCGTGTATGTGAGATAATTGCAGGGCTTTTGTGTTTGACCCTATGACCCCTGGAGGAAAACAGAGGATGACCTTTGACCCTGAGTCATTACACTGCAGAACAACAGAGCCCTCTAATGAACTCATTCCCCTCAATGTTGAACTCAACCAGTTAAATATTGCTCCCTTTGTCACTGACCCTTTGTTTAGCCACCGGCTACAACAGCAACCAATTAGTTGGCATTATTAAGGTGTTAGCTCGTCTTTAAACAAAGCTTAGCCTGGAGGCCGTTGATTAATCCATATGAAACAAACACCACCTTACGTGTGCTCTACAATCAACAACTTTAGAGACTGCCGTTCTAAATTCATCAACAACGTAAAAGTTTAGGAACACAACTAATTTAATTTGAATTAAAGATAAATATTCATCCCTTTCAGTCTCAGCAGAATCAAGTTATTACAAACCTCCTGTTTAGAAAATGTCTTATTCAAATTTCAAATGCAGTGGTGTAAAGTACTTCAAAGTACTACTTAAGTACTATACTTTACTATTTATATTTTTGACAACTGACTTCACTATATTCCTAAAGAAAATAATGTATATATGTTTTACTCCATACATTTTCCCTGACACACAAAAGTACTTATTTAATTTTGAATGCTTAGCAGGAAAGAAAAATGGTCCAATTTGCAAACTTATCAAGAGAACATCCCTGGTCATCCCTACTGCCTCTGATCTGGCGGACTCACTAAACACACATGCTTAGTTTTTAAATTATGTCAGTGTTGGAGTGCTATCCGTACATTTTTTAAACAAGAAAATGGTGCTGTCTGGTTTGCTTAATATAAGGAATTTGAAATTATGTATACTTACTTTTGATACTTAAGTATATTTTAGTAATTACATTTACTTTTGATCCTTACGTATATTTAAAACCAAATACTTCGTAGTATTTTAATGAGTGACTCACTTTTACTTGAGTCATTTCCTATTAAGGTATCTTTATTCAAGTATGATAGTTAGATACTTTTTCCACCACTGTTCAAATGTACTTTATAAGCCCTTTTTACGTCAGCAAAACATTTCACAACTGGCCTGTTCCTGGGTGTTTCTGTGCGGCCCCCACAAAGCAGACCTTTTCTCCCCAGGAGAGAACACTAGGTTGGGGAACACACCTCTGGCGAGTCCCAAGCTCTGTAGGCCGCGCTCGTCGTCTTCCTCCAGAGAGTTCTGTGAGGCGTTCCTCAGGTAGCATTGGTGGGAGGGGAGACCAGGGAAAGCGTTCTGTCGCCGGTCGTCATCTTCCAGACCTGTGGGGGTAGTCAGAGTAGTTAAAGGACGTTACTCTGCTTGCTTAGTGAGTACCACTTTCTCCTGATTCGGGTCCCACCGAGGCTCGAACCCAGGACTTCTGTCTTGCTAGCACACGTGAGCTCCTTCCAGAAACGTCTAAGCAGTCGGTGCCACCGAAAGTTAACTGTTCGGTGCGCAAGTGGCGACACTTCACGTTGAGGATTAAGTTTCACACATCCCCATGTGCTACACAAGCAGAACACACATCTGTAACCCTAAAGCTAGATTTACATTGCAGAGATAGGGGAATGACAGTCCCAGCTCCTACACCTCAGAGTTTTTTCCCAACACAGCCGGCACACAATTTATACAGGTGCAATTAATGGTCACCCGTGGTGCGCGCAAATGTGAGCAGGTAGGCCAACATGATTCTCCGGGAGAATCAGATAAACAGGCCACCCATGGAGAAGTAGATGTATCTGAGCTGTCCAAACCATTTTTATACCAGGCTTTGAACTACGATTGTGTGGAAGGAGAATCTCCTTTATGTCGCAAAATGAGTGTTGACCAGTATTATCACACAGCACAATTATCGGCATCGTCTGTTGTGCTCGTTGAATAGGGACTGGTCAGAATAGAGATGTTTAAGTACCATGTGACATCCTTAACACAAAGAACACAATCAAAGTGAGAACAAGAAGCTCCTCTCATGACATGTTGTCTACAGAGAACATAAGCATGAGTCAAACCTCTGTAGCTGTGCCAGAAAAACAAAGAGGATAAAACGCAAATATCTTCAAAACATCCCCTCTGGCTGCAGCAACCCTTTCATACCGCAACCATAGACTTCATTCATATTTCATGTGGGCGCGTTTTATTGTGATTAGTCATGTAAATAAAATGCATTTTCTCTTGGTAATTTACATTTATATTGAATTAGTGGCAGTGTATAGTGGAAGAGAGGGGAGACTTATTATGCTTTGAGATTATACGGGCTGATTTCATCGCCATTGTGTTTTGTAATTATGGGGGGGTGGAAGAGAAGAAAGGAGCCAGATGCTCTCTCGTGCCGAACCGGTTTTCATTTAGCGAGAAACCCCCTCCATCACCCTTCCATCATATCCAACAGTCAATCCTTTAACATATCACATGCCATTAGAGTGACATATCAAATCAGTGGATGTGCTTAGGGACACAGTGACACACTGCCCAATCTGCTTGGAGTAAGAGCAGACCAGAGTGCTGCGCTGGATATAAACTGCATTGAAAAAATTGCCTTGGAGGACCTCTCTCTCTCACTAATTATGTAATCTACATAGTTGTTCATGCTCCATTTCCTAGCTCCAAATCATATCCCCTTTGCAGACATGGCAGAGAAAAACCAGGTGGGAAGGACGTTGAAAGGTAGTGGCCAATCGGATAAACCCGTCCTCACTCAGGCTGTAATAAGCCTTGTCTGAGACAAAGGAAGCAGCACCGTGAGACTTTGCGTATGTCCCAAATGGCACCCTATTTCCTGTATAGTGCATTCCTTTTGACCAAGCCCTATGGGCCCTGATCAGAAGTAGTGCACTACATAGGGAATAGGGTATCATTTGAGATGCTGCTTTCAACTCACTGGATAAATATACTTATTATTACCATGAAGTCAGCAATTGCGACCATGGCAAATATGCAGTCTATGTTGCGATAGGCCGGCCGGCGCGATAGTCTTTTAAATGCTGCCAACCAAATCTGTTGCGAAAGTCCACTTCCCAAATGGAGGACTGACACCACAGAGTGATAATCCCCCCTGTGGAATAACAAACACAATTGGTGGTTTACGGTTTTGGTAAAGCCTTCCCCTGGCTCCTGTCTCCTTCCAGCTAAGAAAGACCACAAATCCAAGTGCTTATTCCCTTTTGCAGACTGCCTGAAGATCTAATCAGTTTTGCATTGGAGAAATGGAGAGTAATTGCATGTTACCTTGTGAGAATCCAGTGCTGTGCAGCACATTGTCAACATGTCCCTGTTCTGTGGATCAATATTTCATTGTATTATGAGGTGGATACATGGGCGATAAGACTCCTGCCCCACAGAGCAGTGTAACCCATTATAATTTAATGAATTAAAAAATATATATATAAAAGAGCAATGAAAATAATTAGATATTTTAAAGGCTGCCTTTTATTTCCTAGATCAAAGACTTCAATTGGTACTACAGAACAGACGTTCCCGGCTTCTCCATGCATACATTTAGAGCTATTGTCTGAAGGGTGCCTATCATTGATTTTGTTTCAGTCCAGGGTGTATTTATAGGCTGTTTGACTGACAACATCCAGACACCTGCCACACACACAGTGCATCCACACACACTGTGCGCACACACAAACACCTGCAAGCACATATAAACAAACCACTCATTGCTATTCTCAGAGAGAAACACAATTTAAACCAATCTCATGTGTTGTCTAGGGCTGTTGCCGTGACCGTATTACCTTGACCGTATCACCGCCACACTGGCAGTCATGAGTCATGACAACAGTACAATTCCACATGACCGTTGAGTCACGGTAATCTCCTCTTATGCACTCTGGATATGTGTTGGTAGTACCCAACTCGCTAACGATCATCAGGTCGCTAATGGCCTGGTACTCAGGGCTCTATTGTCCCTCTAACCACTCTGACATCAATGCAAATGCCATCGAAAACCACATCAAACACTTATCATCAAAACGGTATTTTGCTTTAAAAACTCACCTCACTGTGATTGATCAATTTGATTAAAAATTCAACAACCAAAAACTGAGTGGAACACATGGTCATTGTGGATGTTGTTTCAAAGCCTAACACAACGAAATGGACAGCGCTTTCTAAGGTGATGATTCATTCAAAACAGTCATACGCATATTAGAGCTTATGCATAGCACACACCTATATGAGCCCAAGCCCAAAAAAACCCTGAATTAAAATAATGATTGTGTCATTATACAATACATAGCATACCGCATATTACACACAGCAGAAAAACATTTTAAAAAATACTTCAGATGTCTTTGGTACATAATTGGTCTAACCTATACTCCAAAATTAAACAAATTCTAGTAATTGCCTTTGAGTGTGGACTGTATTATTATTCATACTGGATGGACTGATTGCCTTATGCTACGCTCCAAATGTTCTATCCATGAGTCTGGGAGAGAACGTATAGGCCTTGGCGATGCTGTTGGTTCATTGATTGTGCAGGGCGGCTTACAGAGTTAACCTACAATTAAATTGAATTTGTATTTCATTTTGTATAGCCTAGTAATAGGGCACTTTTTCTTTCATAATGAATAGGCTGACACATTACACACACACACACACACACACACAAACACATGCACGCACATATAAACAAACCGCTCACTGCTATTCTCAGAAAGAAACACAATTTAAACCAATCTCATGTGTGTTGGCCAAACCTTACGTAGGCCTGGATTTGACTGCTCAGGAGAAGGCTACACACTGTTGTTTGGGCTTCAACCTCCAACCCCTGTCAACATAATTGACTGTTATCGATGCAAAAGTCTGCATATCTTCCCCCATAGTCTCTCCCTCCCCCATGTTTTAATGTAAATCCTGGGCAGACAGACAACAGCAGTAGTCTGCTGAGGTGACCCCACTGCTGAGCACACAGATAGGTCCCAAATGGAACCCTATATAATAGTGCACTGCATAAGGAATAGGATGCCATTTGGGACGCAGGCAATGTCTGTGCCCTTGTTTAAGCAGGGTTAGGCAACAGCTGGGTTAGCTTCTATCTCCTCCATCTTTCATAAAGTAGCCGGCAGTCATGGGGTTGATGCTGGCGTGGAATGCAATTCAAACAGGATGTCGCCTGCTGCAACCAAGAAGCCATTTTGTGGCCCCGAGACAGGAAATCAAAACATGATCTGTCATTGGTGATGGATGAGCATGAGATCCACCTAAGCGCTCAAAATCACCCAACCTTTCAGTTTTCAATCATAAAAGCTTACTGGTGTTCATGTTTCAAATGTCTTTCTTTGAGCAAGTTAACAGTATGACCAATTGCAAGACCAATGGAATCCTCCTGTGCTCACAGGGGTGCTGGCAACTTGACCATAAAGGGGCTTGTGTTTGAGACATGGATAGTAGTATTATGTCATTGCTCATCCCACCTAGTTACAGTAGCTAAACCAGTAGGGCTAGTCACCACAAATCTAGACTAATGAGACAAGACTGACAGGCTGGTCAAAAGTAGTACACTATATAGGAAATAGGGTGTAATTTGGCACGCACACTAGAATCTACCTTACACTGTGCTAGCCACATTAATAATACATACACACCCTTAAGATGAGGAAATAATATATACTGCAATGTCAGACATTTGGGTTACAGGGTGTGTAGGTGGATGTATCATCAGTATATGCTAAAATTCAGTGTGATTTTGAATTTGACTTTGGTCCAGGATATACAAAAACACACAAAATAAAATAATCTACCTGTTACTAAAGCTGGAAGACATTTTACCTTACATGAACCAAATACAAGCTGTTTGCTGCAGTCAAGTAATACAAGTATAAAGAACAAAACAGTTGACCTGGAGAAGGTAGAATAGAATAGTGATGGTATCATCTCCTGTTAATGTAGAAACAGTGTCACCTAGTGCCAGAAACGTATTCTACAACACAGAGCGAGAGGAAGGACTAGGCTACACTCAGTCTTCCGGCTTGCCTTTAGGCCTACATTTCAACATTTGTTGTATACAACATACATAATTCATTTGTAATAAATGCATCTTCAATTATTAATAATATAAGAAAAAAACCACTGTGCTCTATTGAGTTTTAACAAAGAAATGCAATGGCAGTTTTCAGTCAGCAGGAGGAGCTATTGCACCATGGAAAATACTTCTTACCCACTGGAGGAAATCAATAAATTCAAGCCATACATTAATTCTGATTATGTTTTCATACCAAAGCTGTAATTTTGCCCCTGGCTCAAGCAGTTATTAAAAAATCAAAAAGACAAAATTCAAGCTGCTTTTCTGTCATTAAATATATTATTTTTCCCACTGAGGCAAAATGTGTAGTAGCCTAATTCAATTGAATGTCAGGCCTTATCAGGAATTGTTAGCATGTGATAATTCCGGTATTGAGCCTGGGGCCTGACTCTACTCACCCTGTCAGCTCTACCACAGTGGAGGGTATGCTAATCTCCTCACACACACGGTCACCCGAGCCAGGCAGCCACAAGGACAGGGTCACAGTGTCAACAAGCAACTGCACTACTTGCAAATGCGCAGCCACCACTTTAATCAACCTTTAGATGAGAAAAAAAAATAAAGTCTAAAGCTGCAGAGTGAGAGAGAAATGGCTGCCACAGCTGAGGGAAGGTCAAATGTAGCTACAGTGCCAGTAAGCCAATGTCGTCAAATGCAGGGTCATATTCACTAAGCACCAAATGGAAGAAACCTGACAAACAGGGAGCGACTACCTGAGCTTGTCCAATAAGAAATGCTTACGTTACAAAACGTTTCGCTACAATGTGCAAAAATACCACAGAAAATGTTAGATAAGGAGTAGGCCTATGTGTATTACTGCATTATTTTAGAAACATTTCCTTTGAGAGGATGAGGGTTCTTACACAAAACAAACGGGACGGTAAACTACTATGAGGGACCTGTTCTTTCTGCTTTCTTGTTGCTAAACAGTGACAGCTTTCGCCGTTTATGTAACTCCTCTACAAAAATGCATTGAAGCTTGTAAATAAACTAACCCCCTTTAGGCACATTCCCCAGAACTGCCGCGCATGACTGAGTTGTGTTTTAGACGCGCACACCCAAATGCACACCGTCAAACACGCACTTTGCCTTCTACTGCAGGCCAGGGCATAATAAACAACTGTAACCCCTTGTGCCCACTGCTGCCAGTCTGCCACCATCTGTGCCACCAGTTTCAGACAGTGGCATGACTGCACGGCATCTGAAGATAACACATCCGCCCAGTGCACTACAGGTAACTGTCCAAATAAAAGAAACACCAACATAAAGTGTCTTAATAGGGCATTGGGCCACCACGAGCCAGAGCAGCTTTAATGCACCATGGCATAGATTCTACAAGTGTCTGGAACTCTATCGGAGGGATGCGACACCATTCTTCCACAAGAAATTCAATCATTTGGTGTTTTGTTGATGGTGGTGGAAAACACTGTCTCAGGCACCGCTCCAGAATCTCCCATAAGTGTTCAATTAGGTTGAGATCTGGTGACTGAGACGGCCATGGCAGATGGTTTACATCGTTTTCATGCTCATCAAACCATTCAGTGACCACTCGTGCCCTGTGGATGTGGGCATTGTCATCCTATGGGGGCATAGTCGTGGTATCCAAAATAATGGCCTGCCAAGCATTTTTATACATGACCCTATAGCATGATGGGATGTTAATTGCTTAATTAACTCAGGAACCACAGCTGTGTGGAAGCACCTGCTTCAATATACTGTACTTTGTATCCCTCATTTACTCAAGTGTTTCCATTATTTTGGCTGTTACCTGTATGTAGGTTTTAGGCTGTTACCTGTATGTAGGTTTTAGGCTGTTACCTGTATGTAGGTTTTAGGGTACCATTTGGGAAGCAGCCCCATCTCCAATCTAAGGTATTGCATTGAACATTGAAACAGTGCTGATTTGATTTTAAACCTATAGTTTCCCAGACAACCCACCGGCAATAACATCTGATAAACAGATGACATGTTACTAGATGAAAAGACAAAAACAGACATTCTGCGTCCCAAATGGCACCGTATTCCCTATTTAGTGCACTCTATAGGGAATAGGGTGCTATTTGGGACACAGCCATTGTGCTGATACGTACCTTTTGTTGAGATGAACTCCATTCTTCATCAAAGGCAACTAATACTGTCATACTGTATCTTACGTTGAGGCAAGCTAATTATTCTATATTGCAAATCATGATAGTCCATGCAGAGACAGCTATCACTGAATTCATTTGACATGATGGACCGCTATAAGAATGCAGGTGTAATCGAATAGCTTAGCAGTAAAACTATTTTATTAGTAGGTTAAAATGAACACTTGTGAGTGATGTGATGAGTGTGAGTTTAATTGAAAAGCAGCGAGTGTGGTTTCCTTTTTTCTGTGTGTTGGTGTGAAGCAGGTGACATCAAGCAAGCACACACAGTTTGAGGAAGTGAGTGTTGGGGCGGTTGTGAAAGTGTCCCTTAAGCCAAACAGAATCATCACACAGACTCATTGTGACCGCAACAAAAGGTCAAGCTTAGATTTATTGACCAATTCTGAAACCTTTATAATTGTTTTTACCCAAAATCCCCTGTATTTGGTCCATGTAAATATTTATATAAATATACACACAGTGCCTTGCAAAAGTATTCAGACCTCTTGGATTTCTTCACATTTTATTGTGTTACAAAGTGGGATTAAAATAGGTTTAAAAAACGATCTACACAAAATACTCTAATGTTAAAGTGTAAGAAAAATTCAAAAAAATGTTTTACATTTTAGTCATTTAGCAGACGCTCTTATCCAGAGCGACTTACAATTAGTGAGTGCACACATTTTTCATACTGGCCCCCCGTGGGAAACGAACCCACAACCCTTGCGTTTTAAAGATTCATAAGAATGTTATAACTAGTCCATACATGTTAGAAACACCTTTGGCAGCGATTACAGCTGTGAGTTTTCTTGGGTAAGTCTCCAAGAGCTTTCCACACCTGGATTGTGCAATATTTGCCTATTTTTCTTTTCAACGTTCTTCAAGCTCTGTCCAGATGTTGGGGATCATGGCTAGACAGCAATTTTCAAGTCTTGCCATAATATTTCAAGCAGATTTAAGTCAAAACTGTAGCTTGGCCACTTAGGAACATTCACTGTCTTCTTGGTAAGCAACTCCAGTGTAGATTTGGCCTTGTGTTATTGTCCTGCTGAAAGGTGAATTCCTCTTCCAGTGTCTGGTGTAAAGCAGATTGAAGCAGGTTTTTCTCTAGGATTTTGCTTGGGATTATCCCGTTTCTTTTATACTGAAAAACCCAGTAATTGCCTATGTTAATCATACCCATGATGCAGCCACCACCATGCTTGAAAATAAGGAGGCAGTTACTCAGTGATGTGTTGTGTTGGATTTGACCCAAACATAGGGCTTTGCATTTAGGCCAAAAAGTGTATTCCTTTGCCACATTTTTTTGCAGTATTACTTTAGTGTCTTGTTACATACAAAATGCATGTTTTGGAATATTTGGTATATAATTTGTGTTCTTATTTTGACTCCGTCATTTAGGTCATTATTGTGGAGTCACTACAATATTGTTGATCCATCCTCAGTTCTCTCCCATCAAAGCCATTGAACTCTGTATCTCTTTTAAAATCACCAATGCCCTCATGGTAACATCCCCGAGCAGTTTCATTCCTGTCCAGCAACTCAGTTCAGAAGGACGACTGTATCTTTGAGGTGTCTGGGTGGTTAAATACATAATGCACAGCATAATTATTATTAACTAGGCCATGCTTAAAGAGATATTCAATGCCTGATTCGACATTGTTACCCATCTACTATTTACAACCCTTTCGAAAAGCTCCCTGGTCTTTGTAGTTGAATCTGTGCTTGAAATTCAATACTTGACACATGAATTTAACATGTGAACACGTGATCTTGTGTGATTTTCACCGCAACTAGACTAAAACCTCCAGGTGACCATGACACAACATTCTAAGAACGTCCTTGGTGACGTCCCTGGAACAAACCGGGAAATAGATAAAACCTGCAGGGGACCAAGACTGTTTAAATTGAATTAATGTAAATGATGCCCTTCAAAGTAAAATATTCAAAATTAAATTTGACACCTGGGTTTTCACGTGCTAAAATGTTGTAAGTTAATGTAAGTTAAAAGCACTGTGTGTAAATGGGGAACATCACAAGATTTGACATGACGCGAAATCATGTGGTTTGTCAGTAAGGGACCTTAAAAAGTTACTGTATGTGATTTGTTCAACCAAATTTGACTCCTGAACTAATTGAGGCTTGCCTAAACAAAAAGGCTGAATACTTATGCAGCTACTATATTTTATTTATTATTATTAATCTTTAAAAAAAAAGGTAAATGTTTCTTCCACTTTGACAGAGTATTTTGTGTATATTGACAAAAAAATGACAATTAAATCCAATCGCACTTTGTAACACAATAAAGTGTGAAGAAATCCAAGGGGTCTGAATACTTTTGCAAGACATTGTACATTTAGTCTCTATTTAGGGTTTATGATGAATTGATGGAACAGTTATAGTCAGAACATGAACAGCCTTGTCATTAGCAATCATGCAGAGATGAAAAATCACTCTTGTATTCAAAAACAAACAAATAGAAAAGCAAAAACAAGTGCATATTAATACTATATCAATTTATTAACTGTCTAAAATTGGTCATCTAAAGCTCATCAACATAAAAATGGTGTACAGGTTAGAGAGATGAGGTTAGATTTTCTTTTAAATAGACAAAGGGTTAAAGCTGAGATAATTTGATAGTTCAAATGAACAAAAGAAAATCTGTCCAAATGTACAGCTTGTTGTGCCCCTGGCTTCTAGAACTAAAAGGCAAAGAACTAAACGGTAATACAGCAAAATGAGTACAGCAAATAAAAACTTTTTTTTTTTTTACAAATCAGTAATAAACAGTGGTCCTAGTAAGAGAATGGTCCCAAAACAAAAGGTAAACCTGTAATAAATACAACCCTATCTGATCTTGTGCAGAGGTTATCACTTGTTATCCAGTCTTAGGCGCTGCTCCTTACCGTTGACGGTTAGAGACTTTAACTGACCGTCCTCCTCCACCTCCACCCTCTCCTGGCCATTCTCCACAATCCTGCAGGAGAGAAACCAAAGTTATTTTATTTTAAATCATACATATCTGTTTTTTGGTAATACTTTTAAGGGTTTATAACGGGTACGTTGCTGTTTAGTGTTACACATTTTTCAATATTCAAAACTGTCTTGGTGAATCGACTACAACCAATGTAAAAAGGACAACAGCCTAGAAAAATCCTGTTTGTTTTTATTTTGAGGAAACTATCCCCAGGACACAGAGTGAGGACAAGAACAAGTTAGTGACGCAATTGACTACATTGACTGACTAGCTGTGCTGTGGTGTACCGTTTTGTGGTGATTCTTCTGCCGTTGATGAACTTGGTGGAAGTGGACACTGAGCGGAAGTTGCCCATCCCCCCTCCTCCTCCTCCGCTGCCCCCGAAAGATGAAGAGGAGAATGAGGCAAAGCCCCCTCCACCCATATGTCCCAGGGAAGTGAAACCTAGGAGGGAAACACACACACACAGAACTTGCGATTTCATTGTACTGTGTACACTACACTGTATTCTGTGCATATGACAAATAAACATTGATTTGGCCCACACACACACACACACTCATATCAACACCAACACCCCACCATTTTCCTTTGCTTTGCTTACACGCAAATGTTGATCTCAAAAATGAAGCTTATTATATGATCTAAATAGCACATTTTATAATATGCAGTGAGATTTATGTTGTAACAATTTCCATGAGGAGGAAGTTTGGTTTAACCAGAGTTTTAGTAGACGCATATTAGAAATACAGTATTACCGTGCTGCAGGGGAGGCCCACCTGAATCGAACAGCGGGAAGCCTACCCCGAAGGGGGGGAAGCCCCCGAACCCGTGGAAGAAGTGTCCCCCGGTCCTGCTCTGGCTCACCCCCCGCTGCCTTTGACCCCCGCCGAAGAAGTTATCGTCCGCTGGGGAGAGTGGACAGACAATGACAACACATTAGTCAAATCAAGTTTAATTACACCCACATAGTGGTTCATAAAAAATCCATGAGCATACAAAGGCATTGGCCCATCTAAATACATATTTATACTGAACAAAAATAAAACGCAATATGCAACAATTTCAAAGATTTAATATAAGGAAATCAGTTAATTGAAATAAATTAATTAGGCCCTAATCTATGGATTTCACATGAATGGGCAGGGGTGCAGCCATGAGTGGGCCTGGGAGGGCATAGGCCCACCCAATTGGGAGCCAGGCTCACCCACTGTGGAGCTAGGCCCACCCAATTAGAATGAGTTTTCCCCACAAAATGGCTTTATTACAGACAGAAATACAAGTCGGACGCGAAGGATTTACTTCAGACACCCGACAAGGCCCAAATCCCCGTCATTCGCAGGAGAAAGAGACGGAGATATCGGGGACGTAGGTCGGGGTGCCTTGTAAGGATCCGACGGCGAGTGGGTAATCTGCCTCTTCCATCAGTCCTATTTGCCAACGTACAATCATTGGATAACAAAATTGACGAGCTACGATCATGAATATCCTACCAACGGGACATTAAAAACTGTCATATCTTATGTTTCACCGAGTCGTGGCTGAACGACGACATGGATAACATACAGCTGGCAGGGTTTACGCTGCATCGGCAAGATAGAACAAATGCCTTCGGTAAGACACGGGGTGGCGGTCTGTGTATATTTGTAAACAACAGCTGGTGCACAAAATCTAATATTAAGGAAGTCTGAAGGTTTTGCTCGCCTGAGGTAGAGTATCTCATGATAAGCTGTAGACCACACTATTTACCAAGAGAGTTTTCATCTACAGTCGTGGTCAAAAGTTTTGAGAATGACACAAGTATTGGTCTTCACAAAGTTCGCTGCTTCAGTGTTATGAGATATTTTTGTCAGATCTTACCCCCCGCACTCAATGAGCTGTATAAGGCCATAAGCAAACAGGGGGAAAAAAAGTTAATAAAAACATTTAATACATCTTTAAAAAATAGAAACAAACATATATACTAAAAGAAAAGAAAAAAAGATATATAAGCTAAAAACAAGAAAAAAATGTATGAGTTGTATAAGGCCATAAGCAAACAGGAAAACGTTCATCCAGAGGCGGCACTCCTACGGGCCGGGGACTGTAATGCAGGGAAACTTAAATCTGTTTAACCTAATTTCTACCAACATGATAAATGTGCAACCAGAGGAAAAAAAACTCTAAACCACCTTTACTCCACACACAGAGACAGGTACAAAGCTCTCCCACGCCCACCATTACACCCACATCAGTCACTGGCTTCATCAATAAGTGCATCGATGACGTCGTCCCCACAGTGACCGTACGTACATACCCCAACCAGAAGCCATGGATTACAGGCAACATCCGCACTGAGCTAAAGGGTAGAGCTGCCGCTTTTACGGAGTGGGACTCTAACCCGGATGCTTATAAAGAAATCCCGCTATGCCGTCTGACGAACCGTCAAACAGGCAAAGCGTCAATACAGGACTAAGATCGTACTACACCGGCTCCGACGCTCGTCGGATGTGGCAGGGCTTGCAAACTATTACAGACTACAAAGGGAAGCACAGCTTCCCAGTGACACGAGCCTACCAGACGAGCTAAATCACTTCTATGCTCGCTTCGAGGCAAGCAACAATGAAGCATGCATGAGAGCATCAGCTGTTCCGGACGACTGTGTGATCACGCTCTCCGTAGCCAATGTGAGTAAGACCTTTAGACAGTTCAACATTCACAAGGCCGCAGGGCCAGATGGATTACCAGGACGTGTACTCCGAGCATGCGCTGACCAAGCTTTGAAAGGCAGGTCATAGCTCACATCAACACCATTATCCCAGAAACCCTAGACCCACTCCAATTTTCATACCACCCCAACAGATCCACAGATGATGCAATCTCTATTGCACTCCACACTGCCCTTTCCCACCTGGACAAAAGGAACACCTACGTGAGAATGCTATTCGTTGACTACAGCTCAGCGTTCAACACCATAGTGCCCTCAAAGCTCATCACTAAGCTAAGGACCCTGGGACTAAACACCTCCCTCTGCAGCTGGATCTTGGACTTCCTGACGGGCCACCCCCAGGTGGTAAGGGTAGGTAACAACACACCTGGCGCCGACGAAGATGGCGGCCTCGCAACTAGCTCTTAGGAAACTTTGCAGTATTTTGTTTTTTTATGTATTATTTTTTACATTATTAGCTCAGAAAGTGTTTTGCATCATTACATACAGCCGGGAAAAACTATTGGATATCAGAGTGGCGGTAACTCACCAGCATTACGACCAGGAATACGACTTTCCCGAAGCAGATCCTTTGTTTGCTCTCCCCAGGGCAACTGAACTGATTCCAGCGGCTGACCCAAAACATCACAGGCGGAGGAGGCACTCGGAGCGGCCTGCTGGTCCGATTTAGGAGGCGCGCACACCACCCACCGCTTCCAAGTATTCTACTCGCTAATGTTCAATCTTTGGTTAACAAAGTCAACGAACTACGGGCAAGGATTTCTTTCCAGAGAGACATCAAGGCCTGTAACATACTCTGTTACACGGAAACATGGCTCTCTTGGGATATTCTGCCGGAATCGGTCCAGCCAGATGGGTTCTCAGGTCATCGCGCAGACAGGAATAAATATCTCTCCGGGAAGCAGAAGGGCGGAGGTGTGTGTTTCATGATTAACGACTCGTGGTGTAATTGTAGTAACATAGAGGAACTCGAGTCCTTCCGTTCACCCGACCTAGAATATCTCACAATCAAATGCAGACCATATTATCTCCCAAGATAATTTTATTTGGTTATAGTCACGGCCGTGTATATCCCCCCTCAAGCTGATCCCACGACGGCCCTCAAAGAACTTCACTGGACTTTATGCAAACTGGAAACCACATATCCTGAGGCTGCCGAAGTTCTCTCAACATATCGACTGTTGTACTCGCGCTGCTAAAATCCTCGACCATTGCTATTCAAACTTCCGAGATGGTTATAACGCCCTCCCCCTCCCTCCTTTCGGCAAATCTGACCACGACTCCATTTTGCTTCTCCCTTCCTATAGGCAGAAACTCAAAACAGGAAGTACCCGTGCTAAGGACTATTCAACGCTGGTCTGACCAATCGGAATCCATGCGTCAAGATTGTTTTGATCACGCGGACTGGGATATGTTCCAGGTAGCTTCTGAAAATAATTTAGACATATACACTGAAACAGTGACTTAGTTTATCAGGAAGTGTATAGGTGATGTTGTGCCCACTGTGACTATTAAAACCTACCCTGACCAGAAACCGTGGATAGACGGCAGCATTCGCGCAAATCTGAAAGTGTGAACCACCGCATTCAACCATGGCAAGGTGACTGGGAATATGGCAGAATACAAACAGTGTAGCTACTCACTCCACAAGGCAATTAAACTGGCAAAACATCAGTAGAGAGACAAAGTGGAGTCGCAATTCAACGGCTCAGACACGAGACGTATGTGGCAGGGTCTACAGGCAATCACAGACTACAAAATGAAAACCAGCCACGTAGCCGACACCGACGTCTCGCTTCCAGACAAGCTAAACACCTTCTTCGCCCGCTTTGAGGATAACACAGTGACACTGACGAGGCCCACTACCAAGGACTGTGGCCTCTCCTTCTCCATGGCCGACGTAAGACATTCAAGCATGTTAACCCCCGCAAGGCTGCCGGCCCAGACGGCATCCCTAGCCGTGTCCTCAGAGCATGCGCAGACCAGCTGGCTGGTGTGTTCATGGACATATTCAATCTCTCCCTTTCCCAGTCTGCTGTTCCCACATGCTTCAAGAGGGCCACAATTGTTCCTGTACCCAAGAAAGCAAAGGTAACTGAACTAAATGACTATCGCCCTGTAGCACTCACCTCTGTCATCATGAAGTGCTTTGAGAGACTAGTCAAGGATCATATCACCTCTACCTTACCCGTCACCCTAGACCCACTTCAATTTGCTTACCGCCCCAATAGATCCACAGAGGATGCAATCGGCATCACACTGCACACTGCCCTATCCCATCTGGACAAGAGGAATACCTATGTAAGAATGCTGTTCATTGACTATAGCTCAGCATTCAACACCATAGTATCCTCCAAGCTCATCATTAAGCTCGAGGCCCTGGGTCTGAACCCCGCCCTGTGCAACTGGGTCCTGGACTTCCTGACGGGCCGACCCCAGGTGGTGAAGGTAGGAAACAACATCTCCACTTCGCTGATCCTCAACACAAGGGTGCGTGCTCAGCCCCCTCCTGTACTCCCTGTTCACCCATGACTGCGTGGCCAAGCACGCCTCCAACTCAATCATCAAGTTTGCAGACGACACAACAGTAGTAGGCTTGATTACCAACAATGACGAGACCGCCTACAGGGAGGAGGTGAGGGCTCTGGGAGTGTGGTGCCAGGAAAATAACCTCTCACTCAACATCTACAAAACAAAGGAGATGATCGTGGACTTCAGGAAACAGCAGAGGGTGCACCCCCCTATCCACATCGACGGGACCGCAGTGGAGAAGGTGGAAAGCTTCCTGGCATACACATCGCCGACAAACTGAAATGGTCCACCCACGCAGACAGTGTGGTGAAGAAGGCGCAACAGAGCCTCTTCAACCTCAGGAGGCTGAAGAAATGTGGCTTATCACCTAAAACCCTCACAAACTTTTACAGATGCACAATTGAGGGCATCCTGTCGGGCTGTATCACCGCCTGGTACGGCAACTGCACCACCCACAACTGCAGGGCTCTCCAGAGGGTGGTGCAGTCTGCCGAACGCATTACCGGGGGGAAACTACCTGCCCTCCAAGACACATACAGCACCCGATGTCACAGGAAGGCCAAAAATATCATCTATGGACATCAACCACCCAAGCCACTGCCTGTTCATCCCGCTATCATCCAGAAGGCGTGGTCAGTACAGGTGCATCAAAGCTGGGACCGAGAGAATGAAAAACAGCTTCTATCTCAAGGCCATCAGACTGTTAAATAGCCATCATTAGCACATTAGAGGCTGCTGCTGCCTATTCAAATCACTGGCCACTTTAAGAAATGGAACACTAGTCACTTTAATAATGTTTACATATCTTGCACTACTCATCTGTATATACTGCATTCTATTCTATAATATTCTTCTGTATCTTAGTCCATGCCGCTCTGTCATTGCTTGTCCATATATGTATATATTCTTAAATCCCACTCCTTACTTTTTTGTGTGTATTGGGTATATGTTGTGAAATTGTTCGATATTACTGCACTGTCGGAGCTAGAAGCACAAGCATTTCGCTACACCCACTATAAACAACTGCTAAACACGTGTATGTGACAAATAACATTTGATTTGATTTGCCACGCTGATCCTCAACACGGGGGCCCCTCAGGGGTGCGTGCTCAGTCCCCTCCCCCTCCTGTACTCCCTGTTCACCCATGACTGCATGGCCAGGCACGACTCCAACACCATCATTAAGTTTGCCGACGACACAACAGTGGTAGGCCTGATCGCAGACAACGATGAGACAGCCTATAGGGAGGAGGTCAAAGACCTGGCCGTGTGGTGCCAGGATAACAACCTCTCCCTCAACGTGATCAAGACAAAAGGAGATGATTGTGGACTACAGAAAAAGAAGGACCGAGCACGCCCCCATTCTCATCGACGGGGCTGTAGTGGAGCAGATTATGGAGCATGGTCCAAACACACCAAGACAGTCGTGAAGAGGGCACGACAAACCCTATTCCCCCTCAAGAGACTGAAAAGATTTGGCATGGGTCCTCAGATCCTCAAAAAGTTCTAGAGCTGAACCATCTAGACCATCCTGACTGGTTGCATCAATGCCTGGTATGGCAACTGCTCGGCCTCCGACCGCAAGGCACTACAGAGGGTAGTGCGTACTGCCCAGTACATCACTGGGGCGAAGCTTCCTGCCATCCAGGACCTCTATACCAGGCGGTGTCAGAGGAAGGCCCTAAAAATGGTCAAAGACTCCAGCCACCCTTGTCATAGACTGTTCTCTCTGCTACCGCACGGCAAGCGGTACCAGAGCGCCAAGTCTAGGTCCAAAAGGCTTCTTAACAGCTTCTACCCCCAAGCCATAAGACTCCTGAACAGCTAAATAAATGGCGACCCAGACTATTTGCATTGTCCCCCCCGCCCCTACTATCTGTTTATTATCTATATTATCTAGCACTTTAACTATACCTACATGTACACTACCAGTCAGTTTTGGACACACCTACTCATTCAAGGGTTTTTCTTTATTTATACTATTTTTTACATTGTAGAATAATAGTGAAGACATCAAAACTATGAAATAACACATATGGAATTATGTAGTAACCAAAAAAGTGTTAAACAAATCAAAATACACTGCTCAAAAAAATAAAGGGAACACTAAAATAACACATCCTAGATCTGAATGAATGAAATAATCTTATTAAATCCTTTTTTTTTACATAGTTGAATGTGCTGACAACAAAATCACACAAACATTATCAATGGAAATCAAATGTATCAACCCATGGAGGTCTGTATTTGGAGTCACCCTCAAAATTAAAGTGGAAAACCACACTACAGGCTGATCCAACTTTGATGTAATGTCCTTAAAACAAGTCAAAATGAGGCTCAGTAGTGTGTGTGGCCTCCACGTGCCTGTATGACCTCCCTACAACGCCTGGGCATGCTCCTGATGAGGTGGCGGATGGTCTCCTGAGGGATCTCCTCCCAGACCTGGACTAAAGCATCCGCCAACTCCTGGACAGTCTGTGGTGCAACGTGGCATTGGTGGATGGAGCGAGACATGATGTCCCAGATGTGCTCAATTGGATTCAGGTCTGGGGAACGGGCGGTCCATAGCATCAATGCCTTCCTCTTGCAGGAACTGCTGACACACTCCAGCCACATGAGGTCTAGCATTATCTTGCATTAGGAGGAACCCAGGGCCAACCGCACCAGCATATGGTCTCACAAGGGGTCTGAGGATCTCATCTCGGTACCTAATGGCAGTCAGGCTACCTCTGGCGAGCACATGGAGGGCTGTGCGGCCCCCCAAAGAAATGCCACCCCACACCATGACTGACCCACCGCCAAACCGGTCATGCTGGAGGATGTTGCAGACAGCAGAACGTTGTCCACGGCGTCTCCAGACTCTGTCACGTCTGTCATGTGCTCAGTGTGAACCTGCTTTCATCTGTGAAGAGCACAGGGCGCCAGTGGCGAATTTGCCAATCTTGGTGTTCTCTGGCAAATGCCAAACATCCTGCACGGTGTTGGGCTGTAAGCACAACCCCCACCTGTGGATGTCGGGCCCTCATACCACCCTCATGGAGTCTGTTTCTGACCGTTTGAGCAGACACATGCACATTTGTGGCCTGCTGGAGGTCATTTTGCAGGGCTCTGGCAGTGCTCCTCCTTGCACAAAGGTGGAGGTAGCAGTCCTGCTGCTGGGTTGTTGCCCTCCTACGGCCTTCTCCACGTCTCCTGATGTACTGGCCTGTCTCCTGGTAGCGCCTCCATGCTCTGGACACTACGTTGACAGACACAGCAAACCTTCTTGCCACAGCTCGCATTGATGTGCCATCCTGGATGAGCTGCACTACCTGAGCCACTTGTGTGGGTTGTAGACTCCGTCTCATGCTACCACTAGAGTGAAAGCACCGCCAGCATTCAAAAGTGACCAAAACATCAGCCAGGAAGTATAGGAACTGAGAAGTGGTCTGTGGTCACCACCTGCAAAACCAGTCCTTTATTGGGGGTGTCTTGCTAATTGCCTATAATGTCCACCTGTTGTCTATTCCATTTGCACAACAGCATGTGACATGTATTGTCAATCAGTGTTGCTTCCTAAGTGGACAGTTTGATTTCACAGAAGTGTGATTGACTTGGAGTTACATTGTGTTGTTTAAGTGTTCCCTTTATTTTTTTGAGCAGTGTACATTTTATATTTGAGATTCTTCAAATAGCCACCCTTTGCCTTGATGACAGCTTTACACTTTTTTGGTTACTAAATGATTCCATATGTGTTATTTTGATGTCTTCCCTATTATTCTCCAATGTATAAAAATTTTAAAATAAAGAAAAACCATTGAATGAGTAGGTGTGTCGAAACTTTTGACTGGTACTGTCAATATTACCTAATTTACCTCGACTAACCGGTGTCCCTGCACATTGACTCTATACCGGTACCCCCTGTATATAGCCTCGCTGTGTTTTTTTACTGTTATTTTATGGCTTTTATTTTTTACTTAACACTCATTTTTCTTAAAACTGCATTGTTGGTTAAGGGCTTGTTAGTAAGCATTTCACTGTAAGGTCTACACCTGTTGTATTCGTTGCATGTGACAAATAACATTTGATTTGACATCAGCAAACCGCTCGCCCACACGACGCCATACACGTGGTCTGCGGTTGAGAGGCTGGATGGACGTACAGCCAAATTCTCTAAAACGACGTTGGAGGCGGCTTATGGTAGAGAAATGAACATTCAAATCTCTGGCAACAGCTCTGGTGGACATTCCTGCATTACCGGGGGCAAACTACCCGCCCTCCAGCACACCTACAGCACCCCGATGTCTCAGGAAGGTCAAAAAGATCATCAAGGACATCAACCATCATCGATCCTGACTAGTCTCCAAGTCCCTGCCGCTGAAAAACATCTCCACAGCATGATGCTGCCACCACGGTTCAAAATAGGGATGGTGCCAGGTTTCCTCCAGACGTAACGCTTGGCATTCAGGCCAAAGAGTTCAATCTTGGTTTCATCAGACCAGATAATCTTCTTTCTCATGGTCTGAGAGTCCTTTCGGTGGCTTTTGGCAAACTTCAAGCGGGCTGTCATGTGCCTTTTACTGAGGAGTCTGGCCACTCTACCATAAAGGCCTGATTGGTGGAGTGCTGCAGAGATGGTTGTCCTTCTGGAAGGTTCTCCCATCTCCACAGAGGAACTCTGGAGCTCTGTCAGAGTGACCATCGGGTTCTTGGTCACCTCCCCGTTTGCTCAATTTGGACAGGCGGCCAGCTCTAGTAAGAGTCTTGGTGGTTCCAAACTTCTTCCATTTAAGAATGATGGAGGCCACTGTGTTCTTGGGGACATTCAATGCTGCAGAATTTTTTTGGTACCCTTCCGCAGATCTGTGCCTCGACACAATCCTGTCTCGGAGCGCTACGGACAATTCCTTCGACCTCATGGCTTGGCTTTTGCTCTGACATGCACTGCCAACTGTGGGACCTTACAGTGAGGGAAAAAAGTATTTGATTCCCTGCTGATTTTGTACGTTTGCCCACTGACAAAGACATGATCAGTCTATAATTTTAATGGTAGGTTTATTTGAACAGTGAGAGACAGAATAACAACAACAAAAATCCAGAAAAACGCATGTCAAAAATGTTATAAATTGATTTGCATTTTAATGAGGGAAATAAGTATTTGACCCCTCTCCAAAACATGATTTAGTACTTGGTTGCAAAACCCTTGTTGGCAATCACAGAGGTCAGACGTTTCTTGTAGTTGGCCACCAGGTTTGCACACATCTCAGGAGGGATTTTGTCCCACTCCTCTTTGCAGATCTTCTCCAAGTCATTAAGGTTTCGAGCCTGACGTTTGCCAACTCGAACCTTCAGCTCCCTCCACAGATTTTCTATGGGATTAAGGTCTGGAGACTGGCTAGGCCACTCCAGGACCTTAATGTGCTTCTTCTTGAGCCACTCCTTTGTTGCCTTGGCCGTATGTTTTGGGTCATTGTCATGCTGGAATACCCATCCACGACCCATTTTCAATGCCCTGGCAGAGGGAAGGAGGTTCTCACCCAATATTTGACGGTACATGGCGCCATCCATCGTCCCTTTGATGCGGTGAAGTTGTCCTGTCCCCTTAGCAGAAAAACACCCCCAAAGCATAATGTTTCCACCTCCATGTTTGGGGTCATAGGCAGCATTCCTCCTCCTCCAAACATGGCGAGTTGAGTTGATGCCAAAGAGCTCATCTGAGTCTCAAGAGTCTCATCTGACCACAACACTTTCACCCAGTTCTCCTCTGAATCATTCAGATGTTCATTGGCAAACTTCAGACGGGCCTGTATATGTGTTTCTTGAGCAGGGGGACCTTGCGAGCGCTGCAGGATTTCAGTTCTTCACTGCGTAGTGAGTTACCAATTGTTTTATTGGTGATATGGTCCCAGCTGCCTTGAGATCATTGACAAGATCCTCCCGTGTAGTTCTGGGCTGATTCCTCACCGTTCTCATGATCATTGCAACTCCACGAGGTGAGATCTTGCATGGAGCCCCAGGCCGAGGGAGATTGACAGTTATTTTGTGTTTCTTCCATTTGCGAATAATCGCACCAACTGTTGTCACCTTCTCACCAAGCTGCTTGGCGATGGTCTTGTAGCCCATTCCAGCCTTGTGTAGGTCTACAATCTTGTCCCTGACATCCTTAGAGAGCTCTTTGGTCTTGGCCATGGTGGAGAGTTTGGAATCTGATTGATTGATTGCGTCTGTGGACAGGTGTCTTTTATACAGGTAACAAAATGAGATTAGGAGCACTCCCTTTAAGAGTGTGCTCCTAATCTCAGCTCGTTACCTGTATAAAAGACACCTGGGAGCCAGAAATCTTTCTGATTGAGAGGGGGTCAAATACTTATTTCCCTCATTAAAATGCAAATCAATTTATAACATTTTTGACATGCGTTTTTCTGGATTTATTTGTTGTTATTCTGTCTCTCACTGTTCAAATAAACCTACCATTAAAATTATAGACTGATCATTTCTTTGTCAGTGGGCAAACGTACAGAATCAGCAGGGGATCAAATACTTTTTTCCCCTCACTGTGTGTGTGTGTGTGTGTGTATATATATATATATACATACACACGTATGTAAAATAATGTGACAGGTGAAATAAATAATGTGATCTGCTTTATCTCCTAACATATTGTACAAGTTGACTGCAGGTATTTACTTAAAAAGTAGCTACAAATAACAAATTATTGAAAAACTTCAAATAAATAGTTGCATCCTGTAAAAACCATCCTGTGGAGATTTCCAAATTCCCCGGTATAAGGTGTCCTGCCCAAGCTTACTCGGCCACTTATATTTACTGTCTTCTTGGTAAGCAACTCCAGTGTAGATTTGGCCTCGTGTTTTCAGTTATTGTCCTGATGAAAGGTGAATTAATCTCCCAGTGTCCGGTGGAAAGCAGACTGAACCAGGTTTTCCTCTAGGATTTTGCCTGTGCTTGGCTCGTTTCAGTTTCTTTTTTATCCTGAAAAACTCCAGTCCTTAATGATTACAAGCATACCCAGAACGTGATGCAGCCACCACTATGCTTGAAAATATGGAGAGTGGTTCTCCGTAATGTGTTGTATTGGATTTGCCCCAAACAAACACTTTGTATTCAAAACAAAAAGTTAATTGCTTTGCCATATTTTTTGCTGTATTATTTTAGTGCCTTGCTGCAAATAAGATGTTTTGGAATATTTTTATTCTGTACACGCTTCCTTCTTTTCACTCTGTCAATTAGGTTAGTATTGTGGAGTAACTACAATGTTCTCCTATCACAGCCATTAAACTCTAACTGTTTTAAAGTCACCATTGGCCTCATTGTGAAATCCTCTCTGGCAATGGAGTTAGAAAGGACGCCTGTATCTTTGTAGTGACTGGGTGTATTGATACACCATCCAAAGTGTAATGAATAACTTCACCATGCTCACAGGGATATGCAATGTCTGCTATTTTCATCCTACCAATAGGTGCCCTTCTTTGCGAGGCATTGGAAAACCTCCCTGGTCTTTGTGGTTGAATCTGTGTTTGAAATTCACTGTTCGACTGAGGGACCTTACAGATGATTGTATGTGTGTGGTACAGAGATGAGGTAATCATTAAAAAATCATGTTAAACACTATTATTGCACAGAGAGTGAGTCCATGCCACTTAAGTGACATGTTAAGCCAATTTTTAATCCTGAACGTATTTAGGCTTCCCATAACAAAGGGGTTGAATACTTATTGACTCAAGATATTTCAGCTTTTCATTTTTTTGTAAACAATTCTAAAAACATAATTCCACTTTGACATTATGGGGTATTGTGTGTAAGCCAGTGACAATAAAATATATAACATGTAATACATTTTAAATTCAGGCTATAAACACAACAAAATGTGGAAAAAGCCAAGGGGTGTGAATACTTTCTGAAGGCACTGTAATAGGGTTGTGCCTTTTGCATCTCCAACAGAGATGTGACATTTCTGGGAGCATTCTGACAGGAGTGTAGTAAGTCCTATGAATTGCAATAGTTTGTCTTAGATTGTAGGAGCAGGTATGAACATGTTCACATATCTGTGAGCAATGGTTCTCCTCAATTTCTTCCTTTAGATCTGTTTCCCATTTTTTCCTTATAGGTTCTGAACCATCAGGTAGAGTTTCAATCAACTCTTGAGATAACTTGACAATCAACTTCTCTGGCATAGCAGCTTCTTTCAGTATTATTTTATATGCCAGATGCCTTAGGTTCATCCATATTCTGTTGAAGTGATTGAATACAATTTCTGAGTTGTAAGAACTGAAAAATAAATATTGGCCTTGGATAATCAAAATATTTATTTAATTGATTGAATGACAGTAGAGATCCATCAATGTACATGTTCAAAATTCATGATGCCACTTTGGAACAAGGACTTAAATGTATTATCATTAAAACGCTGGCGGTAAGGTGTGGTTATTCCAAATAGTGGTGCCTGGCGACATTGGTTCTTTCCACCTCATGAATTTATGTACATTTTCCCTAATAGGAATGGAATTGACAATCATTGGATTGTTAGTTTTTTTCTTCAACGCCTTAGACCCGAAGTAGTGAACAGTA
This sequence comes from Coregonus clupeaformis, assembly GCF_020615455.1. NCBI lineage: Eukaryota > Metazoa > Chordata > Actinopteri > Salmoniformes > Salmonidae > Coregonus > Coregonus clupeaformis. Next base: position 29,600,429 of record NC_059225.1, read on the forward strand.
TTTTAGAACGGTATTCCATTTGTGGCTTCGATACTCCTCAAGGATACACAAGGATAGTCGGCTGTCCATTGTTTAAGTGAACGCAGTTGTGCAGCCCAGTAATACATCTTCATATGAGGTAGTCCAAGACCTCCAGTTTTATAGGCTAAGTGTAAACAGTCAATTTGACTCGAGGTCTTTCCATTCCAAATAAAGTTAGAGAGCAGGCCATTTCTTTTATTTAAAAAGTTAGATGGAATTGAAACTGGCAAGGCCTGGAATAAATACATCAACCTTGGTAATACACGACATGACCAAAAGTACGTGGACACCTACTCGTCGAACATCTCATTCCAAAATCATGGGCATTAATATGGAGTTGGTCCCCCCTTTGCTGCTATAGAAGACTCCAATCTTCTTGTAAGGCTTTCCAATAGATGATGGAACATTGCTGCAGGGACTTGCTTCCATTCAGCCACAAGAGCATTAGTGAGGTCGGGCACTGATGTTGGGCGATTAGGCCTGGCTCGCAGTCGGCGTTCCAATTCATCCCAAAGGTGTTCGATGGGGTTGAGGTCAGGGCGGTGTGCAGGCCAGTCAAGTGTGCAGTCCCCTGTAGCTCAGTTGGTAGAGCATGGCGCTTGCAACGCCAGGGTTGTGGGTTCGTTTCCCACGGAGGGCCAGTATGAAAATGTATGCACTAACTGTAAGTCGCTCTGGATAAGAGCGTCTGCTAAATGACTAAAATGTAAATGTAAGTTCTTCCACACCGATCTTGACAAACCATTTCTGTATGGACCTCGCTTTGTGCACGGGGGCATTGTCATGCTGAAACAGGAAAGGGACTTCCCCAAACTGTTGCCACAAAGTTGGAAGCACAGAATCGTCTAGAACGTCATTGTATGCTGTAGCGTTAAGATTTCCCTAAGGGGCCTAGCCCGAACCGTGAAAAACAGCCCCAGACCATTATTAATCCTCCACCAAACTTTACAGTTGGCACTATGCATTCGGGCAGGTAGCGTTCTCCTGGCATCCGCCAAACCCAGATTCGTCCGTCGGACTGCCAGATGGTATGATTCATCACTCCAGAGAACGCGTTTCCACTGCTCTAGAGTCCAATGGCGGCAAGCTTTACACCACTCCAGTCAACGCTTGGCACTGCGCATGGTGATCTTAGGCTTGTGTGCGAAAACCCATTAAATGAAGCCCCTGACGAACAGTTATTGTGCTGACATTTCTTCCAGAGGCAGTTTGGAACGCGGTAGTGAATGTGCAAACCGATGACAGACGATTTTTACACGCCACACGCTTCAGCACTCGGCTGTGCAGTTCTGTGAGCTTGTGTAGCCTACCACTTTGCGGCTAAGCCATTGTTGCTCCTAGATGTTTCCACTTCACAAAAACAACAATTACAGTTGACCGGGGTAGCTCTAGCAGGGCAGATATTTTACAAACTGACTTGTTGGAAAGGTGGCATCCTATGACGGTGCCACGTTGAAAGTCACTGAGCTCTTCAGTAAGGCCATTCTACTGCCAATGTTTGTCTATGGAGATTGCATGGCTGTGTGCTCGATTTTATACACCCGTCAGCAACAGGTGTGGCTGAAATAGCCGAATCCACTAATTTGATGGAGTGTCCACATACTTTTGTATAGATAGTGTATTTCATTTTGATTACATTGATCCTACCTAACATAGAAATAGGGAGAGATGTCCATCTCTGAACATCAGATTCAAAGCTATCTATTAAAAGGAAAGATCCGCATGACAATGGATCCTTATCTTTCTTTTTAAGTAGGGGGTTGCAGTCAAACAGTGACTGGGGGAAGTTAATTTTTCTCTAGAACTGCTGTGAGCATAAGTAACATAGGCTTTAGTAATTTGGGATGGAAATTCCACTGGGAATACATCATTACCAGGAGATTTCCCATTTTGTAGATTATTGATGGCTTCTAACAGTTTACCTGGGGTAATGTCCATATTCATTTTCTTTGGTTCACTTATAAATTGGTAAAATGGCCTTAAGGAAATTGTCTATATCCTCCTATGAACTTTGGTTTTCGGATTGACACAGTTTGTAATAAAAACATTTAAAAAGACAGTTAATTTCAGAAGGATCCATTGTTATGCTACCATCTGGGGTTTGAATGCTATGGATGGTATGTCCCTCTTCCTCGTTCTTAATTTGCCAAGCAAGCATTTTCCCTGCACTTTCACCTTGCTCAACATATTGTTGCATGGATTTCATGGCAGCAATCTCTGCAGAGCGGGTGTTTATTGTGTTATATTCAAGCTTCAAAGTGTTCAACTGTTGAAGGGTGTCAACATTTCTATCTAAACTGTGTTTTCTTTCTAAGTCATGGATTTTCTGTTCTAGTATTTCAAATTCTTCATGGGTCTTCTTTTTCTTATGTGAAGAGTAAGACATGATGCAACCTCTCATATATGCTTTAACAGCTTCCCAGACAACAGTTGGGCATTCTTCATTGTCTACATTTATTTCCAAAATCATGTCTGTGTGTTGAGATATGAGGTAAACTCCTTATCTCAAAGTAACATTGTGTTGAATCATCATGTCTTTGCTATTTGCATAGGAGGTTTGAGCTTAAAGTGAAGGACAAATGGGCTATGGGGGCCGTAATTATTCTAGGAAGGTATTTACATTCAGAAACACAGTCAATTAAATAAAAGTTTACAATAAGAAAAGTCAATTCCTGAATTTGAGTTGTGGACGTGAGTGTAATAGGAGTATTCTCTTTCAGTTGGATGTTTAGATCTCCACAGTTCACATAGACCGATATCTTTAATGGTTTAATACCTTAGACATGTTAGGAAGAGGATATAGTCTAGAGTTGCATCCTGCACAGTCAAATCCCCCCCCCCCTATAATATTCCCATTATATTGAGGTAGTTTTAGTATAAAGGCAATTCATTAACTTTGGGTCATCTTCATTTGGACAATAACAATTCAGTAAAGTTACTTTTCTTGTGCCAGGTTTCCTTTTACCATTATAAAACGTCCATTTGCCTCTGTAGTAATTTCTGTAGACTTAAATGGGACTTTATTATCAATGAGAATTGATACTCCTCTGGACTTTGAGGAGTAGGTGGAGGAGAATGCCAGCCCATCTCAAGCTCGCCCAAACCTGGAAGATGTTTCTAATGGGATTGACCTTGACCTTAACATAATTTAAGATCTAGGATTAAAGCCCTTGAACCTCCGGGCCATCTTATCATCTCGGTGTCCCTTGATTTATACTTATTTATAACAAATGACTGTAAGGCATCCGCGGTTCAACCACAGAGCTCTAAATATGGAGGCGAGCCTCAGACAGTGGACGGATAGGAGAGCCTACATCATTCAGCTGGAATGCGTTCAAAAATAGCTTCTGTATTAAAAACAAAAGCAGCTGTAATAGCACGCGTCTGTGTGTGTGGAAACAGGTAAACATGCGAGGTGAGGGGGTTACAATAACACTCGATGAATGCGTGTGGTGTATGAGTGTGCGGGAAGCTCCGAGATTCTCTTCTTTATGTTAAAACGTCCTGGTTTAAATTAACGAGATGAAACGCTCTCAAACACGAATGGCTCGGAAAATAAGACTAGAAAAGGCTGGATGCTTTTCCTGTATCTGAGGAGAAGGCAAACACTTGCATGTTGATGTTTGGATTTCTGTCTGTAAACTCTTCCATGTATCATGACTCAGAGTATGAAGGCCCAGTGTATCTTTAAACAAAGACTACGTCCCAAATGGCACCCTATTCCCTATAAAGCGCACTACTTTTGACCAGGGCCTATTGGGATTTGGGCAAAAGTAGTGCACTCTGTAGAGAATAGGGTGCCAGTTTGGATGCATCCACAGACTGAGTGCAGAGGACAGCTGTTGCAGTTTCCTCCCATGTTGGCAGTGTCCATCAGACAGCATGTCCTCAATGCTTTCAGTAAGAGGATAGTACCTGCTTGGCTGATGGCACAGAACACCACTATGGTCCTGGCTTAGCTAGGTGTCCCTGTCTGCTGGTAAAACTTGAACCCAGAACATCCATGCTCTCCAGTCTGTGCTTGGAAAGAGACTCTAAAGGATGCAATGGGTGTTTTAAATTTGAAACTAAAGTCAGTCCTATGGCTATACAGTACCCACCCTATAGCCAGAGGTGTGGTTATTGTATGGCTGGCTGTCATTATGCCAGCTGGTGCTGGTGCTGGGGGTGGGTGGGTCAGTCAGTCAGTCAGCCAGCAGCAATCTGGGATCCTGACTACTTTCTTGTCTCTTTCTCTCTTGCAACAAAGGTTACAAAAGTTTTAATAGAAGAGAATGCGATCGGATCATCATCTAATTGGCCTTCACATAACTCTTATAGAATGTGGACGGGGATATTGGACATTTAAATCAAAGTTCACTGGAGGATAGTTAAAAATAAATTAAGACAAAATAATTTATAACTGAATTTTTCCAGTACAATATAGGTTCAGCAAATCCCCTTATTGTTTGGGATACCTTTAAAATGTACCTTCAGAGGTCATTCAATTCAATATTCATCAATAATAAAAAATACATTTCTGGCTAAAGAGACAAGACTAACAAGGGAAATACATGAACTAATAGTACAGGTAGATAGCAATAAAAACGATACTACAGAGATTTAAAATAAGATCGAGGAAAAACAAAAAGAACTGGAGGAACTTATTCAAGAACAATCTAATGTAATCTATTACAAAAATAAAGCAAACTGGATGGAATATGGAGAAAAATGCACCAAAGTCTTCCTGAATCTCCAACACAGGAACGCTAATAAAAATAATACATCTATGTCATCTATGATTCTCTGAATTATATTTTAAAAGAGGAAGCTAAATATTTTAAGCAGATGTTCTTTTCCATCTCATTCTCATTCACTGAATTACAATTACGGTAAGGAATTCTTTCCAAAATCCTTTCAGTGTGGAAAAACCCCAGGGCTTGATGGCATACCGGTAGAGGTATATCAAGCCTTTTTTGATATACTCAAAGCTCCATTGTTAGATTGTTTCAACTACTCCTATAGAAATGGTAGTCTGACAGGTACTCAGCATGAAGGTCTGATCTCACTATTATTAAAACAAGACCCAGATGGCAAATATAAAGATCCAGTCCATCTTAAAAACTGGAGGCCTCTTACACTTCAATGTTGTGATACAAAAATACTAGCGAAATGCATAGCACTCAGAATTAAAAAGGTTTTACCTGGTATTGTTCATCCTGATCAGACAGGTTTTTTACGTGGACGATACATTGGAGATAATATACGACAACTACTAAAAATAATAGAACATCATGAAACATCTAAGAAGCCAGGCCTGGTATTTATAGCGGATTTTGAAAAGGCCTTTGATAAAGTAAGACTGGATTTTATTGATAAATGCCTGGATTCTTTCAATTTTGGTGATTCTCTTATAAAATGGGTAAAAGTAATGTATAGCAACCCCAAGTGTAAAATGGTAAATAGCAGCTACTTCTCAGAGAGTTTTGAATTGTCAAGAGGAGTTAAACTAGGGTGTCCGCTGTCACCATATCTATTCATTATGGCCATCGAAATGCTAGCTATTAAAATCAGATCAAATAACAACATTAGAGGATTAGAAATCCAAGGCTTAAAAACAAAAGGTGTCCATGTATGCCGATGACTCAAGTTTTATATTAAGTCTGCAAGCTAGATCCCTGCAATGTCTCATTAAAGATCTAGATAACTTTTCTGGACTCTCTGGACTAAAACCTAATTATGATAAGTGTATTACATTACCCTGCAGTTTACCTATAAAATGGGCTGACGGTGAAGTAGACATACATGGTATTCATATCACAAAATATATCAATGAGCTTTGCACAATGAATTTCAATAGAAAACTTGAATTGAAATGATCCTGTCTATTTACGGAAAAATTGCCCTGATTAACTCCTTACTCATATCTCAGTTTACTCACTTACTTATGGCGCTGTCTATTCCTGATGATTCGTTTTACAAATCATATGAGCAAAATATATTTTGCTTTATCTGGGATGCTAAACCAGACAAGATAAAGCGTGCCTATCTATATAATGAATATGAACTGGGTGGGTTGAGATTATTAAATATAAAAGCACTAAACCGCTCTCTAAAAGCATCACTTATTCAAACGTTTTACTTGAACCCTAAATGGTTCTCAAGTAGATTACTAAGAAAAGCTCATCCATTGTTTAAAAATGGCCTTTTTGCAGATTGCCATGTTTCATCTTCGATTAATTGAAAATTATATTTTTTTCAAAGTATCTCTCTTTTTCAAACAAGCATTGCAGAGCTGGCTACAATTTCAATTTCATCCCCCTGAAAAGATAGAACAAATATTAAAACAAATATCATGGCTGAACTTAAATGTGCTGGTTGATAAAATACCTGTATTTATGGGAAAGATGTTTGAAAAGGGTATTTTGTTTTTAAATGATATTGTACATTTGAATGGTAGAGTTATGTCTTTCATGGAGTTATCAGAATTGTATGGGAAGGTCTGCTCAATCCAAGATTACAACCAAGTGATTACAGCATTACCCCAATAATTGAGGAGGCAGGTGGCAGCGGGAGGAGGTAGGGAACTGGTCTGTCTGCCCAATATAAAGGATCAAAGCTGGCGGAGGAATAAAAATAGCATAAATAGGAAAGTATACCAGTTTCATTTGAGGACCAGGATGTTGACGGCTGTGCCATACAGTTTGCAAAATTGTTGGGAAGAGAATTTTGATGTACCAATTCCATGGAACAGGACGTATGAGTTGATATATAAAACGACGCAAGATTCAAAACTTCGTGTTTTTCCGCTAAAATTAATATACAGAATTCTTACCACCAACAAAATGTTGAATATTTGGGGCGTACAATCATCGAAGCTCTGCAGATTTTGTTGTGAGGATACAGAATCAATTGACCATTTATTTTGGTATTGCCCTCATGTAGCCTGTTTCTGGTCTCAGGATCAGGAATGGCTGAAAATGCATAACATTGGTCTAAAATTGACCCTAGAAATAGTACTGATGGGAGATCTGGAGAAACCGGGTCAGTCAATTACTAATATACTAATACTCTTAGTAAAATTATTTATCTTCAACTCGCAATCTGTGGATTCTATTTGATTAGATAGATTGTTAAACATCACAGCATAGTTGAAAGATATATGGGGCGTAGAAATCCGAAGAGGGTGGCCAGCAGAGATAGGTGGGATGGGCTGAGGGAAGCTGAGGGTTGGGATGTGGAATTGGAGACAAGTGGGAGTGGAGTTGCTGGGCGGGGGATTGAATGACGGTCAAAGATAAAAGTTGTAAAACATAAAGTGAAAATAAAACATAACAAAAAAGTAAGTTTGAATGACACTGAGTGGCAGTGTTGTTACAGCTAATGCCTGTTTGCCTGAGGCTGATGCCGTGCAGGTGTTTGTACACATGCTTATACACACACACTCTCATTCAAATGCACACATGTGCACATACACGGACACACACATGTAAATAGTGCCATACATGCACTCCAACATATTCAGTTGGCCTTGCTGTTATGATTTTTGTTGTCCTTGATGTCATTTTTTTTTTGCATTGTTGTTTTCTGTTTTTGTTTGTCTTTCTCTTTTTTCAATTTTGTTCATTTTGTCGGTTGTTGGTGCATTGTGGGACGGGGGCATGGGGGTGGGGAATGGAAATATATATTTTTTCTCTCTGGGGGGGGGTTTGTGGGGGGTCTCGGATGGTTGAGGGGCAGCTCTTGGGGAACTGTGGGGGGAGGGGGTCATGGATCGCTGGTTCGGGTCCCCGTTTTTGACCTTGTGGGAGATCTGTCGACGTGCCCTTGAGCAGGGCATTGACCCTGGCTGCTTCTGTGTGTCGCTCTGGATGGGAGTCTGTTAGATGACTAATGTGATGTAGTTCTTGAGCGGCTTCACTGCAAGTATATTGTATGTTTTAAATATTCAATAAAAAAAAAATTGTGATAATAATAATAAATCATATCATACAGGAGGGGTCAACTGACTGCTAATGTCCTGAGTCACACCCAGGCTACTACACAGTTAGGATGGACGGCACTTTGAGCACAGTCCTGGGAGTCAGGCTACCCCACAGTCAGGCTAAAGTGTATGGGTATTTGTGTATCTAATCAAGGGTCCAGGCTATCTCACCTTCCCCTGATCAGTCTGCAGTGTAGCCAGTTCTCTGGAACAGCTTCACTTCATGGCCAAAAGTATTAACATGGAGTTCGTCCCCCCTTTGCTGCTATCCACTCTTCTGGGAAGGCTTTCCACTAGATGTTGGAACATTGCTGTGGGGACTTGCTTCCATTCAGCCACAAGAGCATTAGTGAGGTCGGCACTGATGTTGGGCAATTAGGCCTGGCTCGCAGTCGGCGTTCCAATTAATCCCAAAGGTGTTCGATGGGGTTGAGGTCAGGGCGGTGTGCAGGCCAGTCAAGTTCTTCCACCCCAATCTCAACAAACCATTTCTGTATGGACCTCGCTTTGTAACCTGGGGCATTGTCATGCTGAAATAGGAAAGTGCCTTCCCCAAACTGTTGCCACAAAGTTGGAAGCACAGAATTGTCTAGAACGTCATTGTATGCTGTAGCGTTAAGATTTCCCTTCACTGGAACTAAGGGGCCTAGCCCAAACTATGAAAAACAGCCCCAGACCATTATTCCTTCTTCACCTAACTTTACAGTTGGCACTATGCATTCGAGCAGGTAGCGTTCTCCTGGCATCCGCCAAATCCATGATTTGATTCATCACTCCAGAGAACGCGTTTCCACTGCTCCAGAGTCCAACGGCGGTGAGATTTACGCTACTTGAGCCGACGCTGATCTTACGCTTGTGTGCGGCTGCTCGGCCATGAAAGCCCATTTCATGAAGCTCCAGACGAACCGTTCTTGTGCTGACGTTGCTTCCAGAGGCAGTTTGGAACTCGGTAGTGAGTGTTGCAGAGGACAGACGATTTTTAAGTGCTACACACTTCAGCACTCGCCGGTCCTGTTCTGTGAGCTTGTGTAGCAGACCACTTCGCAGCTGAGCCGTTGTTGCTCCTAGAAGTTTCCACTTCACAATAACTGCACTTACAGTTGACAGGGGCAGTTCTACCAGGGCAGAAATTTGATGAACTGCCTTGTTGGAAAGGTGGCATCCTATGACGGTGCCACGTTGAAAGTCACTGAGCTCTTCAGTAAGGCCATTCTACTGCCAATGTTTGTCTATGGAGATTGCATGGCTGTGTAGTCGATTTTATACACCTGTCACATAAAGCTGAAATAGCCAAATACACTAATTTGAAGTGGTGTCCACATATTTTTGTATATATTGTGTATATAACACTCAGGCAGAGGAGCAAACAGCCCAGCCTCTCTTATCCAGCCAGCTAGGCTGACCCAGATTTGTGCACAATTAATAGCAAACAGTAATTAGTTGTGGGCATCTGACAGCGAAAAGGTCAGGAATGTTCCAGGAATTAAAAAGCAGACTGCTTGAGGAAGCGTTGATAAACTTCATCTCAATTGCTGCTTCAGTTATTAAAGCCATAGTGATGATTCTCACTCACACCCCGCTCGCTCACCCTCGCTCACCTCTGACCTCAGTGGGGAGGAAAAGACTTACCGAAGAAATCTGCAAATGGATCTCGCCCCCCGAAGAATTCCCTGAAGACGTCCTCCGGATTACGGAATGTGAACCCACCACCGAAGTGATCAGCGTTGTGATAATGCCCTCCTGAAAGAAAGAGACAGAATCCTCAACTAATTTACAACAAGAGTTATTGAGAGAAAGTAAAGCAACATATTCCTGGTCATACAGTTCACAAATGGCGATCTAAACATAGTTCAATTATTCAAGGGAACTATGACGGTAGCATGGCACTTTGTTGACAGCTAATGCCTCATAGAAATGGCTTAGTTGATAGTCCTAAAAAAAAGAGAGAGAGGTTGGTATTGCCCTGTCAGATTTATGGTAACACACTGAAGTTGACCCCATAGAGCTGTACATTGGTATAAGAAATACACTTCTCCTTGGTATGTTTGCTTTATGTGGTATTTCAGACATTGTGTCATATCATAAAACACTGTCATTTTATATACATTTATAACCTCCATATCTCCTAGATAAGCCTATCAAAACATAAAAGAGTAATGTTCAATGTTTACCTCCTCCCCCTCCGCTTCCTGTTAGGCCTTCTTTACCATATTGGTCATAGAGGTTCCTCTTGTTTGCTAATGAAAATAAATAAGAAAAATAAGAAAAAGGGGGATTAAAGAGATCTGAAACGGTCAGGCTGTGGATGTGTCCCAAATAGCAACATATTTCCTATGTAGTACACTGCATTTTACCAGCGCCCTATGGGCCCTGGTCCTCGCTAAGAGGTGAACACTGTATAGGAATTAGGGAAATAGGGACTGGCACGCAGTCCCTATGAACCTGACATAGCGTTGTTTCTGTTCTGTATCTAAATGAAAGATAGCTGCGACCTTTGGATAATAATAGCATCCTGGATATTAAACAAATCCTGCCTCAACCTCATACTTTTGAGTTAGTTATAATGTTATAATGTATTCATAAAATCTAAATGTTGATGCTTGTTCCCAAATTACTCACTAAATGTTTCTAAATGGAATAAATAAATATTCAAAGACTTAATAAAACATAATCAAGCTCAGTCTCAGTCTTAAATATGGGTAAATGTTTAGTATTTCTTTTTAGCTTTCTTATCTCTCTCAGATATTGGACAGATGCTTCAAAACATACTTCCTTATGATTTATATTTTGACTGCTTTGCCATGTATGAATGTGTTATTCAATGGGCTAATAGCAGTTAGACCAAATTCAAATGTTTCATCAAATAATTATTTATTTTTATATACAGTTGAAGTCGGAAGTTTACATACACCTTAGCCAAATACATTTAAACTCAGTTTTTCACAATTCCTGATATTTAATCCTAGTAAAAATGCCCTGTCTTAGGTCAGTTAGGATCACCACTTTATTTTATGAATGTGAAACGTCAGAATAATAGTAGATAGAATGATTTATTTAAGCTTTTATTTCTTTCATCACATTCCCAGTGGGTCAGAAGTTTACATACACTCAATTAGTATTTGGTAGCAGTGCCTTTAAATTGTTTAACTTGGGTCAACCGTTTCAGGTAGCCTTCCACAAGCTTCCCACAATAAGTTCGGTGAATTTTGGCCCATTCTTCCTGACAGAGCTGGTGTAACTGAGTCAGGTTTGTAGGCCTCCTTGCTCGCACACGCTTTTTCAGTTCTGCCCACACATTTTCTATAGGATTGAGGTCAGGGCTTGGTGATGGCCACTCCAATACCTTGATTTTGTTGTCCTTAAGCCATTTTGCCACAACTTTGGAAGTATGCTTTGGGTCATTGTCCATTTGGAAGACCCATTTGCGACCAAGCTTTAACTTCCTGACTGATGTCTTGAGATGTTGCTTCAATATATCCACATAATTTTCCTTCTTCATGATGCCATGTGAAGTGCACCAGTCCCTCCTGCAGCAAAGCACCCCCACAGCATGATGCTGCCACCCCCGTGCTTCACGGTTGGGATGGTGTTCTTCGTCTTGCCATCTTCCCCCTTTTTCCTCCAAACATAACGATGGTCATTAGGACCAAACAGTTCTATTTTTGTTACATTAGACCAGAGGACATTTCTCCAAAAAGTACGATCTTTGTCCCCATGTGCAGTTGCAAACCGTAGTCTGGCTTTATTTAATGGCGGTTTTGGAGCAGTGGCTTCTTCCTTGCTGAGCGGCCTTTCATGTTTTGTCGATATAGGACTAGTTTTACTGTGGATATAGATACTTTTGTACCTGTTTCCTCCAGCATCTTCACAAGGTCCTTTGCTGTTGTTCTGGGATTGATTTGCACTTTTCACACCAAAGTACGTTAATCTCTAGGAGACAGAATGCGTCTCCTTCCTGAACGGTACAACGGTTGCATGATCCCATGGTGTTTATACTTGCGTACTATTGTTTGTACAGATGAACGTGGTACCTTCAGGCGTTTGGAAATTGCTCCCAAGGATGAACCAGACTTGTGGAGGTCTACAAATTGTTTTCAGAGGTCTTGGCTGATTTCTTTGGATTTTCCCATGATGTCAAGCAAAGAGGCACTGAGTTTGAAGGTAGGCCTTGAAATACATCCACAGGTACACCTCCAATTGACTCAAATGATGTCAATTAGCCAATCAGAAGCTTCTAAAGCCATGACATAATTTTCTGGAATTTTCCAAGCTGTTTAAAAGGCACAGTCAACTTAGTGTATGTAAACTTCTGACCCACTGGAATTGTGATACAGTGAATTAGAAGTGAAATAATCTTTCTGTAAACAATTGTTGGAAAAATTACTTGTGTCATGCACAAAGTAGATGACCTAACTAACTTGCCAAAACTATAGTTTGTTAATAAGAAATTTGTGGAGTGGTTGAAAAACTAGTTTTAATGACTCCAACCTAAGTGTATGTAAACTTCCGACTTCAACTGTACCTTCAAGGGAGTTAGTGGACAGAGCGTCGCTGCCCAAGTTCATGCCTATTTTCATAAACGTTACCACCCAAGAACTCAGACTAAACGAGCCAAATGACAACAAGAGAGATTACTCAAAGGCTTGTACAAGAACCAAAAGGATAACAATTACTGGCCTGGTTTTAGCTGTTGTTGCCGGGTGAGCAGTACATAACAGGGACAAATAAATCAAGACATTACAGTTGTCTGTTATGCTATCAGGCCTATAACGGTGTCCCAAATGGCACCCTATTCCCTATGTAGTGCACTACTTTTGACCAGAGCCCTGATCAAAAGTAGTGCACTACATAGGGAATAGGGTGCTGTTTGGGACATAAGCTACTTCTCAGCTCTCTCAAGTACATGTAATACTTTTTTGTCCTGTAACAGACAGACAAAAGGGGTCCTTTCTGGACACAAACAAACAAGATAGTGATGTTCACTACCTGGCAGCAACACATGACTTGTCATTTGTTTGGGTGAAAAAAAATAGGTGTTGGTGAAAACATCATAAAGACAGCTAGGGGCCATACTTGCAAACATTATAAAAAGTTTAAGCTCAAGGTTAAGTTGAAGCATTAGCCAATTAAAATCGTAGATGTAGTGTCATGTGATAGAACGCTGCATTGTAGTTGGTCCCATCAGAACCTGGCACACATTAGCCCTATGCTTACCTCACAAGATGGCAGTGATTATTTCCTGTAACAAATTCCTCATCATCCTATCAAAGATCGTAAACTTTTTCTACACAAACTAACGGCATTTCTTAAAATAGGTCAACTCGGACACCAGAGGGATACATGTAAACCTCAAAATTCAAGGTTTACATGTATCCCTCTGGTGGCCGAGTTGACCTATGGACCGAGTTGACCTATGGTCTTTCTTAAGCTAAAACAGCTTTTGGTGGATTTTGATCCGTTTGGCATACAATCTGTATAGCAGAAAGACACCACTAATCACCATTATGTACCTAGCTAGCATACATTTCTAGACACCAGATCATAACATTTTACAAGTTGCAGTCCCTCATTATTATATTAGCAGAAAGCATTTCTCCATATGTCTTGATAGTTTTATTTTGTTTTTATTTTACGACCAGATGTGGTAATGGGATCCGTGATTCCGGACATGTGCAATAGCGTTTGGTTTTTATTTTAGCATTGAAACAGTCTTATGTGGGGGGGGGGTAGGGGACTCTTACCGTCTGACAGGACCTCATAGGCTTCTGAAATCTCTTTGAACCTTCTCTCTGCGTCCTCCTGGTTTTCAGGGTTCTTGTCTGGATGCCACTTGAGTGCTAGCTTTCTGTACCTACAGTATGGCAGAAATACATGTACTCTACATTATAGTGCTGAGCGATTAGTGCTTTTTGAGGTCGGTTCGGTTTCGGCTCGATTGCAAAAAAATATATATAACATGAAATGCTCTATGCATTATGTGGGTTGAAAGCTGTAACACAGAATAAAACAATTACTACAATTCCCATGATGGTAATGACTGCCAATTACTGCTTATCACTTATTAACCATCAATTATTCACATTACTTTAATAAAATATTTCAGTTGTGTATATTACATTTGCTTTATTTGATTACTATTATTTTATTTCAAGTCATCATCTCATCTCTATAGAGCTGCTGCCTATGCTGTCTGACAAAATCACTATTTTGTAGTTCTTCAAAGTAAATAAGGCATACTTTTATGACTGCTGAATACCAACTATCATTCACTTACAGTTGAAGTCGGAAGTTTACATACACCTTAGCCAAATACATTTAAACTCAGTTTTTTACAATTCCTGACATTTAATCCTAGTACAGATTCCCTGTCTTAGGTCAGTTAGGATCACCACTTTATTTTAAGAATGTGAAATGTCAGAATAATAGTAGAGAGAATTATTTATTTCAGCTTTTATTTCTTTCATCACATTCCCAGTGGGTCAGAAGTTTGTATACACTCAATTAGTATTTGGTAGCATTGCCTTTAAATTGTTTAACTTGGGTCAAACTTTTCGGGTAGCCTTCCACAAGCTTCCCACAATAAATTGGGTGAATTTTGGCCCATTCCTTCTGACAGAGCTGGTGTAACTGAGTCAGGTTTGTGGGCCTCCTTGCTCGCACACGCTTTTTCAGTTCTGCCCACACATTTTCTATAGGATTGAGGTCAGGGCTTTATGATGGCTACTCCAATACCTTGACTTTGTTGTCCCTAAGCCATTTTGGCACAACTTTGGAAGTATGCTTGGGGTCATTGTCCATTTGGAAGACCCATTTGCAACCAAGCTTTAACTTCCTGACTGATGTCTTGAGATGTTGCTTCAATATATCCACATAATTTTCCTTCCTCATGATGCCATCTATTTTGTGAAGTGCACCAGTCCCTCCTGCAGCAAAGCACCCCCACAGCATGATGCTACCACCCCTGTGCTTCACGGTTGGGATGGTGTTCTTCGGCTTGCAAGTAACCCCCTTTCTCCTCCAAACATAACGATGGTCATTATGGCCAAACAGTTCTATTTTTGTATCATCAGACCAGAGGACATTTCTCCAAAAAGTATGATCTTTGTCCCCGTGTGCAGTTGCAAACCGTAGTCTGGCTTTTTTATGGCGGTTTTGGAGCAGTGGCTTCTTCCTTGCTGAGCGGCCTTTCAGGTTATGTCGATATAGGACTCGTTTTACTGTGGATATAGATACTTTTGTAACTGTTTCCTCCAGCATCTTCACAATGTCCTTTGCTGTTGTTCTGGGATTGATTTGCACTTTTCGCACCAAAGTACGTTCATCTCTAGGAGACAGAACGCGTCTCCTTCCTGAGCGGTATGACGCGGTGTGGTCCCATGGTGTTTATACTTACGTACTATTGTTTGTACAGATGAACGTGGTACCTTCAGGCGTTTGGAAATTGATCCCAAGGATGAACCAGACTTGTGGAGGTCTACAATTTATTTTCTGAGGTCTTGGCTGATTTATTTTGATTTTCCCATGATGTCAAGCAAAGAGGCACTGAGTTTGAAGGTAGGCCTTGAAATACAGTGGGGGAAAAAAGTATTTAGTCAGCCACCAATTGTGCAAATTCTCCCACTTAAAAAGATGAGAGGCCTGTAATTTTCATCATAGGTACACGTCAACTATGACAGACAAAACATTTTTGGCCCATTCCTCCATGCAGATCTCCTCTAGAGCAGTGATGTTTTGGGGCTGTCGCTGGGCAACACGGACTTTCAACTCCCTCCAAAGATTTTCTATGGGGTTGAGATCTGGAGACTGGCTAGGCCACTCCAGGACCTTGAAATGCTTCTTACGAAGCCACTCCTTCGTTGCCCGGGCGGTGTGTTTGGGATCATTGTCATGCTGAAAGACCCAGCCACGTTTCATATTCAATGCCCTTGCTGATGGAAGGAGGTTTTCACTCAAAATCTCACGATACATGGCCCCATTCATTCTTTCCTTTACACGGATCAGTCGTCCTGGTCCCTTTGCAGAAAAACAGCCCCAAAGCATGATGTGTTCTTTGGATGCAACTCAGCATTCTTTGTCCTCCAAACACGACGAGTTGAGTTTTTACCAAAAAGCAGAACCTGGTTATCAGGATGTAGGATAGGACATAAACCTCACAATTTCTCTTACGTAGCTCCATAGTACTTGTCAGACAGAGAACTGATACTGTATACTCGTTGTTAGGGTGGAATTGGCGTGGAGTGTGGGGGGGTCCGTGGGTGGCTTGGATTCCTCGTCTTACTCATTATTAGAAAAAAAAGTGTCGTCCAAATCGGATGTTGGGTACTATATTATAATAATATAATATGCCATTTAGCAGACGCTTTTATCCAAAGCGACTTACAGTCATGTGTGCATACATTTTTACGTATGGGTGGTCCCGGGGATCGAACCCACTACCCTGGCGTTACAAG
Organism: Coregonus clupeaformis; assembly: GCF_020615455.1. Lineage (NCBI taxonomy): Eukaryota > Metazoa > Chordata > Actinopteri > Salmoniformes > Salmonidae > Coregonus > Coregonus clupeaformis. The sequence goes on from NC_059225.1 coordinate 29,616,863, forward strand.
CGCCATGCTCTACCAATTGAGCTACAGAGAACCATATTGAATCCTATCAATTAAAATGGCCAATTTGGGTGCAATCAATTATCTTAACTTCTCAGAGATCAAATTATATTTCAATAAAATGCAGGAATGCTAATCTTATCTGTTTCTAACTAAATAAATTATTCCAGAACAATCTGAGATGGTGGTTGTCATGGCTTGCTGAAATTACATGGAAAGACCCACGTGCAAAGACATGTACAGCCCAAAGATAACCCTTCGGCAAATTAACAACAGTATAATTTGTCATCTATTGAGAAGGTAATCTCACCATTTATTACATAATTACACAATAAATACTAACCCCATAACCATCAATAGACCATCTTTTTCAATGATTAGTAATTAGATTGAGAGAGGCATTCATTTATCATTTGCTGATAAAATCAGTGGTTGATGACTGAGTGCTGACCAGGAAAAATAGTGTAAGTATCCAATCTTAACAGATAGCGTGAAATTCAGCATACGGTTTCAGCAATTAACAGTGGATTTCAAAAGGGGATTCAGTAATCCGATTTCACCATTCAAATGACACAACCTCCTGTTGTGACACTTACTACTTGGGAAAAACTATCCACTTTTCAGGCTGTATGTCAATGATTCACCCTGAATGGGGAGGATATCCTAACTAAATGCTTAAATCAAGAAGGAAAAACACAACATCAACCACAACAGAAGACATGACTACGGGAGACAGACGGTCGCAGGCAGAGCAGCAGGGTTTTTTTAGGCTGCCAGCCCAACTCTCCCCCCCAGCTAGGGGTAACAATAGGGAGACCGTGTAAACTCCATGTCTCTGCAGTCCAGAACAGCACAGTACAGAGGTTTGTGCTGATTCAGCTATTCTCTCTGACTAAACCCTATTCCCTATATAGTGTACGACTTTTGACCAGAGCTCAATAGACACACAGATGCCATGGAGGATGGGCCAGACTCAGAGGTAATCCATAGTGCTGTATTCATGGGTTGCATGTTTCGTCACAATATTGTTTTGAACGTTCGGTTTGAACTGATGCCTGACTGAGCGTTTTACTCAATGCATTGTCAATGAGCGCTGATTCAAAGATTTCATTAAAAAGTGCATTACAGTGGCTTGGAAATACTATGACATTCAAAAGGATAATTAGTAGGAAAACCTTTTGTCATCATTTCGATATCGCCAGATTGACTTCAGATGCAGCATAACGTTAGCTAAGATTGATGGAAGGCCACTGATTTTAGCTAGCTAACGTTATTTTTTATTAACTTTGCTAGCTAATGGCAACATTGCCATCTCTCTAAAGTAAATTTGACGACATGATAATGCTGGCAAAGTTGTTTTCTACTAAATATTTGACTACTTTAGCAATGTCATCGTATGTCCAGGCACTATAGTGTAATTTAGACTAAATAGTAGTCAGCCTCCGTCCAGAATGACTGGGCTTATCATTACTTTGGGGCACCACTATGGCGCGGCCGGCAGAGGGCGGCTTGACAACGTTCATAACAACGGCATGACGCGACAGAGTGACGGAGGTGCAACCTATAGAGACTATCCCTTACAAAAAAAGATTGCAGTTTTGAAACTGCAGTAACTGCAGTCGGCTGTGGTATTTTGGATGCAGTAATTGCAGAATAACTGCAGTTATACTGCACTCTGACTGCAATCTTTTTTCATAAGGGACAGAGCAGGGATTTAGTGTCTTATGACACAGTTAGAATCAGTAGTGAATACATTCTGCTGGGAATCAGAACATTAAGAACTCGGCCTCCATACAGACCTGGGGCCATAAGTATCAAGCTTCTCAGAGGAGAAGTGCTAATCTAGGATCAGGTCTCCCCTGTCCATTTAATATTATTCATTATAATCTAAAATACACCATTATATATATTATATATACACACACACAAAAGTATGTGGACACCCCTTCAAAGTGGATTCAGCTATTTCAGCCACACCCGTTGCTGACAGGTGTATAACGTCGAGCACACAGCCATGCAATCTCCATAGACAAACATTGGCCTTACTGAAGAGCTCAGTGACTTTCAAAGTGGTACCTTTCAAACAAGTCAGTTCATCAAATTTCTGCCCTGCTAGAGCTGCGGCTCAGCCGCGAATTGGTAGGCCACACAAGCCCACAGAACGGGACCGGCGAGTGCTGTAGCGCGTAAAAATGGTCTGTCCTCGGTTGCAACACTCACTACTGAGTTCCAAACTGCCTCTGGAAGCAACGTCAGCACAATAACTGTTAGTCGGGAGCTTCATGAGCACAAGCCTATGATCACCATGCGCAATGCCAAGCGTCGGCTGGAGTGGTGTAAAGCTCACCGCCATTGGACTCTGGAGCAGTGGAAAAAGCGCTCTCTGGAGTGATGAATACAGCATACAATGACATTCTAGACAATTCTGTGCTTCCAACTTTGTGGCAACAGTTTGGGGAAGCCCCTTTCCTGTTTCAGCATGACAATGCCCCAGTGCACAAAGCGAGGTCCATACAGAAATGGTTTGTCGAGATCGGTGTGGAAGAACTTGACTGACCTCAACCCCATCAAACACCTTTGGGATGAATTGGAACGCCGACTGCAAGCCAGGCCTAATCGCCCAACATCAGTGCCCAACATCAGTGCCTGACTTCACTAATGCTCTTGTGGCTGAATGGAAGCAAGTGCCTGCAGCAATGTTCCAACATCTGGAAAGCCTTCCCAGAAGAGTGGAGGCTGTTATAGCAGCAAAGGGGGGACCAACTCCATATTAATGCCCATGATTTTGGAATGAGATGTTCAACGAGCAGGTGTCCACATACTCTTGGTCATGTAGTGTACTAAACTGATCCTAGATCAACACTTGATACATACGGCCCCTGTAAAAAGGATGGCCATAATAACCTACAGTTAGAAGTGGTGTACAGTACTTAAGTAAACATACTCTAAAGTACTACTTAAGTAGTTTTTTTTTGTATCTGCACTTTACCATTTACACTTTTTACAACTTTTACTTCACAACATTCCTAAAGAAAATTATGTACTTTTTACTCTATACATTTTCCGACACACAAAAGTAGCAAGACAGGAAAATGGTCCAATGCACACACTTATCAAGAGAACATCCCTGGTCACCTCTGATCTGGTGGACTCACTAAACACAAATGCTTTATTTGTAAATGGCGTCTGAGTGTTGGAGTGTGCCCCTGGCTAACCATACATTTTTTTTTTAATTAAGACAATTGTGCCATCTGGATTGCTTAATAAGGAATTTGAAATGATTTATACTATTACTACTTAAGTATATTTTAGCAATTACATTTACTTTTGACACATAAGTACATTTAAAACCAAATACTTTTACTGGGTGACTTTCACTTGAGTCATGTTCTTTAAAAAAGGTATCTTTACTTTTACACAAGTATGACAATTGAGTACTTTTTCCCATCACTGACAGAGGTAAAAAATAAAATGAAAAGAACAAGAGAACTGGTAGGGCGCTTCAGGCCTTAGGTAGACCACACCTTGGCCGTAAGGCATCGCTCTCACCTGAGCAAATACAGTGCATTTGGAAAGTATTCAGACCCCTTGACTTTTTCCACATTTTGTTTAAAAAAAAGTTACAGCCTTATTCTAAAATGGATTAAATAAAAAAATTCCCCTCACAATACCCCATAATAAATACCTTATTTACATAGGTATTCAGACCCTTTGCTAGGAGACTCGAAATTGAGCTCAGGTGCATCCTGTTTCCATTGATCATCCTTGAGATGTTTCTACAACTTGATGGGAGTCCACCTGTGGTAAATTTAATTGATTGGACATGATTTGGAAAAGGCACACACCTGTCTATATAAAAGGTCCCACAGTTGACATTGCATGTCAGAGCAAAAACCAAGCCATGAGGTCGACGGAATTGTCCGTAGATCCGAGACAGGATTGTGTGGAGGCACAGATCTGGGGAAGGGTACCAAAACATTTCTGCAGCATTGAAGGTCCCCAAGAACACAGTGGCCTCCATCATTCTTAAATGGAAGAAGTTTGGAACCACCAAGACTCTTCCTAGAGCTGGCTGCCTGGCCAAACTGAGCAATCGAGGGAGAAGGGCCTTGGTCAGAGAGGAGACCAAGAACCCGATGGTCACTCTCACAGAGCTCCAGAGTTCCTCTGTGGAGATGGGAGAACCTTCCAGAAGGACAACCATCTCTGCAGCACTCCACCAATCAGGCCTTTATGGTAGAGTGGCCAGACGGAATTCACTCCTCAGTAAAAGACACATGACACCCCGCTCTGAGTTTGCCAAAATGCACCTAAAGACTCTCTGACCATGAGAAACAAGATGATCTGCTCTGATGAAACCAAGATTGAACTCTTTGGCCTGAACGCCAAGTGTCATGTCTAGAGGAAACCTGGCACCATCCCTACGGTGAAGGATGGTGGTGGCAGCATCTTGCTGTGGGGATGTTTTTCAGCGGCAGGGACTGGGAGACTAGTCAGGATCGAGGGAAATATGAACAGAACAAAGGACAGAGATCCTTGATGAAAACCTGCTCCAGAGTGCTCAGGACCTCAGACTTGGGCAAAGGTTCACTTTCCAACAGGACAACAACCCTAAGCACACAGCCAAGACAACGCAGGAGTGGCTTTGGGACTCTCTGAATGTCATTGAGGCCCAGCCAGATTCCGGACTTGAACCCGATCGAACATCTCTGGAGACCTGAAAAGGGCTGTGCAGCGACGCTCCTCATACAGTGAGGGGAAAAAGTATTTGATCCCCTGCTGATTTTGTACGTTTGCCCACTGACAATGAAATGATCAGTCTATAATTTTAATGGTAGATTTATTTGAACAGTGAGAGACAGAATAACAACAACAAAAATCCAGAAAAACGCATGTCAAAAATGTCATAAATTGATTTGCATTTTAATGAGGGAAATAAGTATTTGACACCCTCTCAATCAGAAAGATTTCTGGCTCCCACGTGTCTTTTATACAGGTAACGAGCTGAGATTAGGAGCACACTCTTAAAGGGAGTGCTCCTAATCTCAGCTTGTTACCTGTATAAAGACACCTGTCCACAGAAGCAATCAGATTCTAAACTCTCCACCATGGCCAAGACCAAAGAGCTCTCCAAGGATGTCAGGGACAAGATTGTAGACCTACACAAGGCTGGAATGGGCTACAAGACCATCGCCAAGCAGCTTGGTGAGAAGGTGACAACAGTTGGTGCGATTATTCGCAAATGGAAGAAACACAAAATAACCATCAATCGCCCTCGGCCTGGGGCTCCATGCAAGATCTCACCTCGTGGAGTTGCAATGATCATGAGAACGGTGAGAAATCAGCCCAGAACTACACGGGAGGATCTTGTCAATGATCAAGGCAGCTGGGACCATAGTCACCAAGAAAACAATTGCTAACACACTACGCCGTGAAGGACTGAAATCCTGCAGCGCCCGCAAGGTCCCCCTGCTCAAGAAAGCACATATACAGGGCCGTCTGAAGTTTGCCAATGAACATCTGAATGATTCAGAGGAGAACTGGGTGAAAGTGTTGTGGTCAGATGACACCAAAATCGAGCTCTTTGGCATCAACTCAACTCGCCGTGTTTGGAGGAGGAGGAATGCTGCCTATGACCCCAAGAACACCATCCCCACCGTCAAACATAGAGGTGGAAACATTATGCTTTGGGGGTGTTTTTCTGCTAAGGGGACAGGACAACATCCACGCATCAAAAGGGATGATGGACAGGGCCATGTACCGTCAAATCTTGGGTGAGAACCTCCTTCCCTCAGCCAGGGCATTGAACAAATGGGTCGTGGATGGGTATTCCAGCATGACAATGACCCAAAACACACGGCCAAGGCAACAAAGGAGTGGCTCAAGAAGAAGAACATTAAGGTCCTGCAGTGGCCTAGCCAGTCTCCAGACCTTAATCCCATAGAAAATCTGTGGAGGGAGCTGAAGGTTCGAGTTGCCAAACGTCAGGCTCGAAACCTTAATGACTTGGAGAAGATCTGCAAAGAGGAGTGGGACAAAATCCCTCCTGAGATGTGTGCAAACCTGGTGGCCAACTACAAGAAACGTCTGACCTCTGTGATTGCCAACAAGGGTTTTGCCACCAAGTACTAAGTCATGTTTTGCAGAGGAGTCAAATACTTATTTCCCTCATTAAAATGTAAATCAATTTATAACATTTTTGACATGCGTTTTTCTGGATTTTTGTTGTTGTTATTCTGTCTCTCACTGTTCAAATAAACCTACCATTAAAATTATAGACTGATCATGTCTTTGTCAGTGGGCAAACGTACAAAATCAGCAGGGGATCAAATACTTTTTTCCCCTCACTGTACAACCTGACAGAGCTTGAGAGATCTGCAGAGAAAAATAGGAGAAACTCCCCAAATACAGGTGTGCCAAGCTTGTAGCGTCATACCCAAGAAGACTCGAGGCTGTAAGCACTGCCAAAGGAGCTTCAACATAGTACTGAGTAAAGGGTCTGAATACTTATGTAAATGTGAGTTTTTTTTATTTTTAATACATTTGCAAAAATGTCTAAAAACCAGTTTTTGCTTTGTCATCATGGGGTATTGTGTGTAGGTATATTTATACAAAAAAAAATACAAAAAAAATCAATTTTAGAATAAATAATTAAATAAATAATTGGTCATTTAGCAGACGCTCTTATCCAGAGCGACTTACAGGAGCAATTAGGGTTAAGTGCCTTGCTCAAGGGCACATCGACAGATTTTTCACCTAGTCGGCTCGGGGATTAGAACCAGCGACCTTTCGGTTACTGGCACAACGCTCTTAACCACTAAGCTACCTGCCGAATAAGGCTGCCGAATAAGGCTGTAACGTAACAAAATGTGGAAAAAGTCAAGGGGTCTGAATACTTTGAATGCAATGTATATCTACAAATGCTTCAGTGCATTTCCTGTTCATGTAAGATTTCTCAGAAGAGCTACTGTTTGCAAACTACTTTAGTTCAATGTGTGACTAACTTTCACGGAGGTGTCAACTGTGGTTTTCATTGATCTTATCCATTGGTGGTGGATAAGATCAATGATCATTTAGTTAATAAAAGGTCCAATGCAGCTGTAAGTACCTTACTGTGAATGTTTTAAATGGTCAAAAATGATTAAAGAAAATTGCTTCTTAGCAAAGAGCAATTTCTCAAGCAACGATTTTGCTAGGACTGTCTGAGAGTGGTGGGGAAAACTGAAAAGTAGCTGTTATTGGCAGAGATGTTTGGAACTCTTATTGGTCTCACCAGGCAGGACAAAACGCCATCCCACATAAATAGGTTGAAATTTCAGGCAGTCTTTTCAAACAGCTCTGACACTAAAAGGGCATCATCATCATCATTTTCACAATTTCACATTATTATTCCAACCTCATAGTGTGTAAATACATATAAAAAACACAGGAAAATCACGTTTTTGACAGCACTGGGCCAGAGTTAGAAGTGGGCAGCCCAGTGGTAAGAGTATCAACTGTATCAGAGAGATGTGGTTAAACAATTTACCGAACCTTTAGACCTTTGTCTAGGGTGGTATCTACCTAGTCCAAGGTGAAATGCAGGACAGTCAGCGCTAACATTGAAAGTAAAAACACTGAATTATTATGACTACTGCTTGTGTTTAAGTTGCCACTACTCATTTTGTGACTTAGACGGTTATGTTTTACACTGTAGTCAACACTAAAACTGAAAAACAGTAGTATAGGGGAAAAACGCTCCCTTCACAATTGAGTTAGTATTAAGTTCAGCCAAACCCTAAAAAAACCGAGCATACCTTAGATTCCACAAGCCTAGAAGCACTAAAGGGCAGATCATACTCTCACAATCATGATGCTGTTTTAAAAAGAGGAGTGTTTGTGTGTGTCATTCACAACATATTACGGGCAAAACAACAATACGCACGACACTCATCAGTTCTCAAATGACAATAGGGAACATTGATCACAGGACATGAGGTGTGTGTGTGTGTGTGTGTGTGTGTGTGTGTGTGTGTGTGTATATAGGAAGGTATGTGACAGCCAAGGTTACAGGAAGAGGAGTGGGAAGAGTGGAAACTCGAAAGCCTTGCATTTAGCACTGTCGGTTTCTACTCAGTTTCTATAATTAGTCTACTACATCCACAATAGAGGCCATGCCGGACTGGGGCACTCACGCTTTTTTAATGTCCTCCGCCGACGCGTTTCTCTGGACCCCTAAGATCTGGTAGTATTCGGTCATGGCTGGTTATCTCTGTGGCTCCTTCTTCTAGTCAGCAGTCTTCAGCCGGCGCTCTGCAGAGGGAGCAAAGCATGGTCTAAAAACAATGTGGAGGAACTCAAGGAGGAGGAAAGCACAACAACGTGGGGCCGTGACAGAGGCAGAAACCTAAGGAGAGTGAAGAAACCTCCCCTCCCGTCCCCTCTGGCCCAAAAGGGCAAAGCTAAACAAAGTAATCAACTGCCCTGAAAATAGAGCCCTCTTAAGAGAGAGAGAGAGAGAGAGAGCGATGAGTGGCGGACAGGACTTAAGCTAACATTAGCTCTAATATTACATAAAGATTGAAAGTTTATGATTGTTAAGGAAGGACAAATTAAGAACTGAAGCCACCACCATAACGCCCCCGTTACCCCTTCTTCATAAGCATGCCTTTACTGATATCATAAGCAGCCTGGAGCACCGGGTAAAACATGACCAGAATCAAATATACTTCCATCCGATACAAGTCTTCCATTTCATCTCTGGTTAAATGTGGCCGGTGAGGCAGCTTTGAAAAGAGAATAAAAAGACGTTGTCTTCCCCTATCAATTTTCAGTCCCAGTAGAGTCGTCTGCATGATATATATATTATATTAACAGTCCAATTACCACTCAATTAACATATCTATTACATTTTAGACATTTAGCAGACGCTCTTATCCAGAGCGACTTACAGTTAGTGAGTGCATACATTATTTTTTCATACTGGCCCCCGTGGGAATCAAACCCACAACCCTGGCGTTGCAAGCGCCATGCTCTACCAACTGAGCTACACGGGGCCCATTACATCTACTATGGTACTGGAAGATTCATAACATCCTTTTTAAAAACAGGTTGATTCCATAGAAAACGCTATGTATATACAGTAGCCACACTTTGCCTTGATGACAGCTTTGCGCACTCTTGGCATTCTCTCAACCAGCTTCACCTGGAATGCTTTTCCAACAATCTTGAAGTACTTCCCACATATGCTGAGCACTTGTTGGCTGCTTTTCCATCACTCTGCGGTCCAACTCATCCCAAACCATCTCAATTAGGTTGAGGTCGGGGGATTGTGGAGTCCAGTTCATCTGATGTAGCACTCCATCACACTCCTTCTTGGTCAAATAGCCCTTACACAGCCTGGTCATTGTCCTGTTGAAAAACAAATGATAGTCCCACTAAGCCCAAACCAGATGGGATGGCGTATCACTGCAGAATGCTGTGGTAGCCATGCTGGTTAAGTGTGCCTTGAATTCTAAATAAATCACTGACAGGGTCACCAGCAAAGCACCCCCACACCATCACACCTCCTCCTCCATGCTTCAACGTGGGAACCACATATGCGGAGATCATCCGTTCACCTACTCTGCGTCTCACAAAAACACGGCGGTTGGAACCAAAAATCTCAAATTTGGACTAATCAGACCAAAGGACAAATTTCCACCGGTCTAATGTCCATTGCTCGTGTTTCTTGGCCGAAGCAAGTCTCTTCTTCTTATTGGTGTCCTTTAGTAGTGGTTTATTTGCAGCAATTCGACCATGAAGGCCTGATTCACACAGTCTCCTCTGAACAGTTGATGTTGAGATGTGTCTGTTACTTGAACTCTGTGAAGCATTTATTTGGGCTGCAATTTCTGAGGCTTGTAACTCTAATGAACTTATCCTCTGCAACAGAGGTAACTCTGGGTCTTCCTTTCCTGTGGCGGTCCTCATGAGAGCCAGTTTCATCATTGCGCTTGATGGTTTTTGCGACAGCACTTGAAGAAACTTTCAAAGTTCTTGAACATTTCCGGATTGAGTGACCTTCATGTCTTAAAGTAATGATGGACTGTCATTTCTCTTTGCTTATTTGAGCTGTTCTTGCCATAACATGGACTTGGTATTTTACCAAATAGGGCTCTCTTCTGTATACCCCCCCATTTTGTCACAACACAACTGAATGGCTCAAACGCATTAAGAAGGAAATAAATTCCACAAATTAACTTTTAAGAAGGCACACCTGTTAATTGAAATTCCATTCCAGGTGACTACCTCATGAAGCTGGTTAAGAGAATGCCAAGGGTGTGCAAAGCTGTCATCAAGGCAAAGGGGGGCTATTTGAAGAATCTCAAATATATTTTGATTTGTTTAACACTTTTTTGGTTACTACATGATTCCATATGTTATTTCATAGTTTTGATGTCTTCACTATTATTCTACAATGTAGAAAATAGTAAAAAATAAACAAAAACCCTGGAATGAGTAGGTGTGTCCAAACTGTTGACTGGTATTGTTTGTGTGTGTATGTGTGTGTCCGCTTTCCAAGCTTGTGAGATTATAGTATTAGAAGTGGTCTAGAAGTGATTTTAAATGAAGTGGAACATAAATAAACAGGAATAAGTGATGGATTAAAAATGCAGACCATATGGGAGGTTTTGGCTGGCCTGGACGTGGCAGCTCATGAGCAGCTTACAGCACGGAGGAGATGGGATTCTCAGCATCTACTGGGATTTTCACCAACCTCAATCTCACACAGGAGTAGATGGAATCTCACTCGCATAACAGCACAGATGAGAGATATTTTAGCTTGTATAGACTAGAGCATACAGAATGTATACCTAGCAGTAGAGCTGGGTGATATATCCCCTTTTAAGGTATACCGGTATGGATCCACATATACAGTGAGGGAAAAAAGTATTTGATCCCCTGCTGATTTTGTACGTTTGCACACTGACAAAGAAATTATCAGTCTATAATTTTAATGGTAGGTTTATTTGAACAGTGAGAGACAGAATAACAACAATAAAATCCAGAAAAACGCATGTCAAAAATGTTATGGAAATAAGTATTTGACCCCCTCTCAATCAGAAAGATTTCTGGCTCCCAGGTGTCTTTTATACAGGTAACGAGCCGAGATTAGGAGCACACTCTTAAAGGGAGTGCTCCTAATCTCAGCTTGTTACCTGTATAAGACACACCTGTCCACAGAAGCAATCAATCAATCAGATTCCAAACTCTCCACCATGGCCAAGACCAAAGAGCTCTCCAATTATGTCAGGGACAAGATTGTAGACCTACACAAGGCTGGAATGGGCTACAAGACCATCGCCAAGCAGCTTGGTGAGAAGGTGACAACAGTTGGTGCGATTATTCGCAAATGGAAGAAACACAAAATAACCATCAATCTCCCTCGGCCTGGGGCTCCATGCAAGATCTCACCTCGTGGAGTTAAAATGATCATGAGAACGGTGAGGAATCAGCCCAGAACTACACGGGAGGATCTTGTCAATGATCTCAAGGCAGCTGGGACCATAGTCACCAAGAAAACAATTGGTAACACAATACGCCGTGAAGGACTGAAATCCTGCAGCGCCCGCAAGGTCCCCCTGCTCAAGAAAGCACATATACAGGGCTGTCTGAAGTTTGCCAATGAACATCTGAATGATTCAGAGGAGAACTGGGTGAAAGTGTTGTGGTCAGATGAGACCAAAATCGAGCTCTTTGGCATCAACTCAACTTGCCGTGTTTGGAGGAGGAGTAATGCTGCCTATGACCCCAAGAACACCATCCCACCGTCAAACATGGAGGTGGAAACATTATGCTTTGGGGATGTTTTTCTGCTAAGGGGACAGGACAACTTCACCGCATCAAAAGGGACGATGGACGGGGCCATGTTCCGTCAAATCTTGGGTGAGAACCTCCTTCCCTCACCCAGGGCATTGAAAATGGGTCGGGGATGGGTATTCTAGCATGACAATGACCCAAAACACACGGCCAAGGTACAAAGGAGTGGCTCAAGAATAAGCACATTAAGGTCCTGGAGTGGCCTAGCCAGTCTCCAGACCTTAATCCCATAGAAAATCTGTGGAGGGAGCTGAAGGTTCGAGTTGCCAAACGTCAGGCTCGAAACCTTAATGACTTGGAGAAGATCTGCAAAGTGGAGTGGGACAAAATCCCTCCTGAGATGTGTGCATACCTGGTGGCCAACTACAAGAAACGTCTGACCTCTGTCATTGCCAACAAGGGCTTTGCCACCAAGTACTAAGTCATGTTTTGCAGAGGGGTCAAATATTTATTTCCGTCATTAAAATGCAAATCAATTGATAAAATTTTTGACATGCGTTTTTCTGGATTTTTTGTTGGCGTTTTTCTGGATTTTTTGTTGTTGTTATTCTGTCTCTCACTGTTCAAATAAACCTACCATTAAAATTATAGACTGATCATGTCTTTGTCAGTGGGCAAACGTACAAAATCAAATACTTTTTTCCCTCACTGTAGTATGGATCTTATAATGATAAACTGATACAGTGCTATATAAAGGAAATGTTCTACAAATTGGACAACTTCAATGTTAGTCTTAGTTAGGTTAACTATAAGACAAATCAGAATGGAGAATGCCCATTAAAACCACTTCAAATTAAGGGCTGTGTTTATCATGCATCTCAGAGTAGGGGTGCTGATCTAGGATCATTTTTGCCATTTAGATCAGCACTCCTTCTCTGAAATGCTTGATACATACGCCCCCTGATCTAACAGTAGAGCACACTGAAGGCGATCCGTCACACAACACAGGGGGAAATCTCCCTGATTTCATTACTGTGGCCTCACATTGTTCAACGCCTAATTAATCATTAATGACTAAGTAGCAGTCATTATGTGACTAGGTCTCTGACTAAGGGCAGAGTGTGTATTTTGAAATCACATACGATGTTTAAAAGAGTATTGATTACAGAGGGAGTGTTGTGTAACAAAAAAGATAGATACAAAGAGAGAAAGACAGAGGGTGAGACAGCTGTGAACAGGACATAGAGATAAAGAGAGAGAAAGATAACGAGCGAGACAAGAGAGCGAGCAAGAAACACAATACCCCAGTAAAATGGCCAGTCATCAAAACGTCAATAGTTCATGGTGCTTACCTACTGGTAACCATGTGGCTGTTCAGCAGAGATAATGTACTAACTGACAGAGGCATCTTAAATAGTGGTGGTAGGGTTTCTATGCACCCCAATGGAAGTCCCTTAGACAGCAGATCCCAATGGTAGATGGACACCGAGTAGTGAGGACAGACCTGAGGCACAGCGCTATGCTCTCTAGTGTGCGTCCCAAAATGACACCCTACACCCTAGTGAGAGAACAAGAGCGAGAGACAGATCTGTTTCTAGATTCATCTACGCTGGGAGAAGCTCTATGCTGTTTACGATGGCCTGCAAATGATCTTAAAACACAAACTTGACTTGTCTACACTAACTGGAATAGACTATAGTAGATACACAAACCAGGTAAATTAGACTACAAAACACCATGATTCCACTCCACCCTAACGATGGGTCAAACCAGCCCTCGTCCTTAACTAAACCTGAAACCGTTGAGCAGCCCATGTGGTCCAAAGATAGACGGACAAAAAGCGACCAACGAAAGTCCTATACATGTTCAAAGCTAATTTAACCATGTCAACTATATTTATAACTAAAGATGGAAAAACTTAAACACACATTGGCACATGTCCAGATTTAAAACAACCTGATAGAGGAATTATATATTAGTCAAGTAATATCTTCTTAACCACATAAACAAACTGATAAACAATTAACACAACTTTCTAGAGCGATCAGTTACCAGTTCCTCTGGGAGTCCAGTTGTATCCTGTTTGTTTGCCATTAATAGCCTCTGTGCCCTTTTCTGTTACTGTGTGTGTGTGTGTGTGAGAGAGAGAGACATGGCAACAGACAGATGATGCTCACACTCCACAGGGGTTTAGAACGGGAATTAGTTGTGGGCAACTGACAGTGAAAAGGTCAGAAATGTTCCAGGAATTAAAAAGCAGACCGTTCGAGGAAGCATTGATGAACTTCATATCTAAGCCACCATGATAAAAATATAATGAATCTCTTATCCTTCCGTCCCACTCCTTTGCTCTCTTCCAATAGTAATAGATCATGAATAAGACAGTCATGCTCAAGGCACACATTCACAGCTGAGAGCAGAGCCCTTGTTCATAAAGTGTTTTAGAATGGGAATGCTGATATAGGATCAGTGTTGCCTTTTAGATTATAATAAAATCAGATTGCATGCACAGGGAGGACCTGATTGTAGATTAGCACTCCTACTCTGAGACACTTTATGAATATGGGCCCTGGACACTGACCCGAGGCTCCCTCATCCCCTATCACTCCCCGCAGGCAGGTTTGTACTGCTAGCTAATGGATCAGACTACTGTCTGTGCTTGGTTGCGTGCCTGTGGGAGTGTGTCCGAGCACTGAATGTGGGTCAATCAATCCCACATTCCTCCTATTTCACAGGGGTGCACCTACACCTGGTATCTTTTGAATTTTGGGAGGGAAGGCACCAGCGCTCACGCGAGATTTGGTTCTTGGTTGCTGAGTTTAGATCAAATCCTACATTACGTCCAATGAATCTGTATATACTATCAATTGACAATATATTTTATCCATCTATGCAGAGCAGCAGTACAACTTTGTTGCAGTAAAATCCCAATACAACAAGTGAGTGTAACAAGCTGCTATTGACCTTGATGCTTATGAGTGTCTATAGGTCAGCATGGTCAATATTAAAGGGGAAATCTGCAGTTCAAACAACAAAAACCATCCACCCTGCTAATGTTTTGGTAAACAGCTGAAGGATGGGGCTGGAGAAATGTAACCACTCAAATTCATAGAGAGCGCTATCGATGCAAGGACTGACCATACAAACTGGGAGTAAAAAAAAAAAACTAATATTTTGGGTTCTGGTGGGGTAGCACAGTTTTACTACGCTTAAGATGCATTTTTTAAATATATTCTTCAAGAATCAATGGGTATAAATCATTATTTAAAAGTCCAAAATGGATGTACCAATCACAGACTGTCCCTTTAAAGGGTAAGTTCACACAAATGTCCTTACCTTGTCCATAGACTGCTTCCAGGGTAAGAGTAAGACAGTAATCTATGCTTTGGTTGTTTACCTAACCATCGTCTCCAAATGCTAACTTTTTAGCATTTTTCTCCAAAACAATGTAAGTTGTTTTGTAATTTGTGTGAACTATCCCTTTAAAGGTGCATGCAAATGTTGAATAAAAGGTACTCTTGCATTCAAGGTGTACTTCTCTCTCACCAGCTGGTTGCCAGGGTAATTAATTGGTTTGTGAGACAGCTGAGGTACAGAAGTTAGGTTGAGGGGAGTTATTAGTGTGAACAGATGCAGACAAGGTGCCTACCCCCAGAGCCTACCCGGTTAAAGGTGTAGAGAGACCCATCCTAAAAGGTTTTTGCTCTCAGTGTGTAAACAGGATGAGCAGAATGAATCCAAACAAGCACAGAGCAGAGCTAGGCAAGAGCTACCAAAGACGTTCTATCCTGGTTCCACTACTCGCACTACTTTAACATCTAAACCTCTCCCCCCAGAACCTAATCGAGCGCTCTTGCAAGATTTGATTCTGGGTTTCCGAGATTAAAACAATTGTTTAGTTCTTTTTCAGTAGTGCTGTGCCAAATTAAATGTCAAGGTGGAAGCTTATGAACACAATATTTGATGAAAGCAACTAAAAAGATATTTCATGTGGATTCATGAAAACTAGAAGAACAAGTGAGTACACAAGGGTGCCAATATATTCTATCTTCCCAGAAGGTTTGATTCGATTTCCAAATTCAACTGTGGTAAAATGAGAACAAATAGTTTCAGTTTGGATGGATACCATGGGGCCAGCATATGTCATCATGTCAAAAGAAGGCGTGTCCACGCGCTCATAAAATCTATTTGACTGGATCAACTACTATTTAAAGTCCATACTAGTATCAATGGCCCCATACACACCCAGTTTGTACAACTGATGTACAACACACTTGACAAAACAGTTGTGATCGAACAGAGTTCGTCTGCACAAAAATGTTGACAAATGTTGGCAACAAAATTTTTGTGCAGACAAACTCTGTTGCGTCACAAGAATGTCAGTTGTCTCATAACCATTGTGGTGTCAAATGCGTTGTACATCGGTTGTACAACCCAAGCGTGTACGGGGTCAGTATGAAGAAGTCAAACCTCATCAGTAATACCTTGGTAAATGAAGGCTAGAAGTAGGCTACTGGAACAGAAGTTCCCATCGCTCGGGGCAGGTTCTAAAATATGATGATTCATGTCTTTGCCAGCTAGTGAAAACAGAATTGGAGGGAACAGAGCAAAGTAAGCCAGAAACTAGAATTTGGGAGGAGTACTATCATTATCTCTTCCTAAAAACTCTTTGCCTACTTCTGTGTAAAATGCAGGGGAAATAAGCCTTGCGAATTTGTTTTAGATTCCCATTAGTCTGGGATGGTAAGCATCGGGTCTAGTAGTGTGGGGGATGCAAATAACTACACATCAGACATTTGAGTTAATTAATGCATAACTTCTGTACATAGGCTGCATGTAAGATAGCTGATTTTTTTAAACTGGCATCTATTGAAAATGTGGTTTCTTTGACATAGGGAACAAAACAGTGTTCAATCCCCAGATTAGTGGCACCATGCTATAAAGTCATTGTGAGCCCACTAGAATTCAGGCATTCTCATGGACTCCTGTCCTGTGCTGATCAGAGGTGGTGGGCCTCTCTTAGGTCACTGGTTCCCTTTAAAAAAAAAAAAAGCTTCCCAGTCTAACTGAAACAGACATTAAAAACCTATACATTCTGGGAAGATTTGCTATAAGCCTTGCCTCATAAACACTGTTAGTTTACAGTGATGGAAAATCCTATCTAACAGAAATTGAAAACAAAAACTGAAAATAGGAAATTCTCTAGAACAGCACCTGCGAGGACACCCTCACTAGGGGGAGCAATACAAATGTCACTACTCTTCAGTTCTAGTAAGTTCCAGATCACTTCAAACCAACAGAGTTTGGGTTATATGTCAGTTGAGGTGGTAATTCAATGACAGAATTACCAGTTACTGTGCTCTCTTTATGAGGAAAGCATCACCTATGCCTCATTACATGTGTAAAATACTGTATGCTTAATATTTACTAATAACTTTTAGTGGCTTATAATGGCAATTGATACATATTGAAGATAACGTTTTTGTCATTCGTTGTGCCTGTCATTCTAGATGTGATAATAATAAGTATTCTCCACTATCTCCTTGAAATGTTCTATCAAATGCATGTCATTGTAGTTTTATATTCTCCTTCTGCAGCCAATTCTCCACTGACAAATACAATAGGAACTGTCTGGTTGAATACATTGAACTAAGTTATTGACGCAAATGCATGGCAATAACGAATACGACACTTTGAAACAATATACTATACCTATAGTATGAGGTTCAATTGAGCTGACTGAAGGGCATCAAATATACAGCTGCAACGGTATATAGTCGTGACAGTCGCTCTCCACCGGAAGGTTGCGACATTGAAAAACATTACGCGCATCTCAGTAGACACAGTAGCGAGATGCCAGAGCGGATTTTAACGCTGACAAAATTAACGCTAATTTATAATCACCTGCGACATCATTCGTGTCAAAAATGAGATAAATATGATAGCAATAACGAGAGAAAATGCCCTCACCGTCCACCTCAGCCGAGGAAATGTGCCCGTCTACGTTTACTGACCTCTGTGACTCCCAATCCACTTGGTTATGTTTTCGCGAACCCTCTATGGTTGTTAACTGTGCGTCTCCGGAAATTATACTTGTGCTTGGGCTACCTCATCAGCGTTTGAACCGAGCAACTCCTGCACACTTTCTCAGATCTCATAAACACATTTATAGTCTCGTGAACTCTGACTGTTGAACATCCGTATGCCTATAGGAGCTGCAACTGATGCGCTCTGCGTACATGTGTTCGTGAATACCACTGTCACTTCCTGCATCAGACCGAAGGGGTCGGGAATAATGTTGAGAACAATGTTGGGACCCATGGTTGGGAACAGTTGGGAATGGAGAATTGCCAGTTTGCACGAAGGTTGATTACTCAACACTGTGTAGTGTTTCTACGCTAGAAGTGTAACCTATGAAGGAATGCGAAAGTACTGGGTTATGGTCAGTGGCGATTTTAGCATGTAAATGTTGGTAGGCAAACTTCCCAAAATTGTTTTAGATGCCTGCCAGCAAAGCCACTACACAACACAACACAACACAACACTACACAATACATTAATTTGACTATAATGACAAACGGTGCCCACAAACTGTTAGGGCCTACATAAAGCTGTCCCAACAGCAGAGTCCCAACAGCAGTCCCAACACCTTACCAGGGTTACATCTGGCTATAAGCGGAACCTTGTCTGGCAGCGAAACAGTTAATTCAGCCTCATTTACTGCCTTTTAAAAAAACATAGCTAATATGGCTGACTTGCTTAAACAAATGTGGTTCTACTGACAATTGAGATGTACAAACTATGGCATAAGGGGACGACGAGCGCATTAGAGGCAATCCGTAATTTCGATTAAGACATTAATGAGCGAGCTAGGACGGACATAGTCAATATAACAATTTGTTCAGCACTTTTGAAATGTACAGCGACAGAATTCAGAACATGGGCCGTTCTTACAGTATTCTCCCTGTACACCAAGTCAGAACCGTAGGATAAATAAAGGGGGCATATAAGCAGACAATGAAAGCTCTTACACTATTTGATGATGACATTTCTCGAAAACATGCTATAGGCGGCATGTGCACCACCAAGTCAGAACAGTAGGCTAAATTATGAGGGCAAACGGGACCAAATTATTAGGGTGAGGCACATGGGCTACTAACGGCTTACTACACAACACACACTTAGTATTACTTTCATAGCTACAGTATATAAATTTATATCTCCCTGGCATATTACATTATTTATGCAGCAGCATACAATACATTTTTGGACTCACCTTGTTGTGCTGCGCTCACTTGAACAGGAAGGTGGCGTGGCAGTCCTTCGTGGGCAAATTTTGTCATCAAACTTTGTCATCAAAGTCTGGCATTTTCTGGATTTATGGTGCTTTCAAGACAACTGGGAACTCAGAAAAAAACAAGGTTGAATCATGACGTTAGTGATCTTCAGGTCAGAGCTCTAGAAAGAGGCCAGAGTTCCCGACTTGGAATTCCGAGTTGGATGACCGTTCAAAACGTATTTTCCCAGTCAGAGCTCCTTTTTTTCTGAGTTCCCAGTTGTCTTGAACTCACTGAAGTCTGATGTTTCCCATTTCCGAGTTTCCAGTTGTTTTGAAAGCGGCAGAAGTCATGCTGGATTGACAGCATGGCCAATGTTGAATGTTTATCCTTTTAAGACCATTAAACCCAGACTTGGACCACACATCCACTCCACTGAATAGCAAGCTAGTGATTGCTTTGCAATGCTTGCAGTTAGCCACTGATTCCTTCCAAACCACTCATTGTTGAATTTGCAATTTCCAACTTGTTGTATAATGTTTATGTCCAATGGACGATGAGCACCGATACGTTTTATCTATCATTTATCTTCATAAATTCTCTCCATATGACAAGAATTGAAAATGATTTGACATTAGATTGTTGACTTGATTCATGTTGATGACTGCTAGCAAAGATTTTGAAAGTATGATGTTGACATGATCAGTCCAAGCTAGTCCAAGCTAACGTTATTTGACGTCATTTTATCTGTGGCCAATGACCTTGAGCCTTCTTGGATGGGCACTTCTAATGTAACTCTATGGCAGCACCCAAGGGGCTTGAATTTTCGAGCTCTCCCCGTAGATTTTGCGGTGATGTAGTGTCCCCATGAGTGACAGAACAATGAGCCAATCACGGTGCAACTAGAGAACATTACCAACCCCTACTCTCCATATTAGCTAGCTGCCCCATCACCACAGAAAGCACTGAGCTAGGCTGAAATACCTGCATTTTGGAGCTGCCTTACTCAAGAAAGCAAAAAAGAGACCATGTTTCTATGGGGCTTTATTAACTCAATTATTTATTTATTTTTACATTGTTTGCAAACTGATATGTGGCACGTATTAATGACAAAATAACATGCAAAACAGGAAAAAGATATATATATATACACTACCGTTCAAAAGTTTGGGGTCACTTAGAAATGTCCTTGTTTTCTAAAGAAAAGCAATTTTTTTGCCCATTAAAATAACATCAAATTGATCAGAAATACAGTGTTGACATTGTTAATATTGTAAATGGCTATTGTAGCTTGAAACGGCTGATTTTTAATGGAATATCTACATAGGCGTACAGAGGCCCATTATCAGCAACCATCAGTCCTGTGTTCCAATGGCACGTTGTGTTTGCTAATCCAAGTTTATCATTTTAAAAGGCTAATTGATCATTAGAAAACCCTTTTGCAATTATGTTAGTACAGCTGAAAACTGTTGTGCTGATTAAAGAAGCAATACAACTGGCCTTCTTGCGACTAGTTGAGTATCTGGAGCACCAGCAATAGTGGGTTTGATTACAGGCTCAAAATGGCCAGAAACAAATAACTTTCTTCTGAAACTCGTCAGTCGATTCTTGTTCTGAGAAATGAAGGCTATTCCATGCGAGAAATTGCCAAGAAACTGAAGATCCCGTACAACGCTGTGTACTACTCCCTTCACAGAACAGCGCAAACTGGTTCTAACCAGAATAGAAAGAGGAGTGGGAGGCCCAGTGCACAACTGAGCAAGAGGACAAATACATTAGAGTGTCTAGTTTGAGAAACAGACGCCTCACAGGTCCTCAACTGGCAGCTTCATTAAATAGTACCCACAAAACACCAGTCTCAACGTCAACAGTGAAGAGGCGACTCTGGGATGCTGACCTTCTAGGCAGAGTACATTCAGAAGAAATGGCGCCGGAGAAGATGGCTGCTGTTTTACAGCCCTCTAACCAATTGTTCTATTATGTGTGTTTTTTCGCATTATTTGTAATTCATTCTGTATATAATGTTTCTGCCACCGTCTCTTATGACCAAAAAGAGCTTCTGGATATCAGGACAGCGATTACTCACCTCGTATTGGACGAAGATTTTTTCTTCAATGAGTCGGACGCGAAGGATATCCTACAGACACCCGACAAGGCTCAAATCCCCTTCATTCGCATGAGAAAGAGACAGAGATATCGTGGACGTAGGTCGGGGTGTCTTGTAAGGATCAGACGGCGAGCGAGTAAACTGCCTCTTCCATCAATCCTATTAGCCAACGTTCAATCATTTGTAAACAAAATTGGACAACCTAAGATTAAGGTTATCCTACCAACGGGACATTAAAAACTGTAATATCTTATGTTTCACCGAGTCGTGGCTGAACGACGACATGGATAACATACAGCTGGCGGGATATACGCTACATCGGCAGGATGGAACAGCTGACTCCGGTAAGACAAGGGGTGGCGGTCTGTGTATATTTGTAAACAACAACTGGTGCATAAAATCTAATACTAAGGAAGTCTCAAGGTTTTACTCGCCGGAGGTAGAGTATCTCATGATACCCTGTAGACCACACTATTTACCAAGAGAGTTTTCATCTATATTTTTCGTAGCTGTCTATTTACCACCACAAACCGATGCTGGCACTAAGATTGCACTCCATGAGCTGTATAAGGCCATAAAGTAAACAGGAAAACTCTCATCCAGAGGCAGCGCTCCTAGTGGCCGGGGACTTTAATGCAGGGAAACTTAAATACGTTCTACCTAATTTCTACCAGCATGTTAAATGTACAACAAAAGGGAAAAAAACTCTACACCACCTTTACTCCACACACAGAGACACGTACAAAGCTCTCCCTCGCCCTCCATTTGGCAAATCTGTCTATAACTCTATCCTCCTGATTCCTGCTTATAAGCAAAAACTAAAGCAGGAAGCACCAGTGACTCGGTTAATAAAAAAGTGGTCAGATGACGCAGATGCTAAGCTACAGGACTGTTTTGCTAGCACAGACTGGAATTTGTTCCGGGATTCTTCCAATAGCATTGAGGAGTACACCACATCAGTAACTGGCTTCATCAGTAAGTGCATCGATGACGTCGTCCCCACAGTGACCGTACGTACATACCCCAACCAGAAGCCATGGATTACAGGCAACATCTGCACTGAGCTAAAGGGTAGAGCTGCCACTTTCAAGGAGCGGGACTCTAACCCGGACACTTATAAGAAATCCCGCTATGCCCTCCGACGAACCATCAAACAGGCAAAGAGTCAATACAGGACTAAGATTGAATCGTACGACACCGGCTCTGACGCTCGTCGGATGTGGCAGGGCTTGAAAACTATTACAGACTACAAAGGGAATCACAGCCGCGAGCTGCCCAGTGACACAAGCCTACCAGACGAGCTAAATCACTTCTATGCTCGCTTCGAGGCAAGCAACACTGAAGCATGCATGAGAGCATCAGTTGTTCCGGATGACTATGTGATCACGCTCTCCGTAGCCGATGTGAGTAAGACTTTTAAGCAGATTCACAAGGCCGCAGGGCCAGACGGATTACCAGGACGTGTACTCCGAGCATGCGCTGACCAACTGGCAAGTCTCTTCACTGACATTTTCAACATGTCCCTGACTGAGTCTGTAATACCAACATGTTACAAGCAGACCACCATAGTCCCTGTGCCCAAGGACACTACGATAACCTGCCTAAATGACTACCGACCCATAGCACTCACGTATGTAGCCATGAAGTGCTTTGAAAGGCTGGTCATGGCTCACATCAACACCATTATCCCAGAAACCCTAGACCCACTCTAATTTGCATACCGCCCCAACAGATCCACAGATGATGCAATCTCTATTGCACTCCACACTGCCATTTCCCACCTGGACAAGAGGAACACCTACGTGAGAATGCTATTCATTGACTACAGCTCAGCGTTCAACACTATAGTGCCCTCAAAACTCATCACTAAGCTAAGGACCCTGGGACTAAACACCTCTGGATCCTGGACTTCCTGACGGGCCGCCCCCAGGTGGTAAGGGTAGGTAACAACACATATGCCACGCTGATCCTCAACACGGGGGCCCCTCAGGGGTGCGTGCTCAGTCCCCTCCTGCACTCCCTGTTTATCCATGACTGCATGGCCAAGCACGACTCCAACAACATCATTAAGTTTGCCGACGACACAACAGTGGTAGGCCTGATCACCGACAACGATGAGACAGCTTATAGGGAGGAGGTCAGAGACCTGACCGTGTGGTGCCAGGATAACAACCTCTCCCTCAACGTGATCAAGACAAAGGAGATGATTGTGGACTACAGGAGAAAAAAAAAGAGGACTGAGCATGACCCCATTCTCATCGACAGGGCTGTAGTGGAACAGGTTGAGAGCTTCAAGTTCCTTGGTGTCCACATCACCAACAAACTATCACGGTCCAAACACACCAAGACAGTCGTGAAGAGGGCACGACAAAGCCTATTCCCCCTCAAGATTTGGCATGGGTCCTCAGATCCTCCAAAAGTTCTAAAGCTGCACCATCGAGAGCATCCTGACTGGTTGCATCACCGCCTGGTATGGCAACTGCTCTGCCTCCGACCGCAAGGCACTACAGAGGGTCTCAACCCTATTGAGCTGTTATGGGCGCAGCTTGACCATATGGTACGTAAGAAGTGCCCATCAAGCCAATCCAACTTGTGGGAGGTGCTTCAGGAAGCATGAGGTGAAATCTCTTCAGATTACCTCAACAAATTGACAACTAGAATGCCAAAGGTCTGCAAGGTTGTAATTGCTGCAAATTGAGGATTCTTTGACGTAAGCAAAGTTTGAAAGACACAATTATTATTTATATTAAAAATCATTATTTCTAACCTTGTCAATGACTACATTTCCTATGCATTTGCTATATTTCCTATTCAAACGTCTTTCATGTATGTTTTCATGGAAAACAAGGACCCCAAACTTTTGAACGGTAGTGTATATACATATATTTTTTGCTAAACAGGTGGGGCTGCCCTGAATGACGGGTCGCCACTGGTTATGGTATATTCTATCATGCAAGTTTAAGCCACATGCTGAGCAAACGTAATGCACAAATCATTAGAAGAATACATTATTTTATTGTATAAATTTATGCGTGGGCAAGAACTGAAAAAAATTATCCATATGAATTTGGCATGGCTATTTATAGATAGATCTCTGTCCATGTTTCTGATTTATGTGCGCTTGTGTGCGTGTGCGTTGGTGCAAGTAGAAAAACATGTTGACTCACCCTACTTGTAGAGAAACGCCAATGCCATCCTCCTCTCTTTCATATTGACGAAACGGTCTATCATTCTGTCAAGGAAAATTATGAAACACAGAGAGAAGAAGGCTACATTATTTTATGTTTCATTTTTTGGGGAAGCCTAGCTTCCCTTGGCATCCATGAATACACGCCACTGAGCCCAAGGACCGAGTTTGGAAAACCCTGATCTAAAGTACATGCATAAACCGAACCTCTTAAAGCAATTCATTAAATGTTTTAAATTAGGCTTAATGCCAAGGAAATATCCTATCCTAATTGAAATTACGATAGGGCTAATGGTAAATGTACAATAATTCAACTAGCATATTTAGCCTATTTCATGATTTTTATGAAACTGACCCCAAAACGGGGAAAATTGCTTGGATTTCACAGACTGTTCAACTATAATTCTAGCAGGGCAAAATGACATTAGGCATACACACAAGGACATTGACGCAGTCAAGGCCGTCTGCGGCATAAATATCCTATTACATAAATAGGATATTTATTCGAATTCCTATTTCTATGGTCTGCGGTGCCAGGGACGCAGTCTCAATAAAAGTGATAGATGTCTATTAATTACGGACATTGTGGCGGTCAATATCTAATTAGCCTCGCGAGCAGGCCTATAAGGAAGAGGATCAGCACATGGAGCGCAATAGATTCTATGAACTGGACGTTTATGGCATTTTGGCACAAGATTGACTAGCCTATTTTTTTTCTCTCATAAGAGGGAGAGAAGATTTGACTTTAGTGCATCTCTATGGGAAGGTTTCCCCGGACACAGCTTAAGTCTTGGCCGAAAAAGCATGCTCAATGGAGGATCTCCATTGAAATGGCGTTTTAGTCAAGGACTAAACTTAATCTGTGTCCGGCACCGGCCCTATTATATATTTAATAATGTTATTCTTCATAATAGACAATTGAGCATCAAAACCTGAACAAATTGCCTAAACAAATTAATAACGATATATAATCATCATAATCATAACTGCTTAAAACCACTGACAGTAAAAACTTGGAAGTGACTCAAGACCTCGTGTGGGTTAAATGGAAATTTACACAAATCAAGGCACAGGTATAGGAGACACTCCCCCACCGTGCCTGGGCCTGTTTAATCTGTTCTGGTTTAACCATGATGCAACATCATATCGGCTACAGAGCATTATCGTGCAAATATAGTGAATTAATGCATCGACTCTGTCATTGATAGGATATTGTTAATTGAATCAAACATCAATTTATAAATAGTAGGAAATATTGATAATTGCATTTCAGTTATTTTTAAACATTTTTCTTTTCAGTCAAATTCTAGGCTTACCTATCTAGCATTCCGCTCATCTCTTCTCCATCAGGTGCATCAATTGACCACACGACAGCGCTGGTGTTCAATAGGATATACCACAAAGCCTCTTGAGGCGTTTTTTGTATGCATTTTTGCTGAGGTCAGATATGGGGCAGAGAGAGATTTGAGTTTAAAGGGACATTTCAATCATAAATTAAAGTTTGTCATATGTTTTCAGACCTCCAAGTAACACGTTTTATCTTTTGCATATTTATGAAAAGATTATTGGAGTTAGATTAATAATATTTTTATACAAACAACATACATAATGATATATGATTAAATACATGGGGAACGTTCCATAGGTCAATAATACAAAATAAAAAAGAGGCGGCAAAAAAATAAACAAAATATTTAAATATAAAACAATTAAATATATTGATGGATTTAAATAAAACTTTCTAGTCATGTAGAGACAGACAATAACCAAGCATTTGCACATTGAATAAAAGCTTTCTAAGTAGTTTCTAATGTGAGTTCCCCGGTCTCCCATTTACATTTACGTCATTTAGCAGACACTCTTATCCAGAGCGACTTACAAACTCCCCTAGTATAATGTAAAGATGAAACCACGTCCTACGACATCAAGCTTCAGATACATTACCAGTCCACATTTTGGACACACCTACTCATTCCAGGGTTTTTCTTTATTTTTTACTATTTTCTACATTGTAGAATAATATTGAAGACATCAAAACTATGAAATAACACATATGGGATCATATAGTAACCAAAAAAGTGTTAAGCAAATCAAAATATATTTGAGATTTGAGATTCTTCAAATAGCCACCTTGTGCCTTGATGACAGTTTTGCACACTCTTGGCATTCTCTCAACCAGCTTCACCTGGAATGCTTTTCCAACAGTCTTGAAGGAGTTCCCACATATGCTGAGCACTTGTTGGCTGCATTTCCTTCACTCTGCCGTCCGACACATCCCAAACCATCTCAATTGGGTTGATGTCGGGGGATTGTGGAGGCCAGGTCATTTGATGCAGCACTCCATCACTCTCCTTCTTGGTAAAATAGCCCTTATACAGCCTAGAGGTGTGTTGGGTCATTGTCCTGTTGAAAAACAAATGATAGTCCCACTAAGCCCAAACTAGATGGGATTGCGTATCGCTGCAAAATGCTGTGGTAGCCATGCTGGTTAAGTGTGCCTTGAATTCTAAATCAATCAAAGACAGTGTCACCAGCAAAGCACCCCCACACCATAACACCTCCTCCTCCATGCTTTACGGAGGGAACTACACATGCGGAGATAATCCGTTTACCCACACCGCGTCTCACAAAGACACGCCGGTTGGAACCAAAAATCTCAAATTTGGACTCCAGACCAAAGGACAAATTTCCACCAGTCTAATGTCCATTGCTCGTGTTTCTTGGCCCAAGCAGGTCTCTTCTTATTATTGGTGTCCTTTATTAGTGGTTTCTTTGTAGCAATTCGACCATGATGGCCTGATTCACACAGTCCCCTCTGAACAGTTGATGTTGAGATGTGTCTGTGACTTGAACTCTGTGAACCATTTATTTGGGCTGCAATTTCTAAGGCTGGTAACTGGTAATGAACTTATCCTCTGCAGCAGAGGTAACTCTGGGTCTTCCATTCCAGTGGCGGTCCTCATGAGAGCCAGTTCCACCATAGCGCTTGATGATTTTTGTGACTGCACGTTCTTGAAAGGTTCCGTATTGAGTGACCTTCATGTCTTAAAATAATGATGGACTGTCGTTTCTCTTTGCTTATTTGAGCTGTTCTTGCCATAATGTAGACTTGGTCTTTTACCAAATAGGGCTATCTTCTGTATACCCCCCTACCTTGTCACAACACAACTGATTGGCTCAAACGCATTAAGAAGGAAAGAAATTCCACAAATTGACTTTTAAGAAGGCACACCTGTTAATTGAAATGCATTCAAGGTGACTACCTCATGAAGCTGGTTGAGAGAATGCCAAGAGTGTGCAAAGCTGTCATCAAGGCAAAGGGTGGCTATTTGATATATTTTGATTTGTTTAACACTTTTCACATGATTCCATATGTGTTATTTCATAGTTTTGATGTCTTCACTATTATTCTACAATGTAAAAAATAGTAAAAATAAAGAAAAACCCTTGAATGAGTAGCTGTGTCCAAACGTTTGACTGGTAGTGTAGATGCTTCCATCCCAAATAAATGGAAAAGATAAGTACCATCTAATTTCCTGGTTTTATTCAGTGCTTATATTTTCCATTCATTTGGTGTGGAGGCATATACAGTGGGGAGAACAAGTATTTGATACACTGCCGATTTTGCAGGTTTTCCTACTTACAAAGCATGTAGAGGTCTGTAATTTATATCATAGGTACACTTCAACTGTGAGAGTCGGAATCTAAAACAAAAATCCAGAAAATCACATTGTATGATTTTTAAGTAATTAATTTGCATTTTATTGCATGACATAAGTATTTGATCACCTACCAACCAGTAAGAATTCCGGCTCTCACAGGCCTGTTAGTTTTTCTTTAAGAAGCCCTCCTGTTCTCCACTCATTACCTGTATTAACTGCACCTGTTTGAACTCATTACCTGTATAAAATACACCTGTCCACACACTCAATCAAACAGACTCCAACCTCTCCACAATGGCCAAGACCAGAGAGCTGTGTAAGGACATCAGGGATAAAATTGTAGACCTGCACAAGGCTTGGATGGGCTACAGGACAATAGGCAAGCAGCTTGGTGAGAAGGCAACAACTGTTGGCGCAATTATTAGAAAATGGAAGAAGTTCAAGATGACGGTCAAACACCCTCGGTCTGGGGCTCCATGCAAGATCTCACCTCGTGGGGCATCAATGATCATGAGGAAGGTGAGGGATTAGCCCAGAACTACACTGCAGGACCTGTTCAATGACCTGAAGAGAGCTGGGACCACAGTCTCAAAGAAAACTATTAGTAACACACTACGCCATCATGGATTAAAATCCTGCAGCGCACGCAAGGTCCCCCTGCTCAAGCCAGCGCATGTCCAGGCCCGTCTGAAGTTTGCCAATGACCATCTGGATGATCCAGAGGATGAAAGGGAGAAGGTCATGTGGTCTGATGACACAAAAATATAGCTTTTTGGTCTAAACTCCACTCGCCATGTTTGGAGGAAGAAGAAGGATGAGTACAACCCCAAGAACACCATCCCAACCGTGAAGCATGGAGGTGGAAACATCATTCTTTGGGGATGCTTTTCTGCAAAGGGACAGGACGACTGCACCTTATTGAGGGGAGGATGGATGGGGCCATGTATCGCGAGATCTTGGCCAACAACCTCCTTCCCTCAGTAAGAGCATTGAAAATGGGTCGTGGCTGGGTCTTCCAGCATGACAACGACCCGAAACACACAGCCAGGGCAACTAAGGAGTGGCTCCGTAAGAAGCATCTCAAGGTCCTGGAGTGGCCTAGCCAGTCTCCAGACCTGAACCCAATAGAAAATCTTTGGAGGGAGCTGAAAGTCCGTATTGCCCAGCGATAGCCCCGAAACCTGAAGGATCTGGAGAAGGTCTGTATGGAGGAGTGGGCCAAAATCCCTGCTGCAGTGTGTGCAAACCTGGTCAAGACCTACAGGAAACATATGATCTCTGTAATTGCAAACAAAAGGTTTCTGTACCAAATATTAAGTTCTCCTTTTCTGATGTATCAAATACTTATGTCATGCAATAAAATGCAAATGAATTACTTAAAAATCATACAATGTGATTTTCTGGATTTTTGATTTTTAGATTCCGTCTCTCACAGTTGAAGTGTACCTATGATAAAAATTGCAGACCTCTACATGCTTTGTAAGTAGGAAAACCTGCAACATCGGCAGTGTATCAAATACTTGTTCTCCCCACTATAGCTCTATCTCCACAACCAATGTCCTGGTATGTGATTTCATCTTGACATTAGACTTACACTGAACAAAAATATAAACGCAACATGTAAAGTGTTAGTCCCATGTTTCATGAGCTCAAATAAAAGATCCCAGAAAGTGTTAATTATTTATCTCAAATTTTGTGCACAAAATTGTTTACATCCCTGTTAGTGAGCATTTCTCTTTTGCAAAGATAATCCATCCACCTGACAGATGTGGCATATCAAAAAGCTGATCAAGAAGCATGATCATTACACAGGTGCACCTTGTGCTTGGGACAATAAAAGGCCACTCTAAAATGTGCAGTTTTGTCACACAACACAATGCCACAGTCTCATGACATGCTGACTGCAGGAATGTCCACCAGAGCTGTTGCCAGAGAATGGAATTTTCATTTATCTACCATAAGCCGCCTCCAGCGTCGTTTTGGAGGATTTGGCACTACGTCCAATCGTCCTCACAACCGCAGACCACGTGTATGCCGTTGTGTGGGAGAGCGGTTTGCTGATGTCAACGTTGTGAACAGAGTGCCCCATGGTGGCGGTGGGGTTATGGTATGGGCAGGCATAAGCTATGGACAATGAACACAACTGCATTTTATAGATTTATAGAATTTGAATGCACAGAGATACCGTGACGAGATCACCTCATGTTTCAGCATGATAATGCACAGCCTCATGTCGCAAGGATCTGTACACAATTCCTGGAAGCTGAAAATGTCCCAGTTCTTCCATGGCCTGCATACTCACTAGACATGTCACCCATTGAGCATGTTTGGGATGCTCTGGATCGACTTGTAAGACAGCGTTTTCCACTTCCCGCCTATATCCAGCAACTTCGCACAGCCATTGAAGAGGAGTGGGACAACATTCCACAGGCCACAATGAACAGCCTGATCAACTCTATGTGAAGGACATGTGTCGCGCTGCATGAGGCAAATGGTGTTCACACCAGATACTGACTGGTTTTCTGATCCATGCCCCTACCTTTTTTTTAAAGGTATCTGGGACCAAGAGGTGCATATCTGTATTCCCAGTCATGTGAAATCCATAGATTAGGGCCTAATCAATTTATTTCAATTGACTGATTTCCTTATATGAACTGTAACTTAGTAAAATCTTTGAAGTTGTTTATATTTTTGTTCAGTATAGTTCTGTTGACCTGATCAATCCGAAAATGTGGCTGTTTGATAGCTGTGAATCTAAGCTTTTTCTCATATATATATTTTTATTTCACTCCATATACAAACTCATACGAACAACAATTTACAGACGTGCACAAACAATGACTACATCTAATCTGCCCAGAGCCAGATGCTCACACCCCCATCCCTAGAGTCTGCATTATTGTTTGCCACTTGGCCTTAAACATTTTATCAATTTGTTTTTCTTGGTCGCCCATGCTATTTCAATATGACATGGCATTTTATTTTTCCATTGTGTTAATGATTGATTGATTTCCACATTTTTTGTATACGTTTTTTCAAGATGACCGACGAGAAGAGAAGAGAATTGTCCAGCCCATTGGATATCTCACTACACCCCCATATGCCATGTCTTGAAATTATGCAGACAGATGGATTAAAATAACATTTACTAATACTTCTGACAGCCAACTTTCTAGCTCCGCCCACAATTTCCGGACTTCATATCATTCCCAGAAAGCATGGATTATTGAGTAATTATTAGTTTCACCCTTGTAAAAACTATTGGTCGCTAAATCCGATGAAATTACGGACCATGTAAAAACTATTGGTCAATAAATCAGGCTAGAAGGACCACATAAAAACTGTTGGCTGGTATACCCTCACCCCCTCTGAGCGGTCGCTGTGAATGGCCTCACCCTCTATATAAATTATAGCTAATTGGTTTGGTTCTGCCCTCTATAGTGCTGTCCGGTTAGAACATGATGTTGAGGCCCATCACTGTGCTCTTGATAGTCACCACCACACACACACACACATGTTTCCTTTGAAGATGTTTATATGATTTTAGTAATCCGAATGATTTAGAATCTTATTGTTGTGGTTTTTTCGATGCACGCACAACATTCAGACACCCGTGTTCCTGTCGACAATAAAAAGTCCTCAAAACATGCGCCTTCTCGATAACACTCTTGACCTGAGTGGGCGGGTGCAGTGTCCAGATGGGGATTTTCCAAGCACTCTGATTGGTTGGGAATGGCAGGACTGTGCTGGGTGAGGGATAATTAAGGTATGCTGAGAAAACAAACTAACGGGATTTAAGGGAAACTGAAGGGACTCTGAGGGAAGTTAGGTAGAGAGGAGAGGAGCAGGACGGCCTTTTTTTTTTACAACGCTTAAGACATGACTCTGCCTTTGTGCTGTAGAATTTGTTAATTTGGTCTCTTGTATAATAAATTATATACATTAGTTTATACTGGATTAAGCGTACATTTTTGTGATTTCGTTAGTTATGCTCCAATTTACCCGCCATCTTGTGCCAACATCAGTTCTTTTTCAATCTTGGTTCCAATAGTTAACTTTTTTTTGTAAGAGGTTGTCAGTCGGATATGCTCTCTGCAAGGTTTTGTATATCTTCCCTATCATATGAACATCGTTTTCTGACTCAAATAAGATTACCTCAAAGTTGCTCTGATGTACAACATATTTCAAATCGAAATGTCGTGACATGTAACTTTTAAGTTGCATGTATTTGAAACGATCTACATTGGTCAGTCCAAAATTAAAGTTGAATTCTGTCATGGAAAAACATGTATTTCCTGTTATCAAGTCATTTACGGTTTCTATGCCTTTTGTTTTCGATGTGGACAGTTTATCGGTGAATTCTGAAAGGCTATCCAAGGATTGTTCCATAAGGTTCTGTTTTTAGGGAGTGATAATCAACGTTTTCCATTGATAGCCTATATGAATAAAGGGTATATGTGAGCAATAACTTGTCATATACTGACATTGTTGGTCATAGGTTAAAATCCCTATTGGAAAAATGAATGGGATGTAGGGATGAAAGAACGAGTGATAACACAGAAAGCTACCATTGCTGCACTGCTATCACACATTTTCCAACTCTAGGTAGGGACATAGACCTTCAGAAAAATCACTATGAGACATTGTCACCCCAGATGAGACAGACGGCCTAAATTTGGGGGTCTGGCTCATGGACTAACTACTTTTGATGTCTGAAAACATCTGGCAAACGTTTATGCATTAGTGAAATATCACTTTAAAGGGGGAATCAGTAGTAGAAACAATAACAAAGCGTACTCCCTGCCCCTGTTTCGGTAAAAAAAAAAAAACAGAGGGAGGGGCTGGAAAAATGTACATGACGGGTTTCGATTAATGCCCCGGGTGAACCGGGTTTGCGTTACTTTTGGGATCGGGCTGCCTCCCGGGCGAAGTCGGCTCAAAACAAAAGTGACGTGGGTTAAGCACGTGGAGTAATATGTAGGATGCTGTGTTTTCACATGCAAAAGTGATTGCTTTATATAAAAATGCTTTATCTGCCTTTCACAATGAAAACTAATTTGAAAATTCTAACATATATTTTATGGAAAATAGATGATTCTGAAGGATGCACCATGCTGCACTGTAGACAATATGACAATGCAGCGCATATTACCATTCGATTCGAACAGGGCGTGCCTCCCTCATCAGCTACGCCCGGTCACGTGACAGGCCATAACCCGGTTTAACCCGGGGAAGCTTAATCGAATCCCTTCATTGTTTGAGGCTAAATAGTTAGTGTTTGTTTACATTTACGTTGTTTACAAACATTGGAGTAAATTGACAGTTGAACTAAGCTCATGAGGCATTTATAAGTTATATTTCAAGAAGCAAATGGGTAGGCCTATATATAACTAATATATAAGTCCAAAAATGGATGTAGCAACTGCTGACTGCCCCCGCTCTAAACCCAGAGGCGCGAGACTTCTGTGAACGCTTGCGTAAACAGACCAAACAGATCAGGCCGGGGGTTTGTGGTTTGAGAAGTCAGTATAAGAAGTGACACATTCTTCCTTAGTTGTTAATTTTATCGAAATCTAAAGGCACAACCTAGATTCGAGCCAATGTCTTAAGTAGTTGAACATGTTATTACTCTAACCTTGTGAACGTGACAAAAAATGGACACGTTCTCATTTTCGTCAAAATCAACTTTATATCGAGGGAGTGCTGTTGAGTTGACGGCTTGCACATGCGCAGTTCGGCGCGAGACAACCGTGAGACCCGATGACGTATTTCTACACATGCGCTAATGCAGCGTTCAAAACAACTGAGAACTAGGAAATCTCCTACTTCAGTGTGTTCAACACAACTGGAAACTCTAGGGAAAAAACGAGCTCCGACTGGGAAAAAATCTTTTAAACGGTCATCTATGAATTCCAAGTCCGGAACTCGGGCCTCTTTCTAAAGCTCCGACTTTCCGACCTGAAGATCACTATCGTCATGATTTTACCTTGTTTTTTCTGAAAGCAGCATTAGCTAGCCAAAGTCTCCACGACATCGCCTATAAGTGTGATCGGGCATTTCTATTGGAGAAGCAGTTTTAGCTTTATACTCTACTGTCTTTGGTATGGAGTATGACTGACTTGAGCATCGCGGTAATTGGGCAACTTTAGCACATTTTGTTTTGCCTGAGTGAAGGAAATGCTGTACATTAAGATGACTCGATGTATTTTGAAAGGTGAGACGTTGATTAGCCAACAATAAATAGCCTACCTCTTTGATGTCAGCCAAATCTTTTTTTACCAGGTAAATTGACTGAGAACACATTCTCATTTACAGCATCATTTCCAAATTCTAAAGCTCATGTCAACGTTTATGGTCCTTATGTTTGACGTATTTACAATATGACATGGCGTCATACCCTGGGTTGTGTTCTGAACAGAATGACAGTTTGTTTATTGTGAAGAAAATTCGCCGGACCACACGAACCTGAATGCACTCATAACTCCTTTCTATGCGCACCAAAATTACGATCCGTTTCTCGGAATTGCCTTGTGAAAGCCTAACACTGTAGTTCGTATTTTATAATTTAGCTAGTCATGTTGGCAATAGAACAAGCTTTCAAATTATGCCCACCTGACCCCGATTTCGATTAACAATGGAACTTTCTGGATTGCGTAAACAACACTAATTGTGTGATGGCGGGGATGCAGAGTTATGTTTCAAATGTAACAACTAGCCTACAACTGTGCTTGCTCTAGTTCCTCAAAGGCACAGGTAGTAGGTAAAAAAAAAAAGAAGTGCCTTATAGTTGAAGACTTCTTTGATTCATAAAAGTGCATTGAACTTGCTTAGGTTAGGAACTGTGCACACTTCGGAGACACCAGTTAGTCCTCTCACTCAAACGCTTGTAATTGTGTTTTATGTTGCACCTACCCCACATTTTCCAGGAATATTGTTATGTTATTTCCGGCGAAAAGTAGAGTAAATGTAAAATGCATATCAAATCAACTGCGTAATGTTTGGATTAAGTCTTGTGTCAGGTGAACCGTTGTGTAGGCCTACTCACCTTTAGGCTAATAATTTCCCCATGATCTCCAAATTGTTCCCTTTCAATTGTTAGCATGGTTATGCATATGCTTTTCACACTTCTTCTGTAAGAAACATTCCAATTTGGCCCTATCCCGATAGGCCAATTCCCTAAATAAATATATCTGTAATTTAGATGAATCCCTTATTCCTGCTTGACAAGTCAGCTTTTTAAGACCCAATTACTGTTTTGAGTTCCCCCCTGGCCTGTTGGATGCATGGGATTTGGGTTTGGGAAGAGGCATTGGTTGGCCATTCCAGGGTTGCATCCCAAATGGCACTACTACCAGAGCTCTATAGGTCAAAAGTAGAGCACTATATAGGGAGCCATTTGGGAGACAACCTAGAGAGGAGAGTTGGGATGGAAACTGTCTAGAGGAATAACAAAAAATCCCAACCCAACTGCATCAGGACAGATTTATGACAAAGGCCCATAATCTTATAATAGTTTCTGCTCTGTTTCTTAACCGGATGTTTCTTTCATTATACTGTATGTCAGAGGGCAATAAAATGCTGGAGATTTCCCACAAAGCACCTTGTTTTATGTCCATGTCAGTCACTGTAAATTACCCACAAAGCACCTTGTTTTATGTCCAGGTCCTTAACTGTAAATTACCCAACAAAAAAATTGACTTCAATGCAAAAAAAAACACATTTAATCATATTCAGAGACTCATTTTTCCAGTCTGTTGATACATGGATAGTCAGGTTTCACCAGCCTTATCAACATGACAGTGTCCGTCCCAAATGGCACCCTATTCCCTATGTAGTGCACATCTTTTGACAAGGGCTCTGGTCAAAAGTAGTGCACTATTTAGGGAATAGGGTGCCATTTGGCACGCATACACAGCTGTTGCTCCATAGGTGGATACTCACTGCAGCCAGGGCACATACTGTAGAATAGATGGTTCACTTAAATGTGTGTGTGAGAACATGAGGCCTTCATTCGAAACACAAGAAAAGCAACCTGTACAAATACTGAGTAAAGGAATCCTACAAGAGTGGTGTAAACACATATACATATTCACAAATATTCCATAATCAGCATAATCAATAGTCCAATCTCTTATCAACAATACTTGTCTCTTTGCCTTGAAAACCACACAGTTGCCTGCCCAAAGCATTTGCATTTTTATGTTATAAAAATTACTATTAATAATAATCATTACAGTAATCACAAAACTATGTGAGTTTATATTACCTCTAGTTGGAAATGTGTCCCAAATGGCACCCTAGTGCATTTATAGTACACTACTTTTGGCCAGGGCCATAGGATGCCATTT
This sequence comes from Coregonus clupeaformis, assembly GCF_020615455.1. Classification (NCBI taxonomy): domain Eukaryota; kingdom Metazoa; phylum Chordata; class Actinopteri; order Salmoniformes; family Salmonidae; genus Coregonus; species Coregonus clupeaformis. The sequence goes on from NC_059225.1 coordinate 29,653,222, forward strand.
GGGACAGGTCCCTATCAGCCAAGCTGGCCCTCTCAAAGCCCTTAAGATCGAGGTGTAAGGAGTGCTGCAGTCCTGTGTGTCACCCAATCTCCCACCTCTGTCCTCTTATTACCTGTTCCTCTCGCATCCTCAGACAGCACAGCACTGTTCAATCTTTGGTGAACACGGTCGTTTATTTCGGTTGTTTATTTCACAATGCACTCTGCTGAAGGGTCATGGACACACTCGCAGTAGATCTTGTCTGTTTCTTTTGCACAAAGTCTTTAAAAAACAGCCTCGAGATTCTATTGTTGCTGCTCTTTTTTGGGATTTTGATGATTTTGAATACACATTTAAGTAATTTTAAAACCAAAACATTCTGCGCTTTTCCCTCCCCCTCCATTCTTCCTTCGTCCCGCTCTTCAGTCTTGGGTGACAATCCCGTCACCCCTGTTTCTGTTCTACACACAGTCAAACAGATATCAGTTCATCATGTTCGCTCTCTCTCTCAACAGACAGTCTTCTCTGGCCCGTCCATGTCCATTGAATCAGTGGTTGCAGGGAGTAAGAGACAGACAGACATCCCCCCTCAGCTGAGCTCGAAGCCTGCGGAGGACTCAATGGCGTACAGCAGCTTGTTCCTCATCAGGTGCTGGTCGCAGAACTCGGGCAGCTTAAGCAGGTTCATGCAGGTTGAGGCCGTGGGCAGGCGCTCTAGGTCGTTCCCCCCATTATGGATGCAGAAGGCTGGGTACAGCTCCTAGAAACCCGGGTGGGGATGGGGGGGGAGAACCGTGTCAAACTAGAGATTCAGAAGGCCATGGAGGCCCTGTATACATTCAATTCACACAACTGATTTACAACGCATTTGGCACAACACTAGTGATCGAGCAACATCAGGATATAAATGTGATAAGCCGTGAAAAAAGCGTGGATATACTATTAAAATAGGCTGTGATGTTTGAAGGAGACCGAGTGTGACACTTGGATGCAGAGCAAGAGCAGAGAATGGTCATTTCATGTTGTCTATCTGGCACTTTATAAAATTACTCTTTCTGGTGATGAGGCCAGGACACCTCATCTCCACCCACATCATCAAGGCCAAGACACTGCTAGGTCCCAAACGGTACCCTATTCCCTATATAGTGCCCCACCCTATGGGTCCCTGGTCAAAAGTAGTGCACTATATAGGGAATAGGTGCCATTTGGAGCATACCCATTGACGGTTTCCATCAGAACCCACAGGAATCATCCTTTCTCTTTCTAACGTCCAGCCGCTCTATAGCTATTTAAAGATTAGAAGTGTGGCGTGGGGTTCAGCGCCTGTACCTTCCCGGTTAAATGGTTCCCGGGGGGCTCGGCAGTAACGACACCATTTTTCGGACAATTATAGTATTAAACTATCGTTGCTTATTGAGAAAGTGTCATTATGGGAACGATAATTCTGGGAAAAAAGGCTATCGATCATCTTTTTTTAAAATGCTTCTCCTGACAGCTATTTCACCGCTAATGAATCCTTGGACATTTACGGCAGCTAATTAAAGCTGGGCTGGCATGGGCCCAGGGTTAGGGTTAGGGGCCACTCCCCGCCCCGCCCTACCAATCACCATCATCGCCTCCTCTCCGGGCCCAGGGAGGAGGAGACAGGGAAAGGCAAGGACACCACATTCACACACTCCCCAAAGTCAAATTCATTAAACGGGGGAGCTCTCCAGCCCTCCTGCCTACGCCACCGAGGGAGATTTTTGGGTGTGTTCCCATCCGTACCCTCCTCTCTCTCCCCGCTGTGGGAGTACTTAAGTATTCTTAACTAACGACGGCAACAAACAGTAGTAAAACCAATCATATGACAATTACAGCTTCTGGTTATCCTAAGTAAGGCATATAAAAGTCCTAATGGATTTCAGCAGTGCTCTCTTTTCTATTTCCAACCATTTTAGTGTCCCTATAAATCAAGTCATTAGGTAAGTGAAATGGCTCTCGATTGGAGGAATCGTCAGCTGAAGTCACAATAATGGTAATTCCGATAAACGCAATTCCATCATTTCAGTTCTTGGCTGAAGTCATTTTGGAAACAAATAGTTTGATGATGTTGCAGCAATGTTTTGGTGCTAGTTTTTGGGGGCGGCTATTAAAAACTAGTATATTCATTCTGGGGTTATACCCTGTGCCCAACTAAAGAGGTCGAATGACCTAAAAGAGGAATTAATTATGAATAATGTGAAACTAACTTCCCTACTACTCACGAGGTTAAACAGGAGCCAACAGTGCAAAGGTTCACCGTGCCACCGGCTTAGTCTGAAACCAATGACAATATTTGTCCGGTGGGTGATGCCTGCCGACCGAGCCCACACCCAACGGTCGGGCAAAGGGCCTCAAATTGACAAATAATCCAGAGAAGGGTTGTGAACCGCAGCGCAGGAGAAGATAAGCAAGAACCAGGCAGCCTTAGGAGTCTTATCACTAAGCCCAATTTCAAAATGATCATCAGAGGGTGTTATCGGGACAGGTATTTTCATTACATGCCCATTAGAACAGTGAACACTCCATAGTGCTGAAATTTGTCTTGGGGGCTGCATCCCAAATGGCTCCCTATATAGTGCACTACTTTTGGTCAATGTGTGCACTAGATAGGGAATAGGGTGCCATTTGATACTCCCTGAGTGTTTGGTTAAACACCGGCTACAATCAACAATACCAGACGGAGGGTAGAAAAGAAAAGGAACCAACTGACGTAGTGAACTTTGAACCCTCACCTTGAAGCCCAGGAGAGGAGGCCGCGAGCAACTGGTGACAAACTTGAGCAGCTTGCGTTTCTCTTCATCGGTGAAGCTCTCCACCACCTCCCAGAAGATGGTAATGACAGGGTGGGTGGCAGTGTAACCACCTGGAGAAGACCGAGACAGAAAGGACAATATGACACACTTGGGTTTTAGTTTAAAAAACACCTGTAAACCGAGTGAATCCACTGTCAGACAGAAGCAGTTGTCACATTCAATAGTCATTGTTTGTGCTGTTATAGACTCATGATGCCAGTCATACCATCTCGACCAGCACACATGCCATTCAACCACACATTAATCTTTAGTGCAACCGTATGCCATGACTAGGCCACCTGGCCCATGAAGTTGGCAGGAAAGCTTGACAGTTAGCTCTATGGAAATCCTCCTGACTGTACAACACATTAAATGCCAAAAGTAGTTACTCCTACTACTAGTAACTGAGTATCACTTTGATATCATTTTCACCATTATGACAGAGCCTAAGTAGTTTTGTTTCTTACAATAAACTTTTATAAACCATCCATAATGCGATCATACCGGAGTAGTTTGTAAAGGTCTTCAGGTCGTCAAGACAAATGGGCACATGAGCTCCAGATATCAACACCTGTAGTGGGAAAGCAAAGATAGGTGAAGAATAATTAGGAATGTATCTTTGTGTGTGCATGTTTGTGTAAGTAATGTGAATAGAGTTGCAAAATCCTGGGAAAGTTGCCGGAATTTTGCGAACCTAGTGAAAATCCATGACATGTTACCTGGATCTCTTGCTGGTCAAACATGCGCAGCCACTCCAGGTTTACCACGTTGGCCAGGCCCTGTCTGAAGGCCAGGCAGTGGGGCCTGATCTGTTTGTTGAGTCGGTAATCTGCCACTAAATGGATGTATGCTATCCTGTTGGCCGTGGACACAGGGATGTCCTTCCCTCCCGGCTTCAGCTCAACCACCTGGTAGAAAGAACCCGTCAGACATTAATCACATAGCCACGTTGAAGGCAACCAGGAGAGAGAGAGGGCACATGTCACCCTCAACACATTTTACTGAGGGTATTACTTTCTCCATTTTTTAAACATAGAGTGTCACTCAAGTAGCACGCAAAATGCAAAGTAGAAATTTGGTTTTGGAGCATCTAATATTACCGTATCATTGGAGGCATACTCTCAACACTGCTGTACACAAGACAAGCTCTTTAGGCCCAGAGAGCTTGTTTTGAGGGTACCATTGGAGCAAGGGGAGAAATCACTGATCAGGCTATGGGACCCAGGGGTGGGTTTGGCAGGCCTTAGATGGGACAGTGCACAGGGGATAAGGACCAGTTCTGTGTTCCTGACTTTGGTATGATCCATGAACAGCTGCTGGTCCATTAAAAGTTTGGCACAAGATTCTTCCACCAGCCTGTTTCATCAGCTATAGTTTGTTGAGCTTTGGGTCACAAATCCTGATCTATCTCCTTCCTGGAGTAGTTTGTATGTTGATTGAATTGTCTTGGAGGAGTTAGGACACATACCAAATAATCACAGTGAAATAATCCAGATCATTTAGGAATTTATGATACTCTTCAAATCATTGTGTTCCTGAAAATCTTAATTATTCACCTTATTGAAAAAAGTAGCCAGCTAAGGGGGTGAGGGGGCATGTCCCCCCGCAAAATGTTTGCCCTACAAAATCGGTTAATGAGTAAATTAAGTAGCCAACCACAAAAGGGTTAATAGTCAGCTATAGGCAGCTTGCTCTTATTGTACGATACCTTCTAAAGAAGGGGTTTATTTCTGGGAAGTATCTATAGTACCTTTAAATTTAACAACATTTCAGTCAAAACGCACTACAGAAAATGATTGAATCGACAATGTTTTCAACAGGTCATTCTGAATCCGTAACGTTACGCGATTCCAGGTCATATTGACTCTTCACCTTATTGCATGAGAATGATTGTCTTTATCTTGCTTGCTTTGACTATCTCCCGAGGGCATATATGGGCCAGTCTGCCTCTGAGTGTGTGCCTAATCTCCCGCAAATTGTTTTCAGTATTGTATTTGCAATGCCGTATTTGCAAACGCGGGCTCCATTGTAGCGACACTGTTCAAGCCTGTTTAAAGAGGAGCTAATAAGAAATGCTACGGCCCTGAGCAAACAGGCGGAGTGGGTAGAGTGCTTAACCCAGCCCGGGGTGACTGGTGAGGGGGACAAGAGGGCAGTGAATAGGCCCACTCTCTGTCAAAGCAGCCGGGCTCAGACATGGTGGACGTGCTAAAGAGGCGAAAGACGCGCCTCTCAGGCGTGTTCCCAGATAATTGCTTGAAGGCCCGCTTGGTGGAATGGTCAACATAGAGCCTTCTATTCCCCGCGGCACGGCAGCAGTCGGGACGAGAGCGGGCGACGTGCTTTATCTCTCTCAGCGCCAAATACAGACAATGTGAGGGAAATGAATTATTAACACCTCACAGAGAGAGCGTATAGAGAGAGTGAGGGAGCGGGGAGGGTGGCAGCTAGAGACCAACAAGGAGGAGAGAAAAGGACAAAGGGAATGGAGAGAGGGACAGAATGACAAGGCCAGAGAGACAGGCACGAATGAGGGATAGAGGCACTGGCAATCAAAGAGAGAGACGATGGAGAGAGAGAATAATACTGACAAAGAGTGGGAGAGACAGAGTGGTAGTGTACACGTAAAAGCAGTGAATAATTCCCCCCCCCCACAAAACACACACAGATACCCACCCACCCACCCACCCACCCACTCACTCACACACCTGTGCCTCTCCCAGGTCGTTGTTGACAATGGTGAAGTTGAGTCCCAGGTCCTCCACGTCGTCCTCGTAGCTCTTGAGGAAGAGCAGGTTGCGGTACATCTCAGGGTCCAGCGAGGCCAGGTGGTGGATGTCCACATCGGCACTGGTGCCCAGCAGCTTGGATAGGAAGAAACTGGCAAATGGCAGCTCCACCAGCATGTTCTCATACAGGGCCTATAGGGAGACAGGAAACAAAGGTCGAGGTCATACATTAACTCAGGTCAAAGGTCATGATAACATGATGTGACTCAGTTGGTAGAGAATGGTACATCCAACACCAGGACCATGGGTTCGATTCCAGCTGGGGCCACCCATACGAAAATATATGCGCGGATGACTCAAAGTCGTTTTTGGATAAAAGCGTCTGCTAAATGGCATATATTATATTATTTCTTATGATAAAAATGAGGTCATGATAATGTCTTACAAATCAGACTAACAGAACAACCAGTGAACAGAAGAATCAATAACAACAATGAGAAACGATGAGAGAGCCATCTTCGCTGTTTTCAATTAAAAACCTTTACGCAACGCATTAACCCAAGAGCGACCGGAACATCCCGGAACATCGGATATGAAAGCGATAACATAGTAAATCAGTTCACGTCGGCGCAAGAGCGCAAAACAAGAACACAATCTGTCTAAAACACACAGGCCTTCAAATCTGCCGGCCGCAAACTTTATAAATGTCAATTCTATCCTTGAACTGGGCTGCCATTAAGAACCATGGCCAAGCAGTTGACTCATAAAACCGGGATCTAATGTACTGGGATAGTCCTAAAAAGAGCCCGTTCCAAGCGTTAAATATACAGCTCCTTATAAATGATTGCACTAAAAATCCTGACCACATCAGCTAAATGGATTATAAATCTAGTCCATTTCCATAATGCATGCATCTCAAAAACACACAGGCAGGCATAAATCACTGGCTATTTTCTAAACACAGGTTAATTGCACAACTTCAAAACACAGTCTATTTTCTATGCAAAATAATCCACTTAGCATTTCCCAGGGAGTCTCTACGACTTCCCCGACCATATGCGCCGCGTGCCCCCTTGAAACCTATCAATAACACAGTGCCGGTTAGAGGTGGCAATAAGTAGGCCTACATGGGGGAAGAGTAAAAAAACCTGTGGCATATTATTTTTTTTTTATGGCCGCTTTATTTATGGGTGTTTATTGCCAGAAATGGTGCCAAAATGACTCGGGATAAAATGGATTAATTATGGCCCATTCCCTTTTAATATAAGTGAGTGCAGTGGCAACGCAATTAAAGCAGATCGCGGCGCCATCAGGGAGAATAAACGCCCAACAACATTGCAGGTTGCCTGCTGTTAGCTGCCAAGTAAATCCCTTAATTTACAACATTAAGAATCAATCAAAATATGCCTTTCAAACGCATCACTATCAATCAGGGGTGCAACCCGCGCACCTCTGAAAGGGAACTTTTAGTCCGACCGGGTAGATCAATGAGGAAAGGCACTGGGGAGGACGGGGAGAAACCAAACACAAAACTTCAGCCACCCTGAGAGAGTTTGGATGGCAGGTCAGGCCTAACAATACAGGGCTTTTGGGTGCAGTGTACTATCATGAGTGGGTGTCCCAGATGGATGGATGGGGTGAGTAAGGGGTGAGGCGTGGAGAGGAGGGGGCCGGTCTGATCCACCCGTCCTACTGAAGGTTACTGGACGGTGACAGTGATGTGGGGCTGTGAGACTGGCAACAGGAGACCGCTCTCTTTAATAGCCCAACAAAAGAGAGGGGGGCTACGAAAACAGCACCCTGCCGGCACAGCAGCTTAAAGGGTAAATTCAGTATTTTACAACTTGTAAGAACTTGGATGGTTCCTCACCCTGAAATCAGTCTATGTGCCATGAGTAACTGTAATTCATTAGTTTTTTTTAACAGCCACTACAAACTAAAGCTAGCCAAGCTTTAGCAACTGTGCATTTTTTTTCTTTCATGGCCAAATCAACTAAAATCAACTCAATTATTTGGTTTGACGTTAACTTGAGGTGATTCGCCTTTTTTTTGGTGGACATTGCAAGGTTGCTTTTAGACGCCAGAGAGAACGGTGAGAGACCAGCAACCTTGGCTTGGACTCCAGATGCTAGAGAGATACAATACTGAAGGCTATGAGAATTCAATATGCTTTTATGCTCAGTGTTACATGGTTTCTGGTTGTGGAGTCAACCCTTAGACATGTCAGCTGGGAGGACAAGTGAGGAAGAGGGATGACCGACAGCCCATATTGTGATGTCCAATCCCATTTCAGTGAGTACCCCAAACAGGCCCACTCCTGACGATAATACATCACCTCCACAACAATGGCAGGCCGGGAGGCCATTAATTAACTATATTAATCTCCTGTGTCCCATAGGCTTTAGCGTGTGTACCGTGTACCACACATCTCAGCGCAGCAGTGATGCAATCCTAATCTATAACAGTTCCCTCTTTCCTCCCGGTTCAACACCAGCACTAAACAAATATCAATACACCACTCAAACGAGCACTCACAAGCCCGTATTTATGGAGAAAGAGGGAACTTTAGGTAGGGTTAATTGAATGTCAAATTCTAATTAATTTCCCCCACCTTTATTTCCTGAGCCATTAGCTGTAGTGAGGGGGGAGCCGAGCGCGCTGCTAGCAGCTGACTGGCCATTTCATAGTGGGATGACTACGGAGAGAGACCAGGGTTGTGTCCCAAGTGGCACCCTATTCCCTATGTAGTGCACTACTTTTGACAAGGGCCCATACGACTGGTCAAATTTAGTGCACTATAAAAGGGAATAGGGTGCCATTTGGGGCAAAGCCCAGGAGGAGTTATGGTGCTCTGATGAGTGGACTGGAACATCTTGAAAGCAAGAGAGAGGACTTTAGCTGCTCCGGACTGTAAAACAGATCAAAATGCTATTACCACATGCTTTGACTGCTTATTTATGTCCCTGTCGGCGGGGGCTAGCGCTGATTTAGCGCCCGGCCAAATGCAATCGCTCCACAAACAACGAGGCAGGAATCATCGGCTAATGGAAGGCCTTATTGAGAGGAGGCCGGTTGTCATGAGGTCATTCTTCTCCCGTTGAGAATGAGATGACCCCTCCCCGACACGCACACAATCACATACACACTCTCACAGCATCTCGATAAACAATCAGTCGGCACATGTATTAAAGAACATTTCAAAACATTAGGCTCTAATAAACTGTGCGATCAGGGAGGGGAGAAGGGGGCAGGGAAAACAAAGCCACCACCAGATCACATGTAGGGTTAATAAACCAAACTCTCCCTTGTACAAGAATCGGGTTAAGGTTTTATGGCTTATTCCATTCAAACTGGTCACTTTCTTGGACAACATTTTATACAACAAACACCTTTGTTAGATATGAAGTCAAGTTCAAATACTAACAACCATTAGATTTTATAATGAATCAGCCTTGTCCCTGTACTGTACCTCTGTTATTCAATGTCAGAGACTAGGCTGCCTCTTTGGTAGTGATCTCTGATCAATCCCAGGTGATCTGCTGGTGTCTGGGAGACAGTGTGACCCTCAGAGAAGGACCACAAGAGGGCAGGCCAGAACCCCCTCCCTGAGGTACTGGAGCGCGGTGATGCTGACTGCATTTCACATCTCATTAACTGATTAGACTTCATCACACATTGGTTGGTTTACCTACCATCTACTTACACACATTGGTTGGTTTACCATCTAATTACTACATTAGAGGTGTTTGTTATTTCAGTTAATGCTTGAAGACACCTGGTGATAATTTCGAGCCAACAGAGAGACACACAAATACCCTACGTGCTTTAATAACTACACCCTTGGGTGAGTCTTCGCTAATTTCTAAATGGGTCAATTCCTGCTGCAAGCACTTTAGCATAACATCCCATTCTTCCATTGTCTGTGACCACAGCTGTGACATTAGGCAGGTTTCCATTAACCCAGGTTTATTCAACAAAAGCAATGTCGCAAACATTTGTAATGGAAACGGCAGATGCAGGATACATTTTCCAAAGATCAAATAAATTTTTCTCGTTCGACGGGGTGGATTTATTGCGACAAATGTTGGAAACTGTGTTTTTCGAATAGATTATTATTGCTGGATAATTTTGAAGGTACGTGAGGCCTGTGATGTTATCACCTAACTATAACCTCCTCTCCACATTTAATTCTAAATGCCTACTGCTTGCAATATCCATTTATTCAACAATAAAAATGGTTTATTTGCAAGAAAAGGATTGTCTTGACTTTCAAGAATGCCTGAATTGCTTCACATTGCAATTTGAAGTTTCACCATCAAATTGTTTCAGATCTCTAGGCCTACATGAGTGCAAGTTACACCATGGGATGTAGCTTAGTTGGTAGAGCATGGCGTTTGCAACGCCAGGGTTGTGGGTTCGATTCCCACGGGGGGCCAGTATAAAAAAATATGTATCCACTAACTGTAAGTCGCTCTGGATAAGAGCGTCTGCTAAATGACGTAAATGTAATGTAAAGTCACAGACCGTGGCAATAAGTAGGCACATGAGAATTATTAGAATGGCCAAAATGGCAAATATTAGTCAATTCTTGCATTCTATCCATTAGCGCTGTCCCCGACTAAAACAAATCTTTGTCGACCGAGAGTCGTCTATTCTTTCGACCAATCGATTGGTCAAAATGTTAAAACGTGTATTTTTCCATATATAGACACACCCTATGTTTGAATAAAATCAACTATTTGTAGGCTACTGAGCTTGTCTGATGCTTTAAGCACTGCGGTTAAAAATAAAAAACCAGGTGAAAAAAACCTGTTCCCGACCCCCCTCCCGCTGCTGCTGGCCTTCGCAGATTCTGCCTTTAAGCTCTTGAAGTTGCCGGTAATAGGCTACACCAGCGGTCGGCAACCTTTTCCATTTATTTGGAGTGCCAATTTATCGTAAGATTTCTACTGATCTGCGTGCCAGTTATGATTTTCATATGCACATTTTCGTGGAACAGTTTCATTTCATTTATAATAAGGTCTTCATATCTCAAAATCAATATCATGTGGTTAATCAAAATGATCTAAATGAAAATGATACAAATCTAAAACGTAACTTCTATTGCCAGTCTACCTTCTATTCAAACTTTCTAAATGTCAACAAAGAAATCACTGGACAAGTTCATGGAACCTAGCTAGTGCCTCCACTTTACACTGTATTGACTACACAAGAACACTGACTTTTACAGAGACCTGGAAATAGACAGCTTTACCTTTCCCAGTGCAGCCTGGGTGGTCTAGTGGGTTCCAATCCGGCCCACACCATCTTTCCACTGTCTCTCCTCTATCCAATAAAACATATAAAATGCACAATAACAATTGTATATTGATAACTTTACCTTCCCCAGTATCCGTCCCAGGAAGTAGTAGTGTCTGGCGAAGGAGTCCCCCACCAGCATCTGGGCGGTGGGGCTGGGGTAGAGCAGGCCCTCGTTGGTGGTCTTGAAGAACCCTTGGTTGGGGTTGAAGCCCGACTTGAGCAGCTCGTTGAGGAACTCGCGGAAGATGCCACCGCCGTCGATGCCCGCCTCGTCCAGGCCGTGGGCGTTGAGCAGGTGCACCCGGATACGTTTCTTCAGGTCCGCCTCTGCATACATGCGACACGGGGGGAAATCAAGTTATATATTGAAATATAATATAGAAATATAATACATAGAAAAGGCATGTTATATTTTAATTCCAGAAATGAAGAAAATGATAAATACGTTCGATTCAATTCCCTTATTCTGACACCTCTTTTGTAAGATCAGAGTATTCTACTCATAAAAAAGTAGAAGCATAGTCTACATGGAAATATACATACAATCTACAGTATGTGTAGGGATAAAAAGGAAAATATATATTTTAGCGTTTTTATTTCTCCCCATTTCCACATCTCAAGGCATGATTTCTCTGACCTGAGGAATATTCAAATCAAAGCATATAAAAGGAGGTCACGTTTCAGCATAATTCATGTGCGGTGATAAATCAGAGCAGCTATAACATAGAAAGACACATAAATTATATAGTTTTCAGACATAGAAAGACACATAAATTATATAGTTTTCAGCCCCTCGACGGCAAGGCCTCCTACTACTCGTTTTAATCATTCGGCCCAACAAAAGTGCTCTTTTAAATTCAAACACAAAAAGAGGTGACTTAAAATAATTGATTTCACGCTTTTATGTGAACCATTCGAATAATCACGATCACAATTATGCTTTAGTGAAATCCAACAGTCCCAAGACCTATGTGAAAGCTAACCTTCATTTCTAATGGGATCTGTAACCTCAGCTACAATATCTGGATTTTATGGACTGCAAATATTAGAAAAATACTGAGACTGCGTCCCAATCATCTCTCCTTTCTCCCGAAATGTGCACTTGTTCACTACTTTATTATACCAGTAATTTCCATCAAAATCCATGAAGGGAAGTGAACAAGTGCACACTTTGGGAGAAAGGAGAGATTATTGGGACGCAGCCCGAGACATATCCCTCCTCACCAAAACGTATCCCTCCTCAGCCTTACCACGTACCGTTTTCTGGGGAGAGCTTGTCGTAGGCGTCCTCGTAGATGTAGTTCCGTCTGATGGTGACGTTGATCCCGTCCAGAAATGGCCCATCTCCCTGGACGTCCCGCTTGTCCGCATAGATCAGTCTCTGGAAGATCTTCACCAGGGACAAGCAGTTTTAAATGACAGACTACCTACAGCCAGCCCAGTTTTATAGGACATCTATATTGACTACATGGACAATTTCTAACGGAGAGAGTAAATAAAGACGAGAAAACTATTTAAACAAATGCTTGTTTTCTCTTCAATTGGTTTCTGAGAGAAGTCTGCGACTTCTAGAATAACTAATATAGTAACATAATGATAACTGAGGTGAAAAGTCATAGTTGTACCGACTATTCCCCAAGGGTTTGGGTTTTATAACAAGTAAATGGAGCAATATGCAGGGCTGAGATGTGGAGTACCTTGACTCGCTCCTCAAAGGGCACGACGAAGGGCAGCTCAGTCAGGATGGCCAAGTGTCTCTCCTCAGACACAGACAGCTGTGGAGGCTCCATCCCCACTAGAATGGAATGGAGTAAAATAGAATATCCTTTATTTGTCCCCTTCTTCAACAACAATACAGTAGAGTCCTGCATCTAGTCGGATACCCGCGGTTCCCCGCGGTTGACCCGTAAAAAAGAGAAATCAGCTGGCTGGTGGAATGAAAACATTCTTTCTACCCACGGGGCGGCTCGCGGTTCAGAACAATTATATTGCGGGTCGTAAACGTTTTAAATTAAGATTTTAAAACATTTACAAAGCCAGGAGCTTGTTGTGTTGAATTGTGTTGCAAATTCCATTATGTGAGCGGTGAGGCAGACATAGCATAGGCTACCAGCATGTGAGAGTGGAACAGGGAACTGTCCATTATTTGTGTGGTGCTGAAACATTCCTAATTTGTCCACGTGCAGTGCTTATGTTCCCTTCTGCCAGACGACAATATGTTGCCAAGTTTATTTTCCCTGACTCCTAGCTCACGCAAAAATGGCTAACGTAGCAGGAGAAATAGAAAGAAAGGTTATGATGGTGAAATACACCGTCGTGGAAACAGGTGCTGCGTGAGTGACATCCCCATTTGGAAGGATTTTGGAGTCATTGTGGACAGGGAGGATAAGAACCCGGTAGATGGATACACAGCCTGCAAAAGTGCAAGCAGCAGGTATTTGTTTACGATAATTCAGTTAATTATCAGTTCAATATTATATTAATTCAGGCTTTCGTTCATTTAGACCATACGCAGGCCATATAAAGTTTGAACCGGTGTGGCTGGTAAAAGTTTGAGTAGCCAATAGGCTATTTTTGCAGCCTATTGCCTATTCGATTCTGGGAATTGTTGATTTAAGTTTCAATTAAACTATATGATTATCTAAACAATATTGAATGTAAAGGTATTGGTTATGTCGGCTACAGGCTTTCATTAGGTAAGAAGTCTAATTAGAAGGCCGTTTTTCTAAGCGATTTGAGTTGTCAATGTGCCGCATCGCATTGTGAAGACAGGCCTATCGTTCTTAATTCATGGCATGGTTTCCTTTTATCCAAATGCTGAATAGACATGCAGACAAATTAATTCATGCGGGGAATAGCCTAATAGTTTACTACTCTGGAGTCATAAAAGCAACTAAAGAAATTGATGTTATTTGGCAGGTCACGAATCGGCTCTCGGGAACAATTCTATGCAGGTGGGTCGTGTTGCGGAGAAAGATCTGTCCTGATGTCGGATATTGGGTGGGGCTCGGAATTGATGTGGCCGGCTCCAAAAAGCTGACCCATGCATGACTCTACATATAATACAGTACAACAACGTTCACTTAAACTGCTCTGTAACAGTCAATCTGTCTGTCTTCTACCCATCCAGCTAGTTATTTATTCACTTACAGTGAGGGAAAAAAGTATTTGATCCCCTGCTGATTTTGTACGTTTGCCCACTGACAAAGAAATTATCAGTCTATAATTTTAATGGTAGGTTTGTTTGAACAGTGAGAGACAGAATAACAACAAAAAAATCCAGAAAAACGCATGCCAAAAATGTTATAAATTGATTTGCATTTTAATGGAGGGAAATAGGTATTTGACCCCCTCTCAATCAGGAAGATTTCTGGCTCCCAGGTGTCTTTTATACAGGTAACGAGCTGAGATTAGGGAGTGCTCCTAAGCTCAGCTTGTTACCTGTATAAAAGACACCTGTCCCAGAAGCAATCAATCAATCAGATTCCAAACTCTCCACCATGGCCAAGACCAAAGAGCTCTCAAAGGATGTCAGGGACAAGATTGTCGACCTACACAAGGCTGGAATGGGCTACAAGTCCATCGCCAAGCAGCTTGGTGAGAAGGTGACAACAGTTGGTGCGATTATTCGCAAATGGAAGAAACACAAAAGACCTGTCAATCTCCCTCGGCCTGGGGCTCCATGCAAGATCTCACCTCGTGGAGTTGCAATGATCGTGAGGAATCAGCCCAGAACTACACGGAAGGATCTTGTCAATGATCTCAAGGCAGCTGGGACCATAGTCACCAAGAAAACAATTGGTAACACACTACGCCGTGAAGGACTGAAATCCTGCAGCGCCCGCAAGGTCCCCCTGCTCAAGAAAGCACATATACAGGCCCGTCTGAAGTTTGCCAATGAACATCTGAATGATTCAGAGGAGAACTGGGTGAAAGTGTTGTGGTCAGATGAGACCAAAATCGAGCTCTTTGCCATCAACTCAACTCGCCATGTTTGGAGGAGGAGGAATGCTGCCTATGACCCCAAGAACACCATCCCCACCGTCAAACATGGAGGTGGAAACATTATGCTTTGGGGGTGTTTTTCTGCTAAGGGGACAGGACAACATTACCGCATCAAAGGGACGATGGACAGGGCCATGTACCGTCAAATCTTGGGTGAGAACCTCCTTCCCTCAGCCAGGGCATTGAAAATGGGTCGTGGATGGGTATTCCAGCATGACAATGACCCAAAACACACGGCCAAGGCAACAAAGGAGTGGCTCAAGAATAAGCACATTAAGGTCCTGGAGTGGCCTAGCCAGACTCCAGACCTTAATCCCATAGAAAATCTGTGGAGGGAGCTGAAGGTTCGAGTTGCCAAACGTCAGGCTCGAAACCTTAATGACTTGGAGAAGATCTGCAAAGAGGAGTGGGACAAAATCCCTCCTGAGATGTGTGCAAACCTGGTGGCCAACTACAAGAAACGTCTGACCTCTGTGATTGCCAACAAGGGTTTTGCCACCAAGTACTAAGTCTTGTTTTGCAGAGGGGTCAAATACTTATTTCCCTCATTAAAATGCAAATCAATTTATAACATTTGACATGTTTTTCTGGATTTTTTGGTTGTTATTCTGTCTCTCACTGTTCAAATAAACCTACCATTAAAATTATAGACTGATCATGTCTTTGTCAGTGGGCAAACGTAGAAAATCAGCAGGGGATGAAATGCTTTTTCCCCTCACTGTATCCATCCATCGTCACTTCTTCAATTGACCCATCTATCCACACTATCCTACCATTCATCAATCTGATCTTCCATCTAGGTATCTATCCATCCACCCGGCTCTAATTCATTCATCCATCCATCCATCCATTCATAAAAGCCCAATGCAGCTCCATGTAGGGTTCCCATGACCACACAGTGTGGATAGATGCTGAGACAGCACTCTGGTAAATGTTCAACCAGGCTGCACAGAGGTTTCTATATCCCACTACCAGAATCTAAACCCCACACTCCTGAGCGGCATCTCCCTAATGACAGACACTGAACAGAAAACCCAGACACGTCTTCATGGAGCGAGCCAAACCCCGATAACACAATCATTCAATTTCTCCACAGTTACCCCCGATCCTGCACGCCTGCTAGCCCTACTCCCTCCCTGACAACTAACCCGCTAGGCCCTCTCTCCACCCAGTTGACTGTTTACAGGCAGCCCATTACAGAGTGCTCAATCCTGCCTCAACCCCTCCCTCTCTAACACACACTTTTAATTACTGAGCTGCCCGTCCAACATGTCCGGCCGTTTCCATTAAGCAGACGTTTGTTTTTGTATTAAACTCGCCGTTCGGAACCGTTTAGAACCAGAAACTGCCACAACAGCAAAGTTAAACCGCCATTCTCCCTACATTGTCTCCCTTAGAGCTCAATTCTTCTGCTCAATTAGTCAATCCCATCTGCATTTCGCCCATCAGGTTTCCATCTTTGAGGAGAAATATGGCCCGGGGGTGGTCAATACGTTGGCCATTCATCACCCGAGGGCCTGTCCATTTAAGGAAATGAAGAAAGGGCTTACAAACATACAGTCAGATGTGGCTGAGCTCACCAGGACTCTCATGCTAATTGAATTGATCCTGTATCGGGGCTAGATGGAGTGGCATTAAGCAGATCATACACACATTATTATCTGTTTGTTTTCACATCAGCTCTATCTGCCCGCTGCCGGAGGCCCACGATGCAGCTCTAAATGAAAGGGCATAAGAGCCTGGCTGTCTCTCGGCCCATTGCCCTCCCTGGCTCTTCACTTGGGCATTGGGAGTGACTCGAAGGAAAATAACAAACCTAAGATTACAGCTGGGCTGACCTAAGAGCTTCATTTACCAGAGGTCACACAGTGTTCCCTGCACCCCAATTAGGGTGTTCCACTGCACTTCTAAAATCTGTGACGACCACCAGTGGTTGGTTAATGCCAAAGGCACGTATTACTAAGACAGGGAACTGTTTGCGTTTCCCATAGGAAAACATGACACACTTCCGCCATGCTAACACTAGCTGGGTATGCACAGGGTTTCCCACCGTCTTTGTTAATGCATAACAGGAACTTGTTTTTGGGGCTACTATATTGTATCGTACCATCCAGTGTGGACTGCAGGGGCCCGATGCGTCCCATCCTCCGCGTCCTCCACACGTTTCTGGCTGAAGGGACGTATAACTGGGTCACCTGGAGGGGGAAGAGCAGCTCCAGTCAGCATGACTATACTAATAACATCCTACATAGGACATAACGTAGACCCAATACATGGCCTGACAGTATGCCACAGGGACTATGTGAATGTGTATGCTCACTTCCCAGTATCTTTTGTATTGCATGTATTATAAATGTAATGTTTTAGTGTATTTTGTATGCTGACCTCACAAAATTAATGTCCATGTAATTGGACAATAAAGTTCTCGTATTCTATCCATCTTAATACTCCTAAATATACATGTCAGTAGCACAGTTCATGACAACATTGCACGCATCCCATAGATGTCATTAAGTTGTTATAACGTATATAAACTAAGCGGTGTTCATGGGCACTGTATGCAGTCATAAAGGTGGATCGTTCAAATGAAGTGTTAGTGAAGTGTTAGAGTAAAACATATTAGTGATAATCCTGATAAACTCATTAAGGGCAATGAGTCTGATCTAATGGCCGAGAGCACGGTTACCCACAGTTACCTTATCTGCTCTGATGTTGACCTCTTCAGAGAGCCAATGGCCTGCTGGACAGAATGGTCGTCTGATGTCACGAGCCTTCACCATCTTTACCAAGTTAGTGATGACCTGCAAAAAAGAATGAGCAATAAACAATACAAAATAAAAAAGTCACATACTCTCAGAGAACAAACCACTCCCTCTCTTCTCTCTCAGTCTCTGTACTTCATATAAAAAACTAATTTAAATGTTTTGGTTATGTAATGCATAAGGGAAAGTGCAACAAAATACAGAAGTGAAACCAAACGTCACATACATGTAATTTTAATGTCATAAGTCAGTTTAACATAGATTATTTGCAAACAAACAAATCTATTCGTGTGGAGGCTCGACAATAAGCTGCTTCCTCTTTAAAAAAACGATGTGCGAGTTGAGCCATTAGCGTGCCATAACGATGGTATAAAAGAGGAATGGATGGGGTCGTCCCTCCATGTCCAGCGCCAGGGTTCATTATGGGCTAGTCTGTCCAGTCTGCTGACATCAGCCACGAGACGGAGAGCAAAATATTGACTGGTGTAATTCTGTGTTGTACTGTGAGTTAGGGTCAGGGTGAGTTGTTGGGATATCCCATATCTTCCTGTGCAGTAGAGGGTGACAAGTGAATATTCAATCCTAAGTTTTATTCCTGTCCAGTACGGTCAATAACAATAAAAGTCCATCTTGTACTGTCCTGTCCTAAAAATTAAATCCTGTACTGTCCTGCGAAAAACATGGATTTGTTACCTCCTCTCCCATGTCTTACTGTGTGCAGTGTTCAGATATGATTGTTTGATAGAAGTTGATAATTACTTCACTGTAAAGACTGAACTTGTCACGTCTGTATTGATCATTTCCATAATCTCACTCCACAGTCATTACCGGCACTAGCTAGGAGGAGTATTCAGACACGTAAGCAGGCAACATCGTTTGAATGGACATTTTATTTTTAACACACAACGTTTTCATACGGGACGCGATCAATCTCGGGCAGTCATCAGCGGCAACTGGAGTCGGTATTCACACTAATAATGGGGAGTGCAAAACGCTGTTGGTGGTGCGGACGATGGGCTCGGAGAGAGACTTAGCCCCTACTCAGGAGGAATGAATAAGCATTCCTTAATTAGCCCATCGGGTTAAGTGCACGCCTTAATGGGCCTCTCCCAAACTCCACCATGACATCCCTCTCCAAACATGGCCAAGAAGAGAAAGTCCATTAGCAATATTAATACAAGCTTAGTTGATCATTTTCATTAAATTAACTTCTTTCAATTATATAGATAGCTCAACAATGGGGCTGATAAAAGATGGGCGAGGGACGGCTGATGACTCGAACCAAACATTAGCGTGTTAGGGGGTCAGCCGCGTTAAAGCCACTGTAAATCCAGCCCCGTTCAATTTGGAAAATGCCTTTCCCCTGCTCTCCCACTTCTTTAATGGCTCGTTTTAGCTGACGGTGTTTGCGCTCCTCGGTCTGTTCTGAAATTCCTGCCGCATTCGTACACGCACAACACCTCGGCTGAAAGAAAGCATCGCTCACCTTCGAGTCCCTCTCTCAAATTCAAAGCCAAGAACAAAGTTGCTTAATTACCGTTTCAGGGAAAGAGAGAGAAAGGGAGAACAGAGGGAGAGGAGGAGGCTAGAGGGAAGAAGAGGGAGGTAAAGATGAGAGCGAGAGAGGCCTGACGAGTGGAGAATTAACCTAATGTTGTTATCTGGCTCATTTCCTTTAAGTAAACAGCCAATTAATGTCCTCATTCAACCCCCTATGCGCTGCCTGGTGTGAATCTATCCATGCATGCTCTGTTTCTCCTCACTAACAACATTTCTGCTGATTGACACATTTTTATAAATGCTATGAGAGAAACCGAAGTCAAAATAAGACTATTTAAAAAGGCACAGTATAGTCAAAAACGTGGTTTTCCTGTGTGTTATATATATTTCAACACTATGAGGTTGGAATAATACTTTGAAATTGTGAAAATGATGATAATGCCCTTTTAGTGTAAGAGCTGTTTGAAAAGACCACCTGAAACATCAGGCTGTTTTGGTGGGATGGGGTTTTGGCTTTCCATGGTGACATCACTATGCGGTAAATTAGTTAATAGACCAATAAGAAGTTACAAACCCCTTTGCCAATAACAGCTAGTTTTCAGTTTTTCCCCATCCCCGCTAAGACCCACTCCCAGACAGTCCTAACTCTTGCTTCATTTTGACCATTTTGACCATTTTACAATCACAGTAAGGTACTTAATTGTTACCCAGAAATTATTGGATAGTGAGATAAAAACGGCTGCATTGTACTTTTAAAGAGGGCTTTCAAGAGGACACTGAATACACTAGCATGTAACCATTTCCAAATCCGTTACAGGTGCCTCTGTGAGAGTGAGGACTCAAGCCAGTTGGGAGGCATCTAAATGTTGGATGATGAAACAAGTTTTCGGAACTATTTTGCAAACATAGGACCCTATCAAATCCCTCAATTAGATGTGGAGCCATTGCCTGGGTCGCATTCACTAGGAGCAAAACGGAACCAAATGGGTCAAAAAGCGGAGGGACTACCTGAACTTGTCCAATAAGAATAGCTTATTTGCGTTTCCCGTTGCAAAACATTTTGCTACAGTGTGACTAATGAATACGACCCTGACCATGCTGGGGCGATGGGTGGGCATTCACCTTGAATAGCTGGACCCAACGTTTCTGCTCGGCCTGGATGCGCTGCTGCACCTCTGTGTTGGTCTTGACGCCCACGCTGCGGAAGGCGGCCATGTACTCCTCGCGGTGCTCCGTCTTGGTTTCTGGGTAGGCCAGCTTGATAATGCCCAGACACGCGTCCCTTAGTAACCGAGACAAGGTCACCAGCTCGGACAATGTGAACGGCATCATGGACGTATTGCTGTGGCCTGAAAATGGGTGGACGGAGAAATGGATGGTTGTTCACAACCACTCAGCCATTGAACACAATGCAGGCAACGTTTTCCTCTCTCAAAGACAACTGCACTGTGAGCTAAAGCACTAAGTTATATTATAATTATGCAGCACAACTTTTGTTCCAATTTCCATGAGAAAAAACTTTAGTTCAACCGGAGATTTGGTAAAAAGCGTGATTTACACACCACACACAATGCAATCGTGAGGTAAAGTATCGTAGCTCCCGTTATTTAGAATGTTCCCTGTGCGTTAGTTCACAGCACAGCTGTCTTTGCCAGGGGAAAATGAGACCCTACATCTCTTACTGATGTTGCCCACTGAATATTACCCACAGGGAAGGATGTTGTGCAGGAACAATGTGGTGTAGTGGAAAATTAGTGAGACTATCCATCTGGATACAAATACACTAACTTTCCATGACATAAACTGACCAGGTGAATCCAGGTTGAACCTATGATCCCTTATTGATCCACTTCAGTTAAATAAGGATTTTTAAGCTTTGAGACAATTGAGACATGGATTGTGTATGAGTGCCATTCAGAGGGTGAATGGGCAAGACAATATTTAAGTGCCTTTGAACGAGGTATGGTAGTAGGTGCCAGGTGCGCCGGTTTGTGTCAAGAACTGCAATGCTACTGGGTTTTTCACGCTCAACAATTTCCTGTGTGTATCAAGAATTGTCCACCACTCAAAGGACATCCAGCCAACTTGACAACTGTGGGAAGCATTGGAGTCAACATGGGCCAGCATCCCTGTGGAACGCTTTGGACACCTTGTAGAGTCCATGCCCCAACGAATTGAGGCTGTTCTGAGGGCAAAAGGGGGTGCAACTCAATATTAGGAAGGTGTCCTTAAATGATTTGTACACTCAGTGTACATGTGTAGAAGCCTTTAAATTCAAAGTAAAATGCAATGTCAGCTTCACACGGATTCAAAACAAGAGGCAGGTGATTTTGAGACTAGGGCTGTGTCCCAAATGGCACTCTATAGGCATTGGTCAAAAGTAGTACATAGGGAATATGATGCCATTTGGGATGCAAGCTTGGAGCTACAATGTGGAAGGAGGGAGTGGCCTACCATGACCTTCCATGGGGTAGCCAAAGAACTCGCTGTCGTGCACGGAGATGAGCGAGTGACTGAAGAGGGAACTGAAGAGATAGAAGAGGGGGATGATGCGATTGGAGTCTTCCAGAGACATGGGAGACCCCCGGGAGATGACCTGCAGCAGCGGAACCATGGACCTGGGAGGAGAGAAGAAGAGAGACTCACTATATTTACCTGTGAATTTATGCCAATGGGGCACATTGAATTGACTTACATACGCCGAGAGCCCATCAAGGTCCATCACTGTGTTCAGGGATGCATATATCAAGTGTCTCAAAGCAGGAGTTCTGATTTAGGATCAGTTTGGCCTTTTAGATCACAATGAATAAGATTACATGGACAGGTGTGGACCTGATCCTAGATCAGCACTCCTAAACCGAGACACTTGATACATACAGCCCCTGAACGACATTCAATCAACTCACCCTGTGATCATTTTGGTAGTCATGGACTGTATCAGGTGCCAGAGATGTCTCAGGAAACGTGCGTTGAACGCTAAACTGTACAGAAGCCTGGAGGGGACAAAATAAAAAGACATAGGCCTAAAAACAGAGCTAAAAAGATACATATGCCAAAAGGGTTGACAATGTACTTGTCTGTCAGTAAACGTATACATCGCTCTCTGCCTCGATGCCCTCCAAGGCGGAGATCGTTAACATTGGCCAATTAACCAGAGGACACAAATAAAGAGGGAAAAATACTAATAAAAGCTGTTGAACAGCAGCATCCCCCAGGAATTTTCTTTCTTGGCCCTTTCTCTCCCACTTCATTCTCCGCGACGAAAAAAGATTAAACGTCCCATTAAGCTTTATTTAGACGAGGCACCTTCCATTAGTAAACTAGTTGCTGGCAAGGAGGAGCTCGGCCCTGGGTCATAAACAGGCCCTCTGGCTTCCTGTAGGAGCCCCATTTAACTTAATGGCAACAGGGGGACAATAGAGGAGAAGGGGGGGGCATAGCCCTCACAATGACCTCGGAGCGCCAGCATGCTTCCACACTCTCCCCAAATTACATGAAAACACTGGAGAAGGAAGGAGGGAGGGGGTGGGTGAGCCACTGGCTGCATCCCGATGGCAACCTATTCTCTATAGTGCCCTATGGGCCCTGGTCAAAAGTAGTCCACTATGTAGGGAATAGGGTGCCATTTGGAACGCAGCCACTGAGTCCTCATCCCGACACTCCGGCCGGCCTAACTAACGGCCCATGGCACCCGGGTGTGAAGGTGCTCTTTGTTCAAGTGTGTGCGCGCTCCTTTAGATCGTTCCTGCTAGATTGTGTGTGTGTTTCTTTAACACCAGGTAACACTAATGCAGTAATTCAGCTTAAAACAAAATAAAAGCCCCTGGCTTATAATGGGCCTCTGTCTAAAGAGATACGGTATTGTCACCTATAAGGAAGCCTGTTAATGGCTGGCAATCTCCTTCTATTCACATGTTGAGAGGTAAAGGTTGACGTAATGTATTGTATTTATGTTAATCACCTCTTTTTGACCCCAAACAACTATTAAAATATAACCAACAACAAAAAAACATAGCCTATTAAAATGTGGAATAAAGACATTATATTTTTAAGAAAAAAAGCAACAAAACAAGAGATGATGCAAAACTAATTTCTGTAACTCATGAAAGAGAAAATAACCTGAGAAATATGGTTTTAAAGCTGATTGACAGTACACAGAGAGGGAATGGGAAGTGGATGGAATCTCACATAAATAAACTAATGTTGGTGTCGGCCTCCAATATCTATGTGTACGTCCCAAATGGCACCCTATTCCCTATATAGTGTACTACTTTTAACCATGGCCCATTGGGCTCTGGTCAAAAGTTGTGTACTATATAGGAAATAGGGTGCCATTTGGGGCACACACACGTTCACCATTGAGCAGCAGAGATGATTTGAAAGGCTGAAAATTAAAATGATCCTTCTGGGA
This sequence comes from Coregonus clupeaformis, assembly GCF_020615455.1. Lineage (NCBI taxonomy): Eukaryota > Metazoa > Chordata > Actinopteri > Salmoniformes > Salmonidae > Coregonus > Coregonus clupeaformis. Next base: position 29,676,725 of record NC_059225.1, read on the forward strand.
GGGTAAAACGAGTGACAACTCTTTATATGTTTGATAAATAGTTTCTGCCAAGGCCCCCCATCCGTCAGTACAAGAGGAGGACGGGAGCCGGGTATAGCATAGTGCTCTGGGCCTTTACAGTGTGCGGCCGGGTGTTTGATTGAAATGGGCAACAAAGCAATAAAATGCTGACTGACAGCCTGATATACAGCCTGCTAGAAGCCAAAGCTCCCCTTCAATCACGGAATGAAGGCACTAATAAACACAATCACAGACATCAAAAGGGGTTGCGTGTGTCTGTGTGTGTGTCCATAACAATTACCTTGATGGCCAAAACAGATTATTTTATATAGACATAATGCAAGAATTTACGTATGTTCGCAGAAAAATAGAAAACTAGGCAAAATAAAAGGGAAAAGGCTGGATTCAATCTGTAGCGCTGAAGAACTGCGCTACAGTGCAATAGAAATGTAATGTTCCTGCATTAGCGGAGGTTGCATTCACGGTAAACGCTGCATATGTCAGCTCAATCGAAAATTACCTTTATATTTCAATCGCGCCCAAATAGTAATTTGATAATAATCGCCTTTATTTATGTGAAACTAGCTTAATTCATAAAGGCCTGTGAGTTAGTGCCAGTGGCAGAAAGAGTTTGTGTTCTTATTGCCCGAGCGTCATTATCGCATGTAAACTCCACAATCACAGCAATCGCTCAAAAACAAATTAAGGACAGAGGCTTGCTAGCACTTACAGTTGTCAGTGACCATCAGTTAGCGACAGAGCCACCTCAGGCCAAGGCTAAATAACAATAAAAGTGAAATTACACCAAATACCAAACATTAAACAATTAACTTGAAATTACACCCATTTAGCCTACCAACACCAAAGACAAAGATTATCGCTACCAAAATTGAATTGAAGAGCTCTAATAAGAAGGAAGCAAAGAAAAAGGTAGGTGCATTTTTACGAGATACATATTTATTCAAGGCATTGCGCTGGGCTGGCCGTCGAACAGGAGGTGGGAGACGGGAGGGCCGGCTGAGCAGACTAGCTCTTTTTTTAAACGCAGTAAATCAGGCCCGGGATGCAATCTGCTCCCTTTAGCCTCTTGTAAAGCTATCCCATCCACTTCGCCACTAATTAATCTTCCTCAGTGAGCTAATTATTTTGTACAGATATCCGATAATGATTGAGGACAAAAGGTAAGATTTATGGTAAAATCAGTTGGACGAAAGGAAGCTGTAAAAATGAGAGAAAATACTTAGGGAGGAGGATTCTAGGCCTATTCCACCAACTGATTTGGTAAGCAAATTAATGCATCTTCTCTAGTGTCGTTTTTGGGAGACATTTGTGTTCTAAAGGTTAGCTTGAATGTTGCCTGAATCAAGTCTAGCATGAGATCAGACAGGATTGTATTCCTTAGTGCACAACAGTGGAGGCTCCTCAGAGGAGGAAGGGGAGGACCATCCTCCTCAGTGAATTTCATAAAAATTGAATTGTAAAACATTAAATAAGTAATCATTTTTTAGATAAAACTACACTAAATATAATCACGTTACCAAATCATTGATTAAAACACACTATTTTGCAAAGAAGGTCTACAGTAGCCTCAACAGCACTCTGTAGGATAGCACCATGGTGTAGCCGAAAGACAGCTAGCTTCCGTCATCCTCTGGGTACATTGGACAAAACCTAGGAGGCTCATGGTTCTCACCCCCTTCCATAGAATTACACAGTAATTATGACAACTTCTGGAGGACGTCCTCCAGCCTATCAGAGCTGTGGCAGCATGAACTGACACGTTGTCCACCCAATCAAAGGATCAGATAATTAATCTAGTACTGAAGCATAAGCTACAGCTAGCTAGCACTGCAGTATGTAAAATGTGGTGAGTAGTTGACTCAGAGAGAAAAATACAATAGTTTAACAGTTTAACAAATTAATTTCTTCCAAAATTAAGGAGAAGCAAGAGAGAAATAGAGATTGTACTTTTTTTTAAAACTTTCAGTTTCACTTAGCTAGCAAATGCAGCTAGTTAGTTTAGCCTACTGAAACACCCTGCTCAAACAGAGGGATGCTATGTTAACTAGCTGGCTATGACTTTCCAACACAACACTGGAACTCTTCCAAGTCAAGGTAAGCTTTTGGTATTACTCATTTATTGCCACCGGGGCCCGCCGGTGTAACTGCTTACTGACTGTACACTAACGTTACTGCATGATTGTAGCGGGTTTACTAACGCGTTAGTTCTATTAGCTATGTTACTTTAGCTAATATGGTGACAATGATGTAGGCTGTGTGTAGCGGTTTGGCTTGGAAAGGTTTTTTCACCTGGTCACATACAGCTGATGTGTTGTGCATTGAAGTCCACAAGCGAAGGGACAAGGTGAGAGGAGGAGAGTGCATAGAAGGAATACAACATGGCTGCTATGAAAGTGAACTGTGTTTATGCGTATTCAGGGGTGTATTCATTCCGCCGATTCTGTTGAAAAAGTTTCTTAAACAGAAGCAAACGGAACAAAACAGGGATAAACATACCTGAATTTGTCCAATAGAAACTCTCGTTTGCAACTGTTAGACTAATGATTACACCCCTATATCAGCTAGATGCAGGCAAGAGTGTGCAAGGCGGTATTGAATGTCACTGTCGGCTCAAATTTGGCTCTCGAACTGTGTGCACCTACGTTGTAAACTTTCATTCATAGGCTAGGTTGTAGCAACCTCATGATGGGTATAGGGATAATTTGAGTATCATGTAGTAGCCTAAACCTATTGCTATTACATTGAACTGGGTGAATGGAATATGAATGAGAGTCATCCAATATGCTGTAATAGAAATAAGGCCATGCTCATGAAAATAATATCGTCCTCCCTCATCTTAAACGGCACTGACCGCCACTGGTGCACACCATTGCTAACCATCAAACATTTTTGCAACTTAAAACATTTTGCAACGAAGACAAGGGTTTATTATTGGACAAATTCAGGTAGACTTTCTCCCGTTCCAGCCTGTTTGCTTTCTAGTGAATACGACCAAGGTAACTCTCCAGCCCTAAACAATAGTCACCTTTATTGTTGCCCACCCTGTAAAAGGTGAGAACAACGCATCAGTAATGATAAGACTGAAATAACACGCTCACTCTCTCATCCCCACAGTACGGACAGGTAGTGTCTTCCATTGGCTCTACTAACTATTAACCAGAGGGTTTGAGACTGAGAGACCCTCTGTATGTGCCATAAAGCCCAGGGAAGAGCCCCTCGTTCAGCCACGGCAGCAGCCATCTCCCCCTCTCACATCCTGCCCTTATACAATCAACCCAATCAGCCAGTCCAGCGCTAATTACCCTAATCGAGGAGTGACAGCTTCAGAGCTTCCCTGACATCCTAGTACTTCCTCCACCGGTTGTAAACGCCACTCGGGCGAAGACGACAGATAACGGCTGTGCTTCTTCATCGCGATTCACATTAGTTGCTTACAACTTTAAACTAAATGCTGATTCTGAACACCAATTTTCATGATGTCAAAAAATATATAAAAAAAGGCTTCACATAAAGTTCCTGTAAAATGACTTAAGACGAAATATTCATTAAAATTGTAGCGAAATAAAAGTTTTGAAACTACTAAATGCGAGGATAAAACAAAAGTGGTTATTCTAGCACCGTAGATACATGTAAAACCTTAGGTGTGGCACTCTATTCCCTTTATAGTGCACTACTTTGACCAAGGCCTGTAGGGCTCTGGTCAAAAGGAGTGCACTATATAGGGAAAAGGGTGCCATTTGGGACGCATGCATTGTAACTGGATCCGATGTAGAACACTGACCTGACTTTGGGCACCATCATGCGGTGCTGCACCATGAGTGTGTGGCAAATGGAGGCCATCATGGTGAAGACCTCTTCGCTGGCAGAGTCCCTCCACACCAGGTTGAGCAGCGCGTTGGTCTGCTGCTTGGTGTCCAGCTTGTGGACGCATTCCTCCGTGATCAGCTGCACCGATATCCGATAACTGTCGTGCTGGAACGATCGAGAACACACGGAATAGGTTTGAGTGAGTTGTTTCAGTAAGTATAGCAGGGCCTGTATTCATAAAGCGTCAGTAGGATCTAGGATCAGTTCTGCCATTTCGATCATAATGGAGCAGATCAGCCCTCCTACTCTGAGACGCTTTATGAATACGGGCCCAGGTGTTTATAGTGAGGTGCCTAGGGGCAGTGTGGATAAGGCTGTGGTCTGCTACTCGTGTGAAATACCTCTAATCAGATGTTAGCCGTTTTCATTTGAAAGTGTTGCCTGTGAAGTAAAAGGGCATTCTGAACTATATGCATTACCTGTAACCTGCAGAGTACTATCCCTGGATTTCAGTGTGTTACCTGTATTGACACATTAGTGGTGTGTGTGTGTTCCACCAGTGTTTAGTGGTGTGTGTGTGTTAGCTAGCTACCTGTGTGGACGGAGCCTGGATGTTAGTGTCCTCCTCGTCCTCTGAGTCACTGATGCTCTCCGGCCTGCTGGTGCTCTCTGACACGGGGAGGAGAGGTAGGAGGGTCTGCAGAGCTCGCAGGTACAGGTGGAGGCCCTCCTCTGATAGGGAACCTGCACACACACACGCATTACTACAAACACTCCCTATCACCATAAAAAAAAATTCGGGTCATTCCCTCCAAATCCTCTTGTGTCAGTGTATCTTCTGGTACACAAGAGTACAATTCCCCACACACTGGACACAAAGCCTGTGTCCCAAATGGCACCCTATTACCTACATAGTGCACTACGTTACACAGAGCCCTATGGGAATAGGGTGCCATTTTGGACGCAACCAAAGCGTATCCCTGACACTTACCTAGGCAGGTCTCCCCGGCCGAGAGGACAAAGTAGAAGAGCCACGGCGCCTGTTTCTGCGCCGCTGCAGAGGAGACTACGGTGGCCTGCAGGGAGCCCAGGAAGGCCTCGAAGGGGAAGTGGAGGCGCGGGTCGGACAGCGCCGGAATAAAGAAGTGAAAGATCTGCTCCGTGAATGGCGCCGAGATGAACTCCTCCGTGAAGGCTGCAAACACATACTGCCTGTGGAACCAGAGAGGGAGGGAGAGAAATTGATTGTCATTACATTACATTCTCCACACTGTAAAATGGATGAGTTGGTTTTAAATGTTCACTACATACATGATAATGACATTGGATTAAGCTATTGATCACAAATCAAAATGTACAAATATGTTACACTATGACGAATAAACATATGAACTGCTTAGATTCCACAAAGGCTTTGCTTTTAAAAGGGATAACTTTCAGTTTCAATCTTTAAGTATTTTGTTCACACTGTTAATACCAATCTCCAAAAAGTCAGCAGTCAAGTTTTCAAGATGGAGCACTTTCCGTACAGTGCCAAAATACCGTTTTTGAGTAGTTATTCTTTAAACTCATTCCCCAAACAGGGACAATAGAGTGATTGGGAGAGTAGGTGCCTCCTCCTTTCAGCTCTGTGAGTGCCCCAATATTGTCTTGTCAAACAGAGCAGTTTTTACTGAGTCACTCACATCTGGTGGCCCCGGTCAGATAATTAGCCGTTGGAGTGAGTGTGTACACAACTTCCTCACACACAGCCTCTGCTTTTCTTCAAAAACAAAAGAACGCCCCCCTCGTTTGTCATTAAGAATGTTTCAAATTGAGTGCAACTAGTCAATATTCTGTACTCCGAGTCTGGGTCAGTTTTATTGCTCGTAAACAAGTTGGTGAAGCAATTAGTGTCTCCGCCGACTCAAAAGGACAAACAAATGCCCAAAGTTTACATTATCGGTTTACTGCACAATCTTAACAGCATACGCCACAAACAAAGGCATTCCACTCGTGGCTTCTCACTGTGCTCTTTCCCACATGCTCAGCAGTCGCTGATGCCGAGACGCTTTGTGTGTGAGGGGGTTTTCATATGTTGGAGGTGAAACTTTTAAGGGGTCTGACTTTAGCACAAAGGGCCTTCTCTCTCTGTGTGTGTTCTGGTTAGTTTTAGGGTTGTTCATTTGTGTGTGCGTGTTTTGGTTTTACAGACGCTACGGCTGCAGTTATAGTAGGGTAAAGTTGATTTTTTTATTTTTTTCCCCCCACTAATGGTTAAGGTTAGGATTGGGGGATGGGAAGCTGATCTGTACCTAGGGAAAACTTCACCCCAGAGTGTTATACCTTGCGCCTGTTGTGCAGGAGGAATAGGTAAAGTGCAGGGGCTTCAGCGTGTGCTCCAGCAGTGTGCTTGCCAAGGGGATAGCGTGTGCTCCAGAGGGGGCGTCACTGTACTCCAGACTGGAAGGGAGCTTGTGATTCACTAGAATATAAAGCGACCTGTAGTACCCTGAGAGACAAAGAGTCAGAGAAAAAGAAAGAGAGCTGATGCAAGATGTCAAATTCAATGGGGCTTGAAAATTTGCATTAACCAAATAAAATGTTATAGTGCACTTCCACAGATATCATCACAATATTTACCTTTCTGTACCATATAGTGCAAAATTTGCTCGATTAACGACGCTACACAATTAACGTCTTGAAGGACAGGAAGATAGGTTCTCTCGGAGGAATAGATCTCCAGCATCCTCATGGGAACGGCAACATTCAAACTGTCATCCTTGCAGGTTTGCAGAAGTCTTGGAGAGAGATGGACAGAGGGTGTTAAGGTGGTGTAATATACTTCATCGATTTGTTTGCCAATGGATGTAGAGTGAAGTTGCCCCTAGAAGCTGATCTTGGGTCAGTTTTGTGTTTTTTTCCACTAATGGTTAAGGTTAGGATTGGAAGAGGGGAAGCTGATCCTAGATCTGTACCAAGGGGAAACTTAATCCCAGAGCACATTCATGAAGAATAGGTGTAAGCCCCATTACCTGCAGCAGAAGCCCAGGACCCTCTTAATCTGAAACACACACGTCTGTCTCTCTGACCCCAGCAGCAGCTTCACAAACTGCCCATTGTGTTTCACTAGGTTCTGACAAATCCATATCTACGGAGACACAGACAGAAATGTTGTATCATGTTCCCACACGCAAGATGTACATTTTAGTCATTTTAGCATTTTTACACAAGTTTTTCATTAGTTCAACAACACTTTTGCCCGAAAACCATTGGTCCTCACCAATCTCTGAGAGTCCTCACTCTGTCTGTAGAAAAATAGCAGTTGCCTTGTTAAGAGACTGAGACTGGCAGCGTCGGAGATTGGCGGTCCGCCTTCTGACTGTGCCTGGCAGACACAGCGGTCAAAGTTGCCCCTCTGGATGGCATACTAGAAAACACCAGGGTCAGAGGTCAAACACAGACAGTTATAGGGATGATCCCTTGATATTGTACACAATGAAGTATCTATCAACATTGCCAGCAGCAATAAAAGGTTGTGGAAAAGGGATTGCTGGCAAGATAAGGGCGTGTGGAAGGGAATGGCATTGAAACCCAAGAATGGGTGTTGTCTAATGTCTGTGAGCTTGTTCATAATAGTTGACATACTTGCTGTTTTCGGTCATGGTATCCTCGTATATAGGATTGAATGATAATTGCATTCTTCAATCTTCGTCTTTCATCCTTATTGAAGTTGAAAAACAGAGTCAAGTAAATAAATACACAGCGAAAGTAAATAATGATTGGTTCACATACAAAGCTGGATGATTTTACATCAAAGGACTACCTCTCTTTTTCTCCTTTCCTCTTGTGTCCGGTGTAGGAGAGATGCTTTTTCCTCCTGAAAGACAAAGTATATTAGCCTGACACGACTAGTAGAGAAATTAAGTCACTAGCTTAGCCTAGGCAGATAATAGTGGCTGCTAGATCTGCACTATCGTCTAGGATTGATGTGCATTTTTCCAGTTTTTTCCCAGATCTAGCGGCTACCTATGCTAACTTATAGCTAGCTATAGAAATAGTACAGTAGCCATCACTATACAGCAGGTAAGGTTAATCTCATAGTGGGCTTACCTTTTTACTCGCTCCCCCAAGAGACACCTTGGGTCTTGTTTTGAAATCTCCCTCAAAGCTGAAGCTCATGGTTAGATTTTATCAAAGAGATTTTTCTAACCATAGATGAAGGATCCTTGACTTGGTTCAATTCAGGACTTTACAAAGTGGGTGCTACAGCAATCTGAGAAATAAAGTAAACAAAACATTCCATTTAATTTCTGGCTAGTTGTCTAATTTAGTACAGTACCGACAACTTGACACCATCCAGAATAAAGCATCAAGATTAAAGCTAGCTAGACACATAGCTACAATTGTTAACTAACGTTACACTTCCCACATCTAGAATATTTCTGGTAGGGAAATGGGAAAACCTGTGGAAAGTGTAACTAGCTAGCATGCTTGGCTACAGTAACGTTAGCTAGCTAGCTACAGTAGCTAACGTTATAAAAATCCCCAACAGACACAAGTGACTTTGACTGGCTAGCACAACACATCACCTTTTGTGGGGAAATCACTGTTGCCTTGTAGATGTCTCTCTAACGCATTATCTACATTGTCAACCATGTTCCGGTTTTATTTATTTGTTAGTTAGGCAACTTAGTTAGCAAACGTCACTCTTGGTTTCATTGCACAACACCAAAGACAACACTGGACGCTAGGCTAACTGGCTAGCATGTTAGCTAGCTAGTTAGGTTAGCTAATGACTCAGCAGCTTGTGTATACATCGCTCTTGGTGATCTGTCTGCCACTGCTTCGTAAATTCAAAAGCATTAGATGTACAGACAACCCCAAAGTTACTTTATTCGTGCGTACATGTACATGACTCTTCTGACATTATAGCTAGCTAGCCAGTTAGCAAACGTTAGCTGGCTAGCTAACTTTACGGGACAGGTCGCCTTTCTAGCTAGCTAACGCGTTAACATTAGTAATCATGGCTATCATCTTGACATCTTTGTTCTAACAGAATAAATCGTTTGGACTAAAAATTAAATTAACTGTATGTTGATTACCTTTGATTAATGAAATGACCAACCGAAATGAAAGAGTACATAAGACTTTTGTGCTATATTAAATGAAACAAAAATGTATTGTTGGCTCCTTCTCCCCTTCTTTCCAGAAACACAACATAAACGGGTACGTCCGCCTCTTCAGAATACTGAAATCCGACTGGACACGCGTTTTAATGCTGAAATGCTATTCGCTGAATGCTATGTCAATAAAACACAGTTTGGCATTATTGGATCTTCTAGCTGGTGCATTCGTGCCTTGGTCCCGGGAGCAACAGGAAACATATGGGATTTTTAGTGGATTTGCTATTCAACTCAACATATGCTGATATTCTTTATAATGCAATAGTAGACAATGGGCCTAGTTCCACTTCAACTAGAAAAGAGAGAAAATAGATATGTGGTATGCAATACAATGTTAGCTGCATTGATGGTATACTTTCATGAATGGAAAGAAGACAGGTGTGCTTGTCAAACCTGAAGAATGTTGTTCAAAATTGCATTTAGTCTCTCTAAATTACATATAACCCTACATACTGTCCTATGGCTACCCGGACTATTTGCACTGCCCCCCCACCCCATCCTTTTACGCTGCTGCTACTCTGTTAATGATTTATGCATAGTCACTTTAACTCTGCCCACATGTACATATTACTTCAACTACCTCAACTAGCCGGTGCCCCCGCACATTGACTCTGCACCGGTACCCCCCTGTATATTTAGCCTCCCTACTGTTATTTTATTTTACTTCTGCTCTTTTTTTCTCAACACTTTTTTTGTTGTTGTTTTATTTTTACTTTTTTGTTAAAAATAAATGCACTGTTGGTTAAGGGCTGTAAGTAAGCATTTCACTGTAATGTCTGCACCTGTTGTATTCGGCGCATGTGGCCAATACAATTTGATTTGATTTGATTTGATTTGATTTATTTAGAGTTGGATTTGAAACTTCTCCTGTTCACTCAATCTCCCATTTCTGTTCAGAATGATTTATGAGTTTTTGATTTATTTAATCCCTTTTCAGTTTGAAAATAGATATAAACGAACTAATCCAATAATTATCCTGGAGATACTTAAGTCACTCTCCACCCTCAATTATGTCAAAGAAGGTCAAGCATTTATGACATCTTATATGTGCAATTAGACGTCATAATTGTCAAGAAGACCTTTTCATTATTTTATTGTTAATTTTCCATCTTAAAACGCATCAACACTATCACAGTTGAACAATTTCGACAAATCACAAATAGTAATCTCCCACTGGACAGTGGGCACACTGGTTGTTTCCACTTCACTTCAATGAAATTATGGGTGCGTTCGTAAATTGCGTCCAGTGTGTCAGAGTGCGCTCTGGGTCATTCTTAAATTCAGAGCGTTTCGCTATTGGAGCGTTCAGAGCGCTCTGGCAGATAAGTAGGGTTCCGAGCGTTCTGACCTCACAACCGCAGTAAAGCACTCAAGCTAACTGGCTAAAGTCGCCTAGCTTGCTAGCTACTTCCAGACACAAATGAGCAACACAACTGCGAGAACACCTTACTCTGACCATTTTACTCACCCTAGCAGAGGTGGTTAGGCTTTTTTCATGTTATCTAGAGCGTTGGTGACTAACTGTGCTGCTGGAAACAATTTAATTACGTTTTTTTGCCGACGTTTATGGACACCGGTCATATTCAACGGGTGTTGCTTGTTCGTCAATTCATCAGTTATTCTGTGCTCTGGCACACTCCGACGAGGGTACTCAGAAATCGGAGTAGATAGCCATAGTGAATTTACGAACGCACCATATGTTTAACCAACCTGGAATAGACGTTGAATTGACGTCTGTGCCCAGTGGGCTAGCTGTTGAGAGTTGCCACAGTAATGGACTTTTGTGCATGTACATATTTGCTTGTTTTTGTCTCAGGACCAAGTCAATACATCAAGGTGGGGACTGTACACATTTCAAAATATCATAAACCGCTGGCCTGGACTGCATGTTGTTGTAGCTACATCTAATCGAATCAATTTAAGGCCACAGGTTGGAAGTGTCTTCAGAAAATAAATCAGCATAATTTACTGTCTGTGGGATGTCACTTCACTACATTTCTCCCCTGAATAAGAAAGAGAGGTTTGAGGGTGTGCATTTTAGCATGAAGTGCATTTTAGTATATTTTTCATACATTTGATGTAGTAAATGTCTAAACAGTGATAGGCCTAGTGTTAATCATAGTTGAATTAAGGGAGATGAAACTTAACAAATTACTCGTCAACTGCGTCATCATCAATGTCCATTGCTTTTGAGCATCAATTTTGCTGAACACAAGTGCCCTATGGAAGACGTATCTTGCTTACATCTCAACCACCTTAATTCTTTGTTCTATTTAAATGCAGTCCTGTTTTGTCACATCCATTCGTTGTGCTTTTCTGTGCTTGTGTGTAAAAATCGGTACATTTCATAAATTAAATAAGATATCATAGGACATTTATCGTTTGCAGCACTCGCTCAGAAAAAAAGAAATACACATGTAGGCCTAACAACTTAAAATAATATGTTCTGAGATCATATTTTATGAATTGTATTAAATCATAAACAGGTTGCTTAACACTTTGACAGGTGCACAATTAATCCTTTCCAGTGTCAATTGGAAACACAGACGTTAGAAGATTACATCGACATTTCAGATCGTCAATCACCGTGTCTCATGTCATGGAGGAACCGCCTATCCGACTGTCATCTCGTTCAGTGGAAATTTTACAACACGAAAGCAGACTGATTTGACCATCACTCCATGGGATTGAATATATTTCGTTGGGTTCGTAAAATAAAGTGGTTTCACCGTCAACGTGAATTACAGAAAGGTAAACCTAAGGTATGAGTAGTAGGCCTACTACTTGTTGTTTATGACTATGTGATAGGCCTAAACAACAACAACACCAATATTAATAATAGCTAATAATAATACATGTTTAACAATAATTATGCATTATTAACAATAATTACATTGATCAGATAAAGTAAATTAGCAGCCATTTTAAATAGGCCTACAACTTTTTTAACGTTTTGAATAATTTTCATTCATTAGATGTTTACTCAAAATAAATTGGTCGATTTTTTTATGAGAACCTTAAAAACTACTGCTATTTTACTCCAAAAGGATAAAAAAATATGCATAATATAGCACAAGTTACATTATATTTAGTGATTCATGTCATCATCCTGAAGGACATTGAGAGAAATGATCAATACGGCTCTGCAGCCAAACAAAATTGATGGCACGTCCCCAAGAAATTAGCCTGCAATATTGCATTTAGGACGTTTAGACATATTGCGCCTGTTGCAGGGAAATTAGTTCTCTACTCAGTTCCAGCGGTCTACAAAAATCATATGCAATTTAGTCTTGCAGGAATGTGATCTCCTCACTAATGATATCTAGTAATGGAGTCTATCGTCCAAGGGCTTTTAAGGAGAGAAATACTCTCCAAGGAATGGCTTCCTTTGATAAAATGATGAGTCACAAATGTGTTTCAAATCAGTCCTAGCTGCATTTCAAGGCAGTGGTCATTTGGGCCGATTTAATTGAATGTATTTATTGCAATAAAAGAGACAGTGCACGTCCTCTTAAATTGCCTTTTCATAATGAACACATTTACCGAGGGTAATGAATATATAAACTCTCTCGATTTGTCACTTTGATTTGTATTTTAGTTAATTGTGAAAGTAATTACGGCGCAAATTAACAGCTTTCAGGAAAGACTGGGGTTTTAGGGTCCGCTTCCATCTTAGGGTGCCATATTAATTTTCCCTCCTGTTGACGTGATGAAAAGGGGCAATAAATCTCCGTGATTGGTGTTGGCCAATACTAAATGGCTTCATATTTCACTGGTGCTTTAATATAAATATTAATGTGGCCCCTTAATGAAATTAAACCAGGGGAGGCGACAAAGCACAGATCAAACGGTGTGGCGCTGTTAAGATATAAAGAAAATGATCAAATCGAGGATTCAGAATGCACAGATGCTGTTCATAAATTCTAAGAAATCCCGAAAATTGAATTTCAAAACATTTTCTTAATGGCTCTCAAAGCTCATCATAAAAAAATACAAATTAGTCCATGTTCGAAATGCATAAGGTGAACATTACCTGAGGCCTGAGCGAGATAAAAGCCATATCAAGATTACCCCATTAGCATTATTTGATTAGCTTTTAGGCTTGGGTTTAGGCGTTATAGTGTTGTGGCGCACGTGGACTCCCATTGCAGAATGCCACATCAATCTCAGATGTAGCTATTATTCCGTAATCAGTCATGCTATCATCAAGGTTTCCAATTAAACGGTCATCCTTTACTTGGAACTACCCCGTGACTTGTTGATTTCCCCTGAGCAAATAAAGTCTGCACAGACTGCGCAGGTCCCAATAGAGCAGTTAGCTGATGAATTGACAAAAACTAATCAGCTTTATTGGGAGACAGGTTAAGGGCAACAGTAATAATTCTCATTTCGACCTCTTCCTCCATTAACTTTAAGTGGCTTATTAGACCAAAAGACAACCACCCCCAGAGCTATAGATATCTAGGCCTACATGGAACCTATGGCTCTAATAACTATTATATGCTTCATATTTATAGGACTAAGGATGCCATTTTCGTCTCATTTGATGACAGTTAGTGCGCTTTCAATGCCAAAATATGCCTTTGAATATTGAATATCTATGTACCGGTGTGTATACCGTGTCCCCAGTAGCTCAGTTGGTAGAGCATGGCGCTTGCAAAGCCATGGTTGTGGGTTCGTTTCCCACGGGGGGCCAGTATGAAAATGTATGCACTCACTAACTGTAAGTCGCTCTGGATAAGAGCGTCTGCTAAATATGTAAAATGTATGCAGAGACATAAATGAAGAGATCCAGGGGGCAGCACGTTCAAAATAGATATTGAAATGATGGTCTTACCCTAATTATAATGATTCCTAATTTAATACACTTTGAAAAGTCTAATATGTAATTTATTTTAGTAATTAAAGGAGTTCCAAAATAATATGGTAAATGTATTGCATTTAGTTTAAATATCCATTATTGGTTGCATTTTCCTTTCACCCCAAACACAAAAAAAACCTTCCATTCACATATAAGAACTTTATTTTTGCAGGGTCACAGGAGGCTATATGCCCTCCATATCAAGATGTTACATTTAACATTTATATTGTGCAGGGCAGAGCAGAGCAAAATGTATTCATTCTACTCTCGGGTCTGGGTAGTGGCATAAGGCAGGCTCTTAGCAAAATTTCCCAGTTGGGCTCAGGTCTCTGGGTCATGCATAGACACCGTTTTTCATATGTGACATTAGATTTTTGGGGGGAGGAATATAATATCCTGCATGGTTTGGTAATTTATTTGTCTGTATCCCCATTAGATTTTACAGAAGCATCAGCTACTCTTCCTGGGGTCCACAAAAAAACACAAAACATGACAAGTAACAAAATGCTGATACACTGATAGACAAGGACAGTCACACAAATGTAATGATATACAAACAATACAACAACAAAAAAGCATACAAACAATACCACTAAAAAATAACGTGTGTGTTAGAGGGTGTCTGTGTGTTTGTGTGTGTGTCCCTTCACAGTCCCCACTTTTACATGAGATATAGTTTAATCCGTTTTTAAAGGTAATTTTGCTGTTTGCTTGAGTAATTGGTGATGGAAGGGAGTTCCATGCGATCATGGCTCTGTATAATACTGTGCGTTGACGTTAATTAATTTTGGACTTGGGGACTGTGAAGAGACCCCTGGTGGCATGTCTTGTTGGTGTCTGAGCTGAATGTAATTTGATTATAATAATAATATACAGTGCCTTGCAAAAGTATTCATCCCCCTTGGCGTTTTTCCTATTTTGTTGCATTACAACCTGTAATTGAAAGGGATTTTTATTTGGATTTCATGTAATGGACATACACAAAATAGTCCAAATTGGTGAAGTGAAATGAAAACAATAACTTGTTCCAAAAAATGCTAAACAATAAATAATGGAAAAGTGGTGCGTGCATATGTATTCACCCCCTTTGCTATGAAGCCCCTAAATAAAGATCTGGTGCAACCAATTACCTTCAGAAGGCACATAATTAGTTAACTAAAGTCCACCTGTGTGCAATCTAAGTGTCACATTATCTGTCACATGATCTCAGTATATATACACCTGTTCTGAAAGACCCCAGAGTCTCCAACACTACTAAGCAAGGGGCACCACCAAGCAAGCGACACCATGAAGACCAAGGAGCTCTCCAAACAGGTCAGGGACAAAGTTGTGGAAAAGTACAGATCAGGGTTTAGTTTATAAAAAAATATCCGAAACTTTCAACATCCCACGGAGCACAATTAAATCCATTATTTAAAAATGGAAAGAATATGGCACCACAACAAATCTGCCAAGAGAGGGCCGCCCACCAAAACTCACGGACCAGGCAAGGAGGGCATTAATCAGAGAGGCAACAAAGAGACCAAAGATAACCCTGAAGGAGCTGCAAAGCTCCACAGCGGAGATTGGAGTATCTGTCCATAGGACCACTTTAAGCCGTACACTCCACAGAGCTGGGCTTTACGGAAGAGTGGCCAGAAAAAAAGCCATTGCTTAAAGAAAAAAATAAGCAAACACGTTTGGTGTTCGCCAAAAAGCATGTGGGAGACTCCCCAAACATATGGAAGAAGGTACTCTGGTCAGATGAGACTAAAATTGAGCTTTTTGGCCATCAAGGAAAACGCTATGTCTGGCGCAAACCCAACACCTCTCATCACCCCGAGCACACTATCCCCACAGTGAAGCATGGTGATGGCAGCATCATGCTGTGGGGATGTTTTTCATCGGCAGGGACTGGGAAACTGGTCAGAATTGAAGGAATGGTGGATGGCACTAAATACAGGGAAATTCTTGAGGGAAACCTGTTTCAGTCTTCCAGAGATTTGAGACTGGGACGGAGGTTCACCTTCCAGCTGGACAATTACCCTAAGCATACTGCTAAAGCAACACTCAAGTGGTTGAAGGGGAAACATTTAAATGTCTTGGAATGGCCTAGTCAAAGCCTAGACCTCAATCCAATTGAGAATCTGTGGTATGACTTAAAGATTGCTGTACACCAGCGGAACCCATCCAACTTGAAGGAGCTGGAGCAGTTTTGCCTTGAAGAATGGGCAAAAATCCCAGTGGCTAGATGTGCCAAGCTTATAGAGACATACCCCAAGAGACTTGCAGCTGTAATTGCTGCAAAACGTGGCTCTACAAAGTATTTACTTTGGGGGGTTGAATAGTTATGCACGCTCAAGTTTTCAGTTTTTTTGTCTTATTTCTTGTTTGTTTCACCCCCCAAAAATTGTTTGCATCTTCATAGTGGTAGGCATGTTGTGTAAATCAAATGATACACACCCCCAAAAAATCCATTTTAATTCCAGGTTGTAAGGCAACAAAATAGGAAAAATGCCAAGGGGGGTGAATACTTTCGCAAGCCACTGTACGCCATTTAGCAGACGTTTTTGATGCAGACAGTAATATCTCTCATGAAAAGTTTTAGATGTATTTAAGACCAGTTTATTATTAATCACCTATTCTGATACTGACTGTAACTCCTTATTTAGAATTTTAGTGAGCTCACTGGCTTTGGGTGCTGACATGAAGAGTGTGGAATCATCCACATAACATAGTCATTCTAGCTTTGTGTAAGACCAGTGGCAAATAATTTGTAATAATAGAGAAGAGTAACGGCCGAAGGCAACTGCCCTGAGGGACACCGCACTGTACATATCTGATGTTAGAGAAGCTTGCATTGAAGAACACTCTCTGGGTTCTATTGGATAAATAACTCTCCAACCATGTGATGGCAGGGGATGTAAAGCCATAGCAAGTGAGTTTCTTCATTAACAATTTATGATCAATAACAGGGCATAGAAAATGAATAGGCCTATTATTTGACTGTATAGGCTTCTTCCAAAATATTTTGGGCAATATGTCTGTCATTGCTAAGCTGTACATGTAGGCTACATAAGCCATCAAAATTCAATGCATTGAACAGGCCTACGGATTTTGGGGTAAAATGTAATCATAAATGCTTGCCCCCAACTAAAATGTGAGTTATGTGCACAGATCTGAAGTTAGGAATCCACAGGCCCCTCGATGCCCCCCATTGTCTTATACTGCAGAAAGAAATAAACACCTACACTGAGAGTACAAAACATTAGGAACACATTCCTAATATTGAGTTGCCCTCAGAACAGCCTCAATTCGTCGGGGCATGGACTCTACAAGGTGTCCAAAGCGTTCCACAGGGACGCTGGCCCATGTTGACTCCAATTCTTCCCACAGTTGTGTCAAGTTGGCTGGTAGTGGATCTCTACTTCGAATAGCTTGTTCCATCTCATCCCACAGATGCTCAATTGGATTTAGATCTAGTGACTGGGCAGGCCACTCCTGTAAGCTGAATTCACTGTTATGTTCATGGAACCATTCCTGGACAATCCTAGCCTTGTGCCATGGGGCATTATCCTGCTGAGAAAATCAGATTAGCAGATGGATACACTGCTGCCATGAAGGGATGCACCTGATTGGCAATGATGTTCAGATATCCTGTGACATTCAAACATTGTTCCACTTTTATCAAGGGGCCCAATGCGTGCCATGAAAACACACCCCACACCACAACACCACCAGCCTGCAATATTGACACGCGGCATGATGGATACATGCACTCATGTGGTTTTCTCCATACCGTAGTCCTCCCATCAGCGTGAAACAGCAGGGTTCATCAGACCAATTCTCCAGTGTCCAGTGTTTTCATTCCTTAGCCCAATGCAACCGCAGTGTCTTGTTTTTTGCTGAAAGAAGTTTAACTCTGTAAGGTCGTCAGCTTCCCCCATTCGTGTCAAGGTATGACGAGTTGTGCATTCTTTTATGGGTCTTTGGGCACCCATGTTGTACTGGACTGTCAGTTGACTTACTGTAGCCTGTCTGTTGCTCTGCACAATTTGTGTCAGCCTCCTTTGTCCTCTTTCATCAATGGCCCGTTTTTGACCACTGACCTGCTGTTGGCTGGATGTCCTTTGGGTGGTGGACCATTCTTGATACACACAGGTTACTGTTGAGCGTGAAAAACCCAGCAGTGTTGCAGTTCTTGACACACTCAAACCGGTGCGCCTGGCACCTACTACCATACCCCATTCAAAGGCACTTAAATATTTTGTCTTGCCAATTCACCCTCTGAATGGCACACATACTCAATCAATGTCTCAATTGTCTCAAGGCTTAAAAATCCTTCTTTAACCTGTCGCCTCTCCTTCATCTTCACTGATTGAAGTGGATTTAACAGGTGACATTAATACTGGCACTATGGGGAATGCCAAACGATTCTCTTCACAATGGCCTACCCAAAAAGCATTTGAATAATTACCCTTAGGAAAGGATAGGCTATCGTTTTTTTTTAAGTAACTGTCCTATGTGTCGAGATTTCTATGAAATATGATCTATAATTAATTACAATATGAGTTAAATATTTTTCCTTCCAAAAAATGTTACCTGTGTATGTTAAAAAGCAGTTTTTCTGTGTTGGAATGTTGTGGGCATACCGGCTTATACTGATCATAAAAAATAGCCTATTCATGCTAGTAGACCACTGATTGGCCAGCTCATCCTCCTCATTCTCCATGAGGAAATAGCAAGCATTTTTTAAATGTCTGTTTGAGATACAAGTTTGAGGTCAGTTTTTTAAGAGTCTTTTCTCCAATTTATGCTTTGGCCACAAATGCGAGTATAGGATGAGTCAACAACATTATTTGGGTAGCCCATGAGTTAAGAGAATATTAACTTTTAAAAGTGAGATTTTCACTGAACAGTTACTTTAAGATGGAGAAGCAAATGTCCATGGTTGCAATCACCAGGCATTATAGGTTGAAGTCTTCACAACTTGGAATTTAATTAAACTTACATTAGGCTATGTGACTCTAAATAGGTCAATAAGCTCTCAATCAAGTCTATTCGTTTTTGGCTAAATGTATATCATATTATTGTTAAATGAAAATATATCCAACCCATTCATTATTTTATTTTTCTAAACTTCACCTTTTCAAAAGTGCCCTATCGACCCAAAGTGGCACGGGTCATTTCTTGAAGAGGTATGCAATTTGCCAACTAAACGCATTGTAAACATGGCTTGGATTGACCAATGGGATAACCTCATGCCAAACGGGTGGAACCAATCCCATATCGAATAGAAATTAAGTGTCACGTAGAGTTGGTTTCACCGCTCACACTTTAACCGAGATCATAACTTTAAGAGGTGGAAAGACGACAACACTTCAATATCGTTTTGAAACAACTGTTCAACGTCTGCAAACAACGCGGACACTGGTTCAAATGGAGAAATCAAAAAATTTCCGCATCGATGCGCTTCTGGCTGTTGACCCGCCGAAGGTGCAGACATCTCCGCTTGCGCTTGTGACTTCTTTATCATCCTCTTCCATTTCATCGTCCGGAAGTGTACCAAACTCAGAATTGAATGCCGACTCTTTACGGAATGAGACGCCGTCTCCACCGCGGATTTCCCCTTCTGGTTTGATTCCTAAACCAGGCTTCTTGAACAGTCCCCACAGTATGGTTGGATTACATCCACAGAGCAGCGCAGGGATCCCTCCTCAGGCTCTCTACGGCCACCCCATGTATACCTACTCCCTAGGGCAGCACCCTGCCTTGTCCTACTCATATCCACATGGGTCCCATCACCACCATCCATGCAGCGACTCCCTCAAACTCTCGGCCGGGACGTTTCAGCTCGACCACTGGCTGCGAGTCTCCACAGCGGGAATGATGCTACCCAAAATGCCCGATTTTAATTGTGAGTATTGTGAGTATAACCGCGCCATTCTTTTTCATAGTTTGTCGTCTATGCTTATACTTATTACATTATTTTTGGACTGCTAATAAATCACTGCTGACTTTATATTTGCTGTATACGCACTTGGCGAGCAAGTTGATGCATTTTACATTATTGCCCCATTGGTGCCTTTATTGCCTCAAGACTTGGTGAAGAAAGGTTTCCATGTCTGGCATGGCCAGAAAGGCTGTTTGAGTGCGAGGAGAGAGGGTGATAGGTTTTTAGAGAGAAACTAAAATGGTGTGAAAGTGACAGTGTGAAACCCGCAGGCGACACACTGTTTGCTCACCAGATACTGCGCTTTTTGTTCCTGTTCGTTTTAACAGATGTCTTTAAAATGATGTGGCAAATAGCTTAGCTCTCTCTGAATATATATTCTGGCAATGTTAGATGTTATACTAACAATATTATGGCAATTTCGACCGAAACTCACCGTTAGGTCCCCTGTAGCTCAGTTGGTAGAGCATTGCGCTCGCAACGCCAGGGTTGTGGGTTCGTTTCCCACGGGGGCCAGTATGAAAACGTATGCACTCACTAACTGTAAGTCGGTCTGGATAAGAGCGTCTGCTAAATGACTAAAATGTAAATGTTTCTTGAGAAGGCTGCATAGCGTGCAAAAACACACATTTCTATCCCAAAGGCTATATGTGTTCAATTTAAATTAAAGCTTTTATCCATTTAATATTTAACAACTGATTTTCCATTTAAACCTGAAATGATTACCCTGTCATTTTCAATGTGTGTATTACAAAATGACATCTTGTTATAGGCTATATCATATAGGCCTAAAGGAAATTGTTATCTCAATATTATTCCTTTTGTTTGCAGACATATTTGATTTTAAAATGCTGTGCATAGGCATAAATAATGTAAAAGCACACACGTTGCCATAATTTTTTTCTTGACCTCATGAGTATAGAAATGTACTTTATATTTTGTTTTCCAGCTCAGGCCCAGTCAAACTTGCTTGGAAAGTGCAGAAGACCAAGGACTGCATTCACAAGTCAGCAGCTACTGGAGCTTGAGCATCAATTCAAACTGAATAAGTATCTGTCGCGACCAAAGCGCTTTGAGGTGGCTACATCCTTGATGCTGACCGAAACGCAGGTATATAAGAGCTTCAAATACATGTTTGTTTGAGAGCCATTGTGAAACATTTACATTTTAGTCATTTAGCAGACGCTCTTATCCAGAGCGACTTACCGGACCAATTAGGGTTAAGTGCCTTGCTCAAGGGCACATCGGCAGATTTTTCACCTAGTCGGCTCGGGGATTAGAACCAGCGACTTTTCGGTTACTGGCACTACGCTCTTAACCACTAAGCTACCACTATTATGCTATTCAATCCGTTTTACATGAAAACACTGTTCTTTAGTTGTGTGCTCTATGGTCTGGCCAGGTGCTGCTCTAGGTGCCCATTACGCACGGCTCGAATCCAAAAACGGCCTATTAACTTGAACTATTATTGTTCGACCATATAAAACACATTTTCTCAAAAATATTTGTTATTTTCATTTTCAGGTGAAAATTTGGTTTCAGAACAGGCGGATGAAGTGGAAACGGAGCCGGAAGGCCAAAGAGCAAGCCGCACAGGAGGCTGAGAATAAGAAAAGCAACAAAAACGGCAAGGAGAAATCGGACGGACAGGAACAAACGGATTATCAAAAGACTGGTTCTGCCAAAAGTAACAGAATAAGAGACTTCAGGGACAGTGACGATGATGAAGGTGACAACTTCCTGTACAACTCCTCGGATTGCTCATCGGACGACGAGAGAACCCACACCAGTGATATAAGCCCACAGCCTTGATAGGGGTAAGGATACATGTATTTTTGAAAAGCTATAGGCCTACACTCCTTAAATGTGAATGGAATTTTCCACCAAACTGCAGCTGCATGTACAGTAATAACAACCTTCAATCACCTACCTGGAAATTACGAAAGTAATTAGAAAAATTGGGAAAATACAAACTGATCAATGCCTGACTGAGATTCAGTGTGCAGAATGGCCCTATGAGGTAAGATTGACGTTTTAGAATGCAGTTTCGAGGTACACTCTGCTATTTGTAACATTGCATGGTTTTATGTGAAAATGAACCCATGTCTTCATCCAGTTGGTTTAGGACCCTAATGTCCAGTACAATCACATGGGTTCTCCACTATAGGGGTTATTATCATACTATTTTGATATGGCGACCAATTGTAAATTCAGACATGATATTAATCTTTGCATTTTATTTTGTTTAATGTTATTGAATTTGTGTTGTGTTACACTTCTGTAATTGTGTCATATACTGTTTACGTGCAGAAAAATGTTTTTTGTTTATTTTTGTATACTGTATTTATAAAATGGCTAATGCATGCTAAATTACTGTTAACCATCTCCCATGATACAGACGACATTAAATACATTTGTTGTATAGAACATTGTGTTTTTTAGTGCTGACCAATGTGAATTTATCAAACACACTTAACCAATTATGGTCCCATTTCGGAGCCAATTTGGTCTCCGTTTAGAGGTCATAAGCATACACATAGGTCTATATAATTGACGTTATGATCCAGTATAATTTTGAGTGATATATTGATTTAGCCAGCAAGTATGTACTTTCCACAGTATAATTTTGATGAGTAAATGCATATTGTTGTGGTGCATAACGTTTTACAATTTATTGAGGGCTATTGTGAGAAGTAGGAGAATATCTGAATAAATAAATAATGACATAATGTCTATATTTAGCAGATCGAATGACAATCGGATGAGTTATCTTTCCGCCTATACAGTGATTACCAAGCGGTTTCAACAGCTTATTAATACGAGCCCATTGCTGGTCTAGTGTGAAATGGTTCCATGGTCTTACTCCAGACTTGTGTTTGCTCTCCCAGCGCGTTTCCACAGATCCGACAGCGCTATAACCAGCGATTCCCATGACCCGACCTGTCAGACCAACGGGGACGACAGATCCTTCAGTAGGCCTACGAAGTGTATAATAGCTGACATATAGTCTACATCCACAGCTTATAATGCAGGTCTTTCTGGATTTAGGCTACAGTTTATGTTACATCCACCACAACAATATGCCTTTTACTCATCAAAATTATAGGCTACTGAGCTCACTACATAATCTTTAGGCCTGAAGAGACTGCAGCAGAGAGAAATACAATATTGGAAGAAGGCAGTGCTCTTAGCAATTGCATGTCTGGCAATGTAATTCAGTCCAGTTTAATAGAAAGTAATAGTCTAATACATATTTAGGCCCACCCTTAAGAAAAAAACATGAATTTCACATGTGAAGTTAATGTGACAACATGTAAAAGCAGCATGTGATAACATGAAAATACATATGTGAAGTGTTCCAAAACCTCATGGTTTCACATGATTTCACATGGGAAAGGTTATTTGATCACTTGTGAAAATCCACGTGAAACTTCATGTGAAATATCATCAAATGTGAAGTGTTCCAAAAACACATGGTTTCACATGATTTCACATGTGAAATAAAATTGTGAATTATATGGTTTTTCCTCAAGGGCTTAGTAAAAAAACAAGTAATACATTTGGTTGAACGTGAACGAAAAGCATTTCCTAAACGTGGAAATTTCACATGTGAAATCATGTGTTTTTCTGTAAGGGTAAATATCTACCAATAATTTATATCTCAGATCAATTACTAGAGTACATGTAAATATCAACACAATGCTCCAGGCATGAATAACAATTCCTTTGCAATATACAGTTGAAGTTGGAAGTTTCCATACACCTTAGCCAAATACGTTTAAACTCAGTTTTTCACAATTCCTGACATTTAATCCTAGTAAAAATTCCCTGTCTTAGGTTCACCACTTTATTTTAAGAATGTGAAATGTCAGAATAATAGTAGAGAGAATTATTTCTTTCAGCTTTTATTTATTTCATCACATTCCCAGTGGGTCAGAAGTTTACATACATTCAATTAGTATTTGGTAGCAGTACCTTTAAATTGTTTAACTTGGGTCAAACGTTTTTGGGTAGCCTTCCACAAGCTTCCCACAATAAGTTGGGTGAATTTTGGCCCATTCCTCCTGACAGAGCTGGTGTAACTGAGTCAGGTTTGTAGGCCTCCTTGCTCGCACACACTTTTTCAGTTCTACCCACAAATGTTCTATAGGATTGAGGTCAGGGCTTTGTGATGACCACTCCAATACCTTGACTTTGTTGTCCTTAAGCCATTTTGCCACAACTTTGGAAGTATGCTTGGGGTCATTGTCCATTTGGAAGACCCATTTGCGACCAAGCTTTAACTTCCTGACTGATGTCTTGAGATGTTGCTTCAATATATCCACATAATTTTCCTTCCTCATGATGCCATCTATTTTGTGAAGTGCATCAGTCCCTCCTGCAGCAAAGCACCCCCACAGCATGATGCTGCCACCCCCGTGCTTCACGGTTGGGATGGTGTTCTTCGGCTTGCAAGCATCCCCATGTGCAGTTGCAAACCGTAGTCTGGCTTTTTTATGGCGGTTTTGGAGCAGTGGCTTCTTCTTTGCTGAGCGGCCTTTCAGATTATGTCGATATAGGACTCGTTTTACTGTGGATATAGATACTTTTGTACCTGTTTCCTTCAGCATCTTCACAAGGTCCTTTGCTGTTGTTCTGGGATTGATTTGCACTTTTCGCACCAAAGTACGTTCATCTCTAGGAGACAGAACGTGTCTCCTTCCTGAGCGGTATGACGGCTGTGTTGTCCCATGGTGTTTATACTTGCGTACTATTGTTTGTACAGATGAACGTGGTACCTTGAGGCATTTGGAAATTGCTCCCAAGGAGGAACCAGACTTGTGGAGGTCTACAATTTTTTTTCTGAGGTCTTGGCTGATTTATTTTGATTTTCCCATGATGTCAAGCAAAGAGGCACTGAGTTTGAAGGTAGGCCTTGAAATACATCCACAGGTACACCTCCAATTGACTCAAATGATGTCAATTAGCCTATCAGAAGCTTCTAAAGCCATGACATCATTTTCTGGAAATTTCCAAGCTGTTTAAAGGCACAGTCAACTTAGTGTATGTAAACTTCTGACCCACTGGAATTGTGATACAGTGAATTATAAGTGAAATAATCTGTCTGTAAACAATTGTTGGAAAAATTACTTGATGTCTTGCATTGCAGCTATAAGTTTATGAAGTGTGATATGTTTACCAGTCTACTTTATGAACAGGGTTGTGTAGGTTCCTTTCTAAATGTAATCCGTTATAGTTAGCATACTAGTTACCTGTCCAAAATTGTAATCAGTAACGTAACTTTTGTATTACCCAAACTCAGTAACGTAATGTGATTACTTTCAGTTAATTTTTGATTACTTTCCCTTTAAGAGGCATTAGAAGATGACAAAAAGGATCCATGAAACGCGTTTGGTGCGTCATCATAGTGGTCTCTGACTTGTGGTCAGACTAGACTCACTCAGGTGGAACAAACTTAAAGGTTCAATGCAGCAGTTTTTATCTCAATATTTTCTGGGTAACAATGAACAATTAAGTACTTTACTGTGATTGTTTCTAATTAAAATTGTCAAAAATAAACAAAAATAGCTTCTTAGCAAAGAGCAATTTCTCAAACAAGAATTTTGCTAGGACTGTCCGAGATTTGTTTGAGTGGGGAGGGGAAAACGGAAAACTAGCTGTTATTGGCAGAGAGGTTTGGAACTCTCTTTCTTATTGGTCTATTAACATTTTAAATTTAAGTCATTTAGCAGACACTCTTATCCAGAGTGACTTACAGTAGTGCATGCATACATTTTCCATACTGGTCCCCCATGGGAATCAAACCTACAACCCTGGCGTTGTAAGCACCATGCTCTACAAACTGAGCCACATGGGAATTAGTAACTCATTTACCGTATGGTGATGTCACCATGGAAAGCCAAAACTCCCTCCCACCAAAACAGGCTGAAATTTCAGGCGGTCTTTTCAAACAGCTCTTAGACCAAAAGCGCATTATCATAATTTTCACAATTTCATTTTATTGTTCCAACCTCATAGTGTGTAAATATATATAAACCACAGGAAAATCTAGTTTTTGACTGCACTGATTACAATATTTTTACCGGTAACATAACTGATCACATGTACAGGTTTTTGTAATCATATTACATAACCGATTACATGTAATTAGTTACTCCCCAACCCTGTAACATAGGTTTCTATCCTACACAGTCTGATCTGATGTACAGAGCCTAGCACAGCCTAAATGTGGGAAATCAGTCACTGTAGCACATTGGTGAGTTTATGGGGTAGTTATGCTCACTGTGGTGCATAGCATGATTACTGTTTTGGGAATTCCGTATCAGTTTAGGAAATGCTTTTCGTTCACGTTCGACCAAATG
The DNA here is from genome assembly GCF_020615455.1 of Coregonus clupeaformis. Taxonomy (NCBI): domain Eukaryota; kingdom Metazoa; phylum Chordata; class Actinopteri; order Salmoniformes; family Salmonidae; genus Coregonus; species Coregonus clupeaformis. Next base: position 29,702,873 of record NC_059225.1, read on the forward strand.
TATGACTTGATTTTCTGCTTAGAAAGCAGCTAAACCCTTACGGAAAAACCACGATTTCAACATTTTATTTCACATGTGAAACCATGTGTTTTTGGAACATTTCACATGTGATGAAATTTCACATGAAGTTTCATGTGATCACATAAGTCTCACATGTGCATATTTGTTTTACATTCGATTTCACAGGCGATGCCCTGCAAACAAAAATTAGTCTTTAGGATACACACACAAACAGTGTTTTCAACGTACATATTTGACACCCATGATTACATTGTGTATGTCCTCACCTTGAATTTTAACTCACAACCTCTAGGTTCACAGCATTCCGATCTTCCTGCTATGCCACAATGTCTTTCTCAATTATTGATTTCACCTGTATTCCTACACTTTGGATTTAAGTAAAGTAAATCTCAGCTTTGTTAAAAATACACTCAAGAAAAACTATTATATGTATCATAGTAATTCAGGAGTAACATTAAAACAGAATAATTAGCCCCACCAACATTAGATAACTATACATAAAACCCTAAAATTGCTGAAATAAGTAAATGAAATCAATGATGAGAGAGTAGTCAGATTAACTGATAACTAAAATATAAGTGCAGATGGCTCTCTTTTGCTAAGTGGAGAGATGTATTGTCGGTAATTAATGTGTAGGGGAATGCTTCAGACTTTGTGGCGCAGCATACCCACAATCTAGAGGTTGTAAATTCTAATCCCAGGTGGGGTCATATTGCGACATCAGTACTAAGTGATCATGTCAAATGGAATCATCCTGTCATTTATTTTATTTTTGCATCAATTTTTCTCCCCAATTGGTAGTTACAGTCTTGTCCCATCGCTACATCTCCTGTACGGACTCGGGAGAGGCGAAGGTCGAGAGCCATGCATCCCCCGAAACACGACCCTACCAAGCCGCACTGCTTCTTGACACACTGCTCGCTTAACCCTGAAATCAGCCGCACCATACAACTGGCGACCGAAGTCGCATGTGCCCGCCACAAGGAGTCGCTATAGCGCGATGGGACAAGGACATCCGGCCAAACCCACCCCTAACCCGGACGACGCTGGGCCAATTGTGCACCGCCTCATGGGTCTCCTGGTCACGGCCGGCTGCGACACAGCCTGGGCTCGAACCCGGGTCTGTAGTGACGCCTCAAGCACTGCGATGCAGTGCCTTAGACCGCTGCGTCACTCGGGATGTACAGTGAGGGAAAAAAGTATTTGATCCCCTGCTGATTTTGTACGTTTGCCCACTGACAAAGACATGATCAGTCTATAATTTTAATGGTAGGTTTATTTGAACAGTGAGAGACAGAATAACAACAACAAAATCCAGAAAAACGCATGTCAAAAATGTTAAAAATTGTTTTGCATTTTAATGAGGGAAATACGTATTTGACCCCTCTGCAAAACATGATTTAGTACTTGGTGACAAAACCCTTGGTGGCAATCACAGAGGTCAGACGTTTCTTGTAGTTGGCCACCAGGTTTGCACACATCTCAGGAGGGATTTTGTTCCACTCCTCTTTGCAGATCTTCTCCAAGTCATGAAGGTTTCAAGGCTGACGTTTGGCAACTCGAACCTTCAGCTCCCTCCACATATTTTCTATGGGATTAAGGTCTGGAGACTGGCTAGGCCACTCCAGGACCTTAATGTGCTTCTTCTTGAGCCACTCCTTTGTTGCCTTGGCCGTGTGTTTTGGGTCATTGTCATGCTGGAATAACCATCCGCGACCCATTTTCAATGCCCTGGCTGAGGGAAGGAGGTTCTCACCCAAGATTTGACAGTACATGGCCCCGTCCATTGTCCCTTTGATGCGGTGAAGTTGTCCTGTCCCCTTAGCAGAAAAACACCCCCAAAGCATTATGTTTCCACCTCCATGTTTGACGGTGGGGATGATGTTCTTGGAGTCATAGGCAGCATTCCTCCTCCTCCAAACATGGCGAGTTGAGTTGATGCCAAAGAGCTCGATTTTGGTCTCATCTGACCACAACACTTTCACCCAGTTCTCCTCTGAATCATTCAGATGTTCATTGGCAAACTTCAGACGGGCCTGTATATGTGCTTTCTTGAGCAGGGGGACCTTGCGGGCGCTGCAGGATTTCAGTCCTTCATGGCGTAGTGTGTTACCAATTGTTTTCTTGGTGACTATGGTCCCAGCTGCCTTGAGATCATTGACAAGATCCTCCCGGGTAGTTCTGGGCTGATTCCTCACCGTTCTCATGATCATTGCAACTCCACGAGGTGAGATCTTGCATGGAGCCCCAGGCCGAGGGAGATTGACAGGTCTTTTGTGTTTCTTCCATTGTTGTCACCTTCTCACCAAGCTGCTTGGCGATGGTCTTGTAGCCCATTCCAGCCTTGTGTAGGTCTACAATCTTGTCCCTGACATCCTTGTAGAGCTCTTTGGTCTTGGCCAAGGTGGAGAGTTTTGAATCTGATTGATTGATTGCTTCTGTGGACAGGTGTCTTTTATACAGGTAACAAGCGGAGATTAGGAGCACTCCCTTTAAGAGTGTGCTCCTAATCTCAGCTCGTTACCTGTATAAAAGACACGTGGGAGCCAGAAATCTTTCTGATTGAGAGGGGGTCAAATACTTATTTCCCTCATTAAAATGCAAATCAATTTATAACATTTTTGACATGCGTTTTTTCTGGATTTTTTTGTTGTTATTCTGTCTCTCACTGTTCAAATAAACCTACCATTAATATTATAGACTGATCATTTCTTTGTCAGTGGGCAAACGTACAAAATCAGCAGGGGATCAAATACTTTTTTCCCTCCCTGTATCATACTGTCATTGATTCAAGCTTTTTACACTATTTTAGCTGAACAGCGTACCACTTTAAAAAAAAACAACATATAATTTATTTCCCTTACAAAAAAACACATTTGAAAATTGTAGTTGCAATTGTGAAAATGGCAGTTTCACATGTGAAATCGCATTTTCATATGTAAAATATCTGTTTTCACATGTAAAAAGAGACACGAGGTCAGTTGTTCACATGTGAAACCATATGTTCACATGTATTACATTTAGAGTTCACATGTTAACACCACCTTTTCACGTGAGGAGAATAACATGTTTTCACCAAATTCGATTTTCACCACATGTGAAAATCTAATTTGCACCTCCAAGTGTGAAAAACCTTAATGTGAAAATCTAATCTGCACTTTCACATATGAAATACTTTGTTGAAATTTTGCATCCCATGTTGTCTCATTTATTTCAGATGAGATCATGTTTTCACGTTTAGTTTCATGTTGACTTGTTGCTTTGTGATCACGTTATCACTTGTAAAATTCATTAGGTTTTTCTGTAAGGGAGTGTACCTAAATATGTTTGAGAAGTTCTGAGTTTCTGTTTAGCTGTGTTAGTATTGGTTATTGATTGAGGAGTAATTTAGCAAATGGATAGTTTGCCAAGCTGTGAGGATACAGAGAGAGAGAGAGAGAGAGCTGCTTTATCAACACCGCAGTCAGGTACGGGAACACTCTCTGGGAGGGCAGGACATAGCTGGGAACAATAGACAGAGTCGGTATGCGTCCCAAGTGGCACCCCATTCCCTTTAAAGTGCACTTCTCTTGACCAGGGCCCTTGTCATAATTAGTGCACTATATAGGGAATAAGGTGCCATTTGGGACTGACCAGAGTCAATCTGAAGATGGGACACACACTGTACTACAGTGTAAGCATTATAAACTGTTGAGCTCTTAGGCTAATTATAGGCCTAGTTTCTCCATATTTTCTTTATTCCTGTGTTAGTACTGTAGTGTTAAGTCGTATACTAATTATGGGATTACAGACACTGGCTGGTTGTGTTTGCTAGCTGGACTGGTGTCAGTAGAATTTAACATCTTAGCAGACCCATTACAGGGTCACTCGGGTCAATACCAACCTGACAACACATGCATGATGGCTTCCACATGCATACAATAATAGCCTGTGAGCTCTTCACTGACTCAGTCACAATTCACCTCTCTAGTTGACTCACAGAGTTTCTCTTTGTTACCACAGAGACTGACTGACACGGATCAGCTACATTTGCCCTTTTCACCTTTTCCAATGTTGATACATTCATGGGTAAAAACTTGAAAAGATTGAATAGTGATACAGTTGGCACATCTGATACAAGGTCGTAAACATGGAAGCTTGCTCATTGGAAGAGGTCAACAATGTCACAGAGCGATGCTAATGGAGCCGACAACAGATTAGAAAGTGACCTATAAAGTTAGCTATGGGACAAGCAGATGCCAATGGCATTGACCAAGCTATTCATTTTGTCCAATTTATAATTGAATATAGTGAGTACACAACTCTATGTAATTAAGAGGAAGCTGATTTATTAACTAGAGTTTCAAATTTAAAACTTCAATAGACTGCTTTGGTAAAATGTAACAATATGACTACACACAATTGGTATTTTATTAGGATCCCCATTAGCTGTTGTGAAAGCAGCAGCTACTCTTCCTCAGGTCCACACAAAACATGACATAATACAGAACTTTAATCGACAAGAACAGAACAACATAAGTTTGATACAAATTGAGTATGCAGTGATGATGATGGTCATGTAAATTCTGTATGAACTTTCAGACGTTGTTTCACACTGCCACCAGAGAGGATTATTTCATATAACCATGGTGTCCGCCTGGAAAGTGAGCTCACTGTATTGACATTATGCAAATAGTCTTTCATGAATTCCAGAAACACATTCACATGCATCAAGACCCATTAAATCAGATTCATTTAGTATGCAAATGTTAATTATTCCCCTTATGCACATCTCAAATGTTTACATTATTCATCCTCTATTCATCTGTAACATACATTTTAGTAGACTGCATACCGTTGCTACATGGTAAAAACAGAATAACTTGGCATTCTGTACAAATATACAGACAAAGGCAATTTCCATTATGACAATGAATTCAATTTGATACATCTGTGTAACTACACTGGAAATACAATTGTCCACAATAGCATTGTCATTATCATTGCCACTTGATGAAGCCTCTACTTAACGTTGATATTTACAATGTCATAAAAACCATCTCTGCGGTTGCCAAAACTGCGATTCATAAAAAATTATGACTTATATGATGATGATGACCAAGTCGTCCCAGAGGAGCCATTTCCATTGTGACGACCTTCGGGCAACATCCAAAATCACTGTTAAAATAAAACACAAAAAAAACAGCATTGCTTCAGTCTTGAAATGTAATTGATGGGTGGGTCCTAGAGTCTGAACGTGTCTGTGTGTTTTTTATATTTTGAGTTGGATTTCTTTGGCCTCCAAGGCCTTGGTGGTAACCTCGGCTCAGAAGGCCTGCTTGCTCAGCTGGTCCCTGGGACTGGGCATTCTTCAGTAGGAATTGACTGATGAACAGCTTCAAGCCCTCCCGCAGAATTCCTAGCTTGGGAATTCCCGAAATCCTGATGAGACACAACACAATGACAGACAATGATACCAGACCTTTCACATGGTCAACCCTCAGCAGTGCAGTTTTACAGGAGAGCCAAAGGACTCTGGCCAAAGATGTTTCATGACTAGGCGAAAGGAGGAAGAATCTGACCCTGATATTTCTTCTAAACCAGGGTTCGTCAACTAGGTTTGGCCTCGGGCCAAATATTTTCTGAGCTAATAGTCGGCGGGCCAGAACATAAGTAGCATATAATATTAGCACAACTAATTGGCCTACACTACAAATTGAACACCATTTTAAACATCTGATTAGCACATAATAGATTCAGTGAAAATAACAATACATATTATTTGATTATGCTCATAGAATCACCAATGTCTCTATTCAATTATTATTTTTGTCTATTTCTCTGTGCATTGATTGGTGGGGGAAAAACAGGTCTACGTAGCCAACTGTAGGCTACACTAGTTTTTTTAATGTCAACATTCGTTCAGAACAATTAGCTTGATAGCAAGAGAAAATGTCGCTCTCAAAAAGTATCAAAAGAAAGGTGGATAATGAAAATCGAAGTTTCAGGGAAGAATGGACAGAGATATGCCTTCATCCTACCACCTTTTCCCAATGCCAAGCCAGCGTGTCTTATTTGCAATGAAAATGTCGCTGTTTACAAAGAATTCAATCTCAGACGTCATTATGAATCTAAGCATGGAACTTTTGAAGTGGCCTTCTCGCCCCAGACAGAGGCCTGACACAGAAACATTGAAGCGTTAACTGCAAGCTACATACACAGCTTTTTTGGCAGACATATTCTGTCACTTAAACATGTTAAATCTGAAGTTACAAGGAAGAGGGAAAAAAGTGGACATGGTGGAAAATCTTTAGTGTGCTGAAGGCAACTGCACTTCAGCACACTAAAGAAAGGACAGGCAGAGGGACCAGGCCGCAGCATTGTCACAGAGATGATGGAAGATTTCATCAAGCAGCTGAGGGACAACTTCTCCACTAGATTTGAAGACTACAGCATGGCGAAGGATATCATTGAGTTTGTACGTGATCCTCTCACAGTCCGGCCAGGTGGAGAATTATCTTCCCTTGCTAAGAAAACGATACCCTCGCTGGATGAGGCCGCAATTCAAACTGAGTTGATTGAATTCCAGACATCTAGCCAAATCAGGGATGCGCTCAGGAGTGCCAAATCCTTGTGTGCGGTTTGGTTGGCATGCTCAGAGGAATACAGCACAATAAAGAAACTTGCATTTTATGTGCTAACAATGTTTGGATCGACTTACACCTGCGAGTCCTCATTTTCCTCTATGAACGCAATATAGACTCACGACAGGAACCGGTTTTCACCTAGGTCAGAGTGCCTGCGCATTAAAATCACATCCATCTCACCCGACATCCACAAGATCGTGTCCGATTAAGTAACTTAGTGGCCTATATGACTGTATTTAGTAAATACTAACATTATTGTGAGTGCTTTTCCAGGAATATTTAGGTCTCAAGCTGACAGTATTTTCTGTTTGTTCTGTCGTTACAGGAGCGGGCTATACAGACATTCACACACAGACATTGTCTTTTTTTCTTTAAATGATTGTTTTATGTAGGATGCTACATTTTTGGCCAGTTGCAATTGTATATAGGCTTAATAAAAAAAAATCCCACTTCTATTCGGCCATATACAGTGGGGAGAACAAGTATTTGATACACTGCCGATTTTGCAGGTTTTCCTACTTACAAAGCATGTAGAGGTCTGTAATTTCTATGATAGGTACACTTCAACTGTGAGAGACGGAATCTAAAACAAAAATCCAGAAAATCACATTGTATGATTTTTAAGTAATTAATTTGCATTTTATTGCATGACATAAGTATTTGATCACCTACCAACCAGTAAGAATTCCGGCTCTCACAGACCTGTACGTTTTTCTTTAAGAAGCCCTCCTGTTCTCCACTCATTACCTGTATTAACTGCACCTGTTTGAACTCGTTACCTGTATGAAAGACACCTGTCCACACACTCAATCAAACAGACTCCAATCTCTCCACAATGGCCAAGACCAGAGAGCTGTGTAAGGACATTAGGGATAAAATTGTAGACTTGCACAAGGCTGGGATGGGCTACAGGACAATAGGCAAGCAGCTTGGTGAGAAGGCAACAACTGTTGGCACAATTATTAGAAAATGGAAGAAGTTCAAGATGACGGTCAATCACCCTCGGCCTGGGGCTCCATGCAAGATCTCACCTCGTGGGGCATCAATGATCATGAGGAAGGTGAGGGATCAGCCCAGAACTACACGGCAGGACCTGGTCAATGACCTGAAGAGAGCTGGGACCACAGTCTCAAAGCAAACCATTAGTAACACACTACGCCGTCATGGATTAAAATCCTGCAGCGCACGCAAGGTCCCCCTGCTCAAGCCAGCGCATGTCCAGGCCCGTCTGAAGTTTGCCAATGACCATCTGGATGATCCAGAGGAGGAATGGGAGAAGGTCATGTGGTCTGATGAGACAAAAATTTAGCTTTTTGGTCTAAACTCCACTCGCCGTGTTTGGAGGAGGAAGAAGGATGAGTACAACCCCAAGAACACCATCCCAACCGTGAAGCATGGAGGTGGAAACATCATTCTTTGGGGATGCTTTTCTGCAAAGTGGACAAGACGACTGCACCGTATTGAGGGGAGGATGGATGGGGCCATGTATCGCGAGATCTTGGCCAACAACCTCCTTCCCTCAGTAAGAGCATTGAAGATGGGTCGTGGCTGGGTCTTCCAGCATGACAACGACCCGAAACACACAGCCAGGGCAACTAAGGAGTGGCTCCGTAAGAAGCATCTCAAGGTCCTGGAGTGGCCTAGCCAGTCTCCAGACCTGAACCCAATAGAAAATCTTTGGAGGGAGCTGAAAGTCTGTATTGCCCAGCGACAGCCCCGAAACCTGAAGGATCTGGAGAAGGTCTGTATGGAGGAGTGGGCCAAAATCCCTGCTGCAGTGTGTGCAAACCTGGTCAAGACCTACAGGAAACGTATGATCTCTTTAATTGCAAACAAAGGTTTCTGTACCAAATATTAAGTTCTGCTTTTCTGATGTATCAAATACTTATGTCATGCAATAAAATGCAAATTAATTACTTAAAAATCATACAATGTGATTTTCTGGATTTTTGTTTTAGATTCCGTCTCTCACAGTTGAAGTGTACCTATGATAAAAATGACAGACCTCTACATGCTTTGTAAGTAGGAAAACCAGCAAAATCGGCAGTGTATCAAATACTTGTTCTCCCCACTGTATGTTTTGCTTGTGAAAGCGATTTTATATAGGCCTAGGCTCTGAAGAAATACACTCCAATTAAACCCTCTTGTTGTTTGTAAAGTCAAATTAAAATGAAGATTATTGTTGAAGTGAATTACTTGACTGGTGTAGTTTTTCTCCATGTTGATGTGCGCTACTTGCATAAGAAGTTAGCTATATTTTCAGCACCAGGCGCTGTTCACCTCCTATTGATTGCACTGCGGTTGCAGCTTTACGTTTCAGCACCACAAAATGGTCCACTGCCTGCTTTATTAGTTGACTGTCTCCTGCATTCTCTCTCCTCATGAATTAAGTTCAAATGTAGCTTTTGCATTATTTAGGTAGGGTAACTTCCTTCTTGAGACACTGCATTTAGGACATTTTGCATCTCGGGCCCTAGATTTTTTAAATATTATTATTTTTTAAATGGAAACAATTATTCATAATAATTTGGGGGACTTTGGGTTGCCAAATAACATTGCTGGCGGGCCATATTTGGCCCGCGGGCCTCCAGTTGTACATGATAAAAAGCTCAATTGGTAGAGCATGGCGCTTGTAACGCCAGGGTAGTGGGTTCGATCCCCGGGACCACCCATACGTAAAAATGTATGCACACAAGACTGTAAGTCGCTTTGGATAAAAGCGTTTTGATTTTGGCTAGGCTATTTTGAAGCAAGGTAAGAAATACCTCATAATATGAAGTAAAACGTTCAGGTTTCAGGTTGAAAATGCATAGGCCTGCCGCCTGCAGCTCAGATTGCAAAGTGGAAGGTGATGCGCTGATAGCCTGCCTACCGCTGCCTATGCACTTGAGTAGCAAATGGAGGCGTGCTTCAATTACCAGCTGAGAAATAGTATCAATAGAAAGCTGGGATCCTCCTCTATTTAATTGTGGCCATCAAAACTCTGTTTTTAACACGTGCTTGCATTTAGAATTGTTGCGCAATGACTGGGGTTATAAAAGCATTTCACTCCAGTAGCAACCAGCTGTTTGAGGAGCTTTCGCTTTCCAACAGATGATATTTAGCTCAAACTAGGCTCCGTATACTGTGCGCGTGTAATAAATAATATATACGACAACTAACGATAAAATACACATGCGCCAATTTAATTCCACAAAATTATGCAAATTAACCTATAGACCGATAAGCATGACCGGTCAAAATGTAGGTTAACCGCTAACATCCCTACTATGGAGCAATTATGAACCATTCTAATGTCTGTGCCTGTATTCATAAAGCGTCTTTGTCCATGTAATCTTACTCATTATGATCTAAAAGACTAAACTGATCTTAGATCAGCACTCAGAGGCTTTATTACGGGTCCTGTTCTCTTACCTGGAACCACCTGTCATGCTCACAGAACTTCTCTCCCAGTCCAGCATAGAAGGCATTGAATCTCTTCTCCTGGAGGCAACCATCCATCAGCACGTGGATGATCTACCTCTCCTGCTGGTCCTTTTGCCCCAGCCTGCACACAGAAAAGAATGTAGTGTCACATCCTGAAACTTGTGACAACGACTAGCTTGGCATGAGAGCATTTCCGTAGTGCAGAAGGGGTTGGGATACAAAACACACCGTATCAGCTTCTCAAAGGCATCCAGGTAATCCTCGCTGGTCATTATGACGCAGAAGATATTTATCCTGATGTCTGTGTTCATTCTCTGTTTCCAGGCCAGGTCTAAGACCTTTTAGCTGAACTGAGTAGACAGATGAAGGGAAAATGCTATTATGATCAGTACAACACATTGAACATTTTGTCGAGTTCAGAATTGCAACTCAAATGCAGTGATATGCAGTCAGGGTAGGCAGTGCGTACCTTATGATAATCTAATAACAAAAGCCAAACAAAAAATAAAATGAAATAACAAAAAAAAGAATGACAATTTGTTGTATAAGGTTTTTTTCTCAATGATTCTGGTGGTTTTTATGCTCAAAATCTCTACATTTGCTAAAACTGCATCAAAACCTCAGGAAAGGTGCCAGGGTCTCCATGCCTTCCTTCCCATCCATTCCAATTGTTGACGAGCCCGGCCGTTCCTGACTCCAGTCACTGTTTGGACAGGGTCAGCATAGGCCTTGCTGGTTTGCCTAGCTCCATTCGTTACATTGAGACAATTTCATATTTTGCGGATGCGTATTGCCTAAAAATATTGTGTGGGTAAGCTCTGCACATTTGAGCATGTCTACATAGTTTGGCGCTTGCATCCCTTGAACTGAACGAAGCTAGCTAGCTAGCAAAAACAACCTGACAAATGGATCTCAAACAATTTTCCATGTTGGATTTCCAAGGAAAACTTGGTATAATTCAGAGGTAGACTAACACCTGAGCTTCCTGACCTTCATCAGAGGAAGGGACAGAATATCATGTGATCAAATGCACCACACTCGGCCTGACAGACACAGCAACCCTGAGCAGACGGCCGATCAGAGATGAGAGGAGACCAATGTTTTACAACATTTTGGAAAATATCAGTGTTCAAATGAAAACCAGGTTTGATCATTTTGTCATACTTGGCCCTTAAGTGCTGTCACCGAGAGGTTCACTCTAAAGGACAGACGAATGGACTTAATTTACAAGTAAAGGTAGGCCTAAATGCATTATCCTTTGCAATTTGCGGGTTAGGCCACTGTTGAATGAACATGAGAATAGAGAACATCCATTTGATTTATCAAGAGAGAATACAATTGTATTTATCAAGCGAGAATTTCGTTTTGATTAGACACTTTTTTGATGTTTTGAACTGCATTTTTCTGTCATTTCTATTGTTGATATGGACATTTCTTTAGAACCTTAATTATTATATATGTGTGTGTAATAATATTTCACATAATATTATTATTATTATCATTATTATTATTAGTGTGTACGTGCGCACAGTGCATTGGAAGAATTGTAAATCCATTGTGAAAGGCTATGGAGTTTGCGTTGCAGAAATAGCCACTCATCACAATTCATTTTTGAACATTTAAGTACACTACTAATCACAAGATGCAGATTATTTACCTGGTATGGTGCAGATGACACACATTTGCTATAACTGATTAATTTATGAAGCGTCATAGCTGTCTGTTAAAACTGAAAGTGTAGCCTCTGGATAAGATTCCAGACATCCACAGCATTCTTTTCATTCTTGCAGGAACTGCTATTTTCTATCCTCAGTTATTTTATCACCAATGACCCAGTGACGTGCAGGCAGGGTAGGCAGTGCTTACCCTGTGATAATCTAATAAAAAAGATGTTATGAAAAGCCACAAAGAAATACATGTAAATCGTTTTTTGTTATCTAATGTTTTTTCTCAATGATTCTGGTGGTTTTTATATTCAAATAATTGTTTGAGCTAAAACCTCAGGAAAGGTCATGGTCATGCCTTTCTTCCCATACATTCAAATCATTGACGCGGATGGCCATTCCTGACTTCAGTGACTGTTAATGGACAGAGACGGCATAGGCCTTCCTGCTTTGCCTAGCTTCAATCGTTGCATTGAGATGATTTCATATTTTGCACATGCGTATTGCCTAAACATGTTGTGTGGTAAGCTCTGCACATTTGGGCGGGTCTACATAATTTGGCGCTCTCATCCCTTTAACTGAACAAAGTTAGCTAGCTAGCTAGCAAAAACAAACTGGGTAAATGGACCTCCTTCACTCATAGCGGTGGGAAGTAGTGGTGCTGAGGGTCCTGCAGCACCCCCTGATGAATCAAAATTTAAAATAATATATATACACTACCAGTCAAAAGTTTGGACACATCTACTAATTCAAAGTGTTTTCTTTATTTTTACTATTTTCTACATTGTAGAATAATAGTGAAGACATCAAAACTATGAAATAACACATATGGAATCATGTAGTAACCAATAGTCTTAAACAAATCAAAATATGTTATATTTGAGATTTTTCAAATAGCCACCCTTTGCCTTGATGACAGCTTTGCACAGTCTTGGCATTCTCTCAACAAGCTTCATGAGGTAGTCACCTGGAATGCATTTCAATTAACAGGTGTGCCTTGTTAAAAGTTAATTTGTGGAATTTCTTTCCTTCTTAATGCGTTTGAGCCAATCAGTTGGGATGTGACAAGGTAGGGGGGGTATACAGAAGATAGCCCTATTTGGTAAAAGACCAAGTCCATATTATGGCAAGAACAGCTCAAATAAGCAAAGAGAAATGACAGTCCATCATTACTTTAAGACATGAAGGTCAGTCAGTACAGAACACTTCAAGAACTTTGAAAGTTTCTTCAAGTGCAGTTGCAAAAACCATCAAGCGCTATGATGAAACTGGCTCTCATGAGGACCGCCACAGGAAAGGAAGACCCAGTTACCTCTGCTGCAGAGGATAAGTTCATTAGAGTTACCAGCCTCAGAAATTGCAGCCTAAATAAATGCTTCACAAAGTTCAAGTAACAGACATCTCAAAATCAACTGATCAGAGGAGACTGAGTGAATCAGGCCTTCATGGTCGAATTGCTGCAAAGAAACCACTACTAAAGGTCACCCATAAGAAGAAACTTGCTTGGGCCAAGAAACACGAGCAATGGACATTAGACCGGTGGAAATCTGTCCTTTGGTCTGATGAGTCTTTGTGAGACGCAGAGTAGGTCAACGGATGATCTCCGCATGTGTGGTTCCCACCATTAAGCATGGAGGAGGTGGTGTGATGGTACTTTGCTGGTGACACTGTCTGTGATTGAATTAAAATTCAAGGCACACTTAACCAGCATGGCTACCACAGCATTCTGTAGCGATACGCCATCCCATCTGGTTTGCGCATAGTGGGACTATCATTTGTTATTCAACAGGACAATGACCCAACACACCTCCAGGCTGTGTAAGGGTTATTTGACCAAGAAGGAGAGTGATTGAGTGCTGCATCAGATGACCTGGCCTCCACAATCACCCGACCTCAACCCAATTGAGATGGTTTGGGATGAGTTGGACTGCAGAGTGAAGGAAAAGCAGCCAACAAGTGCTCAGCATATGTGGGAACTCCTTCAAGACTGTTGGAAAAGCATTCCAGGTGAAGATGGTTGAGAGAATGCCAAGAGTGTGCAAAGCTGTCATCAAGGCAAAGGGTGGCAAACTTTGAAGAATCTAAAATCTAAAATATACACTGCTCAAAAAAATAAAGGGAACACTAAAATAACACATCCTAGATCTGAATGAATGAAATAATCTTATTAAATACTTTTTTCTTTACATAGTTGAATGTGCTGACATCAAAATCACACAAAAATTATCAATGGAAATCAAATTTATCAACCCATGGAGGTCTGGATTTGGAGTCACCCTCAAAATTAAAGTGGAAAACCACACTACAGGCTGATCCAACTTTGATGTAATGTCCTTAAAACAAGTCAAAATGAGGCTCAGTAGTGTGTGTGGCCTCCACGTGCCTGTTTGACCTCCCTACAACGCCTGGGCATGCTCCTGATGAGGTGGCGGATGGTCTCTTGAGGGATCTCCTCCCAGACCTGGACTAAAGCATCCGCCAACTCCTGGACAGTCTGTGGTGCAACGTGGCGTTGGTGGATGGAGCGAGACATGATGTCCCAGATGTGCTCAATTGGATTCAGGTCTGGGGAACGGGCGGGCCAGTCCATAGCATCAATGCCTTCCTCTTGCAGGAACTGCTGACACACTCCAGCCACATGAGGTCTAGCATTGTCTTGCATTAGGAGGAACCCAGGGCCAACCGCACCAGCATATGGTCTCACAAGGGGTCTGAGGATCTCATCTCGGTACCTAATGGCAGTCAGGCTCTGGCAGTGCTCCTCCTGCTCCTCCTTGCACAAAGGCGGAGGTAGCAGTCCTGCTGCTGGGTTGTTGCCCTCCTACGGCCTCCTCCACGTCTCCTGGTAGCGCCTACATGCTCTGAACACTACGCTGACAGACACAGCAAACCTTCTTGCCACAGCTCGCATTGATGTGCCATCCTGGATGAGCTGCACTACCTGAGCCACTTGTGTGGGTTGTAGACTCCGTCTCATGCTACCACTAGAGTGAAAGCACCGCCAGCATTCAAAAGTGACCAAAACATCAGCCAGGAAGCATAGGAACTGAGAAGTGGTCTGTGGTCACCACCTGCAAAACCAGTCCTTTATTGGGGGTGTCTTGCTAATTGCCTATAATTTCAACCTGTTGTCTATTCCATTTGCACAACAGCATGTGAAATGTATTGTCAATCAGTGTTGCTTCCTAAGTGGACAGTTTGATTTCACAGAAGTGTGATTGACTTGGAGTTACATTGTGTTGTTTAAGTGTTCCCTTAATTTTTTTTGAGCAGTGTATTTTGATTTGTTTAACACCTTTTTGGTTACTACATTATTCCATATGTGTTATTTCATAGTTTTGATGTCTTCACTATTATTCTACAATGTAGAAAATAATCAAAATAAAGAAAAACTTTACTCGGCAGGTAGCTTAGTGGTTAAGAGCGTTGTGCCAGTAACTGAAAGGTCACTGATTCTAATCCCCGAGCTGACTAGGTGAAAAAGCTGCCGATGTGCCCTTGAGCAAGGCACTTAACCCTAATTGCTTCTGTAAGTCGCTCTGGATAAGAGCGTCTGCTAAATTACCAATATATTTATTATTTATTTATTTAATTATTTAAAAACCCTTGAATGAGTAGGTGTGTCCAAACTTTTGACTGGTATTGTATATTTCTTACGACTTTTGGGAGCATTTCTTCCCCCCACCAAATTAGTGCACTAGGCCTTTATTACTCCTGTACGAGCGGAGCGGAGTAAAATCCGTTAGACAAACAATTTCAGTACCCCACCGCAAAACATCTTCCCGTGGCCATGCCTTCACTTCACCTCAAACAATTTTCCAAGTTGGATTTCCAAGGAAAACTTGGTATAATTCAGATGGAGACCAACACCTGAGCTTCCTGACCATCAGAGGAAGGGACAGAAAATCATCCGATCGAATGTACCACACTCAGCCTGACAGACACAGCATCCCGGAGCACACAACTGATCAGAGATGAGAGGAAAGTTTTACAACATTTTGGACAATTTCAGTGTTAAAATAAAACCCAGATTTGATCATTTTGTCATCCTCGGTCCTACAGCGCTGTCACAGAGATTCACCCTGAAGGACAGATGAATGGACTTAATTTACAAGTAAATGCATTTTCCTTTTCAATTTGCAGTTTAGGCTACTGTTGAATGAACATGAGAATAGACAACATCCCTTTGATGCATTTCATTTATCAGGTTAGAATTTTGTTTTGATGAGACACTTTTCAGTCATTTCAATTGTTGATATGGGATTTTCTTCAGAACCGTATTTATTACATATGTGTGTAATAATATTTCACATATTAATATTATCGTGTGTGTGTGTGTGTGTTCGCGTTTGCGCATTCCATGGGCTGTGCATTGGAAGAATTGTAAATCCATTGTGAAAGGTTATGGAGTTTGCGTTGCAAACTATTTGGATGAAATGTAACTGTGGATGCTACATCGGTCTATGGCCGAGCTGAGTTGAGCAGTGTGCCATTTTGTCGGATGATATGAAACATGTAGCCATCAGAAGATATCGCTTTTGTATCTTGGCTACATTGGTTTTTACATTTGGTGAAAATTGTTTGTCAATTTCGGTTAATAGCCTATGTCACTCTGGTTGATGGAGCTATCTGTTGTATGGTGAACTTGGCCTTCATCAAGGTTTATTTGTGAGTAAATCTGGCTTTGACAATAGCCAGTGTCTACCCAGCCACCGAGCTCACCGCACGTCACTGCTCAAATGTTCATATGAAAGAGCTGCAGTAATGATTTGGTGGAACACCAGGGGCCATATGTATCAAGCATCTCTGAATAAGAGTGCTAATCTACGATCAGGTCCCCCCTGTCCATATAATCTTATTCAGTTTGAATCAGCACGCCTACTCTGAGACACCTGATGCATACGGCCCCAGATCTTTTAGGGTTCTAGTACCTCTCCTTCTGCAGTTGTCTGTTTGACGATGAGCACACAATCCACCAGCGGCCCACCTGCTCTGCAGCCAGGAGGTTCTCCAGAGAGACCCTCAGCTTCACATCACTGCCCCCTGAACTCTGGTGGATCCGAACACAACAGTTAAAACTCATTATTCACATAACGCTCCAGGGTGAAGTTTTCCCTAATTACAGATCTAGGCACAGCTTCCCCTTCCCCTTCCCCTTCCCCTTCCACAATCCCAACCTTAAATGTAAGTGGGGTAAATGCTAAACTGACCCAAGATCAGTGTCTAGGGGCAACCTCACCCTACTCCTTCACACTCCCCTCATCTGGGTGCTCCAACCTATAACATAAACTGCTATGTGAGATTATAGTGCCCCCTGGCGGCAAGTGATATATTCTTGTGGTTGAAACATCAACAATGGAAGAATATTTCATGGCTGAGCAAAGAATGGTTTGAGGTTATGATATGACAGTTGTACTACATTTGTTAGTAAGTATTAAATTAATCAGATCCATAACCCACCAGGGTTCTTTGTAGCTTTCGGAGTCTCTCAACAGGCTCTGGGTCATAGCCTGGGATCTTCCTCATATCGTTGTTCTTCAGGGCCAACATGGTCTCCAGCATGAATCGCACCTAAAGATAGAAAAGATATTCAGAAGAGAGTTGGCTTGTTATTCATTTACGACTGCTACTTTGACTGCTAATGAATGCTAATTGCGAGTTGCTCTTGATAAGAGCTGCTAAATGAGCAAAATATAAATGTAAAACGACCATGTTCGAAAGTGTTACCACCAATTAGGTGCATTTCAGAGTATAGATAGAGGGTGATGTTGAGAGTGGTGTTGTGTGGTAGCTGTGACAAACCGTACCCTGTTTTCATCCTGAAACTTGGTGCCCACACCGCTGGCCTTGCGCTGGGCCTCAGAGATGAGCTCTTTCAGCGCCAGGGCATCATCCTTCCACAGGGCGAAGCCTACATTCTTCAACAGGAACAGAACTAGCTCAATGTCCTTCTCGGTGAAGGCCCCCACCGGCATCTTCAGGATGTCAAAGATGAGGAGGGCGTGCACCACCTGGAAGTTGTAGAGATGTGCCACCATGGCCACCAGGTTGTCACACTCCTTGCCTTCAAATGGTACATTGTGTCAAAGAACAGAAAATTAAGCAAGTCATTGGAACCTTGAATTAATGGAGAGTATGTGAATGTGGGGGGTAGCTTATAAAGGAACTGGAGACAAGTCACACTGAGCACGTAAATCAAACAAACCACAAGCTAATGATCATTCACAGGTTAATGGTTACTCCTTTTCTCACACAGACTGTGTTGTTCCAAAATACTATTTTCTTCTTTCTACATTTACATCATTTAGCAGACGCTCTTATCCAGAGCGACTTACAAATTGGTGCATTCAACTTATGATAGCAAGTTGGACAACCACTTTTTCTTCTTCTTTTCTTTTTTATGGGGGGGTAGAAGGATGACTTTATACTATTCCAGGACGAGAGAACTTGGGAAGGTCGAACACCAGACGGGCTGCGGCGTTCTGTGCTCTTATCAGAGGAGCATACAGGGGTGAACTAAAGGTCAACTAAAAGTCACCAAGAGAGAACAGAGTTCTAGACAATTACACCTCTACAAATCCATTAGGATTCAATCGTAATTCTTAGTTGATTGTGACAAGCTAGCTCCCTCACTTATAAAATATGTCTGCATCCCAAATGTCACCTTATTCCCTCTATAGTGCTATATTTTTGACCAGGGCCCACAGGGCTCAATTCTGTTGATGAGGTTTGAACCTACCTCAAGCCCCACTGTGTGATGCAGGATACTGACAAGCAGGACGTGTTCCATGAGCAGTCTGTCAAGCATCAGGGCTGGGGTGACGCGGGCTGCCAGGAGGATCTCTGTCAGGGTATCATTTATGGTCTTCCGGCTGGAGCTCATGTCCAGCTCCTCCAGCTGGCCACTGATGGATGCTGTGTTGGCCTCACTGAGCCTACGGAGGAAAATGCAGAACAGGACAATGACGTTTGAACTAAGATGGACGCCAAAACATCAGTGCTGATTTAGGATCAGTTCTGCCTTTTGGATCACAATTAATATGATTACATGGACAGGGGGGGACCTGATCTTAGATCAGCATTCCTACTCTGAGATGCTTGATACATACAGTGGGGAGAACAAGTATTTGATACACTGCCGATTTTGCAGGTTTTCCTACTTACAAAGCATGTAGAGGTCTGTAATTTTTATCATAGGTACACTTCAACTGTGAGAGACGGAATCTAAAACAAACATCCAGAAAATAAAATTGTATGATTTTTAAGTAATTAATTTGCATTTTATTGCATGACATAAGTATTTGATACATCAGAAAAGCAGAACTTAATATTTGGTACAGAAACCTTTGTTTGCAATTACAGAGATCATACGTTTCCTGTAGGTCTTGACCAGGTTTGCACACACTGCAGCAGGGATTTTGGCCCACTCCTACATACAGACCTTCTCCAGATCCTTCAGGTTTCGGGGCTGTCGCTGGGCAATATGGACTTTCAGCTCCCTCCAAAGATGTTCTATTGGGTTCAGGTCTGGAGACTGGCTAGGCCTCTCCAGGACCTTGAGCTGCTTCTTACAGAGCCACTCCTTAGTTGCCCTGGCTGTGTGTTTCGGGTCGTTGTCATGCTGGAAGACCAGCCACGACCCATCTTCAATGCTCTTACTGAGGGAAGGAGGTTGTTGGCCAAGATCTCGCGATACATGGCCCCATCCATCCTCCCCTCAATACGGTGCAGTCGTCCTGTCCCCTTTGCAGAAAAGCATCCCCAAAGAATGATGTTTCCACCTCCATGCTTCACGGTTGGGATGGTGTTCTTGGGGTTGTACTCATCCTTCTTCTTCCTCCAAACACAGCGAGTGGAGTTTAGACCAAAAGCTCTATTTTTGTCTCATCAGACCACATGACCTTCTCCCATTCCTCCTCTGGATCATCCAGATGGTCATTGGCAAACTTCAGACGGGCCTGGACATGCGCTGGCTTGAGCAGGGGGACCTTGCATGCGCTGCAGGATTTTAATCCATGACGGCGTAGTGTGTTACTAATGGTTTTCTTTGAGACTGTGGTCCCAGCTCTCTTCCGGTCATTGACCAGGTCCTGCCGTGTAGTTCTGGGCTGATCCCTCACCTTCCTCATGATGATTGATGCCCCACGAGGTGAGATCTTGCATGGAGCCCCAGACCGAGTGTGATTGATCGTCATCTTGAACTTCTTCCATTTTCTAATAATTGCGCCAACAGTTGTTGCCTTCTCACCAAGCTGCTTGCCTATTGTCCTGTAGCCCATCCCAGCCTTGTGCAGGTCTACAATTTTATCCCTGATGTCCTTACACAGCTCTCTGGTCTTGGCCATTGTGGAGAGGTTGGAGTCTGTTTGATTGAGTGTGTGGACAGGTGTCTTTTATACAGGTAACGAGTTCAAACAGGTGCAGTTAATACAGGTAATGAGTGGAGAACAGGAGGGCTTCTTAAAGAAAAACTAGCAGGTCTGTGAGAGACAGAATTCTTACTGGTTGGTAGGTGATCAAATACTTATGTCATGCAATAAAATGCAAATTAATTACTTAAAAATCATACAATGTGATTTTCTGGATTTTTGTTTTAGATTCCGTCTCTCACAGTTGTAGTGTACCTATGATAAAAATTACAGACCTCTACATGCTTTGTAAGTAGGAAAACCTGCAAAATCGGCAGTGTATCAAATACTTGTTCTCCCCACTGTACATACGGACCCTGAGCATCCCTAGCACCATAACATGAACTGATGTTTTGATATCTGATCAAAAACATGTCCTCTTTGCTTGATCAAAGGTGACAAATCCAGTGCGACGGTCGACACTCAACAGAAGAGGGTCAAGGAACAGTGATTAGGGTGACAAAGCATTTAGAGTAATCAAGATAAAAACCATTAGGACATACCAATTTGATTTTACTGTATAACGGATGCCCCGCTTTACATTTCCACCTCCCCCAAAAAACATATTTTTACAGCCATTCTTTTAAACGATTCCTTTTGACGAATCAAATGTTTCACTTCGCCATTGTAGTGGTTGGGATTCGGTTCAATCGAATCATGGAAATCAAAATAAATGTTTGTGAATCACAAACAGTAAAAAAAAAAAAAAACATATTACCCTTCCTTTTGGATTATGGTCGCTGCAAAACATGTTTTGTAGAAATGTTAAGTTGATTTGGGCATTTAATTTATTGCACCTTAATAGATGCTAGTTAGACTGCAGTGAACATTTATAAGCTAAGATAAATGACTGAACTAGAATAGGTACATTTCCTGTAGCATGGTAGTGGAAGATTTGTTAAATGTAGAATTCAAGCTAAATAGAAGCTGAAACAGTTCAATATAAGAATAGGTCTGATTACTTAGTAGAATGCTACATATTTCAGCTAGCACATCAATTATATGAAAAAGGGCAGAACTAAAGGGCAGAAAAAAAATGTGACAAACTTGGCTGCTACATGCTTTTAATGGTGCTATCCAACACCTGACTCCAACGTAGTTAATTAGGGGTATACCCTGACTGGGACTCAAACCCTGGTCCCTGTGACTGTCATTCCAAAACCATTATACCAAAAGGCAAAAATCTCTTGGTGAGGTCGCTAGATGTTGAACTAAGGTTGGATAGTATTTTTTTTTAAAGGGGTTCAAAAATTAAAGTGTAGGTAGCATAAACATAACCACATGTCACATATGGATTTGCATTAGTATACGCATCAAAAGTCCCAATGCAAAGTTACACCTCATTTTTTTCTCCCTTCGAGTTATTACATTAAACCGATTCAGAAGAATGCTGAAGTCATGTTGGAAAATGTTTTCCTGCGGGGTGAGGTGGAGGACCCGGGAAGCAAGCCTATTCCCTATAATGTAAACTCCCAACAGAAAATAATATAGGGGAAAATAATAAAGAAGGAAAATATATTTAATTAGTTTACTCCAATTAGGGGCTAGGGTGGTAGAGTTTGGGGAAAATAATTAAGAAGGAAAATATATTTTTAAAATAATATGGCGCAGCGGTCTAAGGCACTGCATCTCAGTGCTTGAGGAGTCACTACAGACCCCCTGGTTCGATTCCAGGCTGTATCACAACCGGCCGTGATTGGGAGTCCCATAGGGCGGCGCACAATTGGCCCAGCGTCGTCCGGGTTTGGCCGGTGTAGGCCGTCATTGTAAATAAGAATTTGTTCTTAACTGACTTGCCTAGTTAAAATAAAGGTAAAAAAAATATATATATATATATATGGGGGATTGGAAATGATGCAGACAATTACATTTATAGAAGCCTAAATCTATCTGCAGTGGATCTACCCCCTAAAAAAAAATATATATATATAATCCAACATAAATAACTTTACGTGTATAACTTCAAATTAAACGAAATCAAGGTCACATCTAGATGGTTTTCAACATTAGTTATTTATTGTGTAGGCTGCTTTTCTACTTTAAATAAAATAGTGAGAGAAAAAATGGCCACGTTAGCTACCGCCGGTGACGTGACCGTGACAGCCTGTAAGAAGTACTTCAAGTCTGCAGGCAGGCCAATACAACACCGGTGCACTGGTCGCCGGCTTATTGACTCGTTGTGCACCCCAATCAGCCGCAAAACAATTTGCCGATTCGCTTTCCATACACCCACTCCTTTCGACACACCCACTCGCCCATACCCCGGTTGTCATATTGGGCTGCAGCTACCCATACTTGTGTCTGTCAGCTAGCGCGCTAGCACTAAGCCAAGGTGGAAAAAGTGACAGAACTCCGGTAGCCTACTTCACAGAGAACATGCCGAAAAATTCACTAAACAAAAAGGAGAACAGACGAGGTACTACAAAATCAGAGCGGATATGATTTTCTCTTTCGTTCGAGAAGACGGCACCAGAGCCTGCCATGCTAGCGGGTTCCCACTACATAACACAGCCACAAGGTCCATGAAGAGTAGCTGCATGGCCGCACCGGCCCCATCTGCTTCTTGTTTACATATGTGATTGGTGGATTGTAGCTCACCACCGCCAACACTCGGTCTGGAATGTAATTACATGCTTGAGCTAGCTACCGAGCTAGCATACGAACTCTGTAGCACAGAGTAGCTCCTCCATATGATGTCGAGAAATAGTGTATTCTGGGTAGTTTCAAAGATATCTGGAAATAAGTTAATAAATATGTAATAACACAAAAAAATTACTATGTTTGTACTTATAGGTAACCAAATCGTGACTACAACTAATTGAAGTCTTTGACCACACTTTGTTGTTACATTGGTTAGTAAAAACTCATGCTTCCTACCCTTTAAATGGCCTTACCGGTTCACAAGTCCTTTGACTTGTCTCTTCAGTCTCTCCAGCTCAGCTTTGCACTTATCATCGCCGGACGGGGCAGCCTATATATACACTGAATAGTGTTTAATTCTCAGTCTATACATTTAGGTCCAGTTTCCCGGACACAGATTAAGCCTGATGCTGGAATAAAAAGTATGTTCAGTGGAGATTCTCCATTGAGCTTGCTTTTTAGTCCAGGACTAGTAGGCTTAATCTGTGTCCAGGAAACCGGACCTACAAAATATACATGTTGCTGAAATTCACAAATGAGATTCTAATTGGGCAATTTACAGTTTCCGCCTTAACCCCTGCAAGCTCCCTCCTCTTCTGCTGCTTCTTCTTCCGAACCTGCACTACCACTCTCATCCATTCCATCTACTTCCTCATCAATTTCATCTTCCTCCACATACTTGCCATCCTCCGTATTGGCATCCAGATCTCCATCACTGTCTAGTTCGCTGCCCTGCTCTTCAGAGTAATCTCCTAATTCTTCCTCCTCTTTGCCGGACATTTCAGATTCACTGTCTTCCAATTTCCTTAATTTCTCTTTGGCAATGTCCATGTCATCACTGTCATACATCATCCCTGAAGCTGCCGATCCAGCATCCAGTACACCCTGAATGTAATCAAGTCCATCATCAGCAAATGACTGCAGCAGATTATTTTTCCTCTTGTTATACCCAAGAGATCGCTCCAATCTCTTAATTTGCTTCCAAAAGGGCTTTTTTTCTCGATTCCTCAAGTTTTTTTTTGCTTTGCTTTCTTAGAAGGTTTCTTAGGTGCTGTTTTCTCAGCCTTCTCTACTGCTGCAGTCTCAACAGGAGTTGACTTGGGCTGTTGAGCTGCTGGCTCATCTTTCTTCACTGTTCCATTCACCTTTGTTCGTTGTTTATCAGATGGGGTTGCAACTTCCTCACTGTGGATGCTTTGAGAGCCTTCATAGTGATTCTTAATTTTCGTTTTTTTCATCTTTCTTTTCTCCTTACGCATCTCTTTTCAACTTTTCTTCTTAACAAATGTCAAGGCAATGCCATCTTCCGTTTCATCACAGCCTACCTTACTCTTTACAAAGTCGTTAACTGTCACCATATACTTTTGCAATTTTCCGGTGTCTTTCTTTCCTTTCATATTTGCAACAGAGATTACTATCGTTAACTACTTAGCTATGATTTTATTGTTACTTGACGAAAGACACTGACTTTTATAATTACATTCCTTTCTATACGTCTACCGAGTTTCAAGCTTGGCAAGAAGCAAACGCCTGTTTATGAAGCAAAAAAGTTTGTCTATGAAGCAAAAGGCTACCTATCACCTAGTTAAGTGAAATAACCTCTACCGTCGTTACTTCGAAACACATGAAATAGTTGATCAAAACTATCTTAAAACGTCAAATTATTAGACACATGTATCTTCATGAGGCCAGCCATTGTTGTTCATAAACGACCCAGGAAACACATGTGCTACAAAAAATAAAACCAGAAACAGCTTCCGGGTCATTATTTTTGTCATGTATTTTTGGTCGTCACTAGTTACCACAGCCACAAAGTCAGAATGATGGCTAAACCCCGCCTATTCTACAATGTAGCTTCTTAAAATTGGATTTTAAACGTATCCCTAATCTTGACCACACTGCTAACCTTATACCCAACCCTAACCTTAAATTAAGACAACCATTTTTGTGTGTTTTCATGAATTTTTACGATATACGATATAGGCTAACAGTGTGGTTAAGGTTAGTGTTAAAGTTAGGTTTAAATATTTTTTTCAGAAGAGAAATTGTAGAAATGGGCGGAGTTTAGCCATAATTAGGACTTTGTAGCTGTGTTAACTAGCAACGATCCATTCAGTGGGTTTGGATGGCGCCTGAATTACCGTTCTCCTAGCAGCAGGATATTATGCTGGCAGCACGATCGCGGATAAAAAAAATAAAAATAAGAGCCCCCTGCAAAGACATGCTAAGCTTTGCGAATATCGATTTTTTTTTTTGCACTCTACAACTGTTTTTCACAGCATTGTAATAACCAGCTTTGAAAAACGAAATTGATAATTTCACGTATTTTCTTTTTTTTATATTGTATTATTTATACCAGCATTTATTTTGAAAGTTTAAACACATACTGCTATGTTGAAAGCTATTGTGTAGGCTATATTTAAAGAAATACACTTTTAATAAAATACAAATATATGTTATTGGAATTACTCAATATAGTCTGCAAAAATTAAATGGGTCTCTTGTGCTGGGCAACGAGTTTAATAAAGAGTACTTGTGACTCCTTACTCCACCCACTCCATTCACAGCAATGCAATAGACAGTATTTGGCACTTTAGAGATAACGTTTTTCTACCTGTCTCAGCTAAGGTCGGGTGGAAAATACCCAGTAGGGTCTCTACTAACCAAATATGTGTAGTTTTGGAGGGGGACTGTGTGGTACATATCCAGCAACACAGCTTTAAATGACCTGGTGCTACCCCATGGTCCTAAAATCAATACACACTCAACAACAACAAAAAGGAAACACAAATGCCAAACTGTTTAATCAAAACGAAATCTAATTTATTTCCAAGTTAAATGTAATGAATATTAACCAGTATAATCACACTTTCTGAACAGCAATGGAGAACATTATTTACAAGTTATAGGCCTTTATGTGTTGCTTTTCTATCAAGGTTAGCAGTATAGCAGTATACTGTGAAGGCAAGGTGACTGGGAATATGGTCGGATACAAACAGTGTAGTTATTCCCTCCGTAAGGCAATCAAATAGGCAAAACGTCAGTACAGAGACAAAGTGGAGTCGCTATTCAACCGCTCAGACACGAGAGATATGTGGCAGGGTCTCCAGACAATCACTGATTACAAAGGGGAAACCAGCCACGTCGTGGACACCGACGTCTTGCGCCGGACAAGCTAAACACCTTCTTCGCCCGCTTTGAGGATACCACAATGCCACCGACACCGCCCGCTTCCAAGGACTTTGGCCTCTCGTTCTCCGTGGCCGACTTGAGTATGACATTTAAGCGTGTTAGGCTGCCATGACAGACCGCATCCCTAGCGGTGTACTCAGAGCATGCGCAGACCAGCTGGCTGGAGTGTTAACAGACATATTCAATCTCTCCCTATCCCAGTCTGCTGTCTCCACTTGTTTCAAGATGTCCACCATTGTACCTATACCCAAGAAAGAAAAGGTAACTGAACTAAATGACTATCACCCCGTAGCACTCACTTCTGTCATCATGAAGTGCTTTGAGAGGCTGGTTAAGGATCATATTACCTCTACCTTACCTGACACCCTAGACCCACTTTAATTTGCATACCGCCCCAATAGATCCACAGAGGATGCAATCGCCATTGCACTGCACACTGCCCTATTCCATCTGGACAAGAGGAATACCTATGTAAGAATGCTGTTCATTGACTATAGCTCAGCCTTCAACACCATAGTACCCTCCAAGCTCATCATTAAGCTTGGGGCCCTGGGTCTGAACCCCGCCCTGTGCAACTGGGTCCTGGACTTCCTGATGGGCCGCCCCCAGGTGGTGAAGATAGGAAACAACACCTCCACTATGCTGATCCTCAACACTGGGGCCCCACAAGGGTGCGTGCTCAGCCCCCTCCTGTACTCCCTGTTCACCCATGACTGCGTGGCCATGCACGCCTCCAACTCAATCATCAAGTTTGCAGACAACATAATAGTAGTAGGCCTGATTACCAACAATGACGAGACAGCCTACAGGGAGGTGGTGAGGGCCTTGGAGGAGTGGTGCCAGGAAAATAACCTCTCCCTCAACTTCAACATAACGAAGGAGCTGATCGTGGACTTCAGGAGACAGCAGAGGGAGCACGCCCCCATCCACATCGACGGAACCGCAGTGGACAAGGTGAAAAGCTTCAAGTTCCTCGGCGTACACATCACTGACAAACTGAAATGGTCCACCCACACAGACAGTGTGTGAAGAAGGCACAAGAGCGCGTCTTCAACCTTTACAGAGACTGAAAAACAGCTTCTATCTCAAGGCCATCAGACTGTTAAATAGCCATTGCTAGCCGGCTACCACCCGGTTACTCAACCCTGCACCTTAGAGGCTGCTTCCCTATATACGTACATAGACATGGAATCACTGGTCACCTTAATAGTGGAACACTAGTCACTTTAATAATGTTTACATATTGCTTTACTCATTTCATATGTATATACTGTATTATATTCTACTGTATTTTAGTCAATGCCACTCCGACGTTGCTCGTCCTAATATTTATATATTTCTTAATTCCGTTCTTTTACTTTTAGATTTGTGTGTATTGTTGTGAATTGTTAGATACTACTGCACTGTTGGAGCTAGGAACACAAGCATTTCTCCACACCCGCAATAACATCTGCTAAATATGTGTATGTGACTAATAAAATTGGATTTGATTTGATTTGAACCAAGTTTTCAAAACCAATAACAGAGACAAGATTGAAAGACAATACATAATACAGAGACTTGTTGATTATCAAAGTCAGCAAAGGCTTTTTCTGTAAAACATACTCTTGCATGCCATTGTGACAAAGCGTATTCACATTGCCCTCTAATAAGACTGCTTTAGTGAACAAGCATACATAAACACCACAACTACTACCGTCAGACTGTTTTCTAAAATGGGGGCACCGATGAGAAAATGTATAGTTTATTGTCACATCCACCACAAATCCATGCATTGCCAGATACTGTAATGCCAGGTATTTCTGAAGTGGAAGTAGTGTATCCTTTAATTCTCCTTCATACTGGTTGAGGGGATATCACAACCCACCCCTTTTACAGGTAGGCCTATCAAATGAGAGGAAACGCTACCCAGCAATTGGAAGGGAGGTTGGAAGGAGCACAAGTTAAAACAACTATTATTTTATAGAGTATAAAACTGGTGAAAAGTGTATTTCATCCTCACATTGTACTTGCTTAGGACTTTAAATAAGACAGGACATCTAATAAGACAAAGGCCAAGAAATACCGAGTTGGGTGTGGAAAATCGTATGAAAGCTATGCATAATTGGGGTGAAATAAACCTATAGCAACATGATTTTGATTTGACTAGGATACTACCTCAAAAATATTTAATTTGTCACGCCAAGCGATTTACCTGATGGATTTTTTTGGCACGTCAAGGCTGGCCTTGGGCTGATTTAAATACCTAAATGTACAACCATTACCATCACCATTAGGTTAATCTAGGTCGTTAACAGGTATACCATTCCATCATTGTTGACATCGTGTCTTTGTTTACAATTTATTTCACACTGGAAGCAAATAGGGTAAGCAAAAAAACGTGTTCAAGTGTTTTGTCTTTACAACTGAAATTCAACACAACAACAGTAAATTAATGTGTTGTTTTGGAATTAATAACACATGCATGACTAAATGCATATGTCTATAAAACAGTCACCCTCCAAAACGAACCATATTTGGTTAGTAGAGAGAGACACTACTGAGTATTCTCCATATCACTTTAGCTGAAACAGGTAGACAAGTTTTTTTTTCTACAACCCAACATGCCAGTGTCAACATCGTCTTTTTTCATTATTGGTCTTAATTTTTTTTTTTTAAACCATATTTGTTATACGTTTTCATAAATTACTTATTGCGTTTTCTTGTTGGCACAATACAAGTGTCATTAGAATATCATTTGAATGAGTTATCCACATTGTGGTCCTTTGTAGCTCAATTGGTAGAGCAGGGTAGTGGATTCGATTCCTGGGACCACCCATACGTAAAATGTATGCACGCATGACCGTAAATCGCTTTGGATAAAAGCGTCTGCTAAATGGCATATATATTATTGCAATGTTTTGAAATGCGGGATTTTATTTTGAAGGTTTACTTATTATCATACAAAACTGACGTCATTGTTTGTGCTGCTGGCAGAATACTAGTCACAAAAGTGTAGCCGGAGGCGCGATCTTCTGTCGACCGTAGACAGGTTTATGGACGTCAGTTGTACGACTAGTATGTAGTTGGGCAATTGACTTGCATTTGCAATATGAAGAATGGAAGAAGACGATGTTACTATCAGAGAGCAGAATTTCCATAGCCAAGTTCGAGAGTACATTGTAAGTTCATCTCTCTAACGTTAGCTAGCTAGCTTGCTAGCCAACGTTTGATATGTGGCGATGCTGCTTACATTTGATCAGTCAAAAGCAAAGCTAAGCTAATGTTATTTCGCTAGCAAGCAAGTTGCACATAGCTAGCTACCTATGATAACTAGCTAACTTTCCCCACGATATAAACTGCTGACTGCGTTAAAAGTGTAGCTATAATAGTAGTTTGCAGATTACCTACTTTTATTTTAACTCCACAACAAGGGATAGCCACGTTAAGGGCGAAATCTGCGATTTCTACATCAATTTTTGGACTTTTAAATTCTTGAAGAATAAAACGAATGAATGCCTTTAAATTCTTGAAGAATAAAATGTATGAATGCATCATGAGCGGAGTTCAATTGTCTTACCCCCATCAGAACCCAAAATATAAGCTTGTTTTACTAATTTGTTTTGCAAACAAAGTAATTGTAAACAAACACTAACGTTATAGCCTCAAAACATGGTTAAAAGTAAACTATATATTGGTCATGCCTTGCATCTATAACTGTCTATGAATTTGAGTGGTTCCATTTCTCCAGTCCAATCCATCTATTGACCAAATCAGTGGTGGGGCGTCTGCTTTGCTATTGTTTGAACGGCAAATTTATCCTTTAAGTCTCCAACTACGTTAGCTGGCCTCTATTGTTGTCAATATGTCATCTTTCTCTGTCCTTGCTTGTTCAGTATGCTGGTAGTGGCTACCCAATTAGCTATGGGCAATTCCATAGTAACGGAATTATGCTGAGACTTTTTCACTTCGAGATGTTACCAAACATAAAACAGTGATTTAAAAATTATTATAACTATGCACAAGTACTAATTTTAACAATTTCTGCTGAACATTTGACAAAAACAAAAACTGGAAGAAATGTGCAGATGCAAAGTTTGGTAACAGAAATTGTGTAAAATCTCCCTTAGTGTTTGTATGTGGCCACGATTTCCAGAAACTCTGTTAATTATCTGCTCTGAATTAAGATTCAAAGATGTCTGCAGAAAGAATGGGGTGTCAGCTATGACATGGCACCTTGACTTTTGGTTATTGAACTACAGTAAGTGAAGTGGATTTACATCCTGTAACAGAATTACGATAACGGAATTACATAATGGGTCCCTGATCTGTACCATACAAAAATGCATAATTATGAATATAATTCGCTTCATGGTGATGTATCCTGAAAGGTAGAAATATTCAACATCCTCCTTTGCATATTTGGTTATTATTCTACACACTGGCTATTATCCTAATTCCCCCAAACAAGACCACATTTGGTTGGTGTAATGTCATAATCTGAACTGATTATGTTTCACAAGTTTGGATATCACAGTACAGTACAACAGTGTTCAGTAAAGTAGATAAGTACAATACAGTACATTATACTCTACTCTACTCTAGTGTGCTCTACTGTACTGTACTGTCCAAATATATGAAACATAGACGCCTATGATCGGTTCAGATTTGGTCTGACCAGGGCGGACTGACCAAATGTCTACTACTTTTCGATGTCCGGTGTCAGTCGGTGCTCAGTGGGTAAGGATGCTTGTGACAGTAAATGGAATGAGGGTATGTAGTAGGTGTCAGCAAGAGCTGGGAGAGGTGACATTAAGTGGAGTGAGAAGAGAGTGAGAGAGGGGTGGCCAGACTGTTTTCAGTATTGCTTTGACCACCAGTTATGAGCTGAACATAACAGTATGCCAGTGGAAGGGAGGACAGTACTGTAGCAGGTGACCCAACTGTGGTTTGTGACTACTATGATTTCCCATTGTAGCCAATTAAATTGCAGTAATTCCTTGACTGGTATTTTGGTAATTCCGTTACCGATTTGGTAACAGAATTATGAGTTTTAATCACTTAAACTTGATATCAGTAAAAACACAAACTAATTGGTAGGTCTACCTTTACTTGTTACTTCTGTGAAATTTCATTATCCTCCCTCTCTCATGAAAGAGAGAAATTACAAAAGATCTTAAAGATATGTGGGTTTTTGGTAAGATAATTACTAGGCAAAAGGGGTTGTTTCTTTTTTTGTCAATAAAGTTTTTAATAATTGTTTTATTAATATGACATTACACCATTACATAATACTAATAACAACAAAAACATAACACACAGCAACACAGGAAAACAAGACAGCACCTAAAAAATAAATAATAATATAACAAAAGTAATAAAAAAAAATAAAAAAAAACTCCCATTACGCATACATTTGTACTAAATTATTCCCTAGCTTCTCATCCACACGTCCCTTATAGGGTGGTTTCTTAAACTTACAAAAGGCATATCATTTCTCCAAAACTAAATGTGTTGATATTAGTTGGCAGGGGTCTTTACTTCAACATTATTGTTTCAACTTATTTCTAATATCTTTTAAGACTTTTTATGGTAGGTGTTGTCGAAGACCCCTTTTCCATCAGTTTGACCAGAAATCAAAGCATTTGCTTATTCCACATTTTAAGGATGTGTATGCCTTTTTTAAAATTTTTGTTGACTCTTAACTTTCATTTGACACGGTCCTATGAACTTCACATGTTGGTGGTCATGGGTCCTTTTAAATGGAAATGCCCCTATCCTCATTGGCACTCCGATGCCCCCCCTTCTAGCACATAGGGCCTAAGTGATTCTAATATGAAGTGTGACCACCCTTTGTGACCCCCATTTTGTTGCTGTCACTAGAATTATAGCCTAAACATTACAGTGATTAATTTCTCATTGAGTGTATAACACATAGCTAGTGCTGTAGGTGCATATGTACCTTAACATGAGGATCATAGCTCTGGTCCAGGGCGTTAGTTTGCGTTCCTCCACTATGCATTTCTTAGTGGAGGAACTCGCAGTAACACCCTGGACCAGAGCTAGTAGGATGAATGCTTTAAAAATAAAAATAAAAGGTGTGGTCACTATACTGTCCCCAGTATCCTGTGTTGTGAGTTCAGATATCATAGAGGTGTAAAATGCTAGATGAGCTATTTGAGGCTCCAGCAGTGCCCTGCACTTACTCTAAACAAGTCTATGTTATGGGTTGTTGTCTCTGCTGCTATGACTAACAACATTGACCCTCAAGCAGAAAATAATGCGTATCGAAAACGCAATGACTGTTAGGCTTTATCAGTACGTCCACTGAGTCATGCATATGATGGCAGTAGACGCATGAATAATGCAAAACATCAACTTGGTAGAAGCCGGGCAACAATGCACTGCCTGTCACGAGCGAATGTGTGATGAAAGCCTACAGGAGCGGATGTAGGCAAGGATAGTGGGGTTTAAATTATGAGCCTACCGTTAAAAAGAAGAAAGTGAGGATTCTGAGGGATATAGATAAGAAATAGGCCTAGATAGACAGTGGTGCAATTTGACGGTAAGTAAAGTAGACTGTTGTTGTCAGTTGGGCGGCAGGTAGCTTAGTGGTTAAGAGCGTTGTGCCAGTAACCGAAAGGTCGCTGGTTCTAATCCCCGAGCTGACTAGGTGAAAAATCTGTCTGTGCCCTTGAGCAAGGCACTTAACCCTAATTGCTCCTGTAAGTCGCTCTGGATAAGAGCGTCTGCTAAATGACTAAAATGTAAAATGTTGATCACCATCAGCCAGCTCAGGGTTCTCCTGCTGTGTCCTGTCACTCCTGGGCACAGTCAGGTATCCACCCAACCTCACATCTGAAGTTTTGTCAGATTGGGTTGGAGGTGTTGCTGCTGATCAGAGCGCTCACCTTTTTACAGTTTTTCTGGTCTGTTGTCATGTGGTTGCCAATTGAGTTTTATTTTTGAAGGGTTTTGAGAGCCAATCTTTGTCTATCATACTTTAGCAAGATATAATGTGTATTGTCTGCCTGTTACTCCAGCTGAGTTACGTGTTGTGTAATGTGGAAACCGGAGATAGCGCTGACTGTGCTGCTGCTGCTGCGGATGGTTCTAACATTAGGCCTATTTGCTGTCTGTCCCACCGTGCGAAGGGGAATGTGGAATCTTTCTGTCAATGCTGGTGGTCTGAGGCCCAGGGTTTGGGAATGGCACTGTGGAAAAATTATTGAAGTTGTTGCTAGGCCGCCTAATTCCAGGTCATGTTGTATGTAAACTAATTAATGAATTAGCCTAGTTTGTGGTGCTAGTTGAAATTGGAATAGTATGATGACTATTATGGTTTAAACTAGTCTTAGGGCCTTTTTACATAAACAAAATATGTGACGTAAGGTCTACCTTTTTATGACATCAGTTGCAACTTTTCTGTTGACGCTATCTGGTCTGTCCGTAACCTGATCAAGGTTACATGCATGACTGGTATCCATCAGTCCATCCTTCCAACCATCCAGCCAGCCAGCCACCCCCAACTTCCATCAATCATAGCTGTCCTATGGAAATAACAGTACATGATATGTAGTGATGCATATCCCAGCAAACTTGCTGTCATAGACCTCTGTAGCTCAATTGGTAGAGCATTGCGCTTGAAATGCCAGGGTAGTGAGTTCGATCCCCGGGACCACCCATATGTAAAAATCTATGCGCACATGACTGTAAGTCGCTTTGGATAAAAGTGTCTGCTAAATGGCATATTATTATTATTATGTATCGCATGTCCATATATTAGTATAGTAATGTCATAGTACCATATCTGCGTCCGAAATGCCACCTTATTGCCTATGTAGTGTACTACTTTTAACCAGAGCCCTATGGGTCCTGGTGAAAAGTAGTGCACTAAGAAGGGAATAGGGAGCCATTTGGGACACACACCATGTCTATACGGGAGGCAGACCATGTCTATACGGGAGGCAGACCATGTCTATACGGGAGGCAGACCATGTCTATACGGGAGGCAGATACATATACAGTATATCAAATTGTGTTACGTGTTCACATCAATATAATGCCAGATATTGTAACATTGATCATGTACATTAATTGTTTAATTATTTTTGATTGTCTTTTCAGATTTGTTTCCTGCTGTTTGCAGTACTCTACATTGTGTCGTACTGCATCATCACCAGGTACAAGAGGAAAACCGGTATGTAGTCTTGTTCTGTTTTTATGGCGATTGTACTGAAACTACCAACACATGTTGTGGTACCAACTTCAAAAACTGTTTCTATGTAATACTTGCACACCTGAGATGCGCACACAGTCCCAGAGGTTTCACAGCAAATATTGCTGTGCTCTGTCTTTTGTTCACGGGATGTTTGCACACAGAGGGACCATCACATGTTTTTATTTTTTTATTTTTTATTTCACCTTTATTTAACCAGGTAAGCCAGTTGAGAACAAGTTCTCATTTACAACTGCGACCTGGCCAAGATAAAGCAAAGCAGTGCGATAAAAAACCACAACACAGAGTTACATATGGGGTAAACAAAACATAGTGAAAAATACAACTGAAAATATATATACAGTGTGTGCAAATGTAGCAAGTTATGGAGGTAAGGCAATAAATAGGCCATAGTGCAAAATAATTACAATTTAGTATTAACACTGGAATGATTGATGTGCAAGAGATGATGTGCAAATAGAGATACTGGGGTGCAAATGAGCAAAATAAATAACAATATGGGGATGAGGTAGTTGGGTGGGCTAATTTCAGATGGGCTGTGTACAGGTGCAGTGATCGGTAAGGTGCTCTGACAACTGATGCTTAAAGTTAGTGAGTAAAGGTGTTGGGGATGACCAGTGAGATACAGTGGGGAAAAAAAGTATTTAGTCAGCCACCAATTGTGCAAGTTCTCCCACTTAAAAAGATGAGAGAAGCCTGTAATTTTCAACATATGTACACGTCAACTATGACAGACAAATTGAGATTTTTTTTCTCCAGAAAATCACATTGTAGGATTTTTTATGAATTTATTTGCAAATTATGGTGGAAAATAAGTATTTGGTTACCTACAAACAAGCAAAATTTCTGACTCTCACAGACCTGTAACTTCTTCTTTAAGAGGCTCCTCTGTCCTCCAGTCGTTACCTGTATTAATGGCACCTGTTTGAACTTGTTATCAGTATAAAAGACACCTGTCCACAACCTCAAACAGTCACACTCCAAACTCCACTATGGCCAAGACCAAAGAGCTGTCAAAGGACACCAGAAACAAAATTGTAGACCTGCACCAGGCTGGGAAGACTGAATCTGCAATAGGTAAGCAGCTTGGTTTGAAGAAATCAACTGTGGGAGCAATTATTAGGAAATGGAAGACATACAAGACCACTGATAATCTCCCTCGATCTGGGGCTCCACGCAAGATCTCACCCGTGGGGTCAAAATGATCACAAGAACGGTGAGCAAAAATCCCAGAACCACACGGGGGGACCTAGTGAATGACCTGCAGAGAGCTGGGACCAAAGTAACAAAGCCTACCATCAGTAACACACTACGCCGCCAGGGACTCAAATCCTGCAGTGCCAGACGTGTCCCCCTGCTTAAGCCAGTACATGTCCAGGCCCGTCTAAAGTTTGCTAGAGTGCATTTGGATGATCCAGAAGAGGATTGGGAGAATGTCATATGGTCAGATGAAACCAAAATAGAACTTTTTGGTAAAAACTCAACTCGTCGTGTTTGGAGGACAAAGAATGCTGAGTTGCATCCAAAGAACACCATACCTACTGTGAAGCATGGGGGTGGAAACATCATGCTTTGGGGCTGTTTTTCTGCAAAGGGACCAGGACGACTGATCCGTGTAAAGGAAAGAATGAATGGGGCCATGTATGCTGAGATTTTGAGTGAAAACCTCCTTCCATCAGCAAGGGCATTGAAGATGAAACGTGGCTGGGTCTTTCAGCATGACAATGATCCCAAACACACCGCCCGGGCAACGAAGGAGTGGCTTCGTAAGAAGCATTTCAAGGTCCTGGAGTGGCCTAGCCAGTCTCCAGATCTCAACCCCATAGAAAATCTTTGGAGGGAGTTGAAAGTCCGTGTTGCCCAGCGACAGCCCCAAAACATCACTGCTCTAGAGGAGATCTGCATGGAGGAATGGGCCAAAATACCAGCAACAGTGTGTGAAAACCTTGTGAAGACTTACAGAAAACGTTTGACCTGTGTCATTGCCAACAAAGGGTATATAACAAAGTATTGAGAAACTTTTGTTATTGACCAAATACTTATTTTCCACCATAATTTGCAAATAAATTCATAAAAAATCCTACAATGTGATTTTCTGGATTATTTGTTTCTCATTTTGTCTGTCATAGTTGACGTGTACCTATGATGAAAATTACAGGCCTCTCTCATCTTTTTAAGTGGGAGAACTTGCACAATTGGTGGCTGACTAAATACTTTCCCCCCCCACTGTATACCTGCTGGAGTGCATACTACGGGTGGGTGTTGCTATCGTGACCAATGAGCTAAGATAAGGCAGGGATTTGCCTAGCAGTGATTTATAGATCACCTGTAGCCAGTGGGTTTGGCGACAAATATGTAGTGAGGACCAGCCAACAAGAGCGTGCAGGTCACAGTGGTAGGTAGTATATGGGGCTTTGGTGACAAAACGGATGGCACTGTGATAGACTACATCCAATTTGCTGAGTAGAGTGTTGGAGGCTATTTTGTAAATGACATCGCCGAAGTCAAGGATCGGTAGGATAGTCAGTTTAACGAGGGCATGTTTGGCAGCATGAGTGAAGGAGGCTTTGTTGCGAAATAGGAAGCCGATTCTAGATTTAACTTAATGTGGGTCTGGAAGGATAGTTTACAGTCTAACCAGACACCTAGGTATTTGTAGTTGTCCACATACTCTAGGTCAGACCCGCCGAGAGTAGTGATTCTAGTCGGGTGGGCGGGTGCCAGCAGTGTTCGATTGAATAGTATGCATTTAGTTTTACTAGTGTTTAAGAGCAGTTGGAGGCTACGGAAGGAGTGTTGTATGGCATTGAAGGTCGTTTGGAGGTTTGTTAACACAGTGTCCAATGAAGGGCCAGATGTATACAAAATGGTGTCGTCTGCGTAGAGGTGGATCTGAGAGTCCATTGTGTCAAGACTGTATATGGGCCAGAGCATGTGAGCGGAGTTGAGTGGTTGGAAATCCCGCTCATGGCGCTCCATGTCCTTTCCAACCGCTCTGCTAAAAACCTCTCAGAGCTCACTGGAAAAAAAAAACTGCCACTCCAAATTCGCTCCATTCATTAAAATCACAATTTAACCACACCCATCTATTTTTGTGACTACATGGACCTACCACTTGGTTTTGAATGATTGAAACCAAACCATATGGATCTTAATGAAAAGGATTTGAATAAACATGAAAAGGTGAATGTAAGAAGCGCACATCATTTCAAATAGGCTACATGTCGTATTAAACAGCATATAAAAACACAAAATAAGTCAGGAGCCAGACAGCGAGCCTAAAAAAGAACCAAAATGGCTATATTAGAAAAATTATTTAAAGGCTATAGCCTACAAAGAAATACATTATGAAGCATTTGTGATTACCACACAACAGGCTGGTAGGGACATAAAGAGTTCAGCATTTAAACACCATTTTGTTGTATTAAATCATTATAGTCTATAAATTGAGCATATAGGCGGTTATTTACTTAGAATGAAATACTAATTAAACGAAAAATGACTTATTAGTGCCTTTTTAATTCATTTTTAGAATTAATTTTTAGAAGAGGCTCATGTGATGGTGCCTGGAGAGCAGGCCAGCAGCGGAGAACATCCTCTCCACCCCTGCAGAGCCACTGGGGATGCTGAACACCCCTTTGGCCACTCTTGCCAGGCTGGGCAGAGATGCAGAGTTGTTTTTTTTATTTAGGCAAAATAACCCAATCAAAACGGAAAGCTCCTTGAACGTGGGAATATGCCAGGCCTATTGGGTCAAAATCAATTCTGGTCTATTGTATAGATAATAGAACAAAAATGAACGAAACGTTTAAGAGATCTGATTTTTAGTTTATAAATACTTTGCTACAATGACACACCTCATTCCTTTCTTTTAGCATTTGCACATAGTAAGTACACCATCATGCTTTCGGGATGTGTGTCTTTTCAGATTCCACAATGATTCTTTAGTTGTGGACACTACATCACCACACTCCCTCTCTTGCTCTTGGTCCTCATCTTTGTAAGTCACCTTGATTTAGCACCTGTGTGTTTTATCAGTTTCTTTATGGAAATATTTAGCGAACTCCATGACCGTATCTAAAGCAAGGCGCTATAGATAGCAGCACACAAGTAGACTACAAATGCATGCTGGGCCGGGCATGCCCTGAGCTCCTGAAGTGAGCGAAATTGGAGCAGGGGATAAGGCTGAAGCTTCAGCCTTTGAAAATCTCTCTCCACGCTCCAGTCAAATATTAGCCCATATCAGAGAATGTGAGCAGAGCCTCAATTCAACATAATTTTTTCCCCTAATCAATCTACACACAATACCCCATAATGACATGGTCACTCTGACTGAGCTCCAGTGTTCGTCTGTGGA
This sequence comes from Coregonus clupeaformis, assembly GCF_020615455.1. Classification (NCBI taxonomy): domain Eukaryota; kingdom Metazoa; phylum Chordata; class Actinopteri; order Salmoniformes; family Salmonidae; genus Coregonus; species Coregonus clupeaformis. The sequence continues at coordinate 29,741,425 of NC_059225.1, forward strand.
GATGGGAGAGCATTCCAGAAGGACAACCATCTCTGCAGCACTCCACCAATCAGGCCTTTATGGTAGAGTGGCCAGACGGAAGCCACTCCTCAGTAAAAGGCACCTGACAGCCACAGTTTGCCAAAAGGCACGTAAGGGACTCAGACCATGAGAAACAAGATTCTCTGGTCTGATGAAACCAAGATTGAACTCTTTGGCTTGGATGCCAAGTGTCACGTCTGGCGGAAACCTGGTACCGTCCCTACGGTGAAGCATGGTGGTGGCAGCATCATGCTGTGGGAATGTTTTTCAGCGGCAGGGACTGGGAGAATAGTCAGGATCGAGGGAAAGATTAACAGAGCAAAGTACAGAGAGATCCTTGATGAAAACCTGCTCCAGAGCACTCAGGACCTCAGACTGGGGTGAAGGTTCACCTTCCAACAGGACAACGACCCTAAGCACACAGCCAAGATGGCGCAGGAGTGGCTTCGGGACAAGTCTCTGAATGTCCTTGAGTGGCCCAGCCAGAGCCCAGACTTGAAACCGATCAAACATCTCTGGAGAGACCTGAAAATAGCTGTGCAGCGACCCTCCCCATCCGACCTTGACAGAGCGTGAGAGGATCTGCAGAGAAGAATGGGAGAAACTCCCCAAATACAGGTGTGCCAAATTTGTAGCGTCATACCCAAGAAGACTCGAGGCTGTAATCGCTGCCAAAGGTGCTTCAAAAATGTCTAAACTTGTTTTTGCTTTGTCATTATGGGGTATTGTGTGTAGATTGATGAGGGAAAAAAACAATTTAATCCATTTTAGAATAAGGCTGTAACGTAACAAAAAGTGAAGGGGTCTGAATACTTTCCGAATGCACTGTATATGCCTACATTTGGCAGGCCAGGTAGCCTATGGGCCTACTTCTATGCGTGCGCGTCCTTACTCAACATTTTACAGGAGCGCTCCGAACAAAAGACAATGACTAAATTGACAGAACTCGTAAATGGAATTAAATAAACCAAAACTTGTTTCTCACAAGTGTAGCATAGGTTGTGCACTCTGCAAACAATGTGTCCACTCCGACAATGAGAACAGGAAGACTGGAATAATAATAATATTGAATGCATTAAAGGAAATGACCGTAACCAAAGTAACAAACATTGTAGATTAGAAAGTATAGGAATTAACGTAAATGTACATCTGGTGATATACACTACCGGTCAAAAGTTTTAGAACACCTACTCATTCAAGGGTTTATCTTTATTTTTACTATTTTCTACATTGTAGAGTAATAGTGAAGACATCAAAACTATGAAATAACACATATGGAATCATGTAGTAACCATAAAAGTGTTAAATCAAAATATATTTTAGATGTTAGATTCTTCAAAGTAGCCACCCTTTGCCTTGATGACAGCTTTGCACACTCTTGGCATTCTTTCAACCAGCTTCACCTGGAATGCTTTTCCAACAGTCTTGAAGGAGTTCCCACAAATGCTGAGCACTTGTTGGCTGCTTTTCCTTCACCCTGCGGTCCAACTCATCCCAAACCATCTCAATTGGGTTGAGGTCGGGGGATTGTGGAGGCCAGGTCATCTGATGCAGCACTCCATCACTCTCCTTGGCCAAATAGCCCTTACACAGCCTGGAGGTGTGTTGGGTCATTGTCCTGTTGAAAAACAAATGATAGTCCCACTAAGCCCAAACCAGATGGGATGGCGTATCGCTGCAGAATGCTATGGTAGCCATGCTGGTTAAGTGGTGCCTTGAATTCTAAATAAATCACAGACAGTGTCACCAGCAAAGCACCATAACGCCACCTCCTCCATGCTTTACGGTGGGAACTACACATGCGGAGATCATCCATTCACCCACACCGCGTCTCACAAAGGACAGATGTCCACCGGTCTAATGTCCATTCCTCGTATTTCTTGGCTCAAGCAGGTCTCTTCTTCTAATTGGTGTCCTTTTTAGTAGTGTTTTCTTTGCAGCAATTCTACCAATTCGACCATGAAGAGTGTGCAAAGCTGTCATCAAGGCAAAAGGTGGCTATTTGAAGAATATCAAATATAAAATATATTATGATTTGTTTAACACTTTTTTGGTTACTACATGATTCCATATGTGTTATTTCATAGTTTTGATGTCTTCACTATTATTCTACAATGTAAAAAAGATAGAAAAACCCTTGAATGAGTAGGTGTGTCCAAACTTTTGACTGGTAGTGTATATGTGTACATTTTTATATATATATTTGTTACTGCTCGACTAACACAATCTCGGTCGACCAACAGCCTAGCGACCAAACAGTCGACCAGTCGACTAATTGGGGTCAGCCCTACTTGTAACACAACAAAATGTGGAAAAAGTCAAGGGGTGTGAATACTTTTTGAAGGCAACTGTACCTGGTGAAAATGTATACATTTAAATAAACTTCAGATGCATTTGCTGTCCAGTACTGGAAATGCAATCATTCATTTGATATTCATTCTGAGGGAAAGGATTCTCTCAAGATCAAAAGTATATGGCTTTCCATATAATGTTCCATACGATGAAAATAATATGACCCCACACCCACATGAAGTGTGTTGATAGTATAGACAGATGGTCCATGACCATGGATAGAAATGGGCCTATAGCCAGCCTAACTGCAAGTTTGACTATGTGTAGAATCAAAGTAGAAGAATCACTAGATGTAGTCTCCCGAGTGGCGCAGTGGTCTAAGGCACTGCATCGCAGTGCAAGCTGTGCCACTAGAGATCCTGGTTCGAATCCAGGCTCTGTCGTAGCCGGCCGTGACCGGGAGCGCCAGGGTTGTGGGTTCGATTCCCACGGGGGGCCAGTATTAAAAAATAATGTATGCACTCACTAACTGTAAGTCGCTCTGGATAAGAGCGTCTGCTAAATGACGTAAATGTAAATGTAGTCATGATAAACTCTCTTCCACACCCATTGTTCTTGGACAAATATAGAATGTCCAGGTCACCCTGGTTTCTCAAAGCTCCTTTTAAAAGTAGACCACACCACGTCAGAGATCCTCTGTGTATTGTTGTGCCCAGAAAATCTAGGCTGTTCTTTTCTCTGCACCCACGTGGCTACAGTACAGTAGGTACATGTATCAGTCCCGAATGGCACCCTATTCCCTACATAGGCCCTATGGACCCTGGTCAAAAGTAGTGCACTATATAGAGAATAGAGTGCCATTTGGGAAAGGCCCATAGACTAGGCCCGTAGGAAAAAGGGACTCCCTAAGCCAGGTACATTGATGCATTAACGGTAGTCCGACCCAGGATTTGAACCGGGCAACATGGGGTTTGTATTCCCAAGAGGCCCTTCGGTGTCTCTGTAGGGTTCACTTGCTATACCTGCTGTGACTAAAGTGGTTTCCTCTCCCTCAGATGACCAGGAGGACGAAGATGCCATCGTCAACAGAATATCGTGAGTGGAACTGCTTTCAATAAAGCTGTTAAGAAATAGCTCTACTTCTAGTATCTGTGTTTCCTGAATCGATCCTCATGACCCTCAGCCATTCCACATATTTGTTCTATTCCAACACTAGCACACCTGATTCAACTATTCAACTAATCGGCAAGTACTGATTAGGTGAATCAGGTGTGCTTGTGTTGGAATAGAACAAATATGTGGAACGGCTGAGGGTCACGAGGACCGCTTTGTGAAACACTGTGTAGCCTACGTCTTGGTTCGAATGGCTGATGTGGCTTGTCTTTCACATAGCACGCACCACTGCACACCGGGCCTAACCAACACAACTCTGGTAGTAAAGCAGAAACAATAGGCCATATGATTGCAGCCCACTTTGTCATTTGTCCTCTTTGGTCCAGCTAATGGTGATATTGCAAGGGGGAATGGCTGAGCAAAGTAAATGGCATTCCACATGATTTTGATTCTCGAGCCATATATCAAAGTGGTGACCTTGTCCACATCCCACAGAGGACCAGAACAGATGGTGTAGTGTAGTCCTGTGGCCAGCAGAATCTGGCAACCTCCACATGTAGACTGCAGCTCAGGCCCCTGCTCTGCTGGGATGCCAGGTTGGAGGGGAGGGACGGATATAGATTCACATACAGCTCATAGACACTGAAGTGGCCATCTGCTCCACTAGTATTTAAGTTAAGTGATCGACTGGTGTGTGTCCCAAATGGAACCCTATTCCCCATGTAGCTTACTACTTTTGACCAGAGCCTGGTCAAAAGTAGTGCACTATATAGGAGATAGGGTGCCATTTGGGAAGCAGCCTGCTGCACTAAACAACTCTATTCCCTTATTATTAATCCCTGTCACACTGTATAAGAAGATTCTCATAATGTGACACGTAATCTAACACTAATCCTTTAATGACTGTTGGCCTACAGTTATACTTGAGTAATCAAATGTATTTAAATGATTCCTAGCCTGCATGAATGTGGGTGTTGTATGGGTGGACACCGCTCATGTAGATGCATTTGAATGCTGGTGTGTAATTTGTAAGTCGCTCTGGATAAGAGCGTCTGCTAAATGACGTAAATGTAAATGTAAATGTGTAGAACTGTTGCTCTGCCATTCTTATATGAATTAATACTGTAAGATAGGGGTAGGCAACTAGATTCAGCCGCGGGATTTTTGTCAGAGCGAATGGTCGGTGGGCCGGAACATAAATATAATAATTTGTACACTGCAAATTGACCATAACTAAGCCCAAAAATAGATTTTATTAGAAAATAGCAATAATTTCATACCTTGAATACATAGAGACACGATCACATAAGTGTCTTTTTTTATTTGTGGGAATACTTGTGAACAGATTTCTTAAATCAAACTCATTTTAGCTGGGGATTTTAGTTTAAAAAAACAATTATTTACTCAAACTAAATATAGTTTAAAAAAATCACTTGTGGGCTGGTTTAGCCCGCCGGTCTCCTTTTTATCGACACTAGCTGTAAGATAATGTATGTGTCCAAGTTCTTAACAATTCCTTAACAAAACTGTGTGATTTCACAGCAAACTGTAGACTTTCTTACTAATTCCTCTCTTTCTCTCTCTCTCTCTGTGTGTGTGTGGCTGGCTCCCCCCACAGACTGTACCTGTGCACCTTCACCCTGGCCATGTCCGGTGGGGCGGTTCTCCTCCTGCCTTTCTCTATCATCAGCAATGAGATCCTGCTCTCCTTCCCCAAAAACTACTACATTCAGTGGCTCAATGGGTCCCTCATCCATGGTCAGTAGTGTCAGTCACATTTCATCTTGTTTGTGTGGCTGCGTCCCAAATTGGACCCTTTTCCCTATATAGCGCTCTACTTTTGACCAGGGCCCATAGGGTTCTGGTTGAAAGTAGTGCACTGTGTAGGGAATAGGGTGCCATTTGGGACGCAGCCTTTCTGGGGATTGACTTTGTGTTTTGAGTGCTTTGGATTTGGTAGTTCTAGCTTTAGATAAGTAAGGCCTGGTCTCTTTGGATTTGGTTCACTAACCACACGCAACATAACAGAATCACTCATTTTTATACATCCAGTCACAAATATCTGTTTCCATCAGACTGGTGGGGGTTGCGTCCTGAATGGCACCCTATTCCCTGCAAATTGCACTACTTTCGACCAGAACCCTATGGGCCCTCGTCAAAGTAAGTAAAGGGAATATGGTGCCGTTTAGGATGCAATCTGGGGGTTTATCAGAGAATGTTACATTAGTCAAGACCTGATTTATATTTGTGAGCATGACACACCCTAGTCCCGGAGGTCTACAGGGTGTGTAGGCTTTTGTTCTAGCCCTGCACCTGATTCTACACACCTGACTCATGTAATCAACATATCGTTAGCTGAAACAGGCGTGGTGTGATAGTGCTGGCCTAGAACAGAAGAGTGCACACCCATAGCTCTTCAGGAACAGGGTATTAGTAAGCTAACGTAGCAGGCGTAGAAGAAACGCCTGAAACTAGATCCCCTACATACTGGGCTTGACAAGAAGAAATAAAAACTGTCGGGGGAGGTTCTCTTCTGCACTGTTCAACCAATCCAGTAAATGTGGAGGAGGAGTTAAGATGGAGTGTCGCCTTAACGTCCAAAAGCGGAAGTCACGTTGCGTCACAGGCACTCTTTCCATTTCCCTGAAAACCGGAACATCCGGTTGTTGGGGACTCTGCAGAGGCTAGGGTATTACAAACATCTTCATTTGCAGTCACAAGGGGGCATCGGAGTCCATGGTTTAGCAGATGACTGCAGGAATAGATGGTGGCCAGTGGATACTGTGCTTTCTATCTATCCAAAGCAACGCTTTCTCGTGAGACTAGAGATCTGTCCTAAATGCCACCCTATTCCCTACATAGTGCACTATTTAGGGTAGTAGTGCACTATGTAGGGAATAGGGTGGCATTTATGATGCTGTCAAGGTCTGAGAATAATGTGTTTTATTGTAAGGTGTGATTTCTGTCATGTTGTATTTTGCTTGGTGACAATCTTGAAAGATTGATTGATTGTTTAATTGATCATGACTAGCTGGAATGTTGCCCATACAGGCCTGTGGAATCTGGTGTCTCTCTTCTCCAATCTCTGCCTCTTCATCCTGATGCCCTTTGCCTATTTCTTCCTGGAGTCCGAGGGATTTGCTGGATCAAAAAAGGTACAAAACGCACGGTTGCTAACAACTTGCTAAAACCTGTGTATTTTGGTTTTTACAGGCTCTTGTAGTATTGATGAACTCTTGATCTTTCTTGATTGATATCCCCATTGTTTTCACACAACTGTTTGAAATTGTCCACTTTCCACTGTGCCATATCAGAAGTACACCATCTTCATCAATCATGAATCCTAATGATTATGGCCAATGGCTATTGAGTCGACTGTCATAAGCAGAGCAGGTTGCAGAGTAGATAGTTTCAGTCTCTTTTGTTTGCCTGCCTTTCACTGTCTAAGAATATCTATTAATTCCTTTTGACATTATCTCTGTCTGTGTGAGAGGATGTCTAGTGACAGCAGCAGGTGCCTGGTCCTTGCCCTCTCTCTGACTCTCATCAGTTGACCGTAACTGCGACCGCAAAACTCTCATTAACCATGAAACAACGACAATCTGGTCTTCGGCTGCCGCCACATCCTGACAAGCCGTTCCAATAAGCCAGACGCTGCAAACAGTTCAACACCACGGCATCGGCCCCCATGATTTAGGGCCTGATTCGGCCCCCCTCCTCTGCCCTAAAATAAAACTTCAAAAGGACAACCTAATAATCGAGTTGTAAGCCTCAGCGAACTTCCTCGTTTAATGAATTACCCCTGAAAAGAGGCCGGGGCCCGTGTTCTGCGGGTCCATAAAGACAGAACAACATGACGGCACTATAGAGCCGAAAAAGCGCGGGGAAAGATTTACTTTTAATTCACCTCTATCCTGTGTCACAGTTTGAAACCCTTCTGGTTTATGTCCCTCCTGGCAAACTTACATAAAAATGTGTCTGTTACTGTAGTTTACAGCCCCATTTTTTTGGGGGGCCCGGCTGCTAATTTGTTTCGTTTGGATTTCTTGTAATAAAGTCCAGGATGGCTAGGAAGTGGAACACACCAGCCTCTGTCACTTGATGCTTTTGTACCCTTTCATTTTGAACTTCTTGACTGTTTCTTGCTACTGATCATTCGTACATTTGCTGAGAGGAAGCACTGCTTAATGTTGGCTACACATCCAGGTATATTTGTGTATGTGTGGAGAACAGAGGAACGCACCCCGCCGAGTCACTCAACAGACCGACCACAGGATGACGTTAAAAGCTTGATTTTAAGTTTTTATAATGTGATATTAGCCCTCTCTCAATAAGAGTATTAGAGACTGAATATTAGATTTCAGGGGTTTATGTGGCCATAATGTTACGGCACTGAAATGTCCCTTTGACTGCGGAAATGAAGTGAATGATGAATTTAACTGGTAACGGTTTAAGTCAGGCTTTTCATGTGGCTTTGTTTACTTTTGACGAGGGCACTAAAGTTCTCAGAGTTGAATCGAGATTGAAATGTTCTATGCTGTTTTTAGTAGCTCATCACTCAGATGTTCTGTTGTCCAGATGATTAACAGTCTTTCAAATTGTCCAAATTGTGGATGAATCGGAATTACTTACGGCCCAAATGTGGGTATGAACTAACTTTATTCACCGGCGTAAAATACGCCACAATAACCTTATACCTTTTACTCTCTCTGACTTTCTTAGCTGAAAAGATTCATTACTAATGGTTGCAAAATGCTTTTAAATTCGTTGCAGAGAAGTGGCAGATTTTAAATGTCAACTTATAGTTTAGCGTTTTGGCTCCTTGTCTTGTTCCAGAAACCCATTTACGCTGCAGACTGTGTGCCAGCCAGTCATCACCTCATGCTTATACAAAGATATTAGACCAGCTCTACTTTGTGATGAACCCACCACATTTTAGGGCTGGTTGATTTAGGCCAGGGATGGGCAACTGGCCTATCCCTGGCCCGTGGATAATTTTTTTTGGGGAACTCAGTCAGGGTCTGAATTACTGTTGAGAGTTAGAATAGAAAAATACACAAGGTGCAATTTCTAAATTTGGTTGTGCATCAGCAGTTTTTATCTTATGTCAGTCACTGACAGTCACTCAATTAGCCCATGTCAGCAAAAATGTTTTAGATTGGTAAGTTAGTCTAGCCATCTATCTAAACGTATAGTATTCATAGTCGAATTACCGACCGGGGGGCCCCCATTGATTGTGTTAGTCACTCTCACTCCGATATCATATTAAAAACTGCAAACATTTCTCTCCGACAGTCCTACCAATTGTAGAATTGCAGGCAATTAGCTGTAAAATGGCTACATTTTCTCTCCGTCCCATGGCAAAATGTATAGAATTGCAGCAAACTTGCTTTAAAACTGCAACTTTTTCTCTACGCCCCATGGCAAAATGTGGTGAATTACAGGAAATTAACTCAAATTCAAGTTTTATTCTCTCCATTGTCAAGAGGGGGGCGTCATGACGAGTTCAGATTTTGTGGCCCCCACCCCCATCAAAGTTTCCCATCCCTGATTTAAGCTATAATTCAAACATGTTTTTTTTCTTCACATTTTGGCTATGTTTCTTGGAATTTTCGTTTTTGCGATATTACGTTTTTTGTATGAGTTTTGTTTTTATATATTAACGATCAATGATCTATTAATTATCTTTAACTATGAATTATTTTGGTTTTAGCGTATATTAACATATCCCTCTGGTGTGGAGGGTAAAGGCCCTGTTGTGTATTCACCACCAGTAGATGGCATGGTTAGGATGATGGTCAGTCAGTATCTGTATGATGGACCACTGGCCTGAGTGTCCTAGGCCCTAGGGTCTCTCCTCTGCCTTGGCCTCGCAGCTATCCCAGTCCATCCAGACAGCCTTATTTCATAGGCTTCCAAAAAAGAACTTGCTCTCCCATTGTAAGCCTAATTCTTCATACATCCCCTCTGGGTGAGAAGTCTCCAGTTCATATGTGATAGAAATATTACATCATCAACAGAGCTGTTATAAAGTATTGAGTAGCGTTCCTTTTTTGTCTTCCTCCCAATATTGAAAACTCTGCTGATCCTCTCCTTAGTTAGGCTACGTTCCAAATCGCATCCTATTTCCCATAAAGTGCACTACTTTTGACCAGGTTTCATTGGGCTCTGGTCAAAATTAGTGCACTATATAGGGGATAGTATGCCATTTGGGAGACAGACTTAGTCTGACCCAGAGAGTGACCCAGCTATGGGCCAGCAGTTTTCATCTGTTGCTTAAAGAAGCTCCTCATCAATCTAACGCCCTAGGCTAAACCCTGTGATGAAGAAATGTGTGTGTGTTTATTGTGGAGGGGAAACGTCTGAGCTGAGTAAACCGCCTTGTGTTACTAAGATACTATTCTTTGTTGGCGCTCCACAATGGAGCCTGGATGTTTATTTCAAATCTCTCTGCACATGTAGACATTTTTCCCAGGCCTTCGCTCTGGCAGGGGTGGCCGGAGAATATAAAGTGATGTTTACATACCTTCCTTTAAGGTCAGAATGTCTTGCGAAAGCCCCTCTGTTACAATGTCCGTCGCCATGGCAACGTATTAGTTTGAGCTGAGAATGTCTTATTTTCCTCTGTCTTTCAAACGAAATGATCAGCTCCTAGAGGGACTGCGTTTACATTTTTGGGATGAAATTGTCTGTTTATTTTGTAGCTTGTGTTGTGTTTTGGGGTATTAGACCTCTTTCTGTTGGTTTGAAAAAAAGATCTAATGCCTGCTATACAAGGCTGAGATTCAAGTCCAATGTTAATAGTGTAAGTTGGTTTTCAAGATAAAAGTCTTGATTCATTGGATTGATCCCGGGTTTTGGCACAAAACAAGTTGAAGTCTTGATTTAAAGCTGCAATATGTAACTTTTTGGGCCACCTGACCAAATGCACATAGAAATGTGAGTTATAGATCTGTCTTTCTCATTGAAAGCATGTCCAAGAAGCGGTAGATCTATTCTTTGTGTGCAATTTATATGTTTCCCGTTCTTACGTTTCATTTTGAGTCTTTTAAGTTTGGTTTTGTACACCAGCTTCAAACAGCTGAAAATACAATATTTTTTGTTATGGAAAATATATTTCACAGTGGTTTAGATGGTACAATGATTCTCTACACAATGATTGCTTGTTTTGTCACATAAACTGAAATTAGGCGATATATTGACATTTTAGGAAATGGCGGAGCGATTTCTGCATATTGCGCCTTTTAAGGTAGCCAGTAGTTCAGACAGACCGCTCGGTGCATTACTTCGTTTGTCATCTGCATCCGACTTTAATGTACCCAGCCGGCTATACAGTGCCTTCAGAAAGTATTCACACCCCTTGACGTTTTCCACATTTTGTTGTGTTACAGCCTGAATAATTATTTTATTATATTGCGATTCTGTTTTTGTCACTGGCCTACACACAATATCCCATAATGTCAAAGTGGAATTATGTTAATCAAAATGATTACAAATGAAAAGTCAATAAGTATTCAACCCCTTTGTTATGGCAAGCCTAAATAAGTTCAGGAGTAAAAATGTGCTTAACAATTCACATAATAAGTTGGTTTGACTCACTCTGTGTGCAATAATAGTGTTTAATATGATTTTTGAATGACTGCCTCATCTCTGTACCCCACACATACAATTATATGAAAGGTACCTCAGTCGAGCAGTGAATTTCAAACACAGACTCAACCACAAAGACCAGGGAAGTTTTCCAATGCCTCGCAAAGGGCACCTATTGGTAGATGGGTAAAAAAAAAAAGCAGACATTGAATAGCCCTTTGAGCATGGTAAAGTTATTAATTACACTTTGGATGGTGTATCAATACATCTAGTCACTACAAAGATACAGGCGTCCTTCCTAACTCAGTTGCCGGAGAAGAAGGAAACCGCTCAGGGATTACACCATGGTGACTTTAAAAATTGTGACTTTAAAACTGTTAGAGTTTAATGGCTGCGATAGGAGAAAACTGAAGATGGTTACTCTACAATACTAACCTAAATGACAGAGTGAAAAGAAGGAAGCCTGTACAGGCGACCGGCTCGTACATAAAACTGGTGGTAGAAAATTGTGTTTTATTAAGACAGGTGACGGTCATTTATTCTTTGAAGACTTATCAGCCTGACACCTCTTGGTAACGATAACAAGATGGAGTCACTGTAGGGTGAATAAACTCGAGGAAAACATCAAAAGTAGCCTACTGAAGCCTATTCCTCCCTGACCCACGTCTAATGTATTGGCCATGGGAGCTTGTGAGCGATTGGCTCAGGTTAATTTAGAAGGCTTTACATTAAAACTAAAAAGGGGCGTGCTAGTGAAGTATGATTTTTACGGCATTGTTTTTTCCTCTCTCGTCGTACAAGACTGACGTGAAGCGAACGGTTTCCCATGCGCCCACTGCTGTGTTGTTGGGGCGAGTCTTTAGAAGTTTAGTTTGCAGCAGCTTTACAGGGGGAGGCTCTCCAGTCCCCTCCAGACCAGTGACTCCCTCTCTGCTTTCTGTCTCTGACACGGCCGGGGCTGAAGGCCGGGACTGAAGGGTACACTAATAAGGGCCCTTGGCATCTGGTGTGTCTTTAGCAAGCAGAGGCAGAGAATTGGACTGGCTGGGAGTGGTGGATTGGGGTCGGCCCTCTCCCTCCATCCCTCTCCCTCCATCCCAGACGCTCATGTCGGGGAGTGGAGCAATGGGCAGTGGGATGATGTCTGCCACTGTGCGCTGACCTGCTGTAGATTAATGGGGCTGGAGGGAAGGAAGCTCTCTCTCCCCTCCCCCCAATGTCTGGGTCTCGGGGTCTCTCAACCTCTCCCATGCATCCCATGCTATTCTTTATTCTATCCGTCACTATAGTCCCTATCCTCCTTCCTTATTGTACTCATCTGCCCCGCCCTTTCTTTACCTTGTTTACCCTTTTTCTCCCTCTCCTCACTCGTTTGCACAGACCTCGTTTTCGCCCTCTCTCTGTCCCATCTCATTTCCCATCACTCTCTCTCTCTTTCCCTCTCTGTCTTTCTCTGCCCTTCTCTGCCCTGGGGAAGCGGAGGGAATAGCACACCATGGCACAATGACATTCAGCTCTGATGAAACACTGCGTGTGCGCCCCTTTTGGGCCCTGGTCAAAAGTAGTGCACTACGTAGGGAATAGGGTGCCATTCAGGATGCTAGCACTGTCTAGCTATGCTTCTCCAAGGACACACATTGGGATGCATGTATCCATTGTGCTGTACATAGCAGTACCCAGATATGTCGTTTCTGATTCTACCGAGTAAGAGGGTGGCATTGAGCCGTTCAGTGTTGGTATTAGGGCAACCAGTGATTCAGTGTAGAGTTCTTCACATGTCCAAAAAGTTGGATCCGAACAGAACTGACCTCTGGATTTCCTACACAACCCCCAAACGGACCCGGTAATAAAAAATAAAAAGCTAGACAAAGAAAATGTATCAGCTAAGTTGCCCTCTGGTTAATGTATAGGTTTGGCGTGCTATAAGTCATTAACTTCCCCTAACCTAAAAGCAATAGGCTTTATGCAGAGCCGTGGTCGGGTCCACTAGGGTATATCAGCTGTAAGTTAGTTAGACCTCTAATTCAGTGTCCCCTGGGTTGCTGGTGGTTTGGAATGGCTCTCGTGGATGGGTCTGGGTGAGAACACACACAAGTGTAGGTTGTTGCGAGTGTGTGTCGCTGTGGTTGTTTAGAAGCAGTCATCACACACACACACACATTTCTTGGAAGTCTCTGATTCCCTGGTATTCTAGTGGAGCTGCACTGGGCAGAGCAGGCAGCTAGCCCCACGTTCGGCGGTGTGAGGATCGGGGGAAGCTGAATATTTCAGAGTTATTTATATATATATATACAGTATAGAGGTGGGGTACACATTTAGAATGCCAGGAATAGAAACATTCAGCTCGGGCTGGCGCTCGGCTCTGGATGCCATGGCACTCTCCCTTTCTTCTACCGGAAGAAAGCCGCTCTGATGTGATGAATGGGGATTTGATTGGCCTATTTTTAAACGAGTTTTAACTACGTTTCCACGTTTTGATGATTGTGGCGACTGTCTGCATTGCTTACCATTGTAATGAAAAACCTATCTTCAGTATTTAAGAAAACAATTATGCTAATTTGTTATGAAAGAGCAGGGTATAAGTAATGGAATATGTGATACCGGATTAATTCAAAGCTTGCAATTCAGACCCTCTGCTTCCCAACACTTGGTCAACCTTTGTCTGACACTCCACATGAATAATATTAGAGGAGGTGACAGGCATTGCCTTTGCCCTAAATGATCTGAATGGGTAATGATTTGAGTCTTATAAATGATTGAGAGGCCTGGCCTAGAGGGAATACACCTTCAGCATGGCATGGGCTGCTGGTTAAGGTGGACTGAGGCCCCCGAGTGGAGCCGCCTCCTGCAGCAGGCCATGCAAGGTCCTATCCATCTCGGAGCCTCCTTAAGAGAGTGTGTGTGGGACGTGACAGAAGTCCCTGAAAGCATTCCTCTCTCACCTCTTTCACCTCTGGGGACGAGATGCGCTCAGACATTCAACTGTTCTACTCTCCTCCACCATATCTCCCCTTCCCTCCCTCTCTCCATCTCTCTCTCGGCATTGAGATCTCCCTATTGGCCAGTTCAGCTCTGATGTGAGCCGCTAGACTGCAGCATCACGGTAGTTATGTAGCCTGTGCTCAGTAGGAAGAACTGAACACACTGGAGGATAGAGGTTTCAGTAAGCAGGTCAGGATAAAGGGCCTGCCATTATGCCATTTTAGACCAGTGCACTATTTAGGGAATAGGGTGCCATTTGAGACGCAGACATTCCCTCAGTAGACCACATGAGATGCTTCTCTAGATATGAGGTTTATAAGGTCTGCTGAGGGAACATGTCTGCGTCTCAAATGGCACCCTATTCCAAAAATAGTGTACTACATTTTTGCCAGGGCCCATAGGGCTATATAGAGATTAGGGTGCCATTTGGGACGCAGACTTTGTACAGTATATTCAACACTCATTTTCTCACTTTAGAGACTCAGTAGGCCTGCCTGCCTGCTGAGGTGCGGCAGACCGTATCAGACATGGCCACACTGGGGCGCTCTAGACTACACCCACTGCTGTGCTAGAAAATTCTACACAGGTCTATCTAACCTGGGGGGAGGGGGAGGGGGGGGTGGGTGATATTTCAGCAATATGCCATTCCATGTGTGTCCCAAATGGCTCCCTATATAGTGCACTGCTTTTCACCAGGGCTCATAGATAGGGCACTATATAGGGAATAAGGTTCCATTTGGGACGCAAGCTTAGATTTTACAGCTCCACTGTCTGTGTGGGTGAGACTGTTTGCCGAACGTGATTGATTATCGAAATGGTTGTGACGATGGTAACCTAAGTGTTCAGTGTGTAAGATGTGGGATCAATGCTGAGTTTAGAGTTTTAGAAAAGCAGTTCCATTCAAACAGAGGATCACTGCACTATGTATAGTACCTGCCAGAAAGTATCTCCTCTAGAGTGTTGTAAACAGAGGGTGCATCCCAAATGGCACACTATCCCCTTTTAAAGTACACTACTTTTGACCAGAGCCCTATGGGCCTTGGTCAAAAGTAGTGCACTATATAAGGAATATGGTGCAATTTGGAATGCAGCCTCTGTTTCGGGTTTGCGTAGAGCCTGTCCACCTCCACTGGCGGCGCGGGGGGTAAATGGACTCTGTGTGAACAGGTAGAGAATACTTTATTAACCACTCAGCAGTCTGTGACCCGGAAAACCCAAATTACCACAACTCCTGTTTGCGCTGGGCCGCATTAAGAGCACCCCTAATCATCTCCAGATGTAAAGGAAGGCCTGCTCTTAATCTACAGACAGTAGCGAGGCTTCACTTCAGGTTGTTTTTTTATTTAACCGGACCCGGCTCTGAGTCTGGATAGGCCCCTTTTATAGGCTGTATATACTGTTATAGAAGGTGCTTTAACATGGACTTTTCTGGGATCAGTTAAGTATGCGTGGGGCTGTAATATGGAACTGAGAATTTGTCCCAAACAGCACCCTATTCCATACACGGTGCACTACTTTTGATCAGGCCCCTATGAGCCCTGGTCAAAAGTAGTGCACTACATAGGGAATATGCTGCCGTTTGGGACGTAGCCTGAATGTAAAGCAATGGCGTTTCAAATTAGAGAGCGGGATTTGTGTGGGTGATTTTATAGAGAAGGTACTGTAGTAGCTACATTGATATTTGAAGCAACGAAGTGAGACTGCAGCAACACTGGTTGTCGGGAGACTGCAGTGTCTGCAAGGTTTCACTCTATGAACCAAGATAGCATCCCAAATGGTACCCTATTCAAATGTGGGTAGTGTCCGCGCTGAGATTGGAAGGTTGGGGGTTCGACCCCCAGTCAAGTCATACCACAGACTCAAAAAATGGGACCCGACGCCTCTCTGCTTGGCACTCAGCATTAAGGTTAAGGATCGGGGTACCAAACTGTCGCACGATACAGAAACAGGACCTATGCTCGTCCTGCCCTATGGGCCATTCTGGCTCGGACAAGGCGAACTACTTACTTAACATAGGACTCTGTTCATGGGCTCTGGTCAAAAGTAGTGCACTAGTATGTAAGGAATAGGGTGCCATTTGGAACTGGGCCCAAGTGATTCATTCAGCTGATGGGTCATCTTTTAGAATGAGCTTGTTTCGCTGACCCTTCCTTGCCTCACTCAATTCCTAGGCAGTGTGAATAGCCTTAGGAGAACTTGGCAAAATCACAGCTTGTTATGAATAAAAACAGTTACATGACTATTTTTGTTCATCACGTCTCTCTCCTCTCCATCTGTGTGTGTTTCCTCGCAGGGCATTAAGTCACGGGTTCTAGAGACCTTTGTGATGCTCTTCCTCCTCGGACTGCTCATCCTAGGAATAGTCTGGGTGGCGTCCGCACTCATCGACAATGACGCAGCCAGTATGGAGTCACTCTACGGTAAGGCTATGGGGATTCTGGCTGTGTCCCAAATGGCACACTATTCCCAATATAGTGCACCACTTTGGACCAGAGCTCTATGGGCCCTGGTCAAAAATAGTGGACTATATAGGGAATAGGGTGCCATTTGGGACGCAGCCTCTCTCTGTTTCTAGCTGCGTGGTTTGATGTATTGGTTCAGCTTTGACGAATATTTTCTCCCTTTTCCTTCAGATCTCTGGGAGTTCTACTTGCCTTACCTCTACTCCTGTATATCTCTGATGGGGGGACTGCTCCTCCTGAGTGAGTATTGTTGTTGAATCAATGGGAGCATATTCAATGGAATATGTGCAAATTAAATGGAATATTATCTCAATTGACGATTGATGTGCGGCAAGTTCAGTAACACTTTTAATAGAGGCCTAAACTGTACAAGTGTACCAAGTTTCATGCTTTTATGAAAAGGGGGTGGGGGATGGGATCACATATGACTTGGACTAGAAGGCAATTTCTGTAGTAATCCCTAGGTCCCTAATGTGCTAGAAGTGTTTTGGTTGTGTCTCACAACTTGTAACTTCTTCGTCCCCAGTGTGTACTCCTGTGGGCCTGTCCAGAATGTTCACAGTCATGGGCCAGTTACTAGTCAAACCAACCGTGAGTACTAACTTCCATTCCATTCTCTACCTCTGAAAACGCCTTCATCATTTTGTTTTAGAAGCGCCAGATGCCAGCCAAATAGCTGGCATACTAACCCTCATATGACTGGCTACCTAATTGACTTTAACAAATTGCGGTGCTACTTACGCTGGCTACGTCTGACTAAGCTTTCCTCTGTCTGACTTAGCTTTCCTCTGTCTGACTTAGCTTTCCTCTGTCTGACTTAGCTTTCCTCTGTCTGACTTAGCTTTCCTCTGTCTGACTTAGCTTTCCTCTGTCTGACTTAGCTTTCCTCTGTCTGACTTAGCTTACCTCTGTCTGACTTAGCTTTCCTCTGTCTGACTTAGCTTTCCTCTGTCTGACTTAGCTTTCCTCTGTCTGACTTAGCTTTCCTCTGTCTGACTTAGCTTTCCTCTGTCTGACTTAGCTTTCCTCTGTCTGACTTAGCTTTCCTCTGTCTGACTCTGTAATGGGGATTTTAAAAAAAAGTATTTATTTTTTGTCATTTAGCAGACGCTCTTATCCAGAGCGACTTACAGTTAGTGAGTGCATACATGTTTTTTGGTTATTAACATGCACGACTTGTGGACACAAGGACTACAAACATGTCACCAACTCATCCACCCATCTGTTACTCTCCGGCCCCACTTTGGGCCTAATTATAACCCATTTTGTCCCCTCAGATCCTGGAGGACCTGGATGAGCAGATTTACTGCATTACTTTGCAAGAGGAAGCCCTTCAGAGGAGATTGAACGGTACGTCGTCAGTAGAGCCACGTCCAAAAAAGCACCCTATTCCCGATTTACTACTTTTGACCAGAGCTACTGCTGTCAGGCAGCCAAATGACCGCGTTCACTGTAATAACCGTTCAAATAGCAAATTTAGCATTTTTAAGACACATTTTCTCCTCAACTCAGCTCCTGACTACATGTGCTGCCATAGAAATAGAAGGAATAGAATGACAGTGTTTCCCCTATATGCATTTAGAATGCGCATCGGCGCTGCACACCCACATTCTTTTATTTTATTAATTTTCCGGGGGTGGAAAAATGCTTTCAGTGTAACCTTAAATGACTAAAACCATACTGAAAGTATGTAAAACAGATACTTTACCTATATATATTTTTAACTAGAAAACCCCATAAATGGAAGCTAGACAGTCAAGGAGAGAAAAAATAAGAATTTAGGAGTATTTTTGGCATGGCATGGTTGGATTACTGACAGGGCATGCAGGGCACATGCCCAGAGGACCCGATTGGGGTACAAATGGGTTTTGTTATAATGTTTGAGCATAAGAACACAATGGCATTGCAAAATGCGTAGAATTGTAGGAAATTTGCTTTCACACTACAAACATTTCTCTCATCTCCACAGAAAAATATATAGAATTGCAGGAAATTAAAACCACGCCAAGGGGCCGACCACGCCCATTACTACACCCCCGACAGGGCCACCATCTATCCCCCTTTTTGATCCAGAAAAACCTTCTCTGTTGACTAAAACAAGCAGACAACAACAAAATTGCGTTTGAATAAGGTCAAGATTTTGCTATGAGCCAATGGGGTAACCACAAGTTGTTTTCCCCCACAGGCGGGCAGGCCCGAGATATTCTATTTAATACCAACTGGGACTATGAGTTTACCGGTCAAATTGGGTTAGAGGTTCCATGCCCGTTCTATTCATTATATTTCTATGGGTGCTACTGCTGCAGAGAGGGGTGCATTGCCTAGGCAACCAAAGATTTGTTTGCTACAATGCCTTGTTTGTTTTAGCAAGGAGCAATAAAGTTTCATCACGTTGTTAAGAGTCCATGTTACCGCAGAAACAGACTCAACCGCACGAATGCCCGGCAATCCTATCTTCAGTCAGCTATTCGTCCCCCCCATGACCGTCTTTTATACGGTAATTGTGCCAGCCCTAACCGGAGCCCTATGGGCCTTGGTCAAAAGTAATGACTTATAGGCTATAGGGAATAGCCTATGGTGCATTACTACACAGACCAGGCCAGGACACAGACCAGGAAATGTGTTGGCACATTACAGGGAGATGACTACCCAATAGCGGAGGTGCATGAAGATGGCGGCCCCCGTGCACTTCGCCGTATTGTACATTGCTCTCCGTTACTCTTTTTTTGTATGGTCATTAGCAAAGTATACAGTGCATTCGGAAAGTATTCAGACCCCTTGACCTTTTTCCGCATTTTGTTACGTTACAGCTTTATTCTAAAATTGATTCAATAGTTTGACTAGTAACTGGCCCATGACTGTGAACATTCTGGACAGGTCACTGTACAACTATTTTCAGTTCTCTCCAGAGATGTTCGACCAGGTTCAAGTCCAGGCTCTGGCTGGGCCACTCAACGACATTCAGAGACTTGTCCCGAAGGTTTTCCCGTTCATCTTTCCCTCGATCCTGACTAGTCTCCCAGTCCCTGCCACTGAAAAACATCCCCACAGCATGATGCTGCCACCACCATGCTTCACCATATGGATGGTGCCAGGTTTTTCCTCCAGATGTGACGCTTGGCATTCAGGCCAAATAATTAAATCTTGTTTCTCATGGTCTGAGATTCTTTAGGTGCGTTTTGGCAAACTCCAAGTGGCTGTCATGTGCCTTTTACTGAGGAGTGGCTTCCGTCTGGCCACTCTACCATAAAGGCCTGATTGGTGGATTGCTTCAGAGATGGTTGTCCTTCTGGAAGTTTCCCCCATCTCCACAGGGGAACTCTGGAGCTCTGTCAGAGTGACCATCGGGTTCTTGGTCACCTCCCTGACCAAGGCCCTTCTCCCCCGATTGCTCAGTTTGGCCGGACGGCCAGCTCTAGGAAGAGTCTTGGTGGTTCCAAACTTCTTCCATTTATGAATGATGGAGGCCACTGTGTTCTTGGATCATCAATGCTACAGAATATTTTTTGGTACCCTTCCTCAGATCTGTGCCTCGATACAATCCTGTCTCGGAGCTCTACGGACAATTCCTTCGACCTCATGGCTTGGTTTTTGCTCAGACATGCACTGTCAACTGTGGGACTTTATATAGACAGTTGTGTGCCTTTCCAAATCATGTCCAATCAATTGAATTTACCACAGGTGGACTCCAATCAAGTTGTAGAACATTTTCAAGGATAATCATTGGAAACAGGATGCACCTGAGCTCAATTTCGAGTCTCATAGCAAAGGGTCTGAATACTTATGTAAATAAGGTATTTCTGTTTTTTTATTTTTAATACATTTGCAAAAAATTCGAAACCTGTTTTCGCTTTGTCATTATTGGGTGTAGATTGATGAGGATTTTTGGTTTTTCATGTAATCCATTTTAGAATAAGGCTGTAACGTAACAAAATGTGGAAAAAGTAAAGGGGTCTGAATACTTTCTCAATGCACTGTACATGATCCCAATTTTTGCTTCAAGACGCTGGCAATTTGAAAAACCGAAAAAGTAGATTGTGCTGATTTATTAGCACATTCAACCATATTGCACGCCATAGTTTAAAAACTCAGTGGAGAGTGCTAAAACTGATGTCATATCTGAATTCTGCAGTCTTTATGCATGTTCGCCATTGGGTCGTGATGGAGCGCTCCTGCACTGGAACCAGTTAGCATTGATAAATCAGCCTCCCCACTCCACCCCTCTCTTTCTCTCATTCTCATTTGCTCGCTTCTCTCTCTCGTCCCCTCTCTCCATCTCTCGCCCTCCCGCTCTCTCCTCACTCTCTCTTTCCCTGTCCCCTCTCTTTCCCTGTCCCCTCTCTTTCTCTCTCTCTCACTCTCTCTCTCTCTCTCTCTCTCTCTCTCTCTCTCTCTCTCTCTCTCGTTCCCTCTCTCTCTCTCACTTTTTCTAAAGGACATGCTGCAGCTGCCATGGTCGGAGACCATAAATTACATTGGTGGAGAGTTTTAGAGTCAATTTAAGAGCACGGCACACTGCCTTCCACTGGCACTACTGGCCAGGTGATTTCTACTGGCCCCAGACTGGTAATGACAGGCCCCTCATTAGGTGGGAATTGAAATGGTCTTGGAGAATGGCTGCGTCTCAAATGGTAAATAGGGCTCTGGTCAAAAACAGTGCACTGTGTAGGGAATAGGGTGCCATTTACATTTACATTTACGTCATTTAGCAGACGCTCTTATCCAGAGCGACTTACAAATAATTTGTGATGCAGAATGTATTTATTTATGTTGGTGGTGTAGTAGATGTTGGTGAAACATGTTGATAGACTACTACTAACTAGGCCAGGGATGGGCAACTGGCGGCGGCCCGCAGCCCGGCCCCCCTTTTGTAGGCCGTGGATCAATTTCCAAAGAGCTCAGTCGGATCTCGACTTACTATTGAGAGTAAGAATAGTACAATACATGTCCAATTTCGAAATTTGGTTGTGCATCAGCAGTTTTTCTCTTGTTATGTCAGTCACTGAAATTCACTCAATTAGCCCATGTCAGCTAAACATTTTTAGATTGGTAAGTTAGTCTAGCGGCCAGCTATCTAAACTTGTAGTAATCATGGTTGCATTACCGACCGGGGCATCATTGATTTTGTTAGTCACTCTCACTCAGATATCATATTAAAAACATTGCAAACATTTCTCTTCACCCAATGGCAAAATGTGTAGAACTGCAGGAAATAAGATGTAAAACTGCTAATTTTTCTCTACGCCCAATGGTAAAAATTAACTCAAACTATTTTTAAAAAAGTCTTCGCTGTCAAGAGGGGGGCTGCTAAAATGTTTTACTCGCAAGGTGTGGGTATGGATGTGAGTACATAGACCGGTGAGCCACTCGGCCCCCCATGATTAGTTTTTTTGTGGCCCATCTTTGAACTAGGCTGTAGTTTATGTACGATGGTTTTCTCTGGAACCCTGTAACGACTCAGGTTTAGGGAAGTTGCTCTGGAGTAAAAGACACTATTTGTCAACCTACATTGCCTTTTATCTGTCTACCGCCAATGTTCCCAGATTCCTTCTTTTAGTGTTGAAGAATCCCACAAAGCAGGAAGTATTTGGGAGGCCCGCCAAACATACTTTAATATCAAGTCAAGCACGCAACAAAGTGTACAGATGCGAGTAAATAAAGAAGATGAGTGTCTTTACAAACCAGGGAGGTACAGGAGATTGCTTGGGCTGATAGCGCTGTTTTCAAACGCTACGCCGGTGCTCCTCTCAATAGACCTGCTATTTAGCTGTTTGGTTTCCTAGGGCTTACGCCAAACGCTGGTGCTTTGAACACCTGATAAAATAAGTGTAATCTGTTCCTTATCACCGGGACGAGGGTTTGATGTGAGCAAGTCACCGTGAGTTGAACACAATAACCCCACTCCACGACTTCTCCAGTCCACCAGGGCGGAGCGGCCTAACTCCAGAGCTAAGCAAGGTGAGAGAAGAGCGCTCGCTCATACACTGAGTAGCGAGATCCGTGTCGCCTTATCAGGTATCCCAGGAATGTTTTTTGTTCACCACACACACACTTGGGTGTAACTCGAAGGGTACGAGTGGAGGGCTAGGTTCCCTCTGATCTTTTCGAGAAGGGGAGAAGAAGGAAGAGGTTCAGGGATAGTTCACAGGACGTACTCCACAAGCACCCAATGTCCTCCTCTCCTCGCTTGGCTTGTGTCCTCTTCATCCCTCGCCTGCCCGGCCGTGGATTAGACCCGTCTCATTACACTTTCTTTATGTTTACTGTTTTGGATTATTGAGACAGATCAATGGATTGGATTGATGTATATTTACTCTTGAAGGTTTTGAGTTTGCATCTCTTCTCTGTGCAATTACATCCCAAATGGCATTTAGGATTTGGTTGTTTGCTCTAGATGAGCAGGAGCGGTGGGTTATTCCGGTTGAGTGGCTGTGTGTGTGTGTGTGTGTGTGTGTGTGTTTACTCTGCGAGAGGTTTGATAGGACCATATGAACCGCCAGAAGACGCGCAATGACACGCTCATTACAATATCAGATCTACCTACCTGGCTACCCTCGCCAGTCATGGGAAGCAAGCTTGTCCTTTTGAAACGCACAGTGTTGCATAATTTATCTGCATATGTAATTCGTGTCAGGAGAATTTACATTATGCATAGTTTTACATTGGCCTGACAAAATGATGTGTCCTGAGCCCCCTCCACCAGGTGTCCCTGTTTGTTTGCTACGCTATAGCCTATTTTATTGAGAGAGTCTAGCTGTGTCCCAATTATCTCTCCTTCCTCCCAAAGTATGCACTTGTTCACGTCCCTTGACTGAAAGGAAATGACTGGTATAAGAAATATTGCCGAAACCTTTAGCCCATGCCTCCACCAATCCAATGATTTTAGATTTGTGGGAAGTAGTTAACGAGTGTACACTTCAGGAGATTGATTATCGGGACGTGTTCTTTAAGTTATTGCAGTTTGGGGCATTGAGATTAATTAAGTGTGTTGGTCATTTTAGGAAATTGATTATGCAAGTTAGGTTACATATGATATTGTCCAATGCCGCAAAATGTCTTGATAATGGATTAAGATATCCAATTATCCCACTTTTGAAGCTTTTCTTCCTATACTTCTGGCCTTTTTTCAAAAGTGTCAATGCCTAGGTCTATTTAGTTTTACGGCATTCTATAGTGAGTGACAAGGATGGTTTTGATTTTTGACCTTATGCCACATCTTCGGAGACGCAGTAGCTAATTAGGTGAGAGGGAAAAGTAACAATGGCCCTATGCAAATGTACAGGCCTTGCTCCAGAGCTAGTGCAGTATTCCAACTCCAGTCCAGGGTTGTGTCCAAAAGCACCCCATAGGGCTCTGGTCAAAGGAAGTGCACTATATAGGGAATAGGGTGCCATTTGGGATGCAGCTCAGACATTAGCTAAACTGCAGTCTTAGTTGAAGCTCGCTAGCCCCTCTGGTTCCATCTGTGTGTCTAGTGGCAACAGCAGTAGCGTGCTCTGGTCCAGATGCTATGTGGCACGATGACCTTGCCAACGCCTCCGTCCGTCGCCTCAGCATGCTGCTTAGCATAATGCTAGGTGATGTAATCTCTAAACTATGGTGAAGGTTGGAGAGGAGAAGTTTCATTATTTTCGGCAGCAGTAGCAGCGTCGGTACGTGCAGGAGCTCTGGAACTTTTTTTGGGACTGCTGTCTGCTCTGCTGCCAGTACCCTAATATATATTGCTTTTGCTTGAAGAATGAAAATACTATTATGCAATTTTCCTTTATCTCCTGCATTAGTTTTTAGCATATAATGATTTTGTTCTTGGTTGCTCTTCCGATTATTTGATGTTCCTAATAATAGTCATGGCTAGTTGGAGCTTGAAATTGATTTGGAGTCGGTGTAATAAAAGGATTACTGTGAAAAGGTGATGGCTGAGGAGTTTGTTTTGGATACGTTCTCCAGATAGATGAGCAATAGATTAGATGTGTTGTGGCTGAACAGTCACGGTGCCCCTAAGGATTCGATGTTGGGTCCGACTCAATTCTCAAATCATGTCCTGTTGAACTGCTCGTGACATTTCCTGTTGCATTGTGACTGCATTTGGTTTGAGGGTTCAAAGTTTCCCTAACTGCGTTCCAGGGACAGGTACAAGGCAGGGCACAGACAGGATCCACTGTTTTTTTCCCCTCCACCTACTCTATCCTTTTTTTCTTTTTTTTCTCGATGTATCCCAAAGCCCATCCAGACAGGGTGTGTCGTAATAGTTGGAGGGGAAAAATGTTTGATCAAAGTGATTGGTTCTTCACCCCTGTAACAAAGATGAAAGATCATCTTTTTATTGCACGCTAGTAACAGTGTAACACTGAACTAATTGGTCTTGATCTGCCAATCACCCCAGGGGATGCAAATGGATACTCTTCCACTTGGCTTTGAGGGCTCCAACCTATACGTCAAGGCTGGAAGGAAGCAGAGTAAAACAGATCAATTAGCCTTAAATGAGCTGCCCTTGTGGTTTTCCTGGAGAATCCCTCGCTGTCTTCTCCTGAGCCCCGGGACCAGTTGGAGCATGCACCTGTTCGCTCGCTAGACAGCACTGACACAGGAGATTATTTTTACTTGTTTGAGAGACCACATTGTTATGTACAAAGCAGGAGAACCCGTTCAGATGGGATTTCTTAATAAAATAGGAGAAATGCCATAAAGGTTGAGGGTAGAAAATACAGATATGAAGTAGTCATGATCTTTATTAGAAGCATTAGTGCACACCCTCTTCAACCTTTCTGGAAAAAGAACTGCACTTACGTGAGCAGTGACAAATGCTTTATCTAACTGTTAAAGGGAGACCTCGTGCCATGACTATTAATCATTGTTGAACATTAATCATGTGTAGCTAATCAAACTGTCTGTCTAGCCTCCCTGTTTTACAGAATTAACAAACATACCTTTTCAGAACAATATTTACATGGCTCAAAGAGAAGGAATATTATATCTATTGTTTACAGGAAACTCATTCAACCATTCTAGATAAAGTTGTGTGGAAAATGGACTGGGGAGGGGGGGAATATACTTCTCCCATGGGCAAAGAAACTCAAAAGGGGTGATGATATTAATTAACATTAATTTTTATCAGAATGTGCAAATTGTCCAAACAGATCCGCAAGGTAGATGGATGATTTTAAATATGTTATTGGACCATAAACAGATACAGTGAGGAAAAAAAGTATTTAGTCAGCCACCAATTGTGCAAGTTCTCCCACTTAAAAAGATGAGAGAGGCCTGTAATTTTCATCATAGGTACACGTCAACTATGACAGACAAAATGAGATTTTTTTTCTCCAGAAAATCACATTGTAGGATTTTTTAATGAATTTATTTGCAAATTATGGTGGAAAATAAGTATTTGGTCAATAACAAAAGTTTCTCAATACTTTGTTATATACCCTTTGTTGGCAATTACACAGGTCAAACGTTTTCTGTAAGTCTTCACAAGGTTTTCACACACTGTTGCTGGTATTTTGGCCCATTCCTCCATGCAGATCTCCTCTAGAGCAGTGATGTTTTGGGGCTGTCGCTGGGCAACATGGACTTTCAACTCCCTCCAAAGATTTTCTATGGGGTTGAGATCTGGAGACTGGCTAGGCCACTCCAGGACCTTGAAATGCTTCTTACGAAGCCACTCCTTCGTTGCCCGGGCGGTGTGTTTGGGATCATTGTCATGCTGAAAGACCCAGCCACGTTTAATCTTCAATGCCCTTGCTGATGGAAGGAGGTTTTCACTCAAAATCTCATGATACATGGCCCCATTCATTCTTTCCTTTACACGGATCAGTCGTCCTGGTCCCTTTGCAGAAAAACAGCCCCAAAGCATGATGTTTCCACCCCCATGCTTCACAGTAGGTATGGTGTTCTTTGGATGCAACTCAGCATTCTTTGTCCTCCAAACACGACGAGTTGAGTTTTTGCCAAAAAGTTATATTTTGGTTTCATCTGACCATATGACATTCTCCCAATCCTCTTCTGGATCATCCAAATGCACTCTAGCAAACTTCAGACGGGCCTGGACATGTACTGGCTTAAGCAGGGGACACGTCTGGCACTGCAGGATTTGAGTCCCTGGCGAGGCGTAGTGTGTTACTGATGGTAGGCTTTGTTACTTTGGTCCCAGCTCTCTGCAGGTCATTCACTAGGTCCCCCCCGTGTGGTTCTGGGATTTTTGCTCACCGTTCTTGTGATCATTTTGACCCACGGGGTGAGATCTTGCGTGGAGCCCCAGATCGAGGGAGATTATCAGTGGTCTTGTATGTCTTCCATTTCCTAATAATTGCTCCCACTGTTGATTTCTTCAAACCAAGCTGCTTACCTATTGCAGATTCAGTCTTCCCAGCCTGGTGCAGGTCTACAATTTTGTTTCTGGTGTCCTTTGACAGCTCTTTGGTCTTGGCCATAGTGGAGTTTGGAGTGTGACTGTTTGAGGTTGTGGACAGGTGTCTTTTATACTGATAACAAGTTCAAACAGGTGCCATTAATACAGGTAACGAGTGGAGGACAGAGGAGCCTCTTAAAGAAGTTGTTACAGGTCTGTGAGAGCCAGAAATCTAGCTTGTTTGTAGGTGACCAAATACTTATTTTCCACCATAATTTGCAAATAAATTCATTAAAAATCCTACAATGTGATTTTCTGGAAAAAAAATTCTCATTTTGTCTGTCATAGTTGACGTGTACCTATGATGAAAATTACAGGCCTCTCTCATCTTTTTAAGTGGGAGAACTTGCACAATTGGTGGCTGACTAAATACTTTTTTTCCCCCACTGTATGGCTCATTAACCTTTGCATTTTAATGAGGGAAATAAGTATTTGACCCCTCTGCAAAACATGACTTAGTACTTGGTGGCAAAACCCTTGTTGGCAATCACAGAGGTCAGACGTTTCTTGTAGTTGGCCACCAGGTTTGCACACATCTCAGGAGGGATTTGTTCCACTCCTCTTTGCAGATCTTATCCAAGTCATTAAGGTTTCGAGACTGACGTTTGGCAACTCGAACCTTCAGCTCCCTCCACAGATTTTCTATGGGATTAAGGTCTGGAGACTGGCTAGGCCACTCCAGGACCTTAATGTGCTTCTTCTTGAGCCACTCCTTTGTTGCCTTGGCCGTGTGTTTTGGGTCATTGTCATGCTGGAATACCCATCCACGACCCATTTTCAATGCCCTGGCTGAGGGAAGGAGGTTCTCACCCAAGATTTGATGGTACATGGCCCCGTCCATCGTCCCTTTTGATGTGGTGAAGTTGTCCTGTCCCCTTAGCAGAAAAACACCCCCAAAGCATAATGTTTCCACCTCCATGTTTGACGGTGGGGATGGTGTTCTTGGGGTCATAGGCAGCACAACACTTTCACCCAGTTCTCCTCTGAATCATTCAGATGTTCATTGGCAAACTTCAGACGGCCCTGTATATGTGCTTTCTTGAGCAGGAGGACCTTGCGGGCGCTGCAGGATTTCAGTCCTTCATGGCGTAGTGTGTTACCAATTGTTTTCTTGGTGACTATGGTCCCAGCTGCCTTGAGATCATTGACTAGATCCTCCTGTGTAGTTCTGGGCTGATTCCTCACCGTTCTCATGATCATTGCAACTCCACAAGGTGAGATCTTGCATGGAGCCCCAGGCCGAGGGAGATTGACAGTTATTTTGTGCTTCTTCCATTTGCAAATAATTGCACCAACTGTTGTCACCTTCTCACCAAGCTGCTTGGCGATGGTCTTGTATCCCATTCCAGCCGTGTGTAGGTCTACAATCTTGTCCCTGACACCCTTGGAGAGCTCTTTGGTCTTGGCCATGGTGGAGAGTTTGGAATCTGATTGATTGATTGCTTCTGTGGACAGGTGTCTTTTATACAGGTAACAAGCTGAGATTAGGAGCACTCCCTTTAAGAGTGTGCTCCTAATCTCAGCTCGTTACCTGCATAAAATACACCTGGGAGCCAGAAATCTTTCTGATTGAGAGGGGGTCAAATACTTATTTCCCTCATTAAAATGCAAATCAATTTATAACATTTTTGACATGCGTTTTTCTGGATTTTGTTGTTGTTATTCTGTCTCTCACTGTTCAAATAAACCTACCATTAAAATTATAGACTGATCATTTCTTTGTCAGTGGGCAAACGTACAAAATCAACAGGGGATCAAATACTTTTTTCCCTCACTGTATCACCCTCATGCTCTTAAGGAAATCATGAATGTCATGAATACATTAGAACTAGTGGATATATGGAGGCTTAAATATCCTGACCTAGTGAGATATACATTGCTAGTCGTCTTGACTTCTTTCTTATATAATTTTCGTTGGCACCAAAAGTTAGGGGACAGAATGCTGTCGGACCATCATATAATTGCCATTACATTACTGAATTTCCACATGGGCGAGGATATTGGAAATTTAATCAAAGCCTATTGGATGATAACTTATTTTTAACTAGGACAGAGGAATTCATAACTGAATTTTCCCGACATAACATAGGTACAGAAAATCCCCTTATTGTATGGGACACTTTTAAATGTATCTTTATAAGCCATGCAATTCAGTTATCATCTTGGAAACAAAAGCAATTTAGGTCAAGAGTCCATACTAACAAAGGAAATAGAAGGTCTAACAGAACAGATAGATAGCAATAAAAACTGTAACATAGAGGCTCAGAATAAATTAGAGGAAAAAGAAAAAGAAATGGAGAAACTTATTCAAGAAAAATGCACCAAATTCTTTTTTAATCTTCAACATAGAAATGCTACCAAAAAGAATTTACTGAAACTGGTTACAAATGAGTCACCCATGATTTACCAAATTATATTTTGAAGGAGGAAGCAAAGTACTTCAAGCATATGTTTTCGTAGGGATTTAGCTAATTGTAGGGATT
Source organism: Coregonus clupeaformis (assembly GCF_020615455.1). Lineage (NCBI taxonomy): Eukaryota > Metazoa > Chordata > Actinopteri > Salmoniformes > Salmonidae > Coregonus > Coregonus clupeaformis. The sequence continues at coordinate 29,770,776 of NC_059225.1, forward strand.
TTTTTATATTGATAATGTAGAATTAACAGCCATACAGAAATACTCATGTGAAGGTGAAATTACAGTGGAGGAACTTCTGGATGCAATTAAAGACTTTAAATCTGGAAAACTCTAGGTATACCAAACCTTTTTTGATATATTCAGAGGACCATTATTAGCATGTTTTAACCACTCCTATGTAAATGGTAGAATATCAGACACTCAAGAAGGGCTGATTTCATTATTACTGAAACAGGATACAAGTGAGAATATAAAGATCCAGTCCATTTAAAAAAATTGGAGGCCCCTTATATTTCAGTGTTGTAATGCAAAAATTATAGCAAAATGTATAGCGCATAGAATAAAAAAGGTATTGTCGGACATTATTCATTCTAATCAGACAGGTTTTTTACATGGACGATACATTGGAGATAATATAAGGCAAGTACTGGAAACAATAGAACACTGAAAAATCTGGGAAACCAGGCCTGCTATTCATAGCTGACTTTGAAAAGGCTTTTGATAAAGTATGACTGGAGTTTATATATAAATGCCTGGAGCATTTCAATTTTGGAGAATATCTTATAAAATGGTTAAAATCATGTATAGTAACCCTAGGTGTAAAATAGTAAATAATGGCTATTTCTCAGAAAGTTTTAAACTGTCAAGAGGAGTAAAACAAGGTTGTTCACTATCGGCACATCTATTTATTATGGCCATCGAAATGTTAGCTATTAAAATCAGATCCAACAATAATATCAAGAGATTAGAAATCCAGGGCTTAAAAACAAAGGTGTCATTGTACGCTGATGATTCATGTTTTCTTTTAAATCCACAACTTGAATCCCTCCACAGCCTCATAGAGGATCTAGATACATTTTCTAACCTCTGGATTACAACCAAATTATGATAAATGTACTACTATATTACGTATTGGATCACAAAAAAAAAAAAAATGTTACATTACCATGTAGTCTACCAATAAAATGGTCTGATGGTGATGTGGATATACTCGGAATACATATCCCAAATGACATAAATGATCTCACTCCAATACATTTTAATAGAAAGTTAGCAAAAATAGATAAGATCTTGCTACCATGGAAAGGTAAATACAGTGGGGGAAAAAGTATTTAGTCAGCCACCAATTGTGCAAGTTCCCCATTTAAAAAGATGAGAGAGGCCTGTAATTTTCATCATAGGTACACGTCAACTATGACAGACAAATTGAGAAAAGAAAATCCAGAAAATCACATTGTAGGATTTTTTATGAATTTATTTGCAAATTATGGTGGAAAATAAGTATTTGGTCAATAACAAAAGTTTCTCAATACTTTGTTATATACCCTTTGTTGGCAATGACACAGGTCAAACGTTTTCTGTAAGTCTTCACAAGGTTTTCACACACTGTTGCTGATATTTTGGCCCATTCCTCCATGCAGATCTCCTCTAGAGCAGTGATGTTTTGGGGCTGTCGCTGGGCAACACGGACTTTCAACTCCCTCCAAAGATTTTCTATGGGGTTGAGATCTGGAGACTGGCTAGGCCACTCCAGGACCTTGAAATGCTTCTTACGAAGTTGAAGTGTCTGTCAAAGTTGAAGTGTACCTATGATGAAAATTACAGGCCTCTCTCATCTTTTTAAGTGGGAGAACTTGCACAATTGGTGGCTGACTAAATACTTTTTTCCCCCACTGTACCTGTCTATTTGTGGAAAAAACACCCTGATTAACTCTTTAGTATTATCCAAGTTTACCTATTTGCTTATGGTCTTGCCTACACCTAGCAAACAGTTTTTTTTATTATATGAGAAAAAAATATTCCATTTTATTTGGAACGGCAAGCAAGACTAAATTAAATGGGCCTATTTATATAATGAATATGAATATGGAGGACAGAAATTATTACAGCATTAGACCTATCACTAAAAGCTTCAGTCATACAAAAGTTATACTTAAATCCGAACTGAAATTAGTAAGATTGTCTCACCCCATGCTCAAGAATGGCCTTTTTCCCTTTATTCAGATTACAACCTCTCACTTTCAGTTATTTGAAAAGGAAATAATCTCCCAAATATCACTATTTCTAAAACAAGCCATAGAAAGTTGGTTGCAATTTCAATTTAATCCTCCAGAAACGACAGAACAAATAATGCAACAAATATTGTGGTTAAACTCAAATATACTCATTGATTAAAAAAACTTTGTTTTTGAAAAAATGTTTTAAAAAGGTATAATCTTCGTAAATGATATCATAGGTAGGTGGTGGAGTTACAGTGGGGAGAACAAGTATTTGATACACTGCCGATTTTGCAGGTTTTCCTACTTACAAAGCATGTAGAGGTCTGTAATTTTTATTATAGGTACACTTCAACTGTGAGAGACGGAATCTAAAACAACAATCCAGAAAATCACATTGTATGATTTTTAAGTAATTAATTTGCATTTTATTGCATGACATAAGTATTTGATACATCAGAAAAGCAGAACTTAATATTTGGTACAGAAACTTTGCACACACTGCAGCAGGGATTTTGGCCCACTCCTCCATACAGACCTTCTCCAGATCCTTCAGGTTTCGGGGCTGTCGCTGGGCAATACGGACTTTCAGCTCCCTCCAAAGATTTTGTATTGGGTTCAGGTCTGGAGACTGGCTAGGCCACTCCAGGACCTTGAGATGCTTCTTACGGAGCCACTCCTTAGTTGCCCTGGCTGTGTGTTTCGGGTTGTTGTCATGCTGGAAGACCCAGCCACGACCCATCTTCAATGCTCTTACTGAGGGAAGGAGGTTGTTGGCCAAGATCTCGCGATACATGGCCCCATCCATCCTCCCCTCCATACGGTGCAGGCGTCCTGTCCCCTTTACAGAAAAGCATCCCCAAAGAATGATGTTTCCACCTCCATGCTTCACGGTTGGGATGGTGTTCTTGGGGTTGTACTCATCCTTCTTCTTCCTCCAAACACGGCGAGTGGAGTTTAGACCAAAAAGCTCTATTTTTGTCTCATCAGACCACATGACCTTCTCCCATTCCTCCTCTGGATCATCCAGATGGTCATTGGCAAACTTCAGACGGGCCTGGACATGCGCTGGCTTGAGCAGGGGGACCTTGCGTGCGCTGCAGGATTTTGATCCATGACGGCGTAGTGTGTTACTACTGGTTTTCTTTGAGACTGTGGTCCCAGCTCTCTTCAGGTCATTGACCAGGACCTGCCGTGTTGTTCTGGGCTGATCCCTCACCTGCCTCATGATCATTGATGCCCCACGAGGTGAGATCTTGCATGGAGCCCCAGACCGAGGGTGATTGACCGTCATCTTGAACTTCTTCCATTTTCTAATAATTGCGCCAACAGTTGTTGCCTTCTCACCAAGCTGCTTGCCTATTGTCCTGTAGCCCATCCCAGCCTTGTGCAGGTCTGCAATTTTATCCCTGATGTCCTTACACAGCTCTCTGGTCTTGGCCATTGTGGAGAGGTTGGAGTCTGTTTGATTGAGTGTGTAGATGGGTGTCTTTTATACAGGTAACGAGTTCAAACAGGTGCAGTTAATACAGGTAATGAGTGGAGAACAGGAGGGCCTCTTAAAGAAAAACTAACAGGTCTGTGAGAGACGGAATTCTTACTGGTTGGTAGGTGATCAAATACTTATGTCATGCAATAAAATGCAAATGAATGACTTAAAAATCAAACAATGTGACTTTCTGGATTTTTGTCTTAGATTCCGTCTCTCATATTTGAAGTGTACCTATGATAAAAATTACAGACCTCTACATGCTTTGTAAGTAGGAAAACCTGCAAAATCGGCAGTGTATCAAATACTTGTTCTCCCCACTGTATGTCGTACATGTAGCTAACAAAAACAAAAATGGAAATGTCTGCTCTACCCAAAATTGCAACCAAATAATTGCAGCATTACCGCAAAGGTGGAAGAGGAAAGTGGAAGGGGAAAAAAGTAAGGAAGTTGTCTGTCGGCCCTGCATTAAAGACCATAATTGGTTAAAGAAAATTGTGATAAATAAAAAAGTATACCAGTTTCATTTAAGGACCAAAGGATTGACAGCTGTCCCAAATAGATTGCAAAATAGTTGGGAAGAGATTTTTGACGTACCGATTCCATGGCATAGTGTTTATGAACTGAAACGCAAAACGACGCCGGCTTCAAAACTTAGAATTGTTCAATTTAAAATATTATACAAAATTCTTGCTACCAATACAATGTTATTTACATGGTTATACAATCTTCCCAGCTCTGCAGATTTTGCTGCAAAGAGAAAGAATCATTAGATATTTTGTTTTGGTACTGTCCATTTGTAGCTGGTTTTTGGTCACAGGTCCAGGAATGGCTGAAGGATTGCAATATTTACCTGGAGCTAACTCTGCAGATAGCACTACTGGGTGATCTGAAAAGTCAGTCAATCGATCAATAATATAATTATACTTTTAGCAAAAATGTTTATTTTCAATTTACAAGCTGTAGAAACAATGAAAATAGAAGGGTTCAGAACTTTTGTAAAACATCACAGTACAGTTGAAAAATATATGGCAAATAGAAATCCAATATGGATGGTGTTAAGAGATAGATGGGAGGTGTTGAATAGAGCTGAAGGATGGGACTAATAACAATAACTAATGTAAAGCATACTGTCTCCATAATAAGTACAGTTGAAGTCGGAAGTTTACATACACTTAGGTTGGAGTCATTAAAACTTGTTTTTTCAACCACTCCACAAATTTCTTGTTAACAAACTATAGTTTTGGCAAGTCGGTTAGGACATCTACTTTGTGCATGACACAAGTCATTTTTCCAACAATTGTTTACAGACAGATTATTTCACCACAATTCCAGTGGGTCAGAAGTTTACATACACTAAGTTGACTGTGCCTTTTAACAGCTTGGAAAATTCCAGAAAATGATGTCATGGCTTTAGAAGCTTCAGATAGGCTAATTGACATAATTTGAGTCAATTGGAGGTGTACCTGTGGATGTATTTCAAGGCCTACCTTCAAACTCAGTGCCTCTTTGCTTGACATCATGGGAAAATCAAAAGAAATCAGCCAAGACCTCAGAAGAAAATGTGTAGACCTCCACAAGTCTGGTTCATCCTTGGGAGCAATTTCTAAACACCTGAAGGTACTACGTTCATCTGTACAAACAAAAGTACGCAAGTATAAACACCATGGGACCACGCAGCCGTCATACCGCTCAGGAAGGAGACGCATTCTGCTCCTAGAGATGAACGTACTTTGGTGCGAAAAGTGCAAATCAATCCCAGAACAACAGCAAAGGACCTTGTGAAGATGCTGGAGGAAACGGGTACAAAAGTATCTATATCCACAGTAAAATGAGTCCTATATCGACATAACCTGAAAGGCCGCTCAGCAAGGAAGAAGCTACTGCTCCAAAACCGCCATAAAAAAGCCAGACTACGGTTTGCAACTGCACATGGGGACAAAGATCGTACTTTTTGGAGAAATGTCCTCTGGCCTGATTAAACAAAAATAGAATTGTTTGGCCATAATGACCATCGTTATGTTTGGAGGAAAAAGGGGGTTGCTTGCAAGCCGAAGAACACCATCCCAACTGTCAAGCACGGGGGTGGCAGCATCATGCTGTGGGGGTGCTTTGCTGCAGGAGGGACTGGTGCACTTCACAAAATAGATGGCATCATGAGGAAGGACAATTATGTGGATATATTGAAGCAACATCTCAAGACGTCAGGAAGTTAAAGCTTGGTCGCAAATGGGGTCGTCCAAATGGACAATGACCCCAAGCATACTTCCAAAGTTGTGGCAAAATGGCTTAAGGACAACAAAGTCAAGGTATTGGAGTGGCCATCACAAAGCCCTGACCTCAATCCTATAGAACATTTGTGGGCAGAACTGAAAAAGTGTGTGCGAGCAAGGAGGCCTACAAACCTGACTCAGTTACACCAGCTCTGTCAGGAGGAATGGGCCAAAATTCACCCAATTTATTGTGGGAAGCTTGTGGAAGGCTACCTGAAACGTTTGACCCAAGTTAAACAATTTAAAGGCAATGCTACCAAATACTAATTGAGTGGATGTAAACTTCTGACCCACTGGGAATGTGATTAAATAAATAAAAGCTGAAATAAATAATTATCTTTGGCTAAGGTGTATGTAAACTTCCAACTTCAACTGTATATAGGTTATAGTTTGAGAGTTTTTGTGAAAGAGCACAGTTAGAAAGATATGGCATATAGAAGCAAACTGGATGGACATCATGAAAATGATCGGAGAGGTTGAGGGTAGAGGTTCAGGAGTAAAAACAAACAAAATAGAATTATTGTAAAATTGACTTTTTCCATAAAATGTATATAGTATGTATAAGCTGGAAGTAGAGACCTAAGCGTTGTTGTTCACTAGTTTACTCCAATTAGGGGAGGGGGGGAGGGGTTGGAAAGTAATAAAGGGAAATATATATATTTTTAAGGATATGTATATGTATTTAAATGTGTGTGTGTGTGTGTGTGTGTGTGTGTGTGTGTGTGTGTGTATATGTGTGTGTGTATTTGCGAGAAAAAAAACATGGGGGATTGGAAGTGATGCAGCCAATTACATTGATGGAAGTTACAATCTATCTGCGATATTAAAGCTGATCTACCCCCTGAAAACAAAACAAAAAAACATACATTTTCAGTTATTTGGCTGATATTTGGCAGTCGAATCACAATGACTAAGTGGTGCTTGAGTGAGTGAAGTGCAACGATATTTGATGTGGTTTTTCTCTTGTCCGCAGGGTTGACATCATCTCACTCTCATTCCCAAGGAAGTGCTCATAGACTCAACAAAGAATTGGACATCGTCCGAGATCAGAGGAATAAACTGGGTGAGTTGTTGGTGCTGCATTATGCTCTACTCGAATTATAATATGTATGGACAGATGCTGTCATTCGGGACTTTGAATTTCCCATTGAAACATATGCAAAGAAGTAGGCTATTCAGATATTGCTTAGAGCCGGCGACCCTTTCTTTTCCCTCTCGGTCTTATTTCTTAATTTGGACACGTCCCAAAGCATTTCTGCCCGATAATTATTTAGGATATTATAAATGAGGTACAGTTGGTGCGCGCCGAGGCTTTTAGGGGTTGGGAGGGGGAGGCCACAAAGGCACTTAGGATATTGAACAAGATGCAAACGTTATATTGTGCCCAGCCTTTTAGTGATATCATTAATTTAGCAGAATGGTGCATATAGATTGCGCCTTGGCAAACTTCACAGGCCGCCCAGCCTGGCACAAAGGGACGGTGAGAGATGGAAGGGAGTCAGACAAGCTAGTAGCAAGGACACTGGACCACAGTGTTATAAAGGGATTTCAGAAAGGGCGTTACGTCACATGTCCTTTACTGACCTTGGCCCATGCTTTTGTATACTCTTCAGTCGGTCTTCAGAAGCCATCAATGCTGACATATTACTATAATAAGGCAGATTCTCAATGTGTAGAACGATTCAACGACAGAGACCTAATCTCTGCAACCATCTGTTTATGTCAGAACAAGAAGGCAGATCGGTAGCGGCACTATCTGTTATCTTTTAACAGGTAGACCTATAAATTAAGTTATTCATTTTAATCTCAGCTTTCTGTTTCATCTGTACTCAATTATTGTTTCTATATAACGAAGATAGACTAATTAAAGAGGAAGACTGTGATTTATGGTCAGTTGCAAAAGCCATATTACCTTCAGCCCCCCTGGGCCCTGATGAGAGAGCAGATAATGTTGGTGCACACACTCACGATATGTTTTACCAAACCAAGTTGTACTAACTCTATAAATAAACCCTGAGGCCATGAGGTTTCATTACTCACCTTTGATATCTTTGATATATTAATGAACCCATTTAGGAAAACGGTCTTTAATATCGTAAGTGGTTCACTTTTGATTGATTTGAGGTATTGGTTGTATTTGCATAAACGTTAGACCCCAAACTCAACGAATGTGGTGGTTTCCCAACTCTCTCCCCCCTCTCTCTCTTTTTGTCTGTCTTTTTTTCTTTCTCATCCTCTCTTTCTCGCTCTGCCCCCCACCCTTTGTCTTTCTCTCTCTCTCTCCTGCCTTTCCTTCTTCCCTCCCCTAGAGAGGAGGAAGAAAGCCTCTGCATGGGAGAAGAACCTGCTCTACCCCATTGTGATGTTAATACTGCTCACAGGGACGGTGAGTATTCAGATTGATACTACTGCAGCCAGTCACTCCCACTAAAGCCCCCCACCCACCACCCCCTGTTTTCCAATGGCATATGAAGCATAAAGCCTTGGTGGCGGCTGGGGAGTGTTCCCAGGTCAACTCAGTTGGCAGTCTCAAATGGCACCCTATTCCCTATGTAGTGCACTCCTTTTGACCCGGTCAAAAGTAGTGCACTATATAAGGAATATGGTGCCACCTGACCACCGTCTGCTGCACAGAGCGTCAAGCCCCTGGGTATGGTGTCTTTTGTCCGGCCGTGTTTAAGAAAAGCCTCCGCTAAATAGTCACACCGCTGCAGAAGCTGGGCTTTCGATTGAATCCCCCCATGTAGAGTAATCTGCCTCTTTAGCATGCTCCTGTTGTACAGCACCAGTGCTTTTGCTGAGCCCAAATGCCTGAGATTCTTCAAGCTAAAGTGCGGAACTGCTTACAGAATACACACATTGCAGAGTACAGACAAACAACAAACGGGTGATTGTTCTGTCTTTGACCTAATCATGTTAGCTAAACCCCTCTGTTTCTCAACGTCTCTCCTCCCTCTCCCCTCCTCTGTAGACCATCTCAGTCCTACTGGTGGCGCTGAATATCCTCTACCTGCTGGTGGATGAGACTGCCATGCCAAAGGGATCAGAGGTAGGCCCGGCTATAGTGACGAGAGACACTTACTTCCTGTTCCCCTTCTAAACTGATGCAAATCGGAGGCTGTTTTTATACAAGCACTAACGCACACACACACAGGTAAACCCCGGAGCGAGGCCGCCACTGAACTAGACCGCCGCGAAGATGCTCGGCAGTCGTCAGGGACATAAATCAAATTCCGGATATGCTCAGGTGCATGTTGGGAAGAAAGGAATGGAAGCTCTGGGCCATCATAGCAGAGCTGGCCTGGTCCCCTTTTGTCGTGCTACTGCTCATTGAAATTCATTTCACAGCGGCATGCAGATGAAATGTGTGATGTCCACGGCAGGTGAAATAAGCTCCATTACCCTCAGTGTGTGTGTGTGTGTGTGTGTGTGTTTTCTCTCAGTCAGTGGTTCTGTGGGACTGTGTGGACCAGACAGGCCAGGTGAACTTCTGTTATGAGTCTGACTGGAGTGGCTAATACTCTTGCATGCAATGTACTTGCTTAATCTCTTTATCTAATTTCATCTGCTACAACCAAAGAGTATGTGTGTGCGCTAGTCGCTTGTGTGTTTGTGTGTGTTTTCCTTTCGTCTGACAAAGGCAACAAAATGTATCTTATTTCTGCCTCATTTCTCAGCTCGTCTTGCGGGCAACCGTCCGCCCTCCTCCTCGACATTCCAATTATTTTATTGAGGAGATATTTTCTTTGGCATGACGCATCGCAGAAAATCCCCCAAATTATGCTTGTCATGCAACTTGAGTCCTGCCTCCCTCCTCCCTCTGACAGCCACAGCTCAGCTAAATGGTTTACGCGTTTGATGAGCTGGACAGATGCCTCGCCTCTGATCTCACATCGCTACGGCTACCGGGGGGTGGGGGGCCGGGGGCGGTCGGGTGTCCTAAGAGTCAATCATTATGGATATCATACCCATCTAACTAACTTAACGGGGATGGCTGGTGCATCGCAATGCCCTTTTAGCTACTATGCACTCTCTGAGAGAGAGGGGGACAGGAGGGGAAGAGGGAGGACTGGGCCAGGTAAATGAGAGGAGGGAGAAAGGGAGAGAGAAGGGAAAGCGAGGGAGAGGGCCAATGGGCTCCAGACTGTGGGAAAGTCAAATGAGGCCCAGTCCAGATAGAGCAGTAGGGCCGGGAGCAGAGCAGAGCAGAGCAGAGCAGAGCAGAGCAGAGCAGTGCAGCACAAAAGAGTGGAACTGCAGATGTTTGTTTATCCCTCTCTCCCTCCTACACAACACTGCATGGCACTCAGTATACTGAGTACTACAGGGCTGCTCCAGCCTCCTCCACCTCTCTCAGACTCAGACAGCCAGACAGGAGGGGCGGGGAGGGGAGAGGAGAGGAGGCGCACCAGTCAGAGGACAGGGATTTTAGCAGCTTGATGAACGGGCGTTAAGAGGACCTGTAACAGTGTTATTGCCAGCTCATCCCCTGTAGAATTAGAGCCATCACAGCACTCAACACTGTATTTCAGAATACCCCAACACCCAACCATCCTCCCTCCACCCCGCAGTGGGGTGAAGTTGCCCCTCGACACTGATCTTGGGTCAGTTTAGCATTTCCCCCACTAATGGTTAAGGTTAGGATTGGGGGAGGGGAAGCTGATCCTAGATCCGTACCTAGGGGGTCCTCTGAACCTTTGACTGATGACATTCAGTTCCTTCTCAGTCTGTAGCTTTGCAAAACAAATAAATGATAGAGAGGGGGAGAGTGAAAAAACAAGTCCACAATGAGTATTTTTTTCTTTGTGTTATTATCCGTCACTAAAACTATATGAGGTACATCAAAGCGTGACGGAGGAGGAAGGGGACACACCTGAAGGGCTGGGCACGACGCTCTGCACTCTGCTCACGACCTCACCTGCACACAGGTGGTGCTCGCTTCTAATCCCAGAAGCAACAAACACACCACGGTGGGACTGAATGAGCCAGGCTGCGAAGAACACCAACCCTAGCAGCCCGCCACTGGAATGAAAAGGAGACTAGATTGAAAGGAGGCTTAATGAGAAAGCTGCCACACATACACCTGCCACTTTAACATGTTAATATCTTCACAAAATGGCAGAAGCGTAACACTGAAGAGTTTACCTTTCCCATAACATTGTCACATACATTACACAAGCAATACACACTCCCTCTCCCCCACACAACCCCTCCCACTCCGCTATTAACAAATGACATCAGATGCTGTGCTAATTCCCAGAGGGCTCTAACGAGACCGTTGCAGAAAAAGGTGTGAAACTACCTGTCAGTCTTTCCTTTATCTTTTCTCTTTCGTTGTGCTCTTTTGTGTGTGTGTGTGTGTGTGTGTGTGTGTGTGTGTGTGTGTGTGTGTGTGTGTGTGTGTGTGTGCGCGTTGGAGAGAGTTTGTGCAAAGTCAAGTGTGTGTAAGTATGAATGCAGCCGGAGCTAGCTTCTAGATATTGACGCTGGCGACGTTTTTAACTTGATAGAAATGCAACCCTCTGAACAATGTGTCCCTGTGCTGCTGTGCCATAGCGTGGATCTCTCCAACAGAGAGTATACGTCCCAAATGGCACCCTGTCCCTTTATAATGCACTACTTTTGAACAGGGCCCATAGGGCTCGGCTCAAAAGTAGTGGACTAAATACGGAATAGGGTGCCCCTTGGGACGCACCCAATGCTGTGAGTCTCTCCAACACAGAGCAAGCCAGGTCACTGATCCTCTTTGGATTGAAGTGAAAAGTAGTTCAGGGAAACAGCGAGGGTGCCAAGTCTTACAAAAGCAAATGTTTATTACGTAAACAAAACACAGATGCCGAGACTATTGGCATAATATATAGATATGTCTCTTTTCCCGCACAAACTTCAATTGGGCAGAAAAGATCTGCCGTGTTTGCCGAAGCATTTTTGTTTTTGTTTTTATGTTTATGGCATGCATTCACGCTCTACACACTTTTTACCATAAGCACTTCTGTGCCTTGTTGCTTGTTTGAACACCTGTTTACATGTAGTGTGATGGACCGTGATTTGAAAAGGGAATCTTTTCTCGCTTTCATCTCTTTCCATCCATTACTGAGCCGGTTGGATTCTGTCTGTGTTGAAGGGGAAACAAAGACTTGTGCCGAGTTTTAGGTAGCCTTGTGGTTAAGAGTGTTGAGCCAGTAACTGAAAGGTTGCTGGTTCAAATCCCCAAGCCGATTAGGTGGAAATTCTGTCTGTGCCCTTGAGCAAGGCACTTAGCCCTAATTGCTCCTGTAAGTCGCTCTGGATAAGAGCATCTGCTAAATGACTAAAATGTAATGTAAATGTTTTAACTTTTCCTTCTGTAATCACATACTTACAGATTACAGAACCTCACTAAGTACTTCACTTTAACGTTGTCATATAAAATCATTGTATTCAGGATTTATTTGCACTGTAAAAATAACTCATTATTTTAGTGTTCTTCCGACAAATGTAGCGCAATTGGTAGAGCATGGCGCTTGTAACGCCAGGGTAGTGGGTTCAATCCCCGGGACCACCCATACGTAAAAATGTATGCACACATGACTGTAAGTCGCTTTGGATAAAAGCGTCTGCTAAATGGCATATTATTTTATTATTATAAATGAGAAATCGTCTTTTTGAATGTTGATTTGATTTGTGGTCTAGCCTTTTGGTCTCTGCCTCTGGAACACATATACCACTGCAGCATGGGGTTGAATCTAGCCCACTGCTATTTCAGCACAGTCTCTCCTCCTATCTTTCCTCTGCTTTCTTCTCCTGGTCTCTATCCACAATAAATCAAGAAGAGTGTGACTGCCCCCTTCCTCAACAAGACAACAACCACAACAAAAACCCCTCTTCCTCTGTCATTCCAGGATCGGGGGCTTGGGAACACCTCGCTGTCCACGTTCGGACTGGTCCAGGCTGTCATCGAGATCATCCTCATGTTGTATCCTTTCAATGACCCCTCTGCTCCTACCTGAAGTGTCACAGAGTAGGAGTACCGATCTAGGATCAAGTCTTCTCTGTCCATGTATTATTTTTCATTGGGATAAAAAATGCAACACTGATCCTAGATCAGTAGTCCTACTCTGAGACACTTGATACATATGGCCCATGCTCCGTGGCGATCCGAGTGACATTCCCAGGGCCAGTGGTGTTTACTTAAGACCTAGCTTAGCCGGACACCTTCCGGGACATTCTGTCGTGTTTCGTCACCTTTATCCTTGGTGAAAAGGTGCCAACTGGCCACTTAAAATGTCACTAAATGTCCAAATAAAGGCTTTTTGGATTTCTTGTCCTTGATTCAGCAACAGCTACTTGATGGTGTCCTCAGTTGTCGGCTTCTACAGCTTGCGAGTGTTTGAAGGCATCACTCCCAGGAAAGACAACACGACCATGACAACGGTAAATGCACCCACACACACAACGGTGATGATATATTGAGACCTTGTGTTCCATCCTCTTCAGCCCTCTCTCTAGCGTCTTCCTCACAGTCCTCCGTCTGAATGGTTCAGTTGATCTCGCGCCCAATATTTGTTTGTAAGTTGCGTAAACACGGACGCAGTGCAAGCGCTTATTTTCTTGTACATCAGTGAGAGAGAGGGGTGGGGGGATGGTTGTGTGTGGGGAGGGGGGGTGTGGTTGTGTGCTTTGTTTGACCCACGGGGACAGCCATTCACTTAGTAATGAGCGGGGGCAACGGTGAGGCTTGTTAACGAGCCATGACGACTCAGTGAAAGGACTTGAAAGCCACAAAAGAGCAGAACCTGGTAATGAGCATCTTCAGAACTACGAATTGCACAATATGTGTGTGGAATCCATTTACGCTGAAGAGGTGTGTGTGTGCACATCTGTGTGTGTGTGTACACACAGTGTCTTGTTAAGGTAATCACGCCCTCAGTTCTCACACTCAATATTTTCATCATGGCCTATCTATTTTTTAATGGGTTTCATTAATTTAAGTTCTATACCAGCTGACTAACCCTGTGTGACTTCCTCATGTAGATCATTGGTTGCTGTGTGTCCATCCTGGTGCTGAGTTCAGCCCTGCCAGTCATGTCCAGAACGCTTGGTGAGTCTCTCCTCCCTTTTATCCATCTATTATATTGTTCTGTCCCAAATGGTACTCTATTCCCTATGGGCCCTGGTCAAAAGTAGTGCACTACATAGGGAATATGGTGCCATTTTGGACGTGGTGTCAAAATCAATCTATTCAACCCATGGATGGAACCAATAGGTGAGCACTGATGTTCATATTTTCCATGGAGGACTTTGGAGGTGGACTTTTCAGGATTGTTTTTGTGAGAAACGAATTGGAGGGCAGAGATGGAGGGAGGTGAGGTGAACCCCCCCCCCAGACCGTTAAGGTTAACAAGTTAAATTCCTTCATAGTTTGCCATAGCGATTTGAGAAGAGAATGGAGCAAGAGTGAGAGAAAATGACATGATAGCAGCGGCATCACAATGGCACTAACAAACACGCAGGGAGCAGACACAGCTGTTCAAATAGCACCATCGCCTGTTGTGTGTGTGTGTGTGTGTGTGTGTGTGTGTGTTGGCTTACAGTGAGTCATAGGGAGCTTTACAAAGTACCAACAGGTTCTGCTCTGTGACGCTGAATAGATGAAAAGAAATACATGCATGCACCCCCCCATCCCAGCCAAAGCCCTCTGGAGAAAGATGTGGGGAGAGGGAGTGTGTATGCTTGTATAGTGTGTGTGTGTGTGTGTGTTTCAATGTTATGGGAGAGGTAAACTCTTTAGTGTTACCGTTCTGCCATTTTGTGAAGATATGAACATGTCAAAGGTGTGTGTGTGTGTGTGTGTAAACCAGAGAGCATGATTAATGTAGCAAAATAAGTCAGATTACTTGGGTTTCAACAGATTTGAAAAATCATTTCAAATACTTTGTGCCTGTTTCTGCTTGCCTGGCTTAATAAACCAATAGAACATTCCCAAAACTGCAAACCCTGCCCATCTGTCACTCAAGGAAACGCTCAAAGTATTTGAAAGGATTGTTCAAGTATTTGAACCCACGTCTGAGAAACACAAAAATGCTAACTGCTGCTTGTACAGTAGTCCTGTCGACCATGTTTTATTTAAGCTTCTCTTGAAGGAGGGCCATTGGACCTGCCATGCTACTGAAATTGGAGTGCTCAGTGCTCATTTCTCAGTGTCAGCAACGGCAGGGTTAGTAAGGGTGCAGACAAGGGTAAAAGTCCAATGAACACACTTTAATTCGGGGGGGAACGGGCGGCTAAAAGAAGCTTTACAGGTGGACCAGTTATCTAAGTGTGTGTGTGTGTGTGTTTGAAAGCATCAGAGTGATATAGGCTGAATCCCAAATGGCACCGTATTCCCTACATAGTGCACTACTTTAAACCAGAGGGAATAGGGGGACATTTGGGATGCAGACATACACTAGAAACCCCACCCCATCGCTCCCACCGAGAAGTTATTTTTCTCCCCCTGTATGTTTGTGTAAATGTTGTCTGCAGTGTCCACAAAAGCACAGTAAGATACTGCAGCAGAGAGGACTCAGGTCACTGCTGTCAGCCTAACAGCCTGGCTGCTGTTCCTGGGATAATACACTATGGCTGGGCTCTGCTCAAAAGTAGTGTGCTATATAGGGTATAGGGTGCCATTTGGGACGCAGCCTATCAATCAGAGTACAACCATCTCAGAAAATTACCATTTATTACATAGATGCTATTCTAGATAGTCGGCATTTATCGTTCCTTATCTGAAGTCGAATGAATACGTAGGCCACCATTCTCGCAAATTAGTGGATGAATGATCAAAATGAATCAGCAAATGTAATCACCCACGGCGGCTTCCATCTTACTTGGAATGGGTTGTGAGACATGATGGATACCACTTGGCCCACATACACACAGTAATACATAATGCTACATTCTGCAAATGGTGATGAGAAAAACTGGCTGAAGTGGATCGAGTGATCAGAGGAAGACGGGTTCTTCTAAGAGAGGTTACGTCATCTCTAGACACACACCATATAGGGAGCATCCCAAATGGCACCCTATACCCTACAAAGTGCACTTATTTTGACCAGAGCCCTATGGGCCCTTGGGACGTAAGCATAGTCTCCCCTTCTGCTAAAGGCGCCATTCCAAATGCCCCAAAAAACTTCACTTCCCAACAGCTTATCTCCAAATACCAAACCAAGATCAAAATCTTTTGCATTAGAAATTAATTTAGCTTGACCGGTGTGGCAAGGTGTATTGACTGCGATCTCTCCAACCTCTCGGCTTGTCTCTTTACAAGCAAATTGTTTAAAGGCCCTTGACGCTCGCCAACTGCTTACAGAGGCTGTAAATACATCTTTCCAGACACCAAATCGATTGCCTAATCTAATTGTCGTGCAGCAGTTTCGCGGGCATTACCGAAGGAAAAAAATCCAAGAATATTAGCTCACACTGTGAGCTATGCCAGTTTTCGAATAGCGAAATTTGATCAAGACTGATGGAGCGAATGGTTGGTTCATGTATTGATATTGGGGTAGGCTTGTCGTGTTTTAATTTCAAAGGTTGGCTGCATGCACTGTGATTTAGTTCACACGGGTAAAGAACATTGAAAGCACAGGATTGAATGAGTTTCACTGCTTCGGACTATAAGAGTGAAGAATATTTACAACTGAAGCATTTTTATCCACCTCAGGGTAGGTTATCCTCCCGTTCGTGTCACTTTTGAGTACATTTTTGTTGACAGCAGTAAAACCCTCTACTAGTGAGATGAGTTTGAGGGAGCGTCCCAAATGGCACCCTTACGTAGTGCACTTCTTCTGACCAGGGCTCTAGTCAAAAGTAGTCACTACATAGGGAATAAGGTGCCATTTGGGACAATGACGAAGATGTTATTGTACTGGCCGGGGCTGGTGGAACATTCTGGAAGGTTCTAGAAGAAGCAGCAGCCCATGATAAATAAATAGGAAAACAATAGGGTGTTGATGCGTCTGCAGGCAGCGTGTGATCTGCCATGACAGATGGTTTGAAATTGGAAAACCCGCTCAGGTCTGGCGGAGTCCCACCGTGGCTGTAAAAGGCTGTGGCCCCGCTAGAAAAACGAGGGATTAGCAACACTCTTCCATCTCTGTCAATGCTGCAAAGATGGATGGATGGAGGAGTGGAGTCAACCTCACAATGCATTGAAACTGTCTGCAGCATGTCTCTACATTAGTTTCTCCTCAGTAACCTAACTGCAGCGATGTGCGTAGCTACATAGAGGACAGGAGGAAGTGGCTACAGGGCCATATTGTCTCAGGGATGATCATTTTCCCTGACATGTTACTGTGCCAGTAATAATATCATCATGACGTCTGTACAAGAAGCTTTTGTGAAGTTCTTCTGATGTTAAGTTCTGATGAAGTTAAGACATTGTTCTGTTTTGTTTACGATGTGTATGATTCATACTAAGCATACACTGAGACAAGACGTGGAGTGAATGGCTCTGACTAGCCTGAATGGAGGATTCCCTCTCGCAGGGGGGTCGGGCCCGCCCGCCATGAGTTGCACAAGCGGTCTCGGCTACATTGGGAACCTACAAGATTCTGCTTGTTTACTGTACTTCAGAACAGTTGACTCAGGTGTATGTGCAGGTGACTGTGGTCCCATTGATACCAATGTTGCCTGGGGTGTGGCTCATTTCTTCTGCATTCTTTTTGTTCCACTCGGTTTTTGCACGCTAACAAATTGTCTATACAGCCCCACTAACAAAACAGTTTCATATGAAAGGAATATTAGTAATCCGCCAAATGTCAGACAATGAAAATGACTTTTTCGCAGGGAGAGTGGCATTGGCCGCTAAATCATTTATATAAAGGGTTCGGCTATTTTGGTTTTATTTTCGTCCATCCTGGATCCGCCATTTCCTGAGTATCATAGTATGCAGTGTACATCAAATGTTTTTTTGGGTATAAGCACTTCTTTCAATTTGGCCTTTCTTGCCTGTTGAAAGAGTCGGGCTATTGAAGAGACACTTTTCAAAGTGCCTCAACTGCCGACAGAACAGACGTTCTTAAATAGTTAATTCGCTGAAGCAGTAGTGGAATACGAAGGGTTTGTGATTATTGGAAAAACAAGAGAGAATGGTTGAGAGAATGCCAAGAGTGTGCAAAGCTGTCATCAAGGCAAAGGGTGGCTACTTTGAAGAATCTCAAATATAAAAGATATTTTGGTTTAACACTTTTTTGGTTACTACATGATTCCATATGTGTTATTTCATAGTTTTAATGTCTTCACTATTATTCTACAATGTAGAAAATAGTAAAAATAAAGAAAAACCCTTGAATGAGTAGGTGTCCAAACTTTTGACTGGTACTGTAAATAATAATAAACTATGGTCCAGTATTAAAAAAATATCATGATATTGTTATAATTAATTGTTTTGTGTTATAATCCACTCAAATAGCGAAATATGAAATCTGCTGGTCTTTTATTTAACATCTTCACACTCTTCACAGGTATCACCAGGTTTGATCTTCTCGGAGACTTCGGGAGATTCAATTGGCTGGGAAACTTCTATATCGTCCTATCGTACAACTTGCTGTTTGCCGTAGTAACTACTCTCTGCCTAGTCCGGAAGTTCACCTCAGCGGTCCGAGAGGAACTCTTGAAAGCGTTAGGTAACATTTTTATATTCATATACTCATGTTCATATCAAACACCGCTGAAATTACATTATTACTGGTTCATTGAGTTACCGACATTCTTAAAGAATGCATTGCTATATACAATAATAAAGCCTGGTCATAGATTACTACAGACAATGAGGACAATCGAAGAATACTGTTTTCAACAATTGATGAAAGAGCATTTGAAATCCTCCACCTGTACAGTCTTTTAGATTTGAGTGCTGCTTTTGATACCTTTGCCTAAAAGATATTGGTAAAACTGGTAGTCTGGAGAAATGGGTTGATCTTTCTGATACTGTGCTTAACTGGTTCCACTCCTATCTGACTGGGAGACAGCTCTTTGTAAGCCTGGGAGAGCATGTATCAGGGATATAATTTGTGAGCATGGTGTCAGTTTTCATAGCTATGCAGATGACACGCAGCTATACATACACTACATTACCAAAAGTATGTGGACACCTGCTTGTCGAACATCTCATTCCAAAATGATGGCCGTTAATATGGAGTTGGTCCCCCCTTTGCTGCTATAACTGCCTCCTCTATTCTGGGAAGGCTTTCCACTAGATGTTGGAACATTCCTGCGGGGACTTGCTTCCATTCAGCCACACAAGCATTAGTGAGGTTGGGCACTGATGTTGGGCGTTTAGGCCTGGCTCGCAGTCGGCATTCCAATTCATCCCAAAGGTGTTCGATGGGGTTGAGGTCAGGTGTCTGTGCAGGCCAGACAAGTTCTTCCACACTGATCTAGACAAAACATTTCTGTATGGACCTCGCTTTGTGCACTGGGGCATTGTCATGCTGAAACAGGAAAGGATCTTCCCTAAACTGCTGCTACAAAGTTGGAAGCACAGAATCATCTAGAATGTCATTGTATGCTGTAGCGTTAAGATTTCCCTTCACTGGAACTAAGGGGCCTAGCCCGAACCATGAAAAACGGCACCAGACCACTATTCCTCCTCCACCAAACTTTACAGTTGGTACTAGGCATTGAGGCAGGTTGTGTTCTCCTGGCATCCACCAATCCCAGATCCATCCGTCGAACTGCCATATGGTGAAGCGTGATTCATCACTCCAGAGAACGCGTTTCCACTGCTCCAGGGTCCAATGGCGGCGAGCTTTACACCACTCCAGCCGACGCTTGGCACTGCACATTGTGATCTTAGGCTTGTGTGCAGCTGCTCAACCATGGAAACCCATTTCATGAAGCTCCCGACGAACAGTTATTGTGCTGATGTTGCTTCCAGAGGCAGTTTGGAACTTGGTAGTGAGTGTTGCAACCGAGGACAGAAGATTTTTACGCACTTCAGCACTCGGCGGTCCTGTTCTGCTTGTGTGGTCTATCACTTCCCGGCTGAGCCGTTGTTGCTCCTAGACATTTCCACGTCACAATAACAACACTTACAGTTGACCGGAGCAGCTATAACAGGGCAGACATTTTACAAACTGACTTGTTGGAAAGGTGGCATTCTATGACAGTGCTACGTTGAAAGTCACTGAGCTCTTCAGTAAGGCCATTCTACTGCCAGTGTTTGTCTATGGAGATTGCTTGGCGGTGTGCTCGATTTTTATAGACCTGGGTGTGGCTGAAATAGCCGAATCCACTAATTTGAAGGTGTGTCCACATACAGTGCCTTTGGAAAGTATTCAAACCCCTTGACTTTTTCCCCATTTTGTTACGTTGGTCTTATTCTAAAATTGATTAAATTGTTTTTTTCCCTCATCAATCTACACACAATACCCCATAATGACAAAGCAAAAACAGGTTTGTAGAAATGTTTGCTAATTTATTAAAAATATAAAACAGATATCACATTTACATAAGTATTCAGACCCTTTACTCAGTACTTTGTTGAAGCACCTTTGGCAGTGATTACAGCATCGAGTCTTCTTGGGTATGACTCTACAAGCTTGGCACACCTGTATTTGGGGAGTTTCTCCCATTCTTCTCTGCAGATCCTCTCAAGCTCTGTCAGGTTGGATGCGTTGCTGCACAGCTATTTTCAGGCCTCTCCAGAGATGTTTGATCGGGTTCAAGTCCGGGCTCTGGCTGGGCCACTCAAGGACATTGAGACTTGTCCCGAAGCCATTCCTGAGTTGTCTTGGCTGTGTGCTTAAGGTCGTTGTCCTGTTGGAAGGTGAACCTTCGCCCCAGTCTGAGGTCCTGAGCGCTCTGGAGCAGGTTTTCATGAAGGATCTCTCTGCTCCGTTCATCTTTGCCTCGATCCTGACTAGTCTCCCAGTCCCTGCCGCTGAAAGACATCCCAACAGCATGATGCTGCCACCACCATGCTTCACTGTAGGGATGGTGCCAGGTTTCCTCCAGACGTGACGCTTGGCATTCAGGCCAAAGAGTTCAATCTTGGTTTCATCAGACCAGAGAATCTTCTTTCTCATGGTCTGAGAGTCTTTAGGTGCAAACTCCAAGCGGGCTGTCATGTGCCTTGTTACTGAGCAGTGGCTTCTCTCTGGCCACTCTACCATAAAGGCCTGATTGGTGGAGTGTTGCAGAGATAATTGTCCTTCTGGAAGGGTCTCACATCTCCACAGAGGAACTCTGGAGCTCTGTCAGCGTGATCATCGGGTTCTTGGTCACCTCTCTGACCAAGGCCCTTCTCCCCCGATTGCTCAGTTTGGCTGGGCGGCCAGCTCTAGGAAGAGGCTTGGTGGTTCCAAACCTCTTCCATTTAAGAATGATGGAGGCCACTGTGTTCTTGGATCATCAATGCTGCAGACATTTTTTGGTACCCTTCCCCAGATCTGTGCCTCGACACAATCCTGTCTCGGAGCTTTACGGACAATTCCTTCGACCTCATGGCTTGGTTTTTGCTCTGGCATGCACTGTCAACTGTGGGACCTTTTATATAGACAGGTGTGTGCCTTTCCAAATCATGTCCAATTAATTGAATTGAACAGGTGGACTCCAATCAAGTTGTAGAAACATCTCAAGGATAATCAATGGAAACAGGATGCCCCTGAGATCAATTTCCAGTGTCATAGCAAAGGGTCTGAATACTTATGTAAATAAGGTGTTTATATAGATATATATTTTAATATATACATTTGCAAAAAGTTATTTGTCATTATGGGGTATTGTGTGTAGATTGCTCAGGAAATGTTTTTATTTAATCCATTTTAGAATAGGGCTGTAATGTAACAAAATGTCAAGGGGTCTGAATACTCTCAGAGGGCACTGTACTTTTGTGTATATATAGTGTATATGTAGCGCCGGATTACCCTAACCGATTGGTTCGTTTTTTGGAGCGCCTTAATACATGGATGTCCAGCAACGTAATAACATTTAATAAGGGTAAAACTGAGGATCTGTTGATTGGCCTAAAGGGATTGTGCGAGATTTTGTCATTTAAGCCATTTGTCTACTCACACAGAGTCAGATGAACTCATGGATACCATTTTTATGTCTCTGCATGCAGGTTGAAGGTAGTTTCGTGAGCCATTGCTAACTAGCATTAGCACATTGACTGGAAGTCTACAGGTAGCATGCTAGCTGTACCTGTAGACTTTGGCTGCGGTCCAAAAGTAAAGTAGACAGCCCTCGGTGCTGAACCCTCAGCCCTTGAATTATGTTTTACATCATACTTAAAATGTCCCTTGCCCAAGCGAGGGAGCGTGATTGAGTAGTAGGCCAGTACAGAGTGACCCCAACAGTTTGTGCTTCAGTAAGGTTGGCTTCTTGGCGTCTATAGCTATGGTTATTAATTTTACTGCACAGATGGAAAGGAAATCACAGAATATTTAATTGGTGGTAGTAGCAGCAGCAGAGAAGTTTTGGGATATCAGAGATTTTAGTGCAGAAGTACTACAGGGGGTTTTGAGAGAAGGGGTTCCAGCCTCCCAGGCCGATGGCCTGGTGTAGGATCTGTTGGGGCCAAAGTAGTGGGAAGGTGTGTTGGGGATAGTGGTGTGTGTATATAGGGTTAGGTGGCGGTACAATTTCTTTTTTTCCCCTTTGCCCTTTTTTTGTTGTGAACAAATGTGCTATGCACATTCCAAACTGTGAAAGGCAGCAATACGCAAAATAGCGTCTAGTCTGCCGGAAAGCCAGTCAAAGAAGAAGAAGAGGGAGAGTGATGATCAGAGAGGCATCGGCCTTGGTGGAAATCTTGAAGTTGAGCCTAAAAACAACCAACCTCAAGCTATTGATGTACCTAGCAAGCTAACGTAGCTAGCTAGCACTCATGTCTGGTAGCTAGCTACAGTTACCCATAGCTGACTAGCTAGTTTTATAGTTTGGTCACTTATTTCAATAAATTTCAGAATTCCCCAAAATAGGTTTATGAAGCTAGTTACCTACATTTTATAGGCTCCTCACTATGGGTCTGAGCCACTTTGAGCGTCATATTCCCATTTTCTACCGCTAAAATCAATGTCTTCTATATATTTTTTTTAGCTAGCAAGCTAGCGCCATAATTTTGTTTCACATGCTGAAAAATGCAGCGTCTTGATTAAATTTCACACTTCACAGCCACCGGAGTTTGACACGTGACTACAGTTTGCATTGAATTGTGGGTCATATCAACCCCGCAAGTGATCGAAATTGTTCACTTGCGCCCTCGAGCTAAATCGAGGGTCGAGGGGGCTACTTTTTTAAATTGGACCCACACTTAAGATGGCAATCAAACTGCATCCGGTTTCGAGTGAAAGTGGCTAGTACGAAGCCTGGGGGGGTAAAAATACCGCGATTGGACCGCATCCTTTCAGTCATTGCGCTAACACTAGTTAGCAATTGCGCTAATGCTAGTTAGCAACTTCCTTCAAACTGCACGCAGGCATAAACATTTTATCCATGAGTTCGTCTGATTCTGATTAAGTAGAAAAGGGGCTTAATTACCAAAATCTCACACTATCCCTTTAACCCTATCAGTCCCGAGACCCCAGCAAAAATCGGCTTTTCATTTATCCGACTTTCATTTATCTGCATGTCCAGCCCTTATATGTAGCCTCACAATGAAGTGTTTGACATTTTTTTTTGCCATCTTTTCAGTACAACTAGGGCTACAAGTAGAACACAAAATAATTGGACATAAACCGTTGCATTCATGAGTTTTATTGACAAATGTTTTAAAAATATGGTCCGCCAAAGCAAAAACCTGATAAAAATGCTGTAAGTATAGACATGTTTTGCTCACTGGAAATGTAATATCCAACTAGTCAGTGACAACTGTTTGGAGTTTGTGACAGCAACTATGTGAGCTTATTACAGTATTACAGTATTATATACACTATGTCCTGGGATTTCCTATGATCTTTAAATTTTCCTGCCACCGCACTGTGAACCGTAGCAGATTTAAGCTTGTGATTGGTTTAGTAAGGGTCCGGAACCAAGGAGATTGGATGCGCGTTTGGAAAGAAACTCCCCTCCCGATTAGAGTGGAGCAGGCAGCCACGGCAGACTGGACAGGCATGTTTACAAAGTTCATGAACTGAACTTGTAGCGCTGTTCTGTACACATAATTGTCAACAAATTCATTTTCTTTCACTCCTGTCCCAATCGCAGACATTATTCACCTCGTTTGGTCATTGGCAATGTAGCACTAGGTTCATTAGGCTGTAACAATGAAAAGGCAGCATTCAGAAGGAATTTTGGTAGAGTGACCTGATTTTTCTAACTCTACTATGAACCTTATTTTGCCCAAACAGATTGTGAACCCAAATGTGTAACTGATTCTAGTGGTGGGGACAATATATTGAAAGATAATGTGGGTTGGGTTTAGGGACAGATTTAGGCTATGTCATCTTGTCTTCAGGAAATATGCATACTTTCTTTATGAAACACTATTTTCCTCCACCATGCTAGAGTTGCTAACGCCTAGGAATGCTACTTCCTGATGTTGCGCCCCGCGTTCAGCCTATGGTAAACAACAGACTGCTGCAACCTGATTGGCTGAACGTGATACACAACAATCCGGGATTAGCATTTAGCCACTCTAGCATAATTCTTTTTTTTTTTTTTATCATACAATGTGATTTTCTGGATTTTTGTTTTAGATTCCGTCTCTCACAGTTGAAGTGTACCTATGATAGAAATTACAGACCACTACATGCTTTGTAAGTAGGAAAACCTGCAAAATCGGCAGTGTATCAAATACTTGTTCTCCCCACTGTAGCTTAGTGTTCATTCCTGTCACACACAGACCTCGAGTGACAAAGTGGGGAAATGGCGGCAAAATCCAATGTGCCTTAGGACTGATATGTGATGGTGAATATTACGAGGCGAAGGGGGAAAGTCTCTCAAGCTTGTTGTGACAGGTCCAGGATGTCTAATGTAGAAAATGTCAGACGACGGAGGCAGTGGGGTTTTATTTTTTCCATTCCTTTTCTCGAAGGTTAACTGTGTGTATTTTAATTACATTTCTGCTCCTTATCTCTTCCTGGCCAGGTCTGGATAAATTACAACTGTCAAACAGCCCCACAGACCCGGAGTCTGGGAAGCTCTCGGCAAACGGGCATCAGAAGACTCTATGAAAGAGACAACCGACACACACACACACCTAACGGCAGCCAAAGGGAGATTTTGATAGTACTGAACTCCACAGCAGAAGGTGAAAGGGATTGAGTCTGTGGTAGAGACTTGGTATACTCCCACAGTGTCTGACGGGCTTTGCGAACTGAGACGAAACTGCAATTTAGCTTCGTGACATTCCATCCTCTTACTCGTGGATGGATGGATGGATGGATGCAGGACAGGGACTGGTTTGAGCTCTCTGACAGACTGGCATCTTCACAACAGTGACCTTGATGTTGACCTCAACAGTGACCGTGACCATGGGCCACAGCTGAGCTGATGTCTGGGGGACTTTCTTTCAGCACCAACTTTCTTCTTCTCTCTCTTTGTCTATTCTTATCTCATTCTACCCTCTAACCCAGGGCTCTCTAACCCTTTTCCTGGAGAGCTACCGTCCTGTAGGTTTTCACTCCAACCCTAATCTAGTGCACCTGATTCTAATAATTAGCTGGTTGATAAGCTGAATCAGGTTAGTTACAGCTGCGGTTGGAGCGAAAGGGTAGCTCTCCAGGAACAGGGTTGGAGAGCCCTGCTCTAACCCATCTCATTCTAACCTCTTGTGTTTCGTGCTTGCCTAATCACTTCTCATCTGTTATCTTCTCCCCCATAACCGAACCATTGTACTATGCCGTATTGTCTTGGAGGACGCAATGTAACCTGAAGAGATGCTCGCTGATAGACTAGTGGTCATTTTTACACTTATGTCCTATTTCAATGTCTACTATTTGTTTCCAACCGGTTCTATTTCCACCACAGTTTAAAATACATTTTTGTTATAAAATGCAGCTCAAGGTTATTTGGAGAGAGAAAAAATGCCACCTCACCAAAGTATAATGAGAAGACAATTCCTTTTCAGAATGAGGAAGTAAATGTGATGTGTATCAGTGGCCATGGGGGCATTCACAATAGATGACCTGTATTATATGTAAAGACTTGGTGGTCTCCAACAGTCATCTCATTCAGTATGTCACGATGTATATTTATATGTATGAAGTATGGATGGCTACTGGTTTAAAAAGTGGACATTTTTATTTGTTTATGTCAGAAGAAAATATGCAAAAATGGAAAAAAGATGATGACATTCTATGATAGACTTGCTGTTGAAAGCCCTTTGCATGAAAAATAAATCGTACTTATTACTCTTAGCCATTTTACATATCACTCTTAGCTGTTTTACACGTCATACCGAGTTGCTTTGCTTGTCCTCACAGGCGCCTGTGTATCACCACTTCTTCCCTCTTTGCAGAGCTTGCTGGTACATTTAGTACCCGTTCACCACAGTGACCACACCAGAGGTCAGTCAGTGTCTCCTCCATTGACACAGAAAGAATGGGGAGATACAGTAGGGGTGACTAGCCAAGCCTTCATCTTTCTGGTTGTCACGGGCCAGTTGTGAATGTGTAACAATGTGCTCTTTTTATTTCCCTGTAGGCCTATTGTGCTTTAATTTCATAGAAGATGTAGTTCATTATTTTGTCTTGATTTAATGAATGTTGTTTCAGTGCTGTCGATTTCGATTACTCTAGAGATGGGAAAACGGATGTATTCTTTGGTCCCAAAGACCAAAGATCGCAGCTTTCAAAGTTTGGTCCTGTAGGTGGATGTTCTAAAAATGTTGTGCGTTAGTAAACCTGATCTCGATCTCCCCAAATAACTATTATGCTATTTTAAAGTGTATCTTATTTCAAGTGCCACTAAGCTTTTTTGAACCTCTTCCAATTGTAAATGTATTTGTACATACCATTTATGTTTCATACCTCTTTTGCATTATTTTGATGTAAATAGTGGGCTGCCGTTAAGCCTCATTGGTGTTGGTTGTAAATAAGTCTGCAGAAGCTCTTTTTGGAATGTGATGTTACTTGTCACTAGAAGCACCTTTTATGCCTTAGCTAGAGGAGGAATTCACCAGTCTTTATAGGAGTCTCCTGTTTTTGTGTGTGTGTGTGTGTGCACGTGTGTTTGTAAAAAAAAAAAAAAGACACCTTTACTGTGAACACCTTGTCTCTGGACTTCAATTGCAAACCAGTTTGAACTTCTTCATTGTCCTTTGCAGTGAATGTAGTATATAATCTACTCTTAACTCAAATAGCCATAGTGGGCTTCCAAAAATACGAATGACCAGATAACCTGAGCACTTGTGAAAATGGAAGGTGATGACCCCAGTAATGTGTCATAGACTGTTTTTATGGACGACATAAATGTTATGTGTTTTCATTGTGACTTGTCATGACGATACAAATGGCGGTGGATACGATAAGATTGTTATAATTTTTTTTAAATATGCATTAGATTTTAATTAAAAAAGGAAGAGTTGTTTTCCATGTGTTATACCGTAATAGTTTGGATGGAATTTAAAAGGTATTTGAAAGGAAAGCAGTAGCTATTGTCTGTCACAAGGCTCA
This sequence comes from Coregonus clupeaformis, assembly GCF_020615455.1. Lineage (NCBI taxonomy): Eukaryota > Metazoa > Chordata > Actinopteri > Salmoniformes > Salmonidae > Coregonus > Coregonus clupeaformis. The sequence continues at coordinate 29,798,116 of NC_059225.1, forward strand.
CCTTAGATTCTGGAGTTCACAGTGCCAAGCCCTGTACTGTGTTCTGTCCCATCACTAAAATGCAAGATTATGAGCGATCCAATTTGACACCTCAAAGGTTGATTTGGCAATGCTGATGATAAATGATACTTTGAAAATCCAGAATTGAAAAAAGTAACTGACCAAAACCCATTACCACTGTGGCTAATAATGTCTGTTTCGTGTTTACCTGATGACTGTTACCCTCTGTATGTTCCTCTCACCCTCAACTATCAGTTCTATTCTTTAAAAAAAATCTGTTTTTATTGCTAAATCAGATGGAATGTTTATGCTGCATGTATTATTGGTTGAAGAAGCACACCAGTGATCACAATCTATTACAGTCTGACTTTTCCACTTAGTTTTTGAGGTGGACACAGTCGGGTCGGGGCCTGTTCCAACCCAAGGGAACACTTTTGGTTGCCTTGCAGTTTTTCTCACTTGCAGAGGGTTTAAAATGTTGAGGGGTGGCCTGTATTGTAGGTGGAGTAGTTAGTAGTTTTGTCTGTCTGTTTGATTTTCTGTGTCTCTGCATGTAATTTCCTGCAAGTTTACGTGAATGTATATTTTTTAACTTGTTCTTTTCTGAGTTGCTATATGTGTTTTTTGTTGTTTTATGATGTTGGTTTGTTTGCAAATAAAACAATGAAAATCATGTTTAAGTTGACGTTTGCTTTTTAATTTCACAGTTACATTTGTGGCGTACATCACAGGCTTCTTTTTGAGATATAAGGGCACACTTGGTAAAAGTAAGCTTGCTGTTACCATGGCGCTATCTGGCTGTATGAACTCCTAACAAGTCGCAGTGGTAACACAGTATTCTGGGTTTGAGACGCCATATTATAATATAATAATAATATGCCATTTAGCAGACGCTTTTATCCAAAGCGACTTACAGTCATGTGCGCATACATTTTTACACATGGGTGGTCCCGGGGATTGAACCCACTACCCTGGCGTTACAAGCCCCATGCTCTACCAATTGAGCTACAGAGGACCACATTAGGACCATATTAATGGGACTTGAGTAATGAATACACTTTATTGGTATGAATGCCTGAAAGTGATGCTTCTTTTGTGCATTTATCTTTTGATGATGTATTTTTATAAAACAATGCTTTTATTTAGATTCTGGAGGTACTGTAGAAACATAATTTCACTATATATACACTGAGTATACAAAACATTAAGAACACCTGCTCTTTCCATGTGAATCCAGGTGAAAGCTATGATCCCTTATTGATGTCACCTGTTAAATCCACTTAAATCAGTGTAGATGAAGGGGAGGAGACCGGTTGAATAAGGGTTTTTAAGCCTTGAGACAATTGAGACATGGATTGTGTATGTGTGCCATTCAGAGGGTGAATGGGCAAGACAAAAGATTGAAGTGCCTTTGAATGGGGTATGGTAGTAGGTATCAGGCAAACCGGTTTGTGTCAAGAACTGCAATACTGCTAGTTTTTCACGCTCAACTGTTTCCCATGTGTATCAAGAATGGTCCACCACCCAAAGGACATCCAGGTGTGCAGCTCAATATTAGGAAGGTGTTCTTAATTTTTTGTGTACTCAGCATGTACAGTAAATTCGAAAAGTATTCAGACCCCTTGACTTATCCACATTTTGTTACTTTACAGCCTTATTTTAAAATGTGATTAAATTGTATTTTTTCCTCATCAATCTACACACAATACCCCATAATGATAAAGCAAAAACCGTTTTTTTGAAATATTTGCATATTTATTAAAAACTAAAATACACGTTTATATACAGTACCAGTCAAAAGTTTGGACACCTACTCATTCAAGGGTTTTTCTTTATTTTTACTATTTTCTACATTGTAGAATAATAGTGAAGACATCAAACTACGAAATAACACATATTGAATCATGTAGTAACCAAAAAGGTGTTAAACAAATCAAAATATATTTTATATTTATTTTTAAAAAATAAAATAAAATAAAAAAGCACCAGCAAAGCACCACCACACCTCCTCCTCCATGCTTTACGGTGGCAACTACACATGCGGACATCATCCATTCACCCACACCGCGTCTCACAAAGACACGGCGGTTGGGACCAAAAATCTCAAATTTTGACCGGTCTAATGTTTCTTGGCCCAAGCAGGTCTCTTCTTCTTATTGGTGTCCTTTTAGTAGTGATTTCTTTGCAGCAATTTAACCATGAAGGCTTGATTCACACAGTCCCCTCTGAACAGCTGATGTTGAGATGTGTCTGTTACTTGAAGCATTTATTTGGGCTGCAATTTCTGAGGCTGGTAACTCGAATGAACTTATCCTCTGCAGCAGAGGTAACTCTGGGTTTTCCATTCCTGTGGCGGTCCTCATGAGAGCCCGTTTCATCATAGCGCTTGATGGTTTTTGCGACTACACTTGAAGAAACTTTCAAAGTTCTTGACATTTTCCGTATTGACTGACCTTCATGTCTTGAAGTAATGATGGACTGTCGTTTCTCTTTGCTTATTTGAGCTGTTCTTGCCATAATGTGGACTTGGTCTTTTACCAAATAGGGCTATCTTCTGTATACCCCCCTACCTTGTCACAACACAACTGATTAGCTCAAACGCATTAAGAAGGAAATAAATTCCACAAATTAACTTTTAAGAAGGCACACCTGTTAATTGAAATGCATTCAAGGTGACTACCTCATGAAGCTGGTTGAGAGAATGCCAAGAGTGTGCAAAGCTGTCATCAAGGTAAAGGGTGGCTATTTGAAGAATCTCAAATATAAAATATATTTTGATTTGTTTAACACTTTTTTGGTTACTACATGATTGCAAATGTGTTATTTCATAGTTTTGATGTCTTCACTATTATTCTACAATGTAAAAAATAGTAAAAATTAAGAAAAACCCTTGAATAAGAACGTGTATCCAAACTTTTGACTGGTAGACCTGCTGGAGGGCATCCTCCCTACCTCCGTCCCTAGTCTGGGGCTGCACAGAGCGGTGAGACACTCTTGTGTCTCTCTGGTGAGACAGACAAGGCTGTTACCTGAAGGGACGGACCAGCATTCCAAAATAAGACTTCAAGACTTCAATAAATACCACCACACGTTACCACACTACCACATAGGGTTGGGGTCAATTCCATTTCGATTCAGGAAGGATTCTCACATTTTCCTCAATATCTATGGTCCTCTGTAGCTCAATTGGTAGAGCATGGCACTTGTAATGCCAGGGTAGTGGGTTCGATCCCCGGGACAACCCATACGTAAAAATGTATGCACACATGACTGTAAGTCGCTTTGGATAAAAGCGTCTGCTAAATGGCATATTATTATTGTTATGAACATTTTGGGTCTTTTCAGTCTACTTCCTGAATTGACAATGGCGAACGTGTATAAAGATGGCAGAATTCAGATATCACGTCATTGTTTTAGCACTATCCACTGACTGTTTAAACTACGGCTTGTGACATGGTTCAATGTACCAATAAATCAGCACAAGCTACTTTTTCAATTTTTCAAATTGCCGGCATCTTGAAGCGAAAATGGGAATCGTGTATACTTAGCTAATGACCATACAAAAAAAGAGTAACGGAGAGCAATGTACAGTACAGTACGGCGAACTTAGCAAAACAAGGAATTTGTGGTTTATGCACCTCTGCTATTGAAATGGAATTGACCCCAACCTTGTTACCACACATTTATAGTGGTTATCTTCTCTCACAAAAGCCTCCATACACACCCCTGTTCAGTGGACATTATCTGATTTAGCGTGTCACACAAGCTTGATTGTTTGGCCGTGTGTCTCTGAGATACTGTTGTGGGGGCAGGTGTCTGCTGCAGCTCCACCAATGATTAACTCTAAGACAGCTTCCTTTATTCAGAAACAGTCAACACCCTCGAGGCTTAAACGCTTGATAATGAGTTTTGCGACATTTATAGTGTTTACCTTCATGAGGAAGGTGCACTGTGTGCGATTAACACCTTGTGAGTTCACCGTTTGATTCTCTCTGTAAGAGTCGAGGTTGAGCAACACCTGTTGCCCTGCGCACAACCTTTTAAGACAAGATAAAGAAACATACCCTTTTTCACCTCCTGTGGGATTGTGGGAAACTACATTGGCTGGCATTAAAAATATGTATATACAACAGAGCAACAGCAAATCTAGATCTCTTTTCAATTCGAATCACAGTACAGATGGTTCAGACGGGGCGATGAAAGGCCTGGCGTGCATTATTAGACTCGCTCAGCTTTTTGTAAACACAGAGAATTATTTCCATCATTCATTTGGAAAAGTGAATGATCATCTCTGGGAGATTTGACTTTGTGTAGCAGCTGCAGCACAGCCTCTCCTGGACAAGCGTTAGCATGTTGAGTGAATGGCATTGCTACAGGGAGAATTAGACCAGGGTTAGAACTTTATGAAATGCTCTTTGATAGTGCACTATGGTATTTGTATGGTGAGTTTTTCCACAGTAGGATTGCACAATTCCTGTAACTTTCCCAAGATTCCCAGGTTTCCAGAAATCCTGCTTGGAGATGTCCGGACAACCTGGGAATTTTGGGAATGTTACAGGAATTTTGCAACACTTTTCCACAGTCAGGGCCCAAACCTTTTCCTGTATTTTCCTCCAATCGTCCTCCTGCGGCTCCGAGACGTGCTCTCTCTCAAACTGATGGAACACTCTTCTGCTTGATGACACAACTAGTCGATATCATTCAGGAAAGCCTCAACATCTGTGTGGCAGTATTGGACAAAGCTGTCATTCAACTCCTGCAACTAATTGGAAACAATTTAGTTATACAAAGGGGCATCCTTCAATTGGACACCAAATACAGTTCTGTTTTTATCTCAGATAATTGCTGCTATATTTTAATGCTTGAAGCCTGCTGACAAAGTCAAGTTGCTAACAGGTCAGATTTATACCGGCATGTCTCTGACTTACATGTAACATTTATGGAAACCAGTAAAAAGATAGCTGGTGCTGGGAAACATACACACACACGCAATCCCTCAGGCTGCCCCACCCAGCTCGCTCCTGTCACAGTGACATCACAAGTGCTTTATTGCTGGGCTTTTATCACGAATTAAACAACTGTTAACCATTCAGATTAGGTTTTATGGGCTGACTTTTCTACAGCGAAGGCAAAAAACATGGACCCTGGTAAACTTTGCCTTGTCTCACTGCAGACGCAGAGGACAGGAAAAGGGATGGGGGCAGAGAAAGGGGGTAGGGGGTGCCGCGTTATCTCACTGCAATCCATTTTGATGTCACCAGTTATCCTCCTTAATGTGTTGACTTAGGGTCAGACGTCAAAAAGGTACAAATGGAAAGCTGGTCATCGCAATCAGCTGATAAGAATGTGAAAACTGGTAGAATGTCTTAAAGGCTTTGCTGCCTGGGAGCAACTGCAGCTGTACCATGAGGATGACAGAAGATTCTGAGATAGAGTAGGACATCCTCCATTACACAGAGACAGGTTGACTGTCCCAAATTACACCCTATTCCCTATGTAGTGCAATACTTTTGACCAGGGCCTATGGGGCTCTGGTCAAAAGTAGTGCACTAAATAGGGAATAGGGTGCCATTTGGGACTCAACCTGTCTCTGTGTAATGGAGGATGTCCTACTCTATCTCAGAATCTTCTAGGAGCCGCCAATTCCCATCCTTGACGTGGCCGTCACTGGCACCAGGATGGGACCCTGGACGGGGCTAATGAGTTCCAACAGAGTTAATGAGACCAATAAAATGGCTGCTCTGTGTTTACATGACATTCTAAGGCAGGGTTTATAGGTGATGGAGGATGAGAAAATGGGATTGTGGGTAGTAACTCCGACCTCTCCGAGTGCATTACAAGTTGGGCGTAATCAAGGTGTCATCGGTTTCTCTGAACGCATAGAGGCACTCTGATTGATTACATAGAGCCCTAGAGAGAGAAGTGACGGCCACGTCAAGGATTGGCGGCTCCTAGAGGATTCTGGGATAGAGTAGGACATCTTCCATCCCACAGAGACAGGCTAAGCCCCAAATGGCACCCTATTCCCTATTTAGTACACTACTTTTGACCAGAGCCCTATAGGGGTGCATTTGGGACACATCCCAAAGCTCACACGACAAATATACCAGTAAAATCAGTATATGTGCTACTCAAGTTTTAGCTTGTCTGTTTGATGGAAAAATGGCATAGCTAGTGAACAACTGTGCCGACTGGTAAAGATCGAACCAAATGTAGTGTAAAGCTCAATAGTAGCCATGGTCAGTGTTTTCTATTCAGCCCTGTCTCTGCAAACCTCTACAAACCAGCACTCCAGTCAGAGGTAAGTAAGTACAATGGAGGGGGAGATTTCAGTCTCACTAGGTGGCAATCTTCCCTTTTCCAGGGAGCCACAGACTAGAGAAGGCAGAGAGGCCTTAGTGTCGATAAGCCCCCGTCCAGTTGCTAGAACCCACAACCAGCCAGCCAAAGCTGAAAGGACTAACCCTTTAGAATGTGTATTCTGTCCTCAGACCAAAGTGAAATCCAATGGAATATTTTCGTTCTTAAAGTGGGACAGTGAAGAAAGCCAATGCAAATGACAACCAGGGAACCTGCCCCCGATATGCCTTGGGGGAAAACACACAGACAAACACTTGCTTTTGTGTTGACCCTGGAATGTCCAGACTGTTTGACCAAAACACACACTCTCCGTAATTAGTTTACAAACAGTGTATGATTCACATGGCATGAAAGGCCCTCTGGAGCTGCTTAGAGAGTTCAGTTCCCCCCTACTCGGCCCTCCACCTCCACTGAGGCCCATGTCCACTCCACACTGACCTGTGATCAGATCTGCTGTCTGTCCATCAATCACAGCAACCTAAAGTCCACCACTGCTAAATAGGTGAGGAATGTCTGGCGGGTGAGTTTCAGGAAGAATGCTGACTTAGGATGCATCCCAAATGGCACCATATTACTTTTATAGTGCACTACTTTTGACCAGGACCCATAGAGCTCTGATCAAAAGCAGTGCACTACATATATAGGGAATAGGGTGCCATTTGCGACGCATACTTATAGGAGCATGGAAAGCCTCAGCGATGTGACCTGGTGGTCACCAGTGGACCGACTCACCAGATAAGAGCACATGTTTTGAGCCGTCATGGCATTGTTCAGTATATAGTAGGGTCGTTCAACGAAATGAGTGCCTTTTGTGTCACTTTGATAATTTAAGAGAAATTGTGCACCAGAACTGAATTTTAAAAGCCTGTTATATTAAATGAAGTGCCCTTTAATTTAGACCACATGGAGAATTCAATGTCAGCTTTTTAATATGAATAAAGGCTTGCTAAATTTCATGGATTTCTGGTCTCATACTGCTCCTTCCTGCACAGAGGACAGCACTTCCTACCTGAAAACCTCTCAAAGGCCTGCATGCAGGCTCTGTGAAACACATGGGAACAGGACATCAAAACCTAGACACAATATGAACATCATTAGTGTTGATTGTTGAATATTATACACACAATTATAAATTATAATCACACATATACAGTGGGGGAAAAAAGTATTTAGTCAGCCACCAATTGTGCAAGTTCTCCCACTTAAAAAGATGAGAGAGGCCTGTAATTTTCATCATAGGTACACGTCAACTATGACAGACAAAATGAGATGTTTTTTTCCAGAAAATCACATTGTAGGATTTTTAATGAATTTATTTGCAAATTATGGTGGAAAATAAGTATTTGGTCACCTACAAACAAGCAAGATTTCTGGCTCTCACAGACCTGTAACTTCTTTTTTAAGAGGCTCCTCTGTCCTCCACTCGTTACCTGTATTAATGGCACCTGTTTGAACTTGTTATCAGTATAAAAGACACCTGTCCACAACCTCAAACAGTCACACTCCAAACTCCACTATGGCCAAGACCAAAGAGCTGTCAAAGGACACCAGAAACAAAATTGTAGACCTGCACCAGGATGGGAAGACTGACTCTGCAATAGGTAAGCAGCTTGGTTTGAAGAAATCAACTGTGGGAGCAATTATTAGGAAATGGAAGACATACAAGACCACTGATAATCTCCCTCGATCTGGGGCTCCACGCAAGATCTCACCCCGTGGGGTCAAAATGACCACAAGAACGGTGAGCAAAAATCCCAGAACCACACGGGGGGACCTAGTGAATGACCTGCAGAGAGCTGGGACCAAAGTAACAAAGCCTACCATCAGTAACACACTACGCCGCCAGGGACTCAAATCCTGCAGTGCCAGACGTGTCCCCCTGCTTAAGCCAGTACATATCCAGGCCCGTCTGAAGTTTGCTAGAGTGCATTTGGATGATCCAGAAGAGGATTGGGAGAATGTCATATGGTCAGATGAAACCAAAATATAACTTTTTGGTAAAAACTCAACTCGTCATGTTTGGAGGACAAAGAATGCTGAGTTGCATCCAAAGAACACCATACCTACTGTGAAGCATGGGGGTGGAAACATCATGCTTTGGGGTTGTTTTTCTGCAAAGGGACCAGGACGACTGATCCGTGTAAAGGAAAGAATGAATGGGGCCATGTATCGTGAGATTTTGAGTGAAAACCTCCTTCCATCAGCAAGGGCATTGAAGATGAAACGTGGCTGGGTCTTTCAGCATGACAATGATCCCAAACACACCGCCCGGGCAACGAAGGAGTGGCTTCGTAAGAAGCATTTCAAGGTCCTGGAGTGGCCTAGCCAGTCTCCAGATCTCAACCCCATAGAAAATCTTTGGAGGGAGTTGAAAGTCCGTGTTGCCCAGCGACAGCCCCAAAACATCACTGCTCTAGAGGAGATCTGCATTGGGGAATGGGCCAAAATACCAGCAACAGTGTGTGAAAACCTTGTGAAGACTTACAGAAAACGTTTGACCTGTGTCATTGCCAACAAAGGGTATATAACAAAGTATTGAGAAACTTTTGTTATTGACCAAATACTTATTTTCCACCATAATTTGCAAATAAATTCATTAAAAATCCTACAATGTGATTTTCTGGATTTTTTTCCCTCAATTTGACTGTCATAGTTGACATGTACCTATGATGAAAATTACAGGCCTCTCTCATCTTTTTAAGTGGGAGAACTTGCACAATTGGTGGCTGACTAAATACTTTTTTCCCCCCACTGTACACTTGAAGTCGGAAGTTTACATACACCTTAGCCAAATACATTTAAACTAAATTTTCACAATTCCTGACATTTAATCCTAGAAAAAATTCCCTGTCTTAGGTCAGTTAGGATCACCACTTTATTTTAAGAATGTGAAATGTCAGAATAATAGTAGAGAGAATGATTTATTTCATCTTATATTTCTTTCATCACATTCCCAGTGGGTCAGAAGTTTACATACACTCAATTAGTATTTGGTAGCATTGCCTTTAAATTGTTTAACTTGGGTCAAACGTTTCGGGTAGCCTTCCACAAACTTCCCACAATAAGTTGGGTACATTTTGGCCCATTCCTCCTGACAGAGTCAGGTTTGTAGGCCATTTTGCCACAACTTTGGAAGTATGCTTGGGGTCATTGTTTATTTGGAAGACCCATTTGCGACCAAGCTTTAACTTCCTGACTGATGTCTTGAGATGTTGCTTCAATATATCTACATAATTTTCCTTCCTCGTGATGCCATCTATTTTGTGAAGTGCACCAGTCCCCCCTGCAGCAAAGCACCCCAACAGCATGATGCTGCCACCCTCGTGCTTCACGGTTGGGATGGTGTTCTTCGGCTTGCAAGCCACCCCCTTTCTCCTCAAAACATAACGATGGTCATTATTGCCAAACAATTCTATTATTGTTTCATCAGACCAGAGGACATTTCTCCAAAAAGTACGATCTTTGTCCCTATGTGCAGTTGCAAACCGTACTCTGGCTTTTTTATGGCGGTTTTGGAGCAGTGGCTTCTTCCTTGCTGAGCGGCCTTTCAGGTTATGTCGATATAGGACTTGTTTTACTGTGGATATAGATACTTTTGTACCTGTTTCCTCCAGCATCTTCACAAGGTCCTTTGCTGTTGTTCTGGGATTGATTTGCACTTTTCACACCAAAGTACGTTCATCTCTAGGAGACAGAATGCGTCTCCTTCCTGAGCGGTATGACGGCTGTGTGGTCCCATGGTGTTTATACTTGCGTACTATTGTTTGTACAGATGAACGTGGTACCTTCAGGCGTTTGGAAATTGTTCCCAAGGATGAGCCAGACTTGTGGAGGTCTACAATTATTTTTCTGAGGTCTTGGCTGATTTCTTCAGATTTTCCCATGATGTCAAGCAAAGAGGCACTGAGTTTGAAGGTAGGCCTTGAAATACATCAGCAGGTACACCTCCAATTGACTCAAATTATGTCAATTAGGCTATCAGAAGTTCTAAAGCCATGACATCATTTTCTGGAATTTTCCAAGCTGTTTAAAGGCACAGTCAACTTAGTGTATGTACACTTCTGACCCACTGGAATTGTGATACAGTGAATTATAAGTGAAATAATCTGTCTGTAAACAATTGTTGGAAAAATTACTTGTCTCATGCACAAAGTAGATGTCCTAACCGACTTGCCAAAACTATAGTTTGTTAACAAGAAATTTGTGGAGTGGTTGAAAAACGAGTTTTAATGACTCCAGCCTAAGTGTATGTAAACTTCCGACTTCAACTGTATATATATATATATACAGTACCAGTCAAAAGTTTGGACACACCTACTCATTCAAGGGTTTTTCTTAATTTTTTACTATTTTCTACATTGTAGAATAATAGTGAAGACATCAAAACTATGAAATAACACATATGGAATCATGTAGTAACCAAAAAAGATTTGTTTAACACGTTTTTGGTTACTTTGGTTATTTCATAGTTTTGATGTCTTCACCATTATCATACAAAGTAAAAAATAGTACAAATGAAGAAAAACCCTTGAATGAGTAGGTGTGTCTAAACATTTGACTGGTAGTGTATATATATATATATATATATATATATATAGTTATATTTAAATGAATCAGCTTCAGCCTTATAACTAGATCTGATTTCTGGTTTGTTTGTTTGGTCAGGCTCTCTTATCCATCTGAAATACCCTCTGCATTTTACCGATTGAATTACTTTTGAAATGATTGTGGCATGCAGAGCCTCCTGGGGATGCTGGTTTATATGTATAGTTTTCCACATCTCTCTAAGTGTTTCTGGTGAGCCCTGTGAGAGATGTGTGTGTGTATGTGCACGTGTGTGAGTGTGTGTGCTATTTCTCAGGGAGCAGTGGGAGCGCTGGGACCTGGGACTGCAGTCTCCTCTCCTCTGCTCCACCTGCCACAGACTCTTTTGTCGTCTGATCTCAGAAGGAGAGTGAGGAGACAGTAGCTCCAGCTGTGGGGCTTGGCACACACAAACCAGTGTACTCTGAGCTCTGGAGGGCAGGGGAGCCATATTCATTTCCCATTGTTTTTGGCCTGACCAACTTCCTCTATCACCAGTGAAAGGGCCACCTGCAGTGCACAGTCTATATCTAGAAGCTCGACAAGCCATTAGATCGGAGTGATTTTAGCTCTTTCAAGCAAAGGCTGCTTTACACTTCAAGTTATAAGCTTCACCAAGAGAGGCTGAATATCGAAGACTGAGAGACAGAGTTGCATTCGTGACGTCTAGAGTTGATAAGCCACTTCTGAATGTTTTTACATGGTATAGCCTGTAGTTGGTGTTAGTATAGTGTTAAATAGCTGAAAGCATAATCAGCAATAATTTATGTTGTATGAAAGAAGGAAACATAAATGATTTAGGCCTGCAAAAATGTCTGAGCATCTTAGAATACAGGAAATAAGACCATTTCAAATAATTGCACTGTTTCACTAATAACAAACCCATCTAACATGTTTTTGTCAAACACATCAACAAGTCAACAAAGATTCACTTTTGTCACTTTCCCTTGTTAGCAGGCTCTAATTACCTTTTTTCCTCGAGTCAAACTAATATTTACACGGGCATGTATGGCAACTGTGCTTTGTCAAGCAGTCTATTCTACCCCGCATTCTTGAGATTGGCATCTTAAAAGGGGATCAGAAAGATGTAAGACTGAATGACCCTCACAGTAACACACTGATTGCTACATCATCGTGTCACAGTTGAGTTCCAAGGCAGTATGGGGTAAATTTGTACAGTTGTCTACACAGATTAGAACATACAGGAACCAGAGGGAAGGGTAGAGAGGGTGTTGGGGAAGGGGAGTGGGGGAGAGTGGGCTGCCCTAGGGGAGGGTGAGGAACCTTGAAAACGTTCAAAAAGAGCCTCTGACTGAGTCTGCCTGAGAAAAAACACCAGGTATTGTGTACGGAGGAATACCTGAGTCTGTAGGCGAAACTCCTCCCTGCAGATCACACAGGGCTGATTGGAGTCTCCCTTGTGAACAGACCTCTTCTTGACCCGACTCCATTCATCCACCATCAGTCTCCTGGCCGGGGATTCCACCAAAACCAATTTCTGGGCTGGAGAGGTAGACAACAGCACAATATAATAATATGCCATTTATCAGACGCTTTTATCCAAAGCGACTTACAGTCATGTGTGCATACATTTTTACATATGGGTGGTCCCGGGGATCGAACCCACTACCCTGGCGTTACAAGCGCCATGCTCTACCAATTGAGCTACAGAGGACCACTATATATCAAACAGCAAGTAAAAAATGTAATAGCTCAGCAGTGGCCTAAGCACCAAAATGCAGATTTGATTTCACAATGAGACTTTCTAGATCCCGAAGTGTTGAACTAGTTCCCCAGTTCCCTACAGACTACTGTAAAATACATTTAATTGATTGATAGATTTTTTTGCCTACTTAGCACATACTGTTTTACCTCTGGTCCAATGTGTTGCTGGGGAATGTGAGGACCTTTCTGTTTCACAGTTCCTTTCACATGGTTTATTTTGCAGTGGGTGTCTGTGGAGGCTCTTCTGCAACATCTTGTCTTCACAGGGTCACACAGTGACAAATTCTGAACAGCAAGTTTTATATGATATGGTCTTGAAGAGCAACTGTGGCGATTGCTAACTTGCCACTGGTTGCTTTTTGAGTTCAAGCCCTGTAAAATGAGAGAAAACTCTATTTAACTGTGATAGTGAAGTTTGCATCTATTTTAGAATGAATTAATAAGACAAACATTTTTTTTGGTTTTCACAAAGCCTAATTTAGTATCTTTGCATTAATATAACGACTTATCAAATCTGACATTTGATGTGGAAATGTGCACACGTAGAAAAAGTATTTAGCAAAATAGGACATGCATCTGTTTTGTTACTTTACAAATAAATGTCTCTCATAGTTGGACCCCAAATCGTACATTAATACATTGTCTATGTCTATGACAAATGCACTTTATTATGTTCAAACATTGTTTCTCAGTCAGATCACATGCATAACACAAAACCTTTCTGAAGATGTTACTATGACACTCACTCAGCTAGCTGAAATATGCCCAACTAATGAGACTTGTTAGTTAGCAAGCTAGCTAGCTACACTGTAACATTGCTACATTTACAGATCAACATAAACAAACAGTTGCTACAATTGTTGCAAAAATTATTTAATGATTGACATGAATCGAAAACAAGACCAATACAAAGAGTAAAATCCAAACCTTCAGCATTGTGATCTGTTGGAGGTTGTGTTTATATTGTTAATTAGTAGGCAGTCCCCCATAGAATTAGGAATTAGAATACTTTAATAATTTAATAATTGTAATTTAATAGGATCTCTATGTAGCCCCTCATCACATCCTCCTCCAACATGTTCCTTGGTCAAGTGAATCACTGATGGGGTGAGAATAAGTCTATTTGCCTTGTGTTTTTAACCTACTAGAAAACGCTAGAATATATTTTGTAATGGTTTAATGGCATTAGACCGTAAAAAACACTGGTTCACACAGATGTGGTTCGGTGAACTACGCTCGCCTAAGTAACCTTGTCTGAAACTTGAAGACTTGTGTTAGCTCCCCGTGCTAATTCCTAGGCTTTCGCACAGGGGCTAATACAGTCTTGTGGCACAATACCCAGCCAGTCACATTAGTCAACTAGGATTCATCTTGCATGTCACTATATATAGCCATGTTTTTCTTTTGACCTAAATAAAAATACGATTTCCCTACAAAAACGTAATTGAACTGTGACATCTGTCTTCGCTACAGGTGATTCCTTCATTGTCAAGAGATGTCACTGAATGCTTAGAATACATGACCAAAAAAGTTCAGTCTATGTCATAGAGATAGATAGAGGACTTTCACCATTTTGAATTAGTCAACTGGGTGGGACTTCCTATGGGTTAAGGAAGGATCACATCATTCCATCCAGGTCACCAGGAGGGATCAGCCAATTAATTATACTCGTGAGCAAACATTCCATAACTGCAGGTGGCAGTAAATCGCCAACCTTGGCGTTATACCTGTTCAAACAACACACTCCAGGTGGCAGTATGCACACTTTTAGTTTGATTGCCAACTGATAGAAGTAGTAGAATAAGAAAATTGCCTACTTCAAAATGGAGATGTCCTCAATGGTGCTGCCCGTGCTCTCACAGATGTCATAATGGGACAGATACATTGATGCGATGTCTATCTAAGTTTATGGTATATGTTGGGACGAATTTACTCACCGAGCTGCCGTCAGAGCTGGAGCTGAACAAAGCTTAGCTGCTCATACCTGTGCTGTGAGCTAAGGGATCCCTCTCATACACACAAACACGAGTTCCTAACAGTGTTTTTCTGTGGGGTCGATGAAAGTGTCTTTTAAAATGCTTTGCAGCTCTGATTGACTTTGATGTGCTGGGACAGAATCAGTGAAAACAGATGGCTGAGGAGAGGGCCCAACGATGAGGCCTGTCAATCTGGGGAGTCCTCTAAGAAAACAAAACCAGGAGCCCGCTCACGGAGAGGATGGAAGCCCTGCGCTTCTCAAGAGGCTGGCACATTCTTGAGATTAGAGAAAGAAAAGCGCAGACCACTGCCGTTAATGCCTCAGACAAATTATTAGTTAAGAATTCAAGCCTAGAGCCCAAATCAAAGGACTGCCGTCCACAATGCCAGACTATGGCCCTCGCTTGTGTTTTTAAGTAAATAATTGTGGTTAAAAGATATGGCAAAGATGGGGCTCAAGTCCTTCATAAAGCTCTGCATTCTTCCAACTGTCATCAGAATGGATTTCAGTACATGCTTTTATTTTCAACAGGGACACTGTTTGTCTTTTTCTTTATAAATACCATTTTAAAGAGCCTTTTATTTAACTTTCTCCCCCCAACCTTTACCTGATCTGTGGTATTTTGAAAAGAAAAACTCACCTTGTCGTGCAAAGAGCTGACGACTTAAGAAAAAAAAAAAGTGGTCTGTAGTGGTAAAGATTTGAAAGAGATGCCTTTGCTGTACCTCTTTGCAAACTTTGTGAGCCAACGACAACTTGAAAATGAAAGAAATAAGGCCACTATTTATCTATGTTGAAAAATAAATGCAGGGTATATACGTGATGTGATTAGTAACATGCCCAGAAGCCAGGAACACAAAAAAAAGATGTTATAATGGTTGATATGATATCACATGTTTATTCAATCACTGATATACAATTATAAGGATTAATAAAAATGTATACAAATATTCACTGAAAATCTGCTTATACAGCTATTCTCTCATATACCACTGTTAATGAATCAGTTTGATACAATTTGTTTTACACCGTTGTTGATTAAAGTCAGGTGACCCATAATTTTCATATCAACTTTTCATTTTAGTCTTGTCAATCCCAATTGTCTCTCTAAAGGAAACAGTCTTCTCCTTTTCACATATTTTGACCTTGGTGTAGCGGGTGATGTTGGATGGAGTCAGACGCAGGAGAGGAAATCACAGAATAAATGGTTTAATCAATAAACAGAGGTACGCAGCAATGCGTAATACACACCAGTGCGGACAAACGGCGCACTGGGGAAATAAAGGCACACGGGTGAATAACCCAGCGATACACAATAGAATCGAGCTCCACTGAGCTATAATCTCCTCTACAATAAACAATCACACACAAAGACAAGGGGGCAGAGGGAACACTTATACAGGTATTGACCAGGCTCCAACAGCGCACTGACACCGGCCTCGGGGACAGCCAGGAGGACACGGAGCAGGGCGAGCCGGATGGCGACGGTGGAAATTCCGCAACAGGGAGGGATCGAGGATATCCCTCACCGGGACACAGCACCACTCCTCCGGACCGTACCCCTCCCACTCCACGAGATACTGAAGGCCCCCCACCCGACACCTCAAATCCAGGATGGAACGGACGGAGTACGCCAGGGCCCCCTTGATGTCCAGAGGGGGCGGAGGGACCTCCCGCACCACCACCGGCCTGAGGAGAGACACATGGAACGAGGGGTTAATACGGTAATCTGGAGGGAGTAGTAACCTATAGGTAACCTCGTTTATTCTCCTCAGGACTTTGAACGGCCCCACAAACCGCGGGCTCAGCTTCCGGCAGGGCAGGCGGAGGGGCAGATTCCGGGTCGAGAGCCAGACCCTATCACCCGGTACAAAGACCGGGGTCTCACTGCGGTGGCGGTCAGCGTTGGCCTTCTGGCGATGCCGAAACCAGTCATCCACCGCAGGAGCTTCGGTCTGGCTCTGATGCCACGGTGCCAGAACCGGCTGATAACCTAAAACACATTGGAATGGCGATAGGTTAGTGGAGGAGTGGCGGAGAGAGTTCTGGGCATATTCGGCCCATGGCAAGAACACCTACCACTCCCCCAGTCAATAGATCAGACGGTCACGGCCCAGTTGGACACTGAGGTGGAGATGGCTCTGTGCGTAACGCCCGCTCTATGTCCGCGTCCATCGCCCACACTACCGGTGCCACAATGCAGGAGGCCGGAAGTATGGGGGTGTGGTCTATGGGCCTCTCCTCTGTGTCGTACAGCCGTGACAGTGCGTCTGCCTTCATGTTCTTAGTACCCGGTATGTAGGATAGAGTAAAATCAAACCGGGTGAACAACAGGGCCCACCTGGCCTGGCGAGGGTTCAGCCACCTCGCTGCCCGGATGTACTCCAGGTTACGGTGGTCAGTCCAGACGAGGAAAGGATGTTTCGCCCCCTCGAGCCAGTGCCTCCACACAGTCAGGGCTCTGACAACAGCCAACAGCTCCCGATCACCAACGTCATAGTTCTGCTCCGCCGGGCTGAGATTCTTGAAGAAGAATGCACAGGGGCAAAGCTTGGGTGGCGTGCCCGAGCGTTGAGATAGGACAGCTTCTATCCCTACCTCGGACGCATCCACCTCCACTACGAACGGTAGTGATGAATAGGGATGGGCCAGTACCGGGGCTGAGGTGAACAGAGCCCTCAGGTTACTGAAAGCCCTGTCATTCTCAGCAGACCAACGGAGCCGGGACGGCCCACCCTTCAACAGAGAGGTGATGGGAGCTGCGACCTTGCCAAATCCCCGGATAAACCTCCGATAGTAATTGGCAAAGCCAATAAAGCGCTGCACCTCCTTGACCGTGGTTGGAGTCGCGCACGGCTGAAATCACGCACGGCTGAAATGCGGTCTTCCTCCATTTCCACATCTGATGTGGTAATGCGGTATCCGAGGAAGGAGACGGACTGCTGGAAAACAGACACATCTCTGCCTTGGCATAAAGGTCATTTTCCAACAGTTGGGCCAGCACTTTGCGAACCAGGGACACATGCTCAGCGCGTGTAGCGGAATACACCAGAATGTGATCGATGTAGACCACCACACCGCGACCAAGCATGTCCCGAAACACCTCGTTCACAAAGGACTGGAAGACTGATGGAGCATTCATCAAACCGTACGGCATCACCAGGTATTCGTAATGCCCCGTGGTTGTGCTGAATGATGTCTTCCACTCGTCCCCTTCTCGAACACGCACCAGTCTGTACGCACTCCGGAGATCTAATTTTGTGAAGAAGCGCGCCCCATGCATTGACTCGATCACAGATGGAATGAGGGGTTGAGGATAACTATAACAAATAGTCCCCTTGTTCAGTGCTTGGTAATCAATGCAAGGGTGAAGACCTCCGTCCTCCTTCTTCACAAAAAAGAAACTTGAGGAGCTGGGTGAAGTGGAGGGATGTATAAACCCCTGGCCCAGGGACTCTCCATCGCCTCCGTTTCAGCCTGCGACAGGGGATATACATGACTCCTGGGAGGCACAGCGTCTACCCAGAGGTTTATCGCGCAATCCCCCACCTGATGAGATGGTAATTTGGTCGCCTGCATTTTGGAAAACGTGTGCGCCAAATCGAGGTATTCGGGGGTAATGCGCAAGGTGGAGGTAGTATCTGGACTTTCCACCATGGTTGCACCAACGGAAACAGCTAGACACCTACCCTGACACTCTCGCGACCACCCCATGAGAACCCTCTGCGGCCATGAAAAGGTGGGGTTGTGTAGTACTAACCAGAGAAGACCCAACACAACAGGGAAATCAGGAGACTCAATAATAAAAAAGGCAGGCCCCTTCCAGGATGTCCTCTAGAAGCCAGCAGGTTGGCCATGTCCACCAGTTGATTGAAGGACAACGTGGTGCCCCGGCAGGCTAGCTCCCTTCGGACGTCCTCTCGCAGGTGGCACCGGAAGTGGTTGATGAGGGCACGCTCGTTCCACCTGGACCCAGCCGCTAGAGTCCTGAACTCCAGGGCAAAGTCTTGCGCAGTCCTCGTTCCCTGCCTCAAATGGACCCGCCTCTCTCCCTTCGGGAGGGTGATCGAAGA
Organism: Coregonus clupeaformis; assembly: GCF_020615455.1. Lineage (NCBI taxonomy): Eukaryota > Metazoa > Chordata > Actinopteri > Salmoniformes > Salmonidae > Coregonus > Coregonus clupeaformis. The sequence continues at coordinate 29,816,836 of NC_059225.1, forward strand.
CGACCTGGAAGAGGCGAGCGAACTCCCGTAGTTGTTGAACGCGGCTCCTCCTTCACTCCAGACTGCGTTGTTCCTCCTGCCCGAGAGGCAGGAGACGACGGCGGACACATTCTCCCGCTCCGAGGGAGCCGGGCTGATGGTGGCGAAATAGAGGTCCAGCTGCAGGAGGAAACCCTGGCTGCGGGCCGCTGTCCCGTCGTACTCCCTCGGTCGGGACAGGTGAATCCCTCTGGGTGCTGGGGTGTGGGTGGCTGGATCCGGTAGCGCAGCTGGTCCCGAAGGATCGGATCCTCTTCCCTCCAGGCGTTGGACGACCTGGAGAACCAGATCCATCGCTTCGCCCAAGCTGGCTAGCATATTCGAATGCTCCCGGACCCGGTCCACGACTCCAGACATATTCCCGGTTCCTGCTGACTCCATGTATTCGGGTGTGTGATTCTGTAGCGGGTGATGTTGGACGGAGTCAGACGCAAGAGAGGACATCACGGAATAAATGGTTTAATCAATAAACAGAGGTACGCAGCAATGCTTAATAAACACCAGTGTGGACAAACGGCGCACTGGGGAAATAAAGGCACATGGGTGAATAACCCAGCGATGCACAATAGAATCGAGCTCCACCGAGCTATAATCTCCTCTACAATAAACAATCACACACAAAGACAAGGGGGCAGAGGGAACACTTATACAGGTATTGATGAGGGGATATGAACCAGGTGTGTGTAATAAACAAGACAAAACAAATGTAATGAAGATATGAGGAGCGGCAGTGGCTAGAAGGCCGGTGACGACGAATGCCGAAGCCTGCCCGAACACGGAGAGGAGGCAGCTTCGGAGGAAGTCGTGACACTTGTACTTGACCCATATCACTGGTATGTATCCACATGGTCACACAGCCTCTCTATAAACTGGGTCTCTCTTTAATAAAACATAAGCCTTGTGTTTACTTGGATGAACAAGCATTGAACAGTGATATAGTACTATATCTGATGAGTATAGGTGGACCGAACTATTTAATATGCAGGGAAATTGAAAGTTGACACTTGAAATATATTTATTTATAAAATACTTTTATATTTATATACTGGGAATGAATTGCAGTTTTTGTCATAGTGTGATTTAATTTTCATATTGCAATCAATATGTAATATAATGTCTAGACTGGAGTGTAAATATATCACTGTTTCAGGCCACTGTGTCAGTCTGTGGTAATAAAAATGGTCTGGATCAATACATCACACTGTGATATAAGGCATTGTTTTCAAATGAATAATTGGCCAGAGATTACATTTCTGGGGGATAGAGGGCAGGCCATAATGACTAATTAACAATTATGTCAAACACTGCAGATGACCTAGTAGACCAATCACTTTGATAGGAGACAGTGAAGAGGACAGAAATCAAATCATTTTACGACTCCCCCATAACGGTTTTCTAATATGACTTTAATCACCTTATGGTGAATAGGACTCCATCCCCTGGTTATCTGAGAAGGAACCAATCAAAGATGGAAGACAGAAAGGCTATACTATTTGCTTCAATCTCCTGTGTCATTGGTTCATTGCTGACTAAGTCGGCTATAAAAAAAAAACATGGCCATCATTATAGCATTTCCTATGCGTTTCAAAGAGATGGAGCTCCTAATGATTAGACTTGTCCTTTGTAAATGAAATACAAATCACAGAGGGCTTTTGGTTTTCCTTCATTTACTAAGTGCTACATTACGTCATACTTTGGACCTAACAATGGATTTCCCATAACTCTTTGCACAGTTGAAATGACGAACAGGCTCACATATCATCAAATGTGCCAGCGCTTATTAGCACTTGAGAAGTTATTGATCGACCATTTTGATTAATCTCTGGCGGGGGCCTTGGTGGCTTTCGGAGTTGTTCTCAGGCTCTCTGGTAGAACTTGTTTCCACTTTTCCTTCTCAATTAGCTTCAGTTTGTGCTGACTGCTGTGGCTGAACCCTGGCAAGACGATATCCACTGCAGTGCCCTAGTGCCAGGAGAAGAGTTATAGGAACTAACTCAACCTCCGTTGCCTGTTTCTGTTCTATTAGTCTTGATAAGACAAGTACCACTGCAGGTTATGCAAATAGCATCATATATGCCCCAAACTGTACCAAGTTTCATGCTTTTATTATATTTTCTCATACTGCCTGGACTATGAGGAGAGTTGGTAGGCTATAAGTGATGGGTACCTATTCATTATCAGTGCAATTATGTTGAGTATGTGGAGCATTTACCAATGAATTGATAAACTACAGGTGTAGTATCTGTTGTCGCAGAAAAATGAGCCTTGTGATTTACATAAATTCATTGAAAACCTTTCATTGAAAAACCTTCTCTCACTAGATCTCACACCAAAACTATAGCCTACTTTAGCCTATCAAAAAAAAAATCCTGTTAGAAGTTAACACCTTTTTTTATAGTCCAATCCTCCTGCTGCAGGATTATTTTACTCCTGAGAGGAAACGGGTCAAATTAAGATCCCACATCTGTACAGATACCAAATATGAGAATGCAAGAAGAAAGCATGAAAGCAGCCACCAGCCATTGCACATTAGTGAATTAGAAATATATACTTGTTGATGAGCTGAGCTAAATGTGCAAAGTGGATTTCACAGTGGATGTCATAGCCGTAACCAGTAATTCCTGTCACGCATGTTAGGCCATCTCTCTCCATAATGGACAATAATTGAGCAGAATCCATCACTGTGGCCAAAAATAGACTCACATAATGGCCTTAAATTGTGCTTTAGGAAGGAATTATTAAAGAAAATCTGAACAACCCTGCTGTGTCTGAAAGGCATTGAAACTTCCATACAGAGGTTTTGTACTTATACTTGATTGCATGCTGATTACATACATGGCACATAGAAATGATTCAAATTATACCTTTAGCACTGAGGTCCATGGGTCCATGCTTATAAAACTTTGTGAGCACAGTGAACAGGATTTTCCCTGTTCATAGTTATGGAGTGACTTTGGAAATAAACGTTATAACAATTGGAATATACATGGAATCTGTAATCAATAAAAATTAAAATTGTCTCATGCAAAAGTCAATGACCATTTAGAGATCATGTCATTTACAGCAATGTTTTGAACCATAGAGATCCTATTATCTACACTACCGTTCAAAAGTTTGGGGTCATTTAGAAATGTCCTTGTTTTCAAAAAAAATTAAAACAACATCAAATTGATCAGAAATACAGTGTAGACATTGTTAATGTTGTAAATGGCTATTGTAGCTTGAAATGGCTGATTTTTTATGGAATATCTACATAGGCGTACAGAGGCCCATTATCAGCAACCATCAGTCCTGTGTTCCAATGGCACGTTGTGTTTGCTAATACAAGTTTATCATTTTAAAAGGCTATTTGAGCATTAGAAAACTATTTTGCAATTATGTTAGCACAGCTGAAAACTGTTGTGCTGATTAAAGAAGCAATAAAACTGGCCTTCTTGAGACTAGTTGAGTATCTGGAGCATCAGCAATTGTGGGTTCGATTACAGGCTCAAAATGGCCAGAAACAGGTCCTCAACTGGAAGCTTCATGAAATAGTACCCGCAAAACACCAGTCTCAACGTCAACAGTGAAGAGGCGACTCCGGGATGCTGACCTTCTAGGCAGTTGCAAAGAAAAAGCCATATCTCAGACTGGCCAATAAAAAGAAAATATTAAAAGATGGGCAGTCTGAGATATGGCTTTTTCTTTGCAACTCTGCCTAGAAGGTCAGCATCCCGGAGTCGCCTCTTCATTGTTGACGTTGAGACTGGTGTTTTGCGGGTACTATTTAAGGAAGCTTCCAGTTGAGGACCTGTGAGGCGCCTGTTTCTCAAACTAGACACTCTGATGTATTTGTCCTCTTGCTCAGTTGTGCACCGGGGCCTCCCACTCCTCTTTCTATTCTGGTTAGAGCCAGTTTGCACTGTTCTGTGAAGGGAGTAGTACACAGCGTTGTACGAGATATTCAGTTTCTTGGCAATTCCTCGCATGGAATAGCCTTCATTTCTCAGAACAAGAATAGACTGACGAGTTTCAGAAGAAAGTTATTTGTTTCTGGCCATTTTGAGCCTGTAATCGAACCCACAATTGCTGATGCTCCAGATACTCAACTAGTCTCAAGAAGGCCAGTTTTATTGCTTCTTTAATCAGCACAACAGTTTTCAGCTGTGCTAACATAATTGCAAAAGGGTTTTCTAATGATCAGTTAGCCTTTTAAAATGATAAACTTGGTTTAGCAAACACAAAGTGCCATTGGAACATTGGACTGATGGTTGCTGATAATGGGCCTCTGTACGCCTATTTATAAATAAGCCGTTTCCAGCTACAATAGCCATTTACAACATTAACAATGTCTCCACTGTATTTCTGATCAATTTGATGTTATTTTAATGGACAAAAAAAGTGATTTTTTTTCAAAAACAAGGACATTTCTAAGTGACCCCTAACCTTTGAACGGTAGTGTATATATAATTCTATGTTTTTTACACCCTACCTAAGGGGGCATATTGAAGGGTGGAGGTGTGAGGTGAAAATACTGCAGGTTGTTTGTTGTAGTTTATTAGCATACTCGTTAATATTGCCAACCCCTCCTCAAAGAAAAGGTAATTAACTGACTTAATTTAAAAAAGCGGCAGAATTAAAAAACTAAGCCTGGAGACTTCCTTCAAAATACACCATAAATCAGTAGCTATTTCATCTGAGTGAGTGAGTGAGGGAGCCTCAAGTTTGCCTGTGCTGTGCTTGGTGGAATGTGCTTTGTGGTGAGTCTCGTAAATGCCAAGTTCTTTGGGCAATAAGAATAAATATCACAACCACTCTCTAGAATTACCACATAATTGGGGACTTTCCGTGTCTGCAGTACAGGACCCACTGTCTCCTCCCCCCTGCTTGTATGAATCCATGTTCAGGTGATGAGAGCTTACAACATGGTCGAGATGTTCTTGTGCCAGTCAAAAATAATTCAACAACAATACACAGGATTTGTGAACTGCTCAAAACAACAACAACAGTGCACTTTTAAGAAGGTACTTGAGGTTTGTGGTTAGATGTACATTTCCAAATAGACTGACAGATCACGACACAGTACTTTAATGTTTTGTGTTTTCTGGTCTTCTGTGTTACTGTGCTTACTCGAAAATGCAAATTTATTTAGGTAAAAGGTGTTTTTGTGGCAAGTGTACTTTTGTTGCCAGTGCCACCACAAGTGAAATGTTACCACATTTCTATTATACATGACAATATATTTTGGCATTGGTTACACTTTCGTGCCAATACAGCACACAGGATTAACCTCTCCCAAACATTTCCCTCACTCAAAAAATCCAAATGGTTTGTTTGTCAAAAGCCAAGCCCATCATAAAAAACATAAAACCCCCACAGTCTAAATGACACATGTTGCTTAACCATTCAGGAGGCAAGTCATTCACCACAGCTTTAATACTTCAAAGCATGTTGAGGTTGTGCCAAATGCAAGCACTCTTTGGCCTCTTGTTGTAATTTCAAACAGCGATGAAAGGTAAAGTAGCAACACATATTTACTTGTTTTTCAATGTGCCAAAGGTACAGCGAGTTGTGTTTGCGTTTCCGTTATCTGTCTGATCAAACGTTTTTCCCCTTCTATCATGTGATTAATGATTATCTATGAACCTCAACCTTGGTTTGTGGTGAAATGAGGCCTAGATATAATGACTTGTCTAGAGATCAATTATGTTATCAACCCTGTTCTCGGAGAGCTACCATCCTTTTCGCTCCAACCCTAATCTAGCGCACCTGATTCTAATAATGATCTGGTTGATAAGCTGAATCAGGTTAGTTACAACTGGGGTTGGAGCGGAAACCTACAGGAGGGTAGCTCTCCAGGAACGGGGTTAGAGAACCATAGTCTAGATCATCCACCTCAATACACAAGTCACAAGTTTATGGCACTTTGCATTTACACATCTGATATGAATGTGAGCCACAAAACAAGACTTTCCCAAAAAGTTGAGACAATTATTGTTATTGCTTTATCTGTGGTAAAGAACCAAGGAATACACCACTCCATGCTGCATAGAACACTGAAGAAACCAAAAAAACCGTTTGTGAAGAACAGTTCAGTCTCAGGGACGGCACTACACCACCCTGTCGGGGTTTATTTTCATAGAACCGGAGTGGTCTATTCATTCGTCTGTTTTTGAATGTGTCACAAATGTGTATCTATGAATGTGAGGTCAGTGCAAATCACTCTCTGGTTAAGGGCTTCTTCTGTAACAAAGGGTGGATCAGTGAGGCTTGATGTTGCAGTTGGGACGTTTGATTGTCACCTCATAATTGCATGTCTCATGGTGCATTCATCAGGTCCGTGGCAAAGACTTTGAAACGTTGGCTTGATGACTAGGAGGCAGGATAGTTTGATTTGCTCTGTTGCAGGCTGTTAACATTGCAAAAACAAAGCTCTTGGTTTGAATGAGTAATACACACACACAGACATGGGATGTAGCGTTCCGTGTCAGAGACAAATGGAAGCCATACTGTTAAATATACACTGAGTGTACAAAACATTAAGGACACCTGCTCTTTCCATGACATAGACTGACCAGGTAAATCCAGGTGAAAGCTATGATCCCTTATTGATGTCACTTATTAAACCCACTTCAATAAGTGTAGATGAATGGGAGGAGACATGGTAAAGAAGGATTTTTAAGCCTTGAGACAATTGAGACATGGATTGTGTATGTGTGCCATTCAGAGAGTGAATGGGCAAAACAAAATATTTAAGTGCCTTTAAACGGGGTATGGTAGTAGGTGCCAGGCGCACCGGTTTGTTTCAAGAACTGCAATGCTGCTGGGTTTTTCATGCTCAACAGTTTCCAGTGTGTATCAAGAATAGTCCACCACCCAAAGGACATCCAGCCAACTTGACACAACTGTGGGACGAATTGGAGTCAACATGGGCCAGCATCCCTGTGGAACGCTTTGGACACCAGTCCATGCCCTGACGAACTGAGGCTGTTCTGAGGGCAAAGGGGGTGGGGTGGGGGGGGGTGCAACTCAATATTAGGAAGGTGTCCTTAATGTTTTGTACACTCAGTGTAATATGTAGTGGACCACTTTGAAGTGAATAGGACATGAGTTGGCAATATAATGCTACTATAGTCTTGTTTTGTTCTAGCGAACCTGGTTTATACCTCTTTGGTCACATTTGTGTTATGTTTAGGAGGTCAAAGAAGGTTGAAGTTCATTGGTCAGTTTTGGTCACATGAATGAGTAATGACACCTTAGAACTTGTGCTAGCTCCCTAAGTTAATGCCTAGGCTTTAGTTCAGTAGGCTAACATGATCATTAGTCACATCCAAAACTTGAGTTCGATCTCCAGTCAGTTGCACATACGGTATGTCATTATCTCTCTTTGATCTACAATGTATACTGCCTGCAATTTGTTCCACCTTAACGGTGTCCATAATATGGCAGACTTCTTTCAATCTCAGCAGGATTTGTTGCAATCTGTATTTGTGTTCCAACTTTGTGAGTATTTCAGTCATGTAACTGTCCAGATGCAGTATTAACAAGTATTAATAAGAAGTCAAAGTCTTAATGTCATTCTGATCACTGGTCAGGTGTTAGGATGTGCCTCTAGCATCAACAAAGCTTCCTCACTACAAAATATCTGCCTGCCTTGGGCAATTAGAGAAGATGTCATGCTAATATGCCACTATGGCGCTAAAGGCAAAATGTATTAATTAATAAAGCAACTGTTTATGTTTGAGAACATGGCTGGAGTCCATTCTAGGCTTACGAAATGTTCAGTTGGATTAGCCTTTCGCCTCATTGACATAGATACATTGACATCCTCGAACTCGACTGTTCCTGAAACGTTCAGACTACGTTCAGACTACGTTCAGACTATGTTCAGACTATCAATGCCCACTATATTGTTATTATGTGCATTCTCAGATAGCATTTTCTGTTAAGTTTTTGTTCGCTCACTCACTCACATGTGAAGGGACATTATTGTCTGATCGAATTGGAGAGGTGACAGCTCATTGGCTGTTTGCCTGCTCTATCTTCCTTGCCAAAGTAAACAGGTGAGCTTCTCATCTCTTCACACCTCCCCAGCTCCAGCTCTATGACAGCTTGATCAAGCACATGGAACACAACCAAAATGAAGCCAATTGACCTTTTTTTACCATTTAAAGTTTGCCTCCTTACCTGGTTTCACACTAAAAACATCACCTATTTTATACAATGTACCCCAGTACCTTTTAGCATTCGTTTTAGCTTGTGTAGCCAGCTACCATTCGTTCTCCCATTGGTTCTGCATCCTGAAAAGCTAGCTAGCAAGGCTATATGTAGCTCTAGCACATCACCAGATTGGACATTTTTCCAGTGTCCTCTGACAAAGATGATAACTTCTGTTTGAAGTGTATTCCAAAAAAGAAAGAGAATTGTGCTGGGTGCTGGTCTAGTGGCAGCGCTGCCACCTTTGAGCCCCTGGAGGCATTGGTTTGATTCCCCGTTTCGCCCCTCACGTTCTCTGCTGGCTCTCTCTCCTCTATCTACAAAGCTATCCTAAATCTGAAAATATCTTTACAAATATATATTAGAGAAAAATATATGTCACCCTTCAGTCCCGGGCAGCTGTAATTGGCTGCTAGATTGGTCTCACCTTACGGTGAGGCAGAGGACCGGTCCTTAAGGTGGAAAGGTTAAATGGAAGATCAAGGCTGCGACGTGCAGCGTGTTTACATTCTTCTCTGATGTCCCACTCAACATCTCCCGCTTGACACCGTAAATCAATATTAGACGAGATGAAGTGACGAGGAACTCATGAAATTCAAACATATTCTGTAATGTATCTTCCAATTCGCTTGACCTTTCGATGGGGTCAATTGGGCTACGTCAGTCAAGCTGCACAGGTTCTGATGATGATGTGTTGGTTTTTTCCCAATGTTTGTCAGAAGCTTTGACTGGGAAACAGTCTGTCACAGCTGGCTGATGGAAATCAAGGATGTCATGGGAACAATTATTCCCCATTCTGGCCATTGATGAGCTGAGCTGACGGTTTTTGAACTGACAATCTTTTCAATTCAATGAATGAATTGAGGCTAAGTATGTTATTTGAGGCTAAACAAGCTGTCGTGTAAGCAGCTTGCTGCATACATTTAGAAGAACATGTAACATGGCAACCCCAGCTGAGTAGTCCCCCCCACACACACACACTACACACAACGCACTCACGCTGCACCACTGACTTCAAAAGAGACGTGGAGATAAAACAAAATGAATCTCAGACACATCAAGCCTCCCATGCCCTTTAAAGCTTAATTATACCTGTTGGGGTGATGAGAGACACATCACAGAACCCAGTGATTAATAAACAAACGCTGCATCCCATAAAGCGTCCGACAAGTCCCTGCTCATCGCCCTGCACCACTCACAGTCTGGGCTTCTCATGTGGAGTGTACATATCAAAGTGTATCAAACCCCAAAAAAAGAAGATTAGACCAACACCGGTCTGGGTTTAACTCCCACTCCCCCCGTCTCTCTCTCTCAGACCTCTCTACAGCTGACTCTTCCACCTGTCTAATTGAAGGCCGATGAGTCCGATGAGAGCATCATCCCGACATGTGCGCAGAGCCCTAGCCTCAGTCGAGCTTTCATCTTTCACTCCCTGTGCTCGACTCACACGACTGGGGCTTTGTACCTGCCGACTGGGTAAGTGTCACGTTTGCGGGGTTTTGTAAACAAACACACCATTTGTGAAAGAATATGTCCAGAGATGAAGTTACTAACTGCTTTAGGTCGGTCTGTGTTGTTGAAATAACATGAGGAAGATGCGGGTGACCTGAGGCTGAGGTCATTTTAGATTGCCCTTTGAAAGGCTTACTTGTGGAGTGAACTTAGAAGGTTCAGGTGGCATAGCTGTACATGCACATGTGCACACGTACACACATGTACAGGTACACACCAGACCTGGGTTCAAATACTATTTCAAATATCTCAATTACGTTCTCATACATTCGAAGTAAGTCTTCAGATATATTTTATTTGAAAAGACAAGTAGTTGAATATGTTAATGTTTTTGGAAATACAATTGGAAAGTATTTGAAAAATTCAAATACACTGACTCAAATACACTCCCATGAATTTAACCCAGGTATGCGAAAATAGTATTTGAAATAAGTATTTGAACATACTGTCAAATACAAATTGGCTGACTATTTGGTTTTTACAAATAACCATTCAAATGCTCAAATAAAAGTACTTGTTTTGGGCTGTGTATTTGAAAATACTCAAATACACAGAAAAAGTATTTCAAATCAAATCAAATCAAATCAAATTTTATTGGTCACATGCGCCGAATACAACAGGTGCAGACATTACAGTGAAATGCTTACTTACAGCCCTTAACCAACAGTGCATTTATTTTAAACAAAAAAGTAAGAATAAAACAACAACAAAAAAGTGTTGAGAAAAAAAGAGCAGAAGTAAAAATAAAGTGACAGTAGGGAGGCTATATATACAATAGAATAAAGTGACAGTAGGGAGGCTATATATACAGGGGGGTACCGTTGCATAGTCAATGTGCGGGGGCACCGGCTAGTTGAGGTAGTTGAGGTAATATGTACATGTGGGTAGAGTTAAAGTGACTATGCATAAATACTTAACAGAGTAGCAGCAGCGTAAAAAGTATGGGGGGGGGGGGCAGTGCAAATAGTCCGGGTAGCCATGATTAGCTGTTCAGGAGTCTTATGGCTTGGGGGTAGAAGCTGTTGAGAAGTCTTTTGGACCTAGACTTGGCACTCCGGTACCGCTTGCCGTGCGGTAGCAGAGAGAACAGTCTATGACTAGGGTGACTGGAGTCTTTGACAATTTTGAGGGCCTTCCTCTGACACCGCCTGGTATAGAGGTCCTGGATGGCAGGGAGCTTTGCCCCTGTGATGTACTGGGCCGTACACACTACCCTCTGTAGTGCCTTGCGGTCAGAGGCCAAGCAGTTGCCATACCAGGCGGTGATACAACCAGTCAGGATGCTCTCGATGGTGCAGCTGTAGAATTTTTTGAGGATCTGAGGACCCATGCCAAATCTTTTTAGTCTCCTGAGGGGGAATAGGCTTTGTCGTGCCCTCTTCACGACTGTCTTGGTGTGTTTGGACCATGATAGTTCGTTGGTGATGTGGACACCAAGGAACTTGAAGCTCTCAACCTGTTCCACTACAGCCCCGTCGATGAGAATGGGGGGCGTGCTCAGTCCTCTTTTTTTTCCTGTAGTCCACAATCATCTCCTTTGTCTTGGTCACGTTGAGGGAGAGGTTGTTGTCCTGGCACCACACGGCCAGATCTCTGACCTCCTCCCTATAGGCTGTCTCATCGTTGTCGGTGATCAGGCCTACCACTGTTGTGTCGTCGGCAAACTTAATGATGGTGTTGGAGTCGTGCCTGGCCATGCAGTCATGGGTGAACAGAGAGTACAGGAGGGGACTGAGCACGCACCCCTGAGGGGCCCCCGTGTTGAGGATCAGTGTGGCAGATGTGTTGTTACCTACCCTTACCACCTGGGGGCGGCCCGTCAGGAAGTCCAGGATCCAGTTGCAGAGGGAGGTGTTTAGTCCCAGGATCCTTAGCTTAGTGATGAGCTTTGAGGGCACTATGGTGTTGAATGCTGAGCTGTAGTCAATGAATAGCATTCTCTATTTTAAATACCAGATACTCAAATACACATGTATTTGAACCCAGGTCTGGTACACACACACACACACACACACACACACACACACACACTTCCCTATAGGTTCTCTTCAGGGTTATAATGACAGTGTGTCACCTGATAAGAACTTCCTTGTCCTCATTGAAGGTGTCTTTTCTCATGTCTTACACGTCCATAGAGGTGCCAGCTTCGTACCTGACGTTTGAGAATGGGCTTTGTTATCGATTACTGAAACCACTCTCACCTGATGTGAAGTAAATTATCAACCTCAAAAACAATTAGGAAAAAGTCAGCCATCACCATGGTACTACAAATACCTGGACAATCCTTGACACCTTAACATCACAAAACATTGAGTTCACCATGAAATATTGCTTTCTTTACATAAAGATTATTGGCATTAATTGAAAACAAATATTCTAGTAAACTATTTCAACATCTTAATGCTAAATAGATGTCTAAACCTGATAGAACTAAAAGCTTGTGCTGTCATACCATGGCACACAAACAATGAGGACGTTTGACCATAGTTTGAGATGTTGCAGTGTTTTGGCATGGTTTAAGCCCCTCTACAGTCAGTGTGTTTCTTGCATAAAGCTGCTTTATATATATATAAATATAAATAAATATATATAAGCCATTTAGCAGACGCTTTTATCCAAACCAACTTACAGTCATGCGTGCATACATTTTTGTGTATGGGTGGTCCCGGGGATCGAACCCACTACCCTGGCATTACAAGCACCGCGCTCTACCAGCTGAGCTACAGAGGACCACCAACCAAGTGTGATCCAGGCAACAATTTTCTATTGTTTTGGGTGTTTTTCCACTTTTTATCCACCAGTTTGCCTAATTTAAAATAAAGACGCTTGATTTGCTTTCATGGAAAGATAGGATACAATTAAATCAGGTGTAATACAGGAAATTATGTCCTGACGCTTTGATAACATACATTTTCTAAGGAGATAGGTGGACTGTATGTATATACTGTAGATCCTATTAAATTATTATTATTCCAATTCCTAATTCTATGACTGTATGTATGTCAATCTTGGAGAGTTGCTGTGTAAGGTTTGAATGAGTGAGGAAGGGAAGAAGGGAGGATGGGAGTGAAGGAGGTAATCACTGCAATCTCATAGAATTTCTACCTTGCAAGCCTGGATACAGACTCTCCAATGGTCAAAGCCCCTCTCTGCAGCCGCATGTCCAGAGAAGATTATTTGAGCAAGCTGGGGTATTCTGTCACCCCTTTCTCAGCAGAAGTGGAGGGTCGAGACCCATCTATGGGATCAGGCTTTAGTCTCCGGCCAAAGACCCACAAAGAGAGGACATCAAGTGGCCTCTTGAGTAGGCTGATCAATATAGGAAACCCAACCAAAGACATTCCTTGCATTTCTTAGATATTTCACTGGATGAAAAAAAGAAAGAAAATAACTTAATCTTTACATGGCATCATTGTAATTAGACACCAGAAATGGATTAAGGTTGTACTCATCTTGAAGGTTGCTCTGCTACTTCTTATTTTAGTGTGCAGGCTACTGTGTAGGCTAGAGGTAGCCTATGAACATATTAATATTTTGCGACTTAAAATACTGTTTTATGTCGGCTGTTATGTTGTCACTGCTATCTGGGATCCTTTGGTGGTCCCTACCGTAAACCCTAACCCTAACCTTAACCTCTACCCTAACCTTAACCACTTTAACGGTCAGCTTTAATGGGGTAGGGACATCCAAAGGATAGCACAGACCCTGGAGATTCGCGCGCCAGGCTAACCACAACAATTTGCGCGCAAATGTGCCATTCTCTCGTAAAGTCTCCATTTGGAAATCGAAAAGCTAGTATTTTCACACGAAACTACGAACTACTTTTAGTTCTTCATAGAGGACCGAAATAGAACAAAACAGGGCCTATTCTCCCATTTACGCTACACAAATAAGGGAACGCAAAACGTGAAGTATAATTTGATATGAATAGTAAACGCAGATCTCATGTAAATCAGATAAGTGCGCAGAGCACCAAGGTTCTTGCCTACAGGTAGGCTAATTATTAAATCGCGTCACTGAGTTAATTACGGCAATTTATAAAGAGAGGGTGTTCCGAACATATAATATCTGTGGTCAAAACCCAATTGGAATATCTATATCATGTTAATGATAGCTGAAAAACTGTTTCTTACCAGTGTAGTATGCTGTATTTCCAACCCAAGCGGGAGTAGGCCTATGCTGCCGGGGACAAGATCACGGCCAACACAGGTGAGCTGGATCCCACTTGGTTGGCGAAACGTAAATGATCTAAAATCATTTTGGCAAAATATTATATTTTCAATGCTCCTAGGCTTCCTTATGATTGTGCAATTTTTCCCCTTTTCTTTGGGACCTGCAGATTTCCCTTACTGCACATTGCTGACATTACTGAGATATTATAGGCTAGGTCTACTTATTAAGTGTCATATGACTGTTTTTGTCAAAGGATATTTGGGGCGATTATGAGTGTCTGCTTGTTGAACTGCAGTGGCATGGTGATAGAGTGGGACCAAATCAAAGGGAAGAAACAGACACAAGAAGTGTGGTGAAAGTATAAATGATGGTACCTTATCATTGATTTAACTAATGATGAGTGCTCAAAGTGCAACAATAGTAATTTTGCCATAAAACTATCAGCGGTTAATCAGTCTGTTAAGTGTTTCATCCTTCAATGTAAGATTTATTAAACAGTTCATGAGCACAAGCCTGAACTTGCTCAGTTTGTCTGCCATGTACACAAAGCTAGTCTAAATGTTCAAGAAGATGTTTCATGTCCTTGCTTTTATTACTTTTACAATGTTTACATTCATACAGTCTGTGATTGTTTCAGAATTATATGATAGATGATAGGAGTAGAGGTGACAGCATTTAGCAATTTACACTACTATGCCCTCTTGGAGCCAGATGTAAATACAGTTTATATGTTCACTTGCATCCAAGTTTTTTTCCTTCTTTTTTTTGTATTTAGGGTCTGTATATTCTGTCTGAGCTCCCCAGGCAGTGTCTTGTGTAGCCAAGACTTGCACATTAAATGCCTAAGGATGTCTGAGGCCTGCTTGTACATCTGCCAACAATAGGAATTTCCCTGGTTTACACAGCTCAGCCAGAGAGGTTATCTCTGAAGACTCAGCCTCATTAACCATGTTTCCATCCACAGTTTTTGCGAGTAAAGTCATAACATATAAAAAAATATCAAGACAGCTGTGATGGAAACAGAAAGTTTCGTTAGAATTTTATAAATGACGACAGATCATTTGTTCGTTCGACATAGTGGGATGTTTTTGTGTCTGTAAAATTAATTATGCAAGAAATTGCTGTAGAAAAACGGCTTTATGCGCAAATATTGATATAATAACCATTCTATCGAAGTAAACTTGGAGTCACGCGATGATATGGTGTGTGGGCCTCCCACTACGACTTGGGAAACCATGCAGTGATGGTGCTTTCAAGACAACTGGGAACTCGGAAAGAAACAAGGTCAAATCATGACGTCAGTGATCTTTAGGTCAGAAAGTCAGAGTTCTAAAAATAGTTTCTGACTTGGAATTCCGAGTTGGATGACTATTCAAAATTATTTTTCCCAGTCGGAGCTCGTTTATTTTTCTCGAATGCCCAGTTTTCTTGAACGTGGCATCAGGCTACAGATTAAATAAATGATGATGAACTTCACAGGGTGGTGAAAGTGCACAGGGATGAGCTTGATGCTCCTTTCCAATACAAATCGAGGGTCTTATTCTGGTGACATGATGATCGATGCTTGACTGCCGTTTGACAAATAAACATATTCTGAGTAACACCCCCACTAAAAAAAATTGTAGAGTTACCACCCATGACAGTATTTGTTAGTGACAGAGACATGGTTGTTGAATTCATTCATTTTCAGTCCTGTGGCCTTCACCAAATTAGTTCCTAGGCAAACGTTATCATTATAAATAAGCTCTATATGACAATAAATCATATATCTTTTGAGTCCTAGCTTTAGCCTAATACAGAGCCTGAAACTCAGGGTTTACAGGTGACATCAGGCCTGCAAGTAGGGCTGCAAAAGTCGGGTAACTTCCCAGATTTTCCAAGAATCCTGGTTTAAGGATGTCCAGGAATCTTCCAACTGGGATTTCTGAAAACCTGGGCAATTTAACAGAATTTTGCAACCCTACCTGCAAGTCACATTATGCTGGTTTACAAAGTGATGTGTAATTCCTATTGGAATCCAGCCAGAGTTCGGATATCCAACAGTTTAAATTATGATTCACCCGCAACCTGCATACATAATGACTGTCGGGGTTAGGAATAGTGTGAAGAGACAAACTGGAACAACCATTTCAGTAACGGGTGCAAAAAATCCAACTAAATGATTTGATTAGTTTAGAAAAATGTATGTTATGTATCTTTGTGTAGCATAAGATTAATCAATCACTCAATGTACATGCAAAAATACAGATATTAAAAACAAATCAACCTGCATTAGAGCATGCTGGGGAAAAGTTCCTTTGTTATCATAATTTACAAAAATAGAGTTGATGTGACTTCTCATTTAGTTCTGAGTCAGTACCACATAAACATTTTAATTAATAATTACTTTTCATTGACTTTCAGTTCAACTTACTAGAAGTATTTTACTTAAAAATGCCTTGGGGTTTACAGTGTGTGATATACAGCTCAACAATCACTCAAAACTGTTTAAACAAACATTTGGTATATTTAATCACATCAACACACCGTAGTGTTACAAAGTTCGATAAACCCCAACATTAATTGGAAAATTGTAAGCTAGCCACTTTATGTAACCACATAGAGTTCAAAATCTGTTAAGTGTACAGGTGAAAAGTGAGTAATTTCATCCAATCTAGCCCACAAGATGGGTCTCTCTCAACTGACACCTTAATTATCCTATAACCTCTTATTACACAGAGTAAACATAATAGAATCCCACTTTAAAGACTATGAGATAAATTAGAATTTCACCTAATATTTATAATGATGTATTAAATTATTGTTTTTGCTGTCGGTGCTTGCTCCTGGTGCTCTGGCTTTGCCCCTTTGAAGTCAGTCAATATTGTGCTGTTTTATGTGGTCATGGGGTATTCTCATATTGCTCTCTTACTGTATTCAGCTTGACTTAAATACATAGTGAGCACTGTAATTTTTTCACAAGTGCAGGCACAATTTGCGTTAAATACAGTATCAGCATTTCAAATCGTTAGGAAAACTATCTCATTTAAAATATTACCTTTTAATATTCAGTAACAAAATAAGTACACCCGCTATGGTTTCTGTCATGGCCTGGATTCATATCATTAAAATGTGTAATCATAGATTTTGTGAATGAAGCTACACACTGTTGAGTCAAAATACCATTTAGGAAATACTTATTTTAGGCCTGGTAGCCTCTAGGTTAGAACATGTGTAGTAGAATCATGATGTCTCGCCTTCAGCTCGCCTTCAAAATATTATTTTAATAATAAGATACACACCGTTCTGTATTCAAAGAAATACATAGCATAAATAAGGAAATGACGTCTGAGACTATCTTTTATCTATACCTTGTTATAGCCCTGTTTGATGTTGAATTAGTGCAGCCCCAGTCGGTAGGCTGCTGGGTTCAGAGCGTGAGGACTCGCTCTCCTCCTCTATTATGAAGTGATGTAGTGTGATGAGAACAGGATAGCTCTTGAGGCGTTTGCCTTTCACTTCAGAGATGGTGCGTATACAGAACAGGCCGACAGCTGGTCCTCAGCAAACTGGTCCCGTTGACCTCAACCCCACTGTCCGACGCTCCTCGCCTTGAAAACAAAAAAAGGTCCCTTGGAATTCCAGGGAGATTATCTATTTTGTCTCTCAGTCGGTCGGTCTGGTCATTTTAATTACGTATGTGCATGTATTTCACTGAAGCTTTCAACATCAATAAATTATAAAATACTTATCACACAAATGGATTTAGGCATGTCTGTATTTTTGTTATATTGTTATATTATTGTTATAAAGTATATTTTCATTTAAATGAAACCTGTGAAGGATTATATAACTTGTGAAAGATCACTCCAGATTTCATTGAATACTCTCACCTAGAATGACAGTGTCACTGAGCATCTCACAGTTGCACAGTCAGTGAACCACTAGTGTGGCTTGATTAAGTTGCTTCTACTTGAAAATAGAATGCTAGCACTCAACTTAGATACAGTAAATTGTAATAAGAGACCTGTCTGGGTGAGGGATTTGAACTTCTACGGTGAGACAGGGAAAGAAAAGACTAGCAATTTGGAAAATTATTGCTTTAGACTGCCCAAAGCTATAGTTTTGTACTTTCTTGTTCATATCTTCAACCTGTTTCCTGTAACTTTTATGACTATGAGGTGAGAGTGCATTTTCATTAGTTCTGCACTCCTTTGTGTGTGTTTTTTTGCCTTCCACGACAAATGAAATGAGAAATGATAGCAAGACTCATTGTGAAACAATTTTCATTTCCAGTTAAAGACTACAAATTGGTAAAGTTCTGTTATTTTGTTGAATTCATGTGGAGTATTCTGTGATATTCTGGGTTTGGGGAGGGATGCAAGCCGACTTGTTGATGAGGTGATAATATCCTGCATTGATGACATGTTTACGACCCTGGAGAGTCAGATCTATGCTGTCATCGAAACAATTTCTGAGTCTGCACTTACTTATCCAGTGATTAATAGTTATGTTGATCCCTAATTATTTTGATGTAATGAGTGGTTTTGTATAGACTGACCTGTCTTCTCTATTGCATCTCTGTTGAATCTTCTCTGTTGAATAATGGCCATTTAGCAAGGTGCCATAAGTTACAGTAATGCCAGCCAATTGGCTTTGACTAATTCTATCTTAGGTTACTTTTCCTCCATGCCTCTGAAACTGTGGTAAGGATAATGCCACTGTGGAATTCACTCAAAACTCTAAAACATAAATGCGTAATACAGAATGTAGCTATAATAATGTGTAATTTTTTACTTTTTTCAACTTGAGAAGACAAATGTTTCTACCCGAGAATTAGACTTAATTTGTGAATCTTAAGAGTTATGTTTTGGTACAGTATAATATTTAATACTGTACATAGAGCTATGTGAAATATTTTTGCATTGTAATTTCAGAAAAGTCCTTAATATATCTACAATAATAGTGGAATGATAGTTTTTCATAATATCCCCCCCCCCAAAAAAAAAGGAATTGGGCCGACACAAAATTGCATTATAATAGTGCCGCCTTCTTATTGGTCAACAAAATACTCTTGTTGTCAAATTGACTGGTGCTAGCAAATCTCTAGTTGTCAAATTGACTTAGTTGACCAATAAGAAGGCTGCACCATTAGAATGCAATTTGGTGTGTGCCCAATACATTTTTTGTGCAAAACATACTGTGCAACACTATCATTCCACTATTACTGTAGGTATATTAAGGACATTTTCTGAAATTACAGTGAAAAAATATTACACATAGCTCCTTTAATCTGTCATGGATGCTTATGCATTCATGCTTTTGTTACGCTTTTGTATATCACAGGTGTCCATAAACGGTTTACCTTTTTTTGTTCTCCAAGAAGTTACTTCCTATTTCAGATGCTTTCCTTGGTCAGAAAATCTTAACAAACATTTCCTGTCTCCTGATGCAAATCTGACGAGACTCAACATAGAGTGGTGGTGAGACATGCTTCAGATTGCTGAGTAAAAATGCCACGTGGTTGGTGAGTTATGCAACTTTAGGAATCATGTCGCGCTTTGCCAGTTGCAGTATTTCTCTCTGTTTTAGGGGGCATTTTATGACTACATAGCTCTAGGAGGAAATCCACATTTGTATTTTTCTGGTTTTCATTAATATCACAATCATGTACTCTGATGCTCAATGAACAAACATTACATTTAACTGAACAGAAGCTTCCCATGGTTAATTCTTAACTAGAGAGAGACATGGACAGAAATAGCTTTCCTTTAAATGGCAACATTTTAAATAATGGATTTTCAGAGCAGAAAATAGTTTCTCTAAGACACGAACAAAAAGGAACTTTGAGGTAAAATACATTTTCTGGAAGAAGCTTGAGTACAATGTATTGACATATGTTTTTGTAAGCATATTTCAAAACATGAAAATTATTTCGAGATTAAAGTCAAAATCATGTTTCAGGAATAAAGTTAAGATATTTCAGAATTAAGCCTAAATATTTCAAGAATAAAGTCTCAATATTTATTGATTTAAGTTAAATTTATTATTTTTTAATAAAGGCTAAATATTCTTTAGAATAAAGACTAAATATTTTTTACAATAAAATACAAATATATAGTATCCTAAAAATCCATATGCCACATAGTGTTGGGACCTACATTTAGAGTTGCCCTTCTGTATGTACCATGGCCATTCTGATACCTTCTCACAGTCCAGACAAGCTCCATTTGCTGCCTTTTCTTTTGCTGTACAATAACATCTGATCCAAAAATTATGCTTCTTGGAGTTAGTCATCATCTTCCTCCAGCCCCAGCCAGCTGAAGCTATATTTACAACTAGAGCTGCATAGCCAGGGCCTTTAGTGCTCTGAGACACTTCTACTTCACAGTCTCGGTTCCACCACACCACTATTATTTGAAAATATATATTTTAGTAAAATACAGAAAAATGCACTCATGTCTGTCCTGCTTGATTTAGACCATCTCTGTGTGTTTTGACAGTTTCCATTGGTGCCAGGGTAGCTGACCTTCCTTAATTTGACATTATACAGTGCCTTGCAAAAGTATTCATCCCCCTTGGTGTTTTTCCTATTTTGTTGCATTGCAACCTGTAATTTAAAGGTATTTTTATTTGGATTTCATGTAATGGACATACACAAAATAGTTCAAATTGGTGAAGCGAAATGAAAAAAATTACTTGTTTCAAAAAATTCTAAAAAATAAATAACGGAAAAGTGGTGGGTGCATATGTATTCACCCCCTTTGCTATGAAGCCCCTAAATAAGATCTGGTGCAACCAATTACCTTCAGAAGTCACATAATTAGTTAACTAAAGTCCAGCTGTGTGCAATCTAAGTGTCACATGATCTGTCTATATATATATGATCTCAGTATATATACACCTGTTCTGAAAGGCCCCAGAGTCTGCAACACCACTAAGCAAGGGGCACCACCAAGCAAGCGGCCCCATGAAGACCAAGGAGCTCTCCAAACAGGTCAAGGACAAAGTTGTGGAGAAGTACAGATCAGGGTTGGGTTATAAAAAAATATCAGAAACTTTGAACATCCTACGGAGCACCATTAAATCCATTATTAAAAAATGGAAAGAATATGGCACCACAACAAACCTGCCAAGAGAGGGCCGCCCACCAAAACTCATGGACCAGGCAAAGAGGGCATTAATCAGAGAGGCAACAAACAGACCAAAGATAACCCTGAAAGAGCTGCAAAGCTCCACAGCTGAGATTGGAGTATCTGTCCATCGGACCACTTTAAGCCGTACACTCCACAGAGCTGGGCTTTACGGAAGAGTGGCCAGAAAAAAGCCATTGCTTAAAGAAAAAATAAGCAAACACGTTTGGTGTTCGCCAAAAGGCATGTGGGAGACTCCCCAAACATATGGAAGAAGGAACTCTGGTCAGATGAGACTAAAATTGAGCTTTTTGACCATCAAGGAAAACACTATGTCTGGCGCAAACCCAAGACCTCTCATCACCCCCTTGAACACCATCACCACAGTGAAGCATGGTGGTGGCAGCATCATGCTGTGGGGATGTTTTTCATCTGCAGGGACTGGGAAACTGGTCAGAATTGAAGGAATGATGGATGGCGCTAAATACAGGGAAATTCTTGAGGGAAACCTGTTTCAGTCTTCCAGAGATTTGAGACTGGGACGGAGGTTCACCTTCCAGCAGGACAATGACCCTAAGCATACTGCTAAAGCAACACTCGAGTGGTTTAAGGGGAAACATTTAAATGTCTTGGAATGGCCTAGTCAAAGCCCGGACCTCAATCCAATTGAGAATCTGTGGTATGACTTAAAGATTGCTGTACACCAGCGGAACCCATCCAACTTGAAGGAGCTGGAGCAGTTTTGCCATGAAGAATGGGCAGAATATCCAAGTGACTAGACGTGCCAAGCTTATAGAGACATACCCCAAGAGACTTGCAGCTGTAATTGCTGCAAAAGGTGGCTCTACAAAATATTGACTTTGGGGGGGTGAATAGTTATGCACGCTCAAGTTTTCTTATTTCTTGTTTGTTGCATCTTCAAAGTGGTAGGCATGTTGTGTAAATGAAATGATACAAAAAATCTATTTTAATTCCAGGTTGTAAGGCAACAAAATAGGAAAAATGCCAAGGGGGGGTGAATACTTTCGCAAGCCACTGTATATGAAACATTTATAGAGAACTAAATATAGGCTTTTGCACACTGTTTGAGCGAATTCTTTTTCTAGATGTTCAAAGATATTTTTGAACCATTGGCTTTTTTCATGTTCAGCTTTGCAAAATAAATTATCACGTTTTACCTGATTGTAGCATTAGCCTTGTAAATACTCCTAATGCAATATTTTTCTTATTGTGAATCAGTCTCTTATCTTTCTTCCCGGTACATTAAATTATTTGAACTTGGAATTGTTTGTTTCACTTGTATGTGACTCTTTTCAAAACAATCATTCTGAGGATCTACTTTACAGTTTCTACTGTGATTCTTGGAGTCCTCTCCTCTCTCTCTCTCTCTCTCTCTCTCTCTCTCTCTCTCTCTCTCTCTGTCTCTGTCTCTCTCTCTCTCTCTCACTCTCTTTCTCCCTCTCTCTCTCTCTCGCTCTCTTTCTCTCTTTCTTTCTCTCTCTCTCTCTCTCTCCCCCTCTTTCTCTCTCTCTCTCTCTCTCTCTCTCTCTCTCTCTCTCTCTCTCTCTCTCTCTCTCTCTCTCTTTATTTCTTTATTTCTTTTTTTTTCTTTTTTTCTCTCTCTCTCTCTCTCTCTCTCTCTCTCTCTCTCTCTCTCTCTCTCTCTCTCTCTCTCTCTCTCTCTCTCTCTCTCTCTCTCTCTCTCTCTCTCTCTCTCTCTCTCTCTCTCTCTCTCTCTCTCTCTCTCTCTGTCTCTGGCTCTGTCCATTTCTCTCTCTCAAATTCAAATTTTTCTAATTCAAATACAAGATGCTTTATTGGCATGAAAAACATTGTGTCAATATTGCCAAAGCAACAATGTATACAATAATACAATTATAAACAATAACAAATAATAATATAAGATGGTAGTAAATAATAATCAAAATTAAATACAAAAATAATGATAATAAAATGGTATCAGTCAATTGTAGAAATCTAAATATGGAAAATGAAACTATAACTAACTTATAACTAAATAACGGTAATCTTCACCATTACATCAGTACTACAACTACCATCATCATTGCTACCACTACTACCACCACCATCATTAAACTGCCATCATTACCATTACCACCCATACTACTACTATTTGGAATGATAAACAACAATAATAAGGGTAATAACAATAATAGTGATAACAATAATAATAAGTAAGTTACTATTTACTATGCAGATGTTATCATTCAGTGTCCCTCAGACTATGGCAGGCAAATACATATTTGGCTGCAAGAAGAGCCATTGCTCCTTCGCCCATGAGTACGAAGCTGTGAGGGAAACGGCACCTCCTTACCTTCAGGCTCTGATCAGACCCTACACCCAAACGAGGGCACTACGTTCATCCACCTCTGGCCTGCTAGCTCCCCTACCTCTACGGAAGCACAGTTCCCGCTCAGCCCAGTCAAAGCTATTCACTGCTCTGGCACCCCAATGGTGGAACAAGCTCCCCCACGACGCCAGGACAGCGGAGTCACTGACCACCTTCCGGAGACACTTGAAACCCTACCTCTTTAAGGAATACCTGGAATAGAATAAAGTAATCCTTCTACCCCCCCCCCCCCACCCCCCCATAAAAAAATACAATAAAAAAAGTGGTTGTCCCACTGGCAGTGAGTTGAATGCACCAATTTGTAAGTCGCTCTGGATAAGAGCGTCTGCTAAATGATGTAAATGTAAATGAGTATTTTTAGTTTTTCCTCTGGGTTTAATAAGTTAAAATTTGGAATAAATGTAGTCATTTCTGTGAATAATGAATCTCTTTGTGAGGAATATTTATCACAGTAATGGAGAAAGTGCATCTCTGTTTCTACCTCCCCTGTCCTGCAGTGACCACATATACGCTCCTCTTTGGGTAGCCATGTCTTTTTATGTCTGCAGGTTTCTATTGCCAATTGATGGTCACTCAGCCTGTACTTGGTAAGGATCTGTCTCTGCTTCGTATCTCTGACAGAGTAGAGATAATCAGCCAATTCCTATTCTCTGTTTAGGGTCAGATAGCAATTTAGTCGGCTTTGGGATTTTGTTTTGTTTTTCCAATGTTTTAAATATGAGTCCTTTGATTGGTTCATGATTTTGTTCATTGGAATTCTTTATTTTGAAGCAGTGCTGGTGTCTGCTTGGTTGGTTAGGTCCAACACCTACATGCATTAGTTGGTGTATTTCTCTGGACTTGTAGAATTTTCCGACAGAATTCTGCATGTAGGGCTTCAATTGGATGTTTGTCCCACATTTTAAAGTCCAGTTTATTGAGTGGCCCCCAAACCTCACTTCCGTAAAGAGCTATTGTTAGGATTACACTGTCAAATATTTTGGTCCAAATTCTAATTGGGATGTTGATTTTGAATAATTTCATTTTTATTGCATACTCTCTCCCTCTCTCTCTCTCTCTCTCTCTGTCTCTGGCTCTGTCCCTCTCTCTCTCTCTCTCTCTCTCTCTCTCTCTCTCTCTCTCTCTCTCTCTCTCTCTCTCTCTCTCTCGCTCTCTCTCCTTCGCTCTTTCTCTCGCTCTCTTTCTCTCTCTTTCTCTCTCTCTCTCTTTCTCTCTCGCTCTCTCTCGCTCTCTTTCCCTCTCTCTCTCTCTCTCTCTCTCTCTCTCTCTCTCTCTCTCTCTCTCTCTCGCTCTCTCAATCTCTCTCTCTCTCTCTCTCTTTCTCTCTTTCTCTCTCTGGAATTGCAGATTCACATGCAGTATAACATTCACCTCTGCAATATGGCCAAACAAGCGTCTAGCAATTTAATACTTTGGACCACTGTTTATCCTTGGAGTGTGGCATATTTTACATTCCTTTTTACATTTTAATCTGCTTTGCGTTTTTCATGGACGTCGAGGGAAACAATGCAGCATAAGCTGTTCAGGTCAGCTCTGTGGTTTGTTTTCCATGCCAGTTCTTGAGATTTAAAGCAGAGTTTGAACTGACCAACATGTTGTACACACTGTGCAGAAAGAGACTCTTCTCAAACTCTCTCACCTTCTTTGTGCTCTCTGTCTCATACACATAAGTTAGTGCATGCTCACACACGCACACACGCATGCATGCACACACACACGTGCACGCACACATCCAGTGAGAGATGCAGACAAGGCTTGCCACCGTTTTTCCCTTGAACATTGATTATGCTCTTCAGAGATCGTTCATGAACATCCAACTCACCAATCTTATTTCCTATCGTTCTCCATCAGTAAATATTTCCATAAATGAATGTCTGGAAAAGCAAGAGGCTCATAGAACAAATGCTGATTAATAGAACATATTTCCTCGTCTATTGTAGCCATCTACAAAGAGAAGCCCTCTGCGTCTCTATGGCTGAGTCACTACAGAGGATTGGGAACCATTCATGTTTTTCCCATGTTGCAATTTACTCACTGAATTAGGCCTAAACCAAAAAAGTGTTTCAATACCAATTATCATCTGGCAACGAGGGAAGGGGGTCTGACCGGGGTGGGGGGTGAGCTACTTAAGCCTTTTCACTAGTGTTGCCTTGTTTCCCCTGTTCCTCTCCTTGAGAGAGTAATGTGTTTCCACACACAAAGGGAGGATCTTCAGAGATATGCCAAGAGTCTGGAGAGTGTGTTTGCTGGACCTGTGAAGAGAGCTCTTTAGGAGGCTTTGGGGACAATGGTGTATGGGCACCGGCAGAGGTTTACTTTGTCCACACCAAGCATTTCACACGCACCCTGGGCAACAGCCGGTCTGGGCTAAGGCGACAACATTAGTCTGAGTTATTGAAAAGTTGTATCTTTTTTTTTCTCAAAGCCCCCTTTTTATCTTTGTCATCCAATCAGGGCTGGACCAATGGTGTTGGAGCGAGCTCTGTTTGGCCAGCCTTCTTTTTTATTTAATTTAGACTACTATACTGTGTTGTCTGTCCATAATTACTGAATTCGTTGCCACCTATAGGGTGTTTCCTCTCCTCTCATTCTCCCCCTCAAAAAACGACGTTCTGATGAAATATTTTGAGAGGATGCACAGTTATCCCCTATTTTGAGTTATAGTTTTACTATAACTGCCATATTACTTCTAAGGGTGTTTTGCTGATCTCTGCATCGTGAAATATCTTGCCTTCTTATACAGACAGTACATATTGTATCAGACTGACTGTGCTATTTATCTGTGGTAGAGTAGATATACACTACCTGAGAGTATTCTGTGTCAGATTAAAAGTAGAAGTGAATCCTCTCTCTCTTCTCTGGGATTTCATTTGACCCCCTTTGGATTTTATAACTCAGATGTCTGCAGGTGAGGCATTAGGATTTGAATGCTTTTGATTGTTCAGCTTTAGGTGTTCAGACATATCAGTATAATTCTTACTCCTATATCATATCTGAATCCTTGGTATCGTCATAAACAAGATTTGTGATGCATAAAATAATCTTTGTTGCATTACGAGAACGGTTAGTTCTGCCTGACTTGGTTAACCTGGTAGATGAACCCCTCTCTGTTACAGGGTATGTATATAATATAACCAATCAGAAGATATATTTTTTTCTTCTAATTTACAGTATTTATTTTGGTGTTCACTGTGATATTCACAGCTCTCCATCCTGATCCTCAGGAATTTTCCTGAAAATTTCCACCAAGAGGAAAAGGGGTTTCCTTAGGAGAATGATGTCACATTTGGAAAGCCCATTACATATTCAGCATATATATGGAGTCACATGAAATAATCATGTGTCAGGGTTTGGCGCTCTTAAATATTTATTATGGTCCATCACACTGGTACAGTGTACAGTATAGCAAATATTCTCCTTGCAGTGTCAGCCTTTCTATCGACCCATTGCCCATGCATTTATATATAATTTTTATTTTTATATATCTCTTTTGGTGCTCTTTATAACAGATTGCATAATTCCAAGTGCCCTCAGAGCTAACGCTTGTAACACAGGGTGAATTACTCCGTGCAGAGATTTTATGCATTTCATTTATCCTTTTGTCAACTCCAATGCATATTAAGTATTGACTATTCAGTGACATTAACACCATATGCCTATGGGAATCATCCACCGTATTACCTTTTGCTTCCAGGCTACATGCACGCCCTCCAGGCTATCGACAGACAACAAAAAATTAGACAAAAGGATGAGCGTCTTTAAAGGGGCAATCTGAAGTTGCTACATCCATTTTTGGACGCATAACTTAATGAAATATACTATGTAACTGATAAATGCCTCAACAGCTTAGTTCAACTGACGCACCCCACTGGGCAAACACTGGTTAAATCAACGTTGTTTCCACGTCATTTCAATGAAATTGCGTTGAAACAACGTGTAATAGACATTGAATTTATGTGGGAACCCATCAGAACCCAAAATATACGTTTGTTTTACTCCAATGTTTGTAAACATAGTGTAAACATATTTTTTGTTTTTGCAAAACAGAGGCGGGGTGTCGGCTTTGTTATAGTTTCAACTGCGGATTGGCCCTTTAAGCCAGGCCCAATGCATCTTCATTATAGCTGAAGTTTTCTATCTCTCCCCTTACTCCTCTGCCAGCCTTTTCCATTTGCCCTGCTGCATTGTTCATATCTCAATGCAGAGTTTCAGACAGCGGTTGCTATAGCAATAGCCGTATCTGACAAGGGCCCAGGCGAACTCCTGATTGAAGAAAATGGTACCTTGTGGAGAATTTCTGCCTTTAAGAGGTTGCTGTGGCACAGAAATGTCCTCATAGATTTTTTTCCCTGTAAACTGACATTCCTATTACTATAAGTGAGCAGTTAGGTAGAATGGAGAGTTGAAATGGAAAGTCAATAGAAATTATATTGACTTGACCTTCAGAATTATTTTCACCTACAATACTTTGCTATTCTTCCTTTGAAATGCAATTATAGCATGGGAAAAAACTTGTCTGTAGGTATTTTAAGCAACTGGTAAATAGAGAAGGAAAAGCCTATGACAAATTGTTGAGGGGCCATTGTCTTTAACAATGTATTTTGCCTCTCTGGAGAGACAGATTTGAAGTATATTTGGCTACAGATATTCTATTAAAATAAGTTGTGTTGCATTCCCTGCTTCAGTTTAGACCAGCTTCACGACTCGCTCGTTTTTTAATAGTAACACTCTCCCTGTTGGGAGTGCTACCATGGTTAAATAAAGGAATTCAATTATTCAGTAGAGTTGGTCTTTTAATGGCATTAACCTCAAAAGCTTGACTATAAATACTTTGACAAAAAATAAATAATTAACCAAATAGATGCATAAGTAGATTACGTAAAACCGATAAGGGATGCACAGGGGCAAATCACCTTTGATTCAGTTACTTTTTCCATTTGAGAACCTCTGAACCACATACATATCTATTGGACTGTCTGCATACCCACTGTATAAGGAGACATACTTTTGAAACACAGTCTGTATTTGTCAGTATTTTTATGGGTTAATAAGATTTGATAAATAAAATATGAATTCCTCTTTGGGGTGCTTTGCTAAGACGTTGTATTGCTGAAAACACCACTTTGCTGTCAGATCAGATAGAAAGGCAGTTTTGACACATTTCCATGCTGGAGATGGATAAAATATACACTACATTAGAAATAATATTTGCTGGGCCTTCTGAGTGGCACAGCGGCCTAAGGCACTGCAGTGCTTGAGGCGTCAATACGGATCTGGGTTCGATTCCGGGCTGTGTCGCAGCCGGAAGCGACCGGGAGACCCATTAGGTGATGCACAATTGGCCCAGCGTCATCTGGGTTAGGGGAAGGTTTGGCTGGACGGGATGTCCTTGTCCCATTGCGCTCTAGCGACTCCTGTGGCGGGCTGGCACGCTGACATGCACACTGACACGATTTCCTCTGACACATTGGTGTGGCTGGCTTCCGGGTTAAGCGAGCAGTGTGTCAAGAAGCAGTGCGGCTTGGCATGGTCGTGTTTCGGAGGACTATTGGCTCTTGACCTTCGCCTCTCCCGAGTCCATACAGGAGTTGCAGCGATGGGACAAGACTGTAACTACCAATTGGATATCACGAAAAAGGGGTAAAAAGTAACTAAATAAACAACATTATTGTTACTGTGACCCTTTGTTGAATATGGCGATTACATTTTGTGATCCACTTCTTTTTCAGTTATAGCTTCTTCAAATCTTTGCTGACTCAGTTATGTCACAGCTCTGTTTGATTTATGCATAATTATGAGGTGACAGACCGATTGGGATCATCATGACCAATCTTGAGAGGGTGATGCATCAGTTCTTTCTTGGGGAACATGCTTACCATTGAAATAGTTTGATTGTGCTATTGACATTTTTCTCACAATCTAGTTAGCTAGCCTAAATCTTAGAGTGCTAAGTGCTCTTCACTGGTCTCAGAAATGGCTGGGGTGTGTTCACTCATCTAACATAATAGTTGTTTAGGAATAGTGTCTGAACCATGCAATCCTTTTATGAATGGTTTCTAATCTCTAGATGTGGGAGTTCCTTCACACACATACTGTGAATGAATCAATTCTTCTTATCCCTTGGGAAAAGTGTCACATTTAGCCTTGACGTTATCAGAAGAGCACATGGACTTCCCTGTCATGGGAGAGCTAATTTGCTCTCCTATAACTGATAGTGTTCTGTCATTGGAGTTCTTCAAAGGATGAAAAGCTATGTTAGAGAATACATACGTTTGGTACCACTAATTACCAGCTTTTAACTGCATTGTTTTGAATAAGGAACCTGTTGACTTTTATTGTGTGAAATTTCTTATATGAAGGAGGCTATCAGAACTTGTGAAAAAAAGGCAATACTGGTATAAGAATCAAAATGATAAAGAGTCTATTGGCAGCAATTTCTTTGTATATTTACCTTGACAAAAACAGCTTAATAATTTACACTGTGCCATATAAAAACTTTTCCACTGTTCTAAGGAACCATACCCACACCTATGCATCAATCATTTTAAAACCCCATAAAATCCTTTGTTATGTAGGCGAGTCTAAAAGGATTTGGTGATAGCGATAACCCAAGAACAATACTGTCTTAGGCAAGGACAGATATCTGGCAGTTTCTGGCAGTTTTTTCTAGCTAATATTCTGGTTAAATATACATTTTTCACTGTGGAATGGCATTCCACTGAGCTCATAATAATCTGTTGGTGTTATAGTGTTATTGTGACTGTATGGATCTGCTTAGCACTCAGGAGAATGGTGTTGACAGAGGAACGTGACTAGGTAGGCCTACATAGTCTACATACAACGTTTGTCCTAGTTTTCAGCTGACAAACCAATGGTCTGCTCCAAAGCTATGGAGATAGATTTCTGTCAAAATGTTGTAAATGAATGAGTAACAATGTGAATTTTGACAGAAATCATTTTGACAGAACTCTATCTCCATACTACGCTCTGCAAGAAGATTAGGCGATCCATCACTCTAATGCTTAGCTTTGACAGAAACAATTGTCTGGTAAAACATTATAACAGTGACATGAAAATTCTGAGATGGCCAGCTTTTACACTGACCACATTATAGGGATGAGCACGGTTAATTAATTACTAGAATATCCAAATATCCAAATTCGATTACTTGCAAGATTATTCTTATTTCTTTGAGAAAACAATTGTAGGCCTATTTTAACAATGAAAAGGCTTTGTCTGAATTAAATAAAATGATCCATGTGACATTGCTACATACAAGTATATACCATGACATTTGACATTCTTAATTGAATAAAACAACACACTTTTGAATGTAGTTTTTATGAACTGCGCCCCATAAAAAAGACATACCGGTAGCCTGCACACGTTTCAGACGTGTAGCTTGTTGTTGTTGGGCAATCAAAGTGGCACTACAGCCAGAGGCTCCATATGTAGCCTAGCAGGCGAAGTAGGATATTTCTAATAAATGCAAAATGGAATTAAAATTACACAATTAAGTTATCTTAATGAGAAGGAGTAGACTACAATGAGCAACCAACAGGTAGGTTGTTTTTTAATCTGAATGGAGTTGTTGTAGACAAGGACGGGGAGAACAGCAAAATAACCTCAATTAGCCTGGCTAGTTGATTAGCCTAGCAAGCTAGTTGACTAACTTAGCTGGCTAGCGCAGCTAGCTTCTTTACCTCAATTTGATGCAGTCAAGATAGGCGCTACCAGATGGTTCGAAAGATAACATATGGCAGCAACAAGTTTGTCTAATTAGCGCAAGTATGACTACTTTCTCGCTCTCTACCTCCCTCCCGTCACCGGCCCCTGCCCTTCCCCTGCCCTGCTGCAGCTATCCTGAGTCGCTCAGCAAACAAGTGCTGTTTAGAAAAAAAGTATTTAGACTATCCAGATTTCCAAAAACATAATGATATTATTCAAATAGTGAAAATATTTCAAATGCCCATCCCTATTACATTATAAA
Source organism: Coregonus clupeaformis (assembly GCF_020615455.1). Taxonomy (NCBI): domain Eukaryota; kingdom Metazoa; phylum Chordata; class Actinopteri; order Salmoniformes; family Salmonidae; genus Coregonus; species Coregonus clupeaformis. Next base: position 29,848,229 of record NC_059225.1, read on the forward strand.
GACAGAGGGTACCCTGTTAAAAAGCACCAGACAAATGCCTTGGTGACTATTGATATCACCAGTCCTAGAATATGTCTCACTGCTGGACTCAGTGATCTGAGTAGGAACTGCATGTCCTCCCTGCTCCACCTGTGACCCTGGGTGTGTCCCAACAATATATGCTTGCTCCTGAAGTGTGCACTCGTTCACAAATTCCTACAAATCTAAAAGCATTGGATTGGTGGAGGTATTGGCTAGTGGGACTTTCCATCAGTCATTTCCTTTCAAATCAATGTACACTTTCGGAGGAAGGAGGTCTGAAGAGGCATTATGGACAGTGGTCTTCCGGTCAACTCTTCCTGAACACTAAAATACTGGTCTCATAATGTATGGAACCTACAACCATTGTCCATTCAACCTGTGTTATTATTATGATGCTATTGTTGTCTTTAAATCAAGAGACTTGAAGGCTAATTATGTTGGCGTGACAGCTTGACACTTGTCATAATACTTTTCTTTAGTAACGCACTTAGTTCACAAGGTTCAGGTGTGACATTTCATACCCAAACAAGAGGTATAAGCACCTCCAATCACGTGACCGATGTTTTTAGTGAGCGTGTGCGGGTGGAGCTCTAGTAGTCCTTGTGAAATATCCTGATATATAAGCCCCACTGCCAGACCACATAATTAGCTTTTGACCTACATTTCTCCCAGGCTTTCCGTGCGTAGGGCACGGGTCAGTTTCACTGGGATTAAGTCTTGCCATTTCAAGGCAATTATTTTATTCTCACCACCACAACTGTGACTTTAAAGAAGACCAAGTATGTAAGCTTCCTTTTCACAGCTAACTGTTTATGGTTGTGTGCATTGTCTCACGTCAGATGGCGTCATTCTAATGCGACACGCCGTTGCCAGGACCCATCTCAGAGTGGAAGAGGCGAAGCGAGAGGGTTTACTCCGCCAAAAATTTGTCCACGTTAAGCAGATCATTAATTATTAAGAAAGTGTCGAGTTTGTATGGGGGTCAATGAGAGTGTCGAATTTAGATAAAAATGAATTACTATTTTGGTACATGATGCTTATTTGATCGAATAGAAGTTTTGTAATGCTTAGGTTGTTACGAGTGTACTGATATAAGTGTGATGTACGTGAAATCCTGGCAACTTTGGGGAAAAATATTGGAGACAGTCTATGCATATTCTTGAGGCTAGCATAGCATCTCACTCCATTGAATACAGGAGGTTGACGTCAACACCTCTCATCGAATATTCAAAAAAGTATTCAAATAACGAGATGTATCCACGACCGGAGGTTGGTGGCACCTTAATTGGGGAGGACGGGCTGGTGGTAATGGTTGGAGTGGAGTAAGTGGAATGGTATCAAATACATGGTATCAAATGCCATTCCATTCGCTCTGTTCCATCCATTATTATGAGCCGTCCTCCCCTCAGCAGCCTCCACTGGTATCCACCAATCCAAGGAGGAATAGGTGGGAGCTTGAAAGCCCGCTGTTCCGCTCTGTGGACAACGAATCCCATTGTTAGGGCAGAGACACAAGTATCTCGTCATTATATTCAGTATCTCTGGCCATCTGTGTAACCAAACGTGGAACTCATCTAAAAAAATCTAGACATAGCTCATTCGCCTAACTCTACCCAAGCCAACAAGGTAAAAAATCTGACGATGTGCCCTTGAGCAAGGCACTTAACCCTATTTTGCTCCAGGGGCGCCGTTCTACTGTGTTTGACCCTGTAAAACAACACATTTCACTGCACCTACACTACATGACCAAAAGTAAAATGTTGTTACGTTACAGCCTTATTCTAAAATGGATTAAAAAAAAAAAAAATCCTCATCAATCTAGACACAATACCCCATAATGACAAAGAGAAAACAGGTAAAAATGTTTTGGGGAAAATGTATTACAAATAGAAAACTGAAATACCTTATTTACATACAGTGGGGAAAAAAAGTATTTAGTCAGCCACCAATTGTGCAAGTTCTCCCACTTAGAAAGATGAGAGAGGCCTGTAATTTTCATCATAGGTACACGCAGGGGCGGTGTGTTCAATAGGGCGATATGGGCGACGCACTGCCAAACGGGAAAAGGAAGGGATTTTTTTTCTAATCAATTATATCACGGCAACAGTAGTTATCAGTGTTGTAATCTAGACGTCTGATCTGCCACAGTGCCACTAAATGTCCAATCAGGCTAAAGTCGTGCTTCAAATGGCCCCCCCCGCTTTTGGGGCGATTTCAGTCAGGTTGAAAATCGCCCAGAAGTCTGTCATAGACTCCCATGTAAAATCTATTTTTTCAAATATCAGAGCTTTCAATACAATCTCTATGGGTTTCTGAGGGCTTGCACTTACGCGCTTTCGTCATACGTAACATAACCATGAACGTAACTAAGAAAAGAGCGGGTAGCAGCATCAATCAATTCACTACTACTATCAAAATGGCTAGGCTTCAGTGCAACTCGATTGTGTCTTTGAAAGAAGTTCCTTTTTGTCGGCGAACAAATGAAGATAAATTGGCAACGAAACAATTAGGACCTCCCAGACCAAATTTAATAATTCAACAGGTTTCTACTAAAAGGGGGAAGTCCTACACCCGAGGATTTTCCAAAAAATTGGTACGAACGAAAAACCTGGCTAGCAGGCTGCGATGTAGCTAATGCAGTCTTCTGCTACCCCCTGCTTACTCTTTCACCCTGAAGGCGGCACGGCAGACAGCACCGCTTGGACAGCGACTGGTGTGTAACGGACATGCACCATCTTTCAGGAAAGATTAAGAAACATGAGCTGTCAAAGACCCACATGGATAGCTGTTTGAGATTGTCTGCTTTGGGGAGAGTGAACATTCCCACTCAACTGGATGAGGGATACAGGCTAGCTGTCCGCCGCCACAACGATGAGGTTAGTGTTGATAATCACAAGTTTACTGGAGAACTGAAACTGACAAGGCTGACAAGATAGGACCCTTTTGTCCATTGTTATTGGATAGGAACAGAACTTATAACCAGCTCCTGACCTAAATAGATCTTAGCACAACATTTTACTCAACATATCATATTCCATATTCACTATAACAAATATATTTACTACGACATTAGCAAGAACCGCCACATCCTCAGCCGGCTAATCCAGTGTGTGACGTTTTGCGGAGTGTTTGAGTTAGCTTTGCGAGGCAAAGATGAAACTGAGGGCTCCACCAACCCTGGTAAGCCAACACTTTTGAGATCAGTCAATAAATGCTTCTGGTATTGACTTATATGCTGCCCCTGTCTTCATGTTGTTGCTGGACATATCTTTTTTAAAATGTGTGTAGGTCACCTAAATCATCAGAAAAATTGCCCCCCCTGAGAATTTTTTCAGGAGCCGCCACTGGGTACACGTCAACTATGACAGACAAATTGAGGAAAAAAAATCCAGAAAATCCCATTGTAGGATTTTTAATGAATTTATTTGCAAATTATGGTGGAAAATAAGTATTTGGTCACCTACAAACAAGCAAGATTTCTGGCTCTCACAGACCTGTAACTTCTTCTTTAAGAGGCTCCTCTGTCCTCCACTCGTTACCTGTATTAATGGCACCTGTTTGAACTTGTTATCAGTATAAAAGACACCTGTCCACAACCTCAAACAGTCACACTCCAAACTCCACTATGGCCAAGACCAAAGAGCTGTCAAAGGACATCAGAAACAAAATTGTAGACCTGCCCCAGGCTGGGAAGACTGAATCTGCAATAGGTAAGCAGCTTGGTTTGAAGAAATCAACTGTGGGAGCAATTATTAGGAAATGGAAGACATACAAGACCACTGATAATCTCCCTCGATCTGGGGCTCCACGCAAGATCTCACCCCGTGGGGTCAAAATGACTGGACCAAAGTAACAAAGCCTACCATCAGTAACACACTACGCCGCCAGGGACTGAAATCCTGCAGTGCCAGACGTGTCCCCCTGCTTAAGCCAGTACATGTCCAGGCCCGTCTGAAGTTTGCTAGAGTGCATTTGGATGATCCAGAAGAGGATTGGGAGAATGTCATATGGTCAGATGAAACCAAAATAGAACTTTTTGGTAAAAACTCAACTCGTCGTGTTTGGAGGACAAAGAATGCTGAGTTGCATCCAAAGAACACCATACCTACTGTGAAGCATGGGGGTGGAAACATCATGCTTTGGGGCTGTTTTTCTGCAAAGGGACCAGGACGACTGATCCGTGTAAAGGAAAGAATGAATGGGGCCATGTATCGTGAGATTTTTAGTGAAAACCTTCCATCAGCAAGGGCATTGAAGATGAAACGTGGCTGGGTCTTTCAGCATGACAATGATCCCAAACACACCGCCCGGGCAACGAAGGAGTGGCTTCGTAAGAAGCATTTCAAGGTCCTGGAGTGGCCTAGCCAGTCTCCAGATCTCAACCCCATAGAAAATCTTTGGAGGGAGTTGAAAGTCCGTGTTGCCCAGCGACAGCCCCAAAACATCACTGCTCTAGAGGAGATCTGCATGGAGGAATGGGCCAAAATACCAGCAACAGTGTGTGAAAACCTTGTGAAGACTTACAGAAAACGTTTGACCTGTGTCATTGCCAACAAAGGGTATATAACAAAGTATTGAGAAACTTTTGTTATTGACCAAATACTTATTTTCCACCATAATTTGCAAATAAATTCATTAAAAATCCTACAATGTGATTTTCTGGAAAGAAAATTCTCATTTTGTCTGTCATAGTTGACGTGTACCTATGATGAAAATTACAGGCCTCTCTCATCTTTTTAAGTGGGAGAACTTGCACAATTGGTGGCTGACTAAATACTTTTTTCCCCCACTGTAAGTATTCAGATCCTTTGCTATGAGACTCAAAATTGAGCTCAGTTGCATCCTGTTTCCATTGATCATTCTTGAGATGTTTCTGAAACTTAATTGGAATCCACTTGTGGTAAATTCAATTGATTGGACATGATTTGGAAAGGCACACACCTCTCTATATAAGATCCCACAGTTGACAGTGCATATCAGAGCAAAAACCAAGCCATGATGTTGAAGGAATTGTCCTTAGAGCGCCGAGACAGGATTGTGTCGAGGCACAGATCTGGGGAAGGGTACCAAAACATTTCTGCAGCATTGAAGGTCCCCAAGAACACAGTGGCCTCCATCATTCTTAAATGGAAGAAGTTTGGAACCACCAAGACTCTTCCTAGAGCTGGCCGGGAGAGAAGGGCCTTGGTCAGGGAGGTGACCAAGAATCTGATGGTCCCTCTGAAGGAGATCCAGAGTTCCTCTGTGGAGATGGGAGAACCTTCCAGAAGGACAACCATTTCTGCAGCACTCCACCAATCAGGCCTTTATGGTAGATTGGCCAGACGGAAGCCACTCCTCAGTAAAAGGTACATAACAGCCCGCTTGGAGTTTGCCAAAAGGCAAACTAAAGCACTCTCAGACCATGAGAAACTGATGATTCTCTGGTTTGATGAAACCAAGATTTAACTCTTTGGCCTGAATGCCAAGCATCACGTCTTGAGGAAACCTAGCATCATCCCTACGGTGAAGCATGGTGGTTTCAGCATTATGCTGTGGGGATGTTCTTCAGCGGCAGGGACTGGGAGACTAGTCAGGGTCGAGGGAATGATGAACGGAGCAAAGTACTGAGAGATCCTTGATGAAAACCTGCTCCAGAGCGCTCAGGACATCAGACTGGGGCGAAGGTTCACCTTCCAACAGGACAACGACCCTAAGCACACAGCCAAGACACCGCAGGAGTGGCTTCGGGACAAGTCTCTGAATGTCCTTGAGTAGCCCAGCCAGAGCCCGGACCTGAACCCGATCTAACATTTCTGGAGAGACCTGAAAATAGCTGTGAAGTGACGCTCCCCATCTAACCTGACAGAGCTTGAGAGGATCTGCAGAGAAGAATGGGAGAAACTCCCCACATACAGGTGTGCCAAGCTTGTCATACCCAAGAAGATTCGAGGCTGTAATCGCTTTCAAAGGTGCGTCAACAAAGTACTGAGTGAAGGGTCTGAATACTTATGTAAATGTAGTGTTTCAGTTTTGTATTTTTACTACATTTGCTAAAAATTCAAAAAAACTGTTTTTGCTTTGTCATTATGGGGTATTGTGTGTAGATTGATGAGGGGGGAAATTTTTAGAATGTATTATTATTTTAGAATAATGCTGTAACGTAACAAAATGTGGTAAATGTCAAGGGGTCTGTATACTTTCCAAATGCACTGTATGTGGACACCTGTTTGTCGAACATATCATTCCAAAATCATGGGCATTAATATGGAGTTGGTCCCTCCTTTGCTGCTATAACAGCCTCCACTCTTCTGGGAAGGCTTTCCACTAGATGTTGGAAAATTGCTGCGGGGACTTGCTTCCATTCAGCCACAAGAGCATTAGTGAAGTCGGGCACTGATTTTGGACGATGAGGCCTGGCTCGCATTCGGCGTTCCAATTCATCCCAAAGGTGTTCAATGATGTTGAGGTCAGGGCTCTGTGCAGGCAAGTCAAGTTCTTTCACACCGATCTCTACAAACCATTTTTGTATGGGCCTCGCTTTGTGCACGGGGGCATTGTCATGCTGAAACAAGAAAGGGCCTTCCTCAAACTGTTGCCACAAAGTTGGAAGCACAGAATCATCTAGAATGTCATTGTATGCTGAAGCGTTAAGGTTTCCCTTCGCTGGAACTAAGGTGCCTAGCCCGAACCATGAAAAATAGTCCCAGACTAGTATTCCTCCTCCACCAAACTTTACAGTTGGCACTATGCATTGGGCAGGTAGCATTCTCCTGGCATTGACAAACTGACTTGTTGGAAACGTGGCATCCTATGACGGCTCTTCAGTAAGGCCATTCTACTGCCAATGCTTGTCTATGAAGATTGCATGGCTTTGTGCTCCATTTTATACACCTGTCATTAACGGGTGTGGCTGAAATAGCTGAATCCACTAATTTGAAGGGGTGTCCACATACTTTTGTATGTATAGTGTATCTCGTGTATGTGACAATAAAATATATACAATTCTAGTTCAAACACCGCTCTATCGCAGCACCGAACTAAAAAATAAGTAACTTTCTCTTTGGAAGAGCAAGGATAGAGTGCCGTCTGAAACATTGTAGGGTGCCTCGTCGGCACAATGCGGGTGAAGAACACAGCGGGCCAGAGCAGTTCTTCCACTGTCGGGAGAAATGGTAATGCATTAATATATGTTAATGTATATGTTAATTGCATGCAAATAAAGGTTGCTTCACTACCACACCCACAACGGAAGCACAATCATGGCCTCGGATTCACAAGTGGTTGCATTAAAACATGCTCAGGGGCCCTGACCTCCAGGGGGCCCCCATTAATTTTGTTAGTCACTCTCATTCAGATAACATATGAATATTCAATGCGAAAAGAAATGCGTCAAGGTATTGACACATTTACACTAAGTATACAAAACATTAAGGACACCTGCTCTTTCCATGACATAGACTGACCAGGTGAATCCAGGTGAAAGCTATGACCCCTTATTGATGTCACTTTTTAAATCCACTTCAATCAGTGTAAATGAAGGGGAGGAGACAGGTTAAAGAATGTTTTTTAAGCCTTGAGACAACTGAGATATGGATTGTGCATGTCTGCCATATTCCATACAGAGGGTGAATGGGCAAGACAAAATATTGAAGTGCCTTTGACCGGGGTTTGGTGGTAGGTGCCAGGCCCAGGCACACCTGTTTGTGTCAAGAACTACAACGCTGCTGGGTTTTTCATGCTCAACAGTTTCCTGTGTGTATCAAGAATGGTCCACCACCCAAAGGACATCCAGACAACTTGACACAACTGTGGGAAGCATTGGCGTCAACATGGGCCAGCATCCCAGTGCTAGAAGAGAAGGGCCTCCCGAGTGGCGCAGCGGTCTAAGGCACTGCATCGCAGTGCTAGAGGCGTCACTACAGATCCGGATTTGATCCAGGGCTGTGTCGCAGCTGGCCGCGACTGGGAGAACCACGAGGCAGCGCACAATTGGCCCAGCGTCGTCCGGGTTAGGGGAGGGTTTGGCCAGCTGGAATGTCCTTGTCCCATCGCGCTCTAGCGACTCCTTGTGGCAGTGTGTCAAGAAGCAGTAAGGCTTGGCAGGGTTGTGATTCAGAGGATGCATGGCTCTTGACCTTTGCCTCTCCCGAGTCCGTACGTGAGTTGCAGGGATGGGACAAGACTGTAACTACCAATTGGGAGAAAAACATTTGTAAAAAGTACCCAAATAAAACAATGAATTGAAGAGAGCACTCAATAAGCTCAGATGAAGGCTATCAAAGATCTGGAAAGATTCTGTATGGAGGAATAGTCTAATATCCCTTCAAATGTGGTCTCCAATCTCAGAAAACATGTTAGAAAAAGGCTCAGTGTCCTTATCCTCGCAAGGGGAGGGTGATGGAATATTGAAAACATTGAATAAATTGGACCCTTTTTGAGATTTTTTAAAATTACTTGTTTCTCTGAGCAATTGTATCAGTATAAACAATATATATATATATATATATATATATATATATATATATATATACAGTGCATTCGGAAAGTATTCAGACCCCTTCACTTTTTCTACATTCTGTTACGTTACAGCCTTATTCTAAAATTGATTAAATTGTTTTTTTCCCTCATCAATCTACACACAATACCCCATAATGACAAGGCAAAAACAGGTGTTTATAAATTTATGCAAATGTAACAAATAAAACAACGGAAATATCACATTTGCATGATAATTCAGATCCTTAACTCAGTACTTTGTTGAAGCACCTTTGGCAGCGATTACAGCCTCGAGTCTTCTTGGGTATGACGCTACAAGCTTGGCACACCTGTATTTGGGGAGTTTCTTCCATTCTTCTCTGCAGATCCTCTTAAGCTCTGTCAGGTTGGATGGGGAGTGTCGCTGCACAGCTATTTTCAGGTCTCTCCAGAGATGTTCGATCGGATTCAAGTCTGGGCTCTGGCTGGGCCACTCAAGGACATTCAGAGACTCGTCCCGAAGCCACTCCTACATTGTCTTGGCTGTATGCTTAGGGTCATTGTCTGTTGGAAGGTGAACCTTCACCCCAGTCTGAGGTCCTGGGCGCTCTGGAGCAGGTTTTCATTAAGGATCTCTCTGTACTTTGCTTCATTCATCTTTCCCTCGATCCTGACTAGTCTCCCAGTCTCTGCTGCTGAAAAACATCCCCACAGCATGATGCTGCCACCACCATGCTTCACCGTAGGGATGGTGCCAGGTTTCCTCCAGACGTGACACTTGGCATTCAGGCCAAAGAGTTCAATCTTAGTTTCATCAGACCTGGAAGGTTCTCCCATCTCCACAGAGGAACTCTGGAGGTTGTCAGTGACCATCGGGTTCTTGGTCACCTCCCTGACCAAGGCCCTTCTCCCCCGATTGCTCAGTTTGGCTGGGCGGGCAGCTCTAGGAAGAGTCTTGGTGGTTCCAAACTTCTTCTATTTTAGAATGATGGAGGCCACTGTGTTCTTGGAGACCTTCAATGCTGCAGAGATTTTTTGGTACCCTTCCCCAGATCTGTGCCTCGACACAATCCTGTTTCGGAGCTCTACGGACAATTCCTTCAACCTCATGGCTTGGTTTTTGCTCTGACATGCACTGTCAACTGTGGGACCTTATATAGACAGGTGTGTGCCTTTCCAAATCATGTCCAATCAATTGAATTTACCACAGGTGGACTCCAATCAAGTTGTAGAAACATCTGAAGGATGATCAATGGAAACAGGATGCACCTGAGCTCAATTTCGAGTTTCATAGCAAAGGGTCTGAATACTTATGTAAATAAGGTTTCAGTTGTTTATACATTTGCTAAAATTTCTAAAAACCTGTTTTCACTTTGTCAATATGGGGTATTGACATAGATTGATGAGGAAAACATTTAATTTAATCCATTTTAGAATAAGGCTGTAAATTAACAAAATGTTGAAAAAGTCAAGGGGTCTGAATACTTCCCAAATGCACTGTATATATATATATGTATATTATATATATTTTTGCATACAGTATAGCTGAGTATTTGTATTTTATTTTACTGTATTTGTTATCAAGGGTGCCAATACTTTCAGTCATATATTGGAAGGACTGACCCACTAGGCACAGACGTCAATCCACGTAGGTTCAACGTAACTTAATTGAAATGACGTGGAAACAACGTTGATACAACCAGTGGGAACTGCCCATTCTCTCATGATTTAAACTCAAATTGTACCAATAACTGCTGTCTGAGATCGATTAACTAGACATTCAGTCAACACAACCCACTCTGTAGTTTCTTAAAAAACAGCTACTAGTGTTGATATTCTGCATTCAAATGAACCTTCTTCTTGACCCACAATCATGCATTGTCACAAACAAGGAGACATTTATGCCTTTGTCCATATCAACATACTCAAAAGTCTGTGTCTGTTTTGGCGGGATTCCTTGATATAGCAAGACACTACTAGGAAAACCATAACATTTTTACAAGCTTTCTGACAGTGGAGATGTGTGTCAATGCTTGCATACATAGAGTAATAGTTCAAAAATTATTCTGAACTGTTACAATAGCACAAACGCATTGTTCTATCCACTTAGCATACTTATTTATTGGGGTGAGAGCTCATGTGGGCAACAATGATAAACTGTGTTATTCCAATCAAAATTTCCTTGGATCGCAGATTAGTGCAATAACAATACGATTAGCTGGTCACTAGACCAGTTTAAATAGTTTTCTGGATGGATGAGGAAACGTCCAAGCAAGGTGGAGTGGATGGAGGCGTCTATTGGTCCGTTGGGCTGAGGGATGGGGCCAGAGGCTGGTATGCTGTGCAGGATCCCCAGTCTACTTATCGGAGAGTTCTCACCATAGGAAAATAGAGGATTTTCCAAAAATACAAAGTAATTCGCACATCTTTTGTATCAAATCCAACAAGAGCTACTCAGCCCTTGATTTCATTATCAGTTGGATTTACACTAATCCCTCTCCAAGTGGAGTTGCCCCTTGTCAGGTCTCTATCCCTGGGTGTCAGAAAAAGCTGAATGGAGAAAGTGGGCGTCCACTATTTAGTTCGGGGTGGGGGGTGGCTTGGGGATGTTGCGTGTTTATGATCATCCCGAGCCCTCAAGACTGTTTTTATTTCCCACTTTATGGGAAACGTCAGAGTAATCCCCTCAGTATTCCCCCTCATAAGCCACACATTCAACAGGCGAAACCCAACAAGGGCTCTATAGAGACTGATCGTATTAGAGGATGATTGGTGGGGGTTTAATCTGCTCTTGTGGCTAACCTTTCCCCAGAAAAATGAACCTACAGGGAAGCGAGCCGTGGGATTGGTGGACTGGTGGCATCTTTGTTTATGTACACCAGGCCCTGGTCTCTCTAATAGATGTTGTAATTTATAATACTGTAGTTATTTACTCCTTTCAGATCCAAATAATCTCCGATGTCTACCCTTTAAGGTGGCTAACTCTGAATGTCTGCATTATGAGAAGAAAGGAACCTCAATGTGGGTAACATAACATTGACAATGAATTAGGCGACATGAATGCATGAGCATGTCTTCTTTTCTTCGCAAATATTCATGTCACATTGCACACATTGGTGGATTATGGGGTAGCTTAAAGAGCTTAAAATGAGTTCCTTTTGTGTGTGATCAAGTCTGAGCAGTGTGCCATATAATGAACTGCTGAAAAGCAACGGGTCTTGTCACAGCACCACTCTCCCTATACTTTCAAGGTCTCTGGTACTGTCTGAATAGCTGACTATGACAGCCTTGCCCTGATTGCAGACAAGCCAATAGGAGTTACCATGGAAATGGCACTCAGGTCACCGTCTTTGTATGTATTAGATTCTTGGGCAAACTACTGAAGTCATATCTGTAAGACGTTTGCTAGTTTAACGTTATGTCAGCTTGTAGTTGATCAGATTCAGATAATGCCAATTTACGCAGAAATATGAAATATGTCTCTTATATATACCCTCATTATCTGCACTAATTGTCTCAGAATCCAGATAACTAGCTTCATAAATAAAATACATTTTCATTAAATTCTTGAGACTATATATCAGATGAGATGATGGATGTTCCATCATCAGTTTAGTGAAAGCATTTAGTCTTTGGTCTGTGTCTGTGCTCTTGAAGACATGAGGCCTTCGGTCCTTGGGTTTGTAGATGTAATCCCTGTATTAATCATTTGCATTCCAGACAGCATGAGTATTTTCCTCAGGTCTATACAATGTGTCACAAAGACACTAAAGAACACAAAAACATGTCATCGTTGAGAGATCCCTATAAGTCATCACAAACCACGCTTAACGTAATCTCGAATTTGGAATTTCTCTGTTTGAAGTTGGCCGTGGGAGAGATGTTGAGGGACAATTACCTTGTATGTCCTCAAGAGGTCTGGCGTTTTGTAGGACAGCTTCAACACAAGAGATCAGAGCAGTGGAGTATATACAGAATTACTATCTGAGGGCTCTTTAGATCTAAGGTATTACCAACTGTATGAATTAACAGGATGCAGACACTTGGCAAAACAGTCAGCGTGTCATGTCTTTAAAACATTTTACTGCACCTATCAACCTACCAATATTCTCCAATGAAGACCCCTTATCATTTTGCAAGCATAAACAAGGTCTTAAGCGTCCAGTGCAGATGAATGCGGATTGCTAAATTAATTTGAAGTATTTTCTTTTGTATGTCGACAAAAGCGACCAGGTTTGTACTGGTTTCCATAGCTGATGGAAGATCTTTGGGCTCCAGTGTTTGCCCAGGTGTTAGTCCTCCTAACTGAGACAGCAAAGGGTTTGTCCAGGTCCTCAACCTGCACATCTACACATTTCAGTGCCTTGATGGTATGGAGAAAATTTTTTAATAGCTCTGACATCTTTATATTATAAGATGGCCAAAAGTGTCATAAAGCCTGAGTGTGACACAAATAGTGAAAATTGTCGAAATTATTTCATTCCTACTTTATGTTGACACAAGCTCCTGTAACAAAATCAGTTTGAGACCAGAAAGATTAGAGTTGAACAAATAACTAACTTAAAAATTGAATACACAATCACAATGCCCTACACTCTTAAAAATAAAGGTGCAAGTTGGAACCAAATAAGATTATTGAGAGCGATGCCATAGGGCACGTGTCAAACTCATTCCACGGAGGGCCGAATGGCTGCGGGTTTTCGCTCCACCCTTGTACTTGATTGATGAATTAAGGTCACTAATTAGTAAGGAACTCCCCTCACCTGGTTGTCTAGGTCTTAATTGAAAGGAAAAAACAAAAACTGCAGACACTCGGCCCTCCGTAGAATGAGTTTGACACCCCTGCATAGGGGAACCATTTTAGGGTCTCTGAAGAACCATAAATGGGATGGCTCTGTGAAGAACCATACAAAAATCCCAAACCAGAAATGTTTCGGCCCTCCAGGACCGGAATTGAATAGCCCTGCTGTAGGGTTTTGAGCCTTATTTGCATATTTCCAAGGGTGCCTTTCGATTGAATTTTAGACTTACCTGTACCACCCATGACTGTGTTTGCTAGTGACAGAGTTGTTGCATTCATTAATTTAAACCTAACACAGGGGCCTAAAACTTAAGTCACATTATGCTGGCTTGCAAAGTTATGTGTAAGTCCTATTGGAATTCAGTCAGAGTGGGGATATCCAACATTTGGAATTTTTATTAGCCTGCATTCAGAATGACTGCCAGGGTTGGGAAGACTAAGATATGAGACTACCTTAAGCATCTAAACTGGAGCCACCATTTCAGTAAGTCCAAGTAACAGATTGGAATAGTTTAGAAAAATGTATGTTATTTACAGTATATTTGAATAGCATAAGATTAATTAATCAATCAATGTACATGCAAAAACATAGATATTGAAACCAACTATTCCAAAAATCAATGGGTGTGGTGTTGGTTCAACTCTGGCTATTAACACCAACACTGGGGTACTTTTACACCACTCTTGAATCAACACTAGAAATGTTACACTGAAAATATCAACACTAGTTAAAACTGGCCAATTTGCTGTGTGCTATCTGCAGGCTTCCATACATTTTAGGAACCTTTTAGAATTCTGAAGAACCGTAGTTGCCACGTCAAGAACCCCACACTTAACTCAAAGGTTCTTTATCGGGCAAGAGTTCGACAAGGAACCTTAAGAGCTGAGGAAGAACCATTTAAGAACCATTCTTTTGTGCAAACGTGATAAAGATCTGATGCTTGACCTGTATGCTGGTTATGTATTGTGCAAATTATTTTACTAGCTCAGTGGCTTTACTCTTCCCAAACAACATTAATCATCAAGCCCAGAATTCACCTTGCACAATATGATTACATTGTACGCCTCTGGAGTAAAGTATATTTGCTCAGGTGTGTCAAAAAGGCATCTCCTGAGGCGCTTGGCAACATCGTTGGCAGTGTGCGGTAAGGAATTTTTTATAGATAAATATAGACGCAGAGGAGCAGCTAAAACTGAGGTGGAACACTTCATATGACATCGGCGTGTTAATGAAATGTGCTCTAACAGTCTGTCTAAGGTCAAGTCCCTGTGTCCCGAAGTGAAGGGGTCATCCAAGGTTTGGATCCTGTCACTCAGCTACTTTGTCTGCAGTCGTGAGGACATGGGTGGACTGATCGCTGCACAGCTGGCAGGTACAGTCTGGCTGGATCTACACTGAACAAAAATGTAAACACAACATGTAAAGAGTTGGTCCCATGTTTCATGAGCTGAAATAAAAGATCCCAGAAATATTCCATACGCTTATTTATCTCAAATTTTGTACACAAATTTACATCCCTTTTTTACATCCCTGTTAGTGAACATTTGTCCTTTGCCAAGATAATCCATCCGCCTGACAGGTGTGGCATATCAAGAAGCTGATTAAACAGCATGATCATTACTCAGGTGCACCTTGTGCCGGGGACAATAAAAGGCCACTCTAAAACGTGCAGTTTTGACACACAACACAATGCCACAGATGTCTCAAGTTTTGAGGGAGCGTGTCATTGGCATGCTGACTGCAAGAATATCCACCAGCGCTGTTGCCAGAGAATGTAATGTTAATTTCTCTACTATAAGCCGTCTCCAACGTCGTTATAGAGAATATGGCAGTACGTACAACTAGACTCACAACTGCAGACCACGTGTAACCACACCTGCCCAGGACCTCCACATCCGGCTTCTTCATCGGTGGGATCATCTGAAACCAGCCACCCGGACAGCTGATGAAACTGAGGGTTTGAACAACCGAAGAATTTCTGCACAAACTGTCAGAAACCGTCTCAGGGAAGCTCATCTGCGTGCTCGTCGTACTCACCAGGGTCTGGACCTGACTGCAGTTCAGCGTTGTAACCAACCTCAGTGGGCAAATGCTCACCTTCGATGGCCACTGGCACTCTGGAGAAGTGTGCTCTTCATGGATGAATCCGCCAATATCCAGCAACTTCGCACAGCCATTGAAGAGGAGTGGGACAACATTCCACAGGCCACAATCAACAGCCTGATCAACTCTATGTGAAGGAGATTTGTCGCGCTGCATGAGGCGTATGGTGATCACACCAGATACTGACAGGTTTTCTGATCCACGCCCCTACTTTTTTTTTTTAAGGTATCTGTGACGAAGAGATGCATATCTGTATTCCCAGTCTTGTGAAATCCATAGATTAGGGCCTAATGAATTTATTTCAATTGACTGATTTCCTTACATGAACTGTAACTCAGTAAAATCTTTGAAATGTTGCATTTATATTTTTATTCAGTGTATACATGATGTCTCACTGTCATAAAGCAGAGACACCAACAACCATACCTAACCTTAATTAGGATTCATCAATTTTGAATGTTATATCGTATTTGTGCATCTCTGAGCGATGTTCTATTGATTCCCGGGGTCATTTCAAGTTTTCATGTGTATTCGTCGTTCAAGCAGGCAGAAATACAGCCAGCAAAATGCATCATACCAGCTGTTTTTCCGCCTGCTTGAAAGGTGAATAGAAAACGCACACGAAAACATGAAATTATCCCGGGAATCGATAGAACATTGCTCAGAGATGCACAAATACAAAATAACATAAGAAATGGGTGAATCTTTCCTTTAACTCCTGTTCAGTAAGCCAGGCCTAACTTTGTCCTTACCCCTCCAAACCTCTAATGTTAATTCACATCCACAGCTGTCTCCTATAGAAATAGGAGTACAGCAGGGGTTTTTTAGGAACAAAAAGGGGCATAGGTGGTGGGTGTGGCAGGGGGTGTGGTAATAGCCGCAGTCGGCCCCTCGTGACGCTGAATTTTAGAGATAATTTTAGAGGCCCTCATCTTGGCGGTGCAGAGAACATTTTGTGTTTGCAAGCCAATTTCCTGCAATTCTACACATTTCTACACAAGCTTTATGCGACATATTTTTGAGTGTGGACCCATTACGATTTTTTATTTATCTAATTTATCCCCAGAAAAATGTTACACTGTTTTGGGAGAGGCGAAGGTCGAGTCATGCGTCCTCCGAAACATGACCCGCCAAGCTGCGCTTCTTAACACCCGCCCGCTTAACCCGGAAGCCAGCTGCACCAATGTGTCGGAAGAAACAACTGATGACCGAAGTCAGCCTGCAGGTCAACTGATGACCGAAGTCAGCCTGCAGGTGCCCGGCCCGCCACAAGGAGTCGCTAGAGCTCGATGAGCCAGTAAAGCCCCCCCAGCCAAACCCTCCCCTAACCCGGACAGCGCTGGGCCAATTGTGCGCCATCCTATGGGACTCCCGGTCACGGCCGGTTGTGACACAGGATCGAACCCCAGGCTGTAGTGACGCTGCAACACTGCGATGCAGTCTCTTAGACTGCTTCCCAAGGATTTCAATGGCAGAAAAATCCCTGTACATTATTGTACCCTGGGGGTACACAAAACGTAAAAAATACACATAATGTACCTTCAGAGGTACACGTATGATCTCACATGGTACTGTTCGGTACCTTTTAGGATAATCTACACTGAAAAAAATAAAGGTTCTTAAATGGTTCTTCCTCAGCTCTTAAGGTTGCAGGTGAATGAAAAGTCCTACTGTTGGATATCCCCACTCTGACTGGATTCCAGTAGGAATTACACAACACTTTGCAAACCAGCATAATGGGATTTGAGTTTTAGGCCCCTGTGCTAGGTTAAAGTTAGGCACTCAAAAGAAGGCCTTAAGAAATATGTATTGTCTTAAAGAATTACATTTTGATGACAACATATTCACTTAAGCTCTCACTTGCTGAAGACCATAGCAATGAAAATGATTGCAACAACCATGTCTCTGTCACTACCAAACACAGTCATGGGTGGTACTGGTAACTAAAATGTTTACACGAAAGGTACCCTGGGAAATATCCAAATATCGGCTTAAAACCCTACAGCAGGGCTATTCAATTCCAGTCCTGGAGGGCCTAAACATTTCTGGTATTGGAATTTTGTATGGTTCTTGAAAGAACCATCCCATTTATGGTTCTTCAGAAACTATGGCATCACTCTCAAGAACCTTATTTGGTTCCAACTTGCTCCTTTATTTTTTGGAGTGTAATATAATGGTATATTTTTGTACCCAATATGTTGAATATATTAGGTACAATCATTTCACTCTCAACGTACGGTGAAGGTAAAATTCTGTTTCCCAGGGTACAAACCCTGGCAGTCATTCTGAATGCAGGTTGTGGGTGAATACAAATTCCAACTGTTGGATATACTAACACCAAATGAACTGAAATTTAATAAAATGGTATTTGTCACATGCGCCGAACACAAAATAAAAAAAAAGCAGACGCTGAATATCCCTTTGAGCACGGTGAAGTTATTACACTTTGGATGGTGTATTAATACACCCAGTCACTACAAAGATACAGGCATCCTTCCTAACAGAGTTGCCAGAGAGGAATGAAACCACTCAGCGATTTCCCCATGAGGCCAATGGGGACTAAAACATGGTGAGCCATCGTCAGGAAATGAGCTTATCAAGGTGTCAAGCTCATTGAGGAACTCTCCAAGGGCACCTGGTGGGTGATAGATGACAATAATGTTAAGCTTGAGTGGACAAGTGACAGTGACAACATGGCATTCAAATGAGGAGATGGACAGGTGAGAGAGGGAGAAAATAGAAAATCTCCACTTAGGAGAAATGAGTAGACCTGCGCCACCACCGCGACAACCAGATGCTCTCGGACTATGAGAGAAAACATAGTCAGATGAAGAAAGAGCAGCTGGAGTAGCAGTGTTCTCTGGGGTGATCCATGTCTTCCTCAGTGCCAAAAGTCAAGGGACTGAAGGGCAGCATAGGTTGAGATGAACTCAGCGTTCTTGACCGCAGATCGGCAATTCCAAACACTGCCAGAGACCTGGAATTCCATGTGTTGTGCGCGCAGGGTACACTAAATTAGAAGGGTTGCAGCCAATGGGTGGCGAGCGTCTGCAAAGCCTACAGGGAGAGGTGCGAACAGGTATAGAAAAAACTCACATAGTTGACAAAGCAAAAAAAATAGCAAAATGAGATTCTGTAAATAACTAGGTAAGATACTAAAGTGAGAGAGTGGTGTGGAGCCCTCCTCTCTTTCCTTCCACAAACAACTCGGCAAAACCAGCTTTGTTTCGGCAACGGTCTTAGTTTTGCAACAAAAACCGCTGCAAACCCCCCCGGCTTCTCCTTCACCCAAATTCAGATAGCTGATGTTCTGAAAGAGCTGAAAAATCAGGACCCCTACAAATCAGCTGGGCTAGACAATCTGGACCCTTTCTTTCCAAAATTAGCTGCCAAAATTGTCGCAACCCCTATTACCAGCCTGTTCAACCTCTCTTTTGTATCATCTGAGATCCCCAGAGATTGGAAAGCTGCCGCGGTCATCCCCCTCTTCAAAGGAGGTGACACTCTAGATCCAAACTGTTACAGACCTATATCCATCCTGCCCTGCCTTTCGAAAGTATTTGAAAGCCAAGTTAACAAAAAGATCACCGACCATTTCGAATCCCACCGTACCTTCTCCGCTATGCAGTCTGGTTTCTGAGCTGGTCATGGGTGCACCTCAGCCACGCTCAAGATCCTAAACGATATTATAACCACAATCGATAAAAGACAGTACTGTGCAGCCGTCTTCATCGACCTGGCCAAGGCTTTCGACTCCGTCAATCACTGCATTCTTATTGGCAGACTAAATAGCATTGGTTTCTCAAATGACTGCCTCGCCTGGTGCACCAACTACTTCTCAGATAGAGTTCAATGTGTCAAATCGGAGGGCCTGTTGTCTGGACCTCTGGCAGTCTCTATGGGGGTGCCACAGGGTTCAATTCTCGGGCCGACTCTATTCTCTGTGTATATCAATGATGTCGCTCTTGCCGCTGGTGACTCTCAGATCCACCTCTACGCAGACGACACCATTTTGCATACATCTGGCCCTTCATTGGACACTGTGTGTTAACAAACCTCCAAACGAGCTTCAATGCCATACAGCACTCCTTCCATAGCCTCCAACTGCTCTTAAACACTAGTAAAACCAAATGCATGCTCTTCAATCGAACGCTGCTTGTACCCGCCTGCCCGACTTGAATCACTACTCTCGGCGGGTCTGACTTAGAATATGTGGACAACTACAAATACCTAGGTGTCTGGGTAGACTGTAAACTCTCCTTCCAGACTCACATTAAGCATCTCCAATCCAAAGTTAAATCTAGAATCGGCTTCCTATTTCGCAACAAAGCGTCCTTCACTCATGCTGCCAAACATGCCCTCGTAAAACTGACTATCCTACCGATCCTTGTCATTTACAAAATAGCCTCCAACACTCTACTCAGCAAATTGGATGTAGTCTATCACAGTGCTATCCATTTTGTCACCAAAATGGAAGCCCCATATATTACCCACCATTATGACCTATACGCTCTCGTTGGCTGGCCCTCACTACATATTCGTAACCAAACCCACTTGCTCCAGGTCATCTATAAATCACTGCTAGGCAAATCCCCGCCTTATCTTAGCTCATTGATCACCATAGCAACACCCACCCGTAGTATGCGCTCCAGCAGGTATATCTCACTAGTCATCCCCAAAGCCAACACCTCCTTTGGCCGCCATTCCTTCCAGTTCTCTGCTGCCAATGACTGGAACGAACTGCAAAAATCTCTGAAGCTGGAGACTCTTATCTCCCTCACTAACTTTAAGCATCAGTTGTCAGAGCAGCTTACCGATCACTGCACCTGTACACAGCCCATCTGTAATTAGCCTACCCAACAATCTCATCCCCATATTGTTATTTTTTTTTGCTAATTTGCACCCCAGTATCTCTATTTGCACATCATCTTCTGTACATCTATCATTCCAGTGTTAATACTAAATTGTAATTATTTTGCACTATGGCCTATTTATTGCCTTACCTCCATAACTTACTACATTTGCACAAACTGTATATAGATTTTCTATTGTGTTATTGACTGTACGTTTTGTTTATTGTTCCAATAACACACGGTTTAGCACCAATACTTGGTTACAACAAACTACCAATAGTGTGTTAACACATCCCCATCTACTACACCCAATACCCCCAATCAGATTTCAGTGGAGGCCGTGGCCACCCTGAGTCCACCCTCTGGACAAGCGACTGCTTGAACCCCGTTGAAAACCTGTGGTTTGAATTGAGGAGAGCAGTCAATGAGCACAGATGAAGGTTATCAAGGATCTGGAAAGATTATGTATGGAGGAATAGTCTAATATCCCTTCAAATGTGGTCTGCAATCTCAGAAAACATTTTAGAAAAGGGCTCAGTGTCCTTATCCTCGCAAGGGGAGGGGGATGGAATATTGAAAACATTGAATAATTCTGACCCTTATCTTTTTGAGATTGTTTTAAATTACTTGTTTCTATGAGCAATTGTATTAGTATAAAAAAATTAAAATTAATATGTATACAGTGCATTCAGAAAGTATTCAGACCCCTTGTCTTTTTCCACATTTTGTCACGTTACAGCCTTATTCTAAAATTGCTTAAATAGTTTTTCCCCCTCATCAATCTACACACAATACCCCATAATGACAAAGCAAAAACAGGTGTTTTTAAATGTTTGCAAATTAAAAAGAAAAACATTTACATAAGTATTCAGACCCTTTACTCAGTACTTTGTTGAAGCACCTTTGGCAGCGATTACAGCCTCGAGTCTTCTTAGGTATGACGCTACAAGCTTGGCACACCTGTATTTGGGGAGTTTCTCCCATTCTCCTCTGCAGATCCTCTCAAGCTCTGTCAGGTTGGATGGGGAGCGTTGCTGCACAGCTATTTTCAGGTCTCTTCAGAGATGTTCGATCGGGTTCAAGGCCGGGCTCTAGCTGGGCCACTCAAGGACATTCAGAGACTTGTCCCGAAGCCACTCCTGCGTTGTCTTGGCTGTGTGCTTAGGGTCGTTGTCCTGTTGGAAGGTGAACCTTCGCCCCAGTCTAAGGTCCTGAGTGCTCTGGAGCAGGTTTTCATCAAGGATCTCTCTGTACTTTGCTCCGTTCATCTTTCCCTCGATCCTGACTAGTCTCCCAGTACCTGCCGCTGAAGAACATCCCCACAGCATGATGCTGCCACCACCATGCTTCACCGTAGGTTTCATCAGACCAGAGAATCTTGTTTCTCATGGTCTGAGAGTCTTTTAGGTGCCTTTTGGCAAACTCCAAGCGGGCTGTCATGTGCCTTTTACTGAGGAGTGGCTCCCGTCTGGCCAGTCTACCATAAAGGCCTGATTTGGGGAGTGCTGTAGAGATGGTTGTCCTTCTGGAAGGTTCTCCCATCTCCACAGAGGAACTCTGGAGCTCCGTCAGAGTGACCATCGGGTTCTTGGTCACCTCCCTGACCAAGGCCCTTCTCCCCCGATTGCTCAGTTTGGCCGGGCGGCAAGCTCTAGGAAGAGTCTTGGTGGTTCCAAACTTATTCTATTTAAGAATGCAGACATTTTATGGTACCCTTCCCCAGATCTGTGCCTCGACACAATCCTGCCTCAGAGCTCTACGGACAAATCCTTCGACTTCATGGCTTGGTTTTTGCTCTGACGTGCACTGTCAACTGTGGGACCTTATATAGACAGGTGTGTGCCTTTCCAAATAATGTCAAATCAATTGAATTTACCACAGGTGGACTCCAATCAAGTTGAAGAAACATTTAAAGGATGATCAATGGAAAAAGGATGCACCTGAGCTCAATTTCGAGTCACATAGCAAAGGTCTGAATACTTATGTAAATAAGGTATTTCTGTTTTTTTTTATGTTTAAAAACCTGTTTTCGCTTTGTCTTTATGGAATATTGTGTGTAGATTGATCAGGACATTTATTTTATTTTATCCATTTTAGAATAAGGCTGTAACTTAACAAAATGTGGAAAAGGTCAAGGGGTCTGAATACTTTCCGATGGCACTGTAAATCAAAGGTGCTTTAACTCATCCTCACTGCTTAGACTCAGGGAGTGTCAGATACACTATTCCCTCCGTCGGTATTCCTATGATTTATTCAGCCTTTTGAAAAACATTCACCTTGGACCACAGATCATGTGCTTACATGCTGTTCCTGCAAGTTTATATTTGTCCTCCTTTTCGACTCTTGGAAGTTGATATTAGAATATATATTTTTGTCGAAGTTGAAAAATAACTTTTCTTCATTGCTTTAAGAAACAAAAGATTGAGCGATTATTTTTCACCAGATGAACACGGTACAATTAGAAGCCTCTGCCAATTTGGCTTAAGTTTTGTTTTTCTAAGCCTCCAACATAACAGTGTGCCCTACGGTCAGCACCTTGAGTAAGTAAAAGCACTTCCTTTATGAACTACCCTGCTAGATATTTGTTTTGCGAAGCTCTGCGAGAAGAAAAGAGAGGGGTTGCTGCAGTGAATAACTTTTAAAACACTGTGTTCCAATGAAAAGCTGTAGACATAAAAGAGCAGGAGAAATGAATTGAATGTCGTTTTTTTTCCACCTTCTAACTCTATGAAAAAGATCTGAATTGCTCCTTTCCAAAAGACTTGGCCAGGTGATTCATTACAGGGCTCTGTCAAAAGGCGCTTTCCACAACATGAGACGAACAATGACAGTGTGATTGCATAGAGAGATGCTCTGATTGAAAGTTATCGGCTGTATTCTATTCTACATTCTACCCCGGAGAATGCGGTTTGCATTCTCAGAGAAGGCGACCCACTAACAGATGAAAACGTAATATCTTAACCCCGGCGTGGGTGTCAAGAGAGCTGTTTCAGGAGGTGTTGCGTAACAAGAGCTTCCCGATTTTAAATTAACCATAACCATTTAACAGCTCCTTAAACATGAATAGAGGAGCTGGCAGTCAGATTGATTGGAGAGTAAGTAACACTCAAGGTAGTAGATGTGTTTCAGTGTCACTAAGATCTCAGCTGGGGAGTGGAGCTGAACAAATTGTGGATGACTGCCAGATCTCTTGATCACACATTCATATCTGGTTCACAACTACATACAGAGTTCACAGGAAAAAAGACTTATCTGGCTAAGTAGTTGTAGTCTATAGCTCTCTATTGAAGATTTTGTGCAACAGGCAATTCAACTGTAACTGACAATGTCAGTTTTAATATCAGCCTCTAGGCATTACATCATTACACTTTATCTTACATATTTACATATTAACAGACATTGAAAATGTACATTTACATAAATGTAATTTTACATAATTACATATTAACAGACATTGAAAATGTATTAATATATATTAATTTATATACATTAATATATTAATTTACATCTTTATCTTTATTAGCCAGACCTGTGTCACTCCTGAGGTAAGTAGAATATGTAGGCTAGGGCCTGCCCCACACAGATCCACAACAGGCCTCACTCCTGCCTTTACCCCAGTGCTCTGCTCCACAGCACTCCACGTGAGAGCAGAATAAATATCACCTTAGATACTGTTTACATTTAGGGCCTAGGACTACCATTACTTTCCCATCAATATCAGCACTTATAGGCCATAATACAGTGAGACAGGCCTCCAACCTGTAATTTTCATAGGCCCTAATTCATGGTGAAAGAAAATAATAGCAGAGGGTATTCAACTAAACAATGATGATACTTACAGATAATTGCCAGAGATGACTAGTATAGTCACTGCTAGATAAGCCTCAATCTATAATTTCCATGGGAAATTACATACTAAACTATGAGCCGTTTTACGAGTCATTTTACAGTCCAGCGCCCTCAGAATGAGGAAAGAACTTGTAGTGTCAAAATACCCAAGCCAGTTTTAATAGAACTTTCTATTTAACATAACTTAATAGAACTTTCTATTTAATATAACTTAATATAACTTTATATTTATATTTAATAGAACGTTATGGCATATATACAAACAAATAGATACGTTAAATTGTTTACTCATGACAAAACCAGGGACACTTACTGTGCACACAGCTTTGCGTTATGCATGTAGATGTTGAGTGAGAGGTTCTGATTTGTGCTTAGTAATTATTTGCCCAATTTCACATTGGAGTTGTATTTCCTCTTCTTGCCCCCAGAGGGACAGAGAGAGATGCAGACATTCTCACACATATTTTACTGTCCCAGTGAATACAGTAGTTATTGAATTGAATATTATCCAAGTCATAAATCCCCATGAGTAACTAATTGGATCAGAGAGCTGCAGCAGAAGTGACATGTATGTACAGTATTTGAGGCAGGATTTACAGTAGTTAAAAGCACTCCTCCCATCAGACCGCTGTGGAATTCAGGAATCACTTGAACTGAATCCAGAGCCGGATGGTCGCAAGCAGAAAGACAACCCTCCTTCTCCCAGGTTAGCTGGCTGTGACCCTGGATGCAAATATGTTGCAGGCTCTGACAAAGCGCACAGGAATGTCTGATTGATCCCAAATTCACAACTCAGATAAGAGAGGCTGATTTATATAGAGATGTACATATCACTTTTTTATCACATCTTTCTGTTCCAATAAAGTATGTAGACTACAGATGGTTTAGCGTGAGTGTGGATTGCAGCTAGCTGAGTGATTTCCACCTTGGTCGAGAGAAGGTGTGGCCTCTGGCTGGTTTTGCAGTGCTTTTGTGGAAGAGAACGCTATCAGCCTATCAATAGGGCCCAATTTCTATCTGATAAAAAGCATATAGCCAATTTAATGCCAGAGGTTTAGGCATAAACATAATAAATGTTATACGCCCTGTAGCATTTAAGCTAAAACCATAACTTTACTTGATTTACCATTTGTATTTATTGCCAGTAAGTTGGATCAAAGGTAAATAGACAGAGATGCAGTTTCCTTGACCCAAATCAATTAAATGTTGGCTCCTCCTTTACTGTCATCAATTATCATAATGTAATTAGTCAGGAGAGAACTAATGTGAGTTTGTGTTGCAGGGTATTCTTTCTACAGCAGGGTAAGGGCACTGTGGCTGTGCAGTATGGTGTTATCAAATGAATACAAACATATTCTACTCAAATAGTTTGTCTACCAACCACACATAAATGTACTTCTTCATTCAAGGATTTTCTTGAATGATCAATACATGCATGTTCAAAGTATGAGAATGTATGTAAAGCAACTGTATTTGTTGGACATCATCATTAATATAGCACTGCAAAACCATTATGAAAAGTAATATATTCGGGCTAGTCTCTTGTAATAGACGAAAACATGTTACGTCTGTTAGAAGACTGTGGGATCTGTCAGATAACGAGGAACAGTTCTACTAGTGCTCTGGTTTTGTGTCACTGGTTATTTGTACGAATCACGAACTGTGGGTGTGCACCTACACCTGCCATCTTTTGAAAATGTTGTGGACTACCAAAGAGAAATGCTCTAGTTCCATCACTCGCACTAGTTCAGCATCTCAACATTCAAACCCAATATCTGGTTCTGTGTTGCCAAGATTATATTCAGGCTGATCCTCAAGAACATTTAGAAAAATAAAGGTACTCCAAATCCTCAATGAGTGCAAAACAATGACTTAGCTACATAATTTCCATTGACAATATTCAGTGATTTGCTCAGGCATAACATTAACTATTGAGACGAACTTTAAAGGCATCAAATGGTCCTTTTCCCCAGTCAGATGTGCAAACGGCAGATAGTGAATGGCTCGATTCGGTCTTTTGTAGCAACATTTGAAATTGTGATTTTTACATTGGATAAAAGTAGAGACTCAGAGCTAGAAAATGGTATATCATACACTACAGTTGAGGAACAATGGGAAAGTAATTCTGCTTTGAAAGTTGATAAACTTGTAACCCCACTTTTGAGAAAATGGCCCTTGAATGTTTTGGTACACCTACTGGAGAGCTCTTCTTTGTCTACAACCATTCAACCTCGTTCACACCCGCTTAAGCCTTAGCCCCACCCATCTCTTTAAGGATTCACATGTAAGGCCATGTCCTAAACAGAGTGAGTACGGTAGTGTACTAAACAACCAAAGATTTCAATACTAAAGGCTAGTTTATTCTACGTCTATCGACATGTCTGTATACTGTTGTCGCAGTGACATCATGAACATTCTATTGTCGTCCGACATCAAACTTGTCATTGTCGTTATGAAAAAGTATAAACACAAAAACAACAGGCTGCATGACATCAGCAGCCTGGTGGTCCAAAATAGCATAACTGGTGTATTTTAACACCATTAAACCCATCCGTTTAAAAATGAATTTAGTATATGTCAATCTAGCAAATCAGGCAACTAAAAGCAACTTTCAAAACAATGTTTTGGTTAGTTTCTAGCTTGTTAGCTAGCTAGCTAACGTTATGTTAGCTGGCTAGCCAGTTCAAATAATGACCATATCATATAGTTGACAACGTCTTAACTTTAGCTAATTTGTACTCATTATTACAGGAAAATAAACTCACAACAAGATCATTATTTACAAGTTAATGGCGAGCTAATTACAGAAAATAGCTTACGGTTGTGAGTGTGACTAAATAAAACCAGGCCATTCTACCGGATTATTTTTTAACTTGGACACTGTCTCGTTGGCCTACGTTATATCCTAATTTGACTTTGGTGCAAGACATGTAATTCTTCACAAGTTTATTTGTCACATGCACAGGATACAGAAGGTGTAAACGGTACAGTGAAATGGTTACTTGCATAGTGGATTCTTTTGTTTAGACATGTAGCTAGCTAGCTAGCTAGCTAAACAATTTTTCATAATTCCAACTCATAACGTTACTACCCTGCATGAATCTACAGGTAGCTAAAGCTAACCAACTCGGTTCAATGTTAGCTAGCTAACATTAGGCTTAAACTAGCAATGCCAATAGCTCTGAGATACGAATAATATTACTACACAGATCATACACGTAACGTTAGCTGGCGAGCCAGCCAGCTAATGTTAGCTAGCTGACAGTGCGCTTTAACTTGCAATGAAAATGACTTTCTGACAAAACAAGAAACGTATATCTGAAAATGTAGCTAGCTAGACTCTCTTACCCGTATACATG
Organism: Coregonus clupeaformis; assembly: GCF_020615455.1. NCBI lineage: Eukaryota > Metazoa > Chordata > Actinopteri > Salmoniformes > Salmonidae > Coregonus > Coregonus clupeaformis. The sequence goes on from NC_059225.1 coordinate 29,875,673, forward strand.
GATGAACGCTTCTTCCTCTCTGTCACGGATGCCATGGTTGCCCTTAGTTTGAAGATGTAATCCGGAGACAGGTGTTTTCTGCAGTTCTTCGTGATATCTTTCAAAAAAGCAGCGTTAGAAAGGAATACCTACACATACTGAGCAGCTCATGTTATAGACAGAAGCGTGCTACATGGCAAACCAATCCAAACTCATCTCTTGGTATTTCCAGCCCATCCAAATGTTCATTTCTGTTCTCAGAATGTTTAAAAAATGTTCTGTTTTACCGGTCAGGAAACGTATGGCTTCGTTCCTACAACTTCCAAGGAACCAAATGTGCTAGCTGAGTGTACTGTGCTAGTGTAATAGAGCTGGAGGAGCAGAGAGCCTGGGGCAGGTAGGCAGGCAGTGTGAGTGGTGCCATGACCCGGGTCAGGTGCTTCTAGGCTGGGCTGAAGTGGTGCCGTAGCCCCAGTGAGGACAAGGATCTGTCAGCAGCACCAACACTAGGCCATAATCCCTACTGCTGCAGCTGCCTGCTCCTCTAGATTGAGAAACTCTCACCTGTGTCCCGACCAACATCCCCCCCTCCTCCTCCTTGAGTTGGATCCTCTCCACCATCATCAAAGACTGAGAGAGAGAGAAAGAGAGAGAGTTATAGGGAGAGAGACATAACTCTTGTGACACATTTGACAGAGGAAGCTGTTAGTCAAGGCGCTTGAAACTGTTTCTTCAGCCCTTGTATCGAGTGACATCCTGGCAGAGCTACAAGAAGCTCTCACTCTCCTGGTTGTGAGGGGCGGAGGAATGCAGAGCAACGCTCCAGAGTACGACTCCTGCTTCACACCTGCCTTTACACTGACTCCAGATCAGATCACATAGGAAATGGAACACAGACATTTTGCGTTTTTACACTAACAAAATATGTGAAGTAAGATCTGCTTTTCTTCAACATCAGATTTGCAAACTTCTCTGTTTACGCAATTCTTACATTAGCCTTGGATGTGGTGTGGCCAAATTCAAACTGAGACACCAGGTCTGACTCTTTACACTACAACAAAATGAGTTGTGTGCAAGACTCTTCGAAACTGGTTTCAAGACATCCTCCCACCTCATTACAGAATGATAGACAGTTCGTATGCAAACAATATTAGAGAAACAACCCTGTGTTTTCACCATTCTTTGAATGGATCTAGTTAATTGTACTTTCCAGACCATGATGAGAATAATTAATGTGAATGAATAAAACATAACCCCTCCAGGAAACAGACGCCCAGATCGTTTATCGTCTTATTTTAGGACACACAAAAAATGCTTCGTCATTTTATATCCTTGTAATTTATATTCCTTAATACACTTTCCCCCTCTGAGAATGCTTGGCAATGGGTTCAGATGAGACATTTGAATTGTAACTCAGTCGGAGAGGGTTTTTTAGAGTGCCTGGATAAAATCAAGTTGGCACCAGTGACCTCATGTCACCATTTAAGTAATCACTCTAAAAAGTACAAAATATAATATTCTGCACTTTTTAGTACAAAATATGATACAAAATATCATATTGTATTTAGTTTGCATAATTTTGGAATATCATACAAACACAAAAAAAAAATTCATTTTTTTCTCAGGTTGTAGGATGAATATGGCTCTCAGCTAATTGAGTTGAAAACAACCCAGCAAACACATCCTGTGTTCAAAGGGTCGAGCTAGAGAACATAAAAAATGAGACATGATCTTCTATGTATAACTTCACAGCAGTCCCTTCATCTTTTGTGCCAGCCAACTCTATTTAGGAAGCCACAAGAAAGTGTGTCTGACAGTATGCAGGCAGGAGCAGTCCTGTAATTCCTCATGATACCTGTGCATTAGGGCTGCTGCTACTCACAGGGAGAACACATCAAATGGAGATAGAAAATCTAACTCATGATGGAGGTAGATTTCTATCAAAATGAATGAGATCATTCATTTCTAACATTTTGACAGAAATCTATCTCGTATATCAAGCCCATGTTTAAGACTAGACTGATGATGATTTCCCCCAGAAACTCAGGAGGCATAAGACATTGGATATTCTCTACAAGTTGCTGCAATGTCACCCATAGAATTACAATAATTTGATTAGCATATTACCAAACTACAAAGATGTCAATCATTTTGTGTGGCAATGACACTAGATTATTATTGAGTCATGCAGTAAACTGATATCAGATGATAACTACATTGTAAATGACACATCCAATAAGGCTTTGACAGAAGGTTTAGGATGATGAGACTCTCTACACAATATGTTTGTTTGGCTGGCGTTCATCACTCACTTAGACGGAAATGGACCGTCTCTTCAATATGGCATTGCGGGTGTTTTCTGGACTCCCCGAAAGGGTCATTGTTTTATTTCTGAATACATGAATAAAGAAGATGTAACAGTCTGAGTCCCAAATGGCACCCTATTCCCTATGTGGTCCCGTGAGGCTCAGTTGGTAAAGCATGGCGCTTGCAACTCCAGGGTTGTGGGTTCGAAAATGTATGCACTCCCTACTGTAAGTCGCTCTGGATAAGAGTGTCTGCTAAAATGTAAATCCACTACTTTTGACCAGGGCCCATAGGGCTTTAGTCAAAAGTAGTGCACTATATACTGTAGGAAGTAGGGTGTCATTTGGGACACAGTCTTCATGGGTCTACTAAACACTGCAGACAGACAGGTAAACAAGCCTGGTCCTGTAGTAGACCTCAAACAGCAAAAAAGCCCTAGAAATTATGAATGGCAAACATTTTAACGTGCTGCCACACCAATAACCCAGACAACGTTTAACCGCACAACGTATCATTAATTATATATAATTAATTATATATGATTAACTATTTCCAAGCAGTTGCCTTTTTTAAGAGCAGATGCAGGCTAGATGACCCGATATTGAGAAACCACATGTGAAGAGAGGAGCATAGAAACAGAGTATCGTGTTTACCTTCATAACATATATGGTAATCCCCTGTCCTCCTTCCCTCCTTCTTTCCTCCCCCCATCAACTAGCAATTATATCCAGTTAGAGATTACGTGTGCTCCACTGTTGCACCCTTGTCTTCTTCACAGGAACCCACCAAGTCAATTTGAACTGATAATAATAACGGTCTGCTGTATTTTAGCCATTCATTTGATAAAGTGCTTTTCACCTTTTAGCTTTAATTATGCCCAGACATGCCAGAGAGAGAATTAGATGGCGGGGAGCAAGAGCTGTGTATCAGTCTTAGAGGTTAGAGAGAGCTAGAAGAAGGAGAAAAAGAAGAAGAGGACGTCTTGAAACGTCTCTTTTTTTTTCTTTTTCGGGCCAGATATATCCTGTTGACTGAAATGGCCTTGGTTCATAACAGAGCATGTCTGCTAGCAACAGCTTAGCTGGTCCACTGAGGTGTCTGTCCACACGTCTTTTGGGTTTCTTTAAAGGAGATGACTAAGGCAGTCTCTCCCGAAAAGCTGTGAGAGAAAAAAAATGTATTGTGATGACCCCGCTTGACACTATGGTGCTGCCTTCGACTTAAAAAAACATGCTACTCCAAGGGTAGACTTTCAGACAGCCAGGCAGAGAGAGATATGTGAGAGACTGCATTTGAATGTTCATCTTCCAAGACGGACTCCAGTTGTCAGCATGTCATGTATTTGTTTTGAGGGATCATCTATTTTTCCATACTGGGTACATCAATGTAACATCAACGTATAGTAGGAGTCAAGGGGAGAAATCCATTGATCCACATTGATGAAATTTGAAATGTAACAATCTACCCTTTCGTTTGTTTAGATTTCTCCAAGAAATGTAGTTGTACAGTCTGATCATGTGTTATAGGATTGACACTTGGTTGACAGGGATTACTTGAGGAAATGTCTGCCTGCGTCCCAAATGGCACCCTATTCCCTTTAAAGTGCACTACTTTTGACAAGGGCTTTGGTCAAAAGTAGTGCACTACATAGGGAATAGGGTGCCATTTGGGACGCATTCACTGTGCAGAAGTGTGGTATTTCAGAGTATGTGTTCACCTGCGTAAGCACTTCTGCCTCATACTGTTGGAATACATGTGTGTCGTGTTCAATGTGAAATATCACATTTTTAGACGACAACACGCCCACAGTTATGAGAAGGTGAGAAGAGGCGAAGCAGAGAGTGCGTGTATGTTTACTTCCTCTTGGTGAAAAATGTTACACCTCTGCCTGAGAGCGCATGATTATGAGAAGTGAAAAAAGGAAAGAAAGGAACACTAAAACGGCTTAACATTTTTCCTGGCTACTTATGGGGTTTATGGACAATCTGGAATTCTTCCTGACCCGGCCTTTGTTTAGTAATAGGAAATAGAGGGCTTTGGAGAATGGGATCAGTTTGCTTTGGTCAGAGCCGTGTGTGTGGGTCTGGGGGGTTTCTGGGGGGTGAGTGAGTTTACACATGTGTGTACCTGTGTATGTTTACTATGTGTAGGCCCGGACTACCGCATTTGGGGCCCCGGAGCACATTTCCTGCAATTCTACACATTTTGCTATTATATGCTGTCTGGGGGCCACACAATCTCCGGGGGGGGGGGCCCGGCCCGCATGTGTGCCATGGTGATCACAGGATCATGTGGCCAGTAGAGAGTGTTTGTTTGTGTGTGCATCTGTGTGGCTGTCTGGCTGTGTTCATGTGTGTTGTGAACATTTGTACGAATAAAAAATTATAATTCTGTGACATCCCTCCAATACAAATGTCCCACATACAGATCTCACACATATCTGATATTTCTCCTACACCCCTATGTGCCTGCATGATACATTTTAAATACAGAAAATTGGTTCCTGTTTCCTTTTTGTTTCACTCTTTCATTTTACTGACGGGTATTCGGACTAGGAGGTGATGTCATAGTCTCATCCTTTTAAGAGTGACTGTGGACCGTATATTTTGAGAGGAGAGCGAGAGCAGAGGAGAAAATCTGAACGTAATGATCTCTCTTCCTCCTCTCCTCCAGACAAATCACATTGTGCCCTTTTCTTCTCAAGTACCCCACAGAAGACATGATGAAGATGGTTTAAGTATGTACAGCAAGTATTCACACCCATTTACTTTTCCACATTTTGTTGTGTTACAAGGTGGGATTAAAATTGATTTAATTGTCATTTTCTTTGTCAAAGATCTACACAAAGTACTCTGTAATGTCAAAGTGGAAGAAAAATTCTAACATTTGTCCAGAAAACACACACACACACATATACAAATATATATATATATATATATATATATATATATATATATATATATATATATATATATATATATCTTGATTATGTAAGTATTCAATCCCTGAGTCAATACATGTTAGAATCACCTTTGGCAGCAATTACAGCTGAGTCTTTCTGGGTAAGTCGCTAAGAGCTTTGCACACCTGGATTGTACAATATTTGCACATTATTCTTAAAAAAAAAAAGATTCTTTGCCACATTTCTTGCAGTTTTACTTTAGTGCCTTATTGCAAACAGGATGCATGTTTTGGAATATTTGTATTCTGTACAGGCCTCTTTCTTTTCACTCTGTCAATTAGGTTAGTATTGTGGAGTAACTACAATGTTGTTGATCCATCCTCAGCTTTCTCCTATCACCGCCATTAAACTCTGTAACTGTTTTAAAATCACCATTGGCCTCATGGTGAAATCCCTGAGCGATTTCCTTCCTCTCCGGTAACTGAGTTAGGAAGTATGCCTGTATCTTTGTAGTGACTGGGTGTATTGATACATCATCCAACATGTAATTAATAACGTCACCATGCTCAAAGGGATATTCAATGTCTTGTTTATTTAATTGTTTTACACATCTACCAATATGTGCCCTTCTTTGCAAGGTATTGGAAAACCTACCTGGTCTTTGTGGTTGAATCTGTGCTTGAACTTCACTGCTAGACTGAGGGACCTTACAGATAATTAATTGTATGTGTGGGGTACAGAGATGAGGTAGTCATTCAAAAATCATGTTAAACACTTTTATTGCACACAGATTCAATGCAACTTATTATGTGACTTGTTAATCAAATGTTTACTCCCAAACCTATTTAGGCATGCCAAAACCAAGGGGTGAAATACTTATTAACTCTTGGCATTTCAGCTTTTCATTTTTTATTAATTTGTAAAAATTTCTAAAAACATAATTCCACTTTGACATTATGGGGTATTGTGTGTAGGCCAGTGACACCAAATCTCAATTTAATCAATTTTGAATTCAGGCAGTAACACAACAAAATGTGGAAAAGGTAAAGGGGTGTGAATACTTTCTGAAGGCACTGCACCTGTGTGTGTTTGGACTTAAATATAATATAATCCCCATATGGCTTTGTATCTGTCTCCTCCATATAAGAAGCTAACTAATTTATGTTGATATATAAATTAACAATCTCACTATAAATGTAGTTAACTGAACCAGTATTAGCTCAGTTTACTGAACCAGTATTAGCTCAGTTTACTGAACAAGTGTTATCTTAGTTATCTGAACCCGTATTAGCTCAGTTAACTGAACCAGTATTAGCTTAGTTAACTGAACCAGTATTAGCTTAGTTAACTGAACCAGTGTTAGCTCAGTTTACTGAACAAGTGTTAGCTTAGTTATCTGAACCAGTATTAGCTCAGTTAACTGAACCCGTATTAGCTCAGTTAACTGAACCAGTATAAGCTTAGTTATCTGAACCAGTATTAGCTCAGTTAACTGAACCCGTATTAGCTCAGTTAACTGAACCAGTATTAGCTTAGTTAACTGTACCAGTATTAGCTCAGTTTACTGAACCAGTTTTAGCTTAGTTAACTGATCCAGTATTAGTTCAGTTAACCGTACATTTTCAGTGTATGCCTATAGATCCCCGGAACATGTCTCTACAGCAGCAGTAGCAGCAGAGTCATCCAGTGAAGGTAAGTTGAAGAGATTCTCCTCTCTCCCGAGGACTGTGGCGTTGCATCTGTCAGGCGGCACTAAATTTAGCGCTAGCGTTTATTTACCTGATGCCCTTGCTGGTGTGTCCTTGCTAAATGACGGTGAACAGGTCTGTCACCATTCAGAGCAGCGCGCTGCACACTCAACCCCTCGGGAACTCATGGAACACAGACACACACATGCATGCGTGCATGCACACACACACACACACACACACACACACACACACACACACACGCACACACACACACACGCACAAAGACACACACAGTCCCTCCCAACCTCTATGGTCACAATCCCATCAAGGTATATACACTATCAACGCACTAAGGAACCAACTCAGGGGTCTTTAGAGCCCAGTTTGTCAATGAACCAGAGGATTTTGTGAACCAGAAACAATATGTTTCAACTTCTGTTGCTATTTGAGATTGTTTTGTGTCATATGTGGGTTTGGTGGTGGTATAGTGGTATTTTCACCTTTGGTGTTTTTGTGTTGCTGCAGTGTTGAGCGCACAGCTTCTCTATGGATCAGTGCATCTCTATGGTGCTCCTGAGATATCCCTCTTGTTCCTGCGGCATTCCAGGTCCGTCCTTCCTGTCGCTCCCCTTGTATGGCGCTGATTGACAAGTGTCCGCTCCTCTCAGCCGCATAATCAATCTGCTAATTGGTGTCGGAGGGTCGGATGCTGTTGAAGCGTCCCAAGTCGTTCTTTGCCTAATTAATCTTTGTCACCATTGAGGAGAAGGAGTAGGGAAAGTTTTTTCTCTTCTCTTCTCTTCCCCTCTCTTTCTCTTCTCTCTCTCTCTCTCTCTTTCTCTCTCTCGCTCTCTCTCTCCTCTCCCTCCCTCTCTCTCTCTCTATATATTTTTTAGCTTTGTGAAGACTCTCCTCAGAGACACGTATGTTATTCCCTTCATGGTTTATGCATAATATTGTGCCGGGTTCATTGTGTCTGGCAGGCAGGGTCTTTAAGGGGAAGGTAAATGTTAGGCTTGCTGTTTCCATTAGTAACCAACAGGCCTGCAGGAAACAGAGTGGTCAATCTGCCAGGCCTCAGTTCACTCTGTTCACCTTCTATGTCGCAAATGGCACCCTATTCCCTAAATAGTAAATAGGGAATAGGGAGCCATTTGGAAAGAACACAATTGATTGTTTCACAGACAATACTAGGTCTATTGCATTGTAATTACCTGCTTTTATGTCTTGTTTGTACAATATACAGCTACCCTTTTACAGATGTATGATCTTAATTTCAGCCAGTATGCTACAGCAGGAAAATAATCCTGCAGCAACAGGAAATGTGAATTATTATGTGGATTATAATGAATGCACATTTTTTGTAGGGAAATCAAGTCTGACATTTTTAAGTGTAAATTACACTAGTGCTGTGCAGGAAAATTCTCACCAACAAAAGAGTGATCAAATTAAGCATCATGACTATCCATTACAGTATATTGAACTTTCACATTCCAGCTATACTTAAAAAAATTATTGTTGTCTTGTGGGATTGTAGTGATGGAAGCATACACATCGTTTGCATCCAAAATGGCACACTATTCCCTATTTAGTGCAATACTTTTGACCAGGGCTCTTGTCAAATGTAGTGCACTATATAGGGAATAGTGTACCATTTGGGACACACCCTATGCATGCTCTCTGATGGCAGGGGCCCTGGAAACAGCCCGCTCCACTTCTTCACCTCCTGATTATTTAACTGGCCTCGCCACCAAGGATGCCAATCAGCTGCTGATTGGATGTCAAAGACCTACAGGATTTTCAATAGACCCTGAGCACAGTGCTGCATATAACATGAGGATAACGTTACGTCAACATCCTCTTTTACACCATATATTCATTTCTATACATCTTAAAAGAGGCAACAGAGTGTGTCCATCTAATTCGGCATACTTCCCCAAACTCATGGCTTAGCCCCCAAGTGCCCCCTATTGGCTCCCAACTCATCTGTTGCCTCCATGGACCTAGTCTTACTTTCTCTAAATAGTCAATACTTTATCTAAATAGTAAAATTCACTTTGATTAGAGAATTTGTAAAAACATATTATAGCACATTTTTACAGGGTGTGTTTTTTACAACAACAAAGATAATAGCTGGAGGTGTTATGATTTTTTTTTCTACATCATCATTAAACGTACAGATTTGAAATGATCTCTTCCCTGTAAACAATCCCTATGGAGTGATTAGCATTACCACGAGCACACTTTCTCTTTCTTCATCTCTCTCTTTCCATCTCTCTATCTCTCCCCCTCTCTCTGTCAGTTTGATGCAGGGGTGAGGTGAGGTGTTCTGAAAAGAGTGATTATTATGGGGAACAGCGAGAGCGAGGTCCAATTCTAACCTTGTCTAGCCGCTCGCTCGCTCCCTCAACTCCCGCGGCAATAACACTGGCTGCAATTCTTACACATTGATCACAGACCCATTAAAGGTATTCAGTCCCTTTTCTACTTATTTTTTCCCTTGAGCAATCTTTTCTCTATAAGGGCTTGAACCGCTGCATCAGTCTGCTGCTATAAGCTCAGCAGCCATTATTAAGACAAACTGCCCAAGCTGTGCACCCTATTCACTATTCCCTACATAGTGCACTACTTTTGACCAGAGCCCTATGGGCCTCAGTCAAATGAAGTGCACTATATAGAGAATAGTTTGCCATTTGGGACGTGGACTATGACATTATGCAACGGAACCTTTTCAGATCATGTCATGTTAATAGAAGAAAAATACTTGTATATTTCCCTATATTCAAGATTATGGCCTGATTTTATGTTATTGCTTGTGCATGTTTTTTTTTCAGTGGAAGGTAAGGCTCTTAACATAGTTTGGGGATCAGAAACTAGCTTAGGAACCTTATAGTCATTATAATCCTAACATTATAAATGTATTGCCCAACTCCCAACATGTCCTTCCAAAGCGTGTCCACTTAAGAGAACCCCATTATTCCTGACACAGTGTTTAGGTATGAAAGATCTCAGAAATTAAGTGGGAGAAGTTAACGTCTCAGATTCACTGTGGAACACATAAAGTAACTCTTCCTGTAGCAGTGATGATAGAAATACAATGATAAAGAAATAATGTTATGTGCAAATGGATGGAAATTAGACATAAGTAAAAACATATTTTGGGGAGCTGTTGGTGGAGTGAATGAAGATGTCATAAAACATGTCTTTCAAAGGAAGTCAAGGTGGTTGGAGGCTCACATCAAAGTTCCCTGGGAGGAGATACAAATTGCCTGTGAGTCCCCGGGGTCATGCTCAATGCCAGTCAGCTGAACGGTCTCTACAGTCACATCTAATTGGTCTGTCGGTATAGTGCCGCTTCCCGTCTGCCTGCACAGCGTCACGGTGCACGTTATTTCAACCCTGACCCTGGAGGGTGGGCGTATGACCCTATGTCCCCCAAACAGACAGGGAGGGGAGAGTAGGCCTCCTACCCAAATAGAAACGTGTCCTGTCCAGCTCTCTACAGTACTCTATAACAATTCAAAATCATATTAATTTCCCATATGTTTGTTTAACTTACAGTGTCAAATATAACTGTCTAAGTCATTAAATTAACTGAGTAGTGGTAACTTAAAAATACACAAACAGTAGTCATACTAACTTGATTACATGAAGTAAAACTTACTCAATTCCTCAATGTCGCTCTCTTCACTAATACATTGTCGAAGTATAAAGTATTGAGAAAACTATGTCGAATCAGACACATTTAACAGTGAGTGGCACGTCTATTCACAGTCCAGTTCACAAAGGCAGAGATGTAGGCCAAACCAGGTCCAGCTAGTTTTACATGAGATGACTGAGAGGTATAGCGCCCAGGATCACAATCATTCCACTGAAAGGCTGAGTCCACTCGTTTTCTCTGTGTGTGAAATGACAAGAATCCCTCTCATCGACTCCGAGGCAGACATGTATTTATAGAAAAGCATTTGGGGCAGTAAATTCAACACATTTTGTAGCGCCGAAGTCCAGTCTGTAGCGAGTGGGTGAGTTTTTACACACTTCCCTGTCAGTTTTCAGGGCACTTCGCAAGCAGAGGATGTGGCAAAGTCTCACGAGTCAGACCAAACTGTAGTGCCGCCGGAAACAGGCCTCTCTTAGTTTGGTGAGGTAGGACGAAACACTGTGTACCAAGAACATTAATTCAACTGAACACGTACATTATTGAAATGTCTGTATTTGTAAAAACCCATAACCAATGTATGAGAAATATGTGATTCTCCTTAACCAACATAGCAACGTTCCAAAAATCTTCAGGGGACATTCTGTGCTGGCTGGGGTTAGAGTATGTTGATATGTGAATTTCTTAGGTTCTGACAAACCTTCAGATTTGAGTCATTTTCAATGCTTCTACATTGTACAAACCGACAGTTTATAGAGAAACGCTATGATTATCCCTTACAGAAAAAACACATGATTTCACATGTGGAGAATAACATGTTGTGACGAGTACTGAGGATACGAAGAGGCAGGACGCAGACGCAGGAATCAACAATGTAAAGGTTTACTTAACACTGAGCAAGAGAACAACAAAGAGTGAGTACACGACAAGACACTAACAATCACACACAACACAACACTGAACAGTCCAGGGCTATATAGGGGTGGTGATGAGATGTTGAGGTGCAGGTGCGCTGGAGGTGATTAGGGTGCACTGGGTTTCCATTCCGGTGTTGCCGAGGTGGTGCGCTCAGACCGGTGGCTCAGTAGACCAGCAAATCAGAGCGCCGGAGGGGAGCAACGGGAGGAGACGTGACAGTACCCCCACCCGGACATGCAGCTCCCGCCGCAGGACGTCGCCAGCCAGGAGGACGACCCCGAGGACGAGAAGCGGGCCGGTCAGGGCGGCGATGGTGGAAGTCCCAAATTAGGTTGGGGTCCAAAACGTCCCCAGCCAGAACCCAGCTCCTCTCCTCAGTACCATACCCCTCCCAGTCCACCAGGTAATGGAGCCGTCCCCCACGGAACCTGGGGTCCAGCAGGTACCTCACCACATACGCCAGACTCCCGTCAATGTCCAGGGGCGGGGGGGGCGTACCCCGGGGGACGGCATCCGCCAGAGGACCAGGAACCACCGGCCTGAGGAGAGACACATGAAAAGTGGGTGAGACACGTTAGTAAGGGGGAAGGAGCAGCCGGTACGATACCTCATTTATCCGCCGGAGGACCTTAAACGACCCCACAAACCGGGGGCTCAGTTTCTTGCAGGGCAGGCGGAGAGGGAGGTTTTTAGTGGACAGCCAGACACGATCCCCAGGCTACAATATGGGGGCCTCACTGCGGTGGCGGTCGGCTTGGTCCTTCTGCCGACTAATGGCCCTCTGGAGATGGACATGGACATGGAAGGCGTCCCAGACCTGTCCGGCCCTGCGGAACCACTCGTCGACAGCGGCCGCATCGGTCTGGCTGGGTGCCCAAGGAGCCAGGGCCGGCTGGTACCCCAGGATGCACTGGAAGGGAGTGAGCCCCGTGGAGGAGTGAACAAGGGAGTTCTGGGCATATTCTGCCCAGGGAAGAAACCTTGCCCACTCACCCTGCCAGTCCTGACAGTGGCAACGAAGAAACCTCCCCAGCTCCTGGTTCATGGGCTCCACCTGCCCATTAGACTGAGGCCCATACCCGGAAGTGAGGCTGGCCGTGGCCCCGATCTTCTCCAGGAAAGCCTTCCACACTCGGGAGGTGAATTGGGGCCACGGTCCGAGACGATGTCCTCCGGAAGTCCATAATGCCGGAAGACCTGTTGGAACAGGACCTCAGCGTCCTGGAGAGCAGATGGAAGACCAATTAGTGGCAAAAAACGGCATGATTTGGAGAACCGATCTACAACCACCAGGATTGTGGTGAAGCCTTCAGAATGTGGGAGGTCGGTGACAAAGTCTATGGAAAGGTGTGACCAAGGTCGCTGAGGCACTGGGAGAGGAACTAGTTTGCCTGCCGGGGCGTTCCCGAGGTGTCTTCGTTTGGGCACATACGGAACAGGAGTTGATATAGCGGGAGACATCAGTAGCCAAGGTGGGCCACCAGTATTTTTGTGAGCGAGAATGTAGGGTGCGCGTAATACCGGAGTGCCCTGCCATAAGTGTGGTGTGTGCCCAGATCAGCAGGTGGTCACGGACCCTGGTGGGTACATACACACGCCCCGGAGGGGCGTTGGCAGGCGCTGGGTCCTCCCGAGCCGCCAGGCGGATGTCTTCGTCCACATTCCAAACGACAGGTGCCACGATGAGAGACGGAGGCAGGATAGGACCCCCCAGATCCTTCCTTTCTCCGGTATGGTGCATCCTGGAGAGTGCGTCGGCTTTCACATTATGGGATCCTGGGTGGTAGGACAGAATAAACTGAAAGTGAGTAAGAAATTGGGCCCACCTGGCTTGACGAGAGTTCATCCGTTTCGCTGCCCGTATGTGCTCCAAATTCCGGTGGTCAGTGAGAATCCGGAATGGATGGACTGCACCCTCCAGCCAGTGTCTCCATTCCTCCAGAGCGAGGACCACCGCCAACAGCTCCCTGTCTCCAACTCCACAGTTCCTCCTGCGGGGGTAAGCTTTTTAGAGAAAAAGGCACAGGGATACATTTTCTCTGGCTTACCTTGCTGCTGGGAGAGGACCACACCCACGCCCTCCTCAGATGCGTACACATCCAGGATGAAAGGACGAGCTGCATCTGGGTGTTTTCGGAGGGGCGCTGTGGTGAACCTCTCCATCAGCCTCTTGAAGGCAGCGTTAGCCTCAGGGTTTTAGGCCAGCTTCTGAGGCCCACCCTTAAGGAGAGAGGTGAGCGGGGCGGCTATGGAGCTGAAGGACCTGATGAAACGCTGGTGGAAATTTGAGAAGCCCAGGAAGCTCTGTATGCCCTTGATGGTGGTGGGGACTGGCCATGACCTGACGGCGTCCGTCTTCGCACTTTCCATGAACACCCCCTGAGGACTGATTCTGTATCCCAGGAAGGAGATGGCCTGTTGGTGGAATTCACATTTCTCCCCCTTCACCAACAGGCTGTGTTCCCGGAGGCAGAGTAGGACCGCTCGGACGTCCCTGACGTGCTCCTCGAACATAGGCAAGTAGATCAGGATATCGTCGATGTACACCCCCACCTGTCTACTCAGCATGTCTCGGAACATGTCATTGATGAAGGACTGGAACACGGAAGGTGCGTTGGCGAGGCCGTAGGGCATGACGCAGTATTCGTAGTGGCCTGAGGTAGTGCTGAATGCCGTCTTCCACTCGTCTCCTTCCCGGATTCGGATCAGGTCTAACTTGGTAAAGTACCGGGCCTCTCGCAGCTGCTCGATGGCCGACGGAACCAAAGGGAGGGGGTACCGGTACTTGGTGGTGACTGCGTTCAGCCCCCGGTAGTCAATGCACGGCCTCAGTCCTCCGTCTTTTTTAGCCATGAAGATGAAGCTGGCGGAGGCAGGAGAGGTAGAGCGTCTGATGAACCCCTGTTTCAGGGTCTCCGCCACATACTTCTCCATGGCCTCAGTCTCCGTCTGTGTAATCATGTGTTTTTGGAACACTTCACATCTGATGATTCTTGTGTGAGCCTTATTAAACCTACAAAAGTGTCAGTGCTCAACCTTAACATGTGTTGACAATACAACAGAACAGATTAACTGGAATGACATTTACTCTCACGGGTGGCCAAAAACAACTATCTGAAAGCCACACCCCTAATAAGCCGCTCCTCCAGTCTTCTGATCTGACCCGGTGGATGATAGCTCAATAACCCAGCATCAACAACCCAACTTAAAGAAAACAATGGATTGTTTGTGACCCAACTGGCTTGATCAAAATAACCCAAAATCTGTTCTGTCCAATATTGGGTTGTTTTTAACCCAGCAATTTTTTGAGTGTAAAGTAAATCTCAGCTTTGTTAAAAATACACTCAAGAAAAACGATTATATTTATCATAGCGATTCAGGAGTAACATTAAAAGAGAATAATATGCCCCACCAACATTAGACAACTATGCAATCATATGATGAGAGAATAGTCAGATCAACTGTTAACTAAAATAGAAGTGCAGATGGAAGTATTTTGCTAAGTGCAGAGATGTATTATAGGTGATGAATGTGTAGAGGAATGCTATAGACTTTGTGTTGCAGCAGAAAGATCAGCGTACCCCAAATCCAGAGGTTGTGAGTTCAAATCCCAGGTGGGGTCATATTGAAAAGTCAGTACTAAGTGATCATGTCAAATGAAATCATATTGTCATTAATTATAGATTTTTTACACTATTTTAGCTGAACAGCGTACCACTTACTTTAAAACCCCCATGTCATTTCATTCCCCTACACAAAAAAAACACATGAAATAGCTGTTTTCACATGTGAAACCATATGTTCACATGGATTACATTTAAAGTTCACATGTTAACACCACATTTTCACATGTGCAGAAAATCTAACTCTCACATGTGGAATTGCACTTTCACGTGAAAATCTAACTCATGTGCACAAATTTGTAGTTTTATGGTATCACACAGTGGAGGCTCCTCAGAGGAGGAAGGGGAGGACTATCCTCCTCAGTGAATTTCAGAGAAATGTAAATAGTGAAACATTAAAAAAGGTATCATTTTTAGATAAAACTATACTAAATATATTCACGTCACCAAATAATTGATTAAAACATACAATGAAAGTCTACAGTAGCCTCAACAGCATTCTGTAGGGTAGCACCATTGTGTAGCCAGAGGACAGCTACTTTTTGGAGAAATGTCCTCTGGTCTGATTAAACAAAAATAGAACTGCTTGGCCATAATGACCATCGTTATGTTTGGAGGAAAAAGGGGAAGGCTTGCAAGCCGAAGAACACCATCCCAACCGTGAAGCACGGGGGTGGCAGCATCATGCTGTGGGGGTGCTTTGCTGCAGGAGGGACTGGTGCACTTCACAAAATAGATGGCATCATGAGGAAGGAAAATTATGTGGATATATTGAAGCAACATCTCAAGACATCAGTCAGGAAGTTAAAGCTTGGTCGCAAATGGGTCTTCCAAATGGACAATGACCCCAAGCATACTTCCAAAGTTGTGGCAAAATGGCTTAAGGACAACAAAGTCAAGATATTGGAGTGGCCATCACAAAGCCCTGACCTCAATCCTATAGAAAATGTGTGGGCAGAACTGAAAAAGCGTGTGCGAACAAGGAGGCCTACAAACCTGACTCAGTTACACCAGCTCTGTCAGGAGGAATGGGCCAAAATTCACCCAACTTATTGTGGGAAGCTTGTGGAAGGCTACCCAAAACGTTTGACCCAAGTTAAACAATTTAAAGGCAATGCTACCAAATACTAATTGAGTGTATGTAAACTTCTGACCCAGTGGGAATGTGATGAAATAAATAAAAGTTGAAATAAATCATTCTCTCTACTATTATTCTGACATTTCACATTCTTAAAATAAAGTGGTGATCCTATCTGACCTAAGACAGGGAACTTTTACTAGAATTAAATGTCAGGAATTGTGAAAAACTGAGGTTAAATGTATTTGGCTAAGGTGTATGTACACCTCCGACTTCAACTGTACCTTTCATAATATTTCCCGTAATTTTATTAGCCTACCTCCTCTTTCTCTCTGTATTGTTGCTTCATTCCTTCCTCGCTTTGAACAGTTAAATTAAATACATTTTGTTGTCCTTGTCTTCATCATTCTAATGACTAATATATTAATAATATAGGACTAGAATTAGATGCAGAAGGCTTTCACTTCTCTTCACGAAGATTGAATGGTTATGGGTCTGAATAAATTACTGCTATAGCCTACCACCATTGCGCGTTCACTCTTCTTTGAAACTACCCGTCAGTTCTATTGGCTGCTGTATTTAATATTCAGCAAAGAAGAGATTGCTTCCCTCTTCGAACAAATCTATTGGTATAATAAATGCAAAAACAATTATGTCCAGCAAGCTATTCTAGTCTAGCTTTTCCTGCATGGGACTCCAAGAGCTAAGGAACGTTTTTTAAGGAGAGCCCAGTGGAGTACATGCACTTGTGTATTGCGCAAGAGACAGAGGCTATAAGTTCGAAGCTTATTATGCATAACCCATCATTAATTAGCTAAATACAAGGCTAATACTGCATTTAATTTATTACCTGAAAGAGGTAGGCTAGCACATCTATATATAGGGCTATATTTCAATCTAGAACAGGATTATCTATTTTGGATGTAATTTGAATGCAGTTGATGGAGAGAGAGAAAGACTGCGAGAGAGTGCTCGCACGTGCACTGATTTAAAGCAACGATATTAGAGTGATAGGCTGTTTAAAAACTTTTTAAAATTTGAAACACAAGGTGACCCCCGAAAGCCAGATGGAGATGGGTAAATTAGACGTGCATTCTGTCTTTATATTACAGTAGCATAGACTATGCTGCAGCAAATGTAGGCCTACCTGTCACAAGAAAAAAATGTATCATGATGAGATGAGACTGTAGGTCTACATGCATTGTGAACAGCGCTGCATACTGAGATGGGCTGTCTGTCCCCACCCTGAGCGTTGATTCATCATGCAGAGGCCATAGAAAAGCCAGATTTAGACATTGCATATAATTTAACAGTTCCATTTCACGTCATGCTGTTCATATAAATAATTTATTATAATTTACCGGTTTCTCGCAGATATTTATCCTGGGAAAAGGGAGTGGTTTAGGGCGGTAAATCCCGGTAAATCTTGGTAACCGGGTTCCCGCCATTCAACCCGACACTGTACTGCATGATTGTAGTGGGTTTACTAACACGTTAGTTCTAGTTGACTATGACATTAATATGGTGACAACGATGTAGGCTGTTTGTAGCGGTTAGCGGTTAGCGGTGAAGAGATGAAGGTTTGGCTTGGAAACGTTTTTTCACCTTGTCACAGAAAGCTGATGTGTTGTGCACTGAAGTCCACAAGCGAAGGGAAAAGGTTATTGGAGGAGAGCGTGTAGATGCGAAAAGGAATACATTGATCAAAGGGATCATGCTGTTTGTATGTGGCTGCTATGAAAGTGAAGTGTGTTTGCGTGTGATCAGGGGTGTATTCATTCTGACGATTCTGTTGAAAAACGTTTCTTAAACGGAAGCAAACGAGGATAAACATACCTGAATTTGTCCAATAGAAACTCTCATTTGCAACTGTTGGACTAATGATTACAGCCTAGATCAGCTAGATGCAGACAAGCGTGTGCAAGGCGGTATAGAATGTGTCAATGACTGTCACCTTGACTACTCAAATTTCTCTCGACCTGTTGCCCTTGCGTTGTAAACTTTCATTCATAGGCTAGGTTGTAGCAACCTCATGATGGGTACAGGGACAATTTGAGTATCATGTAGTAGCCTAAACCTATCGATGTTACATTGAGCTGGGTGAATGGAATATGAATGACAGTCATCCAATATGCTGTAATAGAAATAAGGCCATGCTCATTAAAAAAAGAATGGTCTTCCCTCATCTTAAACGGCACCGACCGCCACTGGTATCACGTTGAAATTTTGCATCCCCATGTTGTCGCATTTATTTCACATGAGATCATGTTTTCACATGTGTAGTTTCATGTTATCACGTTGCTTTTATATGTTGTCACATGAAACACAGATGATCACATGAAATTCATGTTTTTTCTGGTAAGGGATCATAATGATGATGTGTCTTTACAAAGATGGTGTAACTCATGTCATGTGTTTAATAGTTTAATGGTCCATGGCATCGGAAAGGCCTCAATCCCTTTCCTCAAACAGGTAGCACCTGTCTAGTCCCCCTGTGATGATCCCCCTAGCCTGTGATCTGAACCTTTTAACGACTTTACTACCCACAGTAGCCTAAAGAAGCAGTGCACAAAGCTTTAAACCTAACCCCCTCCTTACCTGACGAAGCACCTACCTGCTGCAAGGCTGTAAAGATAAAGGGTGGGGTGTTTTCCCACCTGCACAAAGAGACCTGAGATAAGCACAACTGCCACTATTCCTGTCAGTCACAAAATACACTACTGTTGCTCCGGTAATAGCATAAACCATACTTCACTATCTCCTTATTCCAATTTACTGTATGTCTGATTTGTTAAAGAATTTAAGATGTATAGAACTGGTGGTTTTGTACGTTATTGGCTTGGTCGTGAAGTTCGTCCTTATCTGATGACAGACTAGAATATATGAAGATTGGACGTCCTAAGCTTACAGTATGTGTTCAAACACTTTCCACACAGGTATTCTACACTCCTGAAAAAATGTTCGCATTTGTTTTTGAATCGTTTTAATGTATTATGTTTTTTTGTGTCGTATTCTTTTTCCGGCAGCCACAGGATTAGTGGCAGCTTACTGAGTTTACTGCAAGACTTTAGTCATCAGGAAGGAAGGAGGGGCTCCTCCTTGCTCCTTGGACTATGATCCCGGCAGGCTAGTGTTAACCAATCGGTTTGGTTTGACTTGGAGGTAGAGGAACACGACTCAGAGTCTGCGTCCCAAATTGCACCCTATTCCCTTTATAGTGCATTACTTTTGACCAGTGCCCATAGTTCAAGTCTGTCTTGCTGATCAAAAGTAGTGCACGACATAGGAAATAGGGTGCCATTTGGGAGAATACCAGAGGATTGGAGTCAGACACTGTCTGGTGAGTCAGATAACAAGGGGAACACAATTACATCACAGAAGGGAACGGCGATCAATGGCAGCAGCCTTCGATCGATAGCCATGCTCTTTAGGTTGGAGCCGCTGTAGCTGGGCTCTGTCTACTCCACAGCAGTTTATCCCAGCACTAATCTAACACGCCAATTTGATATCTCTACTAACAGCATTATAATTCACAGAGACAGACAGAGAGAGAGAGAGAGAGGCCCCCAGAGGAGAGAGACAGATAGAGATGGAGTGGCAGAGAAAGAGATAGAGAGAGATTTTCTCTGCTCCTTTCATAGGAGTGGTATTATCAGTGTGGTGTGTGGAGTGGACATTGTAAAAGGACACACCTAGGAGAGATGGTGCAAGTCTGTCTGTCTGTCTGTACAGTTAATCAATCAATAGCTTTAGTTTAAATACCTTCTCTTCCCTGAAATCAGTTTGTTTACCTGAAATGAGGTACCAGCATAGGAGAACATCCACATGTATCTATAACACATAAGACAGGTATGAGAAGATACATTTTTACACAGTTACTAATCAGACATCATAGCTGTTTTAATAGGGGTCAAACCACAATCGTGTGCACAACCACTACAAAGGGTACTTAAACACAAGTGTCTACAACTTATCACTTCCATGTGCTCTAAAACATAAAAACATGACAAGAACCATGAGTAAAAAACACATATTTTTAACAGGGACCTGATTGTTATTTGACTTTATAAACCATCATAAAGGGATTTGAAAAGTTAATGTTGTTTGAAGTGTCCACGAGGCTTCAGAGCTGAAAGGAAGGTGAGCTTGAAGGTCTGAACTTGATCTCCATGCTAACACACAGTGTGCGTCCCAAATGGCACCATCTTCCCTATTGAGTGCACTACTTTTGACCAGTGCGCTTTGACCAGGGCCGATAGGGCTCTGGTCAAAAGTAGTACACTATATAGGGAATAGGGTGCCATTTGGGAAGAACCCACAGACAGTCCACAAACAACAGCAACAGAAGTGCGAAGACTGAGCCTTTGTTAAGGGAGATTATATTATTCCGGGTGGTGGTGAGGAGATGGGGTGTGGGGGGTGAGGAATGACTGGCAGGGGTCACTGGAAAGGTGTGACACAGAGTGCAGCGCCTTCGGGGTCTAATCAGCTCGCTACTATCCAGGCTCATCCTCCAGAGCGCCGTTTGACATCTGCCTTCAACACCCGCTCACAGCTCTGCTCTACTCAACTTAGTCAGCCACATTGGGCTGGTCTCTCAAAGTGCGTCCCAAATGGCACCATATTCCCTATATAGTGCACTACTATTGACCAGGGACGGTCTGTGACGGTCATGGCATTTTGGATTACGTAATTGGCCAGCCAAATGACCGTGTCACCGTAATAACCGTTCGAATAGGCACACATTTTCTCCTCTTCTCCGCTCCTGACTGCATGTGCTGCCATATAAATAGAATGAATAGAACGGGCATCCCCATTCAAGTCAATGAGGGCATAATGGGTGGACTGGCGGCCATTGCAAATGTATCCATAGCAGAGACGGAAGAGGAAGCGAGACACCCCACTCCCTAATTTTTTCTGGTTACAGTCAATTAACTAAGTAGACCAGACCCAGCTGCTGTCGCACTGGTGTCTATGGGAGAGTCACCCCATTAAGCAGACAGGAACTGACTATGTTTTTCAATGGTAAACAACCTCTTCATTTGTCCACCATCTTTGCCCATAGGAGCAAAGCAGAAAGTAAAAGCAAGAAGTAAAAGCAGGAAGTGTACCCATCAATATGTGAAGGGATTTGTTGATTCAACTCAACTGACATTACAAAAATACATTCCATTGCATGAGCCACATCAGTTAACATCATTTGAATGAATATTCTACATTTCAGCAAGGAGCAACACAGTTTCATCATGTTGTTTAGACTCCATGTTACCACAGAAACGGACTCAACCGCACGAATGCTCCACCATCCCACCTTCAGTCAGCCCGTTCGTTCCACACCCTGAAACCCCCCACAAATAGATATAGAATTTTTTTTCAATGGTTATGACGGTTATTTTATTTTCATGACGGTCTTCATCCATAACTGTCGGTTATACGGTAATTGTGCCAGCTTTTACTTCCAGGGCCCATAGTGCTTTGGTCAAAAGTAGTGCACTACAAAGGGAATAGGGTGCCATTTGGGATGCGGCCTCAATATAAGCCCCACTGCCTGTCTGCCCCACTCTATTGACATAACCCACTCCGCTATCAGTCACTCGCCTCATTAGCTACTGTTTTGCTGTTTTTCTGAAAGCTTGTCTTGGCGCAAACGCTCACAAACACACATACACACACAGTCACGAAACCCCCAGTTCTTCCCGAGAGTTTGTCAGTTGGAAGTTTTGACGTTTGGCGGTTAAGTGTGAACTATGTAGATGACTCTCACTCCTGGTGTGATGTCTGCGAAGAGAACTGGACAGTTGTGTTATCGTCACTGTTGCTAGCTGGTCAGTTGGATGCAACACTGTCCGTATTGGTATGAGGTAGTTGTCTACTTTTGAATCATTTGCTTTATGATGTCTAAGCAGACATTACAAAGATGCAGTCTGTGACTCATGAAGTTAATGGTTAATATCATAATCAATTAGGAAATAGAGACCAACTGTATCTTCAGACAGCATGAGCAATACTTTGGAATCAATCCAGGACAGTGTAGAACATTTCCTTCAAGCTTACCTCTGACAAAGAACCAGCGAAGTCCCAATCTGATGATAGATGCATTATTGCTCCAAGGGCAGAAATCATTAACATGGATGGGAAAGAGCAGATTGAGAGTGTGCTTTGCTAGCATGTTAGCATACCATAACGACTAGCAGATACTGGGGTGGTTAGTGTGGTTGGCATGGGGTACCGCAGGAGCCTGTTCCTGTGGCATAATTAAGCTATGTTGGTGTTTTCTATGTTCCCGGGTTCATTTGACTAAGGAGGGAATTATAGCCTTTATTTGATAGGCCTGGGGTGAAATGGCACACACTTGAAGGACTCGGGATCATTACACAGATAGTATCTGTTTCCTCTGGTTTAGAAAAAACGCAGATTGAACAGATCATGTCGAAGCAGAGTTTGCTCACCATAAGCATTGGTTTTGCATATCCAGATTTCTTACGTCAATGCAATTATAATGTGCTTTGTCTCTTGCTGAAATTGCCATTATTGTTTCACAACAGAGGGCCTACCAGTAAGCAAAATGACGTTGAAAAGACGTCTAAAATACGTACTTTCCAGAAGTTGAAGTTAGGTTCATTTTAGGTTCTGAATGAAAGGTAAAAATATGTATTCTCTGGACATTTAAATAGGGGTGTGAATGTTTAAATGTTCAAATTGAAATCACAGTGCAGTTATCACAAAAAATATTATTTTCCATGTTATAGCCTAACTAAGATTGAACTCTTTGGCCTGAATACCAAGCGTCATGTCTGGAGGAAACCTGGCACCATCCCTATGGTGAAGCGTGGTGGCAGCCTCATGCTGTGGGGATGTTTTTCAGCGGCAGGGACTGGGAGACTAGTCAGGATCAAGGGAAAGATGAACGGAGCAAAGTACAGGGAGATCCTTGATGAAACCTGCTCCAGAGCGCTCAGGACCTCAGACTGGGGCGAAGGTTCACCTTCCAACAGGACAACGGCCCTAAGCACACAGCCAAGACAACGCTTCGGGACAAGTCTCTGAATGTCCTTGTGGCCCAGCCAGAACCCAAACTTGAACCCAATCGAACAACTCTAGAGAGACCTGAAAATAGCTGTGCAGCGACACTCCCCATCCAACCTGACAGAGCTTGAGAGGATCTGCAGAGAAGAATGGGAGAAACTCCCCAAATACAGGTGTGCCAAGCTTGTAGTGTCATACCCAAGAAGACTTGAGGCTGTAATCTCTGTCAATGGTGCTTCAACAAAGTACTGAGTAAAGGGTCTGAATACTTAAGTAAATATGATATTTCAGTTCTTTTTTTATTATTTGTTTGCTAAAATTTCAAAAACCTGTTTTTGCTTTGTCATTATGGGGTATTGTGTGTAGATTGATGAGGGGAAAAAAACAATTTAATACATTTTTGAATAAGGCTGAAACGTAACATAATGTGGAAAAAGTCAAGGGGTATGAATACTTTCCGAATGCACTGTAGATGTCTATGATTGGTTCAGATTTGAAACCAAATCTGAACCAATCATAAACGTCTATGTTTGGGACAAATCAAGGCCGGTCTGGACCAGACCAAATCTAAACAATTTATAGACGTCTACATTTGAGCCAAATCAAGGCCGGTCCAAACCGGACAAAATGTGAACCAAACAGACGTCTAAGGCTGCGTTTAGACAGGCAGCCCAATTCGGATCTTTTTTTCAATAGTTTGTCTTTTGACCAATCAGATCAGCTGTGAAACATATCTGATGTGAAAAGATCTGATGTGATTGGTCAAATGACCTGTTAGTGGGGGAAAAAAATCTGAATTGGGCTGCCTGTCTAAACGCAGCCATAGATAGGTTCAGATTTGTGAATTTAGTTCAGCACATTTGTGTGACTCCCAGTGTAGGAATTAGGACTGAAATTGAAATAGTACACATAAAATGTGATATGTCAACAGAAGTGGCATTGCTAAAAACACCTGAGACTTTCTCTCCTCATCACGTATTATCCCAGTCAAGACCTGGATGGTCTAACATGGCTCCTCTGACTCACCTGAAGAAATATCCTTTGCCTCCTTACCCCCTCAATCCCCCCCCCTGAATCACGACACAATGCCCCTCCACCCCTCCCCTCTGCCTTGGGTTCACCCTGCTCCGCAGTTCAAAGGGGGTTTGCCTGTCTAGCCTTTGCGCTTAATGTTTAAGTATTGGGAGCGGCTACAGGGAGCAAATAAAACATTTTTACAGGTACTGTGATTGTGCAATCTCCATTGTAACTGAAAAGAAAGGCCTTCAGGACATATAAATCCTTTCAATGCAAAGAACGACCAATGTTGTCTCCACTAAAAGGTTGATTGAATCGTGTTAAGTGATTCAAAGACATAGATATAAAGATAATTCCACCTGGGGAAAGGTTGTGGGATAACTGGCATAAGTGTGCCAGTTTCACCTTTACAGATTGTCAGATGTTCAGGTCAGGATGAAAGCCCTCAAGCCCTGAATCGGGACTCACCTGCTATTTGATACTACTAACCTTGTCCTTGGTGATGGTTTTCTATTGGGTCGAATAAAGGAACCTCCTTTTCCCAAACAAACCATAACAGAGAGCTATCTGGCACAGGGTGTGTGTGTGTGTGTGATTATTCTGCACTCTTAATCCATCAAACAGGGTTTCAAAACCTCAGACAGTAGGAGGACTTAGAACAGTCATGAAGGACTTGGACCAGCAAAAGCTCTGTTCAACCTTTTTCTTTCTGCTTCGCCACATGCTTGGTTAACACTGTATTGGGAGAAATTAGCCACCTGTTTTGCCTCAATCAGATCAGAGGCAATCGAGATCCTCCATGCCGGCTCGAACTGGTGAGGGGAACATGCTCAAACAGCCAGTGCTGTATTTGGGTATGGCTGATGTGGATGGGTGTTTTCAATCCAAGTCTATGGGATATGGCCCCAATGACATGGCAGAGAAAAGGGTTGATGAGAAGGTGGTGTAAGGTTAAATCCCAAATGGCACCCTATTCTCCATATAGTGCACAAAAGTCGTGCACTATGTAGGGAATAGGTTGCCATATGGGACAAACCTGTAGTCACCTGGAAGAGAGATCTATGGCCACAGAAAGAACTACTCCTCACAGTGGATTATCCATCACATGCAACAGGCCCCGTGGCGCTACACAATTTATAATGCCCTCAATCCCTCCTTAATGATTTCATCAAACAACTCTCAATGTTGCTGTGTCACTCCCGGTAGCAGTTAGCATGGCTTTCTACTCCTGCTCTGCTGTCCCTGGTGAATATGTTCTACTATTTATGAGAGCTGTCTCTAAATGGGCTAGTCTCTACCGCTGTATAAATATTATGCTGCTGAGATTCTGCCCCAGTGTCCAGATCATCCAGATATCTCACGCCGCCTCCCCCATCACTACCACCACCACCCCCTGTCCATGGCCTCGGGGTAGGGTGAAGTTGCCCCTAGATGCTGATCTTGTGTCAGTTTTGCATTTCCCCCACTAAAGGTTAAGGATCTGTACCTAGGGGAAATTTCACCCTGGAGGCCATGGCCTCTGTGCTATGTCGATGCTGGAGAAGAGATGCTGGGCTGGGCTGTGTTCTTGTTGTCAGCTGTGCTTCCAGTGGATTGGTTGGTTCCCTCTGAGCCCAGGCAGCAGCACAGCCTCCTAGTCCTCTGTACAGGTTGCATTATTCATGGGCTCCAGTCTGCATTATTTACATTGCTTACCATTTTTACATGTTACACATTTACAGGGAGGCCTTTTTCTCTTCTCCTCGTGTGATTCAGGTAATGTACCCTGTTGGTTCGACAGGCAACGGTACAAGGCGCACGTCACGGCGTCAGCCACCAGGGCGGATGTGGTGGTGGGGTGGTGGAGTCTGAGGGTGAGGGCTCCACCTGCCTCACCAATCCCCACCACACCATGCGTCTGTCCCTGTGGTTTTGAGGCACCTGTGTGGCATCACTGGAGTGCCTGCCTAGGTCTATATCTCAGAGTAGTGATACCTGAACTCCTGTTCACTGCCTGTGACCTCAGCCCAAACACTGCCCTTGGTTTTGGAACGTCTCCTGCAGCTGTAGGCTAGTCCTCCCTGTGTTTACTCAGGACTTCCATGTTGACGGCTGCTGAAATGTGTCTACTGCCAAGACGACTGAGATTCTCCTGTCACTCTGCAAACAAATAACACAGAGGCATTTCAAGGATGTGCATGCGCACAGCTATACATAGATAATCACGTTTTTTTTTCTCGCTTAATGAAGAGGGGGACTCTCGGTTTGACCTGGCGCTCTGCCAGTTAAGCTGGTCATCTTTGGCAAGGGCTTCATCACGTTCCTGGGCACACTAGGCAGCAGGTAGCTTCACCTGCCCTGACTGAGATGGCATGAGCCACTGGCACAGGGTTGGCAGTGCTGGAGGTCTGCCAGGGCAGGTTTTAATTTGACCTAACCCGTCTCTCCTGTGGTTGGCAGGATCTCCCCCTATCTCATGTGCCACACAATGGTGGTGAATGTGGTCAAAGCAAAGCACAAGCAAGACCTATAGGCTTATTCTAGCATGCAAATAAAGGTTCAACTGAACTATAAATATTTCTGCATTATCACTATGATATTAAATACCAATTTTAACCAATAGTTCCCCCAGGACACATTTTGTAATGACACAGAATATTGATAGGCATTTTTATGATTAATCTCCAAATGCTAAGTAACCCATTGTTTGTTCGACCCAAATCAGCACCTCCTTTACTTAACAAAGGGTTTTGTGATTACATTCAAAGCTCCTCCCAATCGACTTTTCTTCAACCAAGCATCAGATTCTTTCTGTGTTGCTTATGTATGTAGTAACATTCATATATCAGTGCAGAAAAATACTATTGCCTTTACAATGGTCATTCACTGTGGCAATATCTTGGCAAAATCTTCAAGGCCTCTCCCAATGTGTTTTATTGTGTCAGACCAGAGTGGTTCACTTATTGATACATCACAGACAAGGTTTTTACTAAGATGAACCCAGACAATAGTGATTAAAGCCATTTAAAAAGATCAACATCTATGTGAAACTCAGATATGGTCTGCAATACAGCATCAAATGGATACTGATGAACACTGGAGTTTTGGTCATCTCCAGAAGCATCCAATGGAAGACAACAAATCATTATCTGCAAAGGGGCCTGCTAAAAAAAGGCCTGGCCATGGAGGAGCAGAGGCAGAGCATTAATATGTCTCCCGAGACAAACAGACACCATCTTTGAGAGCGGTCCTGCAAACATGTGAAGACAAGAGAAAGTAAGACAATTACCACATACCTCGCCTGCTGCTATGGACCAGTGAATACAGTGGTTACCATGGCTTAATCTGTCAATGAAGTGGACTTTGGGGGAAAGGCTTTGTGGTCTGATCCCTGGCCCAAACAGACAGCAGCACGTTTGTGTACACTTGACAAGCCAATTCCAATAACCAATGGCCCAGGATGTGGAGGAAGGAGAGGCCTGGGATAACACCCTTAGAACACCCTAAGTCTCTTCCCCCCAAAACACCATTCAAACCAGGACACCCTTTTGTGTCTGTCTGATTTTATCCATATATTTTGGATTATGGTTCCATTGACTTGGGGGAATTTATTAAGATAGGCCTAAACATAATTATATTCCATAATAGGATGTTACTAGTTTGGAGTGAGGTTGAAATATGACATGTTTTGTGTGGATTTTTAAAAATGTTTGTTGCTATGGAATTCCCTTAGTTCTAAGGCTGAAAATCTGAACCTGTATTTATAGTCCTATGCTTCCACACAACATACGTGTACTGTAACAATAAAGAACATGTAATTCAACATTTGTATTAACAGGTGTAACAAAGTAACAGAAAGGGTTTGTTACCGTTATAATTTGTGTGTCCACGTGTTTTGAAGTGGCGTTCCACTAATTACCTTTTGGCGAATTTTGGAAAGGCGCATGGAGAGCGCGCATTACGCATGCATCATTAACATATCATTAACTCTATCTAAAAGAACAATTGAACGGTGGCTCTAAAACGTGTCATGCATCCACATAGCCTTTGTGTGCGCCATGGCATATGGCGGTGTCATGCGCATTGATTTTTGTTAATTATTTTTATGCAAGAAAATAAACGCTAGGTTTTTCACATCCACTGACATATCATATACGCTCATAGGATGTTCTCTTTTGATGCAATCTCAGACTGAAACGTAATTTGCCCTGCTACTTTCTGTTCAGACTGAAAATGGATCTACAATGCTGAAACTAGAATAAGGGGTATCATGCCCGAGTCAAATTATTTAAACAAAGGACATTTGGACATAGTTTAGCCTAAATTATATTTTGTATTAGCTGTTTTAAAAAAGTAGTATTTTTATTCCTTGACCCGTCTAATTTCCAATCAGTGGCTCACCCATTATTTTCCCCAAAGTTAGTTTGTAGGCTATATCCAAATGCGCGGTTACGCACTGAGTAAATTATACATATGAGAAGCAATAATACTGGGCTATATGGTTAACTAATTGTACAACTTCTTGACAACTTTTGGCTTATTCATGCAGCCTATCGACCGAGACGCTCTAATTTAGACACTTACACAGTAAAAAAAACTCCCAGAGTCAGAGACATGCGTACACCCATTTTCAAGCTATTTCCCATGAGTGGGAAGTCAATATGTACCTAAGTTTATCTAATAATTCTAGACACAACATTCGAATCACCCACACTAAGTCACATAACATAACAACATAGGCCTATAGGCTACGAGTTGGGTTTTCCCTCAACTGGGAATCTTGTTTTTAGTTTTAAGAACAGAGGAAGAGAGAAAAAAATTGTAATTTAAGTTTTCCCATGGAGTGCAGCCCCTCCCCTAAACCCACCCTTCAGGTGGAAAAAATCTTTAAAGATTTTTTTTACTCTTTTGTGTGATAACATCAGAAGGGTTTGTCTAGGCGAACCAATCAGGTCCCTCCCCTGCCATAGATCGGTGCTATAATACATAGCAGTAAACGCGGTCTGCTCGCACAAGCCGCTCTAGCTCGACTACGCAGAGATTCCGTGGTTAATTTTCTCACTTTTTACCCACGCAGCAACGTCTCTCCTTCGATGTGTTCCGTTATCATTTTGCAGAGGCGTTCATTTACGCACCTGCCACGGTAGTGATCGGGGGGCACGGTAGCCTACAGACGAACTAGAGGAGGAGACAAGGACATTGTGGAAGCAGCTGCGCGAGAGGGAGGGGAGATATAGAAACAAACGGCCGCCGGTTGATAACACACTGAGGCTCCGAGTAATTTAGATTTTATGGACGAAATGCTGCTGTTGACAAGAATCGTTCTGTTCGGGTTGATCTGCTTGTCCTTGGTGTCCTCTGGGATGGGCTGTGGACCGGGCAGGGGCTACGGGAGGAGAAGACATCCGAAGAAGCTGACACCTCTAGCGTACAAACAGTTCATCCCAAACGTCGCGGAGAAGACCCTAGGGGCCAGTGGCAGATATGAAGGCAAGATCACACGGAACTCCGAGCGATTTAAAGAACTGACTCCCAATTACAATACTGACATTATCTTTAAGGATGAAGAGAACACCGGTGCGGACCGGCTCATGACTCAGGTAAAATGAATAGCCTACCTTTTTAATGCCGCGCATCTTTTAGGACACTGTGTAACATAACCTTTCACATTGGATGCAGATTGCGCACCACAAACAAATGCATATTTACGTCTCAAGTCTGTTTTTATTTTTAAGTAGATGTGTGAAAAGGTTCCGTTTCAATCTCAGAGCATTGCACTTTTGATTAGGTCCTGCATGGGTAAGGCTTTCA
Source organism: Coregonus clupeaformis (assembly GCF_020615455.1). NCBI lineage: Eukaryota > Metazoa > Chordata > Actinopteri > Salmoniformes > Salmonidae > Coregonus > Coregonus clupeaformis. The sequence continues at coordinate 29,905,662 of NC_059225.1, forward strand.
TAATAAAATCAGAGACATGACATAGGCCTACTGGCAGACCAGTAGGACACTCGGCCTTCACGATTGTGGCAGTTTATTTGAAATATTTATGTGGTCCTCTCCTCATATCTATATTTGTATCAAGGCCTTGTGGAGACGCACATCGGTTGTCTATGCAATACTATAGCATTAGGATATTCCGCTATTGCACCGTTAAGATTTAGATTACATCTTGTTTTAAATCTTTAATTTCAGTCATCTGATCTGACCTATGACTAAAACAGCGGCCTTATTTATGCATGGTTGGCGCATTCAGACATTTTCTTGCATACTGTTATTCAGCCTTTCGCAGTATAGTGTTTATCGGCGCATGAAGACATTGACATTTCTTTGAGAATGTTCTGAACACTATCACTACTTCATAAATGGGTGGGACGCGGCCAATTAGTGCAATGATATAGCAAGACGCACCGACTGCGCCTCCGGTAATGCATTTGCTTTGGAAAGACTGCATTAGTGGCAAACAAGCATTGTAGTTTCTGTGAATCAGATTTCCCTCAGTCGAATGCTAGTCTGTGATTTCGTTATACGATTCTGGGTGGCTATCTTGCATGCATTGTCCATAAAAATATGGGTCAGAAATGCAGTCTGGAGAGCATGTCTCTCTCACCCATGAGGTTACTTGATTTCCAGCTGCTGTAGCCTATATTGGGTGTCTGTTGCACGTATTTTGCAATTGCTGTGTTGCTATTTTAATAAGAACGTCTATTAGTTCAGTCCGGCCACCTTAAAATGCCACTGAACCTGAAGTAGTGTGATGATGGAGGCGCGCGCGCCGGACTCCCTGAACCGTATACCGCGACATGGGCACGAGCTTAGATTAAATATTCACCCTGCCCTGCGTGCAGTCTCAACATATCTCTTAAATGCTCCCTTCCCTTCCTCCAATATAGCCTATTCGTTATCACACTTCAAATGGAGGCTAGAGTGAGATATATAACCTTCTATTCTGTCTATAGCCCTCGGCCACTGCCAGTTAAAGCTGTGGTTGAACAGAGAATTGTGCCAAAGACTCCGCTTTTTGACACACCGTGCGCTTTCATCTCCATTTACCGTCCTTTATTGGTCTGAAAGTAGAGGATGTATGTTGGTTTTATTATGTTACCACTGCATAAAAAAATTCGCCAAACCATTTACAAAAACAACAACAAATTAATGGCATTGTGAGTGACAAAATAAGCTCACTGTTTTATGCTTTGTGCTAGGCTATAATTCGTAGAAAGGTGAAATATTTAAAATATGACATATTTGCTATAGATATTGACCAGGCAAGGCAAAAGGAGGCTCATAGATAAACATCCCCGTGGGAATATGCCCCCTCCCTCCCTCCATTCATTTAACACGACCTGCCATCCAGCCTACATTATGCGGGAGCATTTGAATTTATGACCTTTGGTCAATGAGAAGAGGAAGCATAAACAAAGTTCAACAGACAATACATGTATTAAGTATGGAGTACTTACAGTATTTGCTGTTTAGTGGCGTACTGCGTAGCCCTATTGACGAGATGCACCTGCAACCACATCACGAGTTAGAGATAGACTGTTACAGCCTACAAACTTAATATCTGAATAATATGAAGAACTAATGGTTAGCATCTAGAATATGTTTGCCATCTTCTATATTGTATGATTGTTGTGCGTAATGGTCAATCCAGTGGGCTGTGGTGGGGACGGCGCTGACTCACTGTGGGTGCGCAGGTGCACTGAAAGTTGTAAACTATGGGATGGATTCCTAGCTGGAATAGAGCTCAGTCTCACAATTGTTTAAACAAAGTGTAATTTCAACGGAGATTAAACGTCTGTCTGTTGTGGTTTCCTATGTAAATCAAACTCCATTTAAAGTGATGATGACTATAAAAGCGTGATGCCCCCTGGCTGCACCAACTCATTTTGAGTGAGCGAGTTAACCAAGCAGCCCCCTCAACTACAAAGACAGTTCGTTTCGAGGAAAGTTAACGAGGTCATAGCTTTACAGACATTTTTAGCGCGCAGCCCAGACGTTTCTGTCGCGAATAAAAACATCACATGGTCGTCTGTAGCGAGCACAGCTTAATGGGAACTGAATATAGCCACTCAAACGACGCGAAATTGAGACGGACCAGCGGGTTGTTTGCACTGACAGGTACCTGATAAGTGTTTCCTCTAACCAATTCATTTGTGAGAAGATTAAGGGGCAGACTGCGGGCGAGGCTTGTTGAAAAACTTTCAGTCTGAGGACAAAGCGCCGGCGGAGGGATCCTGCTGGGCTTCACGGTGGTTGAACAGAATTTGGCTGGATTTGCGGCACACGACCCAATGAATTAATAAATAGTTTAGGCTTCACGGCTCTTGGCTCCAGCAATCCTACTCAGAATGTGCAGGAAAAGGTTTTGGCATGGCCACTTTGCATTTTTTACCCACTGCATGCTACAAGTGCGAGTATATTGTTGGTTTGTTTTGAGGTATCGCAGGAAAGACAGGTTAGGCTAATTGCGATATGAGGTAGGCTAACCGTATGACCAGCATTGGGGATCCTTACCAACAAACGGAAGAGGATGGAGAGTGGCCCATGCGTTAGGGATGTGTGTGTGTGGTGGGGGGGGTGGGCCTTTAGGGAAGAAAACCAAAACACCTCCAGTTGAGTAGTCCTGTCACGTCCCAAGAACTTGCGCGACAAGAATAATGAAACTTTCCCTCTGGTTGCGGTGAAAAGACTCTTTGTAATGTTTTATTTGACATATTGGTTAAGTGTAGAGAAGAGTTGTCTTGGAGAAGGCCAAGCATCTCCACTAAGGGTCCTTATATAGGTTAGGAAGTGCAACATTCCAATTATAAGACAACTATTTTATAACTCAGTTATTCCTTTAGATTATCCTCAATATCAATTATTTATTAAAAGAAAACACACGTCTTACTCTTGGTTTCAATATAGTTATATATTTTTTCATTTTTTTCAAATATATAATTAATTCCGGCATTTTCTTTTATTGGACAGAGTCTATCACGTTATAGCATCTTGAGAGAGAGTACAAATAGGCCATTGAGCGGTCGCACTTTTCCAAGGACCAAATCTATATGTTTTAGGCCAGTGAAGCGAATGCAATGGCTTATCAATTTTTAATCACAAGCTTCTCTATCTGACATGTTCCCTCAGACGCTGCTCGTCACACAGAATATTCGAGTTTATTCAAACAAACCATTCACATTGTTGTGTGTAGGCATATATCCCATAACATCACTCTCTAGAACAATAGATGGGAGGATATTGATTGAATCTCAATTAATCTTTAGTGTGGAATATCGGAGATATTCAGGTTCACCAGATGTAATGGAATGTGAAATGTTAACTATTTGAGTGATTTGTATTTTGTAATCCATAAACCTGTAGGGTGGTGTGTGTGTGTGTGGTGTGTACCTTGTTTCAGATCATAAATCCTGGTCTCTGGTCCACAAAGTGCACATATGAAGACGAACTATATAATGTCAACTCTATAGGATCATTGTTTTGGCCTCCAACCATGCATCTACAAAATCACATACCTTCAGGCGTGTGAATTAAGTTTAAGATTAAGAGCCAATAATGAATATACACTGTCTGGAACATAACACTTAATATCATATATCAAATATGAGCCTAATGTAGGCTTAATACCCAGGCCTGATATATCCTACATGAAGGAATTGGCATCTGGTGAGCATGATTAGTGAATTTGATATATCTAAATAGATGACTAACTGTTCCATTTTCCTTCCCCCAGAGATGTAAAGACAAGCTGAACTCCCTGGCTATCTCTGTCATGAACCAGTGGCCAGGGGTAAAGCTCCGCGTCACCGAGGGCTGGGACGAGGATGGGCACCATTTCGAAGAGTCGCTACACTACGAGGGAAGGGCAGTGGATATCACGACCTCCGATAGAGACAAGAGCAAATACGGCACGCTGTCAAGACTAGCAGTGGAGGCTGGGTTCGACTGGGTCTACTACGAGTCCAAGGCCCACATCCACTGTTCCGTCAAAGCAGGTAGGGTGTCAAGTCAAAAAGCTGTTGGTCGCCATCACTGACATCAAAAACGAATGTGAATGGGAAAGATACAATATCTTGGAAAACGTGATAATAACCTTTCCCCCCTTTTATTGATGATGCAACTTTTATTTTATTAATTTTTTACAAAGTACGCTACTCGAGCTAGATAATTAATTAACATATTATTGGGATGAAATAAACAACGTTTCTAGGATATTATATGATTATATCTCGTTAGCCAACCCCCTTCTAGTTCAGAGTTCTACACAATGTGTCCTCTCGCTATTCTCTTGTTATTCACACTCGTTATACCGTGATCTTTTACCCTTTCATATCCATATTTAATATATATCTATATATATGTATTTCATAGTAGCTGTGTTATTTATATGGGTATTTGCTGCCTGTTCATGTTTAATGCATATCAGACTATTTCATGATCTTATATCGCCCCACACTGTCTCTTCGATGGAACCACGACCTTTTATTACACAAAACCTATTCCCACACTCATAAAATGCCATTGCCTATATGGAAAAAAGTTCCTGTACGCTAACTGATAGGCTATGGAATTCAAAATCACTGCACATCAAGAGAAGGCTATTTGATTTGTATTATTTGGCGATCGAAATAATCTATTCTAGGCCTATGTTTGCATCAGTGTTGGCCGTCCAAAATGTGTAGCCTAATTGATTTTACCAAAGTAGGTCTACTTTAGACAAATCTTTTGGGTTAAAATCATCTCTTGATTTTCCCAAAAACCTTATGGAAATCAACGTAGGCCTATTCTTCCAGTGGATCACATTTTCGTTTTGAATTTAATGGCAAATCTTATATTTAAAATTCAACACACACACGTGTTGAGATCATATAGTCCGTGTCATTAGGGGTCATGTGACTTTACTAAAGAGATTTGGACTTAGCAATGTTTAATTCGTTTGGGGCAAATCCGGTTTTCAATTGTCACCTTATTTCATGCCCCGGAATCTTAAAAGATTAGATGCAGAAATTCAGAGCGGGACGGTTCTATTCTGTGGCTGTGTGTGTTTACTGACTGTGATCCTGGAGATCGGAATGTGAAGAGTTCTCCCAAGACCCGAATTATTGTCACCAAGATTGACAACAAAGCGGGGGAGAAGTGGTAAAAAGAAGGGACATTGATGTTGGTCGACTGCAAGCATTTAGAGTCTGGGCCCTCATTTAAATTCAAATCTACATCTTGAGAGGCTTGGAAAAGTGGCTCCACTGGGTAAATAGTGTTTGCGGCGCTCTTGTTTTTTTTTTTTGAGTAGGCTATGTGTGTGAATTGTCACATAGAGGTTTCTGCACCTGAACAAATATGGGAAGAGTAGCTGGGAAAGGCGTAAATGTTCTTTTCCAAGAGTGGCTCTGTCCACAAGCTGATTTAGAATGACAATGTCCGCTCTTTATTGGTTTTTAATTAACGTTAGAGGAGCCAGGGCTTTCGGTTTTCTCATCTCACACAATGAGAAGCAGCCAATACGGCTTTTTGTGAAGGAGTTCCACATTCACATTATGCCAAATGAAAGCATATGGCACCATGTTTTATATGCGGGAAAATACAATGCAACCTCTGATGTTGAGTTAAAATTCGTTTTAATGAGAGATATGGACCAATTCGCCTAAAATCACAATGTTCATTCCTCTTTAAAACGTGTGGACATAGCCTATAGACTTATATGTGACAGTGGTTCATTCATAGGCCTATAGGCTGCACATGTTCCAAAGTGCTGAGCCCAAAACTTGTCCTGCTTTCACTGAGAGATCAAATAGCCTATATGGATATACTGTATATTCACAATCATATTTACAATCACTAATACAATCTTCTATTTCAACAGAAAACTCAGTTGCTGCCAAATCAGGAGGCTGTTTCCCAGGCACCGCTTCCGTGACTCTCAAAGATGGAAGCAGGAAGGCAGTGAAAGACCTCAGAGTTGGCGACAAAGTGCTGGCTGCCAACAGTGATGGGGACCTCGCATACAGTGACTTCATCATGTTCATGGACCAGGACTCGTCAACTAGACGAGTGTTTTATGTGATAGAGACTAAAGAAACGACCCAGAAAATCACCCTTACTGCTGCACATCTCCTCTTTGTGGTCAACAACTCAACGGATGATCTCCACAGCATGTCAGCAGTATTTGCGAGCAAAGTCAAACCTGGACAAAAGGTGGTTGTCTTTGATGATTTGCATAACCAACTGAAGTCGGTCACCGTGGGACGGATTTACATGGAGGAGCACGAGGGGTCCTTTGCGCCAATGACGGTTCAAGGAACCATCGTCGTAGATCAGGTGCTTGTGTCATGTTACGCTGTAATTGAAGACCACAATCTAGCGCACTGGGCGTTTGCACCTGTCAGACTGAGCTACTGGCTGTCCTCCTTGCTATCCCCGAAAGACTACTCCATGCCCAACGCCACCTTACACGAGGATGGAGTGCACTGGTACTCCAAGATTCTATATCAATTAGGAACGTGGCTCTTGGATAGCCACGCGCTTCACCCACTGGGGATGTCAATAAACTCAAGTTGAAGCAAAGCAAAATAAGACTAATCTAGGACAATAAACAATAGTAGAATGAAAAATACAAAGGCCCCAGCGATGTTGGGATATTTATTTCAGTGACTTTTACATGTGTGTCCCTTTTAAAGAATGAATGGAGCCTTAAAAGTTTTCTTTGAATAATTTATTCTCATGTGAACTGGCTGGTATCACACGGATGGATCCTAAAACGGTGTGACCAGCAAATTGTGCAGAATCTATTTTTGTATATCTCCAAGTTAACCGCAAAGAAAAATAAGATTATGTAAAAAGGAGCAAACTTCTTGTTCTGTGCATATTATGTGCAACTGACTGTTATATTTTGGGGATAAACAAACTTCGTGGGGTCCATAAATTATATTTTTATACACAGAATTGTACATTTGATTTTGACAGATCGTTACCGAATCACATTTCGTTATTTGAAATAGTGTAAGATACGAGAATATATTTTAATTTAAATAGTTGGGAAAAGTCTTGGAAATCTTGTACTGTTTTGTTTATTAAGAATTCTATTATTTTGGAAACGTTTCATTTAAGTTGTCAGATTGGGACAGATATTCTGCCTCGTATAATTATTGCCTCTGCTTTTGTTGTATTTCTTTTTTCTATTTTTATTTTAGAAAATTTGAAATGCACATTCTGACAATTCAGTAACAGTATAAGTAGTACAGAACAAAACGTTTCGTTGAATAAATTAATAAGTAACTCCTGTAAATGTACTAAAATGTATTTTTTCTTTTCATATTTTGTAATAGGGAAATAGTTTTATAGAAATAACATGCGGCAGATGCACAGTTTGGATAGTATATAATAGCGTTCCAGTTAACTTTCATAACAGGGCGATGTGTCAAAAATGTCTAGAGTTTATTATTTATATGTTTATTACAAAATGAGATAAAGAAAATATTAAAACCTGCAGTTGTTACATGTCTTTTTCCAATAGCTCTTGTAAATTGACATTCTGGGTCCATAAGGGAACCTAAAGACTACCAAAATGAAATGAATATTAGGCCTACTCAAAATCAGAATTCGAACTGCTACTTCAATTGCATAACTTTGGCGCAAATCTCCTTTTGACACCATGCATTTGTGTCTAAAATGCGAGTTATGGGCGTTTTTGACTCAACCCATGGAATAGTTCGATATAGCTATGAAGTATGTTTGATTTTTTCTCAAATGAAATGTGAAGTTTAACGTATTGAGGTAAAAGTGCAGGGTTTCCTCTACTTTGAACTGCCCAATGTCTGCTTGCGAAATGTAGTGACCCTATGTCAAATTTAACGAGGTTAGCCTTTCGCAAATAACTTCTGAAAAACTTGCAGACAGATTAAACAGAACCGTGTTTGTTAGCCCTAAATCTGCTTTCAGACTGTGAGCATAGTGGCAAATCCGTTTACAGGAAACGTCGTTAAATCAGATATTTGCTCAATCACCAGACTGCTTATGAAGATTTCACTGCCACACAATACACAAATGCCTGTCAATTCAAGAAACAGCGACAGTTGTTCTCAGACAATGGCGAAGTATTGGAAGTCCTTCTGGCTGCAGCACCCGCATGCCCACTAATGCTTGGAATACAAGTCTACATCACGCAGAATAACCCAGTCTACCCACTATTTAGCAGTCAACACTTACTTCACACATGGTCATACAACTGAAAGAAAGGCTGGCAAATGATTTAGCTAATATTTAGGGTAAAAGCTTTTGAACATGTCTACCTTCAAAGTCTCAGTCTTCTGGTCATCATGACCCATTTGATTTTCGATATCCATCAAATCGATATGATTGAGCACCGACTGATAGGAATTAAATCCGCAGATTTTGACTCGACACAATAAAAACGGCCTCTAGTCAATCTGTTAACATGTGCAAGTGCGACACCATGTGGTTCAGGGATTTGAAATGTTTCCGTACACAGGCGACAGACAGAGCAACGGGGGAAACAAGCGTCATCGCTCCATGATTTAAATCTGGGGTGCAACACCATCACGATTAAAACATCACATTGACCTTCTCAATTGTCTAAATATTATTTATTTCATATTCCTATAAAGGAGTGAGTAGAAAAGATGGACCAGCAGCATACAGTGCCTTCGGAAAGTATTCAGACCCACCACAGTTTGTTACGTTACAGCCTTATTCTAAAATGGATTTAATTCAATTTTTCCCTCATCAATCTACACACAATACCTTATAATGACAAAACGAAAACAGGGTTTTATACATTTTAGCAATTTTATAAAAACATAAAAACAGAAATACCTTATTTACATAAGTATTCAGACCTTTTGCTATGAGACTCGAACTTGAGCTCAGGTGCATCCTGTTTCCACTGATCATCCTTGAGATATTTCTACAACTTGATTGGAGTCCACTTGTGGTAAATTCAATTGATTGGACATGATTTGAAAAGGCACACACCTGTCTATATAAGGTCCCACAGTTGACAGTGCATGTCAGAGCAAAAAACAAACCATGAGGCCGAAGGGATTGTCTGTAGAGCTCAGAGACAGGATTGTGTCGAGGCACAGATCTGGGGAAGGGTACCAAAACATTTCTGCAGCATTGAAGGTCCCCAAGAACACAGTGGCCTCCATTATTCTTAAATGGAAGATGTTTGACCACCAAGACTCTTCCTAGAGCTGGCCGCCCGGCCAAAATGAGCAATTGGGGGAGAAGGGCCTTGGTCAGGGAGGTGACCAAGAACCCGATAGTCACTGTGAAAGAGCTCCAGATTTCCTCTGTGGAGATGGGAGAAACTTAGAGAACGACAACCATCTCTGCAGCAGTCCACCTATCAGGCCTAGAGTGGCCAGACGGAAGCCACTCCTCAGTAAAAGGCACATAACAGCCCACTTGCAGTTCGCCAAAAGGCACCTAAAGACTCTCAGACCATGAGAAACAAGGTTGTCTGGTCTGATGAAACCTACGGTGAAGCATGGTGGTGGCAGCATCATGCTGTGGGGATGTTTTTCAGCGGCAGGGACTGGGAGACTAGTCAGGATCGAGGAAAAGATGAACGGAGCAAAGTACAGAGAGATCCTTGATGAAAACCTGCTCCAGAGTGCTCAGGACCTCAGACTGGGGTGAATGTACACCTTCCATCAGGACAACGACCCTAAGCACACAACCAAGACAACGCAGGAGTGCCTTCGGGACAAATCTCTGAATGTCCTTGAGTGGCCCAGCTAGAGACCGGACTTGAACCTGATCGAACATCTCTGGAGAGACCTGAAAACAGCTGTGCAGCGACGCTCCCCATCCAACCTGACAGAGCTTGAGAGGATCTGCAGGGAAGAATGGGAGAAACTCCCCAAATACAGGTGTGCCAAGCTTGTAGCGTCAAGCTTGTAGCGTCATACTCAAGAAGACTCGAGGTTGTAATCGCTGTCAAAGGTGCTTCAATAATGTACTGATTAAAGGGTCTGAATAGTTATGTAAATGTGATATTTCAGGTTTTGTTTTTTTGCCAAAAAAATCTAAAAACCTGTTTTTGCTTTGTCATTATGGGCTATTGTGTGTAGATTGATGAGGGGAAAAAATAATTTAATCAATTTGAGAAAAAGGCTGTAACAAAATGTGAAAAAGTCAAGGGGTCTGAATACTTCTAGGAAGGTATACAACTTTTGGTAAATTGGTAGGATGCCCCAGGAGACTAAACTTTAGGTGAGATTGCTGATGCTAAATTGCTGGTCATGTACTATAAAAGGCTCTAGCTGGGAAAGTGGTGCAATGGTAATGTCGCATACATCATATATGACATATATTTGACATATACAGTGCCTTCAGAAAGTATTTACACCCTTAAATTTTTTTAATTTATTTTTTTAAACATTTTGTTGATACACATTGGATTTAAAATTGATTTAATTCTCTTTTTTTAACCAATGATCTAAACAAAATACTCTAATGTAAAAGTGGAAGAAAAATTCTAACATTTTTTAAAGATGAATGAAAAATAAAACACTACTATATCTTGTATTCAACCCCCTGAGTCAATACATGTTAGAATACACTTTGGCAGTGATTACAGCTGTGAGTGTTTTTGGGTAAGTCTCTAAGAGCTTTGCACAACTGGATTGTACAATATTTGCCCATTATTCTTTTAAAAACTCGCCAAGTTCTGTCAAGTGGTTGTTGATCATTGCTAGACAGCCATTTTCAAATCTTGCCATAGATTTTCAAGCCAATTTAAGTCAAATCTGTAACTAGGCCACTCAGGAACTTTTCAGTTATTGACCTGCTGAAAGGTGAATTTGTCTCCCAGTTTCTGTTGGAAAGCTCAGCTCAGGTTTTCCACTAGGATTTTGCCTGTGCTCAGCTCTATTCTGTTTATTTTTATCCTAAAAAAACTCCAGAGTCCTTGCAGACGACGAGCATATCCATAACATGATGCAGCCACCGCCATGCTTGAAAATATGAAGAGGGGTACTTAGTGTTGTCTTGTGTTGGATTTTCCCCAAACATAATGCTTTGTATTCAGGATAAAAAGTTAATTTCTTTGCCGCATTATTTGCAGTATTACTTTAGTGCCCTGAGTGGTTTCTTTCCTCTCCAGCAACTGTTAGGAAGAACGCCTGTATCGTTGTAGTGACTGGGTGTATTGATACACCATCAAAAGCGTAATGAATAACATCACCATGGTCAAAGGAATATTATTAATTGTCTGCTTTTCTTATTTTTAAAAATAACCTGAGTATGTCTACCTCTGCTAAGCTTCCCAGTAAAGCAAGAAAAATAATCAAGCATCCCAGAAATTTTTTAAAGATAGCCCACGTTAACATATGTAGCTTAAGAAACAAGGATCATGAAATCAATAATTTGCTAATAACAGATGACATTCATATTCTGACAATCTCTGAAACTCACTTAGATAATACCTTTGATGATACAGTGGTAGCAATACAAGGTTATAACATTTACAGAAAAGACAGAAATGCCAATGGGGGCGGTGTTGCGGTCTATATTCAGAACCACATTCCTGTAAAGCTTAGAGAGGATCTCATGTTAATATGACTACAGGTTCACCTGCCTCACCTAAAGCCCATTTTGGTGGGAAGCTATAGACCGCCAAGTGCTAACAGTCAGTCTCTGGATAACATGTGTGAAATGTGTTATAATACACAGTGGGGGAAAAAAGTATTTAGTCAGCCACCAATTGTGCAAGTTCTCCCACTTAAAAAGATGAGAGAGGCCTGTAATTTTCATCATAGGTACACATCAACTATGACAGACAAATTGAGAGAAAAAAAATCCAGAAAATCGCATTGTAGGATTTTTAATGAATTTATTTGCAAATTATGGTGGAAAATAAGTATTTGGTCACCTACAAACAAGCAAGATTTCTGGCTCTCACAGACCTGTAACTTCTTCTTTAAGAGGCTCCTCTGTCCTCCACCCGTTACCTGTATTAATGGCACCTGTTTGAACTTGTTATCAGTATAAAAGACACCTGTCCACAACCTCAAACAGTCACACTCCAAACTCCACTATGGCCAAGACCAAAGAGCTGTCAAAGGACACCAGAAACAAAATTGTAGACCTGCACCAGGCTAGGAAGACTGAATCTGCAATAGGTAAGCAGCTTGGTTTGAAGAAATCAACTGTGGGAGCAATTATTAGGAAATGGAAGACATACAAGACCACTGATAATCTCCCCCGATCTGGGGCTCCACGCAAGATCTCACCCCATGGGGTCAAAATGATCACAAGAACAGTGAGCAAAAATCCCACAACCACACGGGGGGACCTAGTGAATGACCTGCAGAGAGCTGGGACCAAAGTAACAAAGCCTACCATCAGTAACACACTACGCCGCCAGGGACTCAAATCCTGCAGTGGCAGACGTGTCCCCCTGCTTAAGCCAGTACATGTCCAGGCCCGTCTGAAGTTTGCTAGAGTGCATTTGGATGATCGAGAAGAGGATTGGGAGAATGTCATATGGTCAGATGAAACCAAAATAGAACTTTTTTGGTAAAAACTCAACTCGTCGTGTTTGGAGGACAAAGAATGCTGAGTTGCATCCAAAGAACACCATACCTACTGTGAAGCATGGGGGGTGGAAACATCATGCTTTGGGGCTGTTTTTCTGCAAAGGGACCAGGACGACTGATCCGTGTAAAGGAAAGAAAGAATGGGGCCATGTATCATGAGATTTTGAGTGAAAACCTCCTTCCATCAGCAAGGGCATTGAAGATTAAACGTGGCTGGGTCTTTCAGCATGACAATGATCCCAAACACACCGCCCGGGCAACGAAGGAGTGGCTTCGTAAGAAGCATTTCAAGGTCCTGGAGTGGCCTAGCCAGTCTCCAGATCTCAACCCATAGAAAATCTTTGGAGGGAGTTGAAAGTCTGTGTTGCCCAGCGACAGCCCCAAAACATCACTGCTCTAGAGGAGATCTGCATGGAGGAATGGGCCAAAATACCAGCAACAGTGTGTGAAAACCTTGTGAAGACTTACATAAAACGTTTGACCTGTGTCATTGCCAACAAAGGGTATATAACAAAGTATTGAGAAACTTTTGTTATTGACCAAATACTTATTTTCCACCATAATTTGCAAATAAATTCATTAAAAATCCTACAATGTGATTTTCTGGATTTTTTTCCTCATTTTGTCTGTCATAGTTGACGTGTACCTATGATGAAAATTACAGGCCTCTCTCATATTTTTAAGTGGGAGAACTTGCACAATTGGTGGCTGACTAAATACTTTTTTTCCCCCACTGTATGTGATATCAATAGAGAGGTATACATTCTGGGTGGTTTAAATATTGTCTGGCTTTCATCAGGCTGCCCACTTAAGAGAAAGCTTCAAACTGTAACTAGTGCCTGCAATCTGGTTCAGGTTATCAATCAACCTACCAGGGTAGTTACAAACAGTACAGGAATGAAATCATCAACATGTATTGATCATATCTCTACTAATGCTGCAGAAATCTGTTTGAAAGCAGTATCCAAATCCATTGGATGTAGTGATATAGTAGCCATATCTAGGAAAACCAAAGTTCCAAAGGCTGGGCCTAATATTGTGTATAAGAGCTCATACAAGAAGTTCTGTAGTGATTCCTATGTTGTTGATGTGAATAATATTTGTTGGTCTGTGGTGTGTAATGGTGAGCAACCAGACACTGAACTTGACACATTTATGAAATTGCTTATCCCAGTTACTAATAAGCATGCACCCATTAAGAAAATGACTTGTAAAAAATGGTTAAATCCCCATGGATTGATGAGGAATTGAAAAATGGTATGGTTGAGAGGGATGAGGCAAAAGAGATGGCAAATAGGTCTGGCTGTACAACCGATTGGCAAACGTACTGCAAATTGAGAAATCATGTGACTAAACTGAATAAAAAGAAGAAGAAACTACACTATGAAACAAAGATAAATTACATAAGATAGATAGTAAAAATCTTTGGAGCACCTTAAATGTTATTTTGGGCAAAAAGGCAAATTCCGCTCCATCATTCATTGAATCAGATGGCTCATTCATCACAAAACCCACTGATATTGCCAACTACTTTAATGATTTTTTAATTGGCAAACTTAGGCATGACATGCCAGCAACAAACACTGACTCTACACATCCAAGTATATCTGACCAAATTATGAAAGACAAGCATTGTAATTTTGAATTCCGCAAAGTAAGTGTGGAAGAGGTGAAAAAAGTATTATTGTCAATCAACAATGACAAGCCACCGGGGTCTGACAACTTGGATGGAAAATTACTGAGGATAATAATTTGCCATATTTTCAATTTAAGCCTACTAGAAAGTGTGTGCCCTCAGGCAAGCAAAATTTATTCCCCTACCTGAGAATAGTAAAGCCCCCTTAACTGGCTCAAATAGCCAACCAATCAGCCTGTTACTAACCCTCAGTAAACTTTTGAAAAAAAATGTGTTTGACCAGATAAAATGCTATTTTACAGTAAACAAATTGACAACAGATTTTCAGCACGCTTATAGGGAAGGACATTCAACAAGCACAGCACTTACACAAATGGCTGATGATTGGCTGAGAGAAATTGATGATAAAAAGATTGAGGGGGCCTTCTTTGTTCTTCAGTGCTTCAGTGCGGCTTTTGACATTATTGATAATAGTCTGTTGCTAGAAAAACGTATGTGTTATGGCTTTACACCCCTGCTATACTGTGGATAAAGAGTTACCTGTCTAACAGAACACAGAGGGTGTTATTTAATGGAAGCCTCTCCAACAAAATCCAGGTAAAATCAGGAATTCCCCAGGGCAGCTGTCTAGGCCCCTTACTTTTTTCAATCTTTACTAACGACATGCCACTCGCTTTGAGTAAAGCCAGTGTGTCTCTGTATGCGGATGACTCAACACTAGACACATCAGCTACCACAGCGACTGAAATGACAGCAACACTTAACAAAGAGCTGCAGTTAAGTTTCAGAATGGGTGGCAAGGAATAAGGTAGTACTAAATATTTCAAAAACTAAAAGCATTGTATTTGGGACAAATAATTTACTAAACCCTAAATCTCAACTAAATATTGTAATGAATAATGTGGAATTGAGCAAGTTGAGGAGACTAAATTGCTTGGAGTAACCCTGGATTGTAAACTGTCATGGTCAAAACACATTGATACAACAGTAACAGTAGCTAGGATGGGGAGAAGTCTGTCTATAATAAAGCACTGCTCTGCATTCTTACATTTACGTCATCTAGCAGACGCTCTTATCCAGAGCAACTTACAGTTAGTGCATACATTATTTTTTATTTATTTTCATACTGGCCCCCCCGTGGATATCGAACCCACAACCCTGGCATTGCAAACACCATGCTCTACCAACTGAGCTACCTCCCTGCCGGCCATTCCCTCCCCTACCCTGGACGAATTGTGCGCCGCCCCATTGGTCTCCCGGTTGCGGCCGGCTACAACAGAGCCTGGATTCGAACCAGGATCTCTAGTGGCACAGCTAGCACTGCGATGCAGTGCCTTAGACCACTGCGCCACTCGGGGGGTAACAGCACTATCAACAAGGCAGGTCCTACAGGCCCTAGTTTTGTCGCACCTGTTCAGTCGTGTGGTCAGGTGCCACAAAGAGTGACTTAGGAAAATTGCAATTGGCTCAGAACAGGGCAGCACGGCTGGCACTTGGATGTACACAGAGAGTTAACATTAATAATATGCATGTCAATCTCACCTGGCTCAAAGTGGAGGAGAGATTGACTTCATCAATACTTGTATTTGTGAGAGGTATTGACATGTTAAATGAACCGAGCTGTCTGTTTGAATTACTGGCACACAGCTCGGACACCCATGCATACCCCACAAGACATGCCACCAGAGGTCTCTTCACAGTCCCCAAGTCCAGAACAGACTATGGGAGGCGCACAGTACTACATAGAGCCATGACTACATTGAACTCTATTCCACATCAAGTAACTCATGTCAGCAGTAAAATTAGTTTTAAAAAACAGATAAAAATACACCTTATGGAACAGCCGGGACTGTGAAGCAACACAAACATAGACACATGCATACAAACACACGATAACATACGCACTATACACATACGTACACATGGATTTTGTGTTATAGATATGTGGTAGTAGAGTAGAGGCCTGAGGGTACATACTTAATATGTTGTGAAATCTGCTATGAATGTATTGTAATATTTTTAAAATGTATAACTACCTTAATTTTGCTGGACCCCAGGAAGAGCAGCTGCTACCTTGGGGATCCATAATAAATACAAATACCCATCGGTGCCCTTCTTTGCGAGGCATTGGAAAATCTCCCTGGTCTTTGTGGTTGAATCTGTGCTTGAAATTCACTACTTGACCGAGGGAGCTTACAGATAATTCATTGTATGTGTGGGGTACAGAGATAAGGTAATCATTCAAAAATCATGCTAACCACTATTATTGCACACAGTGAGTCAATGCAACTTATGTGACTTAAGCACATTTTTACTCCTGACCGTTTTTAGGCTTGCCATAAAAAAGGGGTTGAATGCTTATTAACTCAAGACATTTCAGCTTTTAATTTTTTATTAATTTGTAGACTTTTCTCAAAACAAAATTCCACTTTGACATTGTGGGGTATGTATGTGTAGATCAGTGTCACAAAATCTAAATGGAATCAATTTTAAATTCAGGCTGTAACACAACACAATTTGGAAAAGTAAAGGTTGTGTGAATACTTTCTGAAGGCAACTGAGTTTACAAAACCTTAAGAACACCTGCACTTTCCATGACATAGACTGACCAGGTGAATCCAGGTGAAAGCTATGATCACTTATTGATGTCACTTGTTAAATCCACTTCAAATCAGTGTAGATGGGGAAGAGACAGGTTAAAGAAGGATTTTTAAGCCTTGAGACAATTGAGATATGGATTGTGTATGTGTGCCATTCAGAGGGTGAATGGGTAAGATGAATGATTTAAGTGCCTTTGAACGGGGGATGGTAGTTGGTGCCAGGCGCACCGGTTTGTGTCAAGAACTGCAACGCTGCTGGGATTTTCACATGCAACAGTTTCCTGTGTGTATTAAGAATGGTCCACCACCCAAAGGACAACCAGCTTGAAACAACTGTGAGAAAGGTAGGTAACACTTGTTTACATGAAAGTGGTATGCATAAGGCATTCATAACACATTTTATGTTGCAGTTTCATTCATACAATATTCATAACACATTTATTCAACATCATTCATAAAGGGTCTTGAAAATAAAAGTCCCTTTTAGTTATAGTACAAAAAGTTCTGTAAGTAAACAAATCTGGTAGGATTAAGTCAGATGGTTGCTGGTGTTACTGACTAGGTTGGTTCAAGCCCGGGTCTCCTGCGCACCACAAGACTGTATTAGCCTGCTGAGCTCAAGGCTAGGGTTAAGCATTAGTTTGTGGATCTAATATAAGTTTGCTTACCACAGCATTACAATGGCAAACAATTGCTCCGGTGGCATCCAGACCTGGGATCAAATATTATTTGAAATCTTTCAACTACTGGGAGCTTTTCCATGAACCTGCCTGGAGCGCCAGAGGGTCGGGTGGGGTTTGCACTTTTGTGACTATTCCATTGCGCCAGACAAGCTCAATCAAGCACAGCTAGCTTATGTATTTGAAAGATACTACACCTAGGGCAGGTGCCATCCCCTACTGCCATGGTGGCCTTTAGCGAGGCATTCAACCCTCTTAACTGTTATAAGGGTAATGTCTTTAAGGGATACTTCAGGATTTTGGCAATGAAGCCCCTTTATCTACTTCCCCAGAGTCTGATGAACTCGTGGATACTATTTTTATGTCTGCATGCAGTTTGAAGGAAGTTCCTAACTAGAGTTAGCGCAATTGCTAACTAGCGTTAGCACATTGACTGGAAGTCTATGGTAACTGCAAGCATGCTGGTAGATACCACAGACTTCCAGTCTGCACGCAGAGACATAAAAATGGTATCCATGAGTTCATCCGACTCTGGGGAGACAGACAAAGGGCTTCCCGTGTAGCTCAGTTGGTAGAGCATGGCGCTTGCAATTCCAGGGTTGTGGGTTCGATTCCCACGGGGCGCCAGTATGAAAAATGTATGCACTCACTAACTGTATGTCGCTCTGGATAAGAACGTCTGCTAAATGACAAAAAAATTAATTGACCGTATATCTGTGCTGCTCCTAACTGATTATGTGAAGTGTGTCAGGAGGTTGGGTATTGTGACACTAAAAATACACATTTTTGAAAACTCCTTATGAATTATGTTGAATTAATGTGTTATGAATTAAACTTGATACTGCAACACCCAAAGGTGTTATTACTGGTTTCATATAGGTGTTATGTATACCCCTTCATATAAAGTGTTTAACCGAAAGGGAACAGACAAGGAATGATGACTTTCAGAGGCTGATCACTAATACTAACCTTAGGCATCATACTCTCCTGAATAAAGTGTGGTAGGCATATTAACCTGAATGAACTGTAATACAAGGTCTATATAGTCACATTATGGTAGAAGGTTGATCAATGTGTAACGCTGCACTACTGAGTAGCTCCCTACATCTTACACTGGGCAGAGTACGAGCAAACGAAGACTCAATTAAAATATGTGTGTTGGGGGGGCGGGGAAGGGGGGGGGGGTACAGAGTAAATGCCCCCTAAGTCTCCAAAAGAGGTAGGGCCACTGCAGGGTTTCTGAAGTCTGAACACTGTTGCAACACGACTAGGAATTCCACTTCCTTCTCTCTTGAGTTGCCTACATTGTGTGTTGTTGTTGATATTGTGAGGTGGAAACTTGGGAGAGACAAAGTGGCACGTCTCTACCAGAGCGTTGACCTTGGGTCTCTGGAAGACACAAAAGCGACCGAGCGAAAGCATTCCACAGAGCAGGTAAATAAAGCTCTCTAATCCCTGTGGGGGCCTCGTGTCTGACTGCTGCCTGCTACAGTTTGAACAACCGTTTAAACAATTGGTGACATTTGCAAACATGAGCAATCATCTGGCATTTTGGAAAACACAACTTGCTTTCATAGGGGTTATGTTGCCGCAATGGCAGGGTAAATGATGGCTGTTGAAAATTTAAGTTTCCATACAAATGTTAGTGGAAAGTGTTTTGATGGGTTGCATCTACTGTTTCCAACAACCACTAGGTGTCTCTGCAACACTGTAAATGGTTAGTAGTAACTTGGAAAAAGCTACACAGCCTCAAAAGAGCACACGAAAGAGTACATAACTACATTCTTCAAAGGAAGTGGTAATAACATATAAATATGTTTAGAAGCATAACTTGATCATATTTCTTATCTGCTTCTAGTAAGCTCTTTATACTAGATCATCACACCATCTTCAATTCCAAAGTTACTTCAAGAAAACCAAAAGGCAAAATACATTTAAAGTGTTTATTTAGGTAAGAATCACTTAATTATTCAACAATGTACATTGTAGCTTGTATATTTTGTAAAATAATTAAACTGTTCAACATGTTGCATCAATATTCAGTGCACAAACGCATCACAGGCAAACATTTCACAGACAAACGCTGAAGTTCTTAAACAACAACATTGCATCACAAACTTTGGGTTGTACAATCTTGATGGATCAACATGTCTTCCAACACAAATGTGAAACATACATTTAGGTCTTTTTTCAACAATTCAAGTCAGTTTTTTCAGTGCTTGACAACATCACACCGTACACGGTATAATAAATCAATGTAGTATCTTTTCACGATCCAACCAAACATGTGAATGCCGAGCATAGCTGGCAGGAGTTGGGTGGAGTGGAAGCGAGTGGCTTTAAGTGTGTCTGATCTGTGACCCCGGGTGTCGTCACAGAGATGTTAACCTCCATCCATTGGGTTAACAAACAAAGGTAATCCAGGCAGGGCCCCTGCTTGATACAGAGGGTTAAGAGCAGCAACAGCAACCATGATAACGACACACCTCAACTGAGTCAATGCCAACCTTGGAGGTTGGGGGGGGTTGGGAGGATAAGGTTACAGGGAAAGCGGTTGGAAGAAGCAGAAGTCTGGCCAACGGTGTTTGAGGTCCAAAACCATGCTACAAAATCGACTGAATTATCAAGATGAGGAAAAAGTAGACAATTGTGTTCTCACAGGACCTGCAAATCAAACAAACAGTGTTAGCATTGACGTAAAGTGTCAGACGGCGGGATCCAACCTATAACGGAGAGAAGGAGTCAACTATGGTTATTCAGCCGTGGTTCTGCAAAACACAAAGCGCTTCTGGATCCCATCCAAAACACCTGTGAAGAATAAGAAATGTTAGTCGTTCGAAGTTTGGAGATCTTTTAAACTTCAGGGGTGCCTTCAACGCAACTGTCTTAATCTTGTTTTGACCATGATAACATTTTAAGCAGCATAGTAGTTCACTGGATGTTCCAGGTCGAAAACCATTGACATTTAAAAGTAAATAATCAATAGCAAAAACAATTAGACAATATGAGCAGATCAGTCAATCAGTAAGACACTATGTAGCATCCTGTTTAAAATCTAAAGTCGTGCAGCTTTTAAAAAATAATCAACATTAAACGGCTAAAGAGGAGTGCTCCAAACCTGATGACATAAAAATCATAAACGTTCATCATAAAGTTCATGCAAGTACATTGGCAATAAAAACCTTAGAAACAAGGTACAAATAGGTCCAATATGAACCTGTTCTCTGTTACCAGACATCACTTATGTCGTATACTAATGTGACTTAAATGGCATTGCCGATACTTTTTAAAATCCATAGGATTCAGAATTAAAATTCAATACAGTTTAAAAAAAAGCAAACAAAAGGAACAAAAAAAAACAAAATCATTAGAGTCAAAGTGAAACCACGAAAGGGGAACAGTGACAAACAAAACCACTTCAATTGTATTCAGCATCATGTGCCCTTCTGTCTTACAGGAAACCGCAAGATTTCGACATACAGCTAAGACTATCGGCATCTAAAATACTTTATAAATGATCAGTGCTGAGTGTTGGAGGGATGAGGGTGATTAAATATATACTATGAATAAGTATGCTCAAATACTTGACTACAAATGGTAGATTCCTTGCCACAAATAATGGCATATTATTGTACCAAATTGGCATGTAATGGAAATATGTAGCCTACGTTAAAAAGTACCTTAACTTAATGCTACACCTAGATCACAAGTTCCATTGTGCAACAGGCAATTGTTAAAGGATTTGGTCAAACACAGAACAGGGAGGGGAGTCAATGCAAGAAACAATACCAGGGGGGAGAAAAACGAAACAATACCTTAAGAAAGATATTAGATCACAATGAATGACAGCTTGTTTCAGAATTGAGCTTCATCGTAAAGCACAAGACACAGACATTAGACACACAGACAAAGTTGTGGGCTAGAAAAGTTAATCGGCTTCACATACCCATATCTTCATGGTATATATAGGCCATATTTTATTTTATTTCCCCTTTAAAAAGTATTCAAATATCTACAAACAGAAACGGGGTCCAGGGTCTCTTTAGTTTTGGTTCTACATACAAATGAAACACTAGTAGAATAATTGAAGTCTGGACACATCAGTTTTTATATATATCTATATATATAAAAAAAGTTAACTTGACAACAAAGCACATAATGAGAACTCAAAAAGTTCGGAACAGTGATAAACATTTGGTGAAAGTTCTACTTGTTTGTTGTTATGTACATGATTTCTAATACACTGGTAATGGTTGCCCCCACACCTTCCGAAGCTGAAAATGTTTTGCTCTGAACGACTTGAACAAAATTATACAAAATAATGTAATTATACTGCGACTGTTCTATTCTGATTTCTTATTGCTGAAGGTTTGTCACTTTTGGAAGCAAGGAAATGTCAACAATATTTTGAAAATAAAAACCTCACTAGACCTTGATCCAGCAACACAGAAATGTACTATGTTGTCTTCTGATGTAAATAGGACTTTGATGCACCAGATACCAGGTTTTAGTAAACCTGAAATCCATCAATACTAAATAAAATGAACTACTGAAGGGAAAATCTTCATGACATCAAAAATAAATACTGTGTGTGTGCGCGCATGTATGTATGTATGTATATGTGTATGTATGTATGCGTTCATTATCTAGATAATCACTCACTATAGAATGAGTTTGTAAATCAATTTGTTCTTGGAAGTAAAACAAAATACAAATGTCATCTTTCCTTTTGCAGCTTGGTGTTCTTATCAGAATGCTGAACTACAAATAGATTGGCAAGACTGCTACATTTTTAATTGTGGCCAAACGCAAAAACAACAAACCAGTATCTTTGTTTTACCATTAAATCAAAAGTAAAGTTTACTACTAAATTAAAGTTCTAGCTCAGGTAAGAGTACTATATGAATATCAGCTTGTCAGAAAATCATGCCAACCAGACCAAAACAGGCTTCCAACTGTTCCTAAATGACCCATAAACAGTTTTCATAATATATCGGCCAACAATATGGCAAAAACATTCATCGTATCAGTAAACCAATACAAATAAATATGAATTTATGGCAACTTAAACAAATCTGCTGCAATGTAAAATTGTACCCTGCAAAAATTGGAAGCTTCAAAAGGTCTTTCTTTTTCCAATCAATCTGTGAAAGATATTGTCGACATAGGCTATAAAAGAATCAGCCATACTCAGCATTTCAATCATTATCCCAAAGGAGCATGACAATCAAACATCTTTAAAATACAACTTGTAATGATAATTTATTATGGAGCACAGCTACTAACTGTGACATGTACCAATGAAATCTATACTAAAAAATATACAAAACTAAAGTTGAGTGCATCAGAAAAGTAAAATAATGTCTAAATCGCATTCAGAGATCGCACAAATGTAAGCGGCCTATTCATGTTTACCCAATTAAAAGACTAAACAAACAGCTCAATGATCAAGTAACGCTACCGGCCAAAATGGACTCTTTAGAGTGAGAAGGAAAATTAAACCAGTCTTCCAGAGTAACATCAATTAACTTAAAAGTGCAGAAGAAAACCTAACAAAAACACACCATTATCCATGTTATCCTGTCTTAATGTTAGGAATAAGATCTTACTATATTTTGCATGGCCAGTCAATCTAGATTATATTCGAACAAAAATCATTGGAACCATTACCTGGTGCAAGGGCAAGTTTGAATCATCAACATACCCTCAAACTGCATTTGAGCAGAATTTTTTGAAATGGCTTTAATACGTTCCTAAATGTTCTCAACTAGGCAGTGCCATTTACCCAGAAACTAAATGCTCCTTGAGGAAGGGCCCTACCCAAAAAGCCACCCCATAGTGTCCAATCCAAAGACCACAATCATTATCAAATGCTGCCATCTATAGGAGGAAAATGGCAGTGCCAGAAGGGAAAATAGGTAGTGGCAAGCCTCGCTCCTTTCCACACCTGTTTCATTCAGTAGCTTTCCTCCAATCCAAAACACCTGTTCAGATAATGAGCAAAATCTTGAGGTACAACTTAAACAATAGCCTATACAAAGACAGATGTCCAAAACTCTTCTCCCTAATTGTTGATATCGATGGTGTTCACAACTGAGCCGAGGATGGGAGCAACCATTATCCAGTGTCAACAACTACTACTTGTTGTCGTTAGTGCCCGATGCACAAACCTTTTACTCAAACCTTTTCTCATATCTCACATTTCTTCTGTCACAGTTTGAAAGTCACCAGACCAGCGACTATGAACATATTGTCACATGAAACCGGCATCGAACCTCCCCCTTGACTGCAATTCAACCATCAGCAAAACATGCTGCTTTGTGCTGAGGTTTTCCACAGTAGATAGTCTGCCGGCGAGGCGGTTGAGGGTGCTCGTTGTGAGGAGGATGAGGGTGTAGGTTCTTAGTGTTCCATAGGGCTGTGGTTACATCTAGCTGAAGGAGCTGTACACGGGAGCCTCAAGGCTGAATAAGCATCTGACGTGATGTCCTGCACCGGGCGCTCGCCGCCTCCCCCTACCGCCCTCTTCAGCCGTCAATCAGTGACACGTCAATGTGGGACAAATCTATCATATGCCTGTATGGTTCCAAAAGAAGGATGTCTCGTTGAGTAACCCTTCTAATTTGGTGTCAGGTGTAGGCCCTATTCATAATGATATATTTTGGGGAGACTACCTCACTAGGATTGTGAGTTTTAAAAAGGGAGAGTGAAAAAAAGTGGTTTATTTACCTGTTGAAGCTGACTTGAAAACTCAAGGCATGCTGGGGATTGTGAAACTTGGCAATGGCTTTTCTCTGATGGGGCAGCATTTTGAACATCTGCAGCCGAATAAGCAGAACAAGGGAAGAGCAGGCATTTAGAACAGGGCAGTTATACTCTCATCTCAAGCTTTCTCATCCACATTGGGCCATGGTCAAAGGTAGCACACTATATGTGGGGAATAGGGTGTCATTTGGGACACAGACATGGGGGGAGAGAAGGCATACCTGGATGGGGCCGATGGAGTTGAGCAGGTTTCGGAGCTGCGTGTCCGTGGTGGATGTAGAGAGGCCGTCTATGGACACAGTGCAGGCCTGGCTGTCCCCCGTCCCCGCCCCTCGCTGATTCTGTCTGGTGGGTATCAGGCGCCCACACCCCAGCTGACCCGCTCCTCCAGCCCCCGCTGCCCCTCTGGCTCTGCCACGCCCACACCCCAGCTGACCCGCTCCTCCTGCCCCCCTGGCTCTGCCACGCCCTGGGACAACCACCTGCACCAGGCAGAGAGGATAGAAAGGGGGGGAGAGGAAGAAAGGAAACTGCTTGAACCTCTTATGCAGGCACGTTGATGTTTTCATTCCGTATCCAGCCGAGTGGAGACCAGATGTCTGACATCTACCAGGGTCTACTGTTTTTCAGCATGAGTGAAAATGCACTGTTTTGTCTCCCTTCTATTTACACCTCCAGGCTGCTGAGCTGCTTTTGCTTGATTGACTCATCATATTTCTACATGCGGCGTCAACGTCAAACCACGACGACTGCTGCCTGCGCGCTGTGTGCATCTGTTGCATCTTCATACGAGAGTGAACGAGGGAGAGACCCCAGAGTGCAGAGAAGAGAAGCAGCCAGCCAGGCATCATGGTGGCTGCCTCCCCCCGGTCAGCGTTGCTGAGCTGAGAGCGTCCGCCGAGACGGCGGGCTGGTGACAGACGTGCAGAGAGGCCAGGGGTCCCAGTGTAGCACCCGGCATACTGGCCTGTCATATTACTAGAGCTGCTTCAAATGGTAAACCTACTAAATGGCAGGGGAATGCCAGAGGTATAAAAAAACATATAGAGAATAGCAATGTACTCAGAGGATTTCTTACATTTATATTTAAGATGAAAATTGTAGGTACCGCTCCTGTCTAAAACACTACACCTGTCCTTAATGAATATGACAGTATTAGACACTTATGTATCACTTCTTCGGAGGAAACGCATGTTAGCGAGGCTCTGTTTAGAGTCCACCTGTTCCGTCCCAAATGGCACCCCAGATGGCTCTGGTCAAAAGCAGCGCATGTAGGGAATAGGGTGCCATTTGGGACATGTTGAAATGTTTATGTATTTTGTGTAGTGGTGCTAA
Source organism: Coregonus clupeaformis (assembly GCF_020615455.1). Lineage (NCBI taxonomy): Eukaryota > Metazoa > Chordata > Actinopteri > Salmoniformes > Salmonidae > Coregonus > Coregonus clupeaformis. Next base: position 29,931,283 of record NC_059225.1, read on the forward strand.
TGGTGCTAAGTGTGAGGAGGGAAAACAACCTACCCTGTTGCCCAGGCCCCCTCTGTCCCCCTGTGTGACCAGGCCCTGTATGGGCTGTCCTCCGGGGGGGTTGGCCAGGGTTACCTTCCTCACTGGGCCCTGGAGGATATGGGGGGCTGGCCTGTTGGCCTGCTGCTGCTGGATGGGGGCGCTGATACCACTCGCATCTCCTCCCTGGAGATCACACAGCACAGGGAAAATAAATAGACTGCAGGGCTGTGTCCCAAATAGCACCCTATTCCCTGCCTTCAGAAAGTATTCACACCCCTTGACTGTGTTACAGCCTGAATTTAGAATGGATTAAATTGACTTTTTTTTTGTCACTGGCCTGCACACAATACCCCATAATGTGGAATTATGTTTTTAGAAATGTTTACAAATTAATACAATATTTAATGCTGAAATGTCTTGAGTCAATAAGTATTCAACCAAGCCTAAATATGGCAAGCCTAAATAAGTTCAGGAGTAAAAATTTGCTTAACAAGTCACATAAGTTGCATGGACTCACTGTGTGCAATAATAGTGTTTAAGGTATCAAAATAACATATAATACAATTATTGGATCAAATATTGAATTTGGCATTACAGCTATTAGCCAATAGAAACGCATTGAATAACAGATTCACTACATGGGACAACAGATAGTCCCCCCAAAAAATCAAAAGGAAGTTTGTTCTGAAGTGTCTCCTATCTGAGAGATATAATAAGATCAGGAAACTATGTAAAAAAGATTATAATTGACATGTATTTATCCCCTTATTTTACCGGGGACCTTAAGACAAGTCTTGTGAGGCCTAGAGCAAAATCGTGTTCGTGAGAGTCTCATCTTTCAATAGAGTGGTCATAATAGTTTGTAGGCCAAACCGTTTGGACGCTACAGACGTTTTCGTAAGAAGAACGATTTTCAGGATGTCTCATGGTCTGACAAACACCGCTCTAGCTCTGCCACCATTCACTGCAGATTTTTGAGTGACTACCTCATCTCTGTACCCCACACATACAATTATCTGTAAGGTCCCTCAATCGAGCAGTGAATTTCAAGCACAGATTCAAGCACAGAAAACCAGGGAGGTTTTCCTATGGTTGGCAAAGAAGGGCACCTATTGGTAGATGGGTAACATTTAAAAGCAGACATTGAATATCCCTTTGAGCGTGATGAAGTTATTTATTACACTTTGGATGGTGTATCATTACACATATTTTCAAGCATATGGGTGGCTGCATCATGTTATGGGTATGCTTGTAAAGGACTGGAGAGTTTTTCAGGATATAAAATTAACGGAATGGAGCTAAGCATAGGCAAAATTCTAGAGGAAAACCTGGTTCAGTCTGCTTTCCACCAGACACTGGGAGACAAATTCACCTTTAAGCAAGACAATAACCTAAAACACAAGGCCACATCTACACTGGAGTTGCTTACCAAGAAGACTGTGAATGTTCCTGAGTGGCTGAGTTATAGTTTTGACTTAAATCTACTTGAAAATACCTGAAAATGGTTGTCTAGCAATTATCAACAACTTGAAGAATTTTGAAAAGAATAATGGGCAAATGTTGCACAATCCAAGTGTGGAAAGCTCTTAGAGACTTATCTAGAAAGACTCACAGCTGTTATCACTGCCAAAGGTGCTTCTACAAAGCATTGAAAACTTATGTAAATGAGATAAATCTGTATTTCATTTTCAATAAATTTGCAAAAATGTCATGTTTTCACTTTGTCATTATGGGGTATTGTGTGTAGATAGGTGAGAGAAAAACAATATTGAATACATTTTGAATTCAGGCTGTAACACAACAAAATGTATTGTCCGACCGGAGTCCTAAGTCCATGAAATCAATACAAGTGCCCGGCAATGCAGAAAACACAGACCGATCACGGATTCCAGACAGAAAATTCAGAATAGCAAAATGGCTGAAAAAGATCCTGCCGAAATGGACTGCCAAGCAATGCCTGAAGCGAGTCTGGCTTCCCCGTTCACACCTCACAATCCCATGAAGACATTAGCTTTGAGGTGGAGCAGTGTGCACCTCATGCTGTGAATGGATACAACATGGATGGTGACACACTCTCGTTATTAAATAGAGTTACAGATAGCTAGGGCTGTACAGCCTACTATTACCATGCTTTCACACACACATACACACACACACACACACACACACACACACACAGGCTGAAACAGCTGAAGGTCGTCTCTCGTCTCCCCTCTTATTCTAAATGTGACAGATCAATACTGGGGAGGGAGAGAAAGACAGCAGTGATATATGACTGACCTGTCTCCTGCCGTCGTCCCACAGTAAATGGATTAATCCTCCTATAGAAATCTACAGCTGCTGATTGCACCCATCAGACGCTAAGCTGCATTACAACCGAGTGACATGTTCCCCGTCCCTTTACCCCTCCCCCTCTGCTCCCCACCCCCCTTGCTTTTGTGCTGCGTGTTGCATTGTAGGGCCCTGTTCTGTCTGATGAAAATTTAATTTCCTCCCTTATCTGCGCTGCCTAAGCTATACAAATCCAAATCCCTCAAAAGTGGCGACTCTTTCTTACACAGGTATTATGGCGCAGAGCCGCCCTGTTAAAGGAAGATTAATTGCCACGTGTCATGGGTTGACGCTTGACGTTTCTATGGCTCACACACCTGAGAGACGGCTGATGGAGAGCACGAGAGGGAGGGAGGGAGGGAGGGAGGGAGGGAGAGAGAAGGAGAGAGCGAGGGAGAGAACATTGTCAGGCTGCCGTCGATGACAGCGGAACAAGGTGGAAGAGAGAGCATTTGGAGAATCTGCTTTTCAGCACAGCTATGGGCTCCCTCTCTCTCCCTCTCTCCCTCTGAGATGCAGCACTTCAGATAGCCCGGCATAGGTTTCTATTAACGCGGCTGACACCCAGTTATCTTCATCTAAGGCAGCAGAGAGAGAGAGCCTGCGATTCAGCCTTTATCCTCTGGGATGGGAGCAAAGCAGCTTACTCCAAAATACTATCACATCTCACAAAGGCCTCATCAACAACAGATATGAATGTTTTAACACAAAGCCATTTCCAATTTACAAACAAGATTAATTCATAATTAAGGTGGCGGCAGTGACTTGATCAAATGAGAATAAAATGATCGACGCTGACAAAGGAGGGAATGAATCTGGACCCAGTTGGCTTATAATGGTATTTTCTGTTTTACACTTCAAGTTCCCTTGTCTTTATCTTTTGGGCTTTAAAAGGACAGACACCAACCTTTAAGGGCAGTGGACTGGTGTCACCAACACCAAATAAATGCTATAAATGTCAGATAAATGCCAGACAGTTCACTTTATTGACTGGTGCCTTTCAGTATTTAAAGGTAAGATGGGTGTGGAAGCACCTCATCTTCAATACCACCACTCAAACAAAAGGAATCGGACACTTTATGGATCAATTTTGCCAAAATAAAACAGACAGACAGAGAGCCATATGTCATTCCGAATAGGTTACAAAACATGTGGTCCTCCTAGGGAGTGAGTGACATTTAAAAGTATCTGGAAATTCTTGGGTTGAATTCAAGGGAACAATGGAGTCTGGACGGACAAAGGCACTAACCAAACAATAAAGATACTGTTTGTCTAAGGTTGCAAAATTCCAGTACATTTTCCCAAATGTCCATGTTTTCCAGAAATCCTTCTTAAAGGATTTCAGATTTCTACCCTGATTCCGTGAATCTCAGGGAATTTTAAACCCTATATTTGTCAGTCTAAAAGCAAATGACCAAACAGGCACTCACCCCTCCTATAAGCTTGACAACTCTGACTTTCTGTGGGATGTGTGGCCCCGCTCGGTCTCCACTATTGGCTCGCTGCATCACAGTTCTCTTCACCCCTGACTTAGGCCCAAGAGCCTGGGCCTGGTCTGGACTCAGACCTGCCACCAGGGCTCCCTGCATGGGCATGCTCCCCAGGACAGTGGGCCCCCTTGGTCTGATAGGGTTCAGCTGGGTAACGTTCCTCCTCTGCTGCTGCTGTTGTTGCTGGGCCTGCTGGGTAGGGTTGGGACCGGGGCCAGTGTTCTGCCCCTGTTGGCCCCCCTGCCAGCCTGGCGCTGGGGCTTGCTGACCCTGGCCCTTGGTCATCTGCAGGCGGGTCTTCACGTTCTGGCGGAGCGCGGGGGGCGTCGGTGGGGTGCCGTTGGGAGGGAAGGCAGTAGAGCCTTGCTGGGGCTGTTGGGGTTTAGGGGGAAACTGCCTCTGCTGCTGTTGTTGTGGTGGGTCACCTTGGCCGATGATGCGCGCCATTAGCTCCTTCTTGCGGACGCCGGCTTGCATCTGCCTCCTCATCTCCTTCCTCTTCAGGATCTCCTCCCGGAGACGCTTCTGCTCCTCGATCTTCAGACGGTACTGCCGCGTCTCTTCGTCCTCGTCGGGATCCTACAACCAACCAGACACTATGAGAAACATCACACTCACACTCTCCATGAGCTAGTAACATGGGCAGCATCCCCAATGGCACCCTATTCCCTATATAGTGCACTACTTTTGACCAGCGCCAGTGCACTATAGGGAACAAGGTGCAGCCACAGAGCTGCAGTAACTACCATTGGAACCGTCTAAATTGGCGTGACATTCACAGTAGTAATGAGAAGCGATACCCCAGAGAAATATACTATGATGGTATTGATCCCTTTTCCAATGGACTCCCCGGTGAACGAGTCTCATCTAATTTATAACCTTATGATTGGGCCATTAATTAATAGAATAGCATTCACTGCCCCATCTAACTGAACACGGCGGGCTTAGCACGGCGGGCTTAGCACGGCTTATTATCTCAGGTTACTGAATTTTACAGGCACAATGTCTGTCAAAATAATACAATATTCTCAAATTATCGCCATGCCTTAAATATGTGATGGTATAAAAGAGAAAATGATTGGTGAAATAAAACTGAGGCGGCCACTTTCGCAATTATTTCTATATTGAGTCACACGCGAAAATCCAAGCCGTTTGCCTTTGTTTCCCTGTTTTGGCCATGATTTCAACACAGTTTTATTTAGACACTACTTTTGTGTGCATCCCAAATGGCACCTTATTCCCTACATAGTGCACTACTTTTGACCAGGGCTCTATTTACACTATATAGGGAATAAGTTGCCATTTACATGTGGTGTACATATTTATTTTACTGCTGTTCTTTAATTATTTGTTATTTTATCTATTATTTTACTTAACACGTATTTTTCTTAAAACTGCATTGTTGGTTAAGGGCTTGTAAGTAAGCATTTCACTGTAATGTCTACACCTATTATATTCAGCGCATGTGGCAAATAAAATGCGATTTGATTTGGTGCAGGACTGACCTGTACTGCTGTGTTTGGCTGAGTGTCTGTGGAATCCCTGTGAACCACCGTTCTTTCAGGTGGCCCAGGTAGCTGTGCCGCGGCCTTGTTGGCAGCAGTAGGCTGGGCTCTCCCCCGGCCACCGCCTGGGACCGGCCGAGCATTCAGGCCCGGTCGCACCCCGCCCTGCATTGCCCTGGCAACGGGCCTGACGTTGGGCGCCGAGGCGGGGCGGACATTGTTCATGTTTTGGTTGCCAGGTGCCACGGGGAGCTCGCGGAGGTTGCTGTTGCGCTGGGGAAGGACTTTCAGTGCAGGAGGGTTCTGTGGAAGGAGGAAAAACTGATTTGTATTTCGTTGGTCTTTTGATCACAATCATTTTGCTTGATATACCTATATAACCAATGTGATTTTTTTTCCTGTGCACGTTGGGTTTTTGATTGAAAGCAAAGCACATAGATTCCTTCAAAATCATTTTGAACGTGCCATAAATCCAAATAGTCCTATGACCGATAGTGGCTGCTCACCATTCTGGACCTGATGGGGGCGTTACGCTGCTGTGGGTGGGGTCCGCCAGAGTGCGTCTGTCTGGGGCTGCCGTGCTGCTGCACCTGGTGGAAGAGGGGCTGCCCCTGCCCACTGCCGTGGTGCATCATGGGGCCTTGCCGCTGCTCGTTGGGGTGGAGCTGATGCTGTGGGTGGTGGTGGGGGGGCGGCTGAGACAGGTCCTGTCTGTGGTGCTGCTGCTGCTGTTGTTGTTGTTGTTGGGAGAGAGGCAAGTCGTGACACTGGAGCTGTGAGTGGGGAGGGCCGTGCTGCATCAAGCCCTAGTTTTAATTGCAACGCAAAAAGACAAAGCGGGCAGAATGAGTGATTTTGACAGATAGGGTAAAAGATTGACTGTTTTGACTTACAACTTGAAAATAAAAAAGCAGCCACACTTCTCGTATGCACGCGATTGGAGCTTTTAAGGAGAAACGGTTACATGCATATGATTAACCTCCAATCGGTGTCCTCATATAGCCGCGGTAACAGAGGTAGAACAATGAGGCCTACACTAGAGGGCACTCTTGTCTGTGCCTCACCATTCATACTGCATGGGAAGGAGGTCTCTGAGAAATATTAGCTGTTTTAATGACATTTTCACTAACGTGGAATATTCAACAAGCGTTTCCAATATTTTTATAATCGAGTAAAAACTGTGCAAATTTAGAATAAGGACGGACAATATTTCACATTTGACATGTATCCCAACAGGTACTGTATAATCACTGATTGTGAAGAAGCTTGGAAAAAGCCATAGTTTACAATACAAACTGAACTGATTTCCATCCACGCCGAGTTAATACTTAACAAATAGACAACACATACCCATTTGTGGACCAATACTTGAATCATGAATCATTCCACCCGCCTCATTCACAGGCAGAGCGCAGGCCACCACCACACACGTTAACCGGTAGAAGATTCACTTACTCTCATCCGTACCTGCATCCCAAACTGGTGCTGCTGCAGTGGGAAGGACCCGGGGGGCACCTGCTGCTGCTGAAAGCCGGGCTGAATGTGGCCAATGAAGGGCCTGGTGTTGGGGGGTCCGCCGAGCCCCGTCAGGCTGGACATGCCCTGGTGGCCCTGGGGGTGGCCCTGGGGAGGCAGGTTGGGTCTGGGGGGCTCTCTCTGGAACATCCCTGGCTGGCCCCCTGGACCCTGGCCTGGCTGGTTGAACCCTCCTAGGCCCGGCTGGTTGAACCCTCCTAGGCCTGGCTGGTTGAAGGCCATGTGGCCCTGGCTGGGGATCTGATGGTTGTTACTGTTTATGAGCAAGCCGGGGTTCTGGTGATCGAACATGTGCTGCTGTTGCCCAGGGAACCGCCCTGGGTCTATAGAACAGGAGGGGAAGTAGGGGGGGAGGAGAAAGCCACAACAGAGACGTCAAGTTGTTTGCTGCGTCGCCGCATTTCCCACTCACTTTTAATACATCAGACAGTGACTGCCTCGAGTCTTGGCTGTATGGACTAAGGCTGGGGGAAGCACCATACATAGGCCTACATCTCTATCAACAGAAAATAACACCACACCAATATTTGATGGTATTTAATTCCACATAAGTAGTGATTAGGAAATTAGTGATATGAATGTATATTAGGAGCCCCGACTCATTCCAATGCATGTAGGTGCACATACATACATACAGTGCCTTCAGAAATGTTGTTGATTTTTGAAACTGGCCTACACACAATACCCCATAATGTCAAAGTGGAATTATGATTTTTGGGATTTTTAAAAATGAATTAAAAATGAAAAGCTGAAGTGTCTTGAGTCAATAAGTATTCAACGCCTTTGTTATGGCAAGCCTAAATACGTTCAGGAGTACAAATGTGCTTAACAAGTCACATAATAAGTTGCATAGACTCACTCTGTGTGCAATAATAGTGTTTAACATGTTTTTTGAATGACTACCTCATCTCTGTACCCCACACATATAATTATCTGTAAGGTCCCTCAGTCGAGCAGTGAATTTCAAACACAGATTCAACCACAAAGACCAGAGAGGTTTTCCAATGCCTCACAAAGAAGGGCACCTATTGGTAGATGGGTAAATGGAAAGCAGACATTGAATATCCCTTTGAGCATGGGGAGATAAAGGTGTCCTTCCTACCTCAGGTGCCGGAGAGGAAGGAAACCGCTAAGGGATTTCACCATGAGGCCAATGGTGACTTTAAAACAGTTAGAGAGTTTGATGGCTGTGATAGGAGAAAACTGAGGATGGATCAATATTGTAGTTACTCCACAATACTAACCTAATTGACAGAGTGAAAAGAAGGAAGCCTGTACAGAATAAAAATATTCGAAAACTTGCATCCTGTTTGCAACAAGGCACTAAAGTAATACGGCAAAGCAATTAACTTTTTTTCCTGAATACAAAGTGTTATGTTTGGGGCAAATCCAATAAAACACATTACGGAGTACCACTCTCCATATTTTCAAGCATAGTGATGGCTGCATCATGTCATGGGTATGCTTGTAATCGTTAAGGACTGGGGAGTTATTCAGGATAAAAAAGAAACGGAATGGAGCTAAGCACAGGCAAAATCCTAGAGGAAAACCTGATTCAGTCTGCTTTCCACCAGACACTGGGAGATTAATTCACATTTCAGCATAACCTAAAACACCAAAACCTAAAACACCAAAAGGCCAAATCTACACTGGAGTTGCTTACCAAGAGCACAGTGCATGTTCCTGACTTAAATCTGCTTGGAAATCTATGGCAAGACCTGAAAATGGTTGTCTAGCAAGGATCAACAACCAATTTGACAGAGCTTGAAGAATGTTACACAATCCAGGTGTGGAAAGCTCTTAGAGACTTAGCCAGAAAGACCCACATCTGTAATCGCTGCCAAAGGTGACTCTAACATGTATTGACACAGGGGGTTGAATACTTATCTATCTAATCAAGATATATAGTATTAGTGTTTTATTTTTCATGAACTTTAACATAGTATTTTGTGTAGATCGTTGACGAAAAATGACAATGAAATTCATTAATTAATTTAGTTAATGGAACTCTGCAATTATGCTCGCAGCGTACCCTGAAGGTATACTGCTAGGGGTTAATGCCCAGAAGGGTTAGCTATGCTAAGAGAGACGATTTAACCCCTTAAAGGCAGGGAAGGACGCGTGGGTGGGTGAGGAGGGCTGTGTCCCAAATGGCACCCTGTTACCTATATAGTGCACTATTTATGACCAGAGGGCCCTGGTCAAAAGTAGTGCACTATATAGGGAAAATGGTGCTATTTGGGATGCAAGCTGTGGTCTTACCCCCAATGAAGAAGGGCTCTCTGTCCTGGGGGGCAGGGGGAGGCTGGTTCCTCCAGGGCTCCATGTAATGGGGGGGCCTCTGGGGCGGCTGGCCAAAATTACCAGGCATGTGCTCCTGCTGGAAGTCCCCCGATCCCTGTGAGGGGGGAGAGGTGCATACACACACACTCATACATTTCATTCCACATTGGGAACCACTGTAATCACAAACTAATTAAAACTAACGAAAAAGGTGCATTTCGGGTTATATTATTATACTACAAATTGAATGGCTAGGATCATTCTCATTAGGCACAATGTTGACCTGGGTAAAATGTACCAATGTTTACACCATTTTGAGAGGAAATACCATTGAGAATAAGTGAGAGTAAACCTCTAATTCACTAGTGTTATTGGCATCCTAGCAACATGACAAAAAAATCTGCCATCTTGGCCAGGAAAACGTTAACTCGAGAAACAGTAAAAACCACACCACAGTGCTGCGTCTAGTCTACCGTCAAGGAAAAGCAGCAGATAACGATCCCATAATCCCTCCTCGGAATAAGATCCCCCCCCCATAACCTGAATCTCCTTTATTCTCTTAAACATCAGTCTCTGTTGAAAAATTAACCTTCAACTCAACACGTTGCACTTCCACAAATGGGGTTCTTAGACCTCCCTCCTCCTCGCCCCTTTGTAAATTATTTAAGATGCTATCTAGGCTTAATCCACCTTGATTCGCCGGTAGACTGACGGCATTTTGAGCGGGATAGAGCGGTGTTTCGAATGCTGGAAGGGAGAGAGAGTCGCCAAAGTTGCTTAACAGAAAGTTAATCAACGAGGCTTAACAAAGCAGAGGAGGAGAGGGAGCGGATCATATTGTTAGTTTGGACATTATCGCTCTGTTCCAAAGGTCAGTCCGGTTTGCACAATGGAGGCTCGGTTGTCTACATAATACCTCTGGAAATTTGTATGAATTTGATAACGCGGCTCATCCACTCTGAGTGCTAATCCTTGATAAACAGGCTGAGAGGTGCTCAATGTGTAACTGATTCTGCAGATATCCCTCTCGGAAAGAGAGAGTGCTTGCTAAGACAAACGTCATACAATGGACCGGACCATATGTCAAACCATTCAATGAGAAATGGAAATGAAGAGGATTAGAAGGGGCATTTGTTTTGGTCGGTCCTTCTTTGGACATAGTGTCTTGTACAAATGTCACATTGTTGCCACTATTGATGGAGGGATTTCATATTTCTAAGGACAATGGTACGGTTGACCAATGAGACTAAAAGATATGTTAGATAAGTACCTCCGCCATCGGACAGAAAATTAGCCTGATGTGACTTCAATGTCACCTTTTAATGTTATCTTTGTAGCTTGGACAATATGAAACCTAGGCTACTTTTATATTTTCAATATCTAACCTGATGATATTACAACATATTCATATTTGGAACAAATGGCAAAATATATTATATTTTCACCACCAGGCCCTTGATATGCTAGATGCAAGAAATGTCCATTTGGCCCGAATTACAAACCTAAAATTGTATTCTTGACTAGCAGTTTCTATCGTCATAGCCCCCTAATTAGCTCTTAATTTCATAATAATTATCCAAATGTTTTATAGAATGATTTTACATATGGGGGAGGGGGGCATCACCCCTCCCCTTCTTGAACAATTAAGTCTGATGGTATGATAATGTATGATAATCATCCGTAATCTGGTGCCCAGTGGTAAATGGATGTTGCTGGGTGTTTTGTCACCTGCATTTCAAATCGTGACCCTGGCAACAGCAGCCTAAACGTGAGTGACAGCTGGGGAATCCAACACTATGCTAGGCATCAGCTCAGCCTCGCTCTCTCTCTCTCTCCCTCCAACTCTGATAATAGTGAAAAACAGCTCTGCTACACACACTGGAGCACTCTCTCTGCTATCAATGTCCACCGCAATCACAGACTGGAAAGGAGATGAGGAAGATTGAATAAAATGTAGGCATTTTCCAAATAACAGACTCTAAATGCGAGACCCTGGCTCATTTGTTGACAAGGTTTGTAAGTATCCCTTTCGCCAAATGCAATTGGAGGCAGCCATTTTTCAATGGCTGATTTGCATAAATCCATATAAAACGCTCTTCCCGAGAAGGTGTCAATCAGCACCAGCGCCACCTGATGCCTGGTCATCATTAGCTTGGCACCCTGTTCTCTACATCAGTGGTTCTCAAACATCTCCTCGGGGACACACAGACGTTTCACAATTTTGTTGTAGCCCTGAACTAGCTTGCCTGATTCACCAAATCAGAGGCTTGATGATTAGTTGATGAGTTGAATCAGGTGTGTTAGCGGTGTAATAGATCAAATACATGGAACGGCTGGGGGTACCCGAGGAGAGGTTTGAGAACCACTGCCCTACATAGTGCACTACTTTTGACCAGAGCCATATGGGAATAGGGTGCCATTTGGAACACATCCTAGGGCTGGGCGATATGGCCTAAAAATCATACCTTATGGGCGAGTCACTATATATCTCAATAAAAAAAAAAAAAAAAAAAAAAAAAGATATATATATATATATATATGGGTTGTTGTACAATTAAAGGACAAATACACTGCATTTCAAACAGACAGCAATAATCTAACGAATTCAGAGCTTGTGAAGTTATACCTAGACTAAATATAAGCCTTCCACAACCACTAATAATGTAATTATTTTATGAAAACAGTTTAACTTTCAAGTCTGTCTGTGAAAATGCAATTTTTTCTTACAAATGTAACTAGAACCATGCATAATGCACACACACTAATAATGACTAATTTCTTGCAGCAGGCATTAGGCTATAGAAAATTAACACAGGTCTCAACAATCTCGCAAACTGTGCTAGTGATTAGCCAGCTAATCTTTATATTTCAAGTTTAGCCAACTTGGATCTATTTGCTAGCTAACAAGGTTGAACAGTTGAATTGTTATGAACACACTCTTCTGTCTGTCTCCAACTGTTTGAAAAGGATGTTAGCCTGTCCACTTTGTTCAGATGCTGAAATCAAGTGGCCTATCTTATTTCTCAGAATGACAAAGAGTTGCCAATTCCTTATTTGATTGTGTTTTATGCTTATTGCACATTTACAAAACAGAATAGACAGCTAGTATAACAGTCTTTGGCTAAAATATTGCTAACGTACCAATTCCGCGCTCGACAAACTGAGCACTCTGAGCACTCATTTTCCAGAATCAATGTTCACTGATACTCCCGTTTTAGTAGTGTCTGTTCTGCACGCAATTTGAGTAGTTGAGACATAAAAAGGGTATCGTTTGAAAAGTGAACTTCTCTATTACAGTAAAATAACGTCTCAATGTGTTTTGGTGTCCATATTACCGATTCTTTTGGACCAAACCTCAAATGCAAATAGCGGGTTGAAACCGCTTGTCAGAGAGGAAGATGTGATCTGTCAACTTTGTTGGCGTGAGAGGCAGGGGGAGGGGCTTGGTGTGTGTGTAAACCACATCAAGCGGCAGGTAGCTTAGTGGTTAAGAGCGTTGTGCCAGTAACCGAAAGGTCGCTGGTTCTAATCCCCGAGCCGACTAGGTGAAAAATCTGCCCTTGAGCAAGGCACTTAACCCTAATTGCTCCTGTAAGTCGCTCTGGATAAGAGCGTCTGCTAAATGACTAAAATGTAATAAAATCTGTCCAAAATAAGCCCAATGTGTTTCTATGGTCTTATTTTTGGACCTAAGCTTGTTGCCTGCCTTCCTGCCTTTGGGACAACGACTCCCATTGTTAGGGCGGAGACATGAGCATCTCGTCATTATATACAGATCTGAGGTGTAAATGGGGAAGGTCCACACAGCACAGAGGAGCGAAGGAGAGGAGACCCAAAATACAACATAAACGCTTATTAAAAACGCAAAATAACAAAACCTTCTTGCGATACAGGCATTTAGAATATCGCGCAAAAACATACATTCAAATTAATTCGATATATAGCCCAGCACTAACGCAACCTGAGTAACTTGAGGCACAGTTGGCTGCCTGGCCAATCCACTTCCCCGCCAGTGCTGTAATCACTTTAAAGGCATTCCTTTCCTGTCATCTCTGTAATGGGTTCAATGTTACTCTGGTTGCGTTTAGATAGGCAGCCCAATTCCGATTTTTTTCCATTAATTGGTATTTTGACCAATCACATCAGATCTTTTCACATCAGATCTTTTTCAGAGCTGATCTGATTGGTCAAAAGACCAATTAGTGAAAAAAATATCAGATTTGGGGTGCCTGTCTAAACGCAGCCTCAGAGGTTCTTCAATGATTCCTTTTCTTTGACTACCTGAATATCTATTTATCCCTTAGTATTAAACCAAAATTATGTTTTTGGGTTGTTTTTCTAATTCAAAACAGCCTTCTAAAGGTCTGTTCTGCTTTGTGCCACAAACTTGCCCTAAGAAAGTGGTATTTTCACTGGCGGTAGTAGGCTGTATCCTGGACTGTGTCCCAAATGGTACCCTATTCCCATAGAACTCAAAATTAGTGCACTATGTAGGGAATAGGGTGCCATTTGGGACGGACCCCTGATTTCAGGATTCCATTGTGATGCCAACCGCATAGTCTGAGCCCCAGCACATCCAGAGAGTGCTAACTAATCTAAGCTTCCGCCACCCCAGCCCTCCAAGAAGGCCAGCCACTGCCTAAAGCCCCTATCAACCATTTCCAGTTGTGCAGACAGACTCGGTATGAGTGTTTACAGATTTGCTCTAACAGTATTTGGACCAGAGCGGGCATCTAATTGCCATAATGATATTTCCCTCACAAAGAGGCCCGCCGCTAACCGTGTGATGGGGGCGAGGTGAGAGAGGGAGTGTGAGTGGAGCAGCTGCTACTCACAGGGAACCTCTGAGGACTCGGAGCAGATCTGGGCTGGCTCTGGGCAGGAGGCATCAAGGGCACTGCAATGAGAGAGAGAGAAGGGGGGGGGGGGTAAGAGCGAGAGAGAATGATGTAGATGGGGCAGGGGGGCAGAGAGGGGTTAAGAGAGAAATGAGAAGAGGAAGAGAGAGAGCGCAGGGGTGGGGAGAAGGAGGGATAGTCTATTGGACACCTCTGTGTGTGCTAAAGGCTGTTACACAGGCATGCGTCTTACATTTCACTTCCGAGATGGGCTCACATTTGTACACAGCTGGACAGAGGCAAAAGGGAATGAATGGATGAACATAGTGAAAGCATGCGGTTGAAGTTGTCTAATGGACCACGGGCTAAGGAGGATGGGTATATTTGGATCTGAAAGAGGCCATTTCATCATACAGTATGAGGCTTTTTGACTTCAGTAAATACTCCATGCATCTTCAATTCATAATCAGTTTGAGTTGCAACTGGTAATGGCAATTTATTTTCGACAGAAATTGAAAAGGACAATTTGTTGCAAATATGGGTTAAGGAACATATGCCAACCTCTGGAAAACACTCCTGTTATCCTATCCACCCCCCTCCCCTCAAAACACATACGCCGTCTCTCTATCTCTGTCACACACACCCCTAGTTATGACTGGAGGCAATCCCTGATCTTTCACTATCACTTCCCTCTCTGGAGCAAACCATGGCCCCCGCCCCCCAACACACACATAGACCCACACACACATTTCAGTCTGGACAGACAGAGAAGATAAACCGATCTCGAGGAATGGAGAAGAAAGGACAAGTAAATAACCCTATTACTGTCTGAAAGCCCTATTCACTTGTCATTCAACCCAAACAACAACATGACATTCTAATCCAGACACTTTTCAAAGCAGTGCACGGATAACTGCCAACCATACGGCATCGTATGCCTTTGCTTAGTGGTAAATATTCAAAAGATTCAACTTAATGAAAAAGGACCCAGTGGGCCACTCGAATGACACCCTATTCCCTAAATAAAGCACTACTTTTGACCTGGGCCCAAAGGGAATAGGGTGCCATTTATGACAACATCAAAAGTAGTGCACTATATAGGGAATAGGGTGCTATTTGGGATGCACCCCAAACCCTGCAAAGATGCGGAGCAGCCCGAAGTGCAGACCTACCTTGTGCAGGGGAGGACGCTGGGCCCCTGAAATGGGGGTTGATGTGGATGTTCTTGGGCTGCTGCTGCTGCTGTTGGTGGGGGTGGTTGTGTGAAGGAGGGGGACTCATCATACGGGGCGGCGGGTCCATCTGTGGCCTGACTGGTGCCCTGTGTGAGGAGGGCGAGCCACGGTGGGCCGTGTGCTGGGGGGTGAGGGCTTGCAGGGGCTGCTGGTGCTGCTGGGCCAGCGAGCCCCCACTGTGCTCCTGGAAAAGAGGCCCTCGGGGGCCACCGGGGCCGCCCTGGTGATGGGCCTGCTGATGAGGATGATGAGTTTGGTGGTGAGGGGGAGGCATTCTGGAGGGAGACTGCTAATTGGAAGAGAGAGAGAGAGAGAGAGAGAGAGAGAGAGAGAGAGAGAGAGAGAGGGAGAAAGAGGGAAGACCAATACAACAAGTCAGATATGTCGAGTGTTGAAGGCTATATACACTGAGTACACAAAACATTAGGAACACCTGCTCTTTCCATGACATAGACTGACCAGGTGAATCCAGGTGAAAGCTATCATCCCTTATTGATGTCACTTGTTAAATCCACTTCAATCAGTGTAGATGAAGGGGAGGAGACAGGTTAAAGAAGGATTTTTAAGCCTTGAGACAATTGAGACATTTGTGTACGTGTGCCATTCAGAGGGTGAATATTTAAGTGCCTTTGAACGGGGTATGGTAGCAGGCTGCTGGGTTTTTCACTCTCAACAATTTCCCGTGTGTATCAAGAATGGTCCACCACCCAAAGGACATCCAGCCAACTTGACACAACTGTGGAAAGCATTGAAGTCAACATGGGCCAGCATCCCTGTGGAACGCATTCGACACCTTGTAGAGTCCATGCCCCGACGCATTGAGGCTGTTTTGAGGGCAAAAGGGGGGGGCGCAACTCATTATTAAGAAGGTGTTCCTAATGTTTCGTATACTCAGCTCAGTAAATGAGTTCAATAAACAAATCACTGGTCCCTCACATAGGCCTATACGTTAAGCTTTAGCTCCTATTGAATTACCCGTTGACCAATGTATCAATTCTAAACCAAGTTAAGATATTGTCACCCCTCCAGTCATTCCTCACACCGTACATCACCACTAAGACGAATGCATAAATGTATCCTGTTAGGCTTTTAGTGATATATAGCTGCATTAAGACTGGTCCCACTTTTCATTCATAGCACAATTCACTAGACCTGAGAAATGGAATAATTGCGATCCAGTTGAGCGTTCCCATACCTCTTAAAGAAGCATAGCCCCTTATTATTCAGGCTGTTTAAAATGATTTTCCTTTATCATATAGTGAACGGAGTGGCTGCGGATGTGACTTTTGTCAGAAGATTTTTGGTCCAGACTAAAGATGCTGACGCTTTGGGCATGTGCTTATGCTCTACTTTACAGGCTCCTCTGGCGAATGGTGCTCGTTTAATAAAGTCAGATCAAAGCTGAATCAATGTCTGCAAGATCACATATTGATAGTATTCTATATAACATAACCGAATATAATAGCATAGTATTACGTTACTCTAAAGGCGTCCGTATACATCGGTTCGGTTTGCTCCTAGCCAAACTCGGCTAGGCGACGCAAACGTCTGTGCTCCCATACTCCATAAAGACATTCACTTGAAAAAAGTGGCAATATTACTGTTGTTTGTCCCTCTTAAGCCACCGTAACAACATAGCCAGTAACACTTCCTCAAAATAGTCCGAATTAATCTAAGATAAATCAAGAAATCTGTAATTAATTTTGATGTTTTTTGCAGAGGAGGTCTTAGTCGCGCAATTTTTCATCTAGCTAAGATGTTCGGTGCAGTTCTTCTCAAGTGAAAAAACGTGTATGAAAACTAGTAGTGGACTGCAGACAGTAGGGCCTAGCTGCTGCTGTGCTCTCTCATCTCTCTCGTTGAATGACAGCAAACACTTCATTGAAGAATCCTGTCCATAGTTCCCACCCCTACTTTTGACCAATCACCGACGAATGGGCGTAGATTTCATCTACCGAACTTAGACTTGCCTCAAGAAACAAATGTGTGCGAGAACAGCCAAAAACATTACCGCTGAACACCAAAACGAACAAAAAACGTCACAAAATATGCGCAAACTGTTTCAACTGGGAACACCACTGCATTTTTCACTCATGTGAACAAAACTCAAAAGCGCACGCCACTAGGCAAAATACACAAGCAGGCTATGCTGCAGTTTGTTAACACCTTCTGCTCTAATATTCTCTCAATGTACATCATTCAAAACAACACTGTGGGCTACTTCGAAACACTGTATAACTCAAGAAAATCTAAACGCCTATCCCCGTGAAACTGATTGAGATCAAATGGTTGGTATGCCGATGCTGCATGGGCGTCTCACTGGTAAAACTTTAAGAATTATCATTCACGATTGACAGTGAGAAATGTTAAGGGAAGGAGACCACAAAAATGTGTGTATAAAGTAGAGGTAAAGAAACATGGGCAGAAGCTTCGGGATATTTAGTCCGGAGAAAACAATTCTGGGAAAAGTATTATCTGCAGACATGGCCTATCCAGAAATGACTTCAAATGGATGAACAACTTAAATGAACGGATTATATGCTTCAAAATATGTCTAATAAAAGGCCACGAGAAACTAAATCCTATGCAAAGAAGAAAATTAATTTCATATAATTCTGTCTAAATGGACTACCGCCAACGTTTTTGGTATAATCCATATATCAACATTGATAAGGGGAGAAGAGAAGCCGAATGTTCACGCGCAAGTGATCACGGTTCCAATAGGCCATGGAGAGAACGGCATATTTGCGAACAATCACAAGTGGCTGTGCCTTATTAGTTTTACAGGTAAACATTAGGGCCGGGACGATACCAGTATCACAATATCTTTTCCTTGGCAAAAATTAAAACATGAAGCAAACCTTTTGCATTGTGTCTGATTATTTTGTTAAGATTTACCTGCATGCCCATATGTAGTGGCATCATTGGGAGCCGCTGGTCATTCATTCGTCCTCTTCCTCCACCAAAGTCTCCCATCCCGAATCCGGGGAATCCCCCTCTTCCTCCTCGTCCTCTGAATCCTCCTCTTCCTCCTCGGCCCCCAAAGCGGCCCTGCTTCCTCTGGCGCTCCTTCTCCTCAAACTCCATCAGGTCTGCTTTGGCCTCTTCAGAGAGCTCTGGTGGGCAAAACACATCATCAAGAAGTGACCATTACAACATTCAGGGGTAGTTTCCCGGACACAGATTAAGTCTAGTCCTAGAATCTCCATTGAGCATGCTTTTTATTCTAGGATTAGGCTTAAATCTGTGTCCGGGAAACCAGCCCTCAAATACAGCCCATTTAGGAGGACTTGCTCAATATGGATTTGTTGAGCATTTTCTTTTGATCAATGTTGTGTAAATACATTTTGGAGTTAAACTTGAAATGCTCTTCAGCCATAACCAAGGCTACCAAAGACAGCACAAACATGTTACATATTACAGTTTACAAATACGAAGCAAAAAAAAATGTAGACATTTGAATTAGTTTCCTAACTGAGTGCAAGGTTGTAAATAAATGTACCTAATGTTTCAGGAATGTTTCTTCTTTTGTTTGCTGCATCTGCCAGCCGCACAATGCCAGACGTGACGTCTTTGCGCTCAGTTTTGAATCGCAACCGGCCAGACTCTCCATCCTCATCTTCCTCTTCATCCTCATCTTCCTCCTCCTTCACTTCTTCCTCTGGCTCTGGTTCATTTTCAGCCTTTGGAAATACAGGGATCATCTTAGTCATCAATTATGAACAACCCATCAGATATATGGATAGTGTTCATCTTTTAGGCCTATAAACTGCAACCACTTCACAAAAAAGATGCAGGCCTTCAGTATGGTTTAAACCATTAGAATTAGCTACACATACATAATTGATCATTTGCAACTTTTTTAGCTAGGCAACTCCAAAATCAAATCACCACACAGCGAGCGTTAGTCAGCATAGCAGCCATTGACTCAATGCAAAGCATCAGACAGAGATGGGCTCTGACTATTATTGGCCAGTGGCTGCGTCCCAAATGGCATCTTATTCCCTATATAGTGCATTACTTTTGACCTGAACCTCTAAGTAGTTCATTATATAGGAATATATAGGGAATAGGGTGCTGTTTGGGATACAGCCAGTGAGTGAGGGAGACCTGTTCTGCTCACACCTCCTCTGTGTCTGCAAGCTGAGAGTCTTCCTCCTCTTCGTCCCCCTCTGGTGCTTCCTGTTTCTCTGCCTGCTCCTGCTGTTCTCCATCTCTGTAGCTTGTTGAGTAATCATCTACCTACAACAACGTGGAGAGATTCAGAATCAATATTCTAAATACTAGTCAGTCATCAACATACAGTACCTTCAGAAAGCAGTCATACCCCTTGACTTATTCCACAGCCTTAATATCAAAATGGATTCAATCTTTTTTCTCTCTCACCCATCTACACACAATACCTCATACACATATTTTTTGGATATTTTAGCTAATTTATTGAAAATTAAATACAAAAATATATCCTTTACATAAGTATTCACATCGGAGTGAATGGAGCACGGAGGCGATTACAGCTTTGAGTCAGTCGTCTTGGGTATGTCTGTATAAGGCTTTGCACATCTGGATTTGGGGATTTTCTCCCGTTCTTCCTTGCAGATTTTCTCAAGCGCTGTTAAGTTAAATGGGGAGTGGCGGTGAACAGCAATCTTCAAGTCTTTCCACAGATCTTCAATGGGATTCAAGTCTGGGCTTTGGCTGGTCCACTCAAGGACTTTCACATTCTTGTTCTGAAGCCATTCCAGCGTTGCTTTGGCTGTATGCTTGGGGTCATTGTCCTGTTGGAACGTAAATCTTCGCCCCAGTCTAAGGTCGTTTGCACTCTGAAGCAGGTTCACATCAAGGATTTGCCTGTATTTGGCTCCAATCATTCACTCTATCCTTGCCAGTCTCCCAGTCCCTGCCGCTGAAAAGCATTCCCATAGCATGATGCTGCCAGCACCAGGCATTACGGAAGGGATGGTGTTATATGGGTGATGAGCTGTGCCTGGTTTTCTCCAGACATAGCGCTCTGCATTAAGGCCAAAGAGTTACATTTTTGTCTCATCAGACCACAAAATATTTTGCCGTATGATCTCAGTCTTTCAAGTGCCTTTTTCAAAACTCCAGGCATGCGGTCATGTGCCTTTTTCTCAGGAGTGGCTTCCGTCTGGCCACTCTCCCATAAATCCCAGATTGCTGAAGTGCTGTCGAGACTGTTGTCCTTCTGGCGGGTTCTCCCATCTCAGCCAAGGAACTCTGTATGTCTGTCAGAGTGGTCATTGGGTTCTTGGTCATCTCCCTGACCAAGGCCCTTCTTGCCCGGTTGATCAGTTTGGTCGGATGGCCAGCTCTGGGCAGTTCCATATCGTTTTAATTTCCCAATGATGGAGACCACTGTGCTCTTGTAAACTTTCAACACTCTAAAAATAGTTTTCTACACTTCCCCAGATATATGCCTCATCACAAGAGATCTATGGACAGCTCCTTGGACTTCGTGGTATAGCTTCTGTTCTGACATTCGCTGTCAACTGTGGGATCTTATATAGTGTGTTTCTTTCTGAATCATGTCCAAACAATGGTATTGACCATACTTGGACTCCAATCAAGTTGTAGTGACATTTTAAGGATGATTAAAGGAAATTGGATGCACTTGAGCTCAATTTGGAGTATCATATCAAAGGGGTGTGAATACTTATGTAAATAGATATTTCTGTATTCTATTTTCAATACATAAAAATAAATCTCAACATTTCTAAAAACATGTTTTCACTTTGTCATTATAGGGTTGTGTGTAGATGGGTGAGAGAAAAACAATATTGAATACATTTTGAATTCAGGCTGTAACACAACAAAATGTGGAATAAGTCAAGGGGTATGAATACTTTCTGAAGGCACTGTAGATTAAGTACATTCCTTCTTTCTACCACCCTTGTATTGCCTCATGTTTACTTTTACTATCAATATTAGGAGGATAGTATTACACTGGCCTGAGATTACAGCCTTTGTGGGTTTAGGCTAACTAAATCCCCATGGAAATGATGTCTAAAGGAATAACGGTAGAGCCAAAAATACTGCCGTGTTTCCTTTTAATGAAAATATTAACCGCGAGCATAAAGGGGAAAACATTGAAATGTTATGAAGGGGGGTTGGCAGGGAGGGGGGTGGGGTTTAGAAAGGGGGAGCCTCTTTTGAATTACCATAACAGTGGGAGCAGGCTTCATTACTATTCCTGACGGCATTTGAAATTCAATGAGATGTAAATGTTTGACATGATATACAGAAATGCGGGGGGGGGGGATAAAACACACTCTCCGGATCAGTGATGGTGAAAATATCATAGAGCTAGCTACTGACTACTGTACAAATCGCTGCTTTATTGGCCCACTTTATAAGTTCCTGACTCAATGCCGGGCAGGACCATCACACAAAAACACACACAGGGAGATGATAATAAAAAAGACATTTAGGCCTTCCATCTTTGATATACCATGTGGTCACAACTCGTGTAGTTACACTTATTTCAAAGCATATTTCCAATGAGAAGCCACTAGCTGCTTCATAACCGTCAAATGAGGTCAGTGTGTAGGTCGCAGGCCAGTGTTTGGTGTTCTGCACCATTAACCTGCCAACCCAACACATAATATTGCAGACAAATACCCTTGGCAGCAGAAGGATAGACGGACTGAGTGCCCCGAGGGGACAGAAAGGGCTTAATCCTTTAAACTGTTCCAGATATTACCTCTGAATACCACTGCAAACAGCAGTGTTTAAACCCAGGCAGTCGAGTGACCTTGTAAACATAGTTATTACACACAAAAACACAAATGTGCACTACGCACTCACTGGGGTTTTTCAAAGTAAGCATGAAGTAAAACCGTGCAACCCTACTAAGAAGGTCAAAGGCTTTATTTTCAGTGTGGAAAAAAAAGTAATACGTCTTTGTCAGACAGGTGTCAAGCGCCATCACACCTTGGTAAATCAGACATCACGCATGAATCTAGTCTTATCTTTTCCCCTCTTGGCTTCGAGGTTTGGGAAATAAATAACAGGGGAAATCGCATCAATCATTTCAGGACTGTATGGGGTGTCGGGGTGTCCTTAGGAAGGTCAATAATCTTTTCACCTATGTGAGACTTTATCAGATGGAGTCGAGAGCCCGAGATAAAAGCCCCTCGCGTTAACCTCCGCCGATTGGCAGCGCGTCTTCCTCGCACAAAGCGGCTCTTTAGCCGGACAAAGATACAGGGCCCAAGGTCACAATGGCACCGGGCGTCACAGCAGACAGACACCAGAGCATTACCTACCTACCGCCAAACAAGCTGTCAACACCAACTTTGTCAGCGAAAGGAGAAATCAACTGGCGGAGAGTGATAATGAATCTAATCCCCCCCACCCCTTCAACCCCTACCCAACACACATCCCCTTTAGCGCCCCCTGAATAGATTTGATATGTGCCCCCTGAAACCCGAGACAGGGAAATCAACGTTATCTTTTCAAGATACAATGGAGTAAGACAGAAGGAGGGGAGATGGGGGGGGAGCGAGGACTCACTTGAAATTCATCGTCTAGAGGCTCATTGATTTGAATGTCTAACACTTCGTCCTGGTAAATCCCGTCGCCCTCGGCCTGTTCTCCTGAGTATTCCATTTGGCCGTCTGGCATCTCCATGTCATTGGGCTGGCTGTACTCGTCCACGTACTCTCCCCCGTCCTGCTGGTAGCCCCCCTCTACATCTCCTAGGTCGACTGTGTAGTCTATGGGGTTCGCCTGCTGGTCAAATTCGCCTAGAGTAGCATTGAGGCTAACTCCCTGGCTGCTGAAAGGCAAAAACACACAATTACATAAGGTGTTCACTCACTGCTGTACAATGTAGAGAAAAACGGGGCAGTTCAAGAGGGTGCTACGAAATGAATGTCAAAACATAGTTTTCTTTGCCATATGTCATTATAAATGACATAGAATGAATCATTAGATTGTTCTCTACAATATTCTGCAGAGAACAATATAGGTTGTTCTCTACAGGGTTGACGAACGTTCATTTGATAAGAACGTTAATTTGCTGTGACCGTTGCTAGTTTAGACTGCGCCACTCTTGGTTGTATCTCCTCCAAATTTGGTGTTGTGAGGTGGTACCATTTGGAGGTGTTTCCGCTGATTGGACCAATCCAAAATCAACTTGATACCTTCGTCATTTTCACCTCCTGATCTTTGGCTTTCATTGCCTATATTGGCGATCAATCTACGTTGAGAGGGGTCGTTTCTATGGCGTTTTAAAGGGAAAGATTCAGAAATACACAATGAAAACAGGAACAGATTGTCTTCGCGGATGGTGGATATTGAAATTCAGTCTGTCAGCTTTGTAAATAAATATATATTTAGTCCCTATTTCGTTTTATGTTTCCACTCACGAACCTGCAGCCACTAGTTAGCTTGTCAGTTGACGTTCGAAGTTAGCGCCGTTCTGCCGCGGAGCAGTGCCACAGTGTTCTACTGAGTTGTGACCACTTTTTGATCATGCCTGTGATGACATTCCTTTCACTCTAAACATGCTAAATTCTCAGAGTACATCGTCATTAACTTTTGAACCATATATGGTAGAGACATGAGGGTTGGACTATTGTTTCTGACAGAATTTTCTATTAAACTGACATATTTGTATAAACCTTGAATTAATTAATCATTTTATGGGTGAACACCCTAAATTATAAACTAAGGAGACTGTAGCTCAAAAATGTTCATGTCAAGTGTCTATAGACTAAGTATGGAAATGCAATCAGCGCGATCAGACCACGTAGATACAATGAACTTACAAGTTTTGACCTTCTTCATCACTTTGCAGAAGGTCATCGTTCAATTCCTCATCTGACGCTTCTGAGGGATTCTAAAATCAAGAAAAACAACCCAGAACAGATCAGTATGTTCTATCTCATGTTATTCATTCCTTGCAAGCCCAGGCTTTGGATGGCAAGGTCGACTATAGTACAACTACTGAATATCAAACAAAAGTGAAGTGTTCTTTAATTTCTACAAACCACATCAGATTGAATGTGTAGGCCTATGTATGTTGGAATCAGATTGCTAATCTCACATATTTTAAGTAAATACTTGAATTAATAAAATAGTTCAAATAAACATGGGGGATCGCCTTCAGTCCAAAAGAATGCTTTATTCCCATGTGGTGAAGGCAATCTAGGCCTGTTAAGTGTGTTTTCACATATAGTCCTCTTTAAAAGAACCGATCTCAGTCTTCTTTAAAGTGAACTCCAGAAAAATAAAAACTCAGTTTACATTTGTTTTTACATTTTAGTCATTTAGCAGACGCTCTTATCCAGAGCGACTTACAGGAGCAATTAGGGTTAAGTGCCTTGCTCAAGGGCACATCGACAGATTTTTCACCTAGTCGGCTCGGTTCTCTTTGCAGTTCTCTTTGCATTCACACTGCCATTGCCTTTGAATGAGGACCCAACTCTTTTGCCAGTTCACATCACCTATTTTGTGGTCCGGGTCCTCTTTGCATTAACATTGCTATGTTTAGAAAGGAACCAAGAGATTTTTTCCAACATTCACTCAATGCACTCTGGGACAAGCCATTTAATCAAAATACGTTATTGGACAGCTAGATACACCTACTTACATTTTGGAAGCGAATAGATTGCATTTAGTTAAAAGATGCAACAATAACTTTTATCAGAAGATACTATTAACATGTAAATATTATTGGTAACATAATAAATATCTGCATAATAACTGCAGATTAAATAATGCTGTAATTGAAAATTGTACACCCAATGTCCTTTTAAGAGCTAGAATAGATTTTGTACCCTGTTGTGATTCTCACCAAATATGTTGTCTTCTCACACTACTCAAAACCCACAACCAAATAAACAGCTTATGAAGCGCTCCGAGCCTATAGATCACATATTGCAAACAAATAATCTCAAGTAAACCTCCACACTTACAGTGAGGGAAAAAAATATTTGATCCCCTGCTGATTTTGTACGTTTGCCCACTGACAAAGGCATGATCAGTCTATAATTTTAATGGTAGGTTTATTTGAACAGTGAGAGAGACAGAATAACATAAAAAAAATCCAGAAAAACGCATGTCAAAAATGTTATAAATTGATTTGCATTTTAATGAGGGAAATAAGTATTTGACCCCTCTGCAAAACATGACTTAGTACTTGGTGGTAAAACCCTTGTTGGCAATCACAGAGGTAAGACGTTTCTTGTAGTTGGCCACCAGGTTTGCACACATCTCAGGAGGGATTTTGTCCCACTCCTCTTTGCAGATCTTCTTCAAGTCATTAAGGTTTCGAGCCTGACGTTTGGCAACTCGAACCTTTAGCTCCCACCACAGATTTTCTATGGGATTAGGTCTGGAGACTGGCAAGGCCACTCCAGGACCTTAATGTGCTTTTTCTTGAGCTACTCCTTTGTTGCCTTGGCCGTGTGTTTTGGGTCATTGTCATGCTGGAATACCCATCCACAACCCATTTTCAATGCCCTGGCTGAGGGAAAGAGGTTCTCACCCAAGATTTGACGGTACATGGCCACGTCCATCGTCCCTTTGATGCGGTGAAGTTGTCCTGTCCCCTTAGCAGAAAAACACGCCCAAAGCATAATGTTTCCACCTCCATGTTTGACGGTGGGGATGGGGTTCTTGGGGTCATAGGCAGCATTCCTCCTCCTCCAAACACGGCAAGTTGAGTTGATGCCAAAGAGCTCGATTTTGGTCTCATCTGACCACAACACTTTCACCCAGTTCTCCTCTGAATCATTCAGATGTTCATTGGCAAACTTCAGACGAGCCTGTATATGTGCTTTCTTGAGCAGGGGGACCTTGCAGGTGCTGCAGGATTTCAGTCCTTCACGGCGTAGTGTGTTACCAATTGTTTTCTTGGTGACTATGGTCCCAGCTGCCTTGAGATCATTGACAAGATCCTCCCGTGTAGTTCTGGGCTGATTCCTCACCGTTCTCATGATCATTGCAACTCCATGAGGTGAGATCTTGCATGGAGCCCCAGGCCGAGGGAGATTGACAGTTCTTTTGTGTTTCTTCCATTTGCGAATAATCGCACCAACTGTTGTCACCTTCTCACCAAGCTGCTTGGCGATGGTCTTGTAGCCCATTCCAGCCTTGTGTAGGTCTACAATCTTGTCCCGGACATCCTTGGAGAGCTCTTTGGTCTTGGCCATGGTGGAGAGTTTGGAATCTGATTGATTGATTGCTTCTGTGGACAGGTGTCTTTTATACAAGTAACAAACTGAGATTAGGAGCACTCCCTTTAAGAGTGTGCTCCTAATCTCAGCTCGTTACCTGTATAAAAGACACGTGGGAGCCAGAAATCTTTCTGATTGAGAGGGGGTCAAATACTTATTTCTCTCATTAAAATGCAAATCAATTTATAACATTTTTGACATGCGTTTTTCTGGATTTTGTTGTTGTTATTCTGTCTCTCACTGTTCAAATAAACCTACCATTAAAATTATAGACTGATCATTTATTTGTCAGTGGGAAAACATACAAAATCAGCACGGGATTAAATACTTTTTTCCCTCACTGTAGGCTATTTGGGAATTTCTGTGCATTCTTGACAATCGGTAATCAGTATCCAAAAACAGCACAAGTTTTTTTTCCGCCAACCTGCACATCATCTTCTCTTTTTTGTGGAACCAACGTAAGGGTGTTTTCACACTTGGTCCCTTTCAGACAATTTTTGTGAACTCAGTGCGGTTCGCTTAATGTTTTATGCAGTGTGAACACTCCAAAGTAACTCAGGCCCCTCAAAAGAGCCCCCGAAGCTAAACTGAATTGAGACCATCTCAAGAGGTGGTCTGAGTTCGGTTCGCTTGAATTCCACGGTCCGGTTCCCTTTTTAAGGGCAATTTGAACATAAAGCTCCCCAGGTTCGCTTGTCATTATTCCAGTACCACACACTACTGCAACACCGTTTCCCCTGCCATAACCCTTCACATTGGTGCCACAAGAGAGAAGATGATGATGATGTGCAGGTTCGCAGAAAAAAACGTGTGCCGTTTTTGAATATTGATTAGCGATTGTCAAAAACGCACAGAAATTCCAAAGTGTGTGGTTTTTAGTTCAGATTATTTGTTTGCAATATGTGATATAATATAATAATATAATATAATAATTATAATATGCCATTTAGCAGACGCTTTTATCCAAAGCGACTTACAGTCATGTGTGCATACATTTTTACGTATGGGTGGTCTCGGGGATCGAACCCACTACCCTGGCGTTACAAGCGCCATGCTCTACCAATTGAGCTACAGAGGACCATAATAAGGACCATGATCTATAAGAGAGCTTCATAAGCCATTTATCCGATTGTAGGGTTTGAATAGTGTGAGAAGACAAAATGCACTATACATACAAAAGTATGTGGACACCTCTTCAAATTAGTGGATTCGGCTCTCTCAGCCACACCTGTTGCTGACAGGTGTATAAAACTTTGCGCACAGGCATGCAATCTCCATAGACAAACATTGGCAGTATAATGGCCTTACTGAAGAGCTCATTGACTTTCAACATGGCACCGTCCTAGGATGCCACCTTTCCAACAAGTCAGTTCGTCAAATGTTTGCCCTGCTAGAGCTGCCCGGGTCAAGAACTGTTCGTCAGGAGCTTCATGAAATGGATTTCCATGGCCGAGCAGCCACACACAAGCCTAAGATCACCATGTGCAATGCCAAGCATCGGCTGGAGTGGTGTAAAGCTCACTGCCATTGGACTCTGGAGCAGTGGAAACGCATTCTCTGGAGTAATGAATCACGCTTCATCATCTGGCAGTCCGACGGACAATTCTGGGTTTGGCAGATGCCAGGAGAACGCTACCTGCCCCAATGCATAGTGCCAACTGTAAAATTTGGTGGAGGAGGAATAATGGTCTGGGGCTGTTTTTCATGGTTCGGGCTAGGCCCCTTAGTTCCAGTGAAGGGAAATCTTAACGCTACAGCATACAATGACATTCTAGATGATTCTGTGCATCCAACTTTGTGGCAACAGTTTGGGGAAGGCCCTTTCCATTTTCAGCATGACAATGCCCCTGTGCACAAAGCGAGGTTCATACAGGAATGGTTTGTCGAGATCGGTGTGGAAGAACTTGACTGGCCTGCACAGAGCCCTGACCTCAACCCCATAGAATACTTTGGGATTAATTGGAACGCAGACTGCAAGCCAGGCCTAATCACCCCACGTCAGTGCCCAACCTCACTAATGCTTGTGGCTGAATGGAAGCAAGTCCCCAGAGCAATATTCCAACATCTAGCGGAAAACCTTCCCAGTAGAGTGGAGGCTGTTATAGCAGCAAAGGGGGGGCCAACTCCATATTAATGCCCATTTTTTTTGGAATGAGATGTTCGACGAGCAGGTGTCCACATACTTTTGGTCATGTAGTGTATTTGGTGAGAATCACAACATAGGGTACAAAATCTATTTTAGCTCTTAAAAAGGGCAGTAGCCTACATTGGGTGTACAATTTTCAATTACAGCATGATTGAATCTGCAGTTATTCTTCTGCTATTTATTCTGTTACCAATAATATGCATGTTAATAGTATCTTCTGATTACAATTAGTATGCCTCATCTTGTAATTAAATGCAATCTATTAGCTTCCAAAATGTAAGTAGGTATATCTAGCTGTCCAATAACACATTCTGATTAAATGGCTTGTCCCAGAGTGCATTGAGTGAATGTTGGGAAAATATCTTTGTTTCTTTCTAAACATAGCAATGTTAATGCAAAGAGGACTCAGACCACAAAATGAGTGAAGTGAACTGGCAAAAGAGTTGAGTCGTCATTCAAAGGCAATGGCAGTGTGAATACAAAGAGAACCGAGTTCTTTAACCTTTTTTTTTTTTTTTACCCTAGAGTTCACTTTAAAGAGGACAGATCGGTTCTTTTAAAGAGGACTATATGTTAAAAATAAAAACACTAAGAATTTTTGTTGCCCACTGTCCTTCCTCCTGGTTCACATCAATAAATGCCCCTGTGGTGGAGCCACCCGGCACAAGCCTACTGTTAAATGTAACATCACCGTGAGGTCTAACTCTATGGGATCAAGGCTAATTCACCTTTCCTACAGCTGGCAGGCTGCATTCTTAATATGTGTCATAGGTTAGCATGGCAGAGGCATCTATGAATGCTATGAAAGTAATCACAAACAGAGGAGACGGGGAGTCCTTTGTCTTACCTTTTTGGCTGTCAGCCAATCCTCATCGAGCAAATCACCCTCAATTTCACTGTAAGAGAAGAGATAAACCTAAATGCTAGGTATTGGTCTAGTCTCTATGTGGCTAGTCTAGACAGGATTCTTAACTGGAGCCTAAATTCTCATGAGCAAGGCCAGCTAATAGGCTAAATTGTGCACCAATAACACAACATGTTTACGATAAGCAGATGCCAATGTTCCACCAAATTTACACTAGACCCGTCTCTGCAAGGCCAGATTCTAGTGATACAAATGTTGTTCTCATAGGCTGCAGTCCCTATATTGTTCCTGGGTCATGTTCAGTTGGACCCAAACAGGAGCAAGTACTTTAAATGGAAGCTGTACCACCTCAATTTCTCTCCTACCAGGTATGCTCATAAATCTACTTAATATTCAGATCATAAGCTCATTATGTCGTCATATTGTTTCTTATATTGTTGTTGGGAAAATGGTTTTACAAATTACAATAGTATACTTTTGTATATACAGTACCACCCAGCTCTATTCATGAACAACCTTGGTAAAATGGGAAAAATATGTGGTGACATGGTGGCAAATTCTCCGCAAGAGATAGTCTCTGCCTAAAATCTATTTTAGGCCTATATTTTCTGCATTAGTTATGGGATTCATAGTTAAGAGTAAGGAACTACTGTACTAATATTAGGCTTGGGTGGTACACTGTATACAGTGGGGAAAAAAAGTATTTAGTCAGCCACCAATTGTGCAAGTTCTCCCACTTAAAAAGATGAGAGAGGCCTGTAATTTTCATCATAGGTACACGTCAACTATGACAGACAAATTGAGGAAAAACAATCCAGAAAATCACATTGTAGGATTTTTAATGAATTTATTTGCAAATCATGGTGGAAAATAAGTATTTGGTCACCTAAAAACAAGCAAGATTTCTGGCTCTCACAGACCTGTAACAACTTCTTTAAGAGGCTCCTCTGTCCTCCACTCGTTACCTGTATTAATGGCACCTGTTTGAACTTGTTATCAGTATAAAAGACACCTGTCCACAACCTCAAACAGTCACACTCCAAACTCCACTATGGCCAAGACCAAAGAGCTGTCAAAGGATACCAGAAACAAAATTGTAGACCTGCACCAGGCTGAGAAGACTGAATCTGCAATAGGTAAGTAGCTTGGTTTGAAGAAATCAACTGTGGGAGCAATTATAAGGAAATGGAAGACATACAAGACCACTGATAATCTCCCTCGATCTGGGGCTCCACGCAAGATCTCACCCCGTGGGGTCAAAATGATCACAAGAACGGTGAGCAAAAATCCCAGAACCACACGGGGGGGACCTAGTGAATGACCTGCAGAGAGTTGGGACCAAAGTAACAAAGCCTACCATCAGTAACACACTACGCCGCCAGGGACTCAAATCCTGCAGTGACAGACGTGTCCCCCTGCTTAAGCCAGTACATGTCCAGGCCCGTCTGAAGTTTGCTAGAGTGCATTTGGATGATCCAGAAGAGGATTGGGAGAATGTCATATGGTCAGATGAAACCAAAATAGAACATTTTGGTAAAAACTCAACTTGTCGTGTTTGGAGGACAAAGAATGCTGAGTTGCATCCAAAGAACACCATACCTACTGTGAAGCATGGGGGTGGAAACATCATGCTTTGGGGCTGTTTTTCTGCAAAGGGACAAGGACGACTGATCCGTGTAAAGGAAAGAATGAATTTGGCAATGTATCGTGAGATTTTGAGTGAAAACCTCCTTCCATCAGCAAGGGCATTGAAGATGAAACGTGGCTGGGTCTTTCAGCATGACAATGATCCCAAACACACCGCCCGGGCAACGAAGGAGTGGCTTCGTAAGAAGCATTTCAAGGTCCTGGAGTGGCCTAGCCAGTCTCCAGATCTCAACCCCATAGAAAATCTTTGGAGGGAGTTGAAAGTCCGTGTTGCCCAGCGACAGCCCCAAAACATCACTGCTCTAGAGGAGATCTGCATGGAGGAATGGGCCAAAATACCAGCAACAGTGTGTGAAAACCTTGTGAAGACTTACAGAAAACGTTTGACCTGTGTCATTGCCAACAAAGGGTATATAACAAAGTATTGAGAAACTTTTGTTATTGACCAAATACTTATTTTCCACCATAATTTGCAAATAAATTCATAAAAAATCCTACAATGTGATTTTCTGGATTTCTTTTTCTCATTTTGTCTGTCATAGTTGACGTGTACCTATGATAAAAATTACAGGCCTCTCTCATCTTTTTAAGTGGGAGAACTTGCACAATTGGTGGCTGACTAAATACTTTTTTCCCCCACTGTATACCGTATACCGGAGTATTTGGAAATAGCCACTGGATGGTTTTCAAGACAGTCAATACCGTTGAAACTATTTCTTTGAAAAAATATTTTTATCAATGTGAATATTTGTAGCTACTTTTTAAGTAAAGCCATCCAGGACCTCTATACCAGGCGGTGTCAGAGGAAGGCCCTCAAAATTGTCAAAGACTCCAGCCACCCTAGTCATAGACTGTTCTCTCTGCTACCGCACGGCAAGCGGTACCGGAGTGCCAAGTCTAGGTCCAAAAGACTTCTCAACAGCTTCTACCCCCAAGCCATAAGACTCCTGAACAGCTAATCATGGCTACCCGGACTATTTGCACTGCCCCCCCACCCCATCCTTTTACGCTGCTGCTACTCTGTTAATTATTGATGCATAGTCACTTTAACTCTACCCACATGTACATATTACTTCAACTAGCCGGTGCCCCCGCACTCTGCACCGGTACCCCCCTGTATATATAGCCTCCCTACTGTTATTTTATTTTACTTCTGCTCTTTTTTTGTTGTTGTTTATTTTTACTTTTTTTGTTAAAAAGAAATGCACTGTTGGTTAAGGGCTGTAAGTAAGCATTTCACTGTAATGTCTGCACCTGTTGTATTCGGCGCATGTGGCCAATAAAATTTGATTTGATTTTGATTTAAATACCTGCAGTCAACTTGTGCAATATGTTAGGAGATAAAGATCTCACTCTTCTTTTCACCTGTCACATAATTTTTTATTATAAAACTTACCAGTAGTCCCCAGTCAGGTGGTGTTTGTTTACAAGCACAGAACGACGAGAGACCAGAGCCTTGTGAGTCACTCACTGTTGTGCAGCCAGGTGATCAAGTTCCAGTATGGAATTCACAACTAAATGTTTGCCAGCTAGATATATTATAACTATTAAGTTAACAGTCTAAAATGTGCTAAATACTCTGCCATTGTGCATGTGGTTTGCTAATTTAGTAGCTAGTTAGCTAAGTGGTTAACTTCAGGCCAAAATAAATAAATAAATATCTTTAAAAATCTAGTTCGCTTGGATCAAGAGCCTTGCTGTCTAATATTTTTTTGTGCGTGCAGCAAACTGAGTAGCATTTTTTTTGTTACTTGTATAACTTTATGAGATGGGATGTCTGTCATACAAATAATAATAATAAATAATTTAGGTCAGAGACTATAAAATGTTCGCAATGCGCTCGTTAGCATTTAATTAGCATTTTCTATGGGATTGCACATGTACTTGTTAGCATTGCTAACCTTCGGATTACAATAGCGCCCCCTGTGTTCAGTGCCGGTTTTATCGAATATCCCAGTATGGCACAAGGTTGGTATGGAAGTATGACAATCTGGATACTGCCAAAGCCTAACTAATACAGCCTAATGTTAGAGGACAATCCTAAAACTGCCTGCAGTAAAGGGAAAAGAAGGAATGCAAAACGTTTGCTAAAGATTCAAGCATTCCCCATGACAGACAGTCATGTTACACCAAGCAGCAGATATACCTGTCTAAATCATCATCTTCGCCTCTCCTCCTGCGTGATCTCTCTGCACCTGGCTTATCATAATCTTCAAAGTCGTCATCTGAAAACAAAAAGACAAGGCTCTTAAATCTGTTTGCTGTCAGGGTCTTCAAAACCAGTCCTTGAGGGCCACAATGTTTGCACATCGTTGCTTTCTAATTGGCAAATTAAAACATGGGAAACCAGGTGTGAAGACTCTCTGGTCAATCAATAACATGAATTGATCAATTCAGTCCAGCAATTGAGGGGATTCGATTAATCTGGCCGGGCACCCGGGTAGGCGTGTCTTGCACCGGGTGAAAGTTGAATGTATTTGTTTTGGAAACCGGGCTAATTAGGCGGCAGGTAGCTTAGTGGTTAAGAGTGTTGTGCCAGTAACCAAAAGGTCGCTGGTTCTAATCCCTGAGCCGACTAGGTGAAAAATCTGTCGATGTGCCCTTGAGCAAGGCACTTAACCCTAATTGCGCCTGTATGTCGCTCTGGATAAGAGCGTCTGCTAAATGACTAAAATGTAAATGTAAGTCCCGGGCGAGGGCCAGGTGCCCCGTTCAAAGCCCATGGCTATGTCGGCAAAAAAAAAGAATTAAGCACGTGGAGTAATGAGTAGGATTCTGTGTTCACATGCAAAAGTGATTGCTTTTGATAAAAACGCTTTATCTGCCTTCCCAATGAAAACTAGTTTTAAAATTCAAACATATATTTTATAGAAAAGAGATGAATGTTTCTGGACGATGCACCATGCTGCCTTGTTGACAACATGGCTGAGCGGTGCAGACTACTGTTCAATTTGAGAAGGGCGCTCCTCCCTCACCGCTTTTGCCCGTTCACATCACAGGCCATAGACAGGTGCCCTGCGGCTCAGCATAATCGAATCCGCCAATTGATAACCCTAGTTGTTTCATCGTTCAGCGCGTTCCCCTGCTCAGACGTTGTATGCATCATCCAATGGTCACGTGCCACGTCATTGACTGTGCAGTCGGGCACCAGATTGCTATTGGTGCTTTTAATGCCATGTTCAAAACAACTGGGAACTCAGAACTCTCCGACATCAGTGCGTTCAAGACAAGACTGGGAAAAATTGTATGAACGGTCATCCAACTTGGGAACTTTGGCCTCTTTCTAGAGCTCCGACTTTCCGACCAGAAGATCACTTACGTCATGATTTGACCATGATCTGACCTCGTATTTTTCAGACTTCTCAGTTGTCTTGAACGCACCATAAAACAACTGGGAACTCCCCCCCAAAAAAACGAGGTCAAATCATCGACATCAGTGATCTTCAGGTCGGAAAGTTGGAGATCTAGAAAGATGCCAATGTTTCTGAGTTGGATGACCATTCAATACTTCTCCCCCTGCATAGCCTATAACATATGAGTCACGTTCCCCTGCTCCAACATTGCATGCATCAACCAATCGACTGACAGATTTTTTTTAACATATGTGGTTAGCCGATACATATGCCGCGTTCAAACCACTGGGAGCTCGGAACTCTTCGCCTTTAGTGTATTCAAACCAACTGGGAACTCGAAAAAAACGATCTCCGACTGGGAAAAATCGATTTCAACGGTAATCCATCTCGGGAACGAGTTCCCAGTTGTTTTGAACGCGGCAATAAAATACCTATCCTAGCGTAAGATCTGGCAGAGGAACGTGCCCAATTAATTCATTAATGACTGATGTGTGGTTAGCAAGCTACAACATTTTACTAACCAACAAAGGTTTATTTTAATAGTTCCAAGTAAGGTACTGTAATAAACCATTTTTTTTTTTAACCATAAACCATAGCGCGACACATAACTACCATGCCTGCTAGCTAGCTAACCAGCCAGGCACTGAGGCAGTGGAGCCAACGTCATACAGTTAGCTAGTTAAGTTACAGTTAGCATTTATTTGAATCCAGGAGAAAATAGCTAGCTATATGTTTAACTTATACGGTTATGCATGTAGTTATCGCATGCAGACACACTAGCAAGTTAACTTGCAATGACGTTATCAAAACAACCACAAAACATGGCGCAGCGAGCTAGCTTTCTAGCAAACGTTAGCTGGCTAGCTTACTGTGGACTTGGTTATAATTGGGCTTGAGATATCAGCATGCTAGACACCACCGTAACATGCACCTTCGAACTTTTGACCAATACACTCACTACACAGCATGAACTCGTATTGTGATGTATAGTTAGCTATAGATCTGTTTCTGTGAATTATTGTGTGTTAGGCCAATGATGCGGCCCAACACTTGCAAGCTGGTTAGCAAGCCCAAAGTCTACCGAAATAATTATGGTTAACATACCTCGGGGGCTGGCCGCCATTACGCAATACTGTTTCCTCAGTGTAAGTGAAATTCTATATAGTTGCAGAATACATTGAAATGTTTACTATTTTGTGTTTAAATCAAGCTAATGCTACAGCTAACGTTGTTTAGCACCATCGGCAGCGATTCAGAACATAAACATGGCTGAGTGAATGAGCTATGATGCATTCTGGGAAAGCATAAATGTTTCCCTAAAACCTGATCCGAAGTCAGATTATTTTACCTAGTATTTATCGAATCAATGGTGGATGTATGATGATAAACTGATCCTAGATCTGCTCTTTTGGTCAACTTCTTTCTGCACTTCATGAGACCCAACAACAAGTATGCAAGAGATCTAATTACATTTTTACATATTGCATGGAACCAGTGGTGTAAAGTAACTGAGTACAAATACTTTGGAGTACTACTTAAGTAGTTTTTTGGGGGTATCTGTACTTTACTTTACTATTTATATTTTTAACAACTTCTACTTTTACTCCACTTTTACTTGACTTATCAAGAGAACAAGTGGTCATCCATACTGCCTGTGATCTGGTGGACTCACTAAACACAAATGCTTCGTTTGTAAATTATGTTGATGTACCCATGGCTATCCGTAAAAAAAAAAAAACATTGTGCTTTCTGTTTTGCTTAATATATGGAATTTGAAATGATTTATAGCATTTTCTTTTACTTTTGATACTTAAGTATATTTTAAACCAGATTTTAGACTTTTACTCAAGTAGTATTCTATTGGGTCACTTTTACTTGAGTCATTTTCTAGGTATCTTTACTTTTACTAAAGTAATGCAATTTGGGTAATTTTTCCACCACCCCATCTTTTTACGCTGCTGCTACTCTGTTAATTATTTATGCATAGTCACTTTAACTCTACCCAAATGTACATATTACTTCAACTACCTCAACTAGCCGGTGCCCCCTTACATTGACTCTGCACCGGTACCCCCCTGTATATATAGCCTCCCTACTGTTATTTTATTTTACTTCTGCTCTTTTTTTCTCAACACTTTTTTCTTGTTTTATTCTACTTTTTTATTAAAAATAAATGCACTGTTGGTTAAGGGCTGTAAGTAAGCATTTCACTGTAATGTCTGCACCTGTTGTATTCGGCGCATGTGGCCAATAACATTTGATTTGATTTGATTTGATATACTGATTTTCTCAATAAGAGTAGGCGATAACATGAAATATATAATACATAGCTATACAATATCAGTCATTTGTCACACATACTGGCCCAATTTATCCCTTTCTTCATAGAGACCATCCTCTGGGATTGTGACTTGGATAGGAAACGGACGATGCTTATCAGTCTCACTGGCAGCTATAGGAATTAAGAGAGGGGAAATGTCACAAAAATCATTTGTGGATAATGGGTGTGTCACAATGATGTCACAGTGGATTGTGAATAAAAAGTGAACTATTCTTAACAAAGGACTCAGTCCCTTGGGAATAACTTGAGGTTATCAATCACTCTCAGATCTATTATTTAGGCCAGAAACTGACTGGTGTAAACATGACCAATGTAAATATTTTCTATTCTACTTGATGTTTTTAGATCAACAAATGCATATTTACATTTAGGTCTAGTCATTATGCAATTCCAGAACTGGAGTTAATCTTATTAAAGTTATTCAAGTCACTCCTTTGATATATACTTTTTTTTGTGTGTGGGGGGGGGTACCAAAGCCTTTCCAGTTAACGTAACAAAGGTTTTGGCATAGCATTCTTTTTTTCTGGTGTCCATTCTAAAGTCTGGAGTCCATTAAGCTCTGAAGAAGGAATCCAAGCAGTTGTCTCTCAGACTCTACAGCCAGACTTTGGAGCGACTGGTAAAGTCTAACCCCCAAATTCCTCTAGGGCTGACAAACGTCAACAAAGACCCCTAGAGACACCAAAGAGAGGTGAGCAGTGAAGTGAAGCCTCATTGTATTGGCTCATTATGGGATCCCGCAGTGAGGAAGAAGCCATTTTGTAGCACCACAAGGTCAATATCTGAAAGCCAGAGCGATGGAGGGGATCAGCCATGAGATGTTTAATGTCAGAAGGTGGAAAGGGACTTTCCTGGTAACTGACAGTCTGTAAATCCTAATGGACTGTGGGGATTGGGAGGATAAGATGTTGAGCTGGTGAATATTTTCCTATTTTCTTGTGGAGTGGTGTATTGATAAAATATACAATATTTTCCCTATATCTCAATGACTGTAATTTTCCTTAGCATGGCATGCCATTTATTTTGGTGTTTGGAAGGTAGGCTTACCTTCTGAACACACATTTTTGGACAACATGTCGCCAATAGTGTCTGTAAATAAAGTCTTTATGCATGCAAGTACAAAAGGAAATCCTCAAGCAGTGAACAATTGAGCTATTGTTATCAAGGATAGGGTTGTTATACAGTAAATAAGGAAATAACTGTCAGGGTGTCCAATGAACACAGAACAACATTAGCTGTCAGTAGTAACATGAGACCAATTTTGGTAAAGATAATGCTGTAAAACATGACTTGAAAATATGATAGATAGCCTATATATACGTTTCAGTTAATAATATAATTATTTAACTAATAAGTACTTTCATCATGCTCCAATCATTACATGTTTTACCATGTTTTTCTTATGATCAACATCATTGCTATGCATATTGATATTCATAATGGGGATACCATTTTATGAAATATTAACAACTGAACAGCTGCTTTTAAGATGCTGAGAGGTTGTATATACTCTCTCGATCCTGATTCTCTTTCCCAAGAATTGTGGGGTTATTTCCAATAACAAGTTGTGAGGAGAGCTGTCACATTCTATTACGATGCCCTGAATGATTCGGTGCCCTTTTCCCAATCCAGCGGTTTTCCATAACAATGCAATTTAAAGGGTGGAAAGCCTGAGGCGACAAGAATTTATCCTCTTCAGTTAACGGACAAAAGTTCTTCCCACAACAAACCTGCCCATATGTCTTGTATAGACCCACTTGACAAAGCTTCAACCTCATCTTTTTTTTTATTTATGTAAGCCATTTGTATGTACAGAGAACTAATCATTGTCAAAATAATATAAACCATCCTGAGAAAGCCCAATAGCATTGCAAAGAACCATGTAAGTGAAAGGATTCATTGTAACAGAACATTCCTCTATTGAGTTGTGTGAGATAACATACATACATAAGCCCTTTAAAATAAAAAGCATACAGTAGGACCTATCTATACCATAGAAATATAATCTCATTATAGTTCTGTGATCTACACACTGTCTACTCTGATCCCCTGAAAAATACAATGAAATTGTAATGTAGGCCTACGTGACAGGATAGGACCTTCATTTTGGTCCTTGTTTCCCAGGGGACCCTAAGTTGTGGTGAACATGTAAAAGTGCAGCCCTTAGACTTGTGCAGGTGAGAGCTTTTGTCCCTCAAGGTCATGTGTAGTCTGTGCGGTGCAAGTCTATTTCGGTGAGAGGGGGGGTTGTTGAGAAGATACAGTATGTTTATTTATTTGGATCAGTGCTTGTTTGTTTAAAATATTCAAATGATTGTGTGAAGTTATGGCACTGCAATAATGTTTGGAGTGTCAGATAGGGGTCCAAGCACAGTGAATCTGACCTACCTTAAGTGCAGATTTTTTTTTCTCACAATTTTTGGTCACTAGTGATCTTGGTCAGCAACTACTGAAGTCTGAAAGCACTGCAGCCTAGTACTGTAGGAAGTGAGAGACTTCCAGTGAAAGTAACAGATCTAAGCAATGATGATGTATACAATGAGTGTACAAAACATTAAGAACACCTTCCTAATATTGAGTTGCACCCCCTTTTGCCCTCAAAACAGCCTCAATTCGTCGGGGCACGGACTCTACAAGGTGTCAAAAGCGTTCCACACGGATGCTGGCCCATGTTGACTCCAATGTTTCCCACAGTTGTGTCAAGCTGGCTGGATGTCCTTTGGGTGGTGGAACATTCTTGATACACACAGGAAACTGTTGAGCGTGAAAAACCCAGCAGCGTTGCAGTTCTTGAAACCGGTGTGCCTGGCACCTACTACCATACTCAGCTCAAAGGCACTTCAATATTTTGTCCCCACTTGCTTCAAGATGTCCACCATTGTTCCTGTACCCAAGAAAGCAAAGGAACTCAACTAAATGACTATCGCCCCGTAGCACTCACTTCTGTCATCATGAAGTGCTTTGAGAGGCTAGTTAAGGATTATATCACCTCCACCTTACCTGACACCCTAGACCCACTTAAATTTGCATACCGCCCCAATAGATCCACAGACGATGCAATCGTCATTGCACTGCACACTGCGCTATCCCATCTGGACAAGAGGAATACCTATGTAAGAATGCTGTTCATTGACTACAGCTCAGCCTTCAACACCATAGTACCCTCCAAGCTCATCATTAAACTCTGGGCCCTGGGTCTGAACCCCGCCCTGTGCAACTGGGTCCTGGACTTCCTGACGAGCCGCCTCCAGGTGGTGAAGGTAGGAAACAACACCTCCACTATGCTGATCCTCAACACAGGGGCCCCACAAGGGTCGAGCTCAGCCCCCTCCTGTACTCCCTGTTTACCCATGACTGCGTGGCCAAGCACGCTTCCAACTCAATCATCAAGTTTGCAGACGACACAACAGTAGTAGGCCTGATTACCAACAATGACGAGACAGCCTACAGGGAGGAGATGAGGGCCCTGGCGGAGTGGTGCCAGGAAAATAACCTCTCTCTCAACGTCAACAAAATGAAGGAGCTGATTGTGGACTTCAGGAGTCAGCAGAGGAAGCAGCCCCCTATCCACATCGACGGGACCGCAGTGGAGAAGGTGAAAAGCTTAAAGTTCCTCAGCGTACACATCACTGACAATCTGAAATGGTCCACCCACACAGACAGTGTGGTGAAGAGGTGGCAACAGCGCCTCTTCAACTTCAGGAGGCTGAAGAAATACATCTTGGCCCCTAAGACCATCACAAACTTTTACAGATGCACCATTGAGAGCATCCTGTTTGGCTGTATAACCGCCTGGTACGGCAACTGCACTGCCCGCAACTGCAGGGCTCTCCAGAGGGTGGTGTGGTCTGCCCAACGCATCACTGCGGACACACTGCCTGCCCTCCAGGACACCTACAACACCCGATGTCACAGGAAGGCCAAAAAGATCATCAAGGACATCAACCACCCGAGCCACAGTCTGTTCACCCCACTATCATCCATAAGGTGAGGTCAGTACAGGTGCATCAAAGCTGGGACAGAGAGACTGAAAAACAGCTTCCATCTCAAGGCCATCAGACTGTTAAATAGCAATCACTAGCCGGCCTCCACCCAGTACCCTGCCCTGAACTTAGTCACTGTCACTAGCCGGCTACCACCCGGTTACTCAACCCTGCACCTTAGAGGCTGCTGCCCTATGTACATAGACATGGAATCACTGGTCACTTTAATAATGGGACACTGGTCACATTAACAATGTTTACATACTGTTTTACTCATTTCATATGTATATACTGTATTCCACTGTATTCTAGTCAATGCCACTCCGACATTGCTCGTCCTAATATTTTTATATTTCATTGATTCCATTATTTTACTTTAGATTTGTGTGTATTGTTGTGAATTGTTAGATACTACTGCACTGTTGGAGCATTTCCCTACTCCCGCAATAGCATATGCTAAATATGTGAATGCGATCAATAACATTTGATTTTGATTTGTCCACTCACCCTCTGAATGGCACACATACACAATCCATGTCTCAATTGTTTCAAGGCTTAAAAATCTGTGACGTTCTGGCTCCGGGACTCTTAGTAGTGAGCCAGGGTTGTCATTTTCATTTGGGTGTAGTTCTATGTGGGATCTAGTTGTTTCATTTCTATGTTTGGTTTTGATGTTGATTTAGTCATATGACTCCCAATCGGAGGTAACGAGTGTCAGCTGTCGGCTCGTTATCTCTGATTGGGAGCCATATTTATACTGTGTGGTTTCGCCTTGGTTTTGTGGGTTTTTGTTTCCTTGTTGCTGTTAGTCATTATCAGTATTGAACTTCACTTTCGTCATATTTGGTTTGTTGTTTTGATCGTGGTTTCTTTATAATAAAGTCTACGATGTTCGCTCAACACGCTGCGTATTGGTCCGTTTCCTCAGACGATCGTGACAGAAAAACCCACCATAAAAGGACCAAGCAGCGCGTCCAGGAGCAAAGGGTCTGGACATGGGAGGAACTGTTGGACGGTAAAGGGTCCTGGACTTGGGAGGAGATCCTGGATGGTATGGATCGCCGACCATGGAACGAGACGGTGGAGAGGCGACGGCGAGAGGAGCAACGGCATCGGCAGGGCCATCGTCGGAAGGACGGGAGGCAACCCCAAACATTTTTTTGGGGGGGGCACATGGCTTGGGCGGCTGGGCAGCAGGAGGCTGCCACAGGGAGAAAAGGAGAGAAGGCTAACGGAGTACGGGAGCCATTGGCGAGTAGAGGGAGGGAAGTGTGTGTGGCACGGCGTGAAAGACTGATGTGTGTTGCCAGTCCGGTCCGGCCCGTTCCTGATCCTCGGTTGAGGCCAGTGGTGTGTGTTCCGGTACGGACCGGCCTGTTCCTACTCCAAGCACCAGGTCCACGGTGTGCTACGCCAGCCCGGCCCGGCCTGTTCCGGCCACTCGCACCAGGGATGCGGTGCGCGTCGCCAGCCCAGCCCAGCCCGGCCTGTTCCTGCTCTACGCACCAGGGATAGGGTGCGCTTCGCCAGCCCGGCCCGGCCTGTTCCGGCCACTCGCACCAGGGATACGGTGCGCGTCGCCAGCTCAGCCCGGCCTGTTCCTACTCCACGCACCAGGGATACGGTGCGCGTCGCCAGCCCAGCCCGGCCTGTTCCTACTCCACGCACCAGGGATACGGTGCGCCGCCAGCCCGGCCCGGCCTGTTCCGGCCTCTCGCACCAGAGATACGGTGCGCGTCGCCAGCCCAGCCCGGCCTGTTCCTGCTCTCCGCACTAGGCCTTATGTGCGTCCCCAGGGTCCAGCATGCCCTGTTGCTGCTCTCCGCACTAGGCCTTATGTGCGTCCCCAGGGCCAAGCATGCCCTGTTGCTGCTTCCCGCACTAGCCCTGAGATGCGTGTCCTCAGCCCGGTACCTCCAGTTCCGGCACCACGCATCAGGCCTACGGTGCGTCCCCCAGGGCCAAGCATGCCCTGTTGCTTCTCCCCGCACTAGCCCTGAGATGCGTGTCCTCAGCCCGGTACCTCCAGTTCCGGCACCACGCATCAGGCCTACGGTGCGTCCCCAGGGCCAAGCATGCCCTGTTGCTTCTCCCCGCACTAGCCCTGAGATGCGTGTCCTCAGCCCGGTACCTCCAGTTCCGGCACCACGCACCAGGCCTACGGTGCGCCTCAGACGGCCAGAGTCTGCCGTCTGCCCAACGGGACCTGAACTGTCCGTCTGCCCAACGCCGTCTGAACTGCCCGTCTGCCCAACGGGCGCCTGAACTGCCCGTCTGCCCAACGCCGTCTGAACTGTCCGTCTGCCCAACGCCGTCTGAACTGCCCGTCTGTACTGAGCCTGCAAAGCCGCCCGTCTGCCATGAGCCTTCAGAGCCGTCCGCCAGACCCGGGAGCCGCTAGAGCTCTCCGCCAGACAGGATCAGCCAGAGCCTTCCGCCAGACAGGATCAGCCAGAGCCTTCCGCCAGACAGGATCAGCCAGAGCCTTCCGCCAGACAGGATCAGCCAGAGCCTTCCGCCAGACAGGATCAGCCAGAGCCTTCGCCAGACAGGAGCAGCCAGAGCCTTCCGTCAGACCGGATCAGCCAGAGCCTTCCGCCAGCCAGGAGCAGCCAGAGCCTTCCGCCAGACGGGGATCAGCCAGAGCCTTCCGCCAGCCATGAGCAGCCAGATCCGTCAGCCAGCCATGAGCAGCCAGATCCGTCAGCCAGCCATGAGCAGCCAGATCCGTCAGCCAGCCATGAGCCGTCCAGCCAGGATCCGCCAGAGCCGTCCAGCCAGGATCCGCCAGAGCCGTCCAGCCAGGATCCGCCAGAGCCAGCCAGCCAGGATCCGCCATTTAGTCAGGTGCTGCCCCCTTAGTCCAGTGCTGCCCCTTAGTCCAGTGCTGCCCCTTAGTCCGGTGCTGTCCCTCAGCCTGGTGCTGCCTCTTAGTCCGGTGCTGCCCCTTAATCCAGGTGGGTTTAAGTGGAGGGTGGTCATTGGGAGGAGGTTAAGAAAGCGGGTAGTAACTATAGTGGGGTGGTGGTCAAGCCCGAGCCGGAACCGCCTCCGGGGAGCAACACCCACCCAGCCCTCCCCTATTGTGGGGTTGTGAGGCGCGGTCGCAGTCCGCGCCTTTAGGGGGTACTGTGACGTTCTGGCTCCGGGACTCTTAGTAGTGAGCCAGGGTTGTCATTTTCATTTGGGTGTAGTTCTATGTGGGATCTAGTTGTTTCATTTCTATGTTTGGTTTTGATGTTGATTTAGTCATATGACTCCCAATCGGAGGTAACGAGTGTCAGCTGTCGGCTCGTTATCTCTGATTGGGAGCCATATTTATACTGTGTGGTTTCACCTTGGTTTTGTGGGTTTTTGTTTCCTTGTTGCTGTTAGTCATTATCAGTATTGAACTTCACTTTCGTCATATTTGGTTTGTTGTTTTGATCGTGGTTTCTTTATAATAAAGTCTACGATGTTCGCTCAACACGCTGCGTATTGGTCCGTTTCCTCAGACGATCGTGACAAAATCCTTCCTTAACCTGTCTCCTCCCCTTTATCTACACGGATTGAATTGGATTTAACAAGTGACATAAATAAGGGATCGTAGCTTTCACCTGGATTCACCTGGTCAGTCTATGTCATGGAAAGAGCAGGTGTTCCTAATGTTTTGTACACTTAGTGTATACACCCTGGAT
The DNA here is from genome assembly GCF_020615455.1 of Coregonus clupeaformis. Classification (NCBI taxonomy): domain Eukaryota; kingdom Metazoa; phylum Chordata; class Actinopteri; order Salmoniformes; family Salmonidae; genus Coregonus; species Coregonus clupeaformis. Next base: position 29,975,738 of record NC_059225.1, read on the forward strand.
TGCTGATGCTATGTATTGGCCAATGAGGGGCTTTGAAGCCACAAGTCAGCCATATTGGCACTCCCCAGAAGGAGCAGTCATCCATAGGAATGAATGGAATTCTACAGTATTTCAATTAAAATCAAGGACAGAATTACATGTATTTAAGTATTTTTTGTTGTTGTAGTGGGCACAATAAGATTAGTACTGTATAAAAATATCTACTTTAAGGAAAATGTTTTTATATTTATTTTTATTTGTATGTTTAGCTCACATAATGTAATTTAAAAGTATGCATTAAGTTGTCTGTAATATAATATATGTGGCAAAAACGAATGTAGACATTAAAGCTGGGATCCGCGAAATGTGAAATAGTGCCACTGGTCGACCCAGGCGCATTTGTTATTGTTTTTTGATTTTGAAAAGGAGGAGCTGAGCATCCAGCAACGTAATAAAACAAAGTTGTAGTACATACTCCGCTGTTCTATCGCGCGTGCAATGATGTCCGAGGGAATAAAACAGTGTTCGTTGTTTCAAGTAACGACTTTGTTATTGTAATATCGCAGACGGACTTGGCAGTTTCACCGCAACGGATTCCAACTTTAATAAATGCATTTCTATAGCTTCAAAACTTTATTTTTTATTTTTACAATGGGGGAGTACCAAAATGGAGGTGCGGTCCCTTTAAAACAGCGCCCCCCATGTAAGTCATCTAGTGTATATATAAATAATTGGATCTAAGTTGTGTCAATGTGTTTTACTGTGAACCTGTTTCGCTTTCAAACAAGCAAACCTAAACATTTATCCTTTAATAAATAAACTTTGCTTGTTTTTTTATGTCCGCCTTTGACTGTTTCACTATAAACGGGCCTAGAACCTGTGACTTTGAATAGATGTTACTTACACATTGGGCCACACATAAAACAAAACCATCACAGCATCAGGCAATTGTTAGGAGCCAAACAGCTTCTACAAAAACTGAAACAAATCAAATCAATATGTCAGGGTCAGGATGTCCTGGGACACCCTCTATTGGGATTGTCAAGAATAAAATGTTTACCTTCATGATAAGCTGTGTGTGAAAGTATGTTACAGAATTCAAAACTGTGTTGAGAAAAATGGGTCTGTCTGCTGGCTGAATTATTGCATATAACATTTGCATTACGCCTACATAAACCTATCAGTTGTGGATTCATTCCGTATAGGTGCACTACATTGACAAATCTACAAGACACTTTATTTCACAAAAGATGCGCTAAGTGCTTTGACAGTTTTCACATTCATGCTATTTTCAAGTTCCCAGAATATTTATTAATTTCCACTCCCAGCATGTGGGCACCAGGGTTATCACTATGGCCTTTTGTCATTGGATGCCAGGTTCAGATTCACAATGCCATTGGCTCTCTGGCTGTCAGTCTGAAATGTTGCTGATTTTTGCGCGGGTCGTGAACGCGCAACACAGACAGGCACGTAACTGCTCTGAGACTGTCTGGAGTCTGTCTGAAACTGATAAAATTGGAGATGGAGTTAAGGCTCTAGCTATGTAAATTGATAAGAAATCATGAATTCGAAATGGGAATTTACAGTCACTCAACAATGCTAGCGATTGAATTACGACGCAATACAAATCAATATTTAGGCTCACGCTTTGAAAGTTTTTTCAATGTTTCACATCAGACAATTCATTATGTACAGGTAAGACTGCAGTCTGTAGAGCGTGATACTATTTTATACAAGCTTACTAAATGCTATCATTCATTGCTGTTAAAAAATGTATATGTTATTATGATAAAGAATTGGAAATGTGTTATTGTAACATAAAAGTAACCAACATTACATGCTGTTTAAGTTGACGTCATTGCTGTTAATTCGTTGATATAACGCTGCATGCGTTATGTGATGTGAATGATGCTCTGTACAGACATACGCAATTGTTGCTTTTGGGAATATGTAGCCTACCTAACCCCCATTCTTCGTCCTGAAGCCTACTTTGTGTAGGCTACTTTGTGAAGATGCGCAGGCGACGCACCTTTGCTCACGTGAATACCGTTATTCTTAACCCTTTGAGCACCTCAAGAGAGTGGCGCGTACCTGTTGAGCATCTTCAGAGGATGATGATGATGGCCTTTATTTGTATTTTTTATTATCAGTGTGATATACCCTAATGTTACGCCAAACTAGCATATTAGTCATTTGTTGTTTTTGGATGAAGAAACATTTACAACTTTGAATACATTTTAATTAATTTAGTGTAGCTGCACTGAGAGCGTGCATTTGACCACAAGAGCCATTGTTGGCAAGTAGAAAATTAGTTTGTTTTCTAGTGTGCTCTTACCCCGCAGGTATGATCTTCCTCGGTCCTGAAAAGAAGCCTATCTGCTGAAGATTAAGCGTAATGCGTAACTTCAATGGAGCAGTTATTTGAAAGGTTGGTTCTGGTTGAAAAGTAAATAAGAGGTATTGTAAAAATGGCGTCTACCTGTTTAGGTAAGACAGGATAGCACGTGAGATAGGCCTAACCCAAAAAGTAAATTCTAGCTATTGCTCAAAGAGATCTTAGTCATGGATTGGAAGTTGGAACTGTGTGACAACATGAGGTACAGTTAGGGCTTTTCTTTATTCACACAGTCAAAGTATATAGGTCGCAAATTGTTACTTCAGGTAGGGAGGACCATGTAGCCCTGAAGATGAACCAAAACGTCACAAGTCTCAGGCAGAAGGTTTAGACTTTTTGTCTACTGCACCTCTCAAAGGTGGTTGGTTACTGGCCATTCACTGGATATGGCATAGGACACTAGAATTAGTCGTTTTTTTGTTGAAGAGAAGCCATTCAAAAGGGTTGTATAAGAGAAAAAACTAATTGTGTAGCCTGAAACGTTTACATGGTAGATTTTTCCATTACACATACAATTCACTTCTACGAAATTGTCTTTAGATACAAAGGTTCTCTATCCATTTTTGTTTTTGTTGCCACAGTCAGAGATTCATCTTTGCATGTGGAATAGACATTTTTGCTTCGTCTTGTAGTTGTATGAAGGCACTAGTCTGATCTGACAGGGCAAGATGGCGGCTGTTGAACTCTCAAAGCATTGTTATTTTCCATCCCCTATTGATTCTTTGGCTAGTTGATGAATGTGATGAGACAAATCTTGGACGGAATAGTATAACACAGTGCGGTTATCCGTGTTAGATCAGAGAAATCATTGATTTATTTGGTACTGCTAAATGTAAAGTGAGCTTTCATTGCGCCAAAACTTATTTTAGTTTATGTGTTAATTTAACAATTTTTCTGGGCATTGTTATCCTATATTTTGCCTACATTACCCCTGTTGTTAATATGCATATTATATGAATTATCTCAGTGTCTGGGTTTGTTTCAGCAAAAATATCCATAGTATTCAGTCTCACGCCTCTCGTCGTCACAGTAGAAGGGAGTGAAAGAGTTCAGAAAATGAGCAGGACAGCCTGGAACATTGAGATCTTGCAGACACACCCATCACCATTTTTCTCATGGCACAAAATGGCTCATGTCATAATGGTTTGACATAACCAATGCATGTGATAGACAAGTCATTGATGCAGACTCTTTGACATGACAAATGTGGTTAATGGACACACGATCTCAAAGCCTACATTTAATACAGTAAAAACGGTGTAAAAACCACAAATGATCAGAATGAGTTCTAATGACTAGCTAATGATGTACAGTAGTATACCTCTAGAGCTCTTCTTTAGATAGGCCTAATCAGAGAGATCCTGATAAATGCAAGGCCTCTTTGGGTGCTGTTCAACGGCCCTCGGGGTGCAGTCTGACAGTGCATGTTATTTTCGCTCGGTGGCTCTGTGATGTTTATCTGTGATTCTTATCAGTGACCGGCCTGGACAGATCACTTAATTATCACCTGTTAAAGCTTGCTTTGTGTATCTGCTGTCAGACCTTGTCCTCACTGAGCCCTCATCATACTCCTTAATGGTTTTTGAGAGGTTTTAGATCGTTTTCAATGTAGCCTAACTTGGGAAGTGTGCAGCCACGCTTAAACATGCCGGCTCCTTTGATCTTTGCAGGTGTGTCCCTAACCTGACCTGTAATGGTTGACATGTACGAAATTCCAATTGCAATTAGAGAGGGAGAAAAAAAATGCTAACTGTGCTCATGTTGCTATTAGTCTGTCTGCAAGCATTTTCATGACGGTCCAGCGGAGCTGGTATAAATTCAAAACTACACAATTTGTGTACGATGACAATGTAATATAATAGACCTCCTTTGGGAAATCCGTGCCATGCTCTTCAACATATATATATATATATATATATATATATATATATATATTCAATTATGACTTATTTTTTTGGTAGCACTTTACTGAAAGCGGACCGGTACATTATGCAGTTATAATGCTTAAGAAAATGTCAGTGGCACTTAAAATAGGCTCTGTCCTTAATTTAATGTGTCCTTAATCCTATGTCTTTGTTTACAGGGGGCCCTTATGACACCTTGAACCCTGTCTGTAGTGGTGACACTTTTCCAGGGCTGATGGTAAGATTCTTGTTGACCTGTTCGCTAAAGCACATTTGGGCATGTTGCAAGGAGAGAAGAGCAATGCTAGGAATGCTATAAGGTTTTGGGTAAAGAGAGCAAGTGTTATCGCCTTGGGGGAACATGAGTTTGCTGCACAGACTAATATGAACAGAAAATGAGTAGCAGCTTGCATCGTCAAATCTGATATGATGCTGAGAAATGGCACACTGCATTCAGCTCTGCAGTCCAATCATTTTCAGCAATCTTTTCTAATAAACTCAGATCCTTGATCTCTTCATAAGATAATAAAAAAATGTGGATCTGAAATCTGATAACTTTTCACCAGAGGCTTTTAGCTGGGAAAAAATACTGACGTATATCTCAGAATCATTTTACTGCTCTGCTATTGGTTCCCTTTTGCTTGCCTCACTGTAGTGGCCGAAGTCACGATTTATGGTCTAGCCTCATGGAAATGCCCAGAGAGAATGTGGTTCATCTTGCATGTAAAGCCGTTTGATATTTTATTTAAACATGTCTTGGGGTGTCTCTGTGTCCATACGATATATTACTGTAGGTTAAGTTCGGTCATTTAATCTTTTAGCAGTGCACCGTACAACAGCGACACCAGCCAATGCTGCTTTCTAAATGGCTGGTTTGTTTTTCCTATCCTGACTACGTAATGACGCTGCACTCTGGAAACAGGGCGTTTCCTTTGACATTGGTCTGGCATATTTTTTAAACAAGGCTCAAGGCATTCGCTGTATTTTAAGGGGTCTCCTGGCAGTCTGCCAGAATGTGGGCCCACTTGCCTCTTCCCCAATGGCTGCACAAGATCATGACTCTTTGCACAGCTGTACTCTTTGCTGGTCTTAGCTGTTGAAAGCTCAAGGCGAGCAGCCTCCATTTTATGCTAGTGGAAGGGGTAGAGTTTGCTGTTCAATGTAGCTACTGGAACAGGCTAATTGAAAATGCAGCGTGTAATCAGGAATCAGAACAATTTGTACTAAAATACTATATGCAACTGAACAATGTTACATTGTCAGTGAGTGAACCAATACAAGAGGGGTCCCTGAACATGGATTGATGTTTATGGAATTATTGGATTTTAGATTGAGACGGGGAACCATTAACTTTTTATTGGGTATCCCCAACGGTTTCTCGTCAATCTACATACAATTTTATCACATACATTTATCAGTTTGTCAAATAAAATAAAATAAAATGGTTGACTGTCCTCGACAGTTACTGTATATTATTTTACATTTGACCGCGATCCAACTTGTCCTATGATGAAACATTTATTGAAATGTATAAAATAAATGTTTATATAAAATACAAATATTTCGCAATATAAAGAAATACATATAGTTTTCTGTTTTCCGTTTAATTTCAACTGGTTATCTGTTGTTTTGTTATGTCCTAAAATAAACATTTAACCGTGATAAATACAGATAGTGGGAAATATGTAGGCCTATATATTCCCTCATTTCAAAAACGTACCATATCGTGTTATCTTTAGTATCAAATATTATCAGATGGTGCTTCTATAATACATATAAAGGATATATTAAAAATAGTAGATTTGCAAACAAATATATTATTCACTTTTTCGTGAACTTGGAAGAATTGCAATCAAATTAGATTTACACAAATAAGGATACATACCACATTGTATAATATTGACTGATTATTGTAAAATATGATAGAATGATTATTTGATAGAGGAAGTGTACGTTACGTGACAAATTAATATCTTAGTATTTTATTAAATTTTTTGGCAATTTCACGTCGTTATTTGGCTGGTTTTTAAACAAAAGTTACAAAACTATTTTGTACCGTACATAGTTTGAGGTCTAATATTGTATCTTTTGTATCATTTTGTGTAACCCATTGAAATACTTATTGCGATTGTACATCCATCATTACTGCAAAACTCAAAACGGTATATATGGGGATATTATGAATATTATTTTGCAATAAAGGTAACTTTAAGCTAATGTTTCAATCAATTATTATACTATAATAGACTGGATGTTATATGAGGAATTAATTAACAAATAAACTCACCCCCTGAAGTGGACATTCGCAACTAAACCTTTAAACCTATAAGACTATATGGTGTTGGTCTTCGGGTTCATTAGGTTTTGGAATAATATTTGATGTTTTATACTCGCCCGCGTAATTTTTTAATTGCTTGGATTCACATTCACTTGTAATACGTTTTGCCAACATGCTTTTGAACAATCAAATAATTATCAGGTCTTAAAGAGTTTTTCCTCTGTATAACTGAGAGAAAAAAATACTATACCAAAGAGAACCTAGAAACGGTAAATGTCCTTACATTTAAATGTCTCTCTCTGTCCTGTGTATAGTGTGGTTGAAAGTATTTAACATGTTCCCATATAGTAAAAACTGTAGCTACAAACTCCACGCATGACGAGTGACTTAATCTTTTGAATTGTGGGGTGTAGATGACTGGTGCCTCTTACTTTCACGCTCTGAATGCTGGTCTTGGTCTACTGTAAAAAAATATATACCACATAACACAAGAATGTTTGTCAGTGACGCGTTGAGCTGCCATGCTACTCCCTCGTCACAAAGGTAGAAAGAGTGAAAGAGGACTGTGGGTTTGTGTGTGTGTTGTGGTGTGGAGGGTGGTTTTAGGGGGGGCTTTGAGGGTTGGTGGGGGTGTAGGGGAATCAAGCTTTAGCTTAATGTCAGGTTGTCTGCACTATAGTCCTGGATTTTCACTGTTCTCTCAAACTTCTTGACCTTTGGGGTGAGACAAAGCGAAGCCCAATATAGTTGAGCTGAGTTTTGTGCCGTGAGATTTCTGGGGTACATTGGGGTTTGGAACACATGGGATTAGATTCATCTACATTTTCTATTTGCTAATGACCCCAGCAAGCATTAGAGATAATTTGACATTGATGGTTGTGGCTGAAGTATTACATAACAACCAAAAACATCAAGATCTCCCAAAGTTTTAAATAAGGCACTGCATGACTGAGCTTTAGTAAAATTAGTGAAAATATATATTTCTGTACTGTACAAGCATAGAATAAAGGCTGCTTAGTTAAAAGTTAATTCTGCTGAAGAATAGTATTACTTTATTTTGTGATACTCTTATTATTATGAATACTCTGAGGTTCTAAGTAAGTTATGACAGGGTTGGCCGTGTTAAAAAAAGAACATGAGTATTACCTTCTAAGCATCTGCGATAGTCGAAAAGTGTGTTTGTTTCGATGTAAGAAAATGTGTTTTGTAGTTTAAGATAACAGTCTAGCTACCATTTAGCAGATTCTCTAATCCAGAGTGACTTTCAATAAGTACAAGTACAGTAGCCTTGTCTTTACTGTTGTCTAAAGGGCTATCCATATAGGGCTATGGGTATGAAGAAAATACATGTCCCCTGACCTTATATTAGCATTTGTTTGTGTTTCTTGTCCAAATCATCCCAACCTGTGTACAATTTATTGCCTAGCTCAATAGTTACTTTAAGATGACATGAAACGCAAAAAATATTTAATATCAGGGATATTTATTTTATTTGGGGGGTGGGTGCTAAAAAGTAAGCATTTGGAGACACTGGTCAGGTAAACAAAACCAAAGCCAGGATTGTGTCTTGTCCATAAACTGCTCACATGGTACATTTTTGTAATTTGAGTGAACTATCCATTTTTAAGGTCTTGATATCTAGCACACTTTGTTACTCAATGTTTCTTCTGATATTTAAGGAGACATTGTAATAGACGTGGCAATGAAGACATTGTAATAATGCTGTGTCATGATTGTACAGTACAGTACACATTTCACACAACTCATCCTTTCAAGTCTGGTTTATGTGTACCAGGATCCTGTGCGAACTTCTCAGCCATAAAGCCTAGCTTGACCAGGATGTGCTTTCTCCTCACAAACTAATTCTAGAATTGATCAAGCTGTCTTGAAAGTTGTCTGCATGAGCCCCCTGTATGTCTGGGACAGGCAGAACTTTGGTTACTGGCAGTTCAAAATAAAGTCAAAGGACAAGGTTAAGACAATGATGAATGTCTTGGAGTCATCGAAGGTGCACTTTTGACTAAGTCCGTATTTGAAGTGGTGGCAAAGGTAGCCTAGGAAAGATTAGCGGGACAAAAAAATCAATGCCAATGAAAACATGGGAGTAAACAACAGATTACACTCCTAGAAAAAAAGGTGCTACCTAGAACCTAGAAGGGTTCTTCGGCTGTCCCCATAGGAGAACCATTTGAAGAACCTTTGTTGGTTCCAGAGTAGAACCCATTTGGTTGCAAGTAGAATCATTTTGGGTTCCATGTACTGTGGGACCCTTTCCACAGAGGGTTCTACATGGAACCCAAAATGGTTCTACCTGGAACCAAACACATTTTTACCTGGAAACAAAAAGGGTTCTCCTATGGGGACAGCCAAATAACCATTTTGGAACCCATTTTTTGAAGAGTGTACTAATGGAAGTACAGTTTTGAACATATAGTAGGTGAATGGTTCTGTGAGCATGTCAAGTGGACTGTTTGGTTTTTGTTTGCGAGCTGTTTATTTTGAATGGTAACTAAGTGAATGGTTTGTTTCAGATGTTGACTGCGGTGCTCAGTGTGAATGCTAAGTGCTTTCCCATGTTCCACTGTTCTAGATGCAGCTGCTAGTTTTAGGATGTGCATACAATAGCATGTTATTTTCCACCCAGCTGCTAACAATGACAGCTCCAGCAATTTCCCCTGTTTTCATTTGACTGCAAATCCTTCAGCCACTGCCTTTTACATGGGGTTTACTCATCTATAAAACTCTCCATAACACTTATGAAAAAGCGGTAGGGGTGGGTGAGCAATGTCTGACTTCTGACTGCAACCCCTAGCCTAGAAGACTGCCCTTACAGAAAAAACACATTCATTTCACATGATCACATGTGATCTTATGTGAAGTTAATGTAACAACATGTAAAAGCAACGTGATAAAATGAAACTACACACGTGAAAACATCTGAGCACGTGAAAACATGAACTCATGTCAAATAAATGTGACAACATGGGGATGCAAAATTTCAACATGTGATGCCATGAAACTACACATGATAACATTTGAACGTTTTTCACGTGAAAGTGCAGATTCGATTTTCACATATCTATTTCAAATGTGAAAATGCACATTTCACGTGTTTTGTTTTGTAAGGGAAGTAATGAAATGGTATGGGGGTTTTAATGTAAGTGGTACGCTGTTCAGCTAAAATACCACTTGTATATAGCCTCGCTATTGTTATTTTTACTGCTGCTCTTTAATTATTTGTTACTTTTATTTCGTATTATTTTATATTGTATTTTTTTAGTGATTTAGTGGTATTCTTTCTTAAAACTGCATTGTTGTTAAGGGCTTGTAAGTAAGCATTTCACTGTAAGGTCTACACCTGTGGTATTCGGCGCATGTGACAAATAACATTTTATTTTATTTTATTTTATCTTTAATCAATATGATTACATTTGAGGTGATCACTTAGTTCTGACTTTTCAATATGACCCCACCTGGGATTTGAAATCACAACCTCTGGATTTGGGGTGCCCTGATCTTTCTGCTGGGCCAAAAAGTCTGTAGCGTTCTCAGAAGGCCCCTACAATGTCATTAACTATAATAAATCTCGGCATTTAGCAAAATAGTTCCCTCTGGGGGCCTCCCGAGTGGCGCAGTGGTCTAAGACACTGCATCGCAGTGCTAGAGGCGTCAGTGCTAGAGGTTCGTTCCCGGGCTGTGTCACAACCGGCCGTGATCGGGAGGCCCATAGGGCGGCGCACAATTGAGCCAGCGTTGTCCGGGTTAGAGGAGGGTTTTGCCGGGGGGGCTTTACTTGGTTCATCGCGCTCTAGTGACTCCTTGTGGCGGGCAGGGCGCCTGCAGGCTGACCTCAGTCGTCAGTTGAACTGTGTTTCCTCTGACACATTGGTGCGGCTGGCTTCCGGGTTAAGAAGCGCGGTTTGGCGGGTCATGTTTCGGAGGACGCTTGACCCGACCTTTGCCTCCTGAGCCCTTTGGGGAGTTGCAGCGATGAGACAAGATTGAAATTGGGGAGAAAAACAGGGTAAAATACCCAAAAATATATATATATATACTGTATATTAAAAAATATATATATTCCCTCTGCACTGCTATTTTAGTTATTAGTTAATCTGACTATTCTATCATCATTGATTTAATTGACTTATTTCAGCAATTTGAGGGTTTTCTGTATAGTTGTCTAATATTCTGTTTTAATGTTACTCCTGAATCACTATGATAAATATAATTGTTTTTCTTGAGTGTATTTTTAACAAAGCTGAGATTTACTTTGAATTGCAAAGTGTAGGAATACAGGTGAAATCAGTTATTGACACAGACATGGTGGCGTAGCAGGAACATCGGAATGCCGTCAACCGAGAGGTTGTGAGTTCAAATCCCAGGTGAGGACATGTTGAATAATAATTACTGTATAAATAAACATACACAATGTAATCGTGTGTAAAATATGAAAGTTGAAAACTGTGTGATGTTCCGGGGACATCCTAAAGACTCATTTTTGTTTGCAGGGCATCACCTGTGAAATCTCATGTGAAAAATATCCACGTGAAATATCATGTCATGTGAAGTGTATCAAAACCACATGATTTCACATGAAAGATTGTGATCACGTGAAAATCCACATGAAACTTAATGTGAAATATCATCACATGTGAAGTGTTCCAAAACCACATGATTTCACATGTGAAATAACATTTGACATGTGCAAAACATGTTAACATTCCACGTGAAATCATGTGTTTTCTCCGTAAGGTTGTCCAGAATGAATAGAGACTGTGGCTGGAAACCTTTGTCCAGGGATCTCATGTTAAACACATTTAGCTTCCCTATTATGCATAACTTTCATCGTAAGATACAGTATTACACATTCATGCCATGCTGCTGCCCTGGTTACTTATTTTCTCAAGTATTCTTGGGATGAATTGACAAATGGTATAGATGGACATAGGTTGCTTCCATGCTAATCCGTTGTTGTTGCTTTGTTTAGAGGAAAAATGGAAAGTGTTTAATAAAAGAGGGACATTAGAGAAGTATAAGGCACTGCATCGCAGTGCTAGCTGTGCCACTAGAGATCCTGGTTCGAGTCCAGGCTCTGTCGCAGCCGGCCGCGACTGGGAGACCCATTGGCGGCGCACAATTGGTCCAGTGTCGTCCAAGGTAGGGGAGGGTTTGGCCGGCAGGGATGTGGGTTCGTTTCCCACGGGGGGCCAGTATGAAAAAATAAATACAAATACAAATAAATACATGAATGCATTAACTAACTGTAAGTTGCTCTGGATAAGAGCATCTGCTAAATTACTAAAATGTAAAATGTAAAATATCTGGAGTTGTCGGTTGGCAGAATAATGAAATGGACTCTTTATTCCTCTCTTCCTCTCTCTCTTCTCTCTTTCTCATTTATTTTACTACAAATTTGGTTTAGCGGTTCTTGTACTACCTGTACTTCTTGACTGACCATTAGTCAGCTGAGTTAATTGAGAGTTCATAAAAAATCTCCCTAAAGGAAATGAAATACATAGCCTAGTGTATCACCTGCATAGTTAAGATATCAACCATCCTGGAGTATTCTTTCCTGCACGCTTCCTTGTACGCATGGCAATTTTCGTCCTGAGGGTGTGTTCGCGTTTTGTCTTGATTAGGGGCTCATTCTGTTCACCTGGAATACCTGCACTCTCTCTCCTTCAGCACTGTGACCTTTCATGAATTAAGATGCCCAGGCAGAGTGGAGTTAAAACCAGTCTACCCCGCGGTTCCTCATAGCTACCATGATTAATTAGTCAATCTCACTTCTCTCAAAGGTGGAAGAAACTATTTATTGTACAGGGAGGGTGGGGGTTGGAGGGTAAATACTCACCTACTGCAAACCGTGAAAATCCATGTCAGTCAGGAGAACTTTAGGGTGAATTTCATATCTCACTGAGTGCGAGCTAGCATGCCTTCGGCCTGTTTCATATATTTGTCTCCACAGAAGTCAAAATGTGCGAAGGGGAAATGCAGACTGCACCATGTCCTTCCTCCTGTCACACAATGGTGTGGAAAGGTCAGGCCTAATGAAGTCGGTGGTGTGACCCCTGGTATTCAGTGACGGTGCGCAGGCCCCTGCCCCACCTCACCCCACCAGCCATGTGGGTTAATCCCCATTTGATCCTAATTGATAGGCAATAATACAATCCTTATCCAGGAGCTGTTTTGTCTTCCGCAGCCCAACGTGAGTGTCGGTGACACAAAGTGTGAAAGCGCTAAACCAAATGTGAAATTGATATTTTTCATGTTTATGTGCTTAAACCCTGCTGTTTTTTTTATAGACACTTACAAAGTGCTCAGTGTTCAGTTTGTGTCATCTGAGGCTCTTAGCAGGGCTTACTACCATGACCTCTAGGATCCCTCATTGATCTCAATGGTAAAGTTTGTTTTGACTTGACCTCTTTCATCTACAACACCATCTTAAGGACGGTTGTACAGCTGTAAACTGTGGGCTAATTACTTACCATTTAAAAATACATTGCTCGGTTGCCCCTATCACTTCCATTGATTGTTAGCTAGCGGTCACTAAAGTTAGCTGAAGTTTCAAGTGGCTATTTCGAGAACTGAACCATGGATTACAGTTTCTCCTGGCCGATAGACTACTTTCATGGTGATGAATCATTTAACATCAAGTTGTAAAATACTGAACCTCCCCTTTAAACAAAGTTTTTAATGAGTTGATGTCTTTGGCTGGATTTTGAGGAATCACTTAAAAATGGGGGAAGCATGAATACCATATTATATTCACTGTTACATAGGCCCTCATTTGTCAAACAATCAGAAGCTCAAACATGAATACATAGTGAATATAATTTTCATGGAATTATCAATATTAACGTGATCTTACTGTACAATAACATTTTGTGTCACCTACAGTATGCAAATGTCTGGTGGTGAACATGCAGTGTTCCGTGACATTTGTGACTGAGCAATATATTTGGGTGACTGTCATCTCAAATCAAGGGGCACAATTAAAGATGGGTTTATGCTCATGTCAAGTCTTTGCATATTACAAAGAAGTCTGGTTTATCAATCAGGAAACAAATATACCGTAAGCTCATATCAGTAGAATACTGCAGATTGATGAGTCAAATGTGGAGTTTATGTTTGCTCCCCAATTTCAACCATTTTCATAAAACATCACATTTGATCCTCTAGTTTGCCATCTAGTAGCGTTACTTTTCCCCCTTTAAGCATTTTGCAGGTTGTTTTTTCTTTGGTGCGCTCATTGTTAAAGACTTTGGGCACTCTCATTAACTTCAGGACTGTGGACAAACAGTGGTGCCAAGGAAACCGCAGGCTATGTTTTTGGGTAGCTGTTATGCATGGGCAACTCGCGTCACACCAGGCTGCAATGAAGTTGAGCATATTTCAACTGGAAAGCTTTTATCACTGTTTTTATGAGTTACTTTTATTAGAAATTGTGTGTAACAAGAAGAAAAGCAGTTTTCAGATGTGTTTCGTCAATAAAGCCCCAGGTTTTTTAGAATGTTGTTGGGTGGGAAAAAGGGGGAGATTAGACTGCCATTTCCACAAGTCTCCTTCAACTACAGTGGCTTGCGAAAGTATTCACCCCCCTTGGCATTTTTCCTATTTTGTTGCCTTACAACCTGTAATTAAAATGGATTTTTGGGGGGGTTGTATCATTTGAGTTACACAACATGTCTAACACTTTGAAGATGCAAAATATATTTATTGTGAAAAAAACAAGAAATAAGACCCAAAAAAACAGAAAACTTGAGCATGCATAACTATTCTCCCCCCCAAAGTCAATACTTTGTAGAGCCACCTTTTTACAGCAATTACAGCTGCAAGTCTCTTGGGGTATGTCTCTATAAGCTTGCCACATCTAGCCACTGGGATTTTTGCCCATTCTTCAAGGCAAAACTGCTCCAGCTCCTTCAAGTTGGATGGGTTCCGCTGGTGTACAGCAATCTTTAAGTCATACCACAGATTCTCAATTGGATTGAGGTCTGGGCTTTGACTAGGCCATTCCAAGACATTTAAATGTTTCCCCTTAAACCACTCGAGTGTTGCTTTAGCAGTATGCTTAGGGTCATTGTCCTGCTTGAAGGTGAACCTCCGTCCCAGTCTCAAATCTCTGGAAGACTGAAACAGGTTTCCCTCAAGAATTTCCCTGTATTTAGCACCATCCATCATTCCTTCAATTCTGACCAGTTTCCCAGTCCCTGCCGATGAAAAACATCCCCACAGCATGATGCTGCCACCACCATGCTTCACTGTGGGGATGGTGTTCTCGAGGTGATGAGAGGTGTTGGGTTTGCGCCAGACATAGCGTTTTCTTTGATGGCCAGAAAGCTCAGTTTTAGTCTAATCTGACCAGAGTACCTTCTTCCATACATTTGGGGAGTCTCCCACATGCCTTTTGGTGAACAACAAACCTGTTTACTTATTATTTTCTTTAAGCTATGGCTTTTTTCTGGCCACTCTTCCGTAAAGCCCAGCTCTGTGGCTTAAAGTGGTCCGATGGACAGATACTCCAATCTCCGCTGTGGAGCTTTGCAGCTCCTTCAGGGTTATCTTTGGTCTCTTTGTTGCCTCTCTGATTAATGCCCTCCTTGCCTGGTCTGTGAGTTTTGGTGGGCGGACCTCTCTTGGCAGGTTTGTTGTGGTGCCATATTCTTTAAATTTTTTAATAATGGATTAAAATGGTGCTCAAAGTTTGAGATATTATTTTATAACCCAACCCTGATCTGTACTTCTCCACAACTTTGTCCCTGACCTGTTTGGAGAGCTCCTTGGTCTTCATGCTGCCGCTTGCTTGGTGGTGCCCCTTGCTTAGTGGTTTTGCAGATTCTGGGGCCTTTCAGAACAGGTGTATATATAATGAGATCATGTGACAGATCATGTGACACTTAGATTGCACACAGGTGGACTTTATTTAACTAATTATGTGACTTCTGAAGGTAATTGGTTGCACCAGATCTTATTTAGGGGCTTCATAGCAAAGGGGGTGAATACATATGCACGCACCACGGCAGGTAGCTTAGTGGTTAAGAGCGTTGTGCCAGTAACCGAAAGGTTGCTGGTTCTAATCCCCGAGCCAACTAGGTGAAAAATCTGTCGATGTGCCCTTGAGCAAGGCGCTTAACCCTAATTGCTCCTGTATGTTGCTCTGGATAAGAGCGTCTGCTAAATGACAAAAGAAAAAAAAAAAAAACTTTTCCGTTATTTATTTTTTAGAATTTTTTGAAACAAGTTATTTTTTTCATTTCACTGTATGTCCATTACATGAAATCCAAATAAAAATCCCTTTAAATTACAGGTTGTAATGCAACAAAATAGGAAAAACGCCAAGGGGGATGAATACCTTTGCAAGGCACTGTAGCTCAATTAAGAAGGCTGTTTCAGCTGTGTGTTCAGCAGTGTGTTCAGCAGTGTGTTCAGCAGGCTGTTCCAGCAGTGTGTTCAGCAGTGTGTTCAGCAGGCTGTTCCAGCAGTGTGTTCAGCAGTGTGTTTAGCAGTGTGTTCAGCAGGCTGTTTCAGCAGTGTGTTCAGCAGGCTGTTTCAGCAGTGTGTTCAGCAGTGTGTTCAGCAGGCTGTTTCAGCAGTGTGTTCAGCAGGCTGTTTCAGCAGTGTGTTCAGCAGTGTGTTCAGCAGTGTGTTCAGCAGGCTGTTCCAGCAGTGTGTTCAGCAGTGTGTTCAGCAGTGTGTTCAGCAGTGTGTTCAGCAGGCTGTTTCAGCAGGCTGTTTCAGCAGTGTGTTCAGCAGTGTGTTCAGCAGGCTGTTCCAGCAGTGTGTTCAGCAGTGTGTTCAGCAGTGTGTTCAGCAGTGTGTTCAGCAGGCTGTTTCAGCAGTGTGTTCAGCAGTGTGTTCAGCAGGCTGTTTCAGCAGTGTGTTCAGCAGTGTGTTCTGCAGGCTGTTCCAGCAGTGTGTTCAGCAGTGTGTTCAGCAGTGTGTTCAGCAGGCTGTTTCAGCAGTGTGTTCAGCAGTGTGTTCAGCAGGCTGTTCCAGCAGTGTGTTCAGCAGTGTGTTCAGCAGTGTGCAACCGCACACTTTGGCTGAGAAATGCCAGGTATGTTCTTGTTCGTTTCACACGGTGACTTGAGTCCCTCCCTGGAACGCCATTCGCAGGCCTCCGTAGGATTGGAAGTTGTTTTCAGCTTGTTTGTTACTAGAAGTAATGGGGAACCATAAGACCCGATAACATAATTTGTTGCTCGGAAAACATTAATATGGAACAAACGCTAATTACGAAGCCAAAATACTGTGGAGTGGGACTGTGCTTATATATTCCACTTGACTGCAGACACCTGCCCTCTTCATGCCACATTCCCCCAAGTCATCCCAAAACAGTCAGAGTGAACTGAGTCAGTCTCAGACATCCATCTGTAGACCCCACCCTTACCCTGCAGACAGACAGACAGACAGACAGACAGACAGACAGACAGACACACATACACACACAATCGAGATGAAATCACAACAGCAATATTGCAATGCCGTTTGGCCTTAAAGTATAATTTTCTGAGAAACAAGTAATTAAACGTGATTACAGTTCAGGATGAACTGATTATCACGGATTCAAAGTCTTATTGTTCGGCACAGGCTCAGTTCTACCTGGAGGATTATTTGAACCATGGAAAAGATCTTTGTCTAAATATTGCTTGTGTATAATCTTATCAGGATGCCTGTAGATCCCTGATGATGATAGTTATGTAATTGGCATGTTTTCTAAAATGGCTGGATTTTGTTTTCTTTCTAGTCATGGACAACAACATTTGATGAGTTCTCTTGAGATAATTTTAATTTGCAAGAATTTTCAGCCTCAATAACAATACATAGAGACCAGTTTCTCTCCAGTGTCTTTTCAAAGATGGCCGTCCGTTCCTCCAATGGGAATACAATGGATAAGGTATTAAGGGGATTCCTCTCTTTGAGGAAGGTTGGCCGGTTGGATCCTCTTGTTCTCGCATTGTACCATGTCCGGAGAGATGCCATTCAAATCCCTTACACTGGCCAAGAAAAGACATGGGCCTGTCTTTGTTGAGAACGGAGCTTTGTTGAACATGTGACTATCACCTTCAGATCAACTAGAGATCATTTTGACATAAAAACAATTAACCCTCTCCTTTCTACACCATTTGTCAATTCAAATTAATAAAGAAATGTTGGATTAATTATGAATTCAAATGTGTAGTTATTAACCGATGGCTTAAGACTGCAACTACCAATTGGATATCACAAAAGTGGGGAGAAAAAGGGGTAAAATGAAAAATTAACTAATATTTATATATATATAAAATAATTGATGCTCAACAGCCAAATTTCGATTTTTGTTGTTTTCTGCGGTTATGCAGCAAAAATCCATATTTGCATAAATCCTTCAACATGGATATAGCCCATCTGACAGAGCTCTACACACTGACTTTATTTGCAGATGCAGATTGGGTCCCAATCTCTGGGCTGAATGTGTGAGGCTTTACTGTATGTTTGCTTATCTCTCCAGCCATCCCATCTATTCAAATAGTATCCCTTTAATTAAAGGGAGGCGTGGCACGCCAGGCTTATTCTCTTCCTGGGACCTTTTCTCTTATTTGGGGACCAGATGGTGGAGGGGCACGGAAGCTCCCCTTTTGTGTAGACGGCCCCTGTGAAAAGAGCCTCTCCTCCCTAATGTAATCAGTGGCACCGGAAGGGTCCATTCTGGGCTGTGAAAGGAGACAATTGGGTCTGGACATGTCCAGATTACAGAAACGCAGAGTTCATCTCCCGACCCTGCCCCCTTTGACCAGGGCTATGGCATGGAGGAGCGTCAGCTTTGATCAGTGGAGGGTGGAGGGCGCTGATCCGACCTGGCCTCTTTACCCTGTACTTGGCTGCTGCTGACACCTTCTTCCGGAAAGAGCCAGGGGGATTGGCCTGGGGTGGGGGGGCACCATGACCTGTCTAGACACTGTCACATGTTGCTGTGGTGTTGCCAAGGGGAAATTATGAACTCTGACCTTAAATGTAGTTGGTTAAGAGTCACTCTGGTCATCTAAAGGGATGTTTCTATTCGGGTTGGGGGGTGGGGTAAAAGGGCGGCGTGAGGATGTGACCCACATAATACACAGTCTTCTGGAAAGGATCACTAGCTTGAATGCATTGACAAAAGTTTTCCTGAAGTTTCATTTTATTTGTGTTTATTTATTACATTTTTTATATTCGTTTTTTGTGAACTCTGAACAAGAACTGCTACAAAACATTGAAGGACATGATGGCATGGCACATATGTGGCGCTAACTGCTCTGACAAGCAAACACATTTCTTTATTTCAGTTGTTTGTTAGCAGATTCTACCTGCTCACTTGGGGATGTTTGTGGAAGCATGATTGACTTTATGTTGTACGGGGACCCAGCATTGCAGATGATCTACATGGGAGCATTTCTTCTGGATTTTCAGTATTTTACAGTTGGACATCTAATTCCGTAAAGTTTTCAGTAAGTAATCATTGAAATAATTTTTGGATAAATGCATTCATTTGGTTATGTGTAAAATAACCCAACATATAATTTGTGAAGTTTTTCATTAATTTGATGTGCTATGTAATATAGGGTAATATATATATATTTTTTTTTTTATGAACAAAGCTTGAACAAAGCTTCTTAATAGACTCAAAGGCATTGCATTGTTTTTTTCTTGTATTGAGGGACATAAATTGCTGTATCATTTCAAGAGATATCCATTTGGTCTGTTGACCAGTTCTGACAGCTTAGCCACCCACTCGAATATATGAGAACAGAATTGATCAAATCTTGTCAAATAATGAAGTTATTACAATATATTTATTGATTGAATGTATAATAGAAACTGTTAATAAATGGTCACAAAACGAGTTTGTCTACTTTTGTTGTTCCTTGTCTAAAATAAACAAATCCGTATATTTAGGCCTACTAAGCATGTTTTCCAATATCCAAGAAGGAAAACTCATTGTATCGTTAGTACATTACCATTTATATTTTCGTCATTTAATATACGCTCTTATCCAGAGCGACTTACAATACTGGTCCCCCGTGGGAATCGAACCCAAAACCCTGGCATTGCAAGTGCCATGCTCTATCAACTGAACCACACGGGACACACATCGTACCACATAGTACCGTTCTTTTTGTATAGTCTGTGATGACCAGTGCCTATTCACCAGCACACAGCCAGCTGCAGGAAACTGTGGTTGTTGTTCCTGGGTGTTGTGATTCTTCCATCATGGCCGCCGCTGCCACCCCGCCCTCACGCCTGCCACTCAGGAGGAGCAGTAAAATGGCAACATGCAGTGGGTGAGACTAGAGAGTGATGCGCCCACCACTCCTATGTGGCTGCTGTGGCTCACTCCACTGAACCATAACCCTTCCCGTTCACCACACCGAGCTTAGGGGCTCTCTATACGTCTTTAGGTGGTTTTATTAAACTGTTCAAACACAGTGGTGGACGAGGGAGAGTAATTATGTGAGTGAGCGCTTAGGGAAATAATCATTGCATAGGACAGCACAGGTAGAAGGTGCTACTGATACAGATGATGGGTAGCCTAGCCTACCACCATTTTCTCCATGACTCTAGCCACAGGAAATGGTTGACAGTGCAAGCCGTTCAGAGACTCTCAATGATAGAATTGATGTCGATTCGCCATGGTAATGTGTGGCAGACCACACTATAGAAGGATAAGGATCTGGATTGGCGAGTAGTGTTATTTGCAAAAAGGACTTTACAGTGGAAGTTTTTGCATTTGTCTAGCAAGTAACTAAGTAACTAGGAATAGTCATCCCAGTGGGCAAAACTGGTTGAAATGAGGTATTTAAACCAGTTTTGCTCACTGGGATACAGTAAACATCATGCAGTGAGGCTTATCTTCATGCATTGGATATGTTTTTGTTATCGGCAGTTATCAAATGAGAGATTGAGCCAAGTTCTAATGCCCAATTTCACCAGCTCCTCTATTTAGCATAGAGGAGTCTTTATGGTGATTCATGCTTAATCTAGCAGTCAATGGACACAGTAAAAGGGCAAACAGGGATTTAGTTACATGATCATATCTTATTCCGCTTGCGTAACACAGCTGCGCTGTTTTTCTGCAGTATCATGTCTCCAATGGTGCTTCACGTCACCATAGAACACTGCGTCATTTGTCTTCCAGATTTGTACTGTACTCAGAAGTAGAATGTGTTTTTGTGGCGTAGGAAGGGCATTGGATGGTCTGAAACACGGTAACCCTTACATTTGGGTCAAATGGGTGAATATATTTGAATTTCAGTTTGTTGTGGTGATTATATGCCATTGATGCCAAATGTTGTTTTACAGAATACGATAACAAACCCCATTTGCAGTACGCTTATCCGTTTGCTTCTGCACCAGCAACTTTGAAATAGATCATTTTTTATAACCCCAATTTAATACTTTTCCTGATAAATTAATCGTTGTGATGCAGTATACAACGCTTTGCCATCCTATCTACACACAAAACATAGGAAAAAATGGATTGGATCATACAAAACAATGGTAAAATTTGGTTGGATCATAGAATCAAAGCTCATTTTTTAGGCACCCATGGTAAATATGGCAATCTCATTGGTTCACAATGTATATTTGTGTCTTTTTTTCACAGTGTGAGAGGAGGATGGTTGTGCTGTGCACCACGAAGAAGATGTCATGCTGAGGATGGGCTTCAGCACTGATGTTGTTGCTGTGATGTAGTGGCAGCTCGCTCGCTGTGTCTCTGTTGGCCATGAGGCGTAACCATAGAGAGTGATTGACAGCATGGTCCCCACACAGCAAAGGGGGCCTGAGGTGAGTAGGATGTGCCCTTGGCCCTGCTTGTATGGCTGCCTTTGTTTCCCCCAGCAACACGGATACATGTTACAAAGGACAGATATTATGGATGTGGATGTCTGCATCCAGCCAAAACGTTAGACAAATTCTGTTTTGGGGGTATAGAAAAAAATAATTAATTAAAACGGTCAGTGTTAAAACGAAGGATTTAAATATGGTATGGACTATCGGAAACCTAAACCTCTCTGGTTGTGTATCCCACGGTTTGGCCACATGAGAGATTGCTCATGACAGTACAGTATAGAACAAAAATAATGTGCTGACTCCATTTCCTATGTATATGATTTCCATGATGTTTCAGTCAGTGTTCCCAAAATGGTGGGTCAGACCCACTCACATTCCGTGGCCAATTCATACTAGGGAACATTGTTTGTGGGGCATGAAAAAATATTGAATGTCTGGAATTCACAGCAAAAAAGTTTGGGAACTGTTGTAGTGTTGCCGAGTTTAACGTTTAGATTTCCTCTGTGTTGAAAACTGCACCATGACCCAGTCAGTCTGTACTAATCACAATTGAGGTTTATTGGTCAACTCCAAATTATAGACTATTAGGTGTAGAAATGTCTGAGGTGTAATGAAAAATCTTACAGTGGAATGAACATCCTTTCATACTTCATTTCCTAATCTGTAATGTAAGTAAAATGTGAATATGCTATTCTATTCTACAAACCTTGACATGAAATAAATAAAAAATCACCTAGACTGCTATTGTATTTCACTGCAGCATTTATAAACATTTAACAGAAAGTTTTTATGTGGGTTGTTATGTCATATGTGGACTTTAAGAAAAGTGTTTGGGCATGAAAATTAAAGAATTGAGGGGAAGTGGAGCTGTTGCTTTGTAGACGTTATGCCTTATAGTTAATTGAGTTGGAAATGTAGTGAATCTGAATATGTCATATTTAATTAAGTTTAGTTACTGCAATCTACCGCAACCCTGTAAATCCAAAAACATAACCATCAGAACTACTTAATGATTGATTATTTTCTTGCAATGGTACACCATCAGTCAAACTTCAAATATGTAAAATACGCTAAACTAAAGTGATGCTCTTACCATGAATTCCTGTTATGAACGGTCTTCTTCACTTCAATATTGTCGCATGTACTTTTGCCAGAGTTTAAGTCAATTTCACTTCAGTTTTAGAATAAGAATCTGCATAGATCATTTTAGACCATTTTATCTGATCCCTACTTGTTTCATTAATCGCCAGTCTCTCAACAATATCGTAGCATGGTGTTACTTTAGTGAATCAAATCGTCCATAAATTGAAATGAATTGTATGTGGTATGCATCAATCAATCAGCAACCTTATTTCATTGGTTAGTTTAGTCCAGGAAGTGTTTTCAACAAGTTTGTAGATTCTGAAAATTCATGAGATATATTTTTTTCAAGGAAAAATACCTCCTAGGTCAGAGAATGGGTAGGGAGACCTACAACAGAAAGGGACATTGGATATCCTACATGATTATAACAGCCTAATGGAAATGGAAAGCTCCCTAAAAACGTCCAGCATTACGATGAAAATGATCCTGTGCCTCTTTTTTCAAGGGGTCACTCAAACACAGTGTGTGAAATGAGAGTTGCCTTCTGTGTGACTTCTTAGAATGCATCCGCTTCTCATTGTCTGCCCAGTCAACTTCTGCAGGCCCCAGTGCCCTGAGTCTCATACATGAGAGATCAAGGGTTACCAAGGTGCTATTGAGAGAGAGAAGGGCTCAATGCGAGAGGGGAAAAACTGCACCACAAAATACTCATTTCCTTTGCATGTTAGGTGCCCTGGTGGGGATTCAGACAGGGTCACTGACACAACTGTTGCTGTTTGTCTAATCATTGTTCTTAATGAAAACTGACCCTGCTCTCTCTCTCTGTGTGTGTGTGTGTGTGTGTGGCTTGATAATACATTGAGGTGGTTACCCAAGTTGGACCTGACTATGGTCAAGCAGTGCCAGAACCTCATCTAGAAAGGCAAAAGGTCCATCTGTCCACTCGGGTTCTCCACAAAGTCCAGTCACTGAGCTCTGGCATTAACTTGTATTCTAACAAGATTAAAATATATTTGTCCTGGGGATTAGCACAGCTAGGTGCCCTTTTGCCTTCTTTTTGCAGTGGTGCGGTGACAGTGGGCTTTGATCTGCGTTGCATGGCAAGGGTCCTGGCTTGGGCCTGGTCATTTGAGTGCCTAGTGTGAAATTGGCCTGATGTCATCCCGTTCTCCACCTTTTACATCTTTCACCACTTTAATTATGTTTCCGCCACAAAGCCTGGGCACCTCGGAGCAGATTCCACTCAGGCTATAGGAAGCATTTAGAAACTATGGTTAAATGTCACAGTAGGGGAGGGGGAGGGCATAGCAGGATGGGTTCCTTTGTAGAAGAGGTAGACAAGGGGCATTAATACTTTTCTGTTATTTTTTCCTATTCTCTCTCTCTCTCTCTGTCTCTCTCTCTGTCTCTCTCTCTCTCTCTCTCTCTCTCTCTCTCTCTGCCTCTCTCTCTCTCTCGCTCTCTCTCTCTCTCTCTCTCTCTCTCTCTCTCTGTCTCTCTCTCTCTCTCTCTCTCTCTCTCTCTCTCTCTCTCTCTCTCTCTCTCTCTCTCTGCCTCTTCTCTCTCTCTCTCTCTCTCTCTCTCTCTCTGTCTCTCTCTCTCTCTCTCTCTCTCTCTGTCTCTCTCTCTCTCTCTCTCTCTCTCTCTCTCGCTCTCTCTCTCTCTGTCTCTCTCTCTCTCTCTCTCTCTCTCTCTGCCTCTCTCTCTCTCGCTCTCTCTCTCTGCCTCTCTCTCTCTCTCTCTGCCTCTCTCTCTCTCTCTCTCTCTCTCTCTCTCTCTCTCTCTCTCTCTCTCTCTCTCTCTCTCTCTCTCTCTCTCTTTCTCTCTCTCTCTCTCTGCCACCTAACTGCCTGTTGGCTGTAAACTTTTGAAAAGTCCTGTGAACTTTAAAAGTGATGACTTCTATTCTCCTTTAAATTAAGAAAGCATTTTAGTGCACACATGCATGTTCATACAGAAGTTTCTTAAGGTAATTTACTCACTCTTTCAGTTAACTAACTATTCATCGCAGTGGTAACCAATAATGTTTTATTTGGATAGCTAGCTCTTAAACACAGCAAAGTTGTACAATAAGGTACCAAGTATTGTAACTATGAAACCTCAATGTATTTTACCATGCATTATAACTCTGATACAGTTCTCAAGTAAAAGCACTATGGTTTCTAAACCATCTTTTATGGTTACCTTGAACCTTTACACAACAAGCAACGGTTTTAGGGCATAGCAGTTGGTTAGTTTTTTGAAGAGTGATGGGGTTTGATGTTGGGTTTGAAACTAGGGACATTTTAATGGGAGGTTCCTGCATAAAAAGGTGCAGGAGAGTGTGTGTGCATGTGTGAGAGAGGGGGAGAACATAGAGAAGAAGAAAGACAGGGGGGAATGAGTTTGGGTGAGAAAGTACTGTGTGTAGAGAATGGGTTACTGTGGGGTGGGGGGAATTAGCCACCTGCAGCCATGACAGGAGGCTTTGACCTTCATTGGTCTCTCTCTCTCTTTCTCTCTCTCTCGCTCTCTCTCAATCTCTCTCTCTCTCTCTCTCTCTCTCTCTCTTTTATTCTTTCTCCTTCCCTTTCCCGCCTGGCCACAGAACCACAGACTCCTTTCAGAAGCAGTGAGGACTGACCGTCTGCGAGTGAGACACTGTCCTTTCTCCCATCATGCCAGTCAATGACTGTTATAGGCATTGTGTTCAAAGACTAGCGGCACAAGTATGGAAACGCAGAGAAAGCATTGTAAAAAAAAAAATATTAAGAGGAAAAAAAAGTCCAATGCCTGGAAATGGTCACAGTCCACCACTTTGCCTGGTGCATGTTCTTTTGTTTTGAAACTTTTGCTAACTTTTTTTCAGTTGTGGATGGATTGGTAGAGCGAGGGTATCCATCCACAGACGCAGATTATGTTGGCCCGCAATGTGAATAACACATTTTTGTTTTCTTTGAATGTAAGATTTTATTAACAGTAACTTGTCACAGTTTGCTGGATGTACTCTTTCAGATAAACGTTCTCTACACGGTTTGTAAGATATGGAATTATACAACTGCCATAAAATCCCACTGAGCACACACTGGTTGAATCAACGTTGTTTCCACATCATTTGAATGAAATGACGTTGAACCAACGTGGAATAGACGTTGAATTGACGTCTGTGCCCAGTGGGTTTGTATTTCTCGATTAGTTTTGCTAAATGCTATTTGGGTAATTCATAGAAGATCTGGAAGTATGTAAAACATTTCTTATTTATATTTGATCAATATCAATATTTTTGGGTCAAGGACGACATGAAACAAAATGATCCCCCAACAGTCCAAATGGAGGAATTGTCCACTATCAGTTTTGGTTATATATTCGGCCAATTTGATTGAATTGAGTCATAGGCTGGCTCATTTTCATTACAAATGTTTAGAATCCGTGTGATGTTCTATTTTTGGGTAATGTTGTGATTATTCTAATCATAATAAAAGTGAAGAAGTACTAAAATGTGATGTCTGTGTTTTAAATTAGTATATTTGTGTCACCTTTATTGACTAACCTACAGTACCAGTCAAAAGTTAGGACACACCTACTCATTCCAATTATTTTTTTTATTTTTTATTTTTACTATTTTCTACATTGTAGAATAATAGTGAAGACATCAAAACTATGAAATAACACACATGGAATCATGTAGTAACCAAAAAAGTGTTAAACAAAGATTCTTCGAAGTAGCCACCCTTTGCCTTGATGACAGCTTTGCACACTCTTGGCATTCTCTCAACCAGCTTCATGAGGTAGTCACCTGGAATGCATTTCAATTAACAGGTGTGCCTTGTTAAAAGTTAATTTGTGGAATTTATTTCCTTCTTAATGCGTTTGAGCCAATCAGTTGTGTTGTGACAAGGTAGGATGGTATACAGAAGATAGCCTTATTTGGTAAAAGACCAAGTCCATATTATGGCAAGAACATCTCAAATAAGCAAAGAGAAATAAATGACAGTCCATCATTACTTTAAGACATGAAGGTCAGTCAATCCGGAAAATTTGTGCAGTCGCAAAAACCATCAAGCGCTATGATGAAACTGGCTCGCATGAGGACCGCCACAGGAAAGGAAGACCCAGAGTTACCCCTGCTGCAGAGAATAAGTTCATTAGAGTTACAAGCCTCAGAAATTGCAGCCCAAATAAATGCTTCACAGAGTTCAAGTAATAGACACATCTCAACATCAACTGTTCAGAGGAGACTGTGTGAATCAGGCCTTCGTGGTCGAATTGCTGCAAAGAAACCACTACTAAAGGACACCAATAAGAAGAAGAGACTTGCTTGGGCCAAGAAACACGAGCAATGGACATTAAACCGTGAAGCATGGAGGAGGAGGTGTGATGATGTGGGGTGCTTTGCTGGTGACACTGTCAGTGATTTATTTAGAATTCAAGGCACACTTAACCAGCATGGCTACCACAGCATTCTGCAGCGATACGCCATCCCATCTGGTTTGGGCTTAGTGGGACTATTATTTGTTTTTCAACAGGACAATGACCCAACACACCTCCAGGCTGTGTAAGGGCTATTTGACCAAGAAGGAGAGTGATGGAATGCTGCATCAGATGACCTGGCCTCCACAATCACCCGACCTCAACCCAATTGAGATGGTTTGGGATGAGTTGGACTGCAGAGTGAAGGAAAAGCAGCCAACAAGTGCTCAGCAAATGTGGGAACTCCTTCAAGACTGTTGGAAAAGCATTCCAGGTGAAGCTGGTTGAGAGAATTCCATGAGTGTGCAAAGCTGTCATCAATGCAAAAGGTGGCTACTTTGAAGAATCTAAAATCTAAAATATATTTTGATTTGTTTAACACTTTTTTGGTTACTACATGATTCCATATGTGTTATTTCATAGTTCTGATGTCTTCACTATTATTCTAAAATGTAGTAAATAGTAAAAATAAAGAAAAACCCTTGAATGAGTAGGTGTGTCCAAACTTTGGACTGGTACTGTATGTGATGACAACACAAACCTCTGGGAACGTAAAGATATTGGATGAAATTCACTTTTTTTCACAATTTTTCATGAGAAAACATAAAACCTGTAGCTCAGTTGGTAGAGCATGGCACTTGCAACGCCAGGGTTGTGGGTTCATTTCCTACAGGGGGTCAGTATGAAAAATGTATGCACTCACTAACTGTAAGTCGCTCTGGATAAGAGCGTCTGCTAAATGACTAACATGTAAAATGAACTTACACTGAGTGCACAAAACATTAGGAACACTTTCCTAATATTGAGTTGCACCTCCTTTTGCCCTCAGAACAGCCTCAATTTCTACAACGTGTCGAAAGCATTCGACAGGGATGCTGGCCCATGTTGACTCCAATGCTTCCCACAGTTGTGTCAAGTTGGCTGGGTGTCCTTTGGGTAGTGGACCATTCTTGATACACACGACAATCTGTTGAGCGTATAAAGCCCAGCAGCGTTGCAGTTCTTGACACACTCAAACCGGTGTGCATGGCACCTACTACCATACCCCGTTCAATGGCACTTGAACCTTTTGTCTTGCCCATTCACCCTCTGAATGGCACACATACCCAATCCATGTCTCAGTTGTCTCAAGGCTTAAAAATATTTCTTTAATCTGTCTCCTCCCCTTCATCTACACTGAATTTAAGTGGATTTAACAGGTGACCAATAACGGATCATAGCTTTCACCTGGATTCACCTGGTCAGTCTATGTCATGGAAAGAGCAGGTGTTCCTAATGTTTCGAACAAGCAGAGGTTGACATTTACGCATTCAGCTTTGTTGTGATATTTCTATTTTATTGTAGGCCTTGTGTCACATGAAACCAATATTTTGGTCATTGTTTGTTTGTATTTATCTAGTAGTCTTATTGGTAAGGTAACGTTGTAGAGTCAAAGGTCTTGAGAACTGAGTGTCAGTTTGGGTACTACATCTAATAATAGGCCACCACTCATGTACCCTTCTGGGCTGGACCTAAACACTCAGGGGTAGTAATAGTAGCAACAGATGGTAGGCACATTCAAATCATGTAAATATACTCCATTTTAGATTTTTTTGGCATTTTGTCATTGACCTTTTTGGTCGAAAGGTTACTACGAATGACTCTTTGGTCAGCGGTGTTGCCAAAAACAGTGACGTCATCTACAGGGCTCCACTCCTATTTGGCAATGGAGGGTCACGTTTTCTTTCAGATCTTTCTGTGTTTGCATAGAAATGCCCATGTCTCATAGGCGTTCAGTTATCCTGGACTATGGATTATAGAAAAATGATGATGCTAGATAAGTGGATCTTCAAGGTTTATTGACTTTTCTTTTCCAGTTTTTCATGAGGCAGTTAATTACACAATTAATACATACATGATAATTATGTACATTATACCAAAGAATACTTTGAACATAAAATAAAAATAGCATTCTATAATGTAATTTCATTTAAACATATTCATCTATAGATAGATATTCGCTGATGAGTAAATTCAATATGTCACACCAGCAGGTTTCATGAAGGCAATAATCTTGAATCAAATAGTCTGCATTTTGAAGTAATACTGCTTCTCTGATTCGGCACAGTTCTGTTTCATAAAAAAGTTCTCGCTTGAACTTTAAGGCAAAGTGTGTTCAGTTTGGTGGATTGTAATTCACACACACTTTTTGCAGATACACAACAAAACAATTCAAAAGGCAAAAGTCCACAATTTGGTATGGATAGTCTAAAACTTAGCTTGATCATACTCTCGTCGACAAAGACCGAAGTTTATAAACACAGTTATTTGCCCAAGTACAACAGATTGCAGCTTTCATGCAAAGGCCCCATAAACCATTTTCAAAAAGAAGTTATTGCAAGATAAACAAGCAGTGTAAACACCTCAGAAATCTACTCTAAAGCAACACCGTTCATTGGATAGATTTTTTTCCCCTCAATATAATATATATAAATACACATATGAAATCCTTTCAACAACAATAAAAGAGATTTTCAACAATTGTTATACAGTCACTAACGGTTTCGCCTGTTTTTTTTATTATATATATGTATATTAAATAAAATGTATATAGAGAAAGAGCTCCATGGGACGTATAGTTGACAGCCTACGCCGGATACCTTGGGCCTACTTTTGATCAAGTAGGCCTATAATACTTTCAGCCAAGAGTGCGTTAAACGTTTTGTCATCATTGTCACAATGCTACAGAGTTGTCTCTCACGTTATAGGAAGCATTATAATCATTCAAAACAATTTGCTACAAAAGATTATTTATATTGCTCTTCAAAAACTATTTATAGAGGCCTTGGTACATTGATATAACACAGAACACACCATTTTTTTCATGGAAATGAACTTGGCTTAGATGTAGTTATGAGACTAAACTAAATGTTCATCCTACCTACTAGCAATGTATGTATTATGTCTGCTAACCAAAACATTGCTACCCAATCACTTCTGTGGTTATACGAATTTTCCAAAAATAGTATTAAAATCCATCTACTTTTCAATTAAGTCTGCACATCACTGACACTCAAAACCCTTGCTATGTCCTTTTTACACTAAACCTCAATAAAACCATAATAACCATGGAAATAAAATATATTGTCAGCAAATGTATTAAGATTCACAGTTGCCTGGATGCAGCAGAAAATATTCTTTGGACTTAAGCAGGTTGTTTTTCACTTCACTGACAGATCTCAACGTCAAGTGCCAGATAAAAGCGATATATAATGTTAAAAATGACAATGAATAGCAATATAAAATGAAGTGTATAACAAGAATGTATACTTTTCCTGGAAGAAAAACGACACACGTTACAGGAGATTGAAAACATACCTTTTTACAACATATTTTAATAGACATGATATTTCAGAAATATCTCTATATATTTATCAATTTATGCTGGTATATTCTATACACTGGCCCTTTATTCGGTGAAATTATTGCATTGTAAATATACTGATCTGTATCTCTCGAAATCAATCGCTGTCTGATTTGTCATCTTTTGACGTCGTAGCATGATTGTACAGTCCCTGTGCCATCAGGTGCAAGGCTAGGGTGTTTTTTGCGCCGGTAGCCTTCTTGATTTTTGCCCTTTTGTTCTGGAACCAGATTTTGATTTGAGATTCGTTAAGGCCGAGTTCTTGCGCCAGGGACTGTCTCCTTTGTTCGGTCAGATACCGGTTCGTTTGAAACTCGGTTTTTAGTCTTTGTAGCTGTTCAGCTGTAAAGGCCGTCCTTGGTCGCTTGTCCTCTTTGCTGGCGGTGGTTTTCTTCTTTGGTTTTCGAGATCTCGGTCCTGTGTTTTAGAAAAAGTATTATTATTAGCTAAACCAATCAAAATAGGAAATGTGAAAGCTTGGTGTAGCCTATTGGATATAAGTGTTCCAGTTACTACAACTATGTAGTAATACATACATTAATTAATTAATTTAGCCCCTACTTATTTATTTATTATTACACTGTATGCCAATAACTCATACAATCTTAGAAAAAAAGGTTCCAAAAGGGTTCTTCGGTTGTCCCCTTAGGAGAACCCTTTTTGGTTCCAGGTAGAACTGTGGAAAGGGTTCTACCTGGAACCCAAAAGGGTTCTACTTGGAACCAAAAATGATTATTCAAAGGGTTCTCCTATGGGGACAGCCGAAGAACCCTTTGAAGTTCTAGAAAGCCCCTTTTTAATGCAAAAATAAGAATTTGAGTGTTCTTTTATCATTTCAACGCATACCATATCACACAATAGTTGTCAAAATAGTGAGGAATAAAGATGAATATTGATAATGTAATAATGTAACCGTTAACCGTAGTTCCGCACTTCTTTACGTAGAACAATGCATTGGGAGATATAGAGATGGTAGGTAGGCCTATACCGATGGGGCATGTCGGTTCAGTAGCGTGTTATAGTCATTGGAGGATATGCTGAGTAGACCTGAAATATATCAACACAACTGGAACGCCCATCTCAAATGCAACTTACTGAATAATATAAAAAATATATTTTTCGTAAATAATTGTTTCTATTCTACTCTTCATTTTATATACAGTTAGGCTAATAGCCTTTTGGCTTGATGATGTCTAGTGGAAAACATTGGCCTATATCGTAGCCTATTGGTTGCTGAATTCGGTCTTTGGCTGTTGTTAATTACTCCAAGTTTGAACTTTGGTGGGTAAACATGATGGGTTGTAATTGAGTAGTAAATTCATTTTGACCTCATCATTGATGGTTTTATTTCATTGTTTTGAGTGGTAGGCCTACAAGATCGTCAGCCCAACTATTTGATTTAAAAAAAAAGTGGTGACGTCTGTTTAGGCAAGTAGGCCTGGATGACAATCAAAGAGATTATTCAATACATTTGGAGCTTGCTGGAGATGATAAACCAACGTACAACTTTTTAAGATATGCAGCCCATGGGGATACCATCGAATAGTAGTCTACTCCATGCGACCGACGTTACATAATGCATGAGGACATTTTGTACAATACGATTTTTAGAAATAAATAAAAATGCATTCAAATATTCGAGTTTTTACACAAGTAGCATATAGAATAATGATGGAAACGTTCATGTTTTATGTGCTAAATATGCTAAATATTTAGAGACCCAGGCAACTCCATTGCGAAATCTCATGCATAAACAAAAATAGGTCCTTAAACCTATTGTATTTTATTTTATTCAATAATTGAAAGACTTATTGTTTTGGTGATATGTGCGCCGATGTTTATAGTAACCTATAGTTGTAGGCTAACCTAGTATTAAATTGGCTATGATCTAGCCCAAAGCAATAGCCATCGCAATGATGGTATAATATTCGTATTATGGGGTTATAATTTAAATACTCATGAAAAAAACAAAATTGTCGGAGGCTATTCCAAAATTCGGAAAATTACTATTTATCCCGCACACTATAGGCTTTTAACATTAATGTGTAGACTTCCAATACCCCTGCGTTTGCACATTTCAGTTTTAAAGCAATGCAAGATGCTATTTTGAGCGGCTTGTTTAGTCTCGAAATTGTGCCCTTATTCAAACTCGTGGCTATAAGTTAGCGTTCTTGAATATTGATAGGCTATCGGGTCTTATGCTTTTATTATTAGTCTTATGTTTGCACCGATACACTTTGAAGATTTTGCAAGGTTAGAATGTTCTATTTTCATTTTTCACAATTTAAAACAGGCGAACACAATTTGCCCTCCTTTCCTGGAAGAACTCGGTCAAGGCGTTTGAGGTCAGTGTTACAACGGGTCGGGGTATTTCAGGTTACAAAGACGAGGGGAAATAATCGTAGCCTACCTGATGAGGGCCTGTCCGAGTATCTGGTGCAGTACACCCAAGCTGGCCAGAGCATAGGCGGTTTGGATGGTGTATTTGAGCTGGCTTGAGAACTATCCGAGTCCGAGCTTAGGCACTGATCTCCATTCTCTCCGCGGGGTTTCAGGGGCGCTTCGGTCGCTATTTCAGCCTTCTTGGCCACGCCGCCTGGATGAGGAGTGGAAGTTCCCTCGGTTGGCACAGTACTCCCCACTTGCTCCGTTCTTGGAACAGCCGGGCTATGGTTCACTCTGGTAGCGTGACTACTTTCTTCATGGTTTGTGTTTCCTTCTTTTTTCCGCCCAAAGTCCGGCCGTAAGATATTATCGATAAAGAAATTGGTGACTCGATGCGGGATCTGCTGCAGGTTGCCCGGCGCTTGTAATAGGGGAAGTATCACTCTGTTTGACTCATCCGCCGACCCTTGGCGCACCGCATCTCTGTTGCTATGATCATTTTCTTCCATACTGATACACTTTCCAGTTGTCTTTCCTTAACCCCTGTATTGCTCTCCCGCACCGAAATGAGCGCAATCCACTTCTATGGGACGCGGAGCTTTTCAAATGTTTGAATAAAGGTTTTAAAAAAAGAAAAAATAACGTCAAATCTTGTTGAGTGTGCTGGACACCATGCAACCCTTTGCGATAGTGCCCACAGACAAAAACATAGTTTTGGTCATATATTCCCAAGCTTGGCTATCCTATATTGTTGCACTGGATAGACACCATTTGTCATTTGCCCATCCAATTTGGTACTATCCGTTTTCAGTCTATCCAATACAAGTGCTTCAATTACTAAACTAAGGGTAAATATAGAGGCTTCTAAATGATCCTGAAATACTCTCACTGGAGTTTTGTTCTTATTTTCAATACGAGCCCCCAAGTGACGTTGCAGCCGTTATCCTAGACACGTGCCTTGGACCAATAGACTGGGAGAATGTTTACCACGTGACAGTGACTCGTGAATAATCGACAAACGCCTTTTTAAAGGAAAAGCGTTCTGGAATAAAACGACAAACCTACCCTAAATTTCTCTTATGTTTGATTTACTATTATATTGGTGACTTTGTGTTGTAGTCGGAGGTAAATGTTTTCCATTCATGCGTAATGCATGCTTAATCTGGAAATGGTCAAACGCCTTTCCATAAAAAGTATTATATTGAAATAGACTAATTCTAAAAATGAAATTGTAAGATTGGGCAAATATGGAGAGTCGGTTAATTGCCTGCTGTGTGAAGTCCGCATGTTATAACTATTTTGTTTCGGGCATGTAACTAGTAGCCTAGTATCGAAGCTGTAACCAACTACTATGGTACATTAGGGATAGTCTCTGCAACCAAAATTGGGTGGGGGGATACCGGAGTCTGTATAGCTCGCATTGAAGCTCATCCAT
The DNA here is from genome assembly GCF_020615455.1 of Coregonus clupeaformis. Lineage (NCBI taxonomy): Eukaryota > Metazoa > Chordata > Actinopteri > Salmoniformes > Salmonidae > Coregonus > Coregonus clupeaformis. The sequence continues at coordinate 30,009,860 of NC_059225.1, forward strand.
ATTAGTAGGCTGATGTACACTGGGTTTGGGGGTTTTAAGTTTTTGTTTTTTAACTCGGTGCGTTTTTTATTTGGGACATTGTGTACCTCTTTTACTTTATGGAGCTCTTCATTTTGAGGAGTTATTTATGATATTTAATATTGCAGATTCGTCTCGCTTGCATCATGACATTGACAGGGCATTGACCATCCCGAGTTTCTAAAGCCCCATCGTTAATGGCCAATTCATGCAATCTCCTAGCCAGTCATGCAATCTCCAACTCCTTCTCATCTCTTCATATGCCCTTTCATGATTATATAAAGGTTCAAAGCAAAAATGGGTCCCTAGCCCTTTAAACATATATGTTACGCAAACAAACTGTTGTGTTCATGGTTGCACATGATATAGAGTCGCGCCAAAGACAAAACTTGGGAAAAACTTTACTGACCAACTCCTTGGCTGTTTTCACTTAAATCAGGATTCAGAGCGTGCCTTGCAATAGTCGTCTGAGTTAATTTGCTATTTGATCTGAAACGTCATGTTGGCTACCCAGTGCGTAAAACCGCATAGCTGAAGGTGCGCATGAGTGAGTGATGACCATTAGATGATTATCTTGTATTTAGCATTGGACCCATAGCATTAGTCAAATATAGGTGAAAAATAACTGTGAATTGTCGAAATGTTTTCGACCTCTCCTGGGCCAGTGGGCATTAGCCTATCTGATGTAAATTATTGTCACGCTAATAATTGTAATTATTTGTAGCTAGGTAGCATAGAAATGTTAAACTTGTGGCATTTCACAATTAAGAGGAAAAAGTTGTTTCAACTCAGTCTCCCCAAAACGATAGGTCATTATTATTGGTCAACTCATGCGTCCGAACGTTCATGGACTATTTATTTTGGACTCCCAACAAGAGTGTTTAGGGAGGACGGTGGAATTACTCTCCAAGAGGGCGTTTTAGAATGACAGTACCTCTTTGGTGTACTAAGACCCTATAATTAGGCCACATCTTTTTAGGCATTGTCCTGCGGTAAATGGCCTAGTATTTCACTGTTTCAAAAACCAGTCGGCTGACTGTGCCCTATTTTGTGTGCGACCTATTGCATTTATTTTGTTTGCATTTATGTACACGTTTAAAATGGAAGCGTGTCAGCTCAACAGAGAATGCATTTCGAATAGGCCTACACATTTTCTTCCACATTGTGTAGGCCTATTGGCTCATGCAAAATGGCCAAATCATGTGAACCCCGCATAGGCCTACTTGTACGATAGTCATTTTGACAAATAGCCTGGTGGTTTCTGTTAATAAATTCTTACATTTCCACCATAGAGCAATCTCCATACGTCATCCATTTTCTAGCAGTGCCTGACTTACAATAGCCTACATGGTAGGGAGCGGTGGCAGTCCTTGCACCATGCACAACCGCCATGCAGTGTCGGTTTTATCGCTCCAGCTGATGGAGTGAAAGTTCTGAGTAAAGGTTGTAATTAGATAGGCCACTCTCATGCTGTGATTGTTTCTCACTTGTGAGGGATACCCAGATTATCCCGAGCACTAATAAATGAGCAGGAGACAATGGTGGCCAGACAGGCCCGCTACCCCCTCCGCCTCTCGCTGCTCTCGCTGTCAGCCACAGCAAAACAGGGCTGGCGTGGAGGAAACCACACGATTTCAAGTCAAGAGTCATACAGACCAGACCACAGCCAATTATTAATGAGGTGCTTCAATAGGCCTATATGGTGGTATTAAAGATCGAATAGATTTAGTTTTATGCGTTTTGTTTTGCAGGCTCTTATAGACCGCATAAGCCTATAGGCCTATACATGTCAATATTGAAGGGCTACATTGGTTGTTTTTTATTGATTCTATTGGACAGTATGGCATCGTATATCCCTTAATTGGTAGACTTCGTCTATTTGTGGTGTGTCACCCTGCACCCGGTTAACATACTTTTCTTAAAATGTTGACATAGAGGCTACCTCACATTTTCTTTCTACCTTTATAAGGTGCACATTTTCCGTTGTTTGGGTTATGTTGCCTAAAGGTTAGGTTAAATTAAGTCACAAAAAATGTTAGGCTACATTTGATGTCTTATCATCCCAACATAGTTTCGTGATCCAGAATCCGTTTTTCGTTGTAGGCCTATATTGCTTGCAATTGTAGCCTATAGTTTTTTCTTGTAAAGAATGGTTACTAATTCAATGTGGATGCGTGTAGCCTATAGGCCTAGTCTATTTTTTCTGTATTAAATGCATGGCTAAGTTATACATTTAGATAGGCCTATAACATGATAATAAACGTGTATTTGGCCACAACCTTCTTAGGACAGTCTTTACCTATCTCTGCAATATGCCCTGGTATGCATTTACGCATTGTGCATATAATTTCGTTTTACGATTGAGATAGTAACCCATCTCTCGTAGCCTACGGTAGGCCTACATGAGATGTATGCTTTAGCATTGTGTCAGTTTGGCAATAACGCCCCCTTTAAAAAGTAGTGAGATTCGTAAAGGGGTATGCCACATTGACATTTTTATTATGCCTGAATGTGACATCATTATGGTTATCATGTGATGTTGTTGTTGTTGTTTGTGTTGTGCACATTGCATATAGCTTATTAGTCTGCTGGTGGTCAATGCCGCAACAGAAGAGCTCACACCTGGTTTGCAAACGGTATTTGATTTACTAAAGATTTCTTGGGTATTCGCACGTCCGCACCAGTCTAATCCCCCCAGACAAAACATCGCGCCCTGACAGCAACCCTATACCTTTCCCTGAATGGACACTGGCCCGACGAAGGAAATCAGATATTTACCCAAAGCAGTCAATTTTCAACGAATTCCAAGGGATTTATTATTTAAAACACCTACATTTTGCAGACGCTCTTATCCAGAGCGACTTAAAGTTAGTGAGTGCATACATTTTCATACTGGCCCCCCGTGGGAATCGAACCCACAATCCTGGCGTTGCAAGCGCCATGCTCTACCAACTGAGCTACTGGAGGCCCTATTGCAATAGTTGGCAAAGAAAGAATGATGGTAATCGGCAAAGCGAAAGCCAGGGCATGTCAATTATGCCTCTTATGGGTATAGTAGTCTTGTGCTTTCATGTGTTCAGTAACCTGGTAAATCTAGGCCACTTTTTCCTATGATTGTAAGTGTAGCCTCGTTAAACACTTCCAATGAAGTTTGTCACTCATAACATCAATTGAGTCTGATTATTGTATATTAACGCAAAATAAAAGACAATCCGTAGGTTATTATGAACATTCACATTTAGCTGTATCCTATCTAATTTTGTTAAAATCTGAAAGAAATGTTGCTTATGTAAATGATATTAGCCAATAACTCATTTATGGTTATGTAAAATTGATGTTATGCATTTATATATTAATGTGCTCCTTCAGGGTAGGTGGAAATATTGATAACCCTTAAGGCCATGCATGCATACAACCCAAACCTGTCACATTTCTACAGACTTGCAATGTGCCTGCTAAATGACTAATAAAATGTTATGCAAATGTTTATTGCAGACTAGCCTATAGGCCAACATGAATCGAGAAGTAAGAATTCACTGAATTCAGTCCAAGACTGTCTACTTTGGAAGATGCTGTGGCTACGTTTTTGTGTAGTCGTCGTCGTCGCCCCCCCCCCCAATATAAAAAAATCTGTGTTGATACATTTCATGTGTCTGCGTATACAACTTCAAGCGTTTTTCAGATAATTTTTAAATGTACATTGGTTAGGCTTGGCCTACGTGTGCATATACTGATATACTGCAAACCGTTCTGATTCCCTAACCCTATTTTTCCTGTTTTTCTTTTGGCTAGGATTTTCTGAGACGTCACAAGAAGTTACTGCCATGGATTGAGAACCTCCACTACAAAAGTTGACGACGCACAGGGAAGGATTTGTGAATGGACGCTGTGTACGGTCTGTGCCAGCTCATAGATCATATGCGCAGTGAGACCGTTGCAGATGTGCCTTATTCGCCACCCTCCCTCTCCCACCCCGGCCACCGTTCCTCCCTATGAATGGGGTCGCTAAGATATCAGCTCTGTCACCAGGGGTCGGCCCAAAGCCGCCAGCTTCCTGTGCCCTTTCAAAACCTGAAAGCACGTCTCTCGCATTTGATGATTCTGTATAATTTCTGTGGTTTGTCTCGGTGAGAGCTGCGTTTTTTCATTCTAGGTCACTCAAGAGCAGAACAGTAATATCACAGTCAAAGGACTGATCAAATCCACACACCATCAATCCTGGCCTAAAACATCCCCGTCTTTATTTTTGCCTGTTCTTAGTAGCCTAACTGTGTGTTTCCAGATGTCTATGAAGTAGGACCTATAATTAATTACAACATGAGTGAAATAGTTTTCCTTCCAAAAATGTTTAATTAATTATGTTAAAAAGCAGTTTACTGTGTTTGAATGGTGTGGGCATACCCTACCACAACAACAGAATGATTTGGGCATATAAGCCTTCCCGTCATGAAAAAGATTTAATGCGAGTAGACCGCTGATGCAAGCTCAGCGAATAAGCAACATGAGCCGTCATGTTCTATGAGGAAATAGCAAGCATTTATATATATAATTGATATATTGCAGGTTAGCGTTTAATGTCATGAATCTTGTTCTGGAGGCAGCTCTGCCGAGTGGTCACTAGCTGGCACAGCCACAAAGTAATAAAAGCAACATTTAAATGTAACCTTAAGCACATTGCTAACCCTAATGCCTAACCATAACCTTAAATTAAGACCAAAAAGCTAAGTTATGTTTTCATGCATTTTTACAATATATCCAATTTTGACTTTGCAGCTTGCCCATCTAGCGTAAATCGCTCAGTTCTGCCTCAAGGACAAGACTCATCCCAATAAACGTCAACCTGCCTTTGAGAGAGACGTTTATGGTGATGTTTTTAAAGTGTTTTTTTCTTCTTCTTCTTCAATTTATGTTTTGGCCACAAAAACTACTATAGGACGAGTCAACAACATTATTTGCGTATAAGTTCACAGAATGTTAACTTTTAAAAGTGAGATTTTCACTGGACAGTTACTTTAACTTAAAGTTCATCAAAGTTGGAGTGTAGTCTATGTGACGGGACCAGAGGTTATAGCTTATATTGAAGCTCCAAAATCCAGCTTTGATTCTTTACCTTATATGTAGGCTAAATTATTGAGGGGTGTCCCATCCCCGTCCTTTGTTTTAGGATAAATGTTTCCTCAAGCACACAGACCGCATCACCGTCGGGGTCTTGCCTACCGAATGGCCACTTGAAACTGTTGGGTGGAGATCATTTATAGGTTTAATAACTCTGCAATGCTATGTTGACTGATGCGATCAACGAAGTTATTTATTTATTATTGACACATTTTATTTAGGTTGCTTTAGATTAAGATGCAGACAATTTTGTGGGGAAACAATTTCTACCTTTGGTAAAGTCAGTGTACTCCATTTAAAGTTTAGAGCCACAAGAAACACAATAAGTATGATAGTAAAATGGCCTATATTTGAAACGTACACACTTTCGTTCCTTCCTTAACTGAAGTAGGCCAAGGCTATCCTAAAAAGTGCCATGGATGTAGGTCTAAAATCGATTCCAAATAATTGCCGACCATGAAATTATGTTCTAGGCCTATATGTTAAGAGGGTCAGTATGCTGCTAACAGCTTAGCTTCCTCCACTGTCCGACTGCCCCATACTGGTCTCGAACCAGTGATCCTCTGCTTGACAATGTTCCAACGGGTTGAGCCACCCAAATGGTACCAAAAGGACGGCTCCATCCGCAATATTTGTGGAGTGAGCTTAAGGTACATTTTTAACTCTGTTACACATGCCCCTATACAATTAATTTAAAACTGACATCAAACGCATTTTTCACTGTCAATCAATAGTCAACGCAAAGACAACATGCTTGTATTTCTAATTGTTTGCAAAAGCATCAGGCTATGATTTCTGGTCTAATGTGATATTCTTCTAATGTGGTCAGAAATCCTGTTAAAGTTGTGAAAATATATTATCACAAATGTGTTCCAGAAGAATACAGAAAGCTGAGCTGTCATTGTCATCCACGTTTCTATTTATGACAATTGAACCAAGAACTTTTGATAATTATTTATAAAATAAATGGAGCTTATTTCAGTATAAACAATGTTGTATTCAATCGACGTATATCATACCACAAATATGCCTATATGTAAAAATATAGGATTACATTGACTAATTAAAGTTTTAATGTCAGTGTCAAATGCAGGTAACACTTTACATGCAATTAGTCTATTGTGTTTTTCGTCCTGATTCAGAATATCGTTTTTGTTACAGTGCAGTTTGGTAATCAAGTATATATCAAACTTATCAGTTAATAGTTTGAGTTCCACTCATAGCCTTTAAGGAAACTTTGTATGGGCCATAAATGTTTGGGCGAGAAAAAGCAACCTACAAGTCTACAGTGTAGCCTAATGGAAAGGTTTAGGATTCGCTTGAGTGCTATGTAGTTTACTGTTAGTAACATTTGACGAAATTGCTTTTTTAAATTAAAGTGTTATTGGACTTCATATTGTAGGCCGATTTCACCACCACTCTTGGAGCCTTGCCATGTTGACGTTTTTATTCACCAATGGTAACATATAGGCTTACCTACCTCGTCATATTGATGAACACCAAAGCGCGCATATACACATCTACGTTTATACAGCCGGTCAGTCAGACGTTTCACGTGTCACGACGACTTACTTGTGACAGCAAAGAATAAACGCCACGTGGGGGCTATTTCCATGAGGTTTATGGCTTTAGACTGTCATATAGAACAAATATCATGCAAGGGGACGGGGCACTTTATGAACTTGATGAATGGCAATTTGCACTGAAAATCTGCCCGCTAATAAAACCACGTCGAGCTGAACAATATACCCATGTATTGTAAACATGCTGAAAGGTCGACTGCACAAACGTCCAACATCAATAAAGTTGAGGTATGTTAGGCTACCTGTTCCAACTTCTATAACTTCTATTGCGGGCCCCCGCCCACGCATATGGTCCTTGAATCCTTGCCTGTTATACTGCAGTATCCCCGATGCCTCGCGCGTTTTAGATGATCGAAATGCCTCGTGCACCTGTCCAAGGGGGTCTGCAATTAATTACGAGGGACCACGACAAGTAGACAGCTGGGAAGCACTTGTTACTCAAAAGCCACTTCCACAAGACTATTAACTCAATGTATTGGTAACTACAACTCCTTAAAGTTTGCAAAATGGTGTAAAAAGTTGTAAAATCAATTTTATAAAATAATTAGGCCTATGCATAAAGGATTTGCGTAAACTATTGCGTAAACCATTATCATAGGTTATCAATAATGGTTATGCGTTAAAGTTATTGGCGACTATCGAATATGTGCACTGAGAGTTCCGCTATAGGCCTACTCAGCTGTTTTGCACCTGGCCTGGCCATTTGACATTATATGTGTTAAAACGTTTGCAATAGTAACTCCGACACATCAACAATAAAAGACCAATGTTTTTTTTATATTTTCACTAGAGATATCTTTTTGCTTCAAGCTCAGGTATAGCCCTATATATTTATATTGGCCTAAACTCAAGTTAATGAATTAGCCTAAAGTATGTGTAAAGGTTAATGTAACAGCACTGTGGAATCAGAAAATAAATATAGCATAAAGGGACAATTTTATCCCAACCTTATTAGTGCGTCCGCTTCTGTTTTGGGCAAGCACTCTCTCATCGAATGTCTCCTCCAGTCACAAATGTGAGTGGCCAGTTGCGATATGCTTTTAGGTCCTGCTTACTTGAATTTAGGAAAGAGGTCAATCGTTACGAGAGGCTATTCGACCCCTCTTCTTGTGTGGCATCATGCCCTTGCACTGTCCCCAGTTTTAACTTGCCAAAATAGTGCTGCAGGATCTCATGAAAGCACATTGCTCGATGACGCACCTTTCACCCCTCTCTCCACCCGAATGGTTTTTACCCCCAACGGTGAAATGTGGTGATGGTGACTGTTTCATCGACAGGTGGTATTCGTAAATGACCTCATTTCACAACGATGTTTCATTACACTGGTGTCAGAAGTGGGATTATTATTGTCTGATTTATAACTCTTGAGTGACTTTAAAGATGATTTTCTTGATAATAATATATGCCTAATCCGTCTGATTTTGCAGGTGATAAACTGGGTAACATATACTATTCTTGAACTTTTACATGTGTTGCATAGGCCTATATGTTAATTCTGTATGTCACACTTTAAACAAACTATAACTCAAAAAGCTTTACAGGGCATAACTTCTTAAGAGCACATCATAAATGTTTTACAAATAATACACATTGACTTAAATTGTTTATTTAGGTCAATGTGTATTAAGCAGAGAGGGGATTGGAAGTTAGTTGTCTATGCTGCTTTGGGGTCCAAAAATAAACCATTTTGAAGGTTTTGTTACTAACACGATCGGTGCTGAAGTAATTCTGAAACTTTTAGAAACTTTTTAGGGGTGTTTTTATGGTGAGAACTCGAGTGAGATTTCTAATCCATTAAACATGGCCAATAATGTATTCGTTAAATGCCCTCTATTAATTCTGTGGTGAAATTCGTTGGACAATATCACTTCATTTATATGCATGAATTTCAGCCATATCTGTGGCCATGTGAGCTGCCGAACACCCACTTTCACTACCATGACCCTTAGGCCTATATCTCAGTCTCAACATGTGTTTCTCAAGTTGTTCGGGGTAACCTGCACTTTTTTCGTCTGGTGCTCTGTTCTTGCATCCTGTACCTCGAACGTGAATATGTAATTCGTATTGAACGAATGTATATCAGATTGAATACTTGTAATATAGGGTAATGAATATTTTTGCTAACTTTCTGCACTGGTGCATGCTAGCCGGGCGTGTGTATATCGATGACCAATAAAATATAACTCCATTATGAATTCAGACAGTTCTTGTCCTTTTTTGTTGTGGTAAATCTATTTTCTAACTTTCTAATATTTTTGGAAAGTGGAAGCCCTATCACATGATAGTTGTGTTTGCACAATGCTGTTTTTGTGGATGATATCTGCATGCCTTTTGTGAATTATATTTACATGAATATCATTGTGCATCGATTATTCAAAACCCTGCAACGAAAGGCGCACATTGATGAATTCTATTTACCAACGCAGCGCTACGTTTAAACTTCATTAGGTTGTTATATGCTGGACCGGTTTACCAGACGCTAATCCGCACCGTAATATGAGATGTGTGTGTGCTTTGTGTTTAATTTGCACTCTAAAGGATTTGTTTGGATGAAATGCATAATGTGGCATCACCTGAGGTTTTTCATGTACAACGCATGATTGTCCTGTGGCGGGAAAATAAAAACGTCAGAAGCAGCATACAGCACATGGGATAAAGACAGAGCAGGCAAAGAAAGCCCTTAATCTCCATTTATGCATGTTTTCTTTCCAATTGTAAGGGATATGTTGAGTTAAAATACATGGTAGATATTTACATTTCTATTCTATTCACTTCCATCACTGCCATTCTTGTGGTATATTTTCACATATTTGTATACTCACAGCACTTGCTTGAGGGTTCCACTTAATTATAAAGTAGTTATATACACTGAGTGTACAAAACATTAGGAACACCTGCTCTTTCCATGACATAGACTGACCAGGTGAATCCAGGTGAAAGCTATGATCCCTTATTGATGTCATCTATTAAATCCACTTCAATCAGTGTAGATGAAGGGAGAAGACAGGTTAAAGAAGGATTTTTAAGCCTTGAGACAATTGAGACATGGATTGTGTATGTGTGCCATTCAGAGGGTGAATGGGCAAGACAGAATATTTAAGTGCCTTTGAACAGGGTATGGTAGTAGGTGCCAGGCTCATCAGTTTGAGTGTGTCAAGAACTACAACGCTGCTGGGTTTTTCACACTCAACAGTTTCCCATGTGTATCAAGAAAGGTCCACCACCCAAAGGACATCCAGCCAACTTGACACAATTGTGGGAAGCATTGGCGTCAACATGGGCCAGCATCACTGTGGAACGCTTTCGACACCTTGTAGTCCAGGCCCTGACGAATTGAGGCTGTTCTGAAGGCGAAAGGGGGTGCAACTCAATATTAGGAATGTGTTCCTGATGTTTTGAACACTCAGTGTATTCATCATAGTTGGAATGCTTAGATGTCAATTTTCTGCTTATACCATGGTATATTTTCAGATGTTTTAAATGATTAGTTCTATTAGCTCTGCTGTTGTGATATTGCAACCAGACATTTATACAGAAGGTGCAATATTATACTGAATTGGCCTCTGCACTGGTCTATTCAAGTTCTAGGGGGCATTGACCACCATAAGCCAACTACAACACTGATTACAGTCTCCTAACTAAATTAATTAATAGTGAAAACAGTCAGAGTGGATCAGATATCAATCACATTTATTTTATGAAGCCCTTTTTACATCAGCAGTTGTCACAAAGTGTATATCGCATTAAGAAGAATGTGTGGAAGATTGGAGAGAGTGCAACATTAACGACTACCATTTGAATGGGATCTGCAAGGTAATTTGACCTAAAATGGAGTTCATTTGCGGCAGTTCAGTCAGCTCCTTTGTGGCATCCACTGTAATTCATTATTCCATGCTGACCCAGACAGGGAAGGAGAGATGGGACTGAGAAAGTGAGGCAGGACATGATTGACTCTGCTCTTATGTGCGTCCCAAATGGCACCCTATTCCCTACATAGTGCACTACTTTTGACCAAGACCTGCTCACCAAAAAAATTATGGCTCTATATAGAGCCAAATAAGGGTTATTTGGCTTCTAACCATAGTGGATCCCTTTTTGGTGGTGTATAGAACCTTTTTCTTTAAGGTTCTATAAAGAACCATGCTCATAAGGTTCTAAATGGAACCGTATGGTGCTATAAAGAAACCTTTCCTAAGATTATATAAAGACCCATTAATAAAAGGTTCTATATAGCACCAAAAAAATGGTTCTGCTATGGTTACAACCCTTTTTGAGGCTATATAGTGTAGAACCATTTTTTATGGTTCTTCATAGAACCTTTATGGAGAATGGTTCTATAAAGAACCTTCCTTAATCTTCTTTGTAGATCCTTTTGAAGAACCATACAGGGTTATCATTCTGGTTAGCCATATTATATTGTTAAAATTCCTTAGGTGTTATTATGTTAATTGACAAGTTAAATTAGGTGTACTAGCTCGGGAACGGCTGGGGGTCGCTAAGGAGAGAATTTAGAACCACTGAGTTAGACAACAGTTCTCAATTGACAAAAGGTGTCACGCCCTGGCTCTGGGGACTCTTATATGTTGAGCCAGGGTGTGGAGTTTCTATGTGTTATTTTCTATGTTGTGTTCTAGATCGTGTTTTCTATGTTGGCCAGGGTGGTTCCCAATCAGAGGCAGCTGATTCTCGTTGTCTCTGATTGGGAACCATACTTAGGCAGCCTTTTGGCACTAGTTTATTGTGGGATCTTGTTCCGGAAGGTTTGTGTATTTAACCTAGGACTTCACGTATCGTTTATTGTTTTGGTTCGTTGTGTGTACACTAATAAAAGTATGTACGCCTATCACGCTGCGCCTTGGTCCGCTTCATCATGTGTCAACGATCGTGACAGAAGATCCCACCTCGACTGGATCAAGCAGCGTGACGAGGAGAGAGGATGGACGTGGGAGGAGAAGAGTGAGAGTCTGGCGAGAGCCATGGAGGCCATGTTCACGGGGGAGAGACAAGCCCAAACATTTTTTAGGGGGGGCTCACACCGTGGACGGCGAGGCAGCGGGAGGCCGCGATAGAGCGGTTCGGCAGGTTTGCAGAGGAGGCCGCTAGGTTACGGGGGCCACTGGTCACGAGGGAGAAGGAGAGTGTAGAGGCACGGCGAGAGGTACTAGGGTGTGTTACCAGTCCGGTCCGGCCCGTTCCTGATCCCCGCACAAGGCCAGTGGTGTGTGTTCCCAGTACGGTCCGGCCTGTTCCTGTCCCTCGCACCAAGCCTGTGGTGCGCGTCGCCAGCCCGGCCTGTTCCTGCTCCCCGCACCAAGCCTGTGGTGCGCGTCGCCAGCCCGGTCCGGCCTGTTCCTTCTCCCCGCACCAAGCCAGTGGTGCACGTCGCCAGCCCGGTCCGGCCTGTTCCTGCTCCCCGCGCCAAGCCAGTGGTGTGCGTCGTCAGCCCGGTCCGGCCCGTTCCTGCTCCCCGCACCAAGCCAGTGGTGCGCGTCGTCAGCCCGGTCCGGCCCGTTCCTGCTCCCCGCACCAAGCCAGTGGTGCGCGTCGTCAGCCCGGTCCGGCCTGTTCCTGCTCCCCGCACCAAGCCAGTGGTGCGCGTCGTCAGTCCGGCACAGCCCGTGCCTGCTCCACCGGTGCCTGGTCAGGCACCGGTCAGCTGCTCCACACCGGAGCCTGAGCAATCCGCTCCACCGGTGTCCAGTCCAGCTCCGGCCAGCGGGGCCAGACCAGACCAGGAGCGCTACGGGGGGGTAGCGAGAGAGTGGTGGTCACGCCCGGAGCCGGATCCGCCTCCGAGGCGGAATGCCCACCCGGCCCCTCCCCTGTTGGGTTTGGTTGGCGCGGTCGCAGTCCGCGCCTTTGGGGGGGTACTGTCACGCCCTGGCTCTGGGGACTCTTATATGTTGAGCCAGGGTGTGGAGTTTCTATGTGTTATTTTCTATGTTGTGTTCTAGTTCGTGTTTTCTATGTTGGCCAGGGTGGTTCCCAATCAGAGGCAGCTGATTCTCGTTGTCTCTGATTGGGAACCATACATAGGCAGCCTTTTGGCACTAGTTTATTGTGGGATCTTGTTCCGGAAGGTTTGTGTATTTAACCTAGGACTTCACGTATCGTTTATTGTTTTGGTTCGTTGTGTGTACACTAATAAAAGTATGTACGCCTATCACGCTGCGCCTTGGTCCGCTTCATCATGTGTCAACGATCGTGACAAAAGGCCTTACGCGTGTCTTTCACAAGACATCGTCACTGGCCATAGTCATTTTTAACATGTAATCGCATAACTCAACAGATTAGATAAACTTGAATGACACTGTCACTTAAGGTTGCACAAACAGAGCTGTGAGCAAACCATGTACCAAAATATTTGAATAAGTCGCCTACCCTACATATTAATTATCACCAAAAGAGGAAATAACTATTTTCTGAACTGCAAACAACCATTGAAGGGCTCAAAGGGTTCATTATGATTCCACAGAACCATCACCGACTCAAATAACCAACTCATCATCAAGCTTTGATTATTTGAATCAGCTGTGTAGTGCTAGGGCAAAAACCAAACGTGCACCCTGGTGGGGCCCCAAGACCGAGTTTGGGAAACCCTGCGTATAGGCCCTGGTCAAAAGTATCGCACTATATAGGGAATAGGGTGACATTTGGGATGTTGATCTAGTGTAAGGAAGACTCAGTAAATCTGAACGGCCCACCATCACTGAGAGGAGGACATTTAAAGCTCTTTAAGAACCATTTGCAGAGAAAAAGCTGCAAGTTTGCTTTGTTGTTCTTCAAACTCAATCTTTTACTTGACCTTTTTGAGATGTGTGACTCACTGGCTTCATCTAAAATGCACGCTATTCTCAATCTCTATGGGCCCTGTTCAAAGGTAGAGCACTAAAATAGGGAATATGCTGCTATTTGGGACGCAGGTATTGTTTTTGGGTGTTCCCTTGAATGCATTTGTATTCCTCTTGAATTGTGACAGTAAATTGTAAAAACTGGAGTTGCTCTAGTATTGGGTTCCATGAATGAATTGTGGGTTTCCTGGAGCCATTAGTGGTGATATCTGTCCAGCTATACTTTTTAGTATGACTTTGTATGCCACTGCAAACTCACTCACTGACTGAAAATTAGCTTCTGTTTGTAAAGCATGCTTTTCTTGGATATGATGGAATCCTGTTGCCCTTTACTTTTGCAGTCCACTTCCTGGTCTTCATCGGTTCATGTGATTCACTAGTAGATGTCTATGGCTGTGTCCCAATCCAAACGCAGCTGCCTGCTGCCTACCTGCCCCCAAAGGCACCTACCTTTGTAGACAGCACTTTTCCAGTAGGTAACTGCCATTTGGGATGGGATTAGAAGGCAGCATCACATAAGGCATTTGGGTTCCACTGAGTGCTAGACGTTTCTTTACATTGTAGCCAGTGTAGCGAGAAGGGTGCAATTGCGGCCTGCTATTTTGGGCGTTCCTGCATGTGGGCATTCCTGCATCTGCAGGAACCCCTCTTTATACTTATATTGGTCCATTTTAAGCTAGGACTCTGTTACTCAGGGGGTGGTAATGCACCATAACGGGGGCGCTCCAGTACAGTAGGTGGCGGTAATGCACCATAACGTTAGACGCCAGCCACCGATAAACCCCACAGAAGAAGAAGCGGCGGGGGTGACAACGGTAGCTAGCTAGTACATCAGTAGACTGTGTCCTTCGCCCTCGCCTGTCGGTCACTGCTTTACCGCAGTTCTGTTAACGACGGTGAGGGCAGGCATTCGGCAGGCGTTAGCGAAGGACACTGTGTGAAGGACTAGCAAGGAGGACACCGGTACACAGCAGGCAGGAGGGACACCGGTAGCTAGCTAACTAGGACACCGGTAGACTGTGTCCTTCGCCCCCCCAAAATCTGATAATACTTTTATTTCCCTTTTGACCCACAAAAGGGAAATAGCGGTAGGTGGGGTGACACTGATAGCTAGCTAGCTAGTTAAGGTACTGGTAGACTGTCCTTCGCTCCCGCCTGTCGGGGACTGCTTTCCCACAGTTCTGTTAATGACAGCGAGGGCAGGTGTTCGGCAGGTGGGAGCACACTATTGACTGTTGCAGCGTGAGCAACTAGGGCTAGTAATTCAGTGAACAACTATCCCAAAATGGAAATACCTGACGCAAATAACAAGACAAGTAACAGAATCGATCTCCTCAGTACCTGTTAATGAATTAAGTTGACACTGAATCAGAATAATTATCCTACGGTATAGGGTCTTCCTCTCGCATATTGCTTGGTCTGCTGCTCCATCGTTATGGACATGACAGGTAAGCCTGCATGCATACAGGCTACTATTTTTTGAGGTAGCTAAATAAGCTATTTTACTGACTGTTGAAGAATGATTAATAGCCAAATAGGGGTCTTTCACTGTGAAGCTAATACTGCATTAAAGCTGCTAATGTTTTTTTCTGAGTAGGCTTGCATTGTGATTAATTCATACAACTATCACACCTGTGCATATTATTAAATGACACTGATGTTCAAGATAACATGGTTTTATATTAGTTTATAAATTATATTGAAAGGTGATATGATGCAATCCAACTATGTAGATTAGAAGGCCTATGCTACTTCATCCTAATGTAAGCTAAATGCATTGAATACAAAACAAATACTGGCATGTGATAAAGGATAACATGTCCAATATAAATATTATCTTAATTTGAACAGTTGTCCAATTTCTTTGATTTGTTAGATTTTATAGTGAACTGTGTCTGTCTGTCTGCGTGTGTTTGGGCTAATACCTTATCACAAAACGAAGAAACAATTCAGTCATTCTTGTCCAAGTTGTAATCATCCCCACCAAATATTTGTTGAATCAGTACAGAGAGACAGTTGACTCCTTGTCCTTTCTCCAGCCAAGACATTGGTTGATATTATCAGTCTTACCACTAGGAGGTCCACAGCTGTCAAGTCTAGGATGTCTAGGCAAACAGGATGAATACTGTCATCTGGTGGTAACCAAAGCAATCACCACTGAATTGTTATTGTCTTTTGCATATTAAGGGTACATAGGCCACTGCGCTCTCACACACACACATTTAATGGTATGCTTTTCCCAGTGCAGAGGGAGAAATGTCTTCATCTCAATTTTTTAAATGTAGGCCACAAATACATCCCTTTAATTTGAAAACATCAAAAAATGCATTTGGAGAAAAACTCCCATGTAGCGAGACCAGCTTCAGTTAGAAGCACTTAGAGCTTACAGAGAGAGAGGGAGCATTGAGAAGCATATCAAAGAGGGTTGTCAGTGTATATGACAGGGCCTGGGAAAGTTATATGTGTATCACAGGCTGAGCGGGCTGACAGCAGTCCCCGGGCCAGGCTCTGTTGTACAGAGGCCCCTGTAGAGAGATGGGAGGGGGAGACAGGACAGGCCCTACTGACGGGCCCCACACCCGCTGAGCCAACTCCAGGTGAGGGGGTACATCCACTCTAGTGTGCCACGGGCAAAACACACATGTGCGCACAAGCTCATATAAGCTTAACACACACACACACACACACACACACACACACACACACACACACACACAAAGAGCATCAGCTGCCCCACTGCACCACAAAATATACTTTAGCCTAAATTCGAAGCAATGCCTATTTTCAGAATCAGAATCTCTATAATAGAACCTATGTTTTTTTCTGCTTTGCTGTTATAACATCTTCAAATCCTAAAATCTTTCTGCTTTGCATAACATATAACATCTACTGGCATGAAAGTTGAACCCAATGTGTTTGTCCTATGTCAAAATAACATCCCAAAGGTCTTCATGGTGGTTTGACCTGCTAACAGCCATAAACAAAATATCCTTTACAGGGGGGAAGTGTGTTGATCTATCCAGTAACCCAGTTGAATTAGATATGGCTGTGGGGTGGGTATGTGCCAGTTTCAGGTTGATACATCGAATGAATTCACTAACCCCTCCTGGACTGTCTAGGGATCCTGTCTGGATTTCAGATCAAATAGACAGTGTTGGTGCTTCGCCAAATCTCTCAGCAAATGACTACCTACCCCTGTGGAGAATCTGTCCTGTAGAGAAAACAGTATTTGCATCACAAATGGCACCCTATTCCCTACAAAGAGCACTACCTTTTAGTGTTTTAGTGAGGTCTGAGAAATTTGAATAAAGTTAAAGCTCTTTTACTGCATTTCTGTATAATTTAAAAACTCTAAAATGCTATTTGAAGAACAGCAAAAACAAGCAAAAATGACCCCAGCCATTGTCACATTGGTTGCTGTAGCTTGATTCACCTCAGTCAATCTACAAACACATAGCCGATTAGCTACAGTATACTATTAACAGCTACACATTAATTCACATTAACGCAGCACTGGGATTAAAAACTATAATTTAATACGTACAGAGGGATCTGTTAGCAGAAAAAGTATTTTATTAACAAAAGGTAAACAAATAAGTTTGCTTTAAAGAACAACTTTTGTTGCAGTTTTACAGCTATTTTCCTGCAATTCTACACATTTTGCCATGGGGTGGGGAGAAGTTGCCATGGCGCCTAGTGGCAGCCTTGGCAGAGAGCTCATGTAAATTCTGTACATACAGTGGGGGGAAAAAGTATTTAGTCAGCCAACAATTGTGCAAGTTCTCCCACTTAAAAAGATGAGAGAGGCCTGTAATTTTAATCATAGGTACACATCAACTATGATAGACAAATTGAGATTTTTTTTCTCCAGAAAATCACATTGTAGGATTTTTAATGAATTTATTTGCAAATTATGGTGGAAAATAAGTATTTGGTCACCTACAAACAAGCAAGATTTCTGGCTCTCACAGACCTGTAACTTATTCTTTAAGAGGCTCTTCTGTCCTCCACTCGTTACCTGTATTAATGGCACCTGTTTGAACTTGTTATCAGTATAAAAGACACCTGTCCACAACCTCAAACAGTCACACTCCAAACTCCACTATGGCCAAGACCAAAGAGCTGTCAAAGGACACCAGAAACAAAATTGTAGACCTGCACCAGGCTGGGAAGACTGAATCTGCAATAGGTAAGCAGCTTGGTTTGAAGAAATCAACTGTGGGAGCAATTATTAGGAAATGGAAGACATACAAGACCACTGATAATCTCCCTCGATCTGGAGCTCCACGCAAGATCTCACCCCGTGGGGTCAAAGTGATCAAAAATCCCAGAACCACACGGGGGGACCTAGTGAATGACCTGCAGAGAGCTGGGACCAAAGTAACAAAGCCTACCATCAGTAACACACTACGCCAACAGGGACTCAAATCCTGCAGTGCCAGGCCCATCTGAAGTTTGCTAGAGTGCATTTGGATGATCCAGAAGAGGATTGGGAGAATGTCATATGGTCAGATGAAACCAAAATATAACTTTTTGGTAAAAACTCAACTCGTCGTGTTTGGAGGACAAAGAATGCTGAGTTGCATCCAAAGATCACCATACCTACTGTGAAGCATGGGGGTGGAAACATCATGCTTTGGGGCTGTTTTTCTGCAAAGGGAGCAGGACGACTGATCCGTGTAAAGGAAAGAATGAATGGGGCCATGTATCGTGAGATTTTGAGTGAAAACCTCCTTCCATCAGCAAGGGCATTGAAGATGAAACATGGCTGGGTCTTTCAGCATGACAATGATCCCAAACACACCGCCCGGGCAACGAAGGAGTGGCTTCGTAAGAAGCATTTCAAGGTCCTGGAGTGGCCTAGCCAGTCTCCAGATCTCAACCCCATAGAAAATCTTTGGAGGGAGTTGAAAGTCCGTGTTGCCCAGCGACAGCCCCAAAACATCACTGCTCTAGAGGAGATCTGTATGGAGGAATGGGCCAAAATACCAGCAACAGTGTGTGAAAACCTTCTGAAGACTTACAGAAAACGTTTGACCTGTGTCATTGCCAACAAAGGGTATATAACAAAGTATTGAGAAACTTTTGTTATTGACCAAATACTTATTTTCCACCATAATTTGCAAATAAATTAATAAAAAATCCTACAATGTGATTTTCTGGATTTGTTGTCTGTCATAGTTGATGTGTACCTATGATGAAAATTACCGGCCTCTCTCATCTTTTTAAGTGGGAGAACTTGCACAATTGGTGGCTGACTAAATACTTTTTTCCCCCACTGTATTTAATCATATTTAAACGTTTTTATAAATTGTTTATTTTTCAATAGCTAAATGAGTGCAGATCAAGTCTTGATATCATGAATTGGACTCCTGCCCGTAAATTGATGAAAATCAGCATCGTCAACAAGCTAGTTAATGCTAGCTAGAAGGTGTGCGTTTTCATTTGAATTACACCTACTGACTTTGAGTTGTTTTTCACCATCGGTGACCCAAGAGGAGTCTATGCATGCAGAGTTGGCAGTGGGCCAGCTATTTCATTGCTCAGGAGGATACTTCTGAAGTACGGAGTGGGCTGTACTATGTGGGGAGCTAAAATTTCATCAGAGTCCCAATACAGAGAATCTGCAGACGGCGGAGACGCCCTGATGACCTCGAGCTGCCTGCCTACCTGCCCTTGGACATGCTGACCTGACCACCACCTCCGACCACCACCTCCGCTGACCATCTAGTTTTGAGCTTCCAGATCCTCTCATGACCGCGGCTGCCCACCTGCTGCAAGAAGCACTCAAACAGACTTGATCTAGATGATCTAGCCTATATTTAATTTTAAATGAGTTCTTGTTGTTTTTTTGTATTATTATTATTTTTTATTTTTTCTAGGGGGTAGATCAGCTTAATGTTGCAGATAGATTGTAAATTCCAATAAATGTAATTGTCTGCATCACTTCCAATCCCCCATGTTTATATATATATACAGTGAGGGAAAAAAGTATTTGATCCCCTGCTGATTTTGTACGTTTGCCCACTGACAAAGAAATGATCAGTCTATAATTTTAATGGTAGGTTTATTTGAACCGTGAGAAACAGAATAACAACAATAAAATCCTGAAAAACGTCAAAAATGTTATCAATTGATTTGCATTTTAATGAGGGAAATAAGTATTTGACCCCCTCTCAATCAGAAAGATTTCTGGCTCACAGGTGTCTATAATACAGGTAACGAGCTGAGATTAGGAGCACACTCTTAAAGGGAGTGCTCCTAATCTCAGCTTGTTACCTGTATAAAAGACACCTGTCCACAGAAGCAATCAATCAATCAGATTCCAAACTCTCCACCATGGCCAAGACCAAAGAGCTCTCCAAGGATGTCAGGGACAAGATTGTAGACCTACACAAGGCTGGAATGGGCTACAAAACCATCGCCAAGCAGCTTGGTGAGAAGGTGACAACAGTTGGTGCGATTATTTGCAAATGGAAGAAAAACAAAAGAACTGTCAATCTCTCTCGGCCTGGGGCTCCATGCAAGATCTCACCTTGTGGAGTTGCAATGATCATGAGAACAGTGAGGAATCAGCCCAGAACTACACGGGAGGATCTTGTCAATGATCTCAAGGCAGCTGGGACCATAGTCACCAAGAAAACAATTGGTAACACACTACGCCGTGAAGGACTGAAATCCTGCAGCGCCCGCAAGGTCCCCCTGCTCAAGAAAGCACATATACAGGGCCGTCTGAAGTTTGCCAATGAACATCTGAATGATTCAGAGGAGAACTGGGTGAAAGTGTTGTGGTCAGATGAGACCAAAATCGAGCTCTTTGCCATCAACTCAACTCGCCTTGTTTGGAGGAGGAGGAATGCTGCCTATGACCCCAAGAACACCATCCCCACTGTCAAACATGGAGGTGGAAACATTATGCTTTGGGGGTGTTTTTCTGCTAAGGGGACAGGACAACTTCACCGCATCAAAGGGACGATGGACGGGGCCATGTACCATCAAATCTTGGGTGAGAACCTCCTTCCCTCAGCCAGGGCATTAAAAATGGGTCGTGGATGGGTATTCCAGCATGACAATGACCCAAAACACACGGCCAAGGCAACAAAGGAGTGGCTCAAGAAGAAGCACATTAAGGTCCTGGAGTGGCATAGCCAGTCTCCAGACCTTAATCCCATAGAAAATCTGTGGAGGGAGCTGAAGGTTCGAGTTGCCAAACGTCAGGCTCGAAACCTTAATGACTTGGAGAAGATCTGCAAAGAGGAGTGGGACAAAATCCCTCCTGAGATGTGTGCAAACCTGGTGGCCAACTACAAGAAACGTCTGACCTCTGTGATTGCCAACAAGGGTTTTGCCACCAAGTACTAAGTTATGTTTTGCAGGGGGTGAAATACTTATTTCCCTCATTAAAATGCTAATCAATTTATAACATTTTTGACATGCGTTTTTCTGGATTTTGTTGTTGTTATTCTGTCTCTCACTGTTCATATAAACCTACCATTAAAATTATAGACTGATCATGTCTTTGTCAGTGGGCAAACGTACAAAATCAGCAGGGGATCAAATACTTTTTTCCCTCACTGTATATATATATATACAGTGGGGAGAACAAGTATTTGATACACTGCCGATTTTGCAGGTTTTCCTACTTACAAAGCATGCAGAGGTCTGTAATTTTTATCATAGGTACACTTCAACTAGCCTTAGACCGTAGCGCCACTACCAAGTTTCGAAATGGCACCTTGGGTATTCTAGTGCTCTAACGCTCAACAGTAAGTTAAGACCCCGACTGAGTTCCTAAACATTTTATGTCGAGATGCGGACCTCGATGTCCTTATACAGTGCATTTGGAAAGTATTCAGACCTCTTGACTTGTTCCACATTTTGTTACGTTACAGCCTTATTCTGAAATGGATTAAATAGTTTTCCCCCCTAATCAATCTACACACAATACCCCATAATGACAAAGCAAAAACAGTTTTTTTTTATGTTTGCAAATGTATATAAAAAAAAACAGGAAATATCACATTTACATAAGTATTCAGACCCTTTACTCAGTACTTTGTTGAAGCACCTTTGGCAGCGATTACAGCCTCGAGTCTTCTTGGGTATGACTCTACAAGCTTGGCACACCTGTATTTGGGGAGTGACTCCCATTCGTATCTGCAGATCCTGTCAAGCTCTGGCAGGTTGGATGGGGAGCGTCGCTGAACAGCTATTTTTAGGTCTCTCCAGAGATGTTCGATCGGGTTCAAGTCCGGGCTCTGGCTGGGCCACTCAAGAACATTCAGAGACTTGTCCCGAAGCCACTCCGGCGGTGTCTTGGCTGTGTGCTTAGGGTTGTTGTCCTGTTGGAAGGTGAACCTTCGCTCCAGTCTGAGGTCCTGAGCACTCTGGAGCAGGTTTTCATCAAGGATCTCGCTGTACTTCACTCTGTTAATCTTTCCCTTGATCCTGACTAGTCTCCCATTCCCTGCCGCTGAAAAAAATCCCCACAGCATGATGCTGCCACCACCATGCTTCAACACCAAGACTCTTCCTAGAGCTGGCTGCCCGGCCAAACTGAGCAATTGGGGGAGAAGTGCCTTGGTCAGGGATTGATTATATAGGGAAGTGATTATACATGTAAGAAATATATAATTATGTACAAGTAATAAAACTGAACTGGTATAGTAGTGACAAAAGCACTCAATTATATAATACAAAGGCAATCACAGATTGCAAATCCTCAAGGCCATAGTAAAAATATCCAGTCTACTTCTCTTAATGTATGTTCCTAAACTTTAATGCCTAGTCTGGAAAATAGGGAAATCTGCCATTCATTTGAGGGGTCATAGGTCACCTCCATGTTGCACACCATGTCCAGGAAGTCAGCCAAGAGGTGAGCTTTCACACCCGATTACATTCAGGTGCCTTTTTGTTATCATTACTGATTTCACTGCAACCATGAATATGCTTACTTATTGTAGCATCATGGTACATCATTCAAAACATGGTCACATCATCTGTGATCTCATGTATATTTGGTTTGGGGTTATAGGTGTTGGCTTTCTAATTTCTCAGAGATAAATACTTCTCTTGGTTAATTACAATATTGTGAACACACAATACATGTCATCGGTGACATACTGCTGGTCACTGACATTTTTGCACAGCTCTGAAATGTTTCCCTTTTACGGTCATTTTGTACTCAGGCATAACAAAAAAGCAAACATTGTAGCACCACCTTTTCACCTCGTCTTTTCTGTTAAGACCTGCACAAATCCACACGCACACGTGCACACACACACCTGCAAAAAGCGAATAGTTCACTCTTACACTGTAAAACTGAAACCAGTTAACTTTTCATTTCGAAGAACTGGAAGGGCAAATACTGTCCTGCCATAGTGAGGGAGGAGCTAGTGGCTAGAAGCTAGCCTAATGGTATATGGACCCAAACGGGGATAGCCTAGCGGCTAACTGCTAGCTTAATGCTATTTGGACCCAACAGGTATAGCCTAGTGTCTAACTGCTATCCTAATGCTATATGAACCCTAACAGGGATAGCTTTGCGGCTACCTTCAGGACTAATGCTATATGGACCCTAATAGGGATAGCATAGCGGCTAACTGCTAGCCTAATACTATAAGTTATTTTGGCCACCAGGAGGTGCAGAAGTCATGGCACGTTAGGTCAAGGGTGTTCTGGCTAGCTCTTTGTTATAACGCACAGAAAAGTAGTAACAAAATAATAAGAGTCTATTTTCTTTCTAATTTAAATGTCTCTCCCCATGACGGCAGACTTGGTTCCGTTACGCCTGCTCTCCATATTGTCAGCCTTCCTTCTTTCTCCTCTTCAGCTGATCTCTGTTCAGTCGTTGTGGAGTTTCTCGACACCACCCTGAAGGGAGAGAGAGGAAAGCCCATGTTCATATATCATGCTCAACATCTGAATCAATATCAGCAAACAACAGACATCTTCCTACAGTGGTAACATCCACAATGGGGATTGGAGAAGAACATTATTGACGACTTTAACATAAGGCTGAGTTCTGCAGTTCTTGACAGTAGACTATAGGGCTATTATACAGTGGACCATGGTGTCCAACTGTGAAAAGATTATCTAAAACTGGGGTTGCAGTAAAATGTGATACCCCTTCCTCAAGGCCTCCCTAATCCCCCTAAATGGTATACGTGTCTAGAAGAGAGAGTTCTCCCTCTCACTTTTCCAGTTTCTCCTGATTTAGAACATCCTGTCAGAGCCCTGAGTCATGTGTTAAGCACCACCGTGCCTCACCGTAGGGATGGTTCCAGGTTTCCTCTAGACGTGATGCTTGGTATTCAGGTCAAAGAGTTCAATCTTGGTTTCATCAGACAAGAGAATCTTGTTTCTCATGGTCTGAGAGCAAGGGCGGTGTGTTCATTAGGGCGATATGGGCGACGCACTGCCAAACGGGAAAAGGAAGGGATTTTTTTCTAATCAATTATATCACGGCAACAGTAGTTATCAGTGTTCTAATCTAGACGTCTGATCTGCCACTAAATGTCCAATCAGGCTAAAGTTGTGCTTCAAATGGCCCCGCCCCTTTTGGGGCGATTTCAGTCAGGTTGAAAATCGCCCCAGAAGTCTCTCATAGACTCTCATGTAAAATCTTTTTTTTCAAATATCAGAGCTTTCAATACAATCTCTATGGGTTCCGGGAGGGCTTGCACTTACGCGCTTTTCGTCATACGTAACATAACCATGAACGTAACTAAGAAAAGAGCGGGTAGCAGCGTCAATCAATTCACGTACTACTGTCAAGATGGCTAGCGTTCAGTGCAACTCGATTGTCTCTTTGAAAGAAGTTCCTTTTTGTCGGCTGAACAAATCAAGATAAATTGGCAACGAAACAATTAGGACCTCCCAGACCAAATTTAATAATTCAACAGGTTTCTACTAAAGGGGGAAAGTCCTACACCCGAGGATTTTCCAAAAATTGGTACGAACGAAAAACCTGGCTAGCAGGCTGCGATGTAGCTAATGCAGTCTTCTGCTACCCCTGCTTACTCTTTCACCCTGAAGGCGGCACGGCAGACAGCACCGCTTGGACAGCGACTGGTGTAACGGACATGCACCATCTTTCAGAAAAGATGAAGAAACATGAGCTGTCAAAGACCCACATGGATAGCTGTTTGAGATTGTCTGCTTTGGGGAGAGTGAACATTGCCACTCAACTGGATGAGGGATACAGGCTAGCTGTCTGCCACCACAACGATGAGGTTAGCAAGAACCGCCACATCCTCAGCCGGCTAATCCAGTGTGTGAAGTTTTGCGGAGTGTTTGAGTTAGCTTTGCGAGGCAAAGATGAAACTGAGGGCTCCACCAACCCTGGTATTTTTCTTGGACTTGTCAACTTTGTGGCACAATTAGATTTGGTGTTTTATGGAAATGCATATTGTTTATGCAGTGTTGAGGAATGTGAAAGAACACCCTTGATTATTTTTACTGTGATAACTTATTTTGCTTTTGTAAGCCAACACTTTTGAGATCAGTCAATAAATGCTTCTGGTATTGACTTATATGCTGCCCCTGTCTTCATGTTGTTGCTGGACATATCTTTTTAAAAATGTGTGTAGGTCACCTAAATCATCAGAAAAATTGCCCCCCCTGAGAATTTTTTCAGGAGCCGCCACTGTCTGAGAGTCCTTTACGTCGCTTTTAGCAAACTCCAAGCGGGCTGTCATGTGCCTTTTACTGAGGAGAGGCTTCTGTCTGGCCACTCTACCATAAAGGCCTGATTGGTGGAGTTCTTCAGAGATGGTTGTCCTTCTGGTAGGTTCTCCCATCTCCACAGAGGAACTCTGGAGCTCTGTCAGAGTGACCATCGGGTTCTTCGTCACCTCCCTGACCAAGGCCCTTCTCCCCCAATTGCTCAGTTTGGCCGGGCAGCCAGCTCTAGGAAGAGTCTTGGTGATTTCAAACTTCTTCCATTTAAGAATGATGGAGGCCACTGTGTTCTTTGGGACCTTCAATGCTGCAGAAATGTTTTGGTACCCTTCCCCAGATCTGTGCCTCGACACAATCCTGTCTCGGAGCTCTACAGACAATTCCTTCGACCTCATGGTTTGGTTTTTCCAAATCATGTCCAATCAATTGAATTTACCACAGGTGGAAACATCTCAAGTATGATCAATGGAAACAGGATGCACCTGAACTTAATTTCGAGTCTCATAGCAAAGGGTCTGAATACTTATGTAAATAAGGTATTTCCGTTTTTTATTTTTTTTTATAAATTCGTAAAAATGTCTAAAAACGTGTTTTTGCTTCGTCATTATGGGGTGATGTATGTAGATTGATGAGATTTTTTTTTATTAATTCCATTTTAGAAGAAGGCTGTATCGTAACAAAATGTGGAAAAAGTCAAGGGGTCTGAATACTTCCTGAAATAAAAATCTAATCAAATTGTATTGGTCACATACACATATTTAGCAGATGTAGCAAAATGCTTGTGTCCCTAGCTCCAACAGTGCAGTAGTATCTAACAATTCACAACAATACACACAAATCTAAAAGTAAAAGAATGGAATTAAGAAATATATACCGCCGCTCTGATATCCAAAAATTATTTCCGGCTGTATGTAATAACACAAAAAAAGTTCTGGGCTAATAATGTATGAAATAACACACACAAAAAACAATACTGCAAAGTTGCTTAGGAGCTAGAAGCAGAGCTGCCATGTTTGTCGGTGCCATCTCTATTACATACACTGCATGTAGCCATGTAGCTCAGGCCCTGTGTACTGTACATAGACAGGTACACAATCATATCATATCACACTCACAATGATTAGAACTAGCACAGTAAGGCTCCCTAGAGCACACTGACATGATAACATGCTGTTGGCTTTGACACCACCTGAGGTGGATGGAAAATAATATGGTACCATAATACGTACAGCCCAACTGTCAAGTGTTGGGTCAAGTTGGCCCACAGGGCACTGTATCAGGACCTGTGTGGTTTTCTAACTGCTGATGTATGAGAGGAGGACGTGATGCAGAGGAGAGAGGGAGGCAGAGGAAAGAGAGACAAGGGCAGAGGAGAGAGAGAGAGATTTGTGCTGGCTTGAGCGGTTGTCTATTGGAGTCCTTCAGTCAGCTCTGGGGGAAATGAAAAGGGTTGAGGCCTCGCCAATTATTCTGACTGAGTGGAGGAGGAGATATTAAGAGGGGGAACGTAGCCGTGGCGTGTGGCGCTGGATCGCTGCCCTGTCGGGAGAGACCCAACGCTCTCAGAACGAGGGCTGAATCCGGCCTGAAAATTGGCCTCACTCCCAGAAATGTCCCCAGTGCAAAAGGTTAACTGTCAGTCCCCTGCTAGGTATAAATAGAAGACTGCTCTCCAGAAAGGCGTGTCACGAGGGGGGAGCAGATTGGGTAGGGGGTGCTCCTCCTCTTATGATAGTGATCCTAGTGACAGGCAGGGGTATATAAGTTCAACGAGGGGGAGGGTTGACAGGGAGTGAGAGAAAAGGGGAAAATAGATGAGTACATTATAATGGTAGTCGAGACTGTGACAGGGGCCTCAGACAAAAGACTGTCCTGCTCTATTCAGCTTCCCCTGCCACAGACACAACAATAACAAGCCGGGCTAATCGAGCTTCCAATGGAGCTGCGCTGATGCCCCAGCACTTTTGGACACTATTGCTTTGTGGAAGCCATCTTGACACGTAGTAATTAAGTGGCAGGAATTCCTGTTGTCATCCAGTCTTGTAAACAAACGTGGAGTTCAATGGCAGATCGAGTTAGAATTAGGACAGTGATGAATAAAATGGATGAGAAAAAAATCCATTCTCTAAATGAAAACGGACAAAGTATTCTTCTTCCTCTATAATACTGCAGTTTGTCCTAATAATCCTCTAACTATGCTATAGCTTGTGCCTTTAATACTCGTTGCCCTTGCACAACCAGAGAGAGCGATGACTCACTAGGTTACTCAGCAACTGTTGAAAGCATCAGCTTAGCAAGTAAAGGTTGAAGGGCAGCACCATGGGAGTTATTCATAATAATATGTCCCGAATGACACCCTGTTCCCTATATAGTGCACTATATAAGGCAGGGATGGGCAACTTTGATGGGGGCGAGGGCCACAAAAATAATTTTAAGCCCTACCCTACCCAGGCCCAATTGCTTCTGCCAAATTTAAGGCCCTGCCCGAAACCTGAAATCACTTCCTACGTTAGTAAATCCATTAGCTGCTCCTCTCTGTCTGTCTGTCACTCGCTCCTTACGCTCAGCTCGCTCTGCATGTACTCTGCTCATGGCGCTCTGAGTATGTGAGTATCCATAACAACGGCTCCGCTTGGGCTGCTCTGCTCTCAATAAAGTGTCATGACAGCAGTTTGCTGTTAGCTAATTTTCGTAACTCTAAACTACGACAAAACTCAAAGAACATTATTATTTTCTGTGAAATAATCTCTCCTGTTTTATAGTTGATGAGGTTGATGCACTTCTGACACCATGTTATGATCTTAGTCAGATATGAATGTACTGCGCAGCAGAGCACGCGCAAATGGCTCAGTTTCAAAATGTTAGTGATCAATTAGTATTACCCGAGCCCTGCCCATACCCTAGTTATTGATGAAAAAACAGGCCTTACCCGGCTCTAACCCGATGTATAATGTCAGGGCTGTTGGGCTCGGGTCGGATAGCAGAGCTCTGGTCTGCATACACCCTGACTTAATACTGTTTTGCTGACATGGGCTAATTAAGTGACTGTCACTAACCAGGTTTCCATCCAACCTTCTTATGCGCGTAAAGTACATGTCGGATAAAAAAATGAAGGCCTGATGGAAACAGCAAATTTGTCAGTAAACTTGCCAAATGTTGCCAAAACTAAATACACTAGACAAGGTGGGATCTTTTTGTGTCAGTAAAATGAATTATGCGAGAAATGGAGGTGGAAACACTTTTATGCGCAAATATTGATATGATAACCATCATATCGAAGAAAACTTGGACTCACACGATGACATGTTGTGTGGTCCTCCCACTACGACTCAGGAAAGCATGCAGTTTATTAGGCTACAGATGAAATAAATGACGATGAACTTCACAGGGTGGTGAAAGTGCACGGTGATGAGCTTGATGCTCCTTTCCAATAAATATAGAGGGTGTTATTATTCTGGTGACATGATGATCGATGCTTGGCTGCCTTTGACAAATAAAAATAATCTTGCTCTTTTGTCCATAATAATCTCTTCATGTAGGCTATACCTGCACTGTTTCTGTGAACAGTTGGCTAGAGCGCACATGCCAATAACAGAGTGGTCATTTATTTTGTGCACCATGTCATTGCGCAAATACTTTTATCCGCAACAAGTCAACCTAGCTATTAACTGACATAACAAAATAAAAACTGATGATGCACAACCAAATGTCTAAATTGCACCTTGTGTAGTATTCTACTATTCTAAAGGGGGAAATTGTAAAGGGGGAAATTGTTCCGTGGGCCTACAAAAGAAGGGGCAGCCGCCAGTTGCCCATCCCTGATATAGGGTATAGGGTACCCTTTTGGACGCAGACAGAATCTCCACTATACCTCCTGCGTTTTCCAAGACAGAATAAAACTATTAATTAGTGATCAAAATTCTGAATAAAATAGCATCTATATTTTTGTTATGTCTCATTTGCATACCTTATGTGTTTGTATCAATTACATTTTCAGATGGCAAACTTACCAAAGGGGTAAACTCTCATAAAAACACTTCATGCATTGGGCTCAAAATGATGTGCACACAAATCTTCTTGTATCTGTATGTTTGACAGAACTATGTAGACATAATGTAGATACGCACACGTCATTAGGAGTTCCTTTTTATTTTCCAAGGTAATAAAAATGATGCACAGCTGAAAACACATACTCACACTCTCTACACATTGAAATAATAGGTGTTTCAACCACCCCAATAATAAAGCTTCATTTTCTCCCAGCAGCACACCTGGAGTGCATCCAAAATGGCACCCTATATAGTGCACTACTTTTGACCACGGCCCATATGTATATAGGGAATAGGGTGCCATTTGGGACGAACACCTGAAATTGAGCAAAGATTCACACCGAACCAGGCGTACCAACCAACCCCTCTGTGATCTATACATCACAAAACATAACACATAATAATCTGTATTCCCATTTACTAACATTTTAACTACTAGGAGAATTTACAAACAGTTTGACACAATGTTTTTTATCTTCTCACGGTGAGAATAGTCATTGGTATACAGTCATCTCAGACATACTTTTTGTTTTTTTTACAAAAACTGCTGTTATTGCTTATTTTATGCACCTTTTCTATATCCACACTGCATCTGAGTCCACGGAGTCTCATCTCTTAACCTTTGTCAGAAATAATAAATAAGAATAGTCGGCTCAAGTATATATGTGATTGCACTTTTATTCGTTAGCCCCCCAACTATTGAACTAACTAGGTCTAGTGTGGTAATACCTGTCTGATTATATAGGGAAGTGATTATACATGTAAGCAATATATAATGATGTACAAGTAATAAAACTGAACTGGTATAGTAGTGACAAAAGCACTCAATTATATAATACAAAGGCAATCACAGATTGCAAATCCTCAAGGCCATAGTAAAAATGTCCTGTCTCCTTCTCTTAATGTATGTTCCTAAACTTTAATGCTTAGTCTGGAAAATTCAAAATAGGAAATCTGCCATTCATTTGAGGGGTCATAGGTCACCTCCAGGTTGCACACCATGTCCAGGAAGTCAGCCAAGAGGTGAGCTTTCACACCCGATTACATTCAGGTGCCTTTTTGTTATCATTACTGATTTCACTGCAACCATGAATATGCTTACTTATTGTAGCATCATGGTACATCATTCAAAACATGGTCACATCATCTGTGATCTCATGTATATTTGGTTTGGGGTTATAGGTGTTGGCTTTCTAATTTCTCAGAGATAAATACTTCTCTTGGTTAATTACAATATTGTGAACACACAATACATGTCATCGGTGACATACCGCTGGTCACTGTCTCTGTGAGTATCGGACATTTTTGCACAGCTCTGAAACGTTTCCCTTTTAAGGTCATTTTGTACTCAGGCATAACAAAAAAGCAAACATTGTAGCACCATCTTTTCACCTCATCTTTTCTGTTAAGACCTGCACAAATCCACACGTGCACACACACACCTGCAAAAAGCAAATAGTTCACTCTTACACTGTAAAACTGAAACCAGTTAACTTTTCATTTCGAAGAACTGGAAGGGCAAATACTGTCCTGCCATAGTGAGGGAGGACCTAGTGGCTAGAAGCTAGCCTAATGGTATATGGACCCAAACAGGGATAGCCTAGCGGCTAACTGCTAGCATAATGCTATTTGGATCCAAACAGGTATAGCCTAGCGGCTAACTGCTAGCCTAATGCTATATGGACCCAAACGGGGTTGGCCTAGCGGCTAACTGCTAGCTTAATGCTATTTGGACCCAAACAGGTATAGCCTAGCGTCTAACTGCTATCCTAATGCTATATGAACCCTAACAGGGATAGCTTTGCGGCTAGCTTCAGGACTAATGCTACATGGACCCTAATAGGGATAGCATAGCGGCTAACTGCTAGCCTAATACTATAAGTTATTTTGGCCACCAGGAGGTGCAGAAGTCATGGCACGTTAGGTCAAGGGTGTTCTGGCTAGCTCTTTGTTATAACGCACAGAAAAGTAGTAACAAAATAATAAGAGTCTATTTTCTTTCTAATTTAAATGTCTCTCCCCATGACGGCAGACTTGGTTCCGTTACGCCTGCTCTCCATATTGTCAGTCTTCCTTCTTTCTCCTCTTCAGCTGATCTCTGTTCAGTCGTTGTGGAGTTTCTCGACACCACCCTGAAGGGAGAGAGAGGAAAGCCCATGTTCATATATCATGCTCTACATCTGAATCAATATCAGCAAACAACAGACATCTTCCTACAGTGGTAACATCCACAATGGGGATCGGAGAAGAACATTATTGACGACTTTAACATAAGGCTGAGTTATGCAGTTCTTGACAGTAGACTATAGGGCTATTATACAGTGGACCATGGTGTCCAACTGTGAAAAGATTATCTAAAACTGGGGTTGCAGTAAATTGTGATACCCCTTCCTCAAGGCCTCCCTAACCCCCCTAAATGGTATACGTGTCTAGAAGAGAGAGTTCTCCCTCTCCCTCTTCCTGTTTCTCCTGATTTAGAACATCCCGTCAGAGCCCTGAGTCATGTGTTAAGCATATGTAGACCATACCAGAACATAATGTACGTCCCAGAACTTAGTTGGTCTTATACAGGAATATTTCTTGCATTCAAGAGCGCTAAAGACAAAATTAAACCATCAACATTTACAGACAAAATGACATACAGTGGCTTGTGAAAGTATTCACCCCACTTTTTCCTATTTAGTTGCCTTACAACCTGGAATAAAAATTGGGGTTTGTATCATTTGATTTACACAACATGCCTACCACTTTGAAGATGCAAAATATTTTTTGGGTGTGAAACAAACAAGACAAAAAAACAGAAAACTTGAGCGTGCATAACTATTCACCCCCCCAAAGTCAATACTTTGTAGAGCCACCTTTTGCAGCAATTACAGCTGCAAGTCTCTTGGGGTATGTCTCTATAAACTTGGCACATTTAGCCACTGGGATTTTTTCCCATTCTTCAAGGCAAAATTGCTCCAGCTCCTTCAAGTTGGATGGGTTCCGCTGGTGTCCAGCAATCTTTAAGTCATACCACAGATTCTCAATTGGATTGAGGTCTGGGCTTTGACTAGGCCATTCCAAGACATTTAAATGTTTCCCCTTAAACCATTGCTTTATCGGTATGCTTAGGGTCATTGTCCTGCTCCGTCCCAGTCTCAAATCTCTGGAAGACTGAAACAGGTTTCCCTCAAGAATTTCCATGTATTTAGCGCCATCCATCATTCCTTCAATTCTGACCAGTTTCCCAGTCCCTGCCGATGAAAAACATCCCCACAGCATGATGCTGCCACCACCATGCTTCACTGTGGGGATGGTGTTCTCGGGGTGATGAGAGGTGTTGCGTTTGCGCCAGACATAGCGTTTTCCTTGATGGCCATAAAGCTCAATTTTAGTCTCATCTGACCAGATTACCTTCTTCCATATGTTTGGGGAGTCTCCCACATGCCTTTTGGCGAACACCAAATGTGTTTGCTTATTTTTTTCTTTAAGCAATGGCTTTTTTCTGGCCACTCTTCCGTAAAGCCCAGCTCTGTGGAATGTATGACTTAAAGTGGTCCTATGGACAGATACTCCAATCTCCGCTGTGGAGCTTTGCAGCTCCTTCAGGGTTATCTTTGGTCTCTTTGTTGCCTCTCTGATTAATGCCCTTCTTGCCTGGTCCGTGAGTTTTGGTGGGCGGCCCTCTCTTGGCAGGTTTGTTGTGGTGCCATATTCTTTCCATTTTTTAATAATGGATTTAATGGTGCTCCGTGGGATGTTCAAAGTTTCTGATATTTTTTTATAACCCAACCCTGATCTGTACTTCTCCACAACTTTGTCCCTGACCTGTTTGGAGAGCTCCTTGGTCTTCATGGTGCCGCTTGCTTGGTGGTGCCCCTTGCTTAGTGGTGTTGCATACTCTGGGGCCTTTCAGAACAGGTGTATATATAATGAGATCACGTGACACTTAAATAAAGTCCACCTGTGTGCAATCTAACTAATTATGTGACTTCTGAAGGTAATTGGTTGCACCAGATCTTATTTAGGGGCTTCATAGCTAAGGGGGTGAATACATATGCACACACCACTTTTTCGTTATTTATTTTTTAGAATTTTTTGAAAGAAGTTATTTTTTTCATTTCACTTCAACAATTTGGACTATTCTGTGTATATCCATTAGATGAAATCCAAATAAAAATCAATTTAAATTACAGGTTGTAATGCAACAAAATAGGAAAAACGCCAAGGGGGAGGAATACCTTTGCAAGGCACTGTAGATGACAACAACCACATAAAACAGAAAGGTAAAGCTACATAACCAGTTATACGTAGGCTACTGAAGAAGGATTAAAGGAAAAGCGCTTTCAATATTGTTATTTATTAAGGCAATATTTCTGTCATTTCAAACTTTTGGAAGCACAAAAACTTGAGTCAGCTTCTCAACAGTTCAATCGCTGGCCTGATTTCATACTATACTACAACTACAAGTATAATGAACAAAAGCTCAAATTAACACATCACTAAAAATGGCTTCTAACTGTGTAATTCCTAACCACTACTCTTTCTTAATGGCCTTTAAAATGCTACTCCAGCCAAGCCCCGATCAAATATTAGCTACAATAATCAGGGTCGTTTTTATTAGTGCAAACTGTAGCAAAATGTTTTGCAATGAAAAACCAAAATAAGCGTTTCATATTGGACAAGTTCTTGTAGTCCCTCACTGTTTCAGTCCATTTTCTTCTGTTTCGTGCCTAGTGAATGCAACCCAGTTGACTGAACTCTAGTGCTAACGCGTTCCTGCCACAACCAAGCTGGCTGCTTTGTTGAGAAACACAAGATGCAAGTTTGAAAACAATTCAAAGGCAACTCTAAAAGACTGAATGAAAGGTAAAGAGTCTTAATCCATCTCAGAGAGAGACAGAGTGAAAAAGAGTGAGAGAAAAATAAATAAAAGAAAGCAAGCTCGTGCCAACTGCCAACATTTCAAACACCATCAATCAAAAACAACAAGCAGCAAATGACCCTTTGGTACATTTAGCTCTAGGACTCGCTGTAAGACTGGCTTGTTACTGTGAAAAACAAAACAACATGCTTAATTTTGTTTTCACACTTTAATTCAGTCGAACCGTATAATGGACGTGACTGTGAAGAACTCTACACAGAATAAGGACAGACTTCGGGCGTACACCTGATGAAGGCATTATAGCCGACATTGTGTTGTGTCAGGCCTTTTCTCTCACAAACATTCGTACCACATGAACATGTCAATGCGCTGTCAATGTGTTCATGTGCTTACAAACCAGCAGAATTTGACTAAGAAAATAGGGGACAGGACTTACCATGGCTAGCTGGCGTCCTATGTTCCCCACAGTCACTCCTCCTGAGAAGAATATGCATGGAAGCCAAGAGCGCACATACAGAAAGTCTGGATACGTGTATCTATAAGAGAGGGAGAAAAATACATCAGATTAAATTAAATATCTGCCCCAATAGTCAAATCTAGCCCCAAATAAGACATGTCGAGACAAGTCTTAAAAGAGGAATGGCAACTTAAACACAGTTTCAAAAACAGATCTCGGAAGGGGGAAGGCAGCATTATTAAAGTTTAATGCAGAAATATAAAATCATCTCCCTCTCCATTTCATCTCTCTCTTCCCTTCAGTCAACAGAAGCTGTGAGGCCTTTTGAACACAGTTCTTTGTAAGCCCCTCACTGAAGCAACAGAGTGCTCCTTCTCCCCAGGATGTTTTTGAGGAGGTGCCACAGAGGCAGGTAGGAGGGCCAATAATTGGGTGTAGAGGCATGGGGGAATCCGTATCACCAAAAAATAATTGCTTTCATTTTCATGTCTTATCTGTCAGATCCTCTTTACTGGAATCAGGTGACTGAGACCAGTTCCAGAAAATACACTTTAATAATACGTCATTCACAAAGGAGATAGACATCTTTTCTCAAAAAACACCTTATTTGATTCACTGGCTGTACTAAAACTTTAAGGTAAGTAATGATACCATAACATCCACCAAAATATAATAACATCATAATATGGTCATGGCAGCACAGTTGGTAGAGCATGGCACTTGCAACGTCGGGAATATAGGTTCTATTCCCGCTGGGGCCACCCATACAAAAAATGTATACTTGCAGCACTGTATGTCACTTTGAATAAAAACGTCTCCAAAACGGCATATCTTATTATCTTATATCTTGTGAATGCATTTTTGACAGTTGGTCTGCACGGTTAACCCCAATGTGCTGTCATTACTCAAAACTTTTGAGGAAACCCTTTGCACTTAATATATCTGAGTACAGTTACTTAAAGTGATTTTGTAGTTACTCCTCAAACCGATAGTCACTGTGACCCTGTAGGTGGTCCAGATTTGAGTTGTAACGCCCCCACTAAGCCACGCCTCCAATATAATTTCCCAGTGTGCTTTGCATTTGAGTGAATTGTAGAGTTACCACCCATGACTGTATTTGTTAGTGACAGAGAAATGGTTGTTGAATTCGTTCATTTTCAGTCCTGTGGCCTTCAAGTGAGTTCCTAGGTGAATATTATAACTCTTTATGACATTACATTTCTCATAAGGCCTTATTTTGAGGCCTAGCTTTACACTAATACAGTGGCCTGAAACTCATGGTTTACAGGCCACATCAGGACTGCAAGTAGGGTTGCAACATTTTGGTAACTTTCCCAAAATTTCCAGATGTAAAAACATTCTTGGTTGGAGGATTTCCAGGAATCTTCCAACGGGATTCCTGGAAAACCTGGGAAATTTACCAGAATTTTGCAACCCTACCTGCAAGTCACATTTTGCTGGCTTGCAAAGTGATGAGTAATTGAAAAATAAACATTTGAAAATATATGGCACCTGGAAATCACAAGAGGGCAGTTTACGGAGATAGGTGGGATGGACAGAGTAGCTGAGGGGTGAATTTAAAATCATGTTCAATAATAGTTAAGACTGAAAACGCGATGTATAATGTATAAGTACTATCTATCCAGATGTAATGTATATCAAATTACTTTATTCTTGCTATGTAACTACTGTAGTAGAAAAATAAAAGTGCCATGTATGTAAAATGTGTGTAGAAATACATGTAACAATAAAATAAAAAACAAGAGTTAGGATATCCAACAGTTTACATTTTTATTCACCCGCAACCTGCATACATAATGACTGCCAGGGTTAGGAACAGTGGGAGGACACTACCTAAGCCATTTAAACTGGAACAACCATTTCAGCAACGGGTGCAAAAAATCCAACTAAATGATTGGATTAATTTAGAAAAATTGATGATATTTATCTTTGTGTAGCAGAAGATTAATCAAAACAAAATCAACCTGCAGTAGAGCATGCTGGGTAAAAAGTTAATTTGTTATCATAACTTTTAAAATGTAGTTGAAGTGACTTGTCATTTAGTTTTGAGTCAGTACCACAAATATTTTAAGTAATGACTTTTCATTTACTTTGAGTTAAACTTACTAGAAGTATTTGAGTTAAAAATGCCTTGGGATTTACAGTGTGGGGTTAACTTCTCAGTTAGCGTGACATGGTAAAATAAAAGCGTGACTTGACTTACTGATAGACGCCGTTGTAGACCAGCAGCTGTGTGATAACGGTGGCTAGGAATGCCGTCCCGATGCCCAGGCCGAAGCCACTCCTCGAGCGGTCAAACGTCCACCACAGTCCCAGGGACAGGGCAGCCAGGGTCAGGGACAGCTGGGCATTATTGGCAAAGTGTAGTTTCTGTGAAATGGAGCAGTTAAGGACAAAGACTGTATTTGTTTGCATAGGTTCGAATCCAGGCCTACTACCCTTTGACACAACCTCTCTCTTCCCCACAGTCATCATCTCTTAGTATCTCTTCAGTAAAAAAATCCCTTCAAATATGTTTATAAAATATAGTATTTGTTTGACTGTTACATCAAAGCATTACAGTGTGGTTGGCACAAGCAGTGTATATGTTTAAAGCAACTATCTGTTCCATACATACTTGGAAGGTATGTCAAGGAATCAAAACAAGCAGGAATGCTGTGGGGAATTCCACACACTGTCCCACTGACACTAGCTGAATTGCCTTCGGGGCTGTAAAAGTAGTAAAACAACAATATAATATATCAAACTAATCACAGAATGTTACTCAATTATTAATTACACATTTAGTAGACCCTCATCCTTGTTTAAGCTCTGGATGTGATAAAATTACTTTGGTGTAAATATGTGTCCGTCCTTTTCTAGATTGGAGGTAGCCAACATGAGAGCGTGCACATTGTGAAGTTGTTGTTGTTTAGAAAGGATACAGCACTGGCATGGTTGATGCCAACGAACACTGCGATGCATCTCATTACACTGGCCCATTCCCTCTTGAACTTGTGGGGCTCTCCTAGATGGCTGTCGATGCAGGGGTATAGCAGGCCAACAACAGCTGCAGAAAGGACAGTTGAGTTAGTACATCACTAAATAGCCTACATACAAATCAAACTGACTCATATTGTTCTATGGGCTTGAAAATGGTATTTCTTTGAGTTTCAATTTGGGATCAAAATAGACAGAAATGAAACAAACAACAAGATTGCTTTCTACTTTCACTTTCAGGGACACTTTATTATTTCCCGCCTATCAGTCATTGCAAACATGTCTGTAACCTGTGAAAAGACAAGTCTGGAACATTGTATCACTAAAATAAAAACGTTACATCATTGTCTCCAAATTGAATTGTAACATTCTTATTTCTGTTTTTTTGTGAATCACTACTTCTCAAGAACATGAGGGAGGGGTTGGTGGTGAAAATTATTTATTTATTTAATTCTGACTGCACACGACTTCCTTGTTTCTCTTTTTCTGTAGTGGCATGTTCGAGGCAGCAGCCAATTATGGACCACCTCCACAGCTCACCCGTTATGAAAGCAGCCAATGAAAAAGAAGCACAACCCTAATGACCCTCCATATCCGGCTGTTTCTAGGTAAGCCTATTGGAGCATTGGAGGGCAATATAAATACTACTGTATGTTTTCCCCAGACAAAACACTCACCATTATGGGCTCATGGCTGCGAGAACACTTACACAATGAATATATAGAACAATAACAATGATGGAATAAACGGTAAATGATTATGTAGCCCAGGCTGTAGTTAGCTGCCTATAATGGCATCATGAAACACACAAGCTGACTATCCCCATCCTATCCCACCCCTCCCCCCTTCAAAGCCCAATTCACATTCCTTGATCCATATTTAAAGTACATATAGCAACCTCATTCATTCATACAGAATGATTAACTCAAGATATAGGTTTAAAAGTGACAACTCACCAGCTGCCGTGCCGCAGCAAGGGGGAATCCACCACGCTGATGAAAACAAAGTTGCCATCACCTCTTCGGGAAACAAAGTCACATTTCTTTGTAACTGCAGCAAGTTGAGCACCAATGCAAGAACTACTCCCACGGTGAAAAGGACGAGACC
This sequence comes from Coregonus clupeaformis, assembly GCF_020615455.1. Lineage (NCBI taxonomy): Eukaryota > Metazoa > Chordata > Actinopteri > Salmoniformes > Salmonidae > Coregonus > Coregonus clupeaformis. The sequence continues at coordinate 30,048,589 of NC_059225.1, forward strand.
CCGTCTGATCAAGTTTGCTGTTCGCACACTGTGCAGCGAGCCATATGCATTGCTGAGCACTGTCGTGACAATGGACATCATTTCTTCAGCTCTCGATGCGACCCAGTTTCCCCCAGAAAAATGATTAGATTCCACCCTCGATGCACAGGATCGACTCCAACAGTGTTCTTCTAGTCTTGGCATTTGGCACTTAAGAGTGCTGGAAACAACAAAGATGCGTTAATACATCGTAGCTAACACAGATTTGCATCAATACGTTATATCTAATCTAAAGGAACACCGGCAACAATGTTGCAAGACCACCACTAAGCTAGACATCAAATAAAAGAGGTGTCTAGCCTGGCCTTTGTAGATCATGTTTTTCTCAAGCAGTTTTACCACTACATTTCAATTTGCCACAATCTTACTATGATTATCAATTGACAATAGCAACGCAGAATGAATCGATCTCTTCTAACCTTGATCTCCAGACGTTCCAACTGTATGATCTAACGAGAACCGACTTTGTTCATTCGCACCTCGACAATGATGAAGCTGTGAGTTGTACTGCTCTAAGACTGTTATCACGTTGTTAGATCACATCACTGTTGGGAGAGAGAGGCAGAAAAAAGCTGCAATTTCATTCCTGAGCGCAGACCTCATTCCAGAGACAGACTTCCTCTGCAGAAAACAGTCACAGCTGTGTCGGGTGAGTCGCGTCGGCCAATGGGAGCTAGGCGAACGATGTGACGCGACGCCACCCCACTGCCCTGTTGTTCAGGACAGTGAGACGACGTCACACGAGTCTGGCGCACGTTCATACAGTCTGTCTGCATTCGTGGAAGGTTGGAGTAGGATACGCAAACCAGTGATCACTTCAAATAAAGTGAGCAAACATCCAATTGAAAAACGAAACAAACTTATTCAAAAGTCATTCCGATGAAGCAGGGCGTACATTTACATTGGTCTACAGTAGGCCTATTATCTTACAAATAAAAATGCCGGATCAGCTGTGTTATCCTGGGTCCATATAACATTAACTTTTTCCAACCCAAATATTTGAAATAGCTTACTGACTACTAGTTTTTGAGCATTTTCATATGTTTCAACAGGCAGGCCTAGTTTGATAGTTCTTAAAGACCATACCCAACATAAACTCTTGAATTCTGGCAGGTGGTCTTTCAAAGACCCACTCCAGCACACACCTTCCAGGCAGGTTGGTGAAAACCGGGTCAGCAGAACAGCTTCAGCCAATGACTGTTGACCGAGCCCAACCCAGCTAAAGGCCAGTGATAACATCACCAAAGGGGGTCAATGACTGGATAACCCCCAGGTCTCAAGGTACTGATACTGACAACAACAAGGAAACATGTTTTGCAGGTGTCATGTGACCCAGTATTCTGAGTGGTTACACAATCCACATGCATCAGGTGATGTGTAGATAAACAAATACTGTATGGCACACTGGCATCATCCGATACATACAGTTGAAGTCGGAAGTGTACATACACTTAGGTTAAAACTCGTTTTTCAACCACTCCACAAATTTCTTGTTAACAAACTATAGTTTTGGCAAGTCAGTTAGGACATCTACTTTGTGCATGACACAAGTAATTTTTCCAACAATTGTTTACTGACAGATTATTTCACTTATAATTCACTGTATCACAATTCCAGTGGGTCAAAAGTTGACTGTGCCTTTAAACAGCTTGGAAAAGTCCAGAAAATGATGTCATGGCTTTAGAAGCTTCTGGCTAATTGACATAATTTGAGTCAATTGGAGGTGTACCTGTGGATGTATTTCAAGCCCTACCTTCAAACTCAGTGCCTCTTTGCTTGACATCATGGGAAAATCTAAATAAATCAGCCAAGACCTCAGAAAAAAAATTGTAGACTTCCACAAGTCTGGTTCATCCTTGGGAGCAATTTCCAAACGCCTGAAGGTACCACGTTCATCTGTACAAACAATAGTACGCAAGTATAAACACCATGGGACCACGCAGCCGTCACACCACTCAGGAAGGAGACGTGTTCTGTCTCCTAGAGATGAACGTACTTTGGTGCAAAAAGTGCAAATCAATCCCAGAACAACAGCAAAATACCTTGTGAAGATGCTGGAGGAAACAGGTACAAAAGTATCTATATATCCACAGTAAAACAAGTCTTATATTGACATAACCTGAAAGGCCGCTCAGCAAGGAAGAAGCCACTGCTCCAAAACCGCCATAAAAAAGCCAGACTACGGTTTGCAACTGCACATGGGGCCAAAGATCATACTTTTTGGAGAAATGTCCTCTGGTCTGATGAAACAAAAATAGAACTGTTTGGCCATAATGACCATCGTTATGTTTGGAGGAAAAAGGGGATGACTTGCAAGTCGAAGAACAACATCGCAACTGTGAAGCACGGGGGTGGCAGCATCATGCTGTGGGGGTGCTTTGCTGCAGGAGGGACTGGTGCACTTCACAAAATAGATGGCATCATGAGGAAGGAAAATTATGTGGATATATTAAAGCAACAACTCAAGACATCAGTCATTAAGTTAAAGCTTCTTCCAAATGGACAATGACCCCAAGCATACTTCCAAAGTTGTGGAAAAATGGCTTAAGGACAACAAAGTCAAGGTATTGGAGTGGCCATCACAAAGCCCTGACCTCAATCCTATAGAATATTTGTGGGCAGAACTGAAAAAGTGTGTGCGAGCAAGGAGTCCTACGAACCTGATTCAGTTACACCAGCTCTGTCAGGAGGAATGGGCCAAAAGTCACCCAACTTATTGTGGGAAGCTTGTGGAAGGCTACCCGAAATGTTTGACCCAAGTTAAACAATTGAAAGACAAAGCTACCGAATACTAATTGAGTGTATGTAAACTTCTGACCCAATGGGAATGTGATGAAAGAGATTAAAGCTGAAATAAATAATTCTCTCTACTATTATTCTGACATTTCACATTCTTAAAATAAAGTGGTGATCCTAACTGACCTAAGACAGGGAATCTTTCCTAGGATTAAATGTCAGAACTGAGTTTAAATGTATTTGGCTAAGGTGTATATAAACTTCAGACTTCAACTGTATAGGCTACATGCACGTGCACACACACCACACACACATCAACACCATTATCCCAGAAACCCTAGACCCACTCCAATTTGCATACCGCCCCAACAGATCCACAGATGATGCAATCTCTATTGCACTCCACACTGCCCTTTCCCACCTGGACAAGAGGAACACCTACGTGAGAATGCTATTCATTGACTACAGCTCAGCATTCAACACCATAGTGCCCTCAAAACTCATCACTAAACTAAGGATCCTGGGACTAAACACCTCCCTCTGCAACTGGATCCTGGACTTCCTGACGGGCCGCCCCCAGGTGGTAAGGGTAGGTAACAACACATCTGCCACACTGATCCTCAACACGGGGGCCCCTCAGGGGTGCGTGCTCAGTCCCCTCCTGTACTCCCTCTTCACCCATGACTGCATGGCCAGGCACGACTCCATCACCATCATTAAGTTTGCAGATGACACAACAGTGGTAGGCCTGATCACCGACAACGATGAGACAGCCTATAGGGAGGAGGTCAGAGACCTGGCCGTGTGGTGCCAGGATAACAACCTCTCCCTCAACGTGACCAAGACAAAGGAGATGATTGTGGACTACAGGAAAAAAAAGAGGACTGAGCGACGGGGCTGTAGTGGAACAGGTTGAGAGCTTCAAGTTCCTTGGTGTCCACATCACCAATGAACTATCATGGTCCAAACACACCAAGACAGTCGTGAAGAGGGCACGACAAAGCCTATTCCCCCTCAGGAGACTGAAAAGATTCGGCATGGGTCCTCAGATCCTCAAAAAATTCTACAGCTGCACCATCGAGAGCATCCTGACTGGTTGCATCATTTACATTACATTTACATTTAAGTCATTTAGCAGACGCTCTTATCCAGAGCGACTTACAGTTAGACCGCCTGGTATGGGAACTGCTTGGCCTCCGACCTCAAGGCACTACAGAGGGTAGTGCGTACGGCCCAGTACATCACTGGGGCCAAGCTTCCTGCCATCCAGGACCTCTATACCAGGCGGTGTCAGAGGAAGGCCCTCAAAATTGTCAAAGACTCCAGCCACCCTAGTCATAGACCGTTCTCTCTGCTACCGCACGGCAAGCGGTACCGGAGTGCCAAGTCTAGGTCCAAAAGACTTCTCAACAGCTTCTACCCCCAAGCCATAAGACTCCTGAACAGCTAATCATGGCTACCCGGACTATTTGCACTGCCCCCACCCCATCTTTTTACGCTGCTGCTACTCTGTTAATTATTTATGCATAGTCACTTTAACTCTACCCACATGTACATATTACTTCAACTACCTCAACTAGCCGGTGCCCCCGCACATTGACTCTGCACCGGTACCCCCCTGTATATATAGCCTCCCTACTGTTATTTTATTTTACTTCTGCTCTTTTTTTTCTCAACACTTTTTTGTTGTTGTTTTATTTTACTTTTTTATTAAAAATAAATGCACTGTTGGTTAAGGGCTGTAAGTAAGCATTTCACTGTAATGTCTGCACCTGTTGTATTCGGCGCATGTGGCCAATACAATTTGATTTGATTTGATTTGAAATGGCTTTTATACTGCATTTGGCATTAGATCTCAAAGTTACTTGCGTAACCCAGGTTCTCTGATATCTCAACTTTAGTGATTGAGTGAGACACTGTATCTCACCTGCGGTGACAATCATTCTTCCCAAGTTAATGTTTGGTCACACATCAACGTTTTAAAATCTCAATTTACACATACAATTTCATGCCAAGTCAATTTGCATACTGCCAACAACAGGGAAACATTTCTGAGTCATCTGCATGTTATGTGTAGTGTGACAGCCACAATATTTGCAGCCTACTCAGTTGTCCCTTACTGAAAAACCACATGATTACGTGGAAATTACGTTTTTGTTTTTTTCATAAGGTGAAAATGTACATGTGAAATCATGCGAAACCATGTGGTTTTGGAACACTTCACATGTGATGATATTTCTCATGAAGTTTCACATGGATATTTTGACATTTCACAGGTGATGTCTGCAAACAAAAGTAAGTCCTTAGGCTGTCCCGGAACATCACACGGTCACAGTGTTTTCAACTTAAATATTTGACACTCTTTGACATACCTGATTACATTGTGAATGTTTATTTATACAATAAGTGAACTCACAACCTCTTTGTTTACGGCAGTCAAGCATCGATCATCATGTCACCAGAATAACACTCAATATTTATTGGAATGGAGCATCAAGTTCACCGTGCACTTTCACCTCCCTGTGAAGTTCATCATAACTTATTTCACTTGTAGCCTAATAAACTGCATGCTTTCCCAAGTCATAGTGGGAGGACCACAAACCATGTCATTCCGTGACTCCAAGTTTACTTCGATATGATGGTTGTTATATCAGGCGTTTCCACTGCCATTTCTGGCATAATCTTTTTACTAACACAAAAAGATCCTACCATGTCAAACAAACAAATTATAATAATAATAATATGCCATTTAGCAGACGCTTTTATCCAAAGCGACTTACAGTCATGCGTGCATACATTTTTGTGTATGGGTGGTCCCGGGGATCGAACCCACTACCTTGGCGTTACAAGCGTCGTGCTCTACCAGCTGAGCTACATTTACAATTTATAAAATTGTACCAAAACGTCCGGTTTCCATCATTAGCTAGGCTTCCATCCAATTGGCGACATATTTTCATGTGAATATTCTAAAATCTGCATGGCAAACAAGCTACATACACATCCGATAGCCTATGTTTGTCTGCAGCAGGGCCTTTTAAACTCTTTTTTTGGGGGGAAATATTGATATTGTTCATAACACACCCGCATACACACACACACACACACACACACACACGATTTTCCTGTGTTCTATATATTTATATATATTTCCACACTATGAGGTTGGAATAATACTGTGAAAATGATGATAATGCACTTTTAGTGTAAGAGCTGTTTGAAAATACCGCCTGAAATTTCAGCCTGTTTTGGTGGAATGGAGTATTGGCCTTCCATGGTGACATCACCATGCGGTAAATTAGACCAATAAGAAAGAGAGTTCCAAACCTTTCTGCCAAAAACAGTTAATTTTAAGTTTTCCCCTCCCTGCTCAGAACACTCCCAGACAGTCCTAGCAAAATTCTTGCTTGAGAAATTGCTCTTCGTTAAGAAGCAATTTTTTTCTTATTTTTGACAATTTTAATTGAAAACAATCACATTAAGGTACTTAGTTGTTACCCAGAAATGATTTGAAATTGAGATCAACGGCTGCATTGGACTTTTAAAATTAGAGAAAATTTCATGCAAGTCAATTTGCAATGCTGGTGAAAGTGTATTGGATGAAATTAAGTTGTTTACAGTGGATTTATCCACACTGTCATAATATGTCTATAGTGTTTATTCACTAGATGCTGGCACTTTGTTGAAAGCAATGCCATGGGTGAATCATCAGTTTCATGCAAATTGGCTACTGAAATTAAGAGTGTGGCTTCTTGACCTAGAGCTAGTGAGGCAGGCAAAAAAAGCACAGACTGTATTAATCAGACAGGAATTATTTTAATTTAAGTTCTATAAATAAAAATGTTTCAACTGATTGTTTCAGAGTAGTTCTCTCGTTTTTGCGGTTTTGGTACTACACAGAATGAGTTCATCATTAAGATGCTCATTTGCACTGAGGCTGTGTTGATTGGTGTTCTGGTTGCCATCCAAATTTCAGCTTCAAAGCACCTACTGAAACAGCCAGTGAATGTATTTATTTGTTTATGACAGGATTGTTACTGTGTGTATGCTGAAAACACTGGAGGCCCTGTTGATAGACACACCAAACAAAGGAAACATATAAAAACATTTCCATCAACCATGAGAATTTCACTCATAGAATGTTGTTATTAGCATTGAAGATGTATATTTTGATGTATTTGAGTAGTTTCAAAGTATTACCCTCCTGAAACCTGGTTGGTCATCTGAAAGTTATATGTTGAAGTCTTAAGTGGAGATTCTCATCTTCAAATTGGATTCAGGAAATAGAACCGGCCGTATCAGTCTATTACGCCTTTATAACTCAAGCAAAAAAGTATTTGTCCCGTCTCGCTTTCTTAAATACTTTGGTTATCGTGGTTGTTCTGCAGCCCATGGACACAAATACGCATACAGCATGTCTTATTGGATAAGAATTCTGTGTCAAAGAGAGGATTCCAATCTTTCATGAACTGAAATGTTTATTTTTCTCACATCCCATTTGCTATGTCTTGTAGGGCACTAAAGCTGTTTTGGAGGACAGAGCCTTATTGCGTCTTTGGAGTACAGAGCACACATGCTGTTTGTGGCGTAGAACAGACAAAGACACACATTCCCTCGCAATGTGTTGCCATGCAGAAAATTAGGTATTTGAGATTTACTTTATCAAACTTTATAGCACAACATAGAAAATGCAATGTGGTTGAAAGAGATAAACAGGCTGGGCTGCACAGTTTGACAAAGAGGAAGGAGGTCAAAGAGAGAAGGCTAGGACGTGAACAGGAACCTCCCCAAGGCGAACCTAGTGTCACAGTACCCCTATAATGCCATTGTCTTCCTATGGAGGACATGAGTACATTGTTCCTCCATTGTTGCTCCCTGCTGAGAAGGAGTATGTGCTTGTTCTCCTAAATGAATACCTCCCCTTTTCCCCTGTAATTCAGGGGTTCCTGGTGTTGGTGGATAAGGGCCTCAAGCTGAGTGTAGGAGTTTGGGGGACCTGGTCCTGAGATCACATTGTGCATAGAAAAACATCCTAACCAAGGATGAATACTACCACCATTTATTTTTAACACTAGCAGTTTTAACATAATAATATTTTGTTACAGTATGTAAATGAGGGTGAGGAGTTACAGGCCTGCTTTAACCTTTTACTGCAGTGGGCTGAAGCCAGGCTTCCCCAAATATTTGACCAATAAATAAATAAAAATCATAGTTTTCCTTCAATCCGCAAGTGGCTGAAACTCACCGGAGAAATCATCAGAACGAGGGAAACAGCGCCCCTCATTCTCAGTATGTTTAGCCCATGTATCTGATGCTGTCTGGACCACATGGTGCCGCTGTAGCATTCGATTTATTGATGCCAGCAAGCATTTGGCCTCCCTGGTGCAGCAAAACGCCCCCCAAGGGAGGCCAGTTTGGATTTGGCTTCAGACCAACCAAATCACTTCCTTTGCTAAATGTAATTTTGAGAAAAAAATGTCTGTTTCTGGTCTGCTTGTGTTCTGCAATAGCTAGTTTGCTAAATCGGCCCTGTCCTAAGCCATGGATGGAGATGGGGATTTGGACTTGTGGTTTTGACTTAATTCTCTGTACAGGCCAATGATAATGACGGCAATTCCATGAATGAATATGTTGTGCCACTGGCCTGATACAATTGAAGTTCAATATGTAGCCTAGATGTAGCCTAGTAGGCTAACATTAACTAGCTAGCTAGCTAACTTAGCTGGTTCATTGTTTCCCATGCGAGGAAGTCAGGCTAGCACGCATTTGAGCTAGGTAGCCTATGACAACAAAAACAAAGTGTTCTGTATGACAGAGCCATATATTGTTTTGTAAACAATAAAGAGAGGAGGATGGCATTGGGATTCAACTAGTCTACAAGTAGGGTGAATCAACATTTGCATGCGCGCACCCACACACACACACACACACACACGTGCACACGCACACACACACAGAAATCAGTACGATGGACAGCCACATGATATGTATTAACATTGATTGGACTAAATTGTTTTTGGTATCTTTAAGTTTGTTTTCAGTGTATTAAACTAAGCATATATATAGCCTTGTTGATTTGATGATGTTTAAATGTTTAAGTTGAAATGGTGCTGGAATAACAGAGGCAGTGCTCCTATTGTCTTTGTGCTGACTTGAGGTAACTCTGTGGTTCTAAATCAGTAGTTTAGTAAACTGTTGAAAACATTAACTTGACCATGCTGCAGGTGATATAACTGTTTGTATGCAATATTTGCTTTGTGGGCTTCACCGGACAGATGTTGCTCTCCGGATTTGTGATGAAACAAACTTATGTGTAGTTGAATTTATTCCACCACTGTGTGACTGTTGTCTTTTTGTTGTCATGGCCGTATTGTATATCAGGTGGCGTATGAACGAATGGGTGAAAGATCGAACAACGCAGTTATCACAACATAGGTTGTAATATGGCTTTTTTTATTGACTTCCTAAGTGATTTTACCCACACACCGCTACTGCACACATGGTTATGGGTAAAAAAAAAAGAAGACACCTGTACCATGTCAGATATAGAGTTGAAATATATTACGTTGAGTTTGCATCCCAATATTACACTTTATATACATCACAGAAGACTGAAATATAACAAAACCGTTTGACATAGAAACACCAGATTTTCAGTGTAAAATAAATATGTTTATCAATTATGAAATATATTAATAACATTCCACCCATGAGGCCACTAGGTCATTTGACTGCAGGAAAGTATTTTTAAAGCACATTGACATTAACAGGTACGTTTACGACGTGGATACTGAAATAAAAAAGCGTATGTTAATGCTCTGATAATAACCATGACAATGATTCGGAATAACAGCAAATAGCTCCTAGCAACCGGCTCTGCTCTCTCTCTCTCAATCTTGCTGCTGGTGTCTGGGAGATATCCCCCTAATCAGAAGATAAAGCAGGATGTTATAACACATCAAATGAATAGCAGATCAAGCCTGCCACAGATTATGCTGTTAGACTAAAGGGGAGGAATGGAATAGCACCATATTAAAAAGAGGAGAGAGAGACTATTAGAGCAGAGAGTAAATTGATCTATCAAACTAGCACTTCGCAATTTATACTTCAATCCTGCATGGATTTATGAAGGGAGACATCCTCATCCGTCCCCGTCTTAACCGATAAGAGATTAAGATGCAAAAATCACTTTTCATTTCTCATATACTGTGTTTTTTTTTACAGAACCAGAGGAAATGAAAGCCATGTCCCTGATGTACATTACTGTGTTACTGCCTCAGCCCATTTACAAGTCACTTCACTGCCCTGCGTTGATGCATGTGATCCTGTGTAGCTCAGTTGGTATGGCTCTTGCAAGGCTAGTGTTACATATCTTGCATTACTCATCTCAACAGACGCCTCACAGTTCCTCAACTGGCAGCTTCATTAAATAGTAGCCGCAAAACACCAGTCTCAACGTCAACAGTGAAGAAGTGACTCCGGGATGCTGACCTTCTAGGCAGAGTTGCAAAGAAAAAGCCATATCTCAGACTGGCCAATAAAAATAAAAGATTAAGATGGGCAGTCTGAGATATGGCTTTTTCTTTGCAACTCTGCCTAGAAGGTCAGCATCCCGGAGTCGCCTCTTCACTGTTGACATTGAGACTGGTGTTTTGCGGGTACTATTTAATGAAGCTGCCAGTTGAGTACCTGTGAGGCGTCTGTTTCTCAAACTAGACACTAATGTATTTGTCCTCTTGCTCAGTTGTGCACCGGGGCCTCCCACTCCTCTTTCTATTCTGGGTAGAGCCAGTTTGCGCTGTTCTGTGAAGGGAGTAGTACACAGCGTTGCACGAGATCGTCAGTTTCTTGGCAATTTCTCGCATGGAATAGCCTTCATTTCTCAGAACAAGAATAGACTGACGAGTTTCAGAAGAAAGTTATTTGTTTCTGGCCATTTTGAGCCTGTAATCGAACCCACAATTGCTGATGCTCCAGATACTCGACTAGTCTCAATAAGTTGTATTGCTTCTTTAAATAAGCACAGCAGTTTTCAGCTGTGCTAACATAATTGCAAAAGGGTTTTCTAATGATCAATTAGCCTTTTAAAATGATAAACTTGGATTAGCAAACACAACATTCCATTGGAACACAGGACTGATGGTTGCTGATAATGGGCCTCTGTACGCCTATGTAGATATTCCATTAAAAATCAGCCGTTTCAAGCTACAATAGCCATTTACAACATTAACAATGTCTACACTGTATTTTTGATCAATTTTATGTTATTTTAATGGACAAAACAATTGCTTTTCTTTCGAAAAATGTCTAAGTGACCCCAAACTTTTGAATGGTAGTGTATATACTGTATTCTATAATATTCTACTGTATCTTAGTCCATGCCGCTCTGTCATTGCTCATCCATATATGTATATATTCTTAATTCCATTCCTTACTTAGATTTGTGTGTATTGAGTATATGTTGTGAAATTATTAGATATTACTTGTTAGATATTACTGCACAAGCTAGAAGCACAAGCATTCTCTACACCCGCAATAACATCTACTAAACACGTGTGTGACAAATACAATTGTATTTTATTTGTTGAGGGTTAGATTCTGGCTGGGGCCACACATACGAAAATGTATGCACACTGTACTGTAAGTCACTTTGGATAAAAGTGTCTGCTAAATGACATATTATATTATAAATTCATTTTATTATAAAATTCACATATGAAAATGCAAATTAGATTTTTTACAAGTGATTGTTTTTCACATATGAAAGTGAGATTTTCACATGTGGAGTTCTTACATGTGATCCTGCAAAATAGATTCCACATGTGAAATTGAGATTTTACATGTGAAACAAAACATTTGATTTTCACATGTGAATGTTTTTCATGTGAAATGTCTTACATGTGAACCTGCAAATTTGGATTTTCACATGTGATTAATTTTTCATATGTGAACTTGCAATTCACGTGAGGTGAAAACCTGTTATTCTCTTCACGTGAAAAGGTGGTGTTAACATGTAAACTCTACATGTGAAAATATGGTTTCACGCGAAATTTAAGGTCAGCAAATGAAAACAGCTATTTCACATGTGAAAATGTGATTTTCATACAGGAAACTGCAATTTTGACATTTGTTTTTTTGTTATAAAGGATGCTTTAAATATGCAACAAACTATTTAGCACATTTTGGTCATTTAACAGAAGCTCTAATCCAGAATGATTTATACTCAGTGCATTTAATGAAGGTAAGTAAAACAACCACATACTGTATCACAGTCACTGTAAGTGCTGGGGGATTCAAGAGGGTTACGTTGAATAAGCTTGTTATAACACAGTGGACATTTTAGATTTTTACATAATTTTGTATTTTCCCCAGCAGTTTGACCTGTGATATTTGTAATTAAGTATCCAAAATGCAAGTCCAAAATGCATGCCACAGACCTGCCAAAGTAGCATGATCATTCTGTAATGTTGTCATTGTGATTTTAGTGCTTTCATGAGGTGTGGGCTATTACTTAACCACTAAGGTAGGTAGGTGTATCTACAATAAATTACTGACTTATCAAGCAAGATAAGTTGCATACTGAAGTAGGAAGCGTTCATTGTCCTGATACTAAGATAGGAATGAAATACTCAGTCGTATTTATTAGGCATCAAACAGGCAAAAGAAAACAGACTAAAACAGGGAGGCATTACCTGAACTTGACAAATAAGAAATGCTCATTTTCATTTTTCATTGCACATTTTTCTATGGTGTGCACTAATGAATACAACCCAGGTAAGACAATAAAAAAGTAAATCTAGTTTTATGCTTAGCTCTTCATAAAGCATGTTGTGTAATCACATAACTTCCTACTAAAGTATGAGAGTTGTTTTGTAGGCCTGTCACTTCCAAAACAAGAAGAGGCAACCTCAAGTGGCAAGATAAATAGCAGCACAGAAGCCCTGTTTATGCCTGGTGCTAACATGCGTCCTTTGTCCTGATTTTGTCTACATTCTGATTGTACCCACATTTTTAGACAGGTGTAGACAATTGAAAGACACATTGTGATCTGATATATTTTTTATATTTTACCCCCTTTTTCTCCCCAATTGCGATCTTGTCTCATCGCTGCAACTCACCAACAGGCTCGGGAGAGGCGAAGGTCGAGTCATGCATCCCCCGAAACATGACCCACCAAACCACGCTTCTTAACACCCACCCGCTTAACCCGGAAGCCAGCCGCACCAATGTGTCGGAGGAAACACCGTTCAACTGACAACCGAAGTAAGCCTACAGGCGCCAGGCCCGCCACTAGAGCGCGAGGAGCCAATTAAAGCCCCCCTGGCTAAACCCTCCCCTAACCCAGACGACGCTGGGCCAATTGTGTGCCGCCCTATGGGACTCTCTGTCACGGCCGGTTGTGACACAGCCTGGTATCGAACCCGGGGCTGTAGTGACGCCTCAAGCACTGTGATGCAGTGCCTTAGACCGCTGCGCCACTAGGGAGGCCGTGATTTTGATCAGATTTTCCTGACCACCCCCGGAGGTAGTCGGGGATGCATTGTGTCTGAACCCATTTAAATCATAATTATCCCACCCTCTAAAATAATTTACAGATAGCACCATTTACTTATGGCATCAATATGTGTCCTAAAATAATTTAATACATATTATTTAGAAAAATTATCTGTGAAATAATTTGCATACAAGGAAATCTGGTCACAATGTGCACACAGTAGACACACTGTGGACATATAATACCAAGTGTAGACACGACAAACCTTCATCAGATAGTGATTGGATCATATTGATCAGATCAGGAAACCCACATGTTAGCACAAGGCGTAAACGAGGCTAGAGATTATGTCCCATATTAGGTTTATTCAACAGCCTGTATGTCTATGGTGAGAGAATTAGGAATCTTAACCCTTCTCTACAGTGGGATGGGTCTGTCCAACAATGAACCCAAGGTATGCTATGGTAAATTGTTATTGTTACCATTCTCACTGTTGACTTATATGCATCATACTTTTCCCTAGGCAATGTTTTATATCTCTTACTATGATATTGGGACATAAGTACTGTTGCAACTGATGGAAGGTACTTCTCCATCATTTTTAGAATTAATATTCATATAGCCCCGACAATATGTATGCATTGATTGATGGTCAATGTTATATCACGTCTAAGCCAATATGACACCAATGTCAACGAAACTTCGCAAATCAACTTGATTCGAGGTACACAACACACTCCCCACCTCTCGTCACGATCCGTTCAGCCGTTACCGAGGAACCACATACATTTTTGACAGGGTCGTTGGCATTAGGAAAAAATTAATAAATGCCACCACATAGCTCAAGTTCTAGACGGTTGGATTAAAACAAGAATATAGCATCCATATGGTGACCATTGGATTTACCATTTGTCGGACTGAACAGTTTTTATTAAATATATGTATAATTTATCGCTCTCACGTGCCCAATAAAAACCAATGATGTGCTACCTTTTTTGTAGCATTTCTGACAATGCTAACATCTATTTCAGCAAAATCTCTGATAAGTTGCGTCAATTCAAATCTGGTATTGGAACAAAAAGAGGTCAATACACGTCTTCTAAAATAGACTAGTATTTTCATTAATGCAAAACACTTCAATGGTAAATATGATGTTCGTATATACGGGTCCACTGAAATACCATGCAGGGCAGACAGAGAACTGGTCCATTGTTATGAGTTCTTCTTTAAATACTCTGACAGAGATAGTTCCCGCTCCCTGCTGGCCTATCAGAGTAGAGACTGAGCGTGGTTTAGACTTACTCAGCCTATCGTTGGCGCAGAGGCTGGTCCCAGTCCCTTGGCGCTTCACTGTTGCCAGGCATAAGTTGTTATCTGCAGCTTGTCCAGAGAGTCAGAAACCTCAGACATCTTTGTAGCAGAACACATGTCCTTGAGCGTTCTAACAAAGAGGCAGTGTTTGTGTCTGTGTGAGACACAAGCCTTATCTCATCCTACTCCCTAACAGTTCCCCACATTAATCACAGCTTGTTATGTTGACCAATCTATATCAGTACAGTACAAACCTATTATGTTTAATCATTAATGCTTTCTTATTAAGCTAACAGCACATCTAAAATATAAGAGAATAATTTCCCACATCTCCTAGTTCTAAAATCGGGTCCAGCAACTCGGTTGCTCAGCAACTCAACAACACAGCTGACCGCCTGCACTTGGCAGCCAGTCATAAGAAATGGTTGAGAACAAACCTAGGCTACTGTAGATATATGTTGGTATTCAAGCTGAGGTTAATCAATAAATGCATACAGATAATTATCCAACATAAAATAAATGGGTCGGTTGGTTGTAGTGAGCAGTTTCTGATTTGATAAGCCAATGAATGTGGTTCTGTTTTGATTAGCTAGGTAGCTATCTAGCTAGCCAGCAGCTGTAGCTAGCTAAGTTAGCTAACATAACATTATACTAGTCAGAGGAGAGCTAACGTTGGCTAGCTAGCTAACCAACAAGCGAGGAAAGTTAGCTATATTTAGCAAAGGAAGGTTTTTCATATAAGGCTAAAGTAATCTGTGTAGACTGCTGACCTCGACACTTGCGTGTAATCAGAGCACAAACCGCGCTTCAGCACTCGGTGGTCCCGTCGTTTGTTGCTCCTAGACGTTTCCACTTCACAATAACAGCACTTACAGTTGACCGGGGCAGCTCTAGCAGGTCAGAAAGGTGGAATCCTAGGACGATGCCACGTTGAAAGTCACTGAGCTCTTAAGTAAGGCCATTATACTATCAATGATTGCGTTATTGCCATGCTGTGTGATCGATTTTATGCACCTGTCAGCAACGGGTGTGGCTGAAAAGCCGAATTCACTCATTTTAGGGCGTGTCCACATACTTTTGTATATATAGTTTACCTAGCTAACATTAGGTAGCTCGACATGTAGCCTAATGGAGGCAAACTGCCATGCTGCTCACATTAATTTACTTCGCTAGAGAGCTACAATGAGTGTTCTTCTCCCTACATTCTCTTTTCCCTCCGTTAGGCTACATGTCGCTCACTCAGAAATTACTGACTATAAAAACATATGTAACTGATGCAGTGTTGCCAACTCAACAGTAAGTAAAGTATCTATTGGCTGTCCTAAAAGTCGCTAGAAGTCGCTAAATGACGTCATCACCTAATTTGCATAATTGGCCATGTGCATGTAATTGTGACGGACGCTGTAGGAGAGAGGAATAACGTCGTGGGAGAGACAAAAAGTGAGTAACGAACACCCTACATTTACATCCCGTCCTGCCACGGCGGGATCAGCCAGCGGCGGCTTCCCGCATGCGCGATTCATTTGCAGTCTGGAGTGTCGATTCATTTGCAGTCTGGATGCGGAAGGGTGAACATCTCCTGCTCTGACTGCAGCTGGGAGGGACTGCTGCGCAAGGACTGGACCGCCTGTGAGTGCTTTGGGACGGGGGTGGGGCCCGGGGTAAGAATGATACGTGCTTTCACGTCAGAGTCTCCAAAAGTCTCCAATAACACCAGAAAAAGTCGCTAAATTTGTCGCTAGTCGCTGTTTTGAAAATGTGTCGCTAGAGGGGTCTGAATACTCGCTAAATATAGCGACAAAGTCGCTATATTGGCAACACTGAACTGATGGGATACACAAACAAGACAAGCTACATTCCTTGCCAAATAATGACAGCTTTATCACAAATTCAAAATGGACTGGTTAATTAAAGTAGGGAAATATGTGTTCCAACCACGAGCTGCAGTTTTGGAATAATAGATGCTGAAATGTACTTTACTTATGTCCAAGGTAAAATCAGTTATTGACACAGTCATTGTGGCGTAGCAAGAAGATCTGAATGCCGTGACCCAAGAGCTTGGGAGTTCAAATCCCAGGTGTGGACATGTTGAGTAATAATGACTGTGTAAATACATTACATTTACATTTTAGTCATTTAGCAGACGCTCTTATCCAGAGCGACTTACAGTTAGTGCATACATTACTTTTTTAAAAATTATATCTATATATATTTTTTTATATACCCCCCGTGGGAATCGAACCCACAACCCTGGCGTTGCAAACGCCATGCTCTACGAACTGAGCTACATCCCCTGCCGGCCATTCCCTCCCCTACCCTAGACAACGCTGGGCCAATTGTGCGCCGCCCCATGGGTCTCCCGGTCATGGCCGGCTACGACAGAGCCTGGATTCGAACCAGGATCTCTAGTGGCACAGCTAGCACTGCGATGCAGTGCCTTAGACCACTGCGCCACACATACACAATGTAAATATGTAAGTTGAAAACACTATGTTAAAAGCATTGTTTGTGTGTGTGTCCTAATGACACATTTTTGTTCGCAGGGCATCACCTGTAAAATCTTTTGTGAAAAAAGGTTATATGATCACGTGAAAATCCACATGTGAAACTTAATGTGAAATATCATCACACGTGAAGTGTTACAAAAACACATGGTTTCACATGTGAAATAAATATAAAGTAATGTGTTTTTTCCGTAAGTGTTATGTCAATATTACACAGGTAAGCTAACAGTTACAGAAAACTGTTAGCTTACAGGCTCTATAGACCTCTATGTCTATATGAGTGATTGTGTCCAACACACCACCACCTGTTATGTTGGGCACCTACTGACCAGAAAATATGATATGAAATGCATATTCTCAATGACCTGTATTGCTAAAATAAAGGTTTAAGGAAAACAGGCAGGCACCACATTACTACAAGACAAAACAGCTCACTCAATCAAGCCTGATGGTCTTGTAAGTATACAAGCAAAGCTTGCTTTCATATGATAAAAAGAAAGCTTGAAAAGGTAGTGGAATGGGTTAATGTCTTAGGTTGCGTTGACACAGGCAGCCCAATTCTGATATTTTTTCCACCAATTGGTCTGTTGACCAATCACATCAGATTTTTTCACATCAGATCTTTTCCAGAGCTGATCTATTTGGTCAAAAGACCAATTAGTGAAAAAATGACCTGAATTGTAAACAGCCTTAGAGGAGGTGCTCTCACAATAATGTGATTTATACTGCATACAAAGTAATGTATTGGATTCTTCACACACCACACTATGGCTGCATTTACACAGGCAGCCCAATTCTGATATTTTATATCCAATGTAGTAGGTCAAAGCTGTGTGCTTGAAACCCTTGGTAGAGCATGGGTGAAGTAGGCATTGTGGTGCTCGTGAATTTCCTTTCTTTTTCGGCTTCAAACCAATGCCTACTTCTCACTTAAAATGTATTTTTTTGTTTTTAATAACCATATGGATATGCATAATAAAGTTGACAGGATGAACAGCAGAGGGCACTAAAACGTCAAAATTGAGCACACAATTTTTATTTTATTTTTATTTCACCTTTATTTAACCAGGTAAGCCAGTTGAGAACAAGTTCTCATTTACAACTGCGACCTGGCCAAGATAAAGGGCCTGGACAAGCCCTGTTGAATGATCAAGACCTGTGAATAAACATAAATAAACAGTAATCTCATTACTGTACTTGTTGGTTTGAGTCTGTCAACAAAATGATACCTCTAGTGTTGACAGGTTCACCTCTTGAGTTGCTCAGTTGTAACCAGCATTCTGAATACATTAAGGGAAATTGTATAATAATGCCAATGCCACATTTCAACACAGTATTCTTTGAAAGTGTCCTTAGAAAATCTTTATTTCGTCATTATCTTTGTGAGAGCACCTCTTCTTTCCCTCTTTTGTCCCCCTATTCTTACCTCACGTGAGAGTAGCATTTTACAATTTTTCTTAATACTTTTTTCTAAAGACCTCCCCAGATTACCACATAACATTTCCTCTTGCCGTAGTAGCAGGACAAAGCAACGTGACTTTCGGGTAATATCAGAGTTCATTACTTATAATAACTACAACTCTGTATCTGGATATATACAGAACAGAAATATAAACACAACATGTAAAGTGTTGGTCCCATGTTTCATCAGCCAAAATAAAAGATCCCAGAAATGTTCTATACGCATAAAAAGCTTATCTCTCTCAAATTTAGAGCACAAATTGGTTTACATCCCTGTTAGTGAGCATTTCTCTTTTGCCAAGATAATCCAACAGCATGATCATTACACAGGTGCACATTATGCTGGGGACAATAAAAGGCCACTCTAAAATGTGCAGGTTTGTCACACAACACAATGCTATAGATGTCTCAGGTTTTGAGGGAGTGTGCAATTGGCATGCTGACTGCAGGAATGTCCACCAGAACGTTTGCCAGATAATTTAATGTTCATTTCTACCATTTCTCTACCAACGTCGTTTTAGAGAATTTGGCAGTACGTTCAACCGGCCTCACAACTGCAGACCATGTGTAACCACACCAGCCAAGTACCGCCACATCCGGCTTCTTTACCTGCGGGATTGTCTGAGACCAGCCACCCGGACAGCTGATGAAGCTGAGGAGTATTTCTGTCTGTATTAAAGCCCTTTTGTGGACAAAAACTCATTCTGATTGGCTGGGCCTGGCTCCCCAGTGGGTGGGCCTGGCTCCCAAGCGGGTGGGCCTATTCCCTCCCAGGCCCACCCATGGCTGCGCCCTTGCCCAGTCATGTGAAATCCATATATTAGGGCCTAATTAATTAATTTAAATTGACTGATTTCCTAATATGAAGTGTAACTCAGTATAATATTTGAAATTGTTGCATGTTGCGTTTATATTTTTTGTTCAGTATAAAATCAACTGGACAAAATCTGCTCTATTACCCCTGAATGAGGCAATGTGTAATTCACAGCTGCCCTTATACATTCCCAGAGTCCAGCATTTCTGCTACCTGGGGATATAAAGCTTTCCTTCTTTGCAATCAATAGTAAAAAACAACTTCAACACCATCTTAAGAAGCATAGAGTCTGATTTGGAAAGATGGGAGCAAATCCCAAACTCTTTCCAGGCTTGAGTCTCGATAATTAAAATGAATATATTGCCAAGAATCAATTTTTATAGTTCCATGATCCCTCTTTCTCCACCAGCAGGATATTGGGATAGGCTACATTCATTACTTGCCAAATTCATTTGGAAGAGGAAACACCCTCGTATTACGTGTTCTACCCTTCAGTAGACAAAATGTGATGGTGGCCAAAACCTCCCAAATATCAAGTTCTATTTATGGGCTTTTATTTTATGCCCTGGTTAAATCCTGGTACAGCTTTATCCTAGTGCCCCCTGGAGGAAAATCTAGTTGCCCCTCACAGACTCCAAGACATAATCCATTCTGATATTCCACTCAAATACTGTCACCAGGCAGGCCAAAACTCCATCCCACCAAAACAGGTTGAAATTTCAGGTGTTCTTTTCAAACAGTTCTTATACTGAAACAGCATTATCATCATTTTCACAATTTCACAGTGTTATTCCAACCTCGTAGTGTGGAAATATATATAAAACACAGGAAAATCACATTTTTGACTGCACTGGGCCTTTACGAATGAGATACAGGAAGTGATCTTATACCTGCTCATACCTGCTCTACTGTTGGCCCAGGAGGCCTGTTGTCCCAGGAGGCCTGTCTGCTTGTGTGTCTTTATCTGTGGGGACAAGGGATTCTCACAGATCCATTACTGCACTGAAGTGTATATAACTGGGAAATGACAAACATTCAACTGTGATTGAGATCAAATGTTGCCGTCATTGAAGAGGATGTATCCTTGTGTAGCCTCACTTATGATGTTATCACTCTTCAATCCTAAAGTAAACCATAACCACTAACCCTCAAGGCACTGTCATTCAGTGCGCTCCACTGTGGCCACCTAGGCCTCTTTTTCCTCCACTTGTGGCCTCAGTGTTCCAGCCATTTTGTAAGGATTCTTCTCTGTGTGTAAGAGCGTGTGAATTGTGTCTAGTTATTATGTCCATTTTCAAAGCAATTGTTCAAAATAGATCTAATGCATTTGGCAGTTTATGGAGCATTTTTTAATCCCGAACAACAGAAATGCTAATTGTCACAGCCATGTCATAATTGCAGGGCAATTATTTTAGAAGTTCTCTTGTCTCGTAATTGCAGCCCTCTAATGAAATCACGACATTGAAAAACAAAGAGGACAATTTGGGGAAATATCCATATCAATAAGGACACCTTACTAGACTGTCAGGGGAATTAAACTGTCTGACGTCACCGTGATTGAACCTTTTACTGATGTGGGCTAAATCAGTGTCAAACAGAGTGATTCTTGGTAGTCTTAAACAAATCTACTTTAATACAAAAATATACACCTCACACACATGGTTATTGGCTTAAAAAAAGAAGACATCTGCACCATGTCAGATATTGAGTTGAAATGTATTCAATTTTGAGTTTGCATCCCAATATTACACATGATATACAGTACAAGTCAAAAGTTTGGACACACAAGGTTTATTTTTTATTTTTACTATTTTCTACATTGTAGAATAACAGTGAAGACATCAAGACTATGAAATAACACATATGGAATCATGTAGTAACCAAACAAGTGTTAAACAAATCAAAATATGTTTTATACTTAAGATTCGTCAAATAGCCACCCATTTGCCTTGATGACAGCTTTGCACACTCTTGGCATTCTCTAAACCAACTTCACCTGGAATGCTTTTCCAACAGTCTTGAAGGAGTTCCCACATATGCTGAGCACTTGTTGGATGCTTTTCCTTCACTCTGCGGTCCGACTCATCCCAAACCATCTCAATTGGGTTGAGGTCAGGGGATTATGGAGGCAAGGTGGTCCTCTGTAGCTCAGCTGGTAGAGCACGGCGCTTGTAACGCCAAGGTAGTGGGTTCGAACCCCGGGACCACCCATACACAAAAAAAATGTATGCACGCATGACTGTAAGTCGCTTTGGATAAAAGCGTCTGCTAAATGGCATATTATTATATTATATTATTATATTATTATATAAGGTCATCTGATGCAGCACTCCATCAATCTCCTTCTTGGTAAAATAGCCCTTACACAGCCTGGAGGTGTGTTGGGTCATTGTCCTGTTGAAAAACAAATGATAGTTCCACTAAGCCCAAACCAGATGGGATGGCGTATCGCTGCAGAATGCTGTGGTAGCCATGCTGGTTAAGTGTGCCTTGAATTCTAAACAATCACAGACAGTGTCACCAGCAAAGCACCCCAACACCATAACACCTCCTCCTCCATGCTTTACGGTGGGAAATAAACATGCGGAGATCATCCGTCTAATGTCCATTGCTCGTGTTTCTTGGCCCAAGCAAGTCTCTTCTTCCTATTGGTGTTCTTTAGTGGTGGATTCATGCAGCAATTCGACCATGAAGGCCTGATTCACACAGTCTCCTCTGAACAGTTGATGTTGAGATGTCTCTGTTACTTGAACTCTGTGAAGCATTTATTTGGGCTGCAATTTCTGATGTTGGTAACTCTAATGAACATATGCTCTGAAGCAGAGGTAACTCTGGGTCTTCCTTTCCTGTAGCAGTCCTCATGAGAGCCAGTTTCATCATAGCGCTTGATGGTTCTTGAGACTGCACTTGAAGAAACTTTCAAAGTTCTTGACAATTTCCGTATTGACTGACCTTCATGTCTTAAAGTAATGATGGACTGTCATTTCTCTTTGCTTATTTGAGCTGTTCTTGCCATAATATGGACTTGGTATCTTTCCAAATAGGGCTATCTTCTGGATATATTGCAGCAATAGATTTTAATTTTTTTTGCCCCACCAAGACGTAGGGCTGATTAACAAACCTGCAAGTTAGAACTTGTTAATTGTGAAATTGATAACAAAAGTCTGCTGTAATAGCAGTGTTTTGGGGATCTGCATGCCCTGACTGTATCACGCAAACAATTACATGAGTCTTCATGACGTCTCATCACATTTGATGTAGCCTATGCTTGGTAAATCCAATGCACGCACACACACACACACACACACACACACACACACACACACACACACACACACACACACACACACACACACACACACACACACACACACCCTTGCTGAGCCAGTAGTTTGATTGCCTTCAATAGTACACCACTTCTCACCACAATGAACTCAACAAACAGGAGTTACATAAATGATACAGAGATATCAGTTTGACCCTGACCTCTGTAGGATGGCGTGGGCCTTATATCATGGTGGAGGTGTGCTGCTTTCCTGCCTGTGTGTGTGTGTGTGTGTGTTTGTGTGTTGCATGTGGTTGATACTGAACAGGAAGCACATGCCCCACCAAGCGCCTAGGGAGACGGTGGCGGCAGGTGCAGTGATTTGGTACTTTTGATCTCTCCTCAGCCCACCTTCCTGCTATGACACTGTGATTATCCCGTGCACTGAACAACCTTCGCCTATACGTGCTCAGAGTATGTTCATCAGAATGATCAGAAAACGTATATTACTGGACACGTTGTCAAAATTGTGAAAAATTACCAGGCTCTTAGGATCTGGGTTAAGCAGGCAGTGTAAAGCATAGGCAAACAGAAAAGGACAAGCATAATATTGTACAGAGGTTGCCATTATATGCCTACCCATGAAGCCAAGTCCATACAATGCCAACAAAGTCCATACATACAGTACAGATTATATGATGGTTAACTGGGGTGATATTTCTGCATGACAAGGAAGCTGAGACCAGATTTGAGCTGAGGAGAAGGCTCATTGTGCCAAAAGCAGCCCATACACAAAGCACTGATCCAATCTCTTTCAGCACCTGTCTGTTTTGGGAAGAAAACAAACACTTGGTTGGATGGCCATAAAAAATAAAAACAGCATCTTATCCAGAACGCTGCAGCCCGCCTGGTGTTCAGCCTTCCCAAGTTCTCTTATGTCACCCTGCTTCTCCGCACACTCCACTGGATTCCAGTCGAATCCACTACAAGAACATGGTACTTGCCTATGGAGCAGCAAGAGGAACTGCCCCTCCCTACATTCAGGCTATTCTCAAACCCTACACCCTAACCCGAGCTCTCCGTTCTGCCACCTCTGGTCTCTTGGCCCTCCCACCCCTACGGGAGGGCAGCTCCCGCTCAGCCCAGTCCAAGCTCTTCTCTGTCCTGGCACCCCACTGGTGGAACCAGCTTCCCCCTGAAGCTAGGATAGCAGAGTCCCTGCCCATCAGCTGAAACCCTACCTCTTCAATGAGTGTCTTAATAATATCCTCTTAAGGTGACAGTCCCCGAAATCGGGCACTAGAATTACTTAAAAAAATATGTACATGTTTACATGACTTATTTGATTGATTTCCCACTGTTTTATAAGTCAGAAGACAGCCATCCAGACCTTCCAAGGACGATGTCAGCGTCCTCTGTCGAATAAATGTCTATTTGCCTCCCTCTGGTGGTCGGCTACATCATTACATCCATTTATATAACTTAATTGCAACATTACGTCAAAGGGGTGGTCCTTAGAAAAACATTATCCAGCTCGACTGCTTCATGGCACAGACAAGGCAAAGCAACGCTGAATTTGTCTCGAGCAGACGGTTCTAAATACATAACTTTCATAGCTCTACGATAAAGAATGCAACCTACACACTTCCTTAAACCTAAAATAAGTAAAGAAGTACTTTTGTGTGGAAGTCAAACATTTGTTTTATGTCGGAGGCAGACACATTGCATATGCCTAGAATGACAAAATCGAGCTCTTTACATAGCCCTTCTCCCCTTGTCTATAGGAGGGATGCACGCTGTTTAAATGGTCCAAATGTTGATTTAGACGTTCACAAATGTAACAGATTTTGACTATCACTAATGTCATGATATGTTTGGTAAAGTAATAAAGATGGTGAAATATCTTGGATAGGTGTTCCTAAACGAGATTATAACTATATATGGACATATTATAAAGTATGAAAAGGCTTATTCATTCAATTTTTGTAAATTATGTTTTATCATACCATCATATTTGTATATGTTTTATTATACTTTTATTGTGTACTAGATCATATGGGTTGAAAAGTGTTTTAAACAATTCCAGGTGGAAGCCAAAGGTCATAGCTTTCTAGGGGAGGAGGGGGGACACTATTACATTAATAAAATATTGCCCTCTTGCTAGATTGATGACTAAAACCATAGTGAAACAGTGCAAAATGGCTGTCAGCTCAACTTTAAATAATCCCACAGCATCCCCCCTCCTCCCCCTCCCCCCAAGAATAAGCAAACAATAAAAACATGTTTTTAAAAAAGCCTTTCGTGATCTAACACTCGCACTTGACCCTTACTAGCTCTGACTTTGCTGATAGCTACTTTATTGAGGAAAAATGTACTATGACTGTGATATGTGGTTGAATGCATATCACGTATCTTAAGATGAATGCATCAACTGTAAGTCACTCTGGATAAGAGCGTCTGCTAAATGACTAAAATGTAAAATTTTAAATGGCTTCAGTACGGGCCAAGCCAAAAATCACCTCTTACATACAAGATGGCTCTCTGATGGTGTGGATGGTGGTGTGTGTGTGTGCCACAGGAGGTTGATGGCACCTTAATTTGGGAGGACGGGCTCATGGTAATGACTGGAGCGCTATAAGTGGAATGGTATCAAATACATCAAACACATAGTTTCCTGGTGTTTGATGCCCTTCCTTTTGCTCTGTTTCGGCCATTATTATGAGCCGTTCTCCCCTCAGCAGGTGTGTGTGCTTCTCCCCAGAGCCACAAACCACCGGCTGGTTTCAGATGGCACCTCCACCCTGTGTGCAACTGTCAGAATCTATGTGATTATAGCTTTGCTCAATATCCTTGAAATATCTACCATATTGTTACTACTGTATATTGCCATGTTTTATTTAAAGATGCAATATGCAGAAAACGCTCTGTCATTTCCTGGTTGCTAGAATCCTAATAGTTCTCTTAATTTCAGTTTATGTGACAAAACAAGCAGTTATTGTGTAGAGAATCATTGTACCATCTAAACCGCTGTGAGAAATATTTTTCATGAGTAAAAATATTGTATTTTCAGCTGTTTGAAGCTGGTGTACAAAACCAAAAGTAAAAGATGCAAAAACGAAACTTAAGAACTGGAAGCATAGAAACAGCGCACATAGAACAGATCTACCGCTTCTTAGACTTGTTTTAAATGAGAATGACAGATGTATAATTCACATTTCTATGTGAATTTGGTGGCGTTGCCCAAAAAGTTACATATTGCAGCTTAAACTTACATTGCACATGATAATTTGATGAATTTCCTCTGTTGCTGCAGTAACGGAGAGGGGTGGCGTTTTCTTTGGAGCTTGTGTAGAGATATCTACAGTATACCATATGTATAGCTCAGACCGAGCCAACTATAGCTTAGTAGAGACCAGCACTAAACTGAGGGCTAAACCCAAAGCAAAGAATAGACATCCATTCACCGCTTCGGCTCAACATCAATAATGGACCTGCAATTAATACCATCAAAAACATCCTTTGAATTGATGTACACATTTACATTACATTCTCCCCCCTCATTAATCTACACACAATACCTCATAATGACAAAGCAAAAACAGGTTTTTAGAATTTTTTGCAAATGTATAAAAAATAAACAACTGAAATATCACATTTACATAAGTATTTAGACCCTTTACTCAGTACTTTGTTAAAGCACCTTTGGCAGCGATTACAGCCTCAAGTCTTCTTGGGTATGACGCTACAAGCTTGGCACACCTGTATTTGGGGAGTTTATCCCATTCTTCTCTGCAGATCCTCTCAAGCGCTGTCAGGTTGGATGGGGAGTGTTGCTGCTCAGCTATTTTCAAGTTCAGGTTCTGGCTGGGTCACTCAAGGACATTCAGAGACTTGTCCCGAAGCCACTCCTGCGTTGTCTTGGCTGTGTGCTTAGGGTCGTTGTCCTGTTGGAAGGTGAACCTTCACCCCAGTCTGACGTACTGAGCACTCTCTTTGCCTTGATCCTGACTAGTCTCCCAGTCCCTGCTGCTGAAAAACATCCCCACAGCATGATGCTGCCACCATGCTTCACCGTAGGGATGGTGCCAGGTAATGATGTACTGTCGTTTCTCCTTGCTTATTTGAACTGTTCTTGCCATAATATGGACTTGGTCTTTTACCAAATAGGGCTATCTTCTGTATACCCCCCTACCGTGTCACAACACAACTGATTGGCTCAAATGCATTAAGAAGGAAAGAAAGGCACAACTGTTAATTGAAATGCATTCCAGGGGACTACTCCTTCAAGACTGTTGGAAAAGCATTCCAGCTGACGCTGGTTGAGAGAATGCCAAGTGTTATTTCATAGTTTTGGTGTCTTCACTATTATTCTACAATGTAGAAAATAGTAAAAATAAAGAAAAACCCTTGAATGAGTAGGTGTTCTAAAACTTTTGACCGGTAGTGTATGCCTCGACAGAGTCTTAGTAGTTCCAAACATCTTCCATTTAAGAATGATGGAGGCCACTGTGTTTTTGGGGACCTTCAATGCTGCAGACATTTTTTGGAACCTTTAACCAGATCTGTGCCTCGACACAATCCTGTCTCGGAGCTCTACAGACAATTCCTTCGACCTCATGGCTTGGTTTTTGCTCTGACATGCACTGTCAACTGTGGGACCTTATATAGACAGGGGTGTGCCTTTCCAAATCATGTCCTATCAATTGAATGTACCACAGGTGGACTCCAATCAAGTTGTAGAAACATCTTAAGGATGATCAATGGAAACAGGATGCACCTGAGCTCAATTTCAAGTCTCATAGCAAAGGGTCTGAATACTTATGTAAATAAGGTATTTCAGTTTTTTATTTATAACAAATTTGCAAAAAATTCTAAAAACCTATTTTTGCTTTGTCATTATGGGGTATTGTGTGTAGATTGCTGATTCTTTTAAAAAAATGTTATACATGACAGAATAAGGCTGTAACGTAACAAAATGTGGAAAAATAAAAGTGGTCTGAATAGTTTCCGATGTCACTGTACATCAAGGTCGTAAATAGCTTTCATTAATGTGTATCAAATTCAGTCTTTTTTGCTCTCCTACTGTACGATGAGTGTCCCTATCAGCCTTATGTTTTCAGTGTTAATTAAATCCAGTAGTTTTGCATCCTGGGTTGTCTTTGAAATTCAGCTGATTTGAGTGCTTACTCTGTCTTTGCCGCCTAACAGTGAGCATGTCACGCCCTGGCTCTAGGGACTCTTTTAAGTTGAGCCAGGGTGTGTAGAGTTTATGTTTTGTGCTCGTTGTGTCTAGTCTAGTTTTTGTATATCTATGTTGGCCAGAGTGGTTCTCAATCAGAGGCAACGAGTATCAGCTGTTGCTGGTTGTCTCTGATTGGGAACCATATTTAGTCAGGTGGTTTTCCCACAGTGTTTGTGGGATCTTGTTCCGTGTTGGTTTGTACCTGTGGATGTTACGTATCGATTTGTTGTTTTGTTCGTGTATCATTTAATAATTAAGTATGTTCACCTTCCACGCTGCGCCTTGGTCCTCTATGTCCGACGATCGTGACAGAGCAAGAGTCCCTCTCATTTCTTCACTCAATATTTATTGATGGATTCATTCATATCTAAAACACATGCACATCCTGAGACTAGCTGAATGTCTGCTGCCTCCTGGTCTCATGTTGCCCACAATTACACTTCCTTGTTTATTTCTATTTCCATGTTATTGCAAAGTGTGTGTGTTTTGAATATTTGTGTGTGTTATGTATGTTCTGTGAGCCGTGAGAATGACAACAGTGGCAGTGTATGCGTTTGATTGTCCCCTCACATTGGGCCAGGATAATCATTAACCTTTTCCTCATACAAATTCACCATATTGGCAATAGCCAGCCAAGATGACACAGTCTTTCTTTTTATCCTGGAACATTTTGTTGTGTCCAATAGTCGGTGGGGCAGACACTCAGTCCTCAGTATTATTTAATCTTAGTCATTCCAAATATTGAGCCCAGTAAATAGGCTATATAATACAGGGTATAACTGTAGTCCCATTTCAGTGGATGGGACAGGTTAATCATTAGGAACAGAGACTGTAGCCAACCCCATCATTACATCACCCAGCCATCAGGCCTTAGGGAATTGAGCTTGACTGACTGGTCCTACACCAGGAGATGAAGTCAGTGACACCAATTCACCTTGTGTTGGGCTGTCACATCTACACCGCTGGAGGTGTGAAAAACAGCTGTATGAAACCAGACAATACAGCCAGCTATAGCATCAGGTACACAAAAAGAAACACACACTCAGTCTGGTATCTCCACTTTCAGAGAGCCATCTTGTATGTGATTTTTGGCTTGGCTGGTTTTTGCTGGATTGTCACGATTGAGTTGAATAGGTATTACTGCATATGTTAACCTAATCCCAATATGCCCCCTCCATAAAGTTTTTATTTAGCTGGTGACTAGGGAGGAGAATTTGCAAAGCAAGCAGTATGGGGAATATATCCTAAGGAATAAAGTTATTTCCACTATGCTTCCTTATCACACTGATTAAATTAGCAATACAACAGATTAATGCCAAAACATCTTACTTTTTATTGGTAATTTAATTATTCATTAGTTCTAATTAGCATTTTCTTCTAATTCAATCAATGATTCATGAATAATGTTATTACATAGTTGTTACGTTGTCATAGATCTAGGCAGTTTTTTGCGCTTAGTAGGGCACTCATTAACTCTTGAAACGGAAGCTGCCAACCAACTCACTTGCAGCACTTGTCTCGGCAAAGTCAAGGGCATTCAGAATGCCAGGTTGGGCCAGCACCTTTAGAAATGGAAGGCACCCGCTAGACACACACTGTTAACTGCCAAGAAACCCACAGGCATACACAGACACAGACACAGATGACTGTGACCAAATAATGGAGCCTTTAGGGATATAGTGTAATCAGTAGGCATTATTCATGCAATTACCCTGGTGCTTGCCTACAGAGCAACAAGGGAAACTGCCCCTTCCTACCTTCAGGCTATGCTCAAACCCTACACTACAACCCGAGCACTCTGTTCTGCAACCTCTGGTCTCTTGGCCGTCCCATCCCTATGGGGGGTCAGCTCCCGCTCAGCCCAGTCAAAACTCTTCTCTGTCCTGGCACCCCAATGGTGGAATGAGTATCCCCCTAACGCCAAGACAGCGTAGTCCTTGCCCATCTTCCGAAAACTGTCTGAAACCCTACCTCTTCAAAGATATCTTAAATAAGACATCTCAGTCTTACACCCCCCCCGCCAAAAAAACAAAAACATTTTTGAAATAAACCTGCGCTTATCTTTTCCTACTAGCCCTGACTTTGCTGATAACTTCTTTATTGAGGAAACATGTATTTAATACGACTACGATATGTGGTTGTCTCACCTAGCTATAAAAAGATGAATGCACTAACTATAAGGTGCTCTGGCTAAGAGTGTCTGCTAAATGACTAAAATGTAAAACGTAGATGATGGGGTGAATCACATGAATGGCACATCTCAAAATAGCATAGCATGTGGTTGACAGGTAGCACTCCCGGCATCTATGATTCCTCACCGGAGACTGTGGTTCAATCCCTGTGCCCGCCCTTCCCACTCCTTCTCTCACCTGCCTGTATCCCATCTGATTTCCACCCTGTCTAAAAAGAGGTGTCAAAATACCATAAAATATGTATTTCAAATGGCGTATCATAAAAGGTGTTTGTTGTGTTGGTCCTGTTTTCATCATACAGCACACAGTACTGGACATTTGAACTGGAACAGCCAGATGCATGAATATAAGTCGTGCTATAAAAAGACTGGGATCTTTTTACTGGGTAGAGTGAGCTGTCAACAGCAGAAAGCAGCTGTGAGATGGCAAGTCAGGACAGAGCACGGTGGGGGTGTGATGTGTGTGTGCGACCGACTGATTGTACGTGTGTGTTTGCGGTCCATAAATAAACCTGCAGTCACTGAGGAAGAAGGGTTCATCTGGCTGCAGAAAAAAAGGAGCCTGCTAGAGATGGAACCAAACATGCCCTTGTAAAACTGACTATACTACCGATCCTTGACTTCGGCGATGTCATTTACAAAATAGCCTCCAACACTCTACTCAGCAAATTGGATGTAGTCTATCACAGTGCCATCCATTTTGTCACCAAAGCCCCATATACTACCCACCATTGTGACCTGGACACTCTCGTTGGCTGGCCCTCACTACATATTCGTCGCCAAACCCACTGGCTCCAGGTCATCTATAAATCACTGCTAGGCAAATCCCCACCTTATCTTAGCTCATTGGTCACCATAGCAACACCCACCCGTAGTATACACTCCAGCAGGTATATCTCGCTGGTCATCCCCAAAGCCAACACCTCCTTTGGCCGCCATTCCTTCCAGTTCTCTGCTGCCAATGACTGGAACGAACTGCAAAAATCTCTGAAGCTGGAGACTCTTATCTCCCTCACTAACTTTAAGCATCAGTTGTCAGAGCAGCTTACCGATCACTGCACCTGTACACAGCCCATCTGAAATTAGTCCACCCAACTACCTCATCCCCATATTGTTATTTATTTTGCTCATTTGCACACCAGTATCTCTATTTGCACATCATCTTCTGCACGTCTATCATTCCAGTGTTAATACTAGATTGTAATTATTTTGCACTATGGCCTATTTATTGCCTTACCTCCATAACTTACTACATTTGCACACACTGTATAAAGATTTTCTAATGTGTTATTGACTGTACGTTTTGTTTATCCCATATGTAACTCTGTGTTGTTGTTGTTTTTATCGCACTGCTTTGCTTTATCTTGGCCAGGTCGCAGTTGTAAATGAGAACTTGTTCTCAACTGGCTTACCTGGTTAAATAAAGGTGAAATAAAATAAATAAATAAACGCTGAGTCTATCTGTATCCCAAATGGCACCCTATTCCCTATGTACAGTACACTCTTAGAAAAAAAGGTGCTATCCAGAACCAAAAAGGGTTCTACTGGGAACCAAAAATGGTTCTCCTATGGGGACAGCCGAAGAACTGTTATGGAACCCTTTTTTCTAAGAGTGTAGTATACTACATTTGATCAGGCCCATAGGGCTCTGGTCAAAAGTAGTGCACTATATAGGGAATAGGGTGCTAGTTGGGACACAGCGCATGTCTAATACTGCTGAGTATTATGGAAACCATTTACCCCCACTCATCTCGTTACACGGATGGAACAGACCGAAGAAGATACAACTTTTTCAGAAGCCAATGTCTGATTATTTCCATTACTATCAACACTGCCAGCAGGCGTCCATACCAGATAAGTCCATGAGAATCCACTATATGACTGAACATTAGGACACAGAAGCAATGTTAAGACTGCAATCTTGGGTGCTATTTCAAACGAACAAGAGAATCCCATTTGATACTGTATATGCATAATTCTACTGCATGTCAGTTGCACAAATCAAAGGCCAATCATGCTCATTAATCATGCAAACTATTGAGAGCTCGGCAAGAGGACATGATTTGTCCAACAACCAGGTTCAACCTCACAAGATCACAACATGACTGTACTGCTCAGCTATTGTAAGAGACAGGCTTATGTGAAGTAGCCACGGGGTAGCAGCGCAAGCCTAGCACCTGGGTTCAAAGACTATTTGAAATATTTCTAATACTTTTAGCATTTGCTCTAGTCTGTCAGATGGGCAGGATTTGCAACTATTCTACTGATACCATTTGCGCCAGACACGCTTACTCAAGCCCAGATGAAGTATTTGAAATGATATCAAATGCTATTTGAACCCAGGTCTGTTAGCACTCTGTCTTTATGCATACAAGAAAAATAGTGTATTATATACACTACCAGTCAAAAGTTTGGACACCTACTCATTCAAGGGTTTTTCTTTATTTTTTCTATTTTCTACATTGTAGAAAGAAATTCCACAAATTAACTTTTAACAAGGCACACCTGTTAATTGAAATGCATTCCAGGTGACTACCTCATGAAGCTGGTTGAGAGAATGCCAAGAGTGTGCAACGCTGTCATCAAGGCAAAGGGTGGCTATTTGAAGAATCTCAAATATATATATTTTTGTTACTACATTTCATAGTTTCGATGTCTTCACTATTATTCTACAGTGTAGAAAATAGTAAAAATAAAGAAAAACCCTGGAATGAGTAGGTGTGTCCAAACTTTTGACTGGTACTGTATTTAAAATGTTACTACAAAATGTATTATTATAGGATAGTGTCTGTGCACACTATGCTGTCACAGTTTGGTCGGTCTAATATTTGCACAAGGTACAGTATGAATAGATCATCTGTAGAAGTTTATGAAGTCTTAAAGATTTGAGACTTAGCCCAGATAGCACATTTGGTTCCTTGGAAGTTGTGGGAACATACGTTTTTGGTTTCCCATTGGTTCTAGGAACGAAGCCATACGTTTCCTGACCGGTAAAACTGAAAGGTTTTTAAAAATGTAACCTGTTCCTGTTCTTTTTATGTTGCAGGGAGGTTCTGAGAACGTTTTACTATGTTTCCCTGAAAGGTTCCCTGGGAGGTTTTTATTAATTTTCTGAGAAATAAAATTGTCGGTTATTAAATAAAGTTCTGAGAACATGTTTCAATAACACTGCTAACTTAGGTTACCTGTTCTGAACTCCAAGCACAGATAGAAATTCATTTTGAAATTAATTTGCTTAGGCATTAATCATGCAAACAAAATTATTTTTTATAGTGGCACAGCATCAGGGAGATTCAAACCTATGATCTTCTGCGCTCTATCCATGGAATTAGTCCACTGCGCCACCAGGATGGAGCTAGAATGCCATGTTTTTGTTACTCATACAAGGCTGTTCATTTCATTCTATTCAAACGGACCCCATTTTAAAGAAAAAGAGGACTCATTACCTGTGTCCAATTAGTGGTCAATGCCAACACACTTGAACACACTTAACAAGATGGAAGATATAGAGAGTGTTGTTGATGCTGGGAATGGAATGTATATGTTTTTAAATAACATTCTTAGAATGTTCTTTGAATGGTACTGTGTTCTTGTGGTTTTTATGGAAAGTTTTCTTAATGTTCTGAGAGCACGAATTTAAATAGAACCATGAGGAAACCTGTAGAAAACATTATGCTGATGTACTGAAATTCCCACAGAAGAACGTTGTTTCTTAACGTTCTCTGAAATTTGAGAACATGACTTTAAATAGAACCATGAGGAAACCTGTCGGAAACGTTATGCTGAAGTACTGAAATTCCCACCTAAGAAACATACAGTATGGCTCTCAGAACGTTATATACTAGCTGGGTATCCTGCGCCATTCCCAAAACCTTGTGGGAAGGTTGTATACAAAATAACCATAAGACAACCACCTTCTCACCAAGCTCTAAGAAACATATGGTTCTCAGAAAGGTATGTGCAAGCTGGGAGGGGACAATGCAATAAAATAAAATAAACTCTGTCAGTGGACAACATTGCTTATTTCAGTTTCACAGTTCTCTAGTTGGGTAGGAAACGTCACAGACTTTCCTCTTGTTACAGACTTTCACCTTACCTAGAAGGGAAAATGACAAGGTGGCAAAGAAATTATAACCCACTGGTTTCCCGGACCCAGCTGGCGCTAACCTTGGGCTAAAAGCATTCTCAATAGAGAATCTATAAAAAGTGTGATTCGACACACCAGACATGTTCAGTGAAATTCTGGACAGGTGTCGAACAAGTTATTCACTTAAAGTTGTGCTCTATTTTCCAGCGTTTTTCCTGTAGTAATAATGAGGAGCCTGGGGGAAAGGCAGAGAAAAAGTCTGCGTGATAACATAACCTTGATCTCTGGGCACCTTCAAAGTGTAGAGTTGGCTGGAGCCAACTGTGGCTAAAGGCATCTGGCATACATAAGTTCAGTTTGATCCTAGCAGAAATCAGCTAGGTGAAGCGAACGTCTGCGCTTGCATACTCCCTAAAGACCGCTTGAAAAACAGAAAAAAGTAGCAATATTACTTGTCCCTTTTGAGCGACCGTAGCAACAACATAGACAGTAAGACTTCCTCAAAATAGTCCCCCCCAAAATAAAACAGTTGGTCATTAACCGAGGCAGGTCTTAGTCGCGCAATTTTTCATCTACACTGAACCAAAATATAAACGCAACATGCAATAATTTCAAAGATTTTACTGAGTTACAGTTCATATAAGGAAATCAGTCAATTGAAATAAATTCATTAGGCCATAATCTATGCTTTTCAGATTACTGGGAATACAGATATGCATCTGTTGGTCACAGATAGCTTTAAAAAAGGTAGGGGCGTGGATCAGAAAACCCGTCAGTATCTGGTGTGACTACCATTTGCCTCATGCGGTCTCCTTCGCATAGAGTTGATCAGGCTGATGATTGTGGCCTGTGGAATGTTGTCCCACTCCTCTTCAATGGCTGTGCGAAGTTGCTGGATATTGGCGGGAACTGGAACACACTGTCGTACATGTCAATCTAGAGCAGGGTTCTTCAATTCCGGTCCTGGAGGGCCGAAACACTTCTGTTTTTTATTTCTACCTGGTAGTTAATTGCACTCACCTGGTGTCCCAGGTCTGAATTAGCCCTTGATTAGAAGGAGAGGATGAAAAACAGAGGTGTTTTGGTCCTCCAGGACCGGAATTGAAGAACCCTGATCTAGAGCATCCCAAACATGCTCAATGGGTGACTTGTCTGGTGAGTATACAGGCCATGGAAGAACTGGAACGTTTTCAGCTTCCAGGAATTGTGTACAGATCCTTGCAACATGGGGCCATGCATTATCATGCTGAAACATGAGGTGATGGCGGCTGATGAAAGGCACGAAAACGGGCCTCAGGATCGCTTCACGGTATCGCTGTGGATTAAAATTGCCATCAATAAAATGCAATTGTGTTCGTTGTCCGTAGCTTATACCTGCCCATACCATAACCCCACCGCCACCATGGGGCACTTTGTTCACAACGCTGACATCAGCAAACCGCTCGCCCACACGACGCCATACTGACCGGTACAGTTGAAACCGGGATTAATCTGTGAAGAGCACACTTCTCCAGCGTGCCAGTGGCCATCGAAGGGGAGCATTTGCCCACTGAAATCGGTCAGGTCAAGACCCTGGTGAGGACGACGACCACGCAGATGAGCTTCCGTGAGATGGTTTCTGACAGTTTGTGCAGAATTTCTTTGGTTGTGCAAACCCACAGTTTTATCAGCTGTCCAGGTGGCTGGTCTCAGACGATCCCTCAGGTGAAGAAGCTGGATGTGGAGGTCCTTGGCTAGCGTGGTTACACGTGGTCTGCGGTTGTGAGGCCGGTTGGACGTACTGTTAAATTCTCTAAAACGACGTTGGAGGCGGCTTATGGTAGAGAAATTAACATTCAATTCTCTGGCAACAGCTCTGGTGGACATTCCTGCAGTCAGCATTCCAATTGCACGCTCCCTCAAAACATGAGACATCTGTGGCATTGTGTTGTGTGACAAAACTGCACATTTTAAAATTGTATTTTATTGTCCCCAGCACAAGGTGCACTTGTGTAATGATCATGCCTTTTAATCAGCTTCTTGATATACCAGACCTGTCAGGTGGATGGATTATCTTGGCAAAGGAGAAATGCTCACTAACAGGGATGTAAACAAATTTGTGCATAAGATTTTAGAGAAATTCGTTTTTTGTGCGTATGGATGATTTCTGCGACTTTTTATTTCAGCTCATGAAACATGAGACCAACACTTTACATGTTGCATTTATATTCTTGTTCAGTATAGCTAAGATGTTTGGTGCAGTAGTTTTAAAGTGAAAAAATGTGCATGAAAACTAGTAGTGGACTGCAGACAGTAGGGCCTAGCTGCTGCTGTGCTCTCTCATCTCTCTCGTTGAATGACAGCAAACACTTCATTGAAGAATCCTGTCCATAGTTTTCAGTTGATCAATCACCGACGAAGGGGTGTAGATTTCAGCTACCTGACTTCGTCTTGCCTCAATAATGTTTTGTAATGTATAAATAATGTTTAGCTCAGCTGGTAGAGCATGGCGCTTGTAACGCCAGGGTAGTGGGTTCGATCCCCGGGACCACCCATACGTAAAAATGTATGCACGCGTGACTGTAAGTCGCTTTGGATAAAAGCGTCTGCTAAATGGCATATTTATTTTATTTATTTTTAAAAAACCTGACGAATATCAAATCGAACAAAAATTTCACAAAATATGCCCAAACTGTTTAGACTGGGAAGCATGCGACAGGCTTAACTGGACACACACATCAGCAGGTGTTCAAATCAGTGCTGGATACAGCTTGCCCACTTAAACTGCATGAAAGAGACGCTTGATGACAACCTCATTTATCTATGGCTGATTCCCAAATGGCACCCTATTCCATATGTAGTGCACTACTTTTGACCAGGGCACATAGGGCCCATAAGTTGCCATTTGGGACACAGACTGGTATATGTGGTATATGGCCAAGCATGATCATGATTCAAGTGATATTCTGGTCTGTAAAGAGCTGTATTTTTTGGCTGGTATGAATTCAAATGACTCAGACAACCTGATGGTTTTGATCCCTAGAAGTTTGCTCTTCTTTTCACCATCTTGCCTTGTATACCCCAGGAGGTGTATGTTAAAAATCACAAGATAAAAAAGTAAAAAGAGAAGAATCGCAGAATCCCTTTGAGTCTGGGAATCAAACAACAACAAAGCGGTCTGTTACGAGATGTCTCCAAGCCAATAGATGGCGCTGCTGTTATGTGTATCTGAGTGTGATACTATATAGTACCAGTGAGCCAAGTTAGGCATTACTTACTATACACTGAATGGAGCTGTATGCACGCTAGAGAGTGATGCTGAAGTAAAGACTTTCTAACAACATTACCTTGTTCTTGTATAGAATAAACACCATACAAAACATGGTGTCAGGAGTCAGAACCAAATAGGTACGTCCTTGGTGAATCAAAATATTAAAACGACACATAAATGCACAGTAGGAAGGGATGCGCTAACTAGCTAACCAGCTACACACAATTATAACAACGACAACAACGGCTTACCCGGTACCAGTACCAGAGCCTATGGACATGAAGGGTACCAGTACCAGAGCCTATGGACATGAAGGGCGATACATATAACAACTGGACATTTTTTCAAGCACAATGGGAAAACTATGAGATAGCTACCGGTCTGGATGAAAAGGAAGCAAAAATCCGCACAGCAACTCTGCTAACCATGATGGGAAAGGAATGTCATCTCTTACAGCGGCATCTTCATATGCCTGAAGCAGAGAGAAATGACCCGGTAAGAATTATAGAGGCGCTACAGAAACACTTTGAGCCATCCAGGAACGTGATCTACGAGAGGTACATGTTTAATGCTCGTCAACAAAGTCAATGTGAAACATCAGAGCAGGACATTGCAAATCTGAGGAAGCTAGTAGACACTATTTGGCGCATTAGGAGAGGAAGTAGTCCGTGACAGGCTTGTCATAGGCACTAAAGATATAGCATATGCTCAGAGAACCCAACCTCACACTGAACAGTGAATAAGCACAAATGCAAATCAGGAAAATTGGTGGAGGTGAACCAGAGACTGTACATTATACCTCCCGTGAGCGACGTTCAGAATCAAAACGCCAAACATATGGTCGTAAAGAGACAGAGTTTACAGGGGATAATAACAAACATAGAATGCCAAACGACTTACCTTGTCATTACTTTGGTTCAGTACATTCCAAAGCCAAATGCCCAGCATACAGTGTCACCTGTAAAGCATGTGGCAAATGAAACCACTTTGCCAGAGTTTGTAAACAAGCACAACACAAACCTCAACTCAATCTATTAGAGGAAGATCCAAATAGGTCAGATCAGGTTTGCAATGAATAACTTAAATCAGACCCCCTCTCACCTGTAGAGGGGGGTTAACAGCTCACACCCTGTTGTAAATCAACAAAGAAGGCCCTCCCTTTCAAGATCCCCCAAAGGAAAGTCTTTGTTTCAACAGACTTTTTCCCGCTGAAACTTTAACACGTTCAAAAGCGATTACTGGAATAATATTCCTGACGTAGAACGTGGGGAATGGTCAGAGGCGATCTATTGGACACTAAGGTAATTTTGTTTGTTATTTTGTGATGTCATTCAAAATGTTATAAAGGAAATACTGTAACTTGGAAAGTATACCCACTACATGTATGAAGTGTCCAACCTATACGTTGTGCATGTAATATGAAAAATGATGAAAGCATTTTTGTTAAGAGAGGAATGTGTTTTGAGAAGCTATAAGAGATAATTGTTTTCCATAAGCTTTGCACAGGGACAAGTCACGCCCCGAGTGAGGTCAGAGAGCGTGTCAGCCTGACGTAACCGCCTCTTTCGACCAGAGTGTATAAAAGATGGGTTACGAATTAACACATTAGACCAAAAAAATGTGAAGTGGCCGCTACACATTGAAATTTGTTGGAACTTTGAATCTCAACACGAGGTGAGGAGAATAAACTCCCCTCCCGGACAATCACTGGTACGGCTGTATAAACTGTCCTAAGTAAAGTATCTTTGAAAGCGGATTTAAGTAGGCCCATCCTATTACTCTGCTCAAACCATCCTGTTATGCTACGCCCATCTCCCCACTGGGAATCATCGATGCGGCTGGCTA
Organism: Coregonus clupeaformis; assembly: GCF_020615455.1. Lineage (NCBI taxonomy): Eukaryota > Metazoa > Chordata > Actinopteri > Salmoniformes > Salmonidae > Coregonus > Coregonus clupeaformis. Next base: position 30,087,826 of record NC_059225.1, read on the forward strand.
GCTTATCTTCAAAGAAGCATCTTCAAGAGCGGATGGAAGGAAAATCAACTTTGTAGTTCTGTTCAGGACTACACGACAAGTCATCAGAACACTACGAAGAAGAGAACAACAGTAGAAGACTTGTTGGAACCTTTTTGGACAATCAGAGCCTTACAAGCATGCCGCGAGATGGTCCAACTCCCTTTTCAGGGTGGTCATGTCCACTGAAAGAGACACACGGCGAACCAGACATTTCACGTAAATACATTCATGATTTCTTACTCAAAGAGGGCGGCGGTTGGTGTGCAAAGTATATGGTTACTATAGAGGAGAGTTGTTTCCGAATGTGGCAATGTTAAGCGTCTCTCTCCCTCTTCCTCTCTTCTTTAACAAGCATCAATGTTGTTGTCATTCCGCTAGGGACCTGTTTTCATCGGATTACGTTTTCTTCAGTCAATAACCGGTGCATGTTTATCCTGTGTTCCCATTTAATTAGCTAGTAAATAATTAAACCAGTTTGTGTAGTACTGAATCATAAGTAAGGCTTTGGTTTTTGCAGATGCAAGGAGATTACGACTGTTCAGAATGATGATATGATACGAGGTTATGATTAATAAGTTGACTGTTTATAGATGTGATACTGGTCCCACGGGGGGCCAGTATGAAAAATAAAAATGTATGCACTCACTAACTGTAAGTCGCTCTGGATAAGAGCGTCTGCTAAATGACAATAAATAATAACAGTCTTCAGATTAACGTTAAAGTCAAGTCACGACAAACATAATGAGTCAGATGACCAAACAACAGATGCAATGTGGTACATCTCACAGGTTAATTCTATTGAAGGCAAGGCAAAAATAAATGTCATTAACCTTAAGCTAGCTCCACTCAGTAATGAGCCATTGACATATGACACCAGCCATACAATTAAATGTCAACTACACACAGGATCAACAGTGAATGTCATAAGCTATGGGGACCTACAGCGAGTCATGCAAGACGGCAATCCAGTTCTCCTACCCAGCAATGCTACACTCAAGCTATATGACGGCACACTGATAAAGCCAATAGGAGAACGCAATCTCAAAGCAGATCATGATGGAAAAATGTTTCATATCATATTTCAGGTCATGGAGACATCCCAGCTTCCTCTCCTGTCAGCTGACATGTGTGAAAGACTCAGCCTACTACATGTGAACCACAGCCATGTGTTACATCACGTTGACACCCCAAGCACCACATCCACTAAGGTCATCATGACAACTGAGGAGATCATCTCCAAGTACAAGGATATGTTTGATGGGCTTGGCTGCCTAGATGTAGACAACGCAGCCCAGCCTGTGCAGCAGCTACCAAGACAGATACCTATTCCAAAGGCCATACATTCAATGGACAATGCAGACATCGTCACGAAACTCACAGAGCCAACACCGTGGATCAGCAACATGGTTGTCATTGAAAAACCTGATAAACTACGAATATGCATGGACCCCAGTGCACTCAACAAAGCCTTACTGAGATCGCACTTCCAGATGCCCACTATAGAATAGATTCTACCAGAGATATCCAACGCAAAGGTATTCTCAGTACTTGATGCCAAAGATGGATATTGGATACTGATCTAACAACTTTCTGGACACCTGTAGGCAGGTATAGATGGCTGAGAATGCCATTTGAAATCAAGCCAGCAGCTGAAGAATACCAGCTCAGACAGTGTGAAGCACTACAGGGACTAAAATGAGTGAGTGTGATTGCAGATGACATTCTATTCTATGGATGTGGTGACACACACGAAGAGGCGATGGCAGATCATGACAGAAACCTTACAGCTCTCCTGCAGAGAGCAGGAGATGTCAACCTGAACCTGAACAAAAATAAACTCTGGTTAAAGCTACGTAGTGTGACATACATGGGTCATCTTCTCACCACAGAGGGCCTTCGCCCTGACCCAGAGAAAATAACTGCCATTCAGAACATGGGTACTGACGTCAACTCACTACAGCGGCTGTTGGGGTTTGTGAACTATCTTGCTAAATTCATGCCCCGCCTATCTGATGTGTGTGAGCTGCTCAGAAGACTGACTGACAAGGACATTGAATGGACATGGCTACCACAGCATGACACAGCAGTTGAGACTATCAAACAGTTAGTCACACAACACCCAGTGCTCAAATACTACGACCTGAATGATGAAGTCACACTGCAGTGTGATGCTAGTGAGACAGAAAGGACAACCTGTTGCATTTGCCTCCAGAACATTGATTCAGACATAATAAAGATATGCACAGATTGAGAAAGAATGTCTCTCCATTGTTTTTGCATGTGACAAGTTTGACCAGTATCTGCATGGCAGAGAGTTCATCACAATACACAGCGACCACAAACCGCTTGAGAGGATCTTCAGGAAATCCCTACTCACAGCACCCAAGCGACTGCAGGCAAATGCAATGCTCCTAAAAAAGGCTGCGATGGATGGTGAAGACCCATGGAAAGCAGTGTTGGCATGGCAGAATAATCCAACAGAGGGATTTAACATTTCTCCAGCACAGCGACTCATGTCCAGACGCAAACGCACGATCCTACCCACCATGAAAAAACTGCTCAAACCCCAAGTGGTACAAAATATAATTCCAAGAAAACAAGCCAAAGGGCTGACAGCAAAACACCACTATGACACACATGCCAGTGACATGCCCAACATCATCCAAGGACAAACAGTAAGGGTTCTTCTCCACCCCAACAACTCAGCCAGCACATGGACGCTGGACATATGACCTGATCAACTCAGTGACCGGTCGTATGAAGTACTAGTGAATGGTAAAAAATACAGCAGAAACAGAAAAGACATTCGTCCAGTGACTGAACAACTCAGGATCCCCCCGAACAACAACCAAACAAACATGGATGAGGATGACTGGGGACCATGGAACGAACCTGCCATCCCAGCAGGTGGTGAACAACAGGCTGCTGATATGGAAGCAGCCCCACGGCCTGAAAATATAACTCTGAGACACACCAGAACCAGGGTAAATATCAGGCCGCCTGTGAGATACTCCAGAGACTATGTTGTTTAATATAAAAGGTTATATATTTTGTGTATTTGTTTTTGTGAGAGGGAAGGGGGTAGTCTGCTTGTTGACTTTAAAGTTGATGCTTATTGAAGGTACTTTTTGTTACCAGTGTAATGTTTTCACTAGCAAGGGTCTTACCCCAGTTTTCCTGTTTATGAGTCGAGGAGGAGTTATCTTCATTTGTTGGGTAAAGGAAGATGTTACGAGATGTCTCCAAGCCAATAGATGGCGCTGCTGTTATGTGTATCTGAGTGTAATACTATATAGTACAAGTGAGCCAAGTAAGGCATTACTTACTATACACTGAATGGAGCTGTATGCATGCTACAGAGTGATGCTGAAATAAAGACTTTCTAATCAACATGACCTTGCTCTTGTGTAGAATAAATACCATACAAAACACGGTCAACCCACCTCTTGTTTTGGTAAAAAAACGGAGGGATGGGGCTGGAGAAATCTAACCAGTCTCAAATTCATACACAGAGCAATGGATGCAATGACTGATCATCCATGAGATCAAAATCATGTTTTGAAGCTATACTTTTGAAGCTATATATTTTGAGCTGTGATGGAGTAAGACAGTGGAACTAAGCTCATGAGACATTTATAAGTTATCAATGGCCATATAACATCAATTAAGTCCAACAATGGATGTACCAATCCCAGATTGCCCCTTTAGTGCATGAGATCAAAGTTTAAAAAAAGAAGAATCACTTGAAGTGATGACCTACACGCTACATCGGCAGGACAGAACGGCTGGCTCCGGTAAGACAAAGGGTGGCGGTCTCTGTATATTTGTAAACAACAGCTGGTGTACAAAATCAAATACTAAGGAAGTCTCGAGGTTTTGCTCGCCTGAGGTAGAGTATCTTATGATAAGCTGTAGACCACACTATTTACCAAGAGAGTTTTCAGCTATATTTTTCATAGCTGTCTATTTACCACCACAAACCAATGCTGGCATTAAGATTGCACTGAATGAGTTGTACAAGGCCATTAATCAACAGGAAAACGCTCATCCAGATGCAGCGCTCCTAGTGGCCGGGACTTTAATGCAGGGAAACTTAAACCGCTCTACCTAATTTCTACCAGCATGTCAAATGTGCAACCAGAGGGAAAAAAACTCTAGACCACCTTTACTCCACACACAGAGACCATACAAAGCTCTCCCCTCGCCCTCCATTTGGCAAATCTGACCATAACTCTATCCTCCTGATTCCTGCTTATAAGCAAAAACTGAAGCAGGAAGCACCAGTGATTCGGTTAAGATAAAAAGTGGTCAGATGACGCAGATGCCAAGTTACAGGACTGTTTTGCTAGCACAGACTGGAACATGTTCCGGGATTCTTCAGACAGCATTGAGGAGTACACCACATCAGTCACTGGCTTCATCAATAAGTGCATCGATGATGTCGTCCCCACAGTGACCGTACGTACATACCCCAACCAGAAGCCATGGATTACAGGCAACATCCGCACTGAGCTAAAGGGTAGAGCTGCCGTTCTTTCAGGAACGGGACTCTAACCCGGAAGCTTATAAGAAATCCCGCTATGACCTCCGACGAACCATCAAACAGGCAAAGAGTCAATACAGGTCTAAGATTGAATCATACTACACTGGCTCTGACGCTCGTCGGATGTGGCAGGGCTTGAAAACTATTACAGACCACAAAGGGAAGCACAGCCGCGAGCTGCCCAGTGACACAAGCCTACCAGACGAGCTAAACCACTTCTATGCTCGCTTCGAGGCAAGCAACACTGAAGCATGCATGAGAGCACCAGCTGTTCCGGACGACTATGTGATCACGCTCTCCGTAGCCGATGTGAGTAAGACTTTTAAGCAAGTCAACATTCACAAGGCCGCTGGGCCGAGACGGATTACCAGGGCGTGTACTCCGAGCATGTGCTGACCAACTGGCAAGTGTCTTCACTGACATTTTCAACATGTCCCTGACCGAGTCTGTAATACCAACATGTTTCAAGCAGACCACCATAGTCCCCGTGCCCAAGAACTCTAAGATAACCTGCCTAAATGACTACCGACCCGGTGGCACTGACGTCTGTAGCCATGAAGTGCTTTGAAAGACTGGTCATGGCTCACATCAACAGCATAATCCCAGAAACCCTAGACCCACTCCAATTTGCATACCGCCCCAACAGATCCACAGATGATGCAATCTCTATCGCACTCCACACTGCCCTTTCCCACCTGGACAAGAGGAACACCTACGTGAGAATGCTATTCATTGACTACAGCTCAGCATTCAACACCATAGTGCCCTCTAAGCTCATCACTAAAGTAAGGATCCTGGGACACCTCCCTCTGCAACTGGATCCTGGACTTCCTGACGGGCCGCGCCCCCAGGTGGTAAGGGTAGGTAACAACACATCTGCCACACTGATCCTCAACACGGGGCCCCTCAGGGGTGCGTGCTCAGTCCCCTCCTGTACTCTCTGTTCACCCATGACTGCATGGCCAGGCACGACTCCAACACCATCATTAAGTTTGCCGACGACACAACAGTGGTAGGCCTGATCACCGACAACGATGAGACAGCCTATAGGGAGGAGGTCAGAGATCTGGCCGTGTGGTGCCAGGACAACAACCTCTCCCTCAACGTGACCAAGACAAAGGAGATGATTGTGGACTACAGGAAAAAAAAAGAGGACTGAGCACGCCCCCATTCTCATCGACGGGCTGTAGTGGAACAGGTTGAGAGCTTCAAGTTCCTTGGTGTCCACATCACCAACGAACTATCATGGTCCAAGCACACCAAGACAGTCGTGAAGAGGGCGACAAAGCCTATTCCCCCTCAGGAGAATAAAAGATTTGGCATGGGTCCTCAGATCCTCAAAAAAATTCTACAGCTGCACCATCGAGAGCATCCTGACTGGTTGCATCACCGCCTGGTATGGCAACTGCTTGGCCTCTGACCGCAAGGCACTACAGAGGGGTAGTGCGTGCGGCCCAGTACATCACTGGGGCAAAGCTCCCCTGCCATCCAAGACCTCTATACCAGGCGGTGTCAGAGGAAGGCCCTCAAAATTGTCAAAGACTCCAGCCACCCTAGTCATAGACTGTTCTCTCTGCTACGACGGCAAGCGGTACCGGAGTGTGCCAAGTCTAGGTCCAAAAGACTTCTCAACAGCTTCTACCCACAAGCCCTAAGACTCCTGAACAGCTAATCATGGGTACACCCGGACTATTTGCACTGCCCCCCCACCCCATCCTTTTTACGCTGCTGCTACTCTGTTAAGTATTTATGCATAGTCACTTTAACTCTACCCACATGTACATATTACCTCAACTACCTCAACTAGCCAGGTGCCCCGCGACATTGACTCTGCACCGTTACCCCCCTGTATATATAGCCTCCCTACTGTCACTTTATTTTACTTCTGCTCTTTGTTTTTCTCAACACTTTTTTTTTTTTTTTGTTTTTGTTTTTTTGTATTTTTTTTTTTTTTTTTGTTTTATTCTTACTTTTTTGTTTAAAATAAACGCACTGTTGGTTAAGGGCTGTAAGTAAGCATTTCACTGTAATGTCTGCACTTGTTGTATTCGGCGCATGTGACCAATAAAATTTGATTTGATTTGATTAATTGCTGTTGACATTAAATAGTCCACATGAGATAGTTAGGCAGCTTCCCAATTCTGATATATTGCCCAATTATTGGCAAAAGAGCTGATCTGATTGGTCAGAAGACCAATTAGTGGAAAAATATCAGAATTCGTCTGCCTGTGTAAACACAGCCGTAAATAGCACATATCCATGAGAATGGAGAGAAATGATCAGATATTTTGATATTTCCACACATGTGCTGGGTTATTTTACCATGCCAAGTCTCCCCATTCTTGCTCAATTTTGCATGCTTTCTCAAACAGCTACAACAGTATATTCGCACATCAAGTCCTTTCTTGAGTTGGGCTCGGGGATGGAACATCTGAGCTTGTGGTTTTCTGTGGGGGAAGGGTGGGGACTGTGTATGAGTGTGTGTGTGTGTGTGTGTGTGTGTGTGTGTGTGTGTGTGTGTGTGTGTCTGTAGCTTTATCTTGGCCAGGTCGCAGTTGTAAATGAGAACTTGTTCTCAACTGGTTTACCTGGTTAAATAAAGGTGAAATAAAAAATAAAATAAAAATCCCACATCTGTTGCTATGGGGTAATGATGTTAGGGACAATATAGGATGAATCACAATAATTGTTTGCTAAAATAATAATTGCTTGCCAAAAATGTAATTTTTGTAATGGCAATCCTGGTTATAGGTAACAATCCTTCGCATGAACTGCCTACATTATTAGTTAATTGTGGATTATTTTATATATATACATATATATATATGTTTTTTTTGTTGTTGTTGAAATAACTGTATATAATACAATCGAGGTGAGGGAGTTGGAAATGTTATTGGCGGTTGATCGGCTTCTGTTCTGTGGGTGGCACTGTGTGCTGTTTTTGAAGGATGGGTCCCAGTCTCTCGGGGGCCCTGGGATCCGGGGGGACAGGGGTGGTCTACCGGTCACTGAGGTATTAGCGGGTGGAATAGTGGAAAAGACAATCAGTATTTACCTGGCTAAAAGATAATTAATGTAATATCTACTGTTTACAGGAAAGTCATTCAACAATTTTAAATAAAGTTGTGTGGAAAAGGGACTGGGGGGAAGAAATATACTTCTCCCATGGGCAAAGAAACTCAAAATGGGTGATGATATTAATTAACAATAATTAATATCAGACCAAGGCGCAGCGTGATATACGTACATGTTTATTAAACCAATAAACACTCAACAAAACAATAAACGAAACGTGAAGTCCAAGGTAGCGCGCACACACAACATACCTTACACGGAACAAGATCCCACAACTAGACTGTGCCAATAGGCTGCTTAAGTATGGACCCCAATCAGAGACAACGAGCGACAGCTGCCTCTGATTGGGAACCACACCGGCCAACATAGAAATACCCATCCTAGAAAAACCACATAGAATATACACAAACAAAGAATACACACACCCTGACTCAACATATAAGAGTCCCCTGAGTCAGGTCGTGACAGTACCCCCCCCAAAGGTGCGGACTCTGACCGCACAACATAAACATAACAGGGTAGGGTCTGGACCCTGGTGTGGGAGACCCCGAACCTGGAGAGGGGCTGACGTCATGGTCTGGACTGGAGCCGCTGACCGGAGCTGGACTAGGCACCGGTGGAGCGGACAGCTCTGGCTCCGGAGTGGAGCAGCTGACCGGAGTTGGATCAGGCACCGGTGGAGCGGACTGCTCTGGCTCTGGAGTGGAGCCGCTGACCGGAGCTGGACTGGACCCCGGTGGAGCGGACTGCTCTGGCTCCGGAGTGGAGCAGCTGACCGGAGCTGGACAGGCACCAGTGGAGCGGACTGCTCTGGCTCCGGACTGGAGCAGCTGACCGGAGTTGGATCAGGCACCGGTGGAGCGGACTGCTCTGGCTCCGGAGTGGAGCAGCTGACCGGAGCTGGACAGGCACCAGTGGAGCGGACTGCTCTGGCTCCGGACTGGAGCAGCTGACCGGAGCTGGATCAGGCACCGGTGGAGCGGACTGCTCTGGCTCCGGAGTGGAACAGCTGACCGGAACTGGATCAGGCACCGGTGGAGCGGACTGCTCTGGCTCCGGAGTGGAGCAGCTGACCGGTGCCGGACCAGGCACCGGTGGAACGGGCACGGGCCGTGCCGGACTGGACAAACGCACCACTGGTCTGGTGCGAGGAGCCGGAACAGGCTGGGCCGGACTGGCGACGCGCACCACTGGCTTGGTGCGAGGAGCAGGAACAGGCCGGGCCGGGCTGGCGACGCGCATCTCTGGCTTGGTGCGAGGAGCAAGAACAGGCCGGGCCGGCGACGCGCACCACTGGCTTGGTGTGAGTAGCAGGAACAGGCCGGGCCAGACTGGCGACGCGCACCACTGGCTTGGTGCGAGGTGCAGGAACAGGCCGGGCCGGACTGGCGACGCGCACCACTGGCTTGGTGCGAGGACTGGCTTGGTACTGTGTCTGTAAAATGTATATAGGTTCAGAATGTTTGTGAAACAGCACAGTTAAAAATATATTGCAAATGGATGGTCTTTAGAGATAGATGGGAGGGGTTCAGGGTAACTGAAGGATGGGATTAAAAACAACCCAAAAATAACTATTGTAAAATACATTGTGTCCGTGAAATGTATATAGTATGTATAAGCTGGAAGTAGAAGCCTAAGTGCTGTTGTCCATTAGTTCACTCCAATTAGGGGAGGGGTGGTAGGGTTAGTGGAAAATAATAAAGTAACATATATTTATATATAGATATATATTTCTACAAAAAAATTTATATATACATATTCAGTGAGGGAAAAAAGTATTTGATCCCCTGCTGATTTTGTACGTTTGCCCACTGACAAAGACATGATCAGTCTATAATTTTTATGGTAGGTTTATTTGAACAGTGAGAGACAGAATAACAACAAAAAAATCCAGAAAAACGCATGTCAAAAATGTTATAAATTGATTTGCATTTTAATGAGGGAAATAAGTATTTGACCCCTCTGCAAAACATGACTTAGTACTTGGTGGCAATCACAGAGGTCAGACATTTATTGTAGTTGGCCACCAGGTTTTCACACATCTCAGGAGGGATTTTGTCCCACTCCTCTTTGCAGATCTTCTCCAAGTCATTAAGGTTTTGAGGCTGACGTTTGGCAACTCGAACCTTCAGCTCCCTCCACAGATTTTCTATGGGATTAAGGTCTGGAGACTGGCTAGGCCACTACAGGACCTTAATGTGCTTCTTCTTGAGCCACTCCTTTGTTGCCTTGGCCGTGTGTTATGGGTCATTGTCATGCTGGAATATCCACGACCCATTTTCAGTGCCATGGCTGAGGGAAGGAGGTTCTCACCCAAGATTTGACGGTACATGGCCCCGTCCATCGTCCCTTTGATGCGGTGAAGTTGTCCTGTCCCCTTAGCAGAAAAACACCCCCAAAGCATAATGTTTCCACCTCCATGTTTGACGGTGGGGATGGTGTTCTTGGGGTCATAGGCAGCATTCCTCCTCCTCCAAACACGGCGAGTTGAGTTGATGCCAAAGAGCTCGATTTTGGTCTCATCTGACCACAACACTTTCACCCAGTTCTCCTCTGAATCATTCAGATGTTCATTGGCAAACTTCAGACGAGCCTGTATATGTGCTTTCTTGAACAGGGGGACCTTGCGGGCGCTGCAGGATTTCAGTCCTTCACGGTGTAGTGTGTTACCAATTGTTTTCTTGGTGACTATGGTCCCAGCTGCCTTGAGATCATTGACAAGATACTCCCGTGTAGTTCTGGGCTGATTCCTCACCATTCTCATGATCATTGCAAATCCACGAGGTGAGATCTTGCATGGAGCCCCAGGCCGAGGGAGATTGACAGTTATTTTGTGTTTCTTCCATTTGCGAATAATCGCACCAACTGTTGTCACCTTCTCACCAAGCTGCTTGACGATGGTCTTGTAGCCCATTCCAGCCTTGTGTAGGTCTACAATCTTGTCCCTGTCATCCCTGGAGAGCTCTTTGGTCTTGGCCATGGTGGAGAGTTTGGAATCTGGTAGACTGATTCCTTCTGTGGACAGGTGTCTTTTATACAGGTAACAAACTGAGATTAGGAGCACTCCCTTTAAGAGTGTGCTCCTAATCTCAGCTCGTTACCTGTATAAAATACACCTGGGAGCCAGACATCGTTCTGATTGAGAGGGGGTCAAATACTTATTTCCCTCATTAAAATGCAAATCAATTTATAACATTTTTGACATGCGTTTTTTCTGGATTTTTTTGTTGTTATTCTGTCTCTCACTGTTCAAAAAAACCTACCATTAAAATTATAGACTGATCATTTCTTTGTCAGTGGGCAAATGTACAAAATCAGCAGGGAATTAAATACTTTTTTTTTCCATCTCTGTATATATATATACAGTGGGGAGAAGAGGTATTTGATACACTGACGATTTTGCAGGTTTTCCTACTTACAAAGCATGTAGAGGTCTGTAATTTATCATAAGTCATTTATCATAAGTACACTTCAACTGTGAGAGACGGAATCTAAAACAAAAATCCAGAAAATCACATTGTATGATCTTTAAGTAATTAATTTGCATTTTATTGCATGACATAAGTATTTGATACATCAGAAAAGCAGAACTTAATATTTGGTACAGAAACCTTTGTTTGCAATTACAGAGATCATACGTTTCCTGTAGGTCTTGACCAGGTTTGCACACACTGCAGCAGGGATTTTGGCCCACTCCTCCATACAGACCTTCTCCAGATCCTTCAGGTTTCGGGGCTGTCGCTGGGCAATACGGACTTTCCAAAGATGTTCTATTGGGTTCAGGTCTGGAGACTGGCTAGGCCACTCCAGGACCTTGAGATGCTTCTTACGGAGCCACTCCTTAGTTGCCCTGGCTGTGTGTTTCGGGTCGTTGTCATGCTGGAAGACCCAGCCACGACCCATCTTCAATGCTCTTACAGAGGAAAGGAGGTTTTGGCCAAGATCTCGCGATACATGGCCCCATCCATCCTCCCCTCAATACGGTGCAGTCGTCCTGTCCCCTTTGCAGAAAAGCATCCCCAAAGAATGATGTTTCCACCTCCATGCTTCACGGTTGGGATGGTGTTCTTGGGGTTGTACTCATCCTTCTTCTTCCTCCAAACACGGCGAGTGGAGTTTAGACCAAAAAGCAATATTTTTGTCTCATCAGACCACATGACCTTCTCCCATTCCTCCTCTGGATCATCCAGATGGTCATTGGCAAACTTCAGACGGGCCTGGACATGCGCTGGCTTGAGCAGGGGGACCTTGCGTGCGCTGCAGGATTTTAATCCATGACGGCGTAGTGTGTTACTAATGATTTTCTTTGAGACTGTGGTCCCAGCTCTCTTCAGGTCATTGACCAGGTCCTGCCGCGTAGTTCTGGGCTGATCCCTTGCCTTCCTCATGATCATTGATGCCCCACAAGATCTTGCATGGAGCCCCAGACCGAGGGTGATTGACTGTCATCTTGAACTTCTTCCATTTTCTAATAATTGCGCCAACAGTTGTTGCCTTCTCACCAAGCTGCTTGCCTATTGTCCTGTAGCCCATCCCAGCCTTGTGCAGGTCTACAATTTTATCCCTGATGTCCTTACACAGCTCTTTGGTCTTGGCCATTGTGGAGAGGTTGGAGTCTGTTTGATTGAGTGTGTGGACAGGTGTCTTTTATACAGGTAACGAGTTCAAACAGGTGCAGTCAATACAGGTAATGAGTGGAGAACAGGAGGGCTTCTTAAAGAAAAACTAACAGGTCTGTGAGAGCCGGAATTCTTACTGGTTGGTAGGTGATCAATTACTTATGTCATGCAATAAAATGCAAATTAATTACTTAAAAATTATACAATGTGATTTTCTGGATTTTTGTTTTAGATTCCGTCTCTCACAGTTGAAGTGTACCTATGATAAAAATTACAGACCTCTACATGCTTTGTAAGTAGGAAAACCTGCAAAATCGGCAGTGTATCAAATACTTGTTCTCCCCACTGTATATACAGTACCAGTCAAAGGTTTGGACACACCTACTCATTCCAGGGTTATTATTTATTTATACTATTTTATACATTGTAGAATAATAGTGAAGACACCAAAACTATGAAATAACACATATGGAATCATGTAATAACAAAAAAAGTGTTAAACAAATGAAAATATATTATATATTTGAGATTCTTCAAATAGACACCCTTTGCGTTGATGACAGCTTTGCACACTCTTGGCATTCTCTCAACCAGCTTCATGAGGTAGTCACCTGGAATGCATTTCAATTAACAGGTGTGCCTTTTTAAATGTTAATTTGTGAAATTTCTTTCCTTCTTAATGAATTTGAGCCAATCAGTTGTGTTGTGACACGATAGTGGGGTATACAGAAGATAGCCCTATTTGGTAAAAGACCAAGTCCATATTATGGCAAGAACAGCTCAAATAAACAAAGAGAAACGACAGTCCATCATTAGAACTTTTCTTCAAGTGCAGTCGCAAAAACCATCAAGCGCTATGATGAAACAGGTTCTCATGAGGACCACGACAGGAATGGAAGACCCAGAGTTAACTCCGCTGCAGAGAATAAGTTCATTAGAGTTGCCAGCCTCAGAAATTACAGCCCAAATAAATGCTTCACAGAGTTCAATTAACTGACACATCTCAACATCAACTGTTCAGAGGGGACTGTGTGAATCAGGCCTTCATGGTCGAATTGCTGCAAAGAAACCACTACTAAAGGACACCAATAAGAAGAAGAGACTTGCTTGGGCCAAGAAACACGAGCAATGGACATTAGACCGGTGGAAATGTGTCCTTTGGTCTGGAGTCCAAATTCGAGATTTTTGGTTCCAACCCCAATGTCTTTGTGAGACGCGGTGTGGGTGAACGGATAATCTCCGCATGTGTTTTTCCACCATAAAGCATGGAGGAGGAGGTGTTATGGTGTGGGGGTGCTTTGCTGGTGACACTGTATGTGATTTATTTAGAATTCAAGGGACACTTAACCAGCATGGCTACCACAGCATTCTACAGCGATACGCTATCCCATCTGGTTTGGGCTTAGTGGGACTATCATTTGTTTTTCAACAGGACAATGACCCAACACACCTCCAGGCTGTGTAAGGGCTATTTTATCAAGAAGGAGAGTGATGGAGTGCTGCATCAGATGACCTGACCTCCACAATCACCCGACCTCTACCAAATTGAGATGGTTTGGGATGAGTCGGACCGCAGAGTGAAGGAAAAGAAGCCAACAAGTGCTCAGCATACAGTGGGGGAAAAAAGTATTTAGTCAGCCACCAATTGTGCAAGTTCTCCCACTTAAAAAGATGAGAGAGGCCTGTAATTTTAACCATAGGTACACGTCAACTATGACAGACAAATTGAGAAAAAAGAATCCAGAAAATCACATTGTAGGATTTTTTATGAATGTATTTGCAAATTATGGTGGAAAATAAGTATTTGGTCAACAACAAAAGTTTCTCAATACTTTGTTATATACCCTTTGTTGGCAATGACACAGGTCAAACGTTTTCTGTAAGTCTTCACAAGGTTTTCACACACTGTTGCTGGTATTTTGGCCCATTCCTCCATGCAGATCTCTTCTAGAGCAGTGATGTTTTGGGGCTGTCGCTGGGCAACACAGACTTTCAACTCCCTCCAAAGATTTTCTATGGGGTTGAGATCTGGAGACTGGCTAGGCCACTCCAGGACCTTGAAATGCTTCTTACGAAGCCACTCCTTCGTTGCCCGGGCGGTGTGTTTGGGATCATTGTCATGCTGAAAGACCCAGCCACGTTTCATCTTCAATGCCTTTGCTGATGGAAGGAGGTTTTCACTCAAAATCTCACGATACATGGCCCCATTCATTCTTTCCTTTACACGGATCAGTCGTCCTGGTCCCTTTGCAGAAAAAACAGCCCCAAAGCATGATGTTTCCACCCCCATGCTTCACAGTAGGTATGGTGTTCTTTGGATGCAACTCAGCATTCTTTGTCCTCCAAACACGACGAGTTGAGTTTGTACCAAAAAGTTCTATTTTGGTTTCATTTGACCATATGACATTCTCCCAATCCTCTTCTGGATCATCCAAATGCACTCTAGCAAACTTCAGACGGGCCTGGACATGTACTGGCTTAAGCAGGGGGACACTTGTGGCACTGCAGGATTTGAGTCCCTGGCGGCGTAGTGTGTTACTGATGGTAGGCTTTGTTACTTTGGTCCCAGCTCTCTGCAGGTCATTCACTAGGTACCCCCGTGTGGTTCTGGGATTTTTGCTCACCGTTCTTGTGATCATTTTGACCCCACGGGGTGAGATCTTGCGTGGAGCCCCAGATCGAGGGAGATTATTAGTGGTCTTGTATGTCTTCCATTTCCTAATAATTGCCCCCACAGTTGATTTCTTCAAACCAAGCTGCTTACCTATTGCAGATTCAGTCTTCCCAGCCTGGTGCAGGTCTACAATTTTGTTTCTGGTGTCCTTTGACAGCTCTTTGGTCTTGGCCATAGTGGAGTTTGGAGTGTGACTGTTTGAGGTTGTGGACAGGTGTCTTTTATACTGATAACAAGTTCAAACAGGTGCCATTAATACAGGTAACGAGTGGAGGACAGAGGAGCCTCTTAAAGAAGAAGTTACAGGTCTGTGAGAGCCAGAAATCTTGCTTGTTTGTAGGTGACCAAATACTTATTTTCCACCATAATTTGCAAATAAATTCATTAAAAATCCTACAATGTGATTTTCTGGAATTCTTTTTCTCAATTTGTCTGTCATAGTTGACGTGTACCTATGATGAAAATTACAGGCCTCTCTCATCTTTTTAAGTGGGAGAACTTGCACAATTGGTGGCTGACTAAATACTTTTTTCCCCCACTGTATGTGGGAACTCCTTCATGACTGTTGGAAAAGCATTCCCGGTAAAGCTGGTTGAGAGAATGCCAAGAGTGTACAAAGCTTTCATCAAGGCAAATGGTGGCTATTTGAAGATTCTAAAATATAAAATATACTTTGATTTGTTTAACACTTTTTTGTTTACTACATGATTCCATATGTGTTATTTCATAGTTTGATGTCTTCACTATTATTCTACAATGTAAAAATAGTAAAAATAAAGAAAAACCATTGAATGAGTAGGTGTGTTCAAACTTTTGACTGGTAGAGATATCCATGTATATATAGCTTCCATCAATGTAATTGTCTGCATCATTTAAAATACACCATATATTTTTTTGTAAATATATAAATATATACAAAAAATATATACAATGTATTTTAAATGATGCAGACAATTACATTGATAGAAGCTAAAGTCTATCTGCAACATTAAGCCTACCACCAAAAAAAAACAAAAAACAGAAGGACAATTATAAAGGGAAATGGTAAGGTACAGTATTCTGTAGGGTACAACATTCTCACTCATGGGTAAAACAAATATAGCCTCTTACAAGGCACGCCTCAAAATATGTTAATGAGCCAGAGATTCTTTCACCGCACACAACATTTTCCCACAATGTACCATAATTCACAGTATGCTGCTGTAAATATACAGCAAAACAGGTAATACAGTACTATACTGTAAAATTGTATTGTACAATTATTTTACAGCAGTGTATTGGAATGCAATTGAGCCCCCATATGTGTTGCTCTTTACAGTATTGTATTGTAATATAAAATTACTGTAGCTAACTGAAAATGTTGCTGTAAATTTACAGCAAATAGTTACAGTGATTCAAACGTATTTTTAGCTACATGTCACTGCTGGTTATCCATGTATTTACAGTTTTTTTCCGATTGCCAACAAGCATGGTTCAATACTGCGGATACATGTGCAAAACTCTAAATAAAGTCATCAAAACAACATGCAACTAGGCAATGCACATCCTGCAGGTCTGAAAAACAAATATTTTTACCAAATGAAAGCCAATAGTCTCTCACAACATGCACACGTTGTCATTCATAGTATCATGACCTACAAAACTCTAAAAACACCTACCACTTGAAAATGTGTCAATTTGTCTTTAATATCATATTTTTTTAGATGAACCAACAGTCATTTTTACAAAAAAAGAGTGGCAAACCTGTACTGTATAGAATGTCCTGCAAGATATGTAAAGAAATAAAGCAGAAAGGCTGCAATATACTTCAATACAATTTACTGTATTTTTGCAAATTACCGCATTTTTCTTTTTGCAGAGTAATTCCAAAATACACAAAAATAAATAATTCCAGTGCTGTTAAACAAACAAAACATTTATAGACATTATGAATATGCATAGCATATTGTCCAAATGAAACAGATATATAACAATGCTAGTCAACCCTGTCTGCTACATTGGGCAACAAGTTCTCATCCACATCACACCATATGGCCTCTCGCAAAATACATCTGGGAAAGAATCTCTTTGCATGCCTGATGCATCCCTGGCAATCTTCTGCAGAGATATCCAGGCATCCTGCATTCATTGCTTCCAAGAGTGACATTTGATCATGTGGATGGTGGTCATAAACATAAACTAATTATTCTATGGGGTTGAGGAAGGGAGAGTAAGGGGGGAGGAAAAGTGACACCTTCCCGGGATGGGCTGCAAACCACTCTGTGACTGCATGAGAGTGGTGAAATGCCACATTGTCCCATATAATCACCCAGGTTTCCATATTTCTTCTGACTTGCCCTCTTTCTTCACCTGGCAAAAGCCTTCCATAGAGGTCATCCATGAATGAAATGAGGCGCTCTGTGTTGTATGGCCCAATTAGTGGTTTATGTAACAGCAATCCTTCAGAGGGTATTGCAGCACACATTGTGATGTTAGCACCCCTCTGGCCCGGGACATTCACTATTGCTCTTTTCCCAATCACATTCCTTCCACGTCGGCGTGTTTTGGCCTTGTTAAAACCAGCCTCATCCACAAAGATGGTGGGGTGTTGGCCTGGCTTCAAGCTCCATGACACTCTAAAATATTGTAAATCCACAGGGCAACGTAAGAGTTATTCTTGTAACAGTAGTTTACATTACAGTATACTGAAATCACTGCTGAGTGTGCAGTGCTCTGGTGGGTTTTGTTTACAGTAAAAACAGTACTGTATTACAGGATATAGACATCTTACCTGGACATATTGGTACCGGAGTTCCTTGACACGATCAGAGTTCCTCTCTAAGGGAACAGTGTACACCTGCTTCAAGCTGATATGATGCTTTGTCAAGACTCTAGCAAAGGTTGTCGTGCTTACACTTTCAACATTTTGAAATGTATTATTGTCTGCCAACACTCTCTCTTGAATTTCTCTGAGTTTTATGGCATTGTTGCTAATGACCATGTCAACAATTACAGCTTCCTACTGAGCAGAGAAAATCATACATCTCCCCCCTCCATTTGGTAACTGTTGGGTCCTAAAACAGAAATACAATTACACACAAGTAGTTCAGCGAGCTTTTGCTCGATTTACTACTCTACAGTAATATTCAGTACAGTTAGATGCCCATGCAGAATGCATATCTTACTTGTTAGTTTTCTGGAAGATTCTTATAATAATAATAATATGCCATTTAGCAGACGCTTTTATCCAAAGCGACTTACAGTCATGCGTGCATACATTTTTTTTCGTGTATGGGTGGTCCCGGGGATCGAACCCACTACCTTAGCGTTACAAGCGCCGTGCTCTACCAGTTGAGCTACAGAGGACCACAGATGACACAGTTGAGCGTTGCAAATTTGGCTGCACACTGAGACCAGCATCTCTCATTGATAGACCATGATTGACAACATGATCAATGATTGTAGCCCTAATCTCATCTGACACTACAACTCTCCCGGCAACTCTTCCACCTCTGTAATCCACTACACGATCTCTGGCTGGGTCCATGTTTATGTAAAATATATTCCAAAGATGTCCCCTATTGTAGAGATGGTAATGACATAAAAATGGAAAACTATTTTAGAATTTCTATTTTGCTTTTAATGTAAAAAATTGCAGTCTAATTCATTTTTCAGTAGCTTTTGAACTTGAGTTTAACCGTTTTGATAAGGGTATCTTAACATTTGCAAAATGGTCTGTAGATACATAGAGTTTTGTTGGTAAATGTGTTTTTGTGAGACAAGTATTTATGTAATTTGAAAGATGTTTTCATTGAATGCATTTAGTGTCAAAGCAATGACAAATGATCCACAGGCTGCCACATAGTATTGTTGTGATAACTGTATTTAGAGTTTTGCACATGTATCCGCAGTATTGAACAATGCTTGTTACCAATCGAAAAAAAAAACTGTAATTGCTCAATCACTTGTTCATTAACCCCTTCAGTATTGTGTAAGTGTATTTTTTCTGTGTGTGTTTATTGTGATATGCTTGTGTCTGAGTTTGTGTGTCTGAATGTGTGTGTACTTAGGCTTCCGGACGTCCCTTATATGGTTTCCCCTGAGATGCCGTTCACTTATCCATATATAACCATTGTGTGTATTTGTACATGTGTGTAAATGTGCACATGTAATTCCATGTGTGTGTACTGTGTATGTACTGCGTGGGTGTTTGGGCATTAGCCTGTGTGAGTGTTGTCAGCTGTGACCTTGAGTTTGTTTGTATGTTTGTGTGCGTGTGAATCTGCATGTGTAATTCTGTGTGTGTGTCTATGTACTGCATGGGTGTTAGCTTGCGTGCGTGAGTGTCTTTGAGGATCCCTATTCACAGGCAACAATCGCCTGAAGTTCCTTGACAGGCAAGAGTTCATTACTCCAGGGAAAGATTTATTGTTTTCTCTTATGTTCTTTCTCTTGGCAGAAGTCCAAATCCACCAGAGACTTCCCCACAGAAAGTCTCCAAGATTACAGAATAACAGAGCCCAATTATGAATTATTATTAGAATTATAGTCTTATTATTATGAATGATTATTGGGATTACAGAGTCTTTTCAACACTATTCACTCATCATTGATTTAGTTTATTTACTTCAGCAATTTTAGGGTTTTCTGTATAGTTGTCTAATGTTGGTGGGGCATATTATTCTGTTTTAATGTTACTCCTGAATCGCTATGATAAATATAATCGTTTTTTTTTTTAACAAAGCTGAGATTTACTTTGAAGTCCAAAGTGTAGGAATACAGGTGAACTCAGTTATTGACACAGGCATGGTGGTGTAGCAGGAAGATCGGAAATCCGTGAACCAAGAGGTTGTGAGTTCAAATCCCAGGTGAGGACATGTTGAATAATAATTACAGTATAAATAAACATACATAACTTCATCATGTATGTCAAAGTGTGTCAAATATGTACGTTGCAAACACTGTGACCGTGTGAAGTTCCGAGACTTCCTAAGGACTTACTTTTGTTTGTAAAATATCCATGTGAAACTTCATGTAAAATATCATCACATGTGAAGTGTTCCAAAACCACATGGTTTCACATGAGTTCATGTGAATAAAATTGTACATGTGAAAAACATGAATATTTCACATGTAAAATCATGTGGTTTTTCCATAAGGGAATGCAATTCCCTCTCCCTATAAGTTCCATAAACAATCCAGAATAGTTATTTAATTTAGAGTGAATTCAACTAATCTCGAATTCCAATTCTAAGTAATTTCAAAACTACAATTCCTAATTGAATATTCTGCCACAACAATTCACATAATTCAATTAATCTCAAATTCCAATTCTAAATCAATTCAAAAATAAAATTCCTACTTCAATATTCTGCCACACCAATTCCCTCTATAGACCAATTCCCTGAATTTAAATTCCTTTACTTCTTTCAGCTCTTGCCAATCTCAACCCAACTACATGAACACATGGCAGATTCCAAAGACTAACTTTACCTCTTAATGAACTAAGAGGGGACAATTTCTGGTAAACCTCCAAATGTTCCCTGAATTCTGAAAACTTTCAGGAGTTTGGGGAATTATCTTAACAGGTAAAATATATAAAATAATACAATAACATTATTTTCATATTAAAACATACAATCATAAAGATATAAAACATTATCCTCAATATAACCCATCCAATTAGTTAATATCGTAACCAGTTTTCCATCCAACCTTTTTATGTGAGTAAAGTACATTAGATAAAAAAATGTAATGACAGGCCTGATGGAAACAGAACACTTTTCGGTAAAACTTTCCAAATGTTGACAAAACAAAATACACTAGACAAGGTGGGATCTTTTTGTGTCGGTAAAATGAATAATGCGAGCAATGTCGGTGCAAACGCTTTTATGCGCAAATATTGATATAATAACCATCATATCGAAGTAAACATGTTGTGTGGTCCTCCCACTACGATTTGTCCGGAAAGCATTCCGTTTATTAGGCTACAGATTAAATAAATGATGATGAACTTCAAAGGGGGGTGAAAGTGCAAGGTGACGAGCTTGATGCTCCTTTCCAATAAATATCGAGGGTCTTATTCTGGTGACATGATGACCAATGCTTTGCTGCCGTTTTACAAATAAAAATAATCTCGCTCTTTGGAAACATAATAATCTCATCATGCAGGCTATACTCGCATCTGCGAGCTGTTGGCTAGAGCGGACATGCCAATACCAGAGTGGGCACATTTGCTATATAACGCAATTTATTTTGTGACAAAACCATCAGTAGAGTTGAAAATGGGATGGGAACCCATTTAACTTGCAGTTGTTATTCTGTACATGGGAATTTAACCGCAAAAGTCAATTCAATGTATACACATCTCTGGTGGGAAAATGCATCATATTTTATTCACGCAGATTTTAGAATATTTGCAAGAAAATCTGTCGCCAATTGGATGGAAACCTAGCTACTGTCACTCACTGTGAGGACAAAGCTTAACAATGCTAAACCACTGTGCTTTAACACTCACACAACACTCATAACACTCACAACACTTACAACATACACTGACAACACTCACAGTTAATCTATCATTAATTGGGGTATTATTATACACTGAGTTTACAAAGCATTAGCTCTTCGACTGCAGTTACAGCACTTTTACTGAAGTTTCAAAACTGCAATCTTTTTTTTTGTGTGAATCCAGGTGAAAGCTATGATCCCCTATTAAAGTCACTTGTTAAATCCACTTAAGTCAGTATAGATGAAGGGGAGAAGACAGGTTAAAGAAGGATTTTGAGACATGGATTGTGTATGTGCCATTCAGAGGGTGAATGGGCAAGATTTAAGTACCTTTGACGGGGTATGGTAGCAGGCTGCTGGGTTTTTCACGCTCAACCGTTTCCTGTGTGTATCAAGAATGGTCCACCACCCACAGGACATCCAGCCAACTTGGCACAACTGTGGGAAGTATTGGAGTCAACATGGGCCAGCATCCCTGTGGAATGCTTTAGACACCTTGATGAATTGAGGCTGTTCTGAGGGCAAAAGGGGGTGCAACTCAATATTAGGAAGGTGTTCCTAATGTTTTGTACACTCAGTGTACATTTCTGAGTAAAATTATACTTATTTAATGATACTGGACATGTTGACCATGTTTGACCATGTTTGTGTCCAGACCTGCTGGAAATAAAACAAGTAGCATGACACCTTATTTAATTTCTGTACCACAGATGTTCATCAATCCCCAACAACAGCAAATAATTGGCTGAATATGAATATGAATACGATATAGCAGAATGTTGCTTTCTTTATGGATTAGTTGAGCGATTACATTTTTGAACAGTTCATTTTTTCTGCTTCATGTCTGCCAAATTTCAGAGGTACTCTGTGGTATTTTATACGTCTAGCCCCAAAAACTAGAATCATATTATATTTATATGGTCTAGCCAGTGGATATAGTTCCAAGGCTGCATAGTAGCTTGACCAATCACATTTGCGACAGTATTATCTATCTACCTCAGCTTCAGGACCACTTGTGTATCTCTAGCCACATTCATTTCAGCATTTCACCATCCACGGGCAATGCAATCAACACATACATTTTAGTCATTTAGCAGACGCTCCAATCCAGAGCGACTAACAGTAAGTTAAAGTTTCCCCCCGTGGGAAACGAACCCACATCCCTGCCGGCCAAACCCTCCCCTACCTTGGACGACGCTGGACCAATTGTGCGCCGCCCATGGGTCTCCCGGTTGCGGACTCGAACCAGGATCTCTAGTGGCGCAGCTAGCACTGCGATGCAGTGCCTTAGACCACTGCGCCACTCGGGAGTCACTAGACTTTATAATTTTCAATGGATCCTATTCATATTCTAGTGCTGAGCGATTTGTGTCTTTTGAAGTCGGTTCGGTTTCGGTTCATTATTTAAAAATTATCACGGTTTTTGATTTCGGTTTCGATAATATAAAAAAACATTAAATGCACTATGCATTAGCCTATGTGGGTTGAATGCTGTAACAACACAGAATAAAACATGAATAAAAGTTCAATGATGGTAGTGACTGCCCATTACTGCTGATCACTTATTACCCATCCTTTATTCACATTAATTTGCTTTAATAAAATATTTCAGTTGTTGTGTATATTACATTTGTTTTATTTTATGACTTTATTATTTTATTCCAAGTCATCATCTCATATCTATAGAGCTGTCTGACAAAATCACTAGTAGTTCTTCAAAGTAAATAAGTCATACTTTTATGACTGCTGAATACCAAATATCAATCACTTAGATCATGTATTTTCAGGTAGAGATCCCTCGCCAAGCAACTGCAATCCCTCTCGATTGCGCATTCTTCTGTCTCTTTTACATAGCAGGCATAAATGAAACAGAGACCGGAGAAGTAGACGCACAATGGATTATGGTCATTGTAGTTAATTACCACGTTTTCTGTGGTAAACTATTGTCGTGACGTGACTTACTTTAATGTATTGACTGTTATTTATTGAATCACCTAACTATGTTTAATTGTCACTCGATTAAATTAAACATGTAACAATTAACTCATTAGAAATTTGGAGCACCACGGAAGAAGTTGTTTAACGAGTTACCATCTCCCGAATTACACTCTTAGAAGATATATGTTATATATCGATAACAGTCACTTATTAAATAATTACCTCTTATCAGTCTCATTCTGAACGTTGCATAATCCTTGAACCTGCAAGAACGCTAACCTTATTGATGAATCAGCAATACACAAATTGTCTTAATTATTTATTTACTAACTAATTAAATAATAACACAGAATACAAACACACACAAACACACAGGTTATTGATTACTAACGAAATACAATGAGAACAGGCCCCTAGTGGACTTTGAGGTAGGAATATTATTTCATTATCCACTTTTGGATGTTGAAGTCTTGGCGGGAAGACTTCCTTTGTTCCACAGGGAAATTCCCTCTCCCAATACTGCATGGCACGGAAGAGAATGTTTCTGCAAGGAATTTACGACCGGTCATAAAACTGTCCCCCAGGAGATGGGGTGTTCAAACCTTTGCCTAGCCGGCATCTTTGATCCTCAGCCCATGCGGGCAAGTCATGACACTATGTAGAATATTAGCCTGTTGGAAACTGCAACTCCCTACTACAATTCAGTTTCAAGATTCAAGTTTCAAGTATTGTGAAATGCCTTTCTTGCTAACTCAAAACCCAACAATGCAATAATCAATAACAATGTAATAATAGAAAAAACACACGAGAAATTAGAAGAAATATGAAGAACACAATAAGTAAGTAAGTAACCATACTATACTGAACAAAGATATAAAAGCAACATGTAAAATGTTGGTCCCATTTTTCATGAGCCGAAATAAAAGATCCCAGAAATCTTCCATTTGCAAAAAATATGATTTCTCGCTAATTTTGTGCACAAATTTGTTTACATTGCTGTTAGTGAGCATTTCCCCTTTGCCAAGATAATCCCAAGTGGGTGGGCCTATGCCCTCCCAGGCCCACCCATGGCTGCACCCCTGCCCAGTCATGTGAAATCCATACATTTATTTAAATTGCCTGATTTCCTTCTATGAACTGTAACTCAGTAAAATCTTTGAAATTGTTGCATGTTTCATTTATATTTTTGTTCATTAAACAGTGCCTTGACTTTTTCCACATTTTGTTATGTTACAGCCTTATTCTAAAATTGATATTTTTTTCTTCATCAATCTACACACAATACCCAATAATGACAAAGCAAAAACAGGTTTTTATAAATTTTTGCTAATTTATCAAATATAAAAAACAGAAATATCACATTTACATAAGTATTCAGATCCTTTAATCAGTACTTTGGTGAAGCATATATGGCAGAGATTACAGCCTCGAGCCTTCTTGGGGATGATGCTACAAGCTTGGCACACCTGTATTTGGGGAGTTTCTCCCACTCTTCTCTGCAAATCCTCTCTAGCTCTGTCAGGTTGGATTGGTAGCATTGCTGCACAGCTATTTTCAGGTCTCTCCAGAGATGTTCGATCGGGTTCAAGTCCGAGCTCTGGCTGGGCCACTTAAGGACATTCAGAGACTTGTCCCGAAGCCACTCCTGCGTTGTCTTGGCTGTGTGCTTAAGGTCGTTGTCCTATCGGAAGGTGAACTTTCGCCCCCAGTCGGAGGTCCTGAGCGCTCTAGAGTTCAATCTTGGTTTCATCAGACCAGAGAATCTTATTTCTGATGGTCTGAGAGTCCTTTAGGTGCCTTTTGGCAAACTCCAAGCGGGCGCTCATGTGCCTTTTACTGAGGAGTGGCTTCTGTCTGGCCACTCTACCATAAAGGCCTGATTGGTGGAGTGTTGCAGAGATGGTTGTCCTTCTGGAAGGTTCTCCCATCTCCACAGAGGAATTCTAGAGCTCTTTCAGATTGACCATCTGGTTCTTGGTCACCTCCCTGACCAAGGCCCTTCTCCCCCGATTGCTCAGTTTGGCAGGGCGGGCAGTTCTAGGAAGAGTCTTGGTAGTTCCAAACGTCTTCCATTTAAGAATGATGGAGGCCACTGTATTCTTGGGGACCTTCAATGCTGCAGACAATTTTTGGTACCCTTCCCCAGATATGTGCCTTGACACAATCCTGTCTCGGAGCTCTACAGACAATTATTTTGACCTCATGGCTTGGTTTTTGCTCTGACATGCACTGTCAACTGAGGGACCTTATATAGACAGGTGTGTTTCTTTCCAAATAATGTCCAATCAAGTTGTAGGAACATCTCAAGGATGATCAATGGAAACAGGATGCACCTGAGCTCAATTTCGAGTCTCATAGCAAAGGGTCTGAATACTTATGCGATAGAGGGCGGTGCTATTACCATACCAGGCAGTGATGCAGCCAGTATATATGCTCTCAGTGGTACAGCTGTAGAACTTTTTGAGGATTTGAGGGCCCATGCCAAACTTTTCCAACCTCCTGAGGGAGAAGAGGCGCTGTCGTGCCTTCTTCACGACTCTGCGTGTGTGTTTGGACCATTTAAAGTCTTTAGTGATTTGGACACCAAGGAACTTGAAGCTCTCGACCTGCTCCACCCCCAGCAAACATGATTATGGTGTTGGAGTCGTACGTGGTCACTTAGTCGTGGGTGAACAGGGAATACAGGAGGGGACTAAGCACACACTCCCTTGGGGCCCCAGTGTTGAGGGTCAGCGTGGCGGAGATGATACTACCTACCCTCACCACCTGGGGTCGGCCCGTCAGGAACTTCATGATTATAGAAGTGAGTTCTACAGGGCGGTAGTCATTGTGGCATGAAGCCTTAGAGTTCTTGGGGACAGGAATGATGGTGGTCAATCTAAAACATGTGGGGATTACATACTGGGACAAGGCGAGGTTGAAAATTACCGTGAATGTGCCTGCCAGCTGTTCTGCGCATGCTCTGAGAACGCGCCCTGGAATACAATCAGGCCCCGCGGCCTTGCGGGTGTTGACCTGATTAAAGACCTTTCTCACTTCGGCCTCGGAGAGCAAGATCACCCAATCCCAATCCTCTGGGTCGGTGAAGGCCCTCACACCTGGCACTATGTTGTTGTTGTCAAAACGTGCATAAAATGCATTGAGTTCGTCTGATAGAGAGGCATCATTGGGCAGATCACGGTTGGGTCTTCCTTTGTAAACCGTAATGGACTGTAGCCCCTGCCACATGCGGTGGGCGTCGGAGCCTGTGTAATATGATTCCACCTTATTCCTATGTTGTCCTTTGCTCATTTGATAACATCACACTGTTCGGGCTTGATCTGATTTACCTCCAGAGAAACTGCGCAATGTACACATTGAGCTCACAGAAAAAAACCTCACGAAATGGAATTCAAATAATTGAACCGGTCTATTTGTAAAAAATATACAAATGGGTTAATTGCTCAGCACTGTCATATTCTAATGCTTTCAGATCTTCAGGGGAATTTAGACTAAAATCTATCACTTCAACAATCCATAATGTATTCGATGGTTAAACATCAAGAGGTGCACATAATCAGACATCAAAGTGGCCTACTTGATAAATAGGCCTTCGGGCTGACTGATTTATTCAAATGTTGGATGTTTAGGGAGGAATAGAAAAGAGAAAGAGGAAGAGACACGGCATGCTAGTCCCTACTGAGATATTACCCTGCTGCAACCACATCACGATCACCTTTATTTGAATCACCTTGCCCTTCTAAAATATATATACTGTACCAGTCAAAAGTTTGGACACATACTCATTCAAGGGTTTTTCTTTATTTTTTTACTATTTTCTACATTGTAGAAGAATAGTGAAGACATCAAAACTATGAAATAACTCATATGGAATCATGTAGTAACCAAAAAAGTGTTAAACAAATCAAAATATATTTTAGATTTAGATTTTAGATTCTTCAAAGTAGCCTTGATGACAGCTTTGCACACTCTTCTATATATCCATTATAGCTTGAATGGAATGTTCGTATCCTTTATATTTAACTCTGATATGTGGTTTTCTCATCTAGCCATCTTAAGATTAATGCACTTACTGTAAGTCACTCTGGACAATAGCATCTGCTAAATGTTTACACACAGATCTCATATTATTATTATTTAATAATTGTTTAAAACATTTTTGAAATAATTGATGTCACAAATGTATCATTTGTACATTTCTTTATTACAAATGTTAGAGAGTGAGGCGGATATGTAGCATAAAAAAAAAAAAAAAAAGATTATTTGTCCCTCTGAAATGAAAGCATCAAGGGATAGATTTGAAATAAATACATGTCTGTCTTTGAACAACCCCATGCCATGATTAGATAGTGAAAAAACACACCAATCTCTCATAATTTATTTCAAGAATAAAAGCTAATTCACAAACATTTCTGAAAATGGACATATAGCATTTTGGAATTAAACTCTTCATTTAATTTCCACACATGGGTTCGATAGTATGATTGGGGCTAGCAGGTGAGGGCATGTAACATATTGCCTTTGATCTGAAATTGCTTTTGAACTATCTTTGCCTTTGAATAATTCTGCTTCATATCAATGACATTTAAACTTCACCATTTTCATTTCAATTATGCAATATATTAAAATGCAAATGCAGTATACTGTATGTCACTGAACAGTAATTGAGATACAGCCTTTGCCAGTGTAATTTGCAACGCTCAACTGTGTCATCTGTGGTCCTCTGTAGCTCAGCTGGTAGAGCACGGCGCTTGTAACGCCAAGGTAGTGGGTTCGATCCCCGGGACCACCCATACACAAAAATGTATGCACGCATGACTGTAAGTCGCTTTGGATAAAAGCGTCTGCTAAATGGCATATTATTATTATTTATTACTCCCTTGTATTCCATATTTTCCTCCACGGATGAGAAAGAAAAAGGATAGTCAATTCTTTCTTGCACAAGTCCTGTAGTCAACCTCATATATCTCCAATGACACCAAACAATAAATCTCAGGATAACCAGATTTTTTTTTTAATTATCTAGGTGACCTTGGCTGTAGAACTAAAAATGAAAGACACTTTAGATATATCATGACTCCTTCCATGCTTGCCAATGCCTTCAATGATTAGTAAACAGATTTAACACTGACAAGCCCGGTTCCACTAAAGTAATTAAAAAGAAAGATGGTTCATGCTTTAAGGGTCATAATAAGGGCAGCTTGTTGGATGGACAGCAGAGAGAGATAGAGAGAGAAAGAAAGAGAGAGAGAAAGCGAGAGAAAGAGAAGGGGATTTATCAAATAAAAAAACCTGAACAAGGTGTGTACATGTTCTGGCATCAGAGTGATTACAGACAGATATCCTTGACTACAGAGAGTCATGTCAGTCTCCCTGACCATGACACACATGCAGATCTAGTGGTCTGGGGATCTAGTGCTATATAGGAATTAGGGTGATGTTTGAGACGCAGAGAGAGTCCTCTTGGAGGCAGGCAGATGTCAGAACTCTCATCCTACTGCTCCTAATTGCCCAGTTCAAGCAATCAGTGCACTGATTGGTTCGGGCCTGATTTTCTCTGCTCTTGAAATAACCCAGACAGTGGGAACATCTTGCCATGTGTCTGTCAATTCAGAATCAGCAATGCATATCATGTTTATTTTCCAATGTGGTTTTCTACCATTTCCAGGGGAAATACTTTGGTTGATGAGGCTGCACACGTTGGGCTTTTATATCAAATGTCACACAGCCAGGTTTACCTGATTCGCAAACACAGTGGTGGCATCGGCTGAAGCTCTTTGAGGTACACTACACATGCATTAATATTCATTGTTTGGTGGGTATCATTATGGAGAATGGCAGTCATACAGAATGCCCAAAAAAACTGGAGGTAAAATGTAAAAGAACACTAGATAGGTCATGGGGGGATGGTAGCTAGTCATTATCCAGTAGTCGCTACTGAATGACAGCGGTGGGTTGTGAGTTTCAAAATGGTGATGTCAAAGACTCCCTACAGAATGTGGTTGCATTCCAAATGGCACCATATTTCCTATTTGGTGCATTACTTTTGACCAGCGCTCTAAAGGCCCTGGTCAAAAGTAGTGCACTAAATAGGTAATAGGGTGCCATTTGGGATGCAGACTGTGTGTAGGAGGAGTACTGTACTGCGGATCAGAAGTGTCTCCACCATTTCAGTGATTCCAAAACATGACCAAGAACAAGACAGAATATCTACAAAAGAGCTGATCAGAAACCAAAACTGTACTGTCTGTTCGCTGGAAACAAATTTCATGTTATTCACACTGCAAAAATACCTGCATTCAATATCTTGCAGTTTCCTCTCTGCTGTGAACTGTCACAGGTTGGCATTTATTGGGATTTTTTTATTTGTTTTATTTATTTAACCTTTATTTTATCAGGGAGTCACAGTGAGACCAATGTCTATTTTACAGATGAGCCTTGAATTACAGAAATTACAGAAAATACACACATCAAAATATAAATACAAAATGCTAAGACAAACATGGTCATAAAAAACAAACACATTCATCAGTAATAATATC
Source organism: Coregonus clupeaformis (assembly GCF_020615455.1). Classification (NCBI taxonomy): domain Eukaryota; kingdom Metazoa; phylum Chordata; class Actinopteri; order Salmoniformes; family Salmonidae; genus Coregonus; species Coregonus clupeaformis. Next base: position 30,117,727 of record NC_059225.1, read on the forward strand.
CTCAATCAGCTTTTTGAATTGCCCTACAGGCACCAGAACATCACATTTAAGAACATTTAGAAGATTGTTCCACAAATAAGATGCAAGAAAACTAAAAGCTGATTTACCTAACTCAGTAGATGCCCAAGGAATTTCCAGAGTTAGCCATCCCTGAGATCGGGTGTGGTAACTCGTATATCCAAAGTTTAGTAATGATGTTAGTGGGACATCACTCTGTAGGCCTTGTTCTAAGCTTCGTAACTAACTAATCAATATGCTTTTTAAAAGACAACTTTTCATCTATCCAGATGCCCAGATATTTGTAAGCACGGACACGATCAATATGAACACTATCCAAAGTGCATATGCTTAGACTTATTTTTATGCTCTCTAGAGAACAACATATACTTAGTTTTACCTGCATTCAGTACTAATTTCAGGTCAATAAAGTTGATCTGTAATACAATGAAGGCAGACTGTAGTTCAGATAGAGCCTGGTCAACCATGGGGGCAATAGCCTACACAACAGTATCATCGGCATACAAGAGCAGGTTACAATCTTTTTAAGTCGATATTGTTAATGTAAACAGTAAAAAGTACAGGACCCAGAATCGACTCCTGCGGGACACCTTTCGTAATAGGAAGGAAACCTGATTTAACACCATCAGTAAATATACATTGAGTTCTATCTGTCAAGTAATTTTTTAACCAGTTACATGAGTCCTGGTCTAGGCCAAATAAGGAAAGCCTCTGAATTAGCAGTGAGTGATCAACAGTATCGAAAGCCTTTGACAGGTCAATGAAGAGGGCAGCATAATGTTGCCTTTTATCCATACAGTGAACCACATAATTTATAACTAGGGATGTAGCAAAGATAGTGCTATGACCTGGTCTAAAACCCGACTGATGTACATTTAGAATACATTTCAAAGATAAGAAAGATCTTAGCTGAGAATTAATCAAGAATTCTAATATTTTAGCTATGCAAGAAAGTTTAGAAATAAACCGATAATTATTTAGGTCACAAGGGACACCACCTTTGTGAAGGGGGAGTACATAGTCCGCCTTCCAAACCTTGGGGATAGTACCAGATATTGTCGTCAGGTAAACATATGGGTTAATGATTAAGCAATCAGGGGGGCAGAGAGCTGCAGCAAAAATGGATCAAGCATATCAGCTCCAGTGGATTTTCTTTTACATCAATCTTAAGCAAGGCATCTAGCACATCACAGACAGTAAATTGTTGAAATAAAAACAAAGATTCACTAGAAGTTGACGGTTTAACTGTCGAGTCAGCTAGAGGCTGGCAGAGGGAAGAGCAGTCAATTGACTGACCAGGGTCAACTACACCACTATTTCTATTAAAAAAAGGCTGCCGAGATAAAAAAATGATTAAAAGCATCACTTATCCCATTCTTCTCAGTTATGATGCCAGAGTCAGACAGAACCTACGCAGGGAAGAAGATTAATTTGTAGGCTTCAGTGCATTTACTGTTTTGCAAAATTTAGAAGGATCACCAGCAGAGTCAGAGATAGTATATATATATATGTTTCTCAATTGTCTGAAAGATTGCCAGTCCACTACAGAGTCAGTTTTCCTTGCTTTGGCCCAGGCCTGAGCTCAGGTAATTCTGAATATAACCAAGAGTTCGATCTATCTTTGACTCTGAATTGTTTAAAAGGGGCGTGTTTATATGCCAGAGGAATAAATATAGAGGAGACATTTTCTAGAGCCAACTCAGGGATGACTCATGTACTAGAGGCTGCTCTGCAGAGTAATCCCTGGTACAGCCACAGTGTACCACACTGCTACCCTAATGCCTAACATTAACCTTAAATTAAAACCAAAAAGCTGATGTCTGTTTTCATTAACTTTTATAGCAAATTTTGACTTTGCAGCTGGCCCTAGCGGAAACTGCTCAGACTCATGGCAATAAATGTAAACTGGAACTGTCTTGGCCTTCCCAATGTATAAAAGAAAAGAGATCTGAAAAGAGAATGGCAGAGAACATATTGTATTCACATAAAAATCAATCAAACCCTGCTGTTAAAGATGATTTGGGCCCAGTGGGAGTGGGATTTTTTGGAGAGAATGGATCCTTGCCATCTGGCTGATCCATACGTGGTGTCAGGTAGGGTGGAGAAGAGTTTGGGCACTGAAGATCCTCGGTGTCTGTGATGCCCGTCGTTTGGTGCGACGCAGACCCAGTGGAGAGCATGGTGAAACAGAGAAGACACTTTCTGTCCTGCTGAGTTTTGATGCAGAGTCTACCCGACAAAGTCAAATTAGGATATGTCAGTTATCCTGTGAGAACTTTTTTCCTGAACCCATTATGGCGTTTCAGGTGCCAAGCTTATGGTCATGTTGCAGCAGTGTGTAGGAGACAGATTCCTAGATGTGAGAAGTGTGCAGGAGGGCATGAGACAAAGGAATGTGTGGGTAGGAGCGGTGGGTAGGAGAATATGGCCAGGAACCGAAAGGTTGCTGGATCGAATCCCCGAGCTGACAAGGTACAAATCTGTTGTTCTGCCCCTGAGCAAGGCAGTTAACCCACTGTTCTCCAGGCACCAATGATGTGGATGTTGATTAAGGCAGCCCCCCGCACCTCTCTGATTCAGAGGGGTTGGATTAAATGCGGAAGACACATTTCAGTTGTCCAACTGACTAGGTATCCCCCTTTCCCCATCGGTGGAAACAGTTGTGTGCGTTAACTGTAGGGGTACCCATCATGCTGGAGATCAGAAGTGTCTGGTGAGAGAAAGGCAGGTTGAGGTTGCCAGGATCAGAGTAGTATAGAAGGTGTTGTATGCTGAAGCAGTGAAGAGAGGAAGATGGGTACAGAGCGAGGGATGCTGAAAGGATCCCTGTGAGGAGGCAGAGGCCAATAGAGAGTGATAGGAAGAACATGTGCTTCAGTAAGGTTGGTTTCATAGCAATGGTTATCAACTGCAGAAATGAATGTAAATCACAGAAAATAGATGTTGTGGTGGCAGCTGCAGAGAAGTATTTGGGTGTATGACATTTTACTGTAGAAAAGTTACAAGTAGTGGAATAGTGGTAAGGTTTTTTTAATGAGTGTATTGTTAGTTGGTAAGGCAACACAGGGATAGATAAGAGAAGAAGGTGGTGTATGCACCTTTCAGTTGGTTGCGATCCGCCAAAACAAATTTAAAGAAGAAGAAGAAGCAGAAGAAGAAGAAGTAGGTTGAGCACCTCATTTGTCCACTCCCAGTTCTACAATCTTTGTAATGACTCTGGTTTCACTTCATTAAGCACAAACCAGCACCCAGACCAGCACCCAGACCAGGACCAGCCAACCATCCAGAGCAGTTCAACTGAAGGAGAGACCAGACCAGACATAGAGAACACCACCACAACCAGGGCGTGGAAGAAGGAACTCTTTTAAAGATATCAACCTACGCATGGAGTGAACAGACCACAGGGGAGTGCCTCCATTGACATCCGGGTCATGCAACCTGGTCTCAGATGCATTTTGTATTATTCTGTACGTAAATCTGAGTCACTCCATTTAGTATGATATGTTAAGTTTCATACGGTATGTATTAATTTGTGGATGTCCAGCACCCATTCTGTATAATATGTTACGAATTACAATTTGTACAATATGTTACGAATTTGCAAAACATACAATATCTTACGAATTTGTAAAATGTATGATATGTTACGATTTTCTAGCTAGGTGGCTAAGGTTAGCTAGGCTAGGGGTTAGGGGTTAGGGTTAAGTTTAAGAGTTAGGTTTAAGGGTTAAGGTTAGAGTTAGGGTTAGGATTAGTTAACATTCTAAGTAGTTGCAAAGTAGCTAAAAAGTAGTAAGTAGTTGAAAAGTTGCAAATTAGCTAAAATTCTCAAGTTGTCCATGATGAGATTCCAACTTGCAACCTTTGGGTAGCTATACACCCACCCATCCACCTTTCGTTTTTGCCTTTAGTAGCCATCTGTCTTATGTAAGCATACCAAACGTAACATATCATACTAAATGGAGTGTCTCGGATTTATGTACAGAATAATATAAAATACTCTGAGACCAGGTTGGGTCACTGGCTTCCAGGTGTCTGCTCGCTCTGAGTTTGTCCTTCCTCCCCCTGCAGGACCAGAGTAGACCAATGACCAGACTAGACATCATCAAGAACAGAACCAAAACCACCACCCTCACCTGAACAAGATGACTGGGATGAACCCAGGATCGATGCGCCACTACAACACGGTGAGGGTGACGATAATCCCCAACAAGGAGGCTGCCAAGGACGGAGCCAGCCAATTGCCGGTGATCAACAGGAGCAGGAGCAGGAGCAGTAACAACAACTGCCAGACCGGAAACCATTACCCACCTGGAATTCAGCAGGGCAGTTCTCCAGAGAAGTATGGGCCTTGTGCCGTCTGACCTGAACAGGAATCATTTGAAGCCAGTTTCAAGACCCCACAGTTACTAGAACAGTTTTGGTTAAAATACAGAAACTGCAAAGATTCAGTCCTTTAAAAGATTCAGGGTATACCCACTTTCCAAAACATAATCCAAGGTAGTTACAGTACAGCTTCACAATGAACGCATCCAGGACTATGACATACAAGTTTGGTTAAGCAGGTTTACCACCCTCAAGTCTGCGGCTAGGAGGGTCCTGGATGAAGACAATTTCTGGACTGTGGCATGAAAATGGCTGGTCCAGTTAATTAAGACTGGACCAAACCTCCCCAGCACCATCACGCTGGGGAACAACATGGGCTCCGTCCACTACTACGGCATGCCCAAATGGTGCAGGAACTGCAGCCAACTGTCCAACTGGCCGCAGCCTGCACAGCCATCATCTGTAAAGACAACCATCCCACCTCGGACTGTACCTCCACTTCACTCTGTAATCTGCATGTGAAAGGGGGCTACTCTTCAGAACATGCCCCAGTTCCTACGCCGGCAGGGAATGGCCAACACCACCAAATCCACTAACCCAAATCCCAACCCCTCCACCAGACAACAACAACGAAAACCCAGAACCAGTCCCAAAACCAGACCCAAACCTTTCCACAGTCACCGCCAACCCACCAACCAAGATGTTCCAGAAACAGCCCCCACCCCTGCCCCCACCCAAGATGCCCCAGAAATGACACCCATCCCTGCCGGTGCCTCTGATGTGGTTTTTTGCATTCGTGTGTTTTTTTTGGATTGGTGCATCGCTGTTGCTGGGCAGGAACTGAATTGGTTCCTCTCACTTGTTTGTGTGTGTGTGAAATGGGCATCTGACCTGTGTTTGGGTCAGATTCTACAGTTGTCTTATCTTATCGGTGACTGAAACCAGACCATGACCTTGTGGCTTTTCTTAGGCATATCCAGGGAACGAGCCGGGGTTGAACAGAGTTCAGGCTAAACCCTTTGTCTCTCCTTGGGCATCTTCTTGATTAATTACAGCATGACGGGAGGGGAGAGAGGGGTTGGGCTTGAATATGTTTGAGAGATTAATTGTGGACCTGCCATGTCCAACAATCAATCTCCAGGTTAAGACAGGGTGAGCCGGGGTTGAACAGAGTTCAAACTGAACATGATTAATTTTGCATGACAGGGCTTGATTGATTGCATCACCAGATCGGATTTCACCACTATCATGGACTAGGGAGGTGGGCAGAGTGGTCAGGAGGTGGAAACTGGAGACAGTGGTGGGGGAACCCAAGAGGGAGGGGTTTTAGGCTGGAATGTATGTAAAATTACTATATAAACTGATAGCTGGGAGGTGGAGAGGGAGATGCTTTGCAAACCACCTCGGCTCTATTGCTTATGTAATAAAGTCTATCTTAATTCAACAAAAACTCTGAAATACTTTGGTTCTTTGATCAGTATAAGAACGAATTTGCCACATCACCTCCACCAGCACTCCCTTCCTGGCCACCTCCACCCTCCTCAAACCCCAGAGGGGAGCCGGTTCCCAAGGCCACCTGCCAAAAGAACCCCCCCTCCCCTCTTACAATTACTTTACTCATCTGACAGCCAAGAAGAAGAACCACAATGGCTATAGCACACAAAATTCAGACTATAGACAAAAAAATAGAAAAAGGAAGACAAAACAATACACCAGCAAGAGACTAAACAACAAAACAGCTCCAGAATCAAAACCCTAACCCCAAAGCAGGCCCCCCAATATCCCCTACCCCCTCCAAAACCTTTCCCCATACCACTCCCTACCTCCCCTCTACTCTCTACCACCCCTGATCCTTCCACCCTAGCCCCTACGGGCCCAGATCCGTCCCGCATGGTCCTTACTGCACCTGACCCCGCTCCCCCCCCTTGACCCTACTGACCTTACAGGCCCAGATCTCCCCCTCCCCTCCCTTCTTCCCCGCACGGCCCCTGATACCGCACAGACAGTCTCAGTCCAGACCCACCGGACCCTCCGAACAGCCTTCACCCATTCCAGCACCCCCCATCCCACCACCCAGAAAGATCAGGGGGCCACCAGGCAGTCAGCCAAGACCTGTGAACAGCCAGGAACCACCCAACAACACAAACAACCTCATCCACCTCTGCAACGAAATGATCAAACCATGACCTGGACCCCCCCCCAATAACCCAATAACCCATCACCATGACCCTAACAATACACTCAGAACAGAAAGATACACTCCAGATGGCTGTTCTTGTTTGCCTCCCCACTATGGAATCTATCCATAGACGGCACAAGGTACTTACAGAGAACTGCCCCCAGCGATGTGGCATTAAGGCTGGACGCTGGAGGACTGAGGGAACAAACATGGCCCAGACCCACCTGGCCATGTAGCACTCACAAACAGTTGGTAGGTGTGCTCCGTGGCCAGGTGGGTCTGTGCCCTGTTTGTTCTCTCCAGCATCCAGCCTTGCCGCTGCATCACTCCTCCTCCAGCCCCAGCCCAGGCCACTGGACATACCCTCCTCCCTCCCCACCCACTTCTCCATCTCTCTAAACCTATCCCTCTCAGAACCAGAACCAGACCAGAACCAGGAACCATTCATCACCACACCAGAAGAGGTGTGGAGGAAGGGCCAAAGATCCACACCCGGAGTGAGCAGGCCACAGGGGAGTACCATCACTGACCTCTGGGTCTTTCCAAGTGTCTGCTCGCTCCTCAGGTTGTCTTTCCTCCCCTCTGCAGATCCAACACCAGTCCCAGTTCCAGCACCAGAACACCAGACGAGGCGTGGAGGAAGGACCAAATATTCACCTGGAGCAGGCGGACCACAGGGGTGTACCACCATTGATCTCTGGGTCCAGGGCTTCCTTGTGTGTCTGAATGCTCCTCAGGTTGTCCTTCCTCCCATCTACAGACCAAGATCCTGACCCAGCACCTGTCCCAGTTTCCCAGTTCCTAGTTCCCGCAAGCTAATCACAGTGTTTTTAATGAATGCTATTTGGTAGTGTGTTATGTTGAGATAGGCTTCCCAGGCTAAATGGTTGATGCTAAGGAATTGTTGAGTGAGTCCTAGCAAATGGTGTCCCTTGAGAGGGCAAGCACAAGATGTATGTTAGAAGTGCAGTATTATCATAAGGAGACGTATACTTGGAATACGGAGAGGAGTGGTGTGAAAAAGAGATGCAGAGGAGGTTGAAGAGAGAGCGGGAGGAAAAGGTTGAGCTTGAATCAGTTAAAAATTGCAGAAAAAAGGGAGATGGTTTGTTGAAGAAGAAGGGTATAAAGTGTAAGCAGAGTTGAAGACAGGAGGAGAAATGGAAGTGAATGAGGGCAAAGTATCGATGGTGGTAGGTGTGGTGAAGTTCTCGGAGCCCGAGGCTTGCACCGAGGGTCAGGATAAAGATGAGTCTGCGATGGTAGGAGTGAAATTTGGTGGAAAAGTGGACCCTTGCCTTTTGGCTGATCCATTTGTGGTTTCAGGGTGGGTGAAAACAGAGTTGGGTGCTGTGGAATCGGTGAAGGTAACCAGATGCGGTCTTCTGATAATTGCTTGTGTTTCTGCTGGTCAGAGGGAGCAGGCGCTCCACGTTGAATGGGGACAAGAGATGTGAATTGTTTTGCTCTCAAGAAAAGGGCGGCATTGAAAGCAGTGATTACTGGGGTAGCTTTAAATGTGAAAGTTGACCATCTAAAGGGTTCCCGATGTTTGTGATGCTCGTCGTTTGGTCAATACAGACAGGGAGGCGTGAGTGGTGAAACAGAAGAGTCGTTGTCTGTTCTTTTAAGTTTTTATGTTGATTCTGCCAGACAAGTGATGTTAGGATATATAAGTTATCCCATACAAGCTTTTGTACCGGATACATTACGTTGTTACAGGTGTCAAGCTTATGGCGATTGGTTGCCTTTTTTCTTGCCAATTTTTTATTTAATAACTTATTGATTCCGTAAGACTTAATATTTATTGAATTGATTGAATACCGTGCTTTAAACTTTTTAACTTGAATGCAATATGAATTTTGACTTATGCATAACCAAATAAAATGACCTTTGTAAGAGCTTGTGACAATCAAAAGCTGCACTGTTAAAAGTCATGAACAGTCAAAGTCATGTTTTTCAGGAAATTGGATGATATTTGGATAAAACCAGATCAAAGTATGATGACCAAAGTATGAAAAATGACATGGGGGGTCCCCTCCCCCATGTCAAACACTTGGATTCAGGAGGTGGGATTATTAAGGGGATAGGGTGACATCACCCTAACTCTAATTTTAATACACCAATGGTAACATGGTATTCTCTTACCTAATTTAAGTAAGTACCACCTTGTAACCAAAATCGGAGAGGTGTGTTTGCAGAGGGGTGTGGTTTATATAGCTAGACTGTAGGGTGTCAGTAAATATAATTAAACGTTTACACTATTCATTTATGGCAAAGATACTTATATGTTCCCCCTTTCATTTGTGTCTGGTGTTAGATAGACCTAGCTAGCCTGTAACTTCAGCCAGCATGGAACAAAAGGGGGGGAAGGGTCGTTCAAAACTGATGCAGTTGACATAGTGCTGCTGTGAACCGCATCACATCAGCTGTTCCAAAGAGGAGATGTATAAAAAAAGGACATCATTTATGCAATTTTGATGTTGTTTGAGTTGCTGTGTGTATCACCAAATTAGCTTGAGAAAATTTTACTGCAATACTGCTCAGTGCATCCAAGTTTCTAGACATACAGTGGGGGAAAAAGTATTTAGTCAGCCACCAATTGTGCAAGTTCTCCCACTTAAAAAGATGAGAGAGGCCTGTAATTTTCATCATAGGTACACGTCAACTATGACAGACAAAATTATATTTTTTTTCTCCAGAAAATCACATTGTAGGATTTTTTATGAATTTATTTGCAAATTATGGTGGAAAATAAGTATTTGGTCAATAACAAAAGTTTCTCAATACTTTGTTATATACCCTTTGTTGGCAATGACACAGGTCAAACGTTTTCTGTAAGTCTTCACAAGGTTTTCACACACTGTTGCTGGTATTTTGGCCCATTCCTCCATGCAGATCTCCTCTAGAGCAGTGATGTTTTGGGGGTGTCGCTGGGCAACACAGACTTTCAACTCCCTCCAGATTTTCTATGGGGTTGAGATCTGGAGACTGGCTAGGCCACTCCAGGACCTTGAAATGCTTCTTACGAAGCCACTCCTTCGTTGCCCGGGCGGTGTGTTTGGGATCATTGTCATGCTGAAAGACCCAGAGGTTTTCACTCAAAATCTCACGATACGTGGCCCCATTCATTCTTTCCTTTACACGGATCAGTCGTCCTGGTCCCTTTGCAGAAAAACAGCCCCAAAGCATGATGTTTCCATCCCCATGCTTCACAGTAGGCATGGTGTTCTTTGGATGCAACTCAGCATTCTTTGTCCTCCAAACACGACGAGTTGAGTTTTTACCAAAAGGTTTTATTTTGGTTTCATCTGACCATATGACATTCTCCCAATCCTCTTCTGGATCATCCAAATTCACTCTAGCAAACTTCAGATGGGCCTGGACATGTACTGGCTTAAGCAGGGGGACACATCTGCACTGCAGGATTTGAGTCCCTGGCGGCGTAGTGTGTTACTGATGGTAGGCTTTGTTACTTTGGTCCCAGCTCTCTGCAGGTCATTCACTAGGTCCCCCCCGTGTGGTTCTGGGATTTTTGCTCACCGTTCTTGAGATCATTTTGACCCCACAGGGTGAGATCTTGCGTGGAGCCCCAGATCGAGGGAGATTATCAGTGGTCTTGTATGTCTTCCATTTCCTAATAATTGCTCCCACAGTTGATTTCTTCAAACCAAGCTGCTTACCTATTGCAGATTCAGTCTTCCCAGCCTGGTGCAGGTCTACAATTTTGTTTCTGGTGTCCTTTGACAGCTCTTTGGTCTTGGCCATAGTGGAGTTTGGAGTGTGACTGTTTGAGGTTGTGGACAGGTGTCTTTTATACTGATAACAAGTTCAAACAGGTGCCATTAATACAGGTAACGAGTGGAGGACAGAGGAGCCTCTTAAAGAAGAAGTTACAGGTCTGTGAGAGCCAGAAATCTTGCTTACATTTACATTTACATTTTAGTCATTTAGCAGACGCTCTTATCCAGAGCGACTTACAGTTAGTGAGTGCATACATTTTTTCATACTGGCCCCCCGTGGGAAACGAACCCACAACCCTGGCGTTGCAAGTGCCATGCTCTACCAACTGAGCTACAGGGGACTCTATCAACCACAGAACTTGGAATTTTGCACATCTGAAAATGATGGCGGTTGGTGAACTAAGAACAGATAATCAGCTTGAACAGCTACAATGGGATAATTTAGTTTGTCTCCAGAATAAGTTTGGTAAATTGGCATTTCCATTACTTTGAAACTTTGTTTTATTATTCTTTATGCCCTTCCTGGCTACATTCAATCAGTATTGCAATAAAAGTAATGGTGGTCCATGACTGTAAATGACTGTTCTCCTACTGCTTAGGAGAAAATATAATGATGAGCAAACGCATGCCTTACACTGTTCAAATAAGACAAAGACATTACCATTTGTCGGCTTTAAATGGACCAAAACAAAACAAACCTAAATACATCCAGAAGGGTTATTTAGGGGACTGCAATGTCAATATCAACTGCTCACAATGATTGTTTCATCTCAACACAAATGCTACAAATTGTTTAAGCAACAGCAGGTGTCAAAGCCATATTTCAAAAGAATGTATTGATCGATGAAGTCATTTGCAAGTAAAATCATTATTGGTTTGGTTGATGTCATCATGGGTTAGCTTTTTTCATCACAAAATCAAAAGAAAAATGCTGATGGGTTTTGCTTTCAATAATCATTTTAGCTTCTAGTAAAATACCAAACAAACAGGGGTCAAAAGAAAGAAAAAGAAAGGAAAGAAAAAACAGAATAAAAACCAAGCAGAAAGACCCTCAGGCAGGCAGGCAGGCCTCACCTCTGACCTCTCTGTCACCCCAGTGTCTGAATGAACAGTCTCGTGTGAACGAGGAAGTGTAAAACAGACGAGTGCAATGAGCGAGGGAGCGTGACGTGAGGAAGAAGAAGAGGAGGGGTGTCTGCATGTTAGGTGTCTGCGTCGTTTGCTTGTTTGTAGGTGACCAAATACTTATTTTCCACCATAATTTGCAAATAAATTCATTAAAAATCCTACAATGTGATTTTCTGGATTTTTTTCCCTCAATTTGTCTGTCATAGTTGACGTGTACCTATGATGAAAATTACAGGCCTCTCTCATCTTTTTAAGTTGGAGAACTTGCACAATTGGTGGCTGACTAAATACTTTTTTCCCCCACTGTAGGTGTTTCAAAGAGCTGTCAGTCAAGCTCATCAATATAAGCTCCCCGCCCACCTAGCCTGTCTTTTCAAACTTACTGGTAGTTAGCCATGAGAGAAAAAGTAATTTCTCAAATTTTGAGCAATTCTATCCCCCCCCCCCAACATATTATGGGTCATATTTTAGTCACTGAAAAGTACATTTTACCTGGGAATCAGAATGACTGTTCGGGATCTTTAAGAGGTTACTGTGCATTTTCCAGCAACTTTAAGGCAGTTGGTCATTGGGAAGTTCTTGTTTACGTTTCAGTAACTTACTGTCAGTTTGCTGCAAGTAGTTATTGTAAAATTCACAGTAACTTACTGTGGCTGATCTCTGTCACGCTCACTGACCTGATGGTGTGGCAGGAAGTCCACCATCAGTCCCAAGTGTGCTCACCACAAAGAATGCTTAATAGTTGAAGGTAGTGAGCTATTGGCAGCTTGTTCCAAGTATGTTACTGTGCATTTTACAATAACTTACTGACGGTTAGGTTGCCAGTTAAGCTGCCAGTATGTTACTGGCAGTTAGTTGCCAGGGATTTACTAGCAGTTACTGGCTATTAGTGATGTTACGTTTGATACCGGAGCTCCGAAGCATGCATCAAAATTGCTAAGCAGCTAACTTCAAAGCAGTGTGCCGAAGCATGTATCACTTTATTAGAAGTACGTGGTCAATGACGTTAAAGCTTCGTTTGGTCACATGCATTTTCAAACCGTGTGTTGCAAAATGCGAGATCCCACTGATTTCTCTGTGGTTCCGGTACTTTCCAAGCTGCTTTCAAACACTGACCTCTACTGGACACCGTACCTACAAATGTAGTTAGGATTTTGTAAGAACATTTTAACTTAACCAGTAGTTTAGCTAGTTTAGGTAGATTAGGGAACTATAGAATATTCAGGGATGTGAGGGTATGAGATCAAATCCTGTTGAAGACACACTATTTAGATGTAAAAAAAAAAGTGAAACCACACTTTATGCGCTGTTGTTAAAATATTTTTTTACATTTAGTATAGCATCCTGAATAATGCCATAGATTCCATTATTTTTTTAAAAAGTCAACTTGAAGGCAAAAAAGGGAAGCATGATGTAAGATGCAAACCTGGTATTCCAACTGATTGTAGGCTTCTACAGCCGACGACTTACCACTGCACCAGAGTTGACGAAAACAGTGGAGAAAAAAAAAGTATATCTGATAATCACATGCTGACCAGCAAATGTCACTAATGTGCATTGTGAACAGATAATGAAGCTCTGAGTAATAAACAATTTTTCAGTACAATTTCGTTAAAGCCTCAAGTTCCCATCCCTACTGGCTATTAAGTTACTGTGAATTTTACTTTAACTTACTGACAGCTGGTTCCCAATTCAGTAACACAACACTCAGGCAACAAACTCCCATGGAGTTAGTGAGAAATGCACAGTAAATTCTTAACAGTACTGCTCTTTACTGACACGCTATTGAAGACCTGACCATGTTAAAAGAGATACTCAACCTTTAATGACATAACCATCAACCATTTAAACTTGTACAATTCCACTGACAGTTGGCACAAATACACATATTAGACAATGCCCCCAAATATGCAAATGAGCCCCACCGGTACGTTGCCCCCACCTACATTTCAAAGTGCAATGATGATTGTACCTTATATTCAAAATGTTGGGTAGAAAAATGTACCATTATACTAGATTATCTGCACATGTACCCTAAAAGGAACCGACCAGTACCTATGTGTACCCCTGAAGGTACCTTATGTGCACCTTTGACCTATTTGTATCCCAGGGATCAATACTGACCCTACCCTAATTTTGAGATTGTTCTTGGTAATAAAGATGCACCTGGTGGCACTGCTGAAACATTAACACACTTCTACCCAAAAGCTGGCAAGTTCAAATCCCCAAGGCATTTAGGCACACTTTACATCAAGTGTCCCTGAGCACTGCTATTTTTACTTTGGTTTTGTCAGATAATCAGACAATTATAGACTTGATTATGGGCAACTTTTAGAAAAGTTCAGAACTGTATTCTTGCCATTAAATCTGTGGCCAAGCACAGAGATCTGATGGTGTGGCAGGAAATTCAGGTCATTAACAACCAAGAGATTATGAGTTCAAATCCCAAGTGAGGTATAGTGTCAAGTAAACAGCATACTGTCATTTAACAGCAATAATGCCTTCATTAAGCTGTAAAAATTCAGTAACTTGTTGTTGCCTACCTTACTTTCACTGCAACTTTCACTGTGTACAGTACAATTTCAGGAACTTTTTAACAGTGTAGTATTTCATGGCATAAAAGGAAAATATGGTGGAGAGGGAGAGAACAGGATGTTTTTTCACAACCATCACAGCATTAAAGAACCCTTCCTGATATGCCCCAAAACATGGATACACATATCACCCTCACCTCTGACAAAGAACACCTCAAGAACCTTTAAAAATAATAATGTTTTTGTTACAATTCCGGTCCTGGAGGGCCGAAACACTTTTGTTTTTTATTTCTACCTGGTAGTTAATTGCACTCACCTGGTGTCCCAGGTCTGAATTAGCCCCTGATTAGAAGCAGAGGATGAAAAACAGAGGGGTTTCGGCCCTCCAGGACCGGAATTGAAGAACCCTGCTATAGAGCCTTCAAACTCAACTCTGGACCTCTAAGTCAGTTCCACTACCCTTTTCATTGTTCCCCTCTAATCAGGGACTGATTTAGACCTGGGACACCATGTGTGTGCAAATAATTATCAGGTAGAACAGAAAACCAGCAGGCTCCGGACCTCTTAGGGTAAGAGTTGCATACCCCTGCTATAGAGTGTATGCTGGTCCAGCATGGTCTAGTGTCTGCTGGTTTTTGTTTTTTCCTTTCAATTAAGACCTAGACAACCAGGTGAGGAGAGTTACTTACTAATCAGTCAAGTCCAAGGGAGGAGAGAAAACCCGCAGACACTTGGCTCTCTGTGGAATGAGTTTTATACGTGGTCTAGCTGGTCAAGCTGGTCTGCAAAACCACGGCCATCATTATCATATTTCCCAGCACGCTCTATTGCAGTTAGATATTTTGAATTGTTTGTTTCAATATATGTGATTTTTCATGTACATTCATCGATTAATCAATTAATTTATCTTATGCTACACAAAGATAAATAAAACATTTTTTTCTAAACTAATCCAATCTGTTAGTTGGACTTATTGCACCTGTTACTGAAATGGTTGTTCCAGTTTAGATGGTTTAGGTAGTCTCATTTATTCATCTTTCTAATCCTGGCAGTCATTCTGAATGCAGATTGTGGGTGAATAAAAGTTATAATTGTTAGAAATCACCACTCAGGATGAACTCCAAAAGGAATTAGACATCAGTTTGCAAGCCAGCAAAATGTGACTTGATGCTGGTTTTGCGGGTGACCAGCATATGCTGGTACGCTGGTCACCAGTATCCAAAACACAATGAAGGCTGTAACTCTGTGTTGTTGTTGTTTTTATCGCACTGCCTTGCTTTATCTTGGCCAGGTCGCAGTTGTAAATGAGAACTTGTTCTCAACTGGCTTACCTGGTTAAATAAAGGTTAAATAAAAAAATAATTAAAAAAACAGCGAAGGCCTGTCACCAGCGAAAACACAATTAAGGCCTGTCACCAATGAAAACACAATGAAGGCTGGTCACCAGTGAAAACACAATGAAGGCTGGTTACCACCAGACTATGCTGGTCTATGCTGTTTTTTTCAGCAGGGAGGGCAGAACATTATTTGAAATTGAAGCTTTCTGTTTATTTTCTTTGCCTCAGAGTAGCAACATGTCCAAATAAACCACACGGTTACGTTTCGGCTTGCCCCTTCCTCAGTGTGCGGTGTGTGAGACAAGCTGAAAAGTAACTGTGTGGTTTATTATCATTTATATATATTATCAATTGCAAATCATATTCAAGTGCTGACCTTTTATATAATTTCTGGTTCGATCCAAGCATATTTGAGATTCTTCAAATAGCCAACCTTTGCCTTAATGAGAGCTTTGCACACTCTTAGAATTCTCTCAATCAGCTTCACCTGGAATGCTTTTTCAACAGTCTTGAAGGAGTTCCCACATATGCTGAGCACTTGTTGGCTGCTTTTCCTTCACTCTGCGGTCCGACTCCTCCCAAACCATCTCAATTGGGTTGAGGTCGGGGGATTGTGGAGGCCTGATGCAGCACTCCATCACACTCCTTCTTGGTAAAATAGCCGTTACACAGCCTGGAGGTGTGTTGGGTCATTGTCCTGTTGAAAAACAAATGATAGTCCCACTAAGCCCAAACCAGATGGGATGGCGTATCGCTGCAGAATGCTGTGGTAGCCATGCTGGTTAAGTGTGCCTTGAATTCTAAATAAATCACAGACAGTGTCACCAGCAAAGCACCCCCACACCATAACATCTCCTCCTCCATGCTTTATGGTGGGAAATACACATGAGGAGATCATCCATTCACCTACACAGTGTCTCACAAAGACACGGCGGTTGGAACCAAAAATCTCAAATTTGGACTCAAGACCAAAGTTCAAATTTCCACCAGTCTTATATATCCATTGCATACAGCAGAGGTAACTCTGGGTCTTCCATTCCTGTGGCGGTCCTCATGAGAGCCAGTTTCATCATAGAGCTTGATGGTTTTTGCGATAGCACTTGAAGAAACTTTCAACGTTTTTGACATTTTCCGTATTGACTGACCTTCATGTCTTAAAGTAATTATGGACTGTTGTTTCTCTTTGCTTATTTGAGCTGTTCTTGACATAATATGGACTTGGTCTTTTACCAAATAGGGCTATCTTCCGTATATCCCCCCTTACCTTGTCACAACACAACTGATTGAAAGAAGAGAGTAAAGATTATGAACACACCCTAATTTTCATGCATTTATTTCATTTTGATACAGTATTATCTTATTTGGATACAGCAATCTAAAACTGTACTTTCTCAAAATGGTGTAGTCAGTTGCAAGATGATCACAGTTATGTTTGATGGTTGTTAAATCGATGGTTGTTAAATCCACGGATTGTAATGTATTCCCTAGATTGTTATCTACTTTTAAAATGTATCCACCGTTTGTTGGTTATTTATCAGCGAAAACACAATGAAAAATGGAGAACGGCACCGGAGGGGATGGCTGCAGTTTTACGGGCTCCTAACCAATTGTGCTTATATTTTTTGTAGCTGTCTATTTACCACCACAAACCGATGCAGGCACAAAGACCGCACTCAACAAGCTGTATAATGCCAGAAGCAAACAAGAGAATGCTCACCCAGAAGCGGTGCTACTAGTGGCTGGGGACTATAATGCAGGAACATATAAATCCATTTTACAAAATTTTTACCAGCATGTGCAACCAGAAGAAAAAAACTCTAGACAACATTTACTCCAATGCGTACAGACGCCCTCCATTTGACAAATCTGACCATTATTGTATCCTCCTGATTCCTGCTTACAAGCAAAACTCAAGCAGGAAGTACCAGTGACTCGCTCAATACGGAAGTGGTCAGATGACGTGGATGCTAAGCTACAGGACTGTTTTGCTGGCACAGACTGGAATATGTTCCGGGATTCATCCGATGGCATTGAGGAGTATACCACATCAGTCGCTGGCTTCATAAATAAGTGCATTGACAACGTCGTCCCCACAGTGACCGTACGTACAGTACATATCCCAAACAGAAGCATGGATTACAGGCAACATCCGCACTGAGATAAAGCCTAGAGCTGCCGCTTTCAAGGAGCGGGACACTAATCCGGACACTTATAAGAAATCCCGCTATACCGTCCGACGAACCATCAAACAGGCAAAACGTCAATACAGGACTGATTGAATCCTACCACACCGACTCTGATGCTTGTTGAATGTGGCAGGGCTTGCAAACTATTATGGATTACAAAGGGAAACCCAGCCGCGAGCTGCCTACCGTCACGAGCCTACCAGACGAGCTAAATGCCTTCTATGCTCGCTTCAAGGCAAGCAACACTTAACCATGCATGAGAGCACCAGCTGTTCCTGACGACTGTGTGATCACGCTCTCCGTAGCCGATGTGAGTAAGACCTTTAAACAGGTTAAAATACAATACAAATATATTTTCTAGCACAATACACCCTCCCAGTCTACATGACAAACAGCATATGTGTGGAATGGGTCAAAAGGTGAGACTTGATATATGAGAAAGGAGTATCCCCCAGCCATATAGCATTTGCTATGAAGACTGTTCTTACTGCATGGAAACCAGAGTTTGGCCCCCAAAACAAGCTTCCTCTCATCATTATCCATACCCGAGCAATCTCTCCCTGGTACCTCATTATACACGAACACCAATTCATTCTATGGAATGCATTCTGTAGGTTTTATCACCAAACCATTCATAATTAAATTGACAGCTCCAGATACCCCTATCTTGAGTAAAACCCATGTTCTTGACCACAAGCCGAGACTAGCAGCATTAGTAGAACAGTATAGAATTGTTAACTATTAATATTAAACAAAGCAGGTAAACATGTTACATGTTAATATTTCTCTCACACCCACCACAATTTGCATACTGCCCCAATAGATCCACAGATTACGCAATTTCTATTGCACTCCACACTGCCTTTTCCCACCTGGACAAAAGGAACACCTACGTGAGAATACTGTTTGTTGACTACAGCTCAGCTTTCAACACCATAGTGCCCTCAAAGCTCATCACTAAGCTAAGGACCCTGGACCTAAACACCTCCCTCTGAAACTGCATCCTGGACTTCCTGACGGGCCACCCCCACGTAGGAAACAACACATCTGCCACGCTGATCCTCAACACGGGGGCCCCTCAGGGTGCATGCTTAGTCCCTCCTGTACTCCCTGTTCACCCATGACTGTGTAGCCACGAACAACTCCAACACCATCATTAAGTTTGCAGACGACACAACGGTGGTAGACCTGACCACTGACAACGATGAGACAGCCTATAGGGAGGAGGTCAGAGACCTGGCAATGTGGTGCCAGGACATTAACCTCTCCCTCAATATGAGCAAGACAAAGGAGCTGATCGTGGACTACAGGAAAAGTACCGGTACCCCCCCTGTATAGCCTCGTTATTGTTTTCTTATTGTGGTACTTTTTATTAGACGTATATTTTATTTTGTAGCTAATATTTTCTTACTTACTTAAAAACAACTCTCTTGTAAGTAAGCATTTTACGGTAAGGTCTACACCTGTTGTATTCGGCGCATGTGACAAATAAAATTAGATTTGATAGTCCATGGTTTGTAATTGAGTCCTTTGGTTTATGAGATCCAGGCATTTATTTTGTTTTTTAGTCTATGGTGTATCTGAGGACAGTTAACCACCACCCCCTCAACACTGTTCCTGTGACATCAATTTGATAATGTGATGACAGTGTGTTCTTTCTAGAGACCTAAAATGTTTTTATCTGACATCTCCCATAAGGCCTGGAGCAAATCGGCTTTGATGCATCTGTATAAATGTGTCCCTGGAGAGAAGTGCCATTGTTATGGCTCACCTGTGTCCTCTCACTGCAATGCAGTGCTGGATTGACTGGCACTCTTTAACTCCATCTGTGATTCAAGCTTCAAACATACCCAATGCAAAAACATCATAAAAGTTCTGAAAGTCTTTGAACACGCTGCTTTGCAAGAGCTTAGTTGACGGCAGAGTTGGGATAGGTGCCGCTAAAAGAGCCTGTGCTGGTTTGTCAGATGTGCTCTCGAGCTCTGTCAGAGCTAGCATCCTGGTGTAGTGGCTGTTCGTGTGGTTCAGCTTGAGCCTCAGCCCCATTCTCCGCCTCTGCCTTATCCCCAGCCTTAGTCATGGCCACAGGAGGCTGCTGAGGGGAGGATGGCTCATAATAATGTCTGGAACAGCACGGATGGAAGGGCATCAAACACATGGAAACCATGTGTTTGATGTATTTGATACCTTTCCACTTATTCCGCTCCAGCCATTACCACAAGCTCGTCCTCCCCAATTAAGGTGGCACCAACCTCCTGTGGTCTTAGCCTTAGTCTCCAACCCAGCCTCAGCCCGTCTCAGTGTCAAATGAACAGAAAATGATGGCCAATGTTCTGTGGTCAGAGACGATAGGACGGCCACTCGCTAATTTGAACCGTTATTTGGCACGGTCAGTTTTGTCCTCCAGCCCTCATCCCCAGCCTCAGTGTTGGCAGGAGAACAGGTTCCTCAGGGCGTTGTTGTAGTTCTTGTTGAAGGCTGTGTAGATTAACGGGTTGAAGAAGGAGTTGGAGTAGCCCAGCCACAGGAAGATGCTCTTCCAAATGGGCGGAATGTCGCAGTGGCACAGTGGGATGATGAGCTCTGTGAGGAAGAAGGGGATCCAGCACAGGACGAAGACGCCGATCAGTATGCCCACCATCAGCGCCGCCTTCTTCTCCTTCTGCTCACGCCACGTGTCGCCGTCCATCTGGAAGGTCACCGTGGCGTGGCGCACCGTAAACACCATCTGGGGCTGCCGCGATGCCTCCTTCACCTGTCAATCAAACAATCAGTTAGTCAATCCAATCAGTCAACCAATTGATACTGACATTACTAGAAGAAGTTAAAGAACATACCAATCAATTGGTTTTTAATTGCAGGCTTTCAGTTTTACATTTGTTCATTTTACCATAACTTATTTTGTTCTCAGTCAATCAGTCACTTAGTCAATCAAACAATCAACCAATTGATACTCATCAGTAAAAGAACCAGCCAATCAGTTAGTTAATTGAGCAACCAGTCAGCTTGCTGAACCCTATGGGCAAGTCAATAAACATATCAATCAAAAACAAGCAAAATAGTGTCTGATGAATCAATCAGACACGTTACAAGTCATAAACTACAAGCCCAGCCAGAACTCAAGCAGGTTTAAAAAAACAAATAAAGCAACACCTAACGGCACAACACCTCTCCTTCATGTGACCTACTTGTTGTGTGTATGTACTGACATGTCTGTGTAACTGATATACGCACACACACACTACATGTTCATGTTTTTAAACATATGTAAATTGTAAAGTATTTTGTCTGTAATGTCTTTTTCGTTATATTTCGGACCCCAGTAAGACTAGCTGTCACCATTGGTGTCGGCTAATGGGGATCCTAATAAATCAAATCAAATCAAAAGCCATCAGCCTCACACAGAGAGTGCTGTTAAACAGAATAAATGGAATGAAAACACCATGCAAATACAGAGATGTATAAAGAGCTTAGTCAGAACTAGTTAGCGTAGGTGTGAAAAAGTAGGAGAAATCAATAAGTGTCAGGAGGCCTGGGAGACGAATGGCGAGAGTCATTCCATTTACAGCAGAGGATAGGGGTTAAAAGCATAATGCCTAGGGGGATGTTGCTGATGCCAAATTGAGGGGTAGAGTATATTGAACCCTGAGGTACTGTGGAAAAAGGGTTTGCAGTTTAAAGGGACAATCTAGGATTGTTACATCAATTTGTGTGCTTTAATGACATATATCCATTGATTCTTGAAGAACATAACTCATAAATGCCTCACAAACCTAGTTCAACTGTCTTACCACATCACAACCCAAGATTCATTATGTACTTTTTATCTCATGCATGGCCAGTCCTTGCATCCATAGATCTGTATGGATTTGAAATTGGTTACATTTCTCTAGCCCCATCCCTCAGCTGTTTACCAAAACAAGTGTCCACTTTGTTGTTGTTCGAATCCCAGATTGCCTATTTGACAGTGTTTATGCATGTAATACTTTAAGCACAGATATCTGGGACTGTGATATATGAAAGCCTGACTCCTGTCAATAGATTAAGGTTTTCTTTTGTGCCGAAATGTCAAATGTAATTTTCAGACAAAAAGGTAGCTAACTATCAGTCCCTAAGTGACTTAACTACATTTTTGTGGAATTTAAAGACATGCTCCGGTAATTTGGCGACTAAGAAAATATTTTTGAAACCTCCCACATTGGGCTGGATGTGTCAATGTGTAGTTCATACATGCATAATCTATGAGCAGAATTACCTCAATTAGCCACGGAATCACTCGTTTTGAAAGCGACTGTTTTCTTGAAGCTGTGCCATGACATTTTCCCTACATTTCCCCCCACGTGGGCCAGCCTCCTAGCAATTCGAGTTCTAGCCAATGAGCTTTAGCCCTTTGAATTTGAGTGACAGCAAGCATGAGACCTGCCCAGTGTTATCCAATGAGGTTGCAGTGCGGGCCCAATAATTCAGTGGACACAGAAGAGAGAGAAAGAGAGAGCAATGACTTGGTGCACATATCTGCACATACAGTGCCTTCGGAAAGTATTAATGGAATCCTTGACTTTTTCCAATTTTTTTTACTTTACAGCCTTATTCTAAAATGGATTAAATAAATACAAATCCTCAGCAATCTACACACACAATACCTCATAATGACAAAGCGAAAACAGGTTTTTAGATTTTTTTGCAAATGTGTTAAAAATAAAAAACAGAAATACCATCTTTACATAAGTATTCAGACCCTTTGCTATAAGACTCGAAATTGAGCTCAGGTGCATCCTGTTTCCATTGATCATCCTTGAGATGTTTGTACAACTTGATTGGAGTCCACCTGCGGTAAATTCAATTGATTGGACATGATTTGGAAAGGCACACACCTGTCTATATAAGGTCCCACAGTTGACAGTGCATGTCAGAGCAAAAACCAAACTTTGAGGTTGAAGGAATTGTCTGTAGAGCTCCGAAGCAGGATTGTGTCGAGGCACAGATCTGGGGAAGGGTACCAAAAAAATTCTGCAGCATTGAAGGTCCCCAAGAACACAGTTGCCGCCATCATTCTTAAATGGAAGAAGTTTGGAACCACCAAGACTCTTCCTAGAGCTGGCCACCCTGCCAAACTGAGCAATCGGGGGAGAAGAGCCTTTGTCAGGGAGGTGACCTAGAACATTGACATTTTAGTCATTTAGCAGACGCTCTTATCCAGAGCGATTTACAGTTAGTGAGTGCATACATTTTTCATACTAATGGTCTATCTGACAGAGCTCTAGAATTCCTCTGTGGAGATGGGAGAACCTTCCAGAAGAACAACCATCTTTGCAGCACTCCACCAATCAGGCCTTTATAGTAGAGTGGCCAGACAGAAGCCACTCCTCAATAAAAGGCACATGACAGCCTGCTTGGAGTTTTTCAAAAGGCACCCAAAGACTCTCAGACCATGAGAAACAAGATTCTCTAGTGTGATGAAACCAAGATTGAATTATTTGGCCTGAATGCCAAGCGTCACATCTGGAGGAAACCTGGCACCATCCCTACGGTGAATGATGGTGGTGGCGGTATGATGCTGTGGGGTTTTTCAGCGGCAGGGACTAGGAGACTAGTCAGGATCAAGGGAAAGATGAACGGAGCAAAGTACAGAGAGATCCTTGATGAAAACCTGCTCCAGGGCACTCAGGACCTCAGACTGGGGTGAAGGTTCATCTTCCAACAGGACAACGACCCTAAGCACATGGTTAAGACAATGCAGGAGTGGCTTCGGGACAAGTCTCTGAATGTCCTTGAGTGGCCCAGCCAGAGCCCGGACTTGAACCCGATCGAACATCTCTGGAGAGACCTGAAAATAGCTGTGCAGCGATGCTCCCCATCTAACCTGACAGAGCTTGAGAGGATCTGCAGAGAAGAATGGGGGAAACTCCCCAAACACAGGTGTGCCAAGCTTGTAGCGTCATACCAAAAAAGACTCAAGGCTGTAATTGCTGCCAAAGGTGCTTCAACAAAGTACTGAGTAAAGGGTCAGAATACTTATGTAAATGTGATATTTCAGTTTAGTATTTTTTAAATAATTTTTGCTTTGTCATTATGGGGTATTGTGTGTAGATTGATGAGGAGAAAAAAAACAATTCAATCAAATTTAGAATAAGGCTGTAACGTAACAAAATGTGGAAAAAGTCAAGGGGTCTGAATACTTTCCGATTGCGCTGTATGTGACAGTATGCAATTTTCGGGGACCACTTTTAGCCCGTGAGTGCTACTTTCAGAACTACTGGCTATAAAGCATCCAAAAGTTCCGGAGAATCTCTTTAAGACATGCAAACGAAAGTAATGCACAAGACATAAGCAATAACAATGGTGTTTGATGTTGTTTGATAGGCTCAACTGGATTAAACATAGCTGATTCCGTTTGTATACCAAGTAGCAGTTGTCTAAATATCAATATAATTTCCTATTAGAACACAGTGGTTCTACTCCACTGAGCCATACCAGGGGTTGGGGATTGCGTTTAGATATGGGTTGAAAGTAAGCCCCCCCTGAAGTCCACTCAGAGATACCCTACCGGAAATGGTCATGTTAAAAACGTGTTGGAAATACAATAATTACACAGTAACAAATTTCATTGTCACACAAATGTCATTGTACCACGTAAAAAATGTGTTCAACCTGTCTTTGTATTCCCAAACCCCTGCAAAGCTAGCATTTGTTGTTCCTAAATAAATGTCAAATGTATTGGAAACAGGTTATGAAGTCAAGTCACATGCCATGGAACATGTTAGAATTTCAAACGGAATGTGTTAATCGTGTGTGACATTTCCAGTAGGGCTCCGATCGCGGTCTGCATGCTTCCTTGTGTTGAGATGTTTTCACGCCAAATATTCACGACTCCTATTGTCCATGCTGTTAACTGGGCTGACCTTGAGCCAAACACCCATGTATACAAACGGTCATACCACAGATAAAACAGCCTGACTTTTCTTCATAGAACATTAATTGACTAAACGAATTCAGCTGAAATACCACAGTCCTAGGGGGTGATATTTGACTGTCTAATTCATTTATGTGAAAACTAGAGGGGGTGTCTACTGAGGGTGTGTATGGTGATAAATATTCATGCTAGGTGCCAATTAGTTTCTATTGTTTGACTGTTATTCTAATATAATAATAATATGCGACTTGTTGTTGTGGTATAATAGAATAAAACATACGAAAGCTAAAGGACATTTTCCAATGACCTACCGGTCTATAAGAAGTCTACTTTCAACCGTCTCTAAATCAGTGAAATAGCCGCTTATAGTCTTAATACATTTTAGCTGTTTTGTACCAGCCAATTCTCTCCGCTTAGTATCTTAACAAACCTGACAACCTTAAAGGTGTATGCTGCGGTTTGCCTTTTTAATATAGCCAGAGAGTAGAGGCCAGGGTTTGGGTCATTTCCACAAATTCAATTCTAATTCAATTCCCTCTCCCTATAAATTCCATCAATTCTAAGTCAATCCAAAAATACAATTCCTAATTCAATATTCTGCCACAACAATTCACATAATTCAGTTCGCTCTCTATACCAATTCCCTGAATTTACATTCCTTCACTTCTTTCAACTCAAGCCAAACTGAACCCTACTACCTCAACTCATGGCAGATTCCAAAGACCAACTTTACCTATTAACGAACTAAGAGGGAATATTCCTGGTAAACCTCTAAATGTCTCCTGAATTCTGAAAACTCTCAGGAATTTAGGGATTTAGCTTAAATTGTTAAATATATAAAATAATACAATAAGATGCTTTTCATATTAAAACATACAATCATAAAGATGTAAAACATTATCCAAAAAAACTCATCCAATTAGTGAATATCATTGATAAACTAAAGCTGTTTAATTTGAACAGGATGAAATAATGCTGAAAATGCAAACTACTCGATTCCACTCGGTAGTGACTACTGTATTATTCAGTATTGCATTTTACTGTTGTTTTTTCCTCTAATTGGTTTGGCACATTGTGGGAAACAAAGCTCCATGCTCTAAAAACAATTACAAAAATCACTAATCTTTTTTTTTATGAGATAGGGACACACCTAAAACACATTTGCTTCACATTTTTTATATTAAAAGAAAACCCTTTATGTAACATTTACACATCATGTTGTCAAGTGCTTAAATGCATAGTTCGAAACAAGATTCATGATAGAAATTAGAGGTTCTTGCAGAGCTGTGGGCATGTGGGCAACAATCCCTGCAACAAGCATATGTGTGTTTCCCCAGACCAGGGTTCAGTTCCTGTCTCCACCTTTTATAATATGTGTATGTCTAAATAAAGCAAAAATACTAAAGGTAGAGTGAAAGTCCTTCTCCATAAATGAGAGTTGTATTCATTCAGGAGTTACATTAACACTCAGTGGTGTAAAATAACCTGAGTGTTGGTGTTAATAACCAGAGTTTCATGTGATTGTGTAATTCTTACTCTGTATAGAGTTAAAGGTTGAGTAAGTAAAATATGTGTCCACAAATGTACTGACATTTCTATTAAATCTAAATAGTTTATGATTAGTGAATGCCACAATGTAGTTATTTTGTTAGGTACTTCTCCCTATTAGCTGACATTTTTCAAAGCCATTTTACCTGTCACACTAGCTGTTCAGTTCATACAGATTCACAATTAATGGGAATGTCGCGCAATGCAGACGTTGACTCCCAATGAGGCACATGTTGCTAGGTAACCCCTCCGTGGCTAAAACCTGTGTGAGAAACATGCTAACAAAGGTTTGTGCTATGAAACTAAATAAATACTGCACTCTGACCCACAAAACTTATTTGCTAGATTCATGATAGTGTTGTTAGACAAAGCAAGAAAAGTGAACTTCAAAACGTGATGTCGTTTTATTGGAATTTGCAACTGTTGTTGGTAAGTAATGAATCAGCTAGCTTCTGACATGACTTACTTCATCTTTAAACACACAGGCACTCAAAACCACGGCCATCATTATTATGCAGGTAGATGTTTTAAATTGTTTGTTTCAATATCTGTGTATTTGCATGTACATTGATTGATTGATCTGATGATTTTCTAACTAATACAATCGATTTGTAGTTGGACTTATTGAACCCGTTACTGAGATGGTTGTTCCAGTTTAAATGGTTAAGGTAGTCTCATTTGTTCAATTCACCCTACCTTAGCAGTCATTCTTAATGCAGGTTGTGGGTGATTAAAAGTTTACACGCATAGTAGCCTTGCCGATATCCCGACCAAAAGCCCTAGACCTGACTGATGATCAATCAATGTGATTTTGCTTCACTGAATCTCAGTCTGTATATCTGGTTATTTTAACTCTGGCTTCGTTTGCTAATCTACCAATGATCAGACACATTTGGCACGCTATAATGTAGCATATATCAAGTGTATTGTTTTGCTATTGGCTCATAGGTAACTTGAAAAGCCTGTGGAAGTTGTTAAATATTGCTATTATTTTCTGTGCGTATCAAGATGAAGATAGTCCCAATTTATAACCCTATGCCTGCTCTCTACTAGGTGTAGAAGGGCTTACGCCCAGGTGGTGCAAGAGGTATAATTTTTAGGTCTGACGTAAAGCGCATTTAATATCTGACGTAGAGTTACGACCCACATACGACCAACTGGTGCAACCAGCCCCAGTTGTTGGATATCCTAACTCTGGCTGGATTCCAATAGGAATTACATATCACTTTGCAAACCAGCATAATGTGACTTGTCCAATGTGGCCTACAAACCAAGACCTTCAGACCTGTGTGTTATGGTAAAACTAGGCTGTTGAGGTACAGCCTTATGATATAATATGTGACGTATTGTCATAAAGGGATCGATTTTAAGGATACAATATTCACCCTTTATGACAATACATCACTTAGTGAAGGCTACAGGACTGGTAGGAATTGAATGCAACAACCATGTCTCTGTCACCAGCAAACACAGTTTGTTCACTCTAAAGGCACACTAGTTCACTCTAAAGTTCACTCTAAAGGCACACTAGGATATATGCAAATATTTGCATATATTTGCATATATCCCAGGGTGCCTTTAGATTGGACAGACTTTAGAATTTCCACCCATGATTGTGTTTATTAGTGACAAAGACTAGGTCATTGCATTCACATATTTTCAGCTTTTATCTAGAGTTCCATAAAATGATGTGTTCATAAGTGTGTTCAAAAATCAGAAGGTCCATCTTTGATTATCTGTTATATTCATATCACAGCAATAATAATTATTTGATTTGCATACCACAGCGTTTAATTTGTGGTTGCACTTTGGCTGAGGAGGCAATGAAGGCAATAGCAAACTGAAGCCAGACTAATTCGTGATAAAATAAGACAAAAATGAAGAAACCAAGAACCACAAAAATCCAATGGAAAGAGACAGAGAGAATTGTTGTGGCTGCATGTATGACAACCTAGGGGAACGAGCTCCGCCCCGTGGAAATGTGCAATTCAATATCATAAATAAATAGCTGTCGTTGCTGTGACTATCCCAAAAAATATTGTCATTGTGGTTTCTATTCTGATCTGCTGTATCAATGTCTTTGCTACAATGTTTCAGCGCTGTTTTCAGATCCATGGACAGCGCCCCTATACAATGTCTCGATCTGACATTCAATTTTCCTATGCATAGACCAGACGTGCGCTGTTTTCAGAACCATGGACAGCCTCCCTAGAAACCAAGGTTCTGGAACTATCAACCAGCACTTGGGTAGCTTTGCTTTACATGGCAGTCAATATGAATAGAACTAACTACCAGAGAACGCCTAAAATGTCACGACAACCAGTGTTAGTGAACGTAGCATCATGTTTTGTTGAAAAATTGATGGTTTGGGAAATAATCTTGATTTTAATGCTGGTACCAGTTGTATAAAAGCGATAATACATTTGAGTCCATGTGTTATGACATTTTTATCATACCCTCTCATGTATTATTGCTTATTTGCTATTCAGCCAAATGGCAGATTTACAACATTTGGAATAACTCATCACCCACCTTTTGCATTCAGACTGATTATAGAAGATAGGGAACATGAAATTGATAGGACAACCTAAACCATATGAACTGGCTCCACCATCTCAATAACAGGTGCAATAAATCCAACCACTAACAGATCAGGGTATATATATATATATATATATATATATATATATATATATATATATATATATATATATATATATATACTATATGTTATTTATCTTTGTGCTGCATTATATAAATAACAATCAATGTGCATCCAAATGTGCAAACAAAGAATTACAAAAAATGACTTCCAAAACAGCATGCTGGGAAGTGTTAATCAGCCTCCTGACACCATTTCAAATGTATTTTTCCAAAGCTAAAACGCAAGCAATACAGAATAATGTAATAAACAATCAGAAGGTCCATCTGGAAATGGAATTAAGCCCCGATATACACTGAGTGTACCAAACATTACGAACACCTGCTCTTTCCATGACATAGACTGACCAGGTTAATCCAGGTGAAAGCTATGATCCCTTATTGAGACAATTGAGACATGGATTGTGTTTGTGTGCCATTCAGGGGGTGAATGAGCAAGACACAAGATTTAAGTGCCTTTGAACGGGGTATGGTAGTAGGTGCCAGGTGCACCGGTTTGAGTGTGTCAAGAAATGCAACTCTGCTGGGTTTTTCACGCTCAACAGTTTCCTGTGTGTATCAGGAATGGTCCACCACCCAAAGGACATTCAGCCAACTTACATTTACATTACATTTACGTCATTTAGCAGACGCTCTTATCCAGAGCGACTTACAAATAGGTGCATTCACCCTATAGCCAGTGGGATAACCACTTTACAATATTTTTTAAAAAATTTTTAATTTTTTTGGGGGTAGGGGGTAGAAGGATTACTTTATCCTATCCCAGGTATTCCTTAAAGAGGTGGGGTTTCAAATGTCTCCGGAAGGTGGTGAGTGACTCCGCTGTCCTGGCGTCGTGAGGGAGCTTGACACAACTGTGGGAAGCATTGGAGTCTACATGGGCCAGCATCCCTGTGGAACACCTTCGACACCTTGTAGAGTCCATGCCCCGACAAATTGAGGCTGTTCTGAGGACAAAAGGGGGTGCAACTCAGTATTAGGAAGGTGTATATAAACAAGGCATCCTTAAGGGATAGTCCACCCAAATGTCATAGTTCATAGACTGCTTAAGGGTAAGGAAACCAATCTGTAATTTGGGTGAACTATCTCTTTAATTGGACCAAAATAAACTAATTGGAAATATACTGCACGTCCTCATTAGAAAACATTTAAAATATAATGCATAAACAGTACTGTATATAGTTATATTTCTTTGATCAAACATTGTAATATGTGTTCACAATTACTATGTTGAAATGATTTAAAACAACGTTTGCATTTAATTTCAATGCTAAATACATAAACTCCAGTAACTGGAATTTGCACAATTATAATACAATTCAAGTTGTACTATTCTAAATTCCAATTCGAATCCAATGATGATTCTTGTTCAATTCCAGATCAATTCCAATTCACTTCCAATTCAGACAGTCTAAATTCCAATAAAATTCCAATTCCATTCCAATGATGATTCTTGTTCAATTCCAGATCAATTCCAATTCAGACAGTCTAAATTCCAATTAATTTCCAATTAAGTTGTTTTTAAAGATTGCTGCAATTACAATTCAAGTACATTCTCCACTTCATGCTTGAATTCCAGAATTTAAAATTCAAATCAAATTTGGAATTGACCCCAACCCTGGTGGAGGCAGCACGGAGGCAGCTCCATTTGAACAAGTTTGGGCATGTTGAGTGGGTCTGCATCCCAAATGGAAGCCTCTTCCCTATTTAGGTTACTAATTTTGACCAGAGGTTATAGGGCCCTGGTCAAAAGTAGTGCACTTTATAGGGATAGGGTGCCATTTGGGACGCAGCCTGGGTCTCTGGTCTATGCCCAGGGGCCTTGCTGATTAGAGAGAGCCGCTGTGGTGGGGAAGGTACAGTGGCCTCTAGTCTTGTTAAACATGCTGGGTATTTATAGGCCACTGTGCCTACAGTATTGCCATTAATACCAGCCGCCTCCTTCACTTGTCACTGTCTTCTTGTTTCTTCCATGGATTAAATGCCATGGGTGAAATGTCTCTCTGTGTGGGGAACACATTGTCTCCCACCCTCAGTGTGTGTGTGTATTTGTGTGTGTGTGTGTGTGTGTGTGTGTGTGTGAGATATATATATATATATATATATATATATATATATATGAGAGAGAGAGAGAGAGAGAGAGAGAGAGAGAGAGAGAGAGAGAGAGAGAGAGAGAGAGAGAGAGAGAGAGAGTTTGTGAAAAAAAACCCAAAGCTCCTTGAAAAAAGATATAATCCTTGACATTGAGGATTGTTCTTGCATGTTCATGGGGATTTGTGTAGTTGTGTGCGCATGTGCACATGTGTGGGAGCCTATGTGCAAACATGCATGTGTATATGCCTTCATGTAAATTGGTCTGTTGAGTATGAGATACAGTACACACTGACAAGCGTTAGAGAACAATGCACTTCCCACAGCCCTGCAGCACCATCACAACACCATCAGAACACAGCTCAGAATGTATTGTGAAGATGACATGATTTTCCACTAATTGCCCAGCAACCGATATGAGAGCTATATCCTCATCAGTCGATAACAATGTGATATGCACCTCAGGAGCAAATATGGGAAAGCTATAATGATACTGATATCATTGAGGTATATTCAGATAATGATTCAGATCGTGATTGAATGTGCAACCATTATCTGAACATTGATCAGGGTTGATTAAGTCCGGCAAAATTGCCAGAGGAGCTTTACGAGTGTGTCAATGTAAAAATAAGGTAATGAAATGATCTGATTATTAACGCCATGCTAGCCTACTAGTAGTTCATCATGTGGATCCCACATGAAACAACCAACCATCCAGCAGGCAAAACTAGTTGAAAAATACATCATTACAATCAGAAACTGGTTGGAATAACGCCAATCCAATCAGTTTTACCTGCCTGGCATGAGGTAAAACTAGGGCAACAAAAGTACCTCAATCACCTCAGCCATAGGTGTGATGGTGTTGGTCTTGCGCGAGCCGATGCGGAACTTGGCCGCCTTGTAGATCTTCCAGTAGACAAAGAGCACCACGCACAGCGGCAGGTAGAACGCTCCGAAGGTGGAGAAGATGGTGTAGGAGGGTTCCTGGCTCACCTGGCACTCCATGCCCTCCTCCGAGTAGGTCTCCCCCCAGCCAAACAGTGGCGACAGGGAGATGATGGAGGACAGCAGCCAGGTGAGTACGATCATCACATTGGAGATCCTCTTGCGAGTCTTGAGCGTGTACTCCAAATGTCTGGTGATGGACCAGTAGCGGTCCAGAGCGATGGCGGTCACGTTCCAGATGCTGGCCGTGCAGCAGAGCACGTCGAAGGAGATCCACACTTGGCAGAGCACGCGGCCCAGCTTCCACAGCCGCCCGTTGAGCTCGTGTACCAGGCTCAGCGGCATGACCAGGGCAGCCACCATCACGTCTGAGATGGCCATGGAGGCCACCAGGTTGTGGGGCACGCGGTGGAAGGTCCGCACCCTCAGGATTGTGAGGAGAACCAGGAGGTTCCAAACAAAGGTGGCCACCACCAGCATGGCTAGCAGGGTGAGGGTTAGCACGCTGAACACCGAGAACGGACGGTAGAAGTTCCCTGCTCCATACCCCAGGTTATTGCTATTGGCCCCGGCGCCGCTTATGTTGGCGGTCACTAGGCTCACATTGGGCTCGGTCATGTTCAGCAGTGTTCAGCAGCAGTCACACAGCCCAGCTGGCTGAATGTGGTCAGACAGGTCTGTCACAGGGAAGGCTTCTGATATCCTGCAGTGTAGAGAGATAGAAGAAAAGCTTATTAGGGGCTCATCATTACAGATTGCGTGATAGAAATGTAAAGGTAATCCCGATTGAGCCGACATATGAAGCGTACTGTATTCTGGTGTGTCATAAAAGACGCTGTTTGGTAATTTGCTCACAACACTAGAAAGCTGGTCGAGTCTCATTTCAACTGTCAAGTAATATGCCTACAACTTTCATAGTTGATTGTGATGTCCAGTTAATAAGCCGCTGAGGTCCTCCACTACATCTGTGATTCTGACTAAGAACATAAATATTCAGTTCCAACGCCCAACTGCCAACATTCATTCTCACAGAAAGTGCATCACATATGAAAAGATCTACATGGAATACAGAATTTAGTGTTTGTAACTTTTGTAGCTTTAACAAGGCTTACACAAGAGTATGAGTTCCTCAACTGCTTATGCATAAATCCATGTAATATAGCCTACACCTTCACAATAAATCCATTATTTATTTTAGACAGGTCTAAAGAAGCATGATATGAAGAAAATGTAGTCTATTTCAGAAGAACAACATAGCATACTCTGAGTTGTCCTTATGTTAGGTCCTGATGTGGCTATGCCAAATGGCTGTGGGCTACACTAGTTCATTTAGCAGGCAAGATTTGCTTAGAATTCCGTGGCATTATTTTATAGTATGAATAATACAATTGAAAAAAGCTGAATAAAATAGAAAGGATATTTTCTCCAAACGATTTGAGGGAGTGTGCACATACGGCTATTCTGTGTTGAGCGGTTAACAAATAATTAGGTATTCCTATATGCTTAATTTAGAGTTATTAATGTAACTTTAGTTGTTCTACAAACGTTGGGCTATAGGGTTTGATTTTTAATACAATGTAAGGCTGCATGATGCAACTCTAATGATGATTTGGAAAAAGCCGCTTGAAAGGCATGAGCTCTGCTTTGTTTTTTTGCGCAGGCTGTACACACTACATCAGTCACTCATTCACAATTTGACAAACACTTGATAATGCCTAGAATTTCACAGTGGCATCCCCTTTGTGTGGCCGTTATGCACCCTAAAAAAATCCATGCCTTTTGCGGCCAGTGGTCGTTGTGCCCTTCTCCCTGAGTGCTGAGAGCTCCGAATCACCTCTCACTCACATGGCTCTCCATCACGTGATCGGGTCTTTCTCACAGGCTACAAGTGAAGACAGACACATCGGGGACGCAACTGTGCATGTCCTTATCCAATTCCGAGGTGCATATTGAAGATATTGGAAGAACTGTCCACATTTACTTTTCGTCAGCCAACAAGATGAGTAGGCTTAACGAACAGCAAAAGCACTAGCCTATGTCAATCTACTATCCCCCATAGTACAAAAATCGACCTATTCTATTCTGTGCGAGAAATAAATATTCCAAACATAGTCTGGGACAGTTGTGGGATGCGATAGATCCCAAATGAATACAACCACTAGCATCAAAAACCCTTTTTTACGCAATGTGGCTGATGCAACAGATCAGAATGTTTAGCTTTAAATGTTGATAAACTATTAGGCTATTTCTT
Source organism: Coregonus clupeaformis (assembly GCF_020615455.1). Taxonomy (NCBI): domain Eukaryota; kingdom Metazoa; phylum Chordata; class Actinopteri; order Salmoniformes; family Salmonidae; genus Coregonus; species Coregonus clupeaformis. Next base: position 30,151,587 of record NC_059225.1, read on the forward strand.
CAAATTATAAGTGCAGCAATGCGCACATGGTAGTAGGCTATAAGCGCAAATGTTCCATTAGCGGAAAACACCATTAACCAAAGTGACCTCAAATGCAATTATGCATGTAATGCTTTTATTATAAAGGTGCATTTTTATGGGCATTATTCACAAGTGATAATATCTAATTCACAAGTGATAGGCTAATATTTTCACCCATCAAACTATTCCTGATTTAATCTTGTCTTTACATATACTAAATAATACATGTGTGAAATTTGTTTTGATTTAGAATGGACCATTATCATGCACCTGTATCGAAACAGGGGTAGTGGGAAAAAAAATCCATGTCATCTATGCACTTAAATTTCTAATAGAATATGTTTTTTAAGCTATTTGCTTAATATTGGGAAAGTTGAAAAATAAATATAGTAGGCCAAGCTTATAGAAAGCTGATGGGATCCTCCTCTTTTTAGTAGAGGCCATCACGCAATTGCATAGCCTATAGAAATGTTGCGCAACATGAGCTCATGGGCTCTCATTAAGTGTTCGATTAGATTTAGATGATATTTGCGTTAATGTCAGAGTGATTAGAGGGACAATAGAGTGCTGAGTACCAGGCAGTTAGCAAGTTTGGTAGGCTACTAATAACCAGCATTAGCATCAGAGCTTGGAGAAGCCTAATTACCGTGACTAAACGGTCACGTGGAATTTGACTGCCTTCATGACTCGTGACCGCCGGTGTGGCAGTAATATGGTCACCGCAACAGCCCTAACCATGCACAGTATTGATCATTTTGAATAACCTTCTATTACAAATAAATTATACAACTTTTATTTGCATACAAATTTACACATTTATTTGCATACAACATTTACAAAATAGTAAAAACCAGATTTTTTACCAGATTTTCAAAACCTTTACATTTAATTTAGTGAAATATGATCTCTATTGTTCTCTGTAAAATGTTAAATGTTGATTGTATGAATCTGAAACTTATTGATTGAATTACTTATGCATCTTATTAAATATGTTAAATGTTTCAATTGTAACTTTTCCTATCTTTATTTTGACAAAACAACAGACTTTCCAGTAGTGACATCATTGTTTCCATTGTGACCTGGCGTCTACATTCTGAACCTAACTGCTTACTTAATTGATACCATATCAAATAGGGCACATTTGATTGGGAAGGAAAATATATGGCCAATTGTTAGCATTGAATCAATTAAACAGAAGACTGCGTGTCTCACTTTAAATGGATTGTGTAACTAATTGAAGTGACTTATAGATGATTTGATCATGATTAGCTAATGATTAGCATGATTTGGACATGAAGCAACAAAATGCAGGTTCTATCTAATGCTAATGCTAATTATTAACACGATAAGCCAATGATTAGCATAATTTGGACATGAAGCATGAAAATGCTAATGATGATCTAATGCTAATGATTATCATATCAGATGTTTTTTTTCTATAGATGTAAAGAAATATAGTGGATAATAAATCAAGTATCAATCATAAAGATAGATAGGGGACATTAGATGGATATAAACCATTTGAGTATGAACATTGCCTTTGAGGGCTTCCACCATTTTAAATGATGAGTCTTCTATCTATCTCTAAGGTGTCAATTGTTTTGATTGTGACTGTTTCAGTTTGGACAAGTTTGACTTATTTTGGACTTTAATGAATCCCCATAGCTAGCATATGACTGGCTCGCTTTCATTTGGAAAGATGTACATCCCAGCAAACGTATAGTTTAGTTCCAAAACTATATTTTATATATTTCTTGAAATATAAGATGTTCGGAAGTGACATCAAAAGGTGGGACAGCATTTTTCAGAGAAAAATAAATAAATCCACTAATTAGATCAGTATCTTTCAATGTGAAAATAGAACAACTCAAGATGTGAAAATGCCAGAGAAGCCGGTGTTTGAAGGATGTATTGCCAATATATCATCCAACACCGGCTTCGAGGGCATTATCACTTTTATACAACGGGTTACCAACATATTCAAATAATGATTGACATATTTTCATTCAAAACTTTATTTTGATGGATTTATTCATTCTATTTCATCTTTCCACAAGATATAGTCCTGACACAAATCTAGGGTTGCTTCCAGTCGTTCAGTCTTTTTGTTCTGTATCTATGGACGTGACCCAGTCGTTCATTCTAAATGTTGCATTTCCATATTGGGTGGAGGGCTGGATCTACCAATGGAGATCCAGCCCTCCACCCACCATGCCTGTCTTCACCATTGAACACAAATCACTGGCAATAGTCCCGTCCTTCAAATACCTGGGCAGCATCCTCTAGGAGGACTGCAGCATCGACCTCGAAATTCAAATAGGATCAAGCAAGCATCAGCTGCCATCAGGAAACTCAGACGCAGGGTCTTCCAAAACAGGGATCTCCAACTCCACACCAAAGTTGCCGTCTATCAAGCCGTCTGCATCACCACACTTCTTTACAGCTGTGAAGCCTGAGTCACTTCCAGTCAGCACAACAAGCAGCTCGAGCGATTCCACATAAGATGCCTACAACACATCCTGGGAATCACCTGGTGTGACCGTGTGCCCCATACAGAAATACTTGCTAAGACCAACTGAGTATGGAGGCCATGGTCAACCAACACCAACTGCGCTGGCTTGGGCATGTCATTAGGATGTCTCTGGAACGCTTGCCGTGGAAGATCCTGTGTGGCCAGCTACATCTTGCCCGGCGGTCTGCAGGGGGGCAGATGAAGTGCTACAAGGACCAGCTGAAAACGTTGCTGAAGAAGTGCAACGTCAAACCCACAGACCTGGAGGACGCTGCTGCAGACCGTTCCACCTGGCGGCAGCTCTGCCAGAGCGGTGTACAGAGGAGGAGGACAGGAGCACAAAGAAACAGCAAAAACAGCTCAGGAGACATACAACCATGCTGCCCCCTCCAACACAGACTGGGACATACCACCATGCTGCCCCCACCAACACAGACTGCATATGCCCCACCTGCAATAAAGTTTGTGGATTTCGGATTGGACTCTACAGTCACCAAAGAATTCACCGTTAACTCAGAAGTGGAAGTCATCATCAGATACGATGGACTAACGTAACGTATTGTTTATAAAAGTGCTTCCAGTATAAATGTCAAAAGAAACTTTTCTATATCCCCATTTCACACACTCACAAACTGAAAACATAATGTGTGTACAATTAATTGTTTAGAGATACAGTATGTCTCAAATATCACTTCCGTTAAGGATGCCGCTAATGTCAGAAGTGACTTTTCGTAGCAGGTTAGGAGAAGGTACACAGCAGGTGAGGAGAATTATGTTAAGGTTAGGAAAAGGGTTAGCTAAAATGCTAAAATTCTCTTTGACTCGAATATGCAAGTTTTGACATCACAAAATGCGTATAAGCCACAATGAGAAACGTTGATTTACTGGCATGTGATTGAACACTAAATTGTAGCTGGTGCCATTAGATAACATGGTGGCACTGATTATAAAATGCTTGCTTATGTTCGCAAGTATTGCCCCACTGTCTTTTAGGGGTGATGGTGAAGTACACTACCAGAGTGAAGTAGTATGAAGTGGAATTGCATGGTATAAACATGTACTGGTGCCTTACCGAATAAAGTGGCTGTGGCAAAGCACTCTGTATACTACAGTGCTACAGGACTTATTATAGAATTATGTAGTAAACTTGACAATACTATACTACACACTGTAGTATCCCTTGATCATGTTTAATCCTTACTATAGAATGTTGTAGTATACTGTAGAATACTATAGTAAATACTACAGTATACTACAGACTGCAAAAACACTAAAGTAAATACTACAGTATACACTACAGTATTTTATTTGCATATACCCTGCCCATTCCCGTCCCCCATATCCCAATTTGTGTCACCCATAAGACAGAAACCTACATGCCAAGAATAGACCATATACAGTGGGGAAAAAAAAGTATTTAGTCAGCCACCAATTGTGCAAGTTCTCCCACTCTAAAAAGATGAGAGAGGCCTGTAATTTCCATCATAGGTTCACGTCAACTATGACAGACAAAATGAGGATTTTTTCTCCAGAAAATCACATTGTTGGATTTTTAATGAATTTATTTGCAAATTATGGTGGAAAGTAAGTATTTGGTCAATAACAAAAGTTTCTCAATACTTTGTTATATACCCTTTGTTTGCAATGACACAGGTCAAACGTTTTCTGTAAGTCTTCACAAGGTTTTCACACACTGTTGCTGGTATTTTGGCCCATTCCTCCATGCAGATCTCCTCTAGAGCAGTGATGTTTTGGGGCTGTCGCTGGGCAACATGGACTTTCAACTCCCTCCAAAGATTTTCTATGGGGTTGAGATCTGGAGACTGGCTAGGCCACTCCAGGACCTTGAAATGCTTCTTACGAAGCCACTCCTTCGTTGCCCGGGCGGTGTGTTTGGGATCATTGTCATGCTGAAAGACCCAGCCACGTTTCATCGTCAATGCCCTTGCTGATGGAAGGAGGTTTTCACTCAAAATCTCACGATACATGGCCCCATTCATTCTTTCCTTTACACGGATCAGTCTTCCTGGTCCCTTTGCAGAAAAACAGCCCCAAAGCATGATGTTTCCACCCCCATGCTTCACAGTAGGTATGGTGTTCTTTGGACGCAACTCAGCATTCTTTGTCCTCCAAACACGACGAGTTGAGTTTTTACCAAAAAGTTCTATTTTGGTTTCATCTGACCATATGACATTCTCCCAATCCTCTTCTGGATCATCCAAATGCACTCTAGCAAACTTCAGACGGGCCTGGACATGTACTGGCTTAAGCAGGGGGACACGTCTGGCACTGCAGGATTTGAGTCCCTGGCGGCGTAGTGTGTTACTGATGGTAGGCTTTGTTACTTTGGTCCCAGCTCTCTGCAGGTCATTCACTAGGTCCCCCATGTGGTTCTGTGATTTTTGCTCACCATTCTTGTGATCATTTTGACCCCACGGGGTGAGATCTTGCGTGGAGTCCCAGATCGAGGGAGATTATCAGTGGTCTTGTATGTCTTCCATTTCCTAATAATTGCTCCCACAGTTGATTTCTTCAAACCAAGCAGATTCAGTCTTCCCAGCCTGGTGCAGGTCTACAATTTTGTTTCTGGTGTCCTTTGACAGCTCTTTGGTCTTGGCCATTGTGGAGTTTGGAGTGTGACTGTTTGAGGTTGTGGACAGGTGTCTTTTATACTGATAACAAGTTCAAACAGGTGCCATTAATACAGGTAACGAGTGGAGGACAGAGGAGCCTCTTAAAGAAGAAGTTACAGGTCTGTGAGAGCCAGAAATCTTGCTTGTTTGTAGGTGACCAAATACATATTTTCCACCATAATTTGCAAATAAATTCATTAAAAATCCTACAATGTGATTTTCTGGATTATTTTTTCTCAATTTGTCTGTCATAGTTGACGTGTACCTATGATGAAAATTACAGGCCTCTCTCATCTTTTTAAGTGGGAGAACTTGCACAATTGTTGGCTGACTAAATACTTTTTTTCCCCACTGTATTGCTTTCCCTACAGATCATAAATGTACAAAGAGGGTAACAAATACAAAGAGGTGATGGTGGCTGTGTTCTTCGACATTTAAACAGTGTTTATTTAGATATGGCGCTATGGGCTCATCTATAGTTTATCAATTATGAACCTGAACCCCACTCAGATGGTCAAATTTTTTTAAATCAGTGGGTGATAGCGGTGAGGGTGGGAGTGTCACATCATTCAGGTTCTTTCCATAGGCGGGAGTATCCCAAGGCTCCGCCCTCAGTCCTCTACATTTTACATTTACATTTACATCATTTAGCAGACGCTCTTATCCAGAGCGACTTACAGACTCTACTGTTTTTAATGTACATCTGTGATATTTATTACCCAAGAGAGGGACAAGTGGCCCAGTTCGCAGATTATCTCTGTTATTGGGCCTCCAAAAACTTTGCCCATGCTGGAAAAAAGCTACAGAGGAGCATAACAGAGATGAGAATCGGGTCAATCGAACCAAGCAAGTGCACCTTAAATTGTAAGAACAGGCATTTTATTGGAGTGCCCACATGGAGTGCCTGGAGAGGGAGGAAAGGAAGCGACTGAACGACCTGAGGGTACTCTGCAGAAGAAAACCACTTTAAACCACTTTTAAAACCATTTTAGAGTGGATAGCTGATGCATTTTATTGTGATTTTATCCACTCTTACTCCTGCGGATAGGTACTGCAATAGAAGCTGACATTTTAACAACCTAAACTGCAGTTTTATTGCACTTTAAATCCATTAAAGTTTGTTTTAATAAAATCAAGTACATTTTTGTTTATATATAATACAAAAATAAAGGAGAATTCCACCAATTTCTTTATGTGGGTAATTGACCAATCACATTGCGGATCCGAAGTCATCTTGCATCTATGCCGCGGCCCCACACCCTGGCCCTCACACTCTGAAAAGGGAAGTGACAACTGACAGCCTGGAGAGAGCCTCAGCCAGCCAGCAGGAGGAATACGAATCAAGGTAAATGTACTCTTTATCTGAATGAGGTGACCACAGGAGATTGCTGGCACCTTAATTGGAGAGGACGTATCAAATGGTATCAAATACAAATGCCATTCCATTCGCTCCGTTCGAGCCATTGTTATGAGCCATACTCCCCTCTGCAGCCTCCACTGGAGGTGAGCTATTTGAGGCTAATGCGGCATGGACAAGTGTAATCTTTAAAAAAAAAAATGTTTTATTTCTTTAAGCTGAAATGTCTTGCGTCATTAAGTACTCAACCCCTTTGTTATGGCAAGCCTAAATACGTTTAGGAGTAGAAATGTGCTTAACAAATCGCATAATAAGTTGCATGGACTCACTCTGTGTTCAATAATAGTGGTTAGCATGATTTTGTAATTGCTTCCCCTTCTCTGTACCCCACACATACAATTATCTGTAAGGTCCCTCAGTCGAGTAATGAATTTCAAGCACAGATTCAAGCACAAAGACCAGGGAGGTTTTTCAATGCCTCGCGAAGAAGGGCACCGATTGGTAGATAAAAAAGCAGACGCTGAATATCCCTTTGAGCATGGTGAAGTTATTAATTAGGCTTTGGATGGTGTATCAGTACACCCAGTCACTACAAAGATACAGGGGTCCTTCCTAACTCAGTTGCCGGAGAGGAAGGACACCGCTCAGGGATTTCACCATGAGGCCAATGGTAATTTTAAAACAGTTACAGAGTTTAATGGTTGTGATATGAGAAAACTGAGGATGGATCAACAACATTGTTGTTACTCCACAATACTAACCTAAATGACAGAGTGAAAAGGAGGAAGTTTTGAATGAGAATACAAATATTCCAAAACATGCATCCTGTTTGCAACAAGGCACTAATACTGCAAAAAATGTGGCAAAGAAATGAAAGTGTTATCCTGAATAAAAAGCATTATGTTTGGGGCAAAACCAACACATCACTGAGTACCACTCTTCATATTTTCAAGCATAGTGGTGGCTGTATCATGTTATGGGTATGCTTGTCATCGGCAAGGACTAGGGAGTTTCTTTAGGATAAAAAATAAACGGAATACAGCTATAAGCACAGGAAAAATCCTAGAGGAAAACCTGGTCCAGTCTGCTTTCCAACAGACACTGGCAGACGAATTCACCTTTCAGCGAGACAATAACCTAAAACACATGCCAAATCTACACTTACGAAGTTGCTTACCAAGATGACATTGAATTTTCCTGAGTGGCCTAGTTACAGTTTTGACTTAAATCGGCTTGAAAATCTATGGCAAGACTTGAAAATGTCTGTCTAGCAATGATCAACAACCAACTTGACAGAGCTTGAAGAATTTTTATAATAATAATAATAATATTATACAATCCAGGTGTGCAAAGCTCTTAGAGACTTACCCAAAAAGACACTTCAACAAAGTATTGACTCAGGGGTGTGAATACTTATGTAAATTAGATATTTCTGTATTTCATTTTCAGTAAATGTGCAAAAATTAAAAAATTTATTCACTTTGTAATTATGGGGTATTGTGTGTAGATGTGGAGTAAGTCAAGGGGTACTTTCTGAAGGCACTGTAGTCTCTCACAATGTTCCTAACCCTGGCAGTCATTCTGAATGCAGGTTGTAGGTGAATATAAATTCCAACTGCTGGATATCCTAATGCTGGCTGGATTCCAATTGGCATTACACTTCACTTTGCAAGCCAACATATTGTGACTTGCAGGTAGAGTTGCAAAATTCTGGTAACTTTCCCAAACTTCCCAGGATTTCCAGAAATCCCAGTTGGAAACTTCCTGGAAAATGGACAGAATAAGCAGGACATTTTGGGAAAGTTACTGGAATTTTGCAACCCTACTTGCAGGCCTGATGTGGTCTGCAAACAATGAGGTTCAGGCCACTGTTTCAGACTAAGATTAAGTCTCAAAATGAGGCCTTATGCAATATGTACTACATTGTCAGAGTTTAATGATAACATTCGCCTAAGAGCTCACTTGGTGATTGCTACAGGACTGAAAAAGAACGAATTCAACAACCTTGTCTCTGTCACTAACAAATACAGTCATTGGTGGCAACTCTACAATTCACTCAAAAAGGCACACTGGGAAATTATATTGAAGGCGTGGCTTAGTGGGGGCATGGCTTTCAATTGGTTGTTTTTGGTCACGTGTAAGTATTGTGCTAGTTTAACTGGCCTATAGTAGAGGTACATTATATTAGAGGGGTCATGTTTAAGTTGTTATTCGGCACTGTTAACACTTTGTTCAACACCTTTATGAGCAATAAAATACACGTTCTTCCTACTTCCACACGCTACAACCTGCACTGCAGCTGCAATGACTGAGAATAGCAAAGTGTTCCGATGACGTTACTTTAAATCCGGGGCTCCGAGGCATGAGTCAAAATCACTAAGCAGTTTATTTCGAAACAGTGTGTCAATGCCTGTATCACTATCAGAAGCACGTGATCAATGACGTCCGAAGTTTCGTTTCGTCGAACAACCACCTGATTGGTTTGGTATTGGTTTCGGTAGAAGACAAAAAGGCTACAATGTGCGAGATGTCATCTAGCTGAACTAAAATATAAAGACAACATGCAACAATTTCAAAGATTTTACTGACTTACAGTTCATATAAGGAAATCAGTCAATTGAAATAGATTCATTAGGCACTAATCTATGGATTTCACATAACCGTGAATACAGATTTGCATCTGTTGGTCAAGGATACCTTAAAAAAGGTAGGGGCGTGGATCAGAAAACCAGTCAGTATCTGGTGTGACCACCATTTGTCTCATGCAGCATGACACACCTCCTGCGCATAGAGTTGATGAGGCTGTTGATTGTGGCCTATGGAATGTTGTCCCACTCCTCTTCAATGGCTGTGCGAAGTTGCTGGATATTGGCTGTTGTACACGTCGATCCAGAGCATCCCAAAAATGCTCAATGGGTAACATGTCTGGTTAGTATGTAGGCCATGGAAGAACTGGGACATGTTCATCTTCCAGGAATTGTGTACAGATCCTTGCGACATGGGGCCGTGCATTATCATGCTGAAACATGAGTTGATGGCGGCGGATGACTGGCACAACAATGTGCCTCAGGATCTCGTCACGGTATCTATGTGCATTAAAATTGCCATTGATAAAATGCAATTGTGTTCATTGTCCAATTTGTAAGTCGCTCTGGATAAGAGCGTCTGCTAAATGACTTAAATGTAAAACGTAATTGTCTGTAGCTTATGCCTGCCCATACCATAACCCCACCGCCACCATGGGGCACTCTGTTCACAATGTTGTTCACAACATCAGCAAACACATTGTCTGCCATCTGCCCGGTAGAGTTGAAACCTGGATTAATCCGTGAAGTGGGTGGCAGGTAGCTTAGTGGTTAAGAGCGTTGTGGCAGTAACCGAAAGGTCGCTGGTTCTAATCCCTGAGCCGACTAGGTGAAAAATCTGTCGATGTGCCCTTGAGCAAGGCACTTAACCCTAATTGCTCCTGTAAGTCGCTCTGGATAAGAGCGTCTGCTAAGTGACTAAATATTTTATTAAGGTCAGGTCAAGACCTTGGTGAGGATGAGCTTCCCTGAGACAGTTTGTGCAGAAGTTTCATCAGGTGGCTGGTCTCAGACGATCCCGCAGGTGAAGAAGCCAAATGTGGAGGGCCTGGGCTGGCATGTTACAAGTGGTCTGCGGTTCTGAGGCCGGTTGGACGTACTGCCAAATTCTCTAAAACGACATTGGAGGCGGCTTATGGTAGAGAAATGAACATTTAATTATCTGGCAACAGCTCTGGTGGACATTCCTGCACTCAGCATGCCAATTGCACACTCCCTCAAAACTTGAGACATGTGGCATTGTGTTGTGTGACCAAACTGCACATTTTAGAGTGGCCTTTTATTGTCCCCAGCAAGGTGCACCTGTGTAATGATTAATGTTCCCTCACATTTTTTTGCCGCACTGAGCAAATTTCAGGTCTGCTGAGCGCAAACTTGAACGTTGTGTAAATTCTGTGCAACTTCTGTGAACGTCGCATGTATACTGTAAACACTGAGGCTGTACCCGCTTTAAGTTACAGTTTCAGACAGTTGTCAAGTAGGCTACTTTGGCTATTTGATCATAATGTAGGCCTACCAGAGTGGCCTACCATCAAAAACAATGGAGAAAATGGATTCCATAACATTTTACCATGGTAATAGCTGTTCTATCATTCAGCCTACAGTAGAAGCCAATGTGTGGTGTTCAATGTATGTTGCATTGAAAGTGGCTAATATTGCGTTGATGTGATCACAATTCCCACACTAAATGGAAATATTGATAGTGGTAATTAACTAAGGGAGAAAACTCTAGAAAGTTGAGTGAAGTTCAATCTCGTGCTTCTCTGCGCAGGCTGATATTTATTCTGCGTGGTAGTCCCGGGGGAACATTGGTAATGATCACGCTGTTAATCAGCTTCTTGATATGCCACACCTGTTAGGTGGATGGATTATCTTCAGAAATGAGAAATTCTCACTAACAGGGATGTAAACAAATTTGTGCCCAAATTTGAGAGAAATACACTTTTTGTGCGTATGGAAAAATGTGGGATCTTTTATTTCATCTCATGAATCATGGAACCAACACTTTACATGTTGCGTTTATATTTTTGTGGAGTATATTTTCGACACAATTGGCTGGAAAGCCTCAATGCTTCAGGAAGCTTCGTTTCACCATCACTACCGATAAGCTTGCGTTGTTATTATTAGCGGCTTGTGTCTTTTTTAATATAGAGGAATATTTCACTTTCTCTGGTCATAGGAGTAACATGAATTGGTGCATGAGGCAGTGCGACTTGAGTTTCGCCATTAGCTGGAAGACTACGTCCCCTTTTCTCAGCAAAGGGAAGGAGGACGGAGGGACAATGAGTCGGGTAGGCAGCCTCACCGCGACTCCCTTCCTTCCTTCTTTCTTTCCTTCCTTCCTTCCTTCCTTCCTTCCTTCCTTCCTTCCTTCCTTTCCCCTCAGACTGACCATCAGAGGCAGGACATCAGTCCAGTAAAAAAAAAGAAGCAAATGATTATGTTCATTTAGTGTCTCACAAGTAATAAAACAAATTATCTATTATCAGTGTGATCATATACCTACATTTTTTAAACATAATTTCAAAATGGTCTAAGAAGAACAACATTGGCAGGGCAATTCAAGCATAGCCAATATTCAGTGATAATGTATGTAGCCTATAGCTTACTGCACAAACCTCAGTGCTAAATAACTGTTTTTAATTGGTTAATGTTGCGCAAGCTTACGTGTTTTTAAGTCATGTTTTTAAAAAATCAGAGCGGTAGATCTCGGCTCAGAAAAGGTTGGTGACCACTGTATTAGACTATACTACAGCAAGCTTATTTGCTATGACTGTGATATGTTTAATTTTTTTTATCAACCTTAGTTTAATGCACTGACTGTAAGTTGCTCTGGACAGAAGCATCTGCTAAATGACCAAAATGTAAATATAAAAATGAACACTTGCAAAGCACACTGCTGGGTATTATTCTAATGAGCGCCGCCCTCAAACTATTTGCTTTAAATCAAATGTGACCTTGTTTGGGGCGGAGCTAATTAGAATAATACCCAGCAATGTGCTTTGCAAGTGTTCATTTTTACCTTTACATTTTGGTAATTTAGCAGACACTCTTATCCAGAGCTACTTACAGTCAGTGCATTAAAGTAAGGTAGATAAACAAGAACATATCACAGTCATAGCAAGTAAAAAGATTGTGACCATTACAAAGAATATTGTTGTAGCTAAGGGCTACTTGCAAGTACATTTTTTGTATAAGAAAATACAACATTCATTTATTGTAATTAAACTTTTACAAAATACATGAGTTGTACTTCAGGCCAGTCGAATACAGATTACAAACGGTATTGAAATACCTATATCAAATACATGTAAGATAAAAACTGCTCATTAATGGCACTAGCTGCCTGCACTGTGATCTGCAACAGTTTACTAACCACTGTGCTTCCAGTAATGCATTGCAAATTCTAGAAAAACAGCATGTTGCTGTAGTAAGTCAGGTGCTACAGTAATATTATGTACGTTTGTGTTTCAGTAAAGTCCCTGTAAAGCTACAGTATTTTACTGGCTTCTGTTGCCAGTATGTTTTACAGTGTAGCCTACAACATAATTGCAAATGTCAACCCTAGACTGTTGAACAGACGTTTGCTTCACTCAGAAGCGGTCAATAAAACAGAACTTGACGAATTCGACAGAAAGTCAAACTGCCCAAACCGATTTGCCTCTGAAAATGACTACAAGTATTCGTGCGTTTCCCATCATATAAACTAACAATATCACATGTTTTGATTGATCGAACACGCGTGATCTTGTTAGAATAGATATCCAAAGACGCATTCAGTAGGCTATATTAGATATGACTTACCCCACATCTCAGAAGAAATGAGTCCTACATGGGAAAAGAACGGACCTTTCGCACAATCTTTTGCTTTTCCATGTGTTCACTTTGTTGCTCCTCGTGTGGACCTATTGTGAGTGTTTATGATAGCAGCGCTGAAGAGATACAGTGGCTTCAGAATGAACCATAGCCAAAGAAAGGGGGAGATAAGTACATCACAGTGGTGGTTCACAATCAGAAAATACATTTATTTTTTAACATTTAATCAGTATTACGTATATGTTGAAGCCTACGGTGGTTATCATTTGGAAGGGTGTTTCTTTATTGCGTAATTTGTGCATAATGTCATTCCATTGCCAGTTATTCCGTCCCAAAATCAAAAGGTGCTCTGTAAACTGTACAGTTTGTAAGATTAATAGCATATATCGTGCTTGAGAGGAACGGTGGTTAGAAGTTTGAAAATGACAAGTGTTTGAAAATGCCAAGGAAACGTGACCACCTATGGCCCCTTATCCATCCCTCACCAGAACTCATATTACATTATTTATTTATTTTCGCACAAAACCAATTTTAATCCCATTTGCCTCAACACACGTGGGTGAATGTAATTTATAATCAAGTTTCTTACAACTGAACGAAATTAGGCTTCTCCAGCGGGACACCTCTCCCGCTGTCCTGGAAATTGTTTAAATCTCTCTGGATGCTTGGCTTAATTAAATCCACGTAATTCATTACCAGCAATCACCTTTCAAAATACAATATGGCCTGAAAGCTTAACATCGACAAGTTATCAGATTTTGATTATTGATCACGCACTCAAAGTTTATCTTATATTGTTACTTGGTTTGACAATGCTATGTACCGTAGCTTTGAGTTGAACATGGTTGAGCAACCCTGTGAGTAAAAAACGCTAGAAATAGGAGGAGCCGCGGGTGGCAGGCCATAAATCAGAGCGTTGCTGTCTGTTCAGCACCACAAGCAGGCGGCTTTGTTAAATCAGCTCCATGGACAGCAACCACCCGGTCTCTCTCAACAAGTGCCCACTTTCCGCAATCCACTTGGCAGCATGCAAGCAATCACGTGTTAACGTACAACGATGTATATTTTGGCAACTCTTAGGCTTGGGGAGGAATTGTCTGGTGAACGAGATTACTCTTAGAGCCATTTGTGCTCCCGGTTACCACTTCCACACTCTCTAAGTTCTACCCTACAGCACTGCATTTAACGCCCTACAGTAAGTGGCTTCCAGGCAGGCTCATGTAGCTTCAAGGAACGTAGGGTTTTGCTGTAAAAGGCCTCCAGCAAGTAATTGCCCTTATTGTTTGCAGAGGGGCGTAGTTTATATAGCTAGATAGCTACTCTACTGGGTCCAAAATTTGACTGTAGGATGTCAGCAAATATAATTAAAAGTTTACCTTATTCATCTATGGCATACTTATTCACTGAGAGTACAAAACATTATGAACACATGCTTTTTCCATGACATAGACTGACCAGTTGAATCCACGTGAAAGCTATGATCCCCTATTGACAGGGATCATAGCTTTAAGACAGGTTCAACAAATATTTTTAAGCCTTGAGACATGGATTGTGTATGTGTGCAATTCACAGGATGAATGGGCAAGACAAAATATTTAAGTGCTTTTGAACGGGGTACAGTAGTAGGAGCCAGACACATCGGTTTATGTCAAGAACTGCAATGCTGCTGGGTTTTTCACGCTCAACAGTTTCCTGTTTGTATCAAAAATGGTCCACTACCCAAAGGACATGCAGCCAACTTGACTCAACTGTGGGAAGCATTGGAATTAACATGGGCCATTTATTCATTTTCAGAGACAAAAATGTATGTCTACAATAGACCAGTTAAACTGGTACAAGACCTTCACTTACATGTGGCCAAAAAGAGATAACTGAAAGCCAAGCCCCCACTAAGCCACGCCTCCAACATAATTTCCCAGTGTGCCTTGCCTTTTTGAGTGACTTGTAGAGTTACCACCCACGACTGTATTTGTTAGTGACAGAGACATGGTTGTTGAATTCATTTTAATTAAGTCCTGTGGCTATCATCAAGTATGTTTTTAGGCAAATGTTGTCATGAAAACATATGACAATACATATCTCACAAGGTGATTTTTTTGAACATTTCCAGGATTTTGGAAACCAACCTAAAAGTCACATTATGCTGGGTTGCGAAGTGATGTGTAATTCCTATTGGAATCCATACAGTGTTAGGTGAATTTATTTGGTTATTCCAAAATTCAATATATTACAATTTCAAAACACATTCTGTTACATTTCCATAAAATTATAAACAATTCAAACAATAAATAATCAATCCAACTTAAGTTCATCAAATCAAAAGAAAAATGAAAACAATTACCCAAAAAACTAATGCTTTAGTTCAAATAACATGTAATAATCATCAGTGATCAATGGCGCCAGAGGGGATGGCTGCCGTTTTATGGACTCTTAACCAATCGTGCTATTTTGTGTGTTTTTTCACATTGTTTGTAACTTATTTTGTACATAATGTTGCTGCTTCCGTCTCTTATGACCGAAAAGAGCTTCTGGACATCACAACAGCGATTACTCACCTTGAACTGGACTAATAATTTGTCTTTAATGAGTCGGACAAGAGGGATTGGCTCCAGACACCCGACAGGGCCCTCATCCCCGTCATTCACAGTAAAAAGAAAAGGAGATATCGCGGAAGGAGATCAGGGTGCCTGGTAAGGAGCCGGCGACGAGTGGCTAATCTGACTTTGCCATCGATACTATTGGCCAACAATACTATTGGTCACTGACATTTTCAACCTCTCCCTGTCTGAGTCTGTAATACCAACATGTTTCAAGCAGACCACCATAGTCCCTGTGCCCAAGAACACTAAGGTAACCTGCCTAAATGACTACCGACCCATAGCACTTACATCTGTAGCCATGAAGTGCTTTGAAAGGTTGGTCATGGCTCACATCAACACCATTATCTCAGAAACCCTACACCCAATCCAATTTGCATACCGCCCCAACAGATCCACAGATGATGCAATCTCTATTGCGCTCCACACTGCCCGTTCACACCTGGACAAAACAAACACCTATGTGAGAATGCTATTCATTGACTACAGCTCAGCGTTCAACACCATAGTGCCCTCAAAGCTCATCACTAAGCGAAGGACCCTGGGACTAAACACCTCCCTCTGCAACTGGATCCTGGACTTCCTGACGGGCCGCCCCCAGGTGGTAAGGGTAGGTAACAACACATCCGCCACGCTGATCCTCAACACGGGGGCCCCTCAGGGGTGCGTGCTCAGTCCCCTCCTGTACTCCCTGTTCACTCATGACTGCATGGCCAGGCGCGACTCCAACGCCATCATTAAGTTTGCCGATGACACAACAGTGGTAGGCCAGATCAACGACAATGACGAGAAAGCCTATAGGGAGGAGGTCATGTGATGGTGCGATACCTGAGACGGATGGTGATCCTCCTAAGGGTCGTTCGTTCCACAGTTTGTTGTTGGTAGACCCTGATATTCGTTGTCTCTCACAGGATCTGCTGATGATACTCCACTGCTGGCAGAGCTGGGTGGTGGTGCATCCGCCAGGAGGACCGTTTAGGATGTTCTCTGCCGTCAAGCGAGGTAGGGTCAGCAACCTGCTGGGGGAGACAGAGGTAACAAACAGGGCCCAGACCTGCCTGGCCACAGTGCACTCAAAAAACAGGCGGTACCAGAGCGCTAAGTCTAGGACCAAAAGGCTCCTTAACAGCTTCTACCCCCAAGCCATAAGACTGCTGAACAATTAATGAAATGGCCAGCCGGACTATTTACATTGACATTCTATTACCCCCCACTTTAGTTTATTTGGTAAATATTTTCTTAACTTTCTTGAACTGCATTGTTGGTTAAGGGCTTGTAAGTAAGCATATCACGGTAAAGTCTACACGTATTGTATTCAGCGCATGTGACAAATAAAGTTCGATTTTATTTGATTTGTGGGTCTGCTCCAGTCCTGCAGGGGGAGGAAGGACAAACCTCAGAGCGAGCAGACACACCTGGAAGCCCGTGACCCGTAAGTCAATGGGGGACTCCTGTGGTCTGCTCGCTCCAGGTGTAGGTTGGTGTCTTTGGTCTTTCCTCTGGTTCTGGTGCAGATGCTGTTTGGTCTGCTCCGGGTGGTTGGCGTTCTGCTGGTCCTGGTCTGGTCGGTGTTGGTGGCCTGAGGAGGGCAGATGGAGAAAAAAAGGAAGGCAGGGGAGGAGGGCTGCAGGCCAAGGGTAGAGCGAGTGAGGCTTGCTATGGCAACACTCTACTGGCCTCAAGACCTGCAGTCCGTTGTCTCCTCAGACAGGTGGTCCATTGCTGGTTCTGGATGCTGGGGGGTTCCGGTGGTCCGTGGACTGGGGAGTCAGGTCGGGCCGCAGTCAAGCCAATGTTACCCTTCCGTCTTCCCCAGTCCTTCAGGTGTTTCTCAGCCTTTTCCGTTGGACCAGAAAGGCAGCGCCAGCCGCGGTCAAGCCACTGTTACTGTTACTGTTGCTGCCTCCTGGTCCATCCATAGAAAAGGATAGAGGAGAGAAGGTAGAGAAAGGGATACAACCCCAGAAAATCTCCACCATTCAGGGTTGTGCGTAATGAAAAGAAACCAGATTTAAAAAAACACACACACAAGAAACAAATGCATTCGTTCAAATAACATGTAACAATCATCAGTCCGTCAATTTGTCAGTCAGTCAGTCATGTTTGGTCTGGTGGAGTTGTTGATAGTGGGTTTGTGTCTTTGTGTTGGGAGAGGGGAGGGGTGGGATCTGAGATGGCAGTTGCTGGATGAAGGTGGCAGTTGTGGTTGGTGCTGGGTTGGTGCTGGGACCGGAAAAATCCTGGGTTGGTGTTGGGACCGGGTTGGAAATCGTGCTGGTAGCAGGGCTGGAAAACCAGGGGTTGGTGCTGGGTCTGGGACTGTGGGCCTGGGAGAGAACAGGAACCATGGCTGGTGCTGGGTTGGGATCTGTAGAGGGGGAGGAAAGACAACCTGAGGAGCAAGAAGACACACAAGGGAGCCCTAGACCCAGAGGTCAATGGTGGTACTTCCCTGTGGCCTGCAGACAGTGTTAGGGAATCGAACAGTTTCAGAATGACTACCAGGGTTAGGAGCATTGTTAGGAGACTACCCATGCCATTTAAACTCGAACAACCATTTTAGTAACGGGTGCAAAAAATCTAACTAACTGATTGGATTGGTTTAGAAAAATGTATGTTATTTATCTTTGTGTAGCATAAGATTAATTAGTCAATCAATGTACATGCAAATATTACATACAGATATTGAAAACAATTCTAAAAATCAACCTGCAGTAGAGCATGCTGAGATATATGATAATAATAATGATTATTGTAAAAATTTGCCTAAATAGACTAACTTCTTGAAAACTGAGACACATTATATTTTTATAGATCAGGGCTAAAATGTTGCCATGTCCGCTCCGCATTAGCCTCAAATGGTCACCTCATTCAGATAAATGTACCTTGTTTCTTGTTTCGTATTCCTCCTGTTGGCTGGCTGAGGCTCACTGCAGGCTGTCAGTTGTCACTTCATTTTTCAGAGTGTGAGGGCCAGGGTGTGGGGCCACAGCATAAATGCATGATGCCTTCAGATCCGCAATGTGATTGTTCAATAATCTAACACATCTTGGGTGTGTTGTGTGGTTTTCAGCTTTTAACACATTAATTGCAGGAATTGACACAAAATGTGTTGAAAATGTACACAAATCATGTTGTGTCAACACAGTGATTGTGCTTAAAGTACCACAAAATGTGTCGTCCCTAACTAGACACACGGATGTATTAAAAACACATATTCTCTAAGAGTGCAGGTGACTTCATCCTGACTTTATGCCTAGTAGTAATCACGTTAGATAATTTTGGCTTGCTTATGATGACAGAGTTATGAGAGAATGAATGTAGACTACTTAAAGTGTCTGTGTAAGTGTTACTTAATCATGTGTACCATATAGCTGTGCAACGTAATTAATCTTTAGACTGTAATGATCAACTTTGCTCAAATTTAAAAAGCAATCTTTAACGATGACAAATTGTCACCTTAAGTGACCATTAAATGTTAACGTAAGCTAAATTAGGAATGCAATGTCAGGGCTATTCTCGCAAGGGGGAATCTAAGCAGTTATCAAAACTGGTATGTGTAGGACTTGGCAGGAGGTCCATTTTGTTTAATGGTTATCCAGCACAGAGATATCTCCCCTTGTCTGACATTGACAAGCATCTGATAGAGAAAACATCCTATTTAAGTGTCCTATCCCTGCCTCTCGCCAGCCCAAGGTCCTAACATCCCTCTACAACAGATTCAATCTAATCTTTAACCCTCTATCCCCTCATTCCATAGTTTCGCTATTATCACTCAGAACTATCAGTGATGTTTTTGGTCCAAAATATTAGACGCGTATCTCTCGGACCAACTCATTGGCTTTGTGGTTGGAGAGTCTGTCCTGAGATTGGGAGGTTGGGGGTTTGATCCCGTGTTGAGTCATAGCTCTCTGCTTGGCATGCAGCATTAGGGAGATGGATTGGGGTAAGGTCCTCCGATAGACTAGCGTCGCGTTTAGGGGGTGTACTTGTACATCAAGCTCCCTCACACTACAGAAACAGGAGCTCATTCAAGGCTACTTTCTACTTTATCTCTCAGGTGGGTGTTATACTCATCTGGACCGATCTCTCTTGCGCAAGATATTTGTCTTATTTATATAAGGATAAATAAATAAACAATTCAATAGTCAGTTGTCAGTGCATCATGGTGTATTGTGAAAAGAATGTGGCTTGAACCCATTTGGAAGGATGAATACAAGTTTTTGATGGACTAATAAAAGCTAATTCAGCCTTTACCTTGACAGTGTTGCTGACACGACTCAGTCACTCACTCATCTCCGTCGAGCCGGCTGGCGCATAGGGCAGCAACAAAGGCTGTGCCCTTCTGGAGGTCTGCCCCTCTTACCCCTGCCCTCTGTAGTCCAATGTACAGCTATTCCTGGAAGGTCCCTTCTTGCCTCGATCACTTCCTATGTTTCTGGGGTGATCTGTTCCTTGTGTTGCATTCTCCTGTGTCCAATGGCTTTCTTGCTGCTTTCACTGTAAACTTGAACCACTTTTTCTACTGCTTGTCTATATTCCCCTCAGTCTCCTTATCTCTTTCTGTGTTGCTTGAAAGGGCTTGTGAATTTGCATTATGAAGGTTTTTCTTGATGGTTTGGTCTGTTAGCACTCCAACATCAAAATCTCGGTGTTCCCTTTGTTGGTGATCCTAAACATTTCAGCTTCAGTTTGATTTCGAAATTAGCAAGATGGTGGTCACTGGCAACATCTGTGAGTTTCTCTACTTGCCGTTGATCAGCAGGTAGTCCATCAGATGATTGTATCTCCCATTGGGAGAGCACCATGTGAGCTTGTGATGTTCTTGTGGAGAAACAGGCTGCCTCCTTTCACCAGGTTGTTTGTGACACAGAATGTAGCCCGTCTCTCAGCTGACACCTGAGCTGGTAGTCAAGTCTATGCCTTGTGTTTATATAGGATAAAACCATCTCTGTTCATGCATTGTTATCGGAGGCAATGCCAATCTCAATTACACTGATATTACTGCAGAACCATTCTCATGAAGAAACAATTTAAATGATGAAAGACCTCTGGTGGAGTTGTCATAAGAGGAATTCAACACAGTGTGGCACCATTATTTATGTGTCATGCCACAGTATTGATCCATGGTATAGTGAATGTAGTGGTCAGATACTTGAATATTACACAATTACATTGTAAATCAAAACCAAGGCTGTATTTTAACCCAACGGTTCAAAGCATCCTCTGGATGAATCAGGCCAATTGCTGACCTGTCTGCAAAAAAAGATGGAACATTAAGAAAAGCAGTGGATAAAATCGGCCATTAATGGAGAACGGGCATGGAGAAAAGGGCGACAGCACATGGAATGAATCCCCATAAAGAGGCTCTCTTCTGTGGGGAGGGTACCCCTTAGGGAGGTGACTCCTGATCCAGACACTCCAGGTGGTAAGCTGTGATGTGCTGAGTAGGCAGCAACATCTACCATGTCTGGTGGAGAGAATGAGATTGCCTCTTGGTAGGAAATGGAGAAAAGCCAACAGTACCTGTATACTGTGTGTGGACAAACATGTGGACAACTTGAGTTCAAATCATGCAGTGTATATGAACAATGAGCCATAGGGACTTCACTACTGCATCAATATCTTTATATCAATGTCTACAGACTTAATGCATAGATAATAGATATGTTATTCAAATGCAGCAGCACAACATTCGAATATACTTCTCTTTCGGTATCATGTGGTTAGGTTGTGGTTTTACATATGCAGACAGCAACCCAGGTCACATATTCATTATCCTGGTGTTGCGCTAGATTCAAATACTTCAAGGTGAAACATAGGGCTGACACAAATTGCTCTTAGGATTTCAGCACAATGGAGTCCTGTAATTTTGTTGTCAACCTTTTCTCTGTAGTCAGCCGTGTTGTCATGGTTCACTGCTTCTTTGTCTGTAGAATGTAGGTCAGAGAGTGTTGAGATACGGCACATATGTAGGAGGGAGATGGTGTCATTGTGCTTGAGATGAATGGTCCTGACTCGCACAGGTACTGTGAACTCCTCTCACTGACAGTATGAATAGGAAATATGACTGTCATATGTCACAAGAGTGTCACCCTGCTATGGAATGAATGGAAAGGATTTGGGAAGATAGAATGTGGTAGACAAACATGCATATCAATTAGATAAGTAATAGGATGTGTCCCCCAGGCCTTTTTAATGTGGCTGCCCACCCTTGGAGGCTGGTGGGAAGAGCTATAGGAGGATGGGCTCATTGTAATGGCTGGAATGGAATAAATGGAATGGTATCAAACTGATCAAACTGATCAAACTACATGGGCCCCTTGTAGCTCAGTTGGTGGAGCATGGCGCTTGCAACGCCAGGGTTGTGGGTTTGATTCCCACGGGGGGCCAGTATGAATACAAAAAATGTATGCACTCACTAACTGTAAGTTGCTCTGGATAAGCACGTCTGCTAAATGACTAAAATGTAAATGTAATCAAACATATGGAAACCATGTTTGACTGCATTCCATTCCAGCCATTACAATGAGCCCATCCTCCTATAGCTCCTCCTACCAGCCTCCACTGCTGCCCACATAGCTGATTGTCTAGATCAGGGTTTCCCAAACTCAGTCCTGGAGAACCATCCAAAGATCAATTATATGTGACTAACTCATTCTTGACAAAAAAGTCAGATAGAACCTTATAGTCCCAAGGTCTTGATTTACACCCTGGTAACACCATTTACACAGGATTGATACAGACACCATTTATACAGACACACATAATATACAGACTTGAGAGATGAGTGATGACATACTCAGTGGAAAAGAGAAGGTTTGGAAAATAAAATGGAACACATTTTAAAATAGACCAAAAGCAGTAGTGTGTGAAAATTAACTGTATCAAAAAAACTTGCAGTAGTTTTGTATCATTTTATTAGTGGTTGTGTGATCTCGAAGTTAAAGGGGCTGTTTGTCTGCTGGCAAAGGCTCCTCACTTGAACAAAAATGACCGTATTAAGTCCAAGTGCCATTTAGACTCCAGTCCAAATCCAATTATAATCGATGTCCTTGAGGTGAATTATGTTAGACTGGAACCATAAGTGCTTCACAGTGTGTTTTTCATGTTCATGAATTGGACTTCATAAGTGGAGAAATGGCATATAAGCATTTAATGGTTTTTTGTCTGACATATTTACATAATTTCTGTTATGACCTCACGTTGCTTCAGAGTAATCGGGTTGGGTAATCTGAGGTTGACTATACTCTTTGTAATGTAATATTATCACATTTAGATGGAGAGCGGGCATGAGAGAAAATGGATATCCCTTTCGAACTAAAATAATCAGATAATGTTACATCTCAGTTCATACAGTTTCATCTCACATGCTGTATGTAATGTAATCTTTCTGCGTCAAACATTATGCCTGTTCTTACCAAATATGTTAAAATAATTGAAACAGTTACCTTACACATCAAATGGAATAGCTAATATTATAGTGAGAATTTAATTATTCCTCACAGATAATTTTTAATTGAAATTGTTAATGAATTGCTGAAGGACTTTTAGACTTAAGGAAATTGCCTATTTTCAACTGTTCTGCCTGTGGTGATCCCCTGACTCTTTTGGGTGAATAGCCTGAGGTATCGCCCTAGAAAACTTCCTGAAATTAATCAAACCGCCCACCAAGGTCATGTGCCAGAAAGCTGTTGAGGGAGCGATCAATCATAGCTAAGTCCAGGTAACACAGGTGACTTTTATATCTGCCTCAAGTTACATTAGCATTTTTAGGAACATTTTTAAGAGCATTTTCAAGATCAGCATTTTGCTGATTCACCCGGGCCACAGCCTTACTTTCTACGTTTGCATAAATTTGTAAAATTGGTGACGTTTCCCAAGTGTTCAAAAGTGCTGCTCTATAATTTTGGAAATTAGAGTATATCGGCAGGTGTTCAATTCCATACAAAGCGCTCCAAGTCAAGTCTACCTCTGTAGAGTGCCAATTGGAGAGACACCGCTCAAATTATGACAAAAGCCCAATCTAATGAAATTCTACCAATTCTGAACAAATATGTAGCACTTAATATTTTTTATCAAAGAGGCACCTTTCAAAATAGTGACAAAAGCCCAATCTACTGAAGATATTCAGCACTTAAAATGTCAGATATTCCATTAGACCGGGAAATAGTTACTTCTCTCAACCATTGCCTTCCACAGAACATACTACAATGAGGGAAAAAAGTATTTGATCCCCTGCTGATTTTATACGTTTGCCCACTGACAAAGACATGATCAGTCTATAATTTTAATGGTAGGTTTATTTGAACAGTGAGAGACAGAATAACAACAAAAAAATCCAGAAAAACGCATGTCAAAAATGTTATAAATTGATTTGCATTTTAATGAGGGAAATAAGTATTTGACCCCTCTGCAAAACATGACTTAGTACTTGGTGGCAAAACCCTTGTTGGCAATCACAGAGGTCAGCCGTTTCTTGTAGTTGGCCACCAGGATTGCACACGTCTCAGGAGGGATTTTGTCCCACTCCTCTTTTGTCCCACTCCAGATCTTCTCCAAGTCATTAAGGTTTTGAGGCTGATGTTTGGCAACTCGAACCTTCAGCTCCCTCCACAGATTTTCTATGGGATTAAGGTCTGGAGACTGGCTAGGCCACTCCAGGACCTTAATGTGCTTCTTCTTGAGCCACTCCTTTGTTGCCTTGGCCGTGGGTTTTGGGTCATTGTCATGCTGGAATACCCATCCACGACCCATTTTCAATGCCCTGGCTGAGGGAAGGAGGTTCTCACCCAAGATTTGACGGTACATGGCCCCGTCCATCGTCCCTTTGATGCGGTGAAGTTGTCCTATCCCCTTAGCAGAAAAACACCCCCAAAGCATAATGTTTCCACCTCCATGTTTGACGGTGGGGATGTTCTTGGGGTCATAGGCAGCATTCCTCCTCCTCCAAACACGGCGAGTTGAGTTGATGCCAAAAAGCTCGATTTTGGTCTCATCTGACCACAACACTTTCACACAGTTCTCCTCTGAATCATTCAGATGTTCATTGGCAAACTTCAGACGGGCCTGTATATGTGCTTTCTTGAGCAGGGGGACCTTGCGGGCGCTGCAGGATTTCAGTCCTTCACGGCGTAGTGTGTTACCAATTGTTTTCTTGGTGACTATGGTCCCAGCTGCCTTGAGATCATTGACAAGATCCTCCCGTATAGTTCTGGGCTGATTCCTCACCGTTCTCATGATCATTGCAACTCCACGAGGTGAGATCTTGCATGGAGCCCCAGGCCGAGGGAGATTGACAGTGCTTTTGTGTTTCTTCCATTTGCGAATAATCGCACCAACCGTTGTCACCTTCTCACCAAGCTGCTTGGCGATGGTCTTGTAGCCCATTCCAGCCTTGTGTAGGTCTACAATCTTGTCCCTGACATCCATGGAGAGCTCTTTGGTCTTGGCTATGGTGGAGAGTTTGGAATCTGATTGATTGATTGCTTCTGTGGACAGGTGTCTTTAATACAGGTAACAAGATTAGATTAGGAGCACTCCCTTTAAGAGTGTGCTCCTAATCTCAGCTCGTTACCTGTATAAAAGACACCTGGGAGCCAGAAATCTTTCTGATTGAGAGGGGGTCAAATACTTATTTCCCTCATTAAAATGCAAATCAATTTATAACATTTTTGACATGCATTTTTCTGGATTATTTTGTTGTTATTCTGTCTCTCACTGTTCAAATAAACCTACCATTAAAATTATAGACTGATCATTTCTTTGTCAGTGGGCAAACCTACAAAATCAGCATGGGATCAAATACTTTTTTCCCTCACTGTATGTTAGATTGGCGTTAGATAAATGGGATTAATGCTGCGCTGGTGTCTGAGGTACTTGAGTATCGGTGCGCAGTGGGTCACTCCCAACTGTCACTACACAGCTCTGTCTACACTCTTAGAAGCAAAGGTGCCTGGAATAACCTTTTGGGGTTCTAAAAATGTAAACACCGGTGGAACCTTTCCAGGTCAAAAAGGTTCCTTTAAGGAACCCCTCTGAAAAGGGTCTTCAAGGAACCCGTGTGTAAAGGTTCAAACCGGAACCGTTTTGTGATAGGACGGAGGTGGCAGCCTATCAGAAGATTGGATATGTGGCTTATTGGAGGTATGGCTTTCAGATAGTTATTTTTGGCCACCAATTAGAGTAAATGTCATTCCTGCTCATCATGTTAAGTTTGCCCTTGAATATTTATGCATATGACATATTCTAATATAACATTAACATTGTTGATTACATATAGTAATAAAGTGGTACCTATTCCAAGTTTGGGATTTCCATAGGCTATTGAGGAACTCATACACCTCTGTAAGATACAAAACCGTTAGAGTTCAACCTTAACATGTACTTACAATACAACAGAACAGATGAACAGGAATGTCTCTCTAAAAGCCACGCCCCAACTAAGCCACGCCTCCAGTCCAGGGTTCCTCCATGAACCCTTTACTACGTTGAAACATTAAAGGTTCCTCCAAGAACCCCTCAACTAACCGAAGGTGCAAATATGAACCATTGACTAGCAATGGTTCCTTGAGGAACTCCATGGGTTCCTTGAGGATCTCCAGGGTTGCTCGAGTCACCACTCATTCTAAGAGTGTACCATAACCAGCTGTCAGACTGGGACTGGGAAAACACCCAGAATGCAACATCTGGTTCATCCTTATAACACCATGGAAGGCTGCTAATCTGAGTTCTCGAAAACCAATGTTGTCAATTTACTGTTCTGTTGTAAACCATATCTGCACATTCTTGTTTTTTGCTTAAGAAAAGCAGGTAACATCACGCTCAACCTTAAACTTCACTTGGTTCGTTAAACCAATAAAGTCCAGAAAATGAAGGCTGGATCGCACACAAAAACAGACAAAACTTGAGAAATTCATTTTTCGTCTTTTCCTTCTTTCTTGGTTATAGCAGGCAGTGGAATAATTCACACAGACATTTAAGTGGCAACATTCTTCAGTGTTATTTTGGGGGGGCATAAAAAAAGACTGTAAAGCTATTGTGAAGCAAATGGTTAGTCATGATTAGTCATAGTCATTAGTGTGTAATTCATATTGTTAAAAATACTTTCCTTTTTGTCTTTACCAATTTAGTTATTGGCCTCATTGTGCCCACCCTTGGACCAGTATGCTCATTGAATCCTCCTCTCAGCTCCCACTGAACACAAACAGTGGACAGAACCACTCTAGTCTGCGCAATGCGTCACAAGCATCTCAGACACCAATAGGACCGGGTCCTGGGGCATGGGGGTACTTGTGTGAGAATGTGTGAAGGGCCCAATATCCCTCTTATCTGCTGCATTCAAATAGCACTGAGAGCAGTGGGGAACAATGCGTCAGAGGCACAGGACGCTGTCTCACCCCTTAGGACCTGGACTGATGAATTTGCAGGTCTGAGATCTGTATGTGATTATTGCCGAGCATTACAGGGAAATAATGCACTCTCTAGAATGCCCTTCAAGCCAATCAGAAACGAGTATTCAACAATGCCATGGTATAATGTTTTGTTATTTGTTAGTCAAACCAATAATCAGTGCCATTGCTTTTCTC
Organism: Coregonus clupeaformis; assembly: GCF_020615455.1. Classification (NCBI taxonomy): domain Eukaryota; kingdom Metazoa; phylum Chordata; class Actinopteri; order Salmoniformes; family Salmonidae; genus Coregonus; species Coregonus clupeaformis. Next base: position 30,178,696 of record NC_059225.1, read on the forward strand.
TCCACCTGACTGAATGCAGCAGCATTACGGTGTCTATATTAGGACAGCTTCAGTCTCAGCAGCAGTGCTAGCGGGATCCTAACTTCTGTGGCTGTAGGTCAAGGTCCACACGAGTGTCTCCATGGTGAGGCTTTCTCATGGGATGGCTGGCCTATTGTTTCCTAATCCCCAAAAGACAGGTTGGTTGTTTAGCAACATAACCAACTATGGGGCAAAACAGACGGGGTTGGCTTAGATTGTTGACAACATGTCAACTATATTTCTTCTCCAATGTTTATTGAAATCCACAGCATTGTTGAATACTCGTTTCTGACTGGGTAGAAGGGCATTCTAGAATGGGCATTTAAACCAGATAACGGGACAGTTGGAAAAGATATCGGGACAGTTTGTAAAGATATCGGGACACCTTGAAATCATGATGCAATATGCACCTACACATGCAGACCACTTGCTACAAAGTTACAGAAAGCTAAACCAACAACGACACAAACTGAAATTGGATACATTGTAAACGCAGGTTCAATGTTGAAAAACCTATTTTTTTGGAGCATCTGATGAACGTGGTGAGTGATGAACATGAATTTCTCCGGTCCTTACTGTTGCAGTCATGACGCAAGTGGCACTATGCTGTCAAATCCTCTCACATGTTTCTAGTTTGACCTGCTGTTTTCAGTAACTGATATTTTTTGAATTTGGTTGTCATATTGGCAGGCTTGCTAGCAACAAACTATTTAGCTAGCTTCTAGCATAGTGTTTGATATGCAATGTGATTTCCTCGTATTGAACAGTATAAAGCTATATAAAGATATTGATGCAGTACATCCTTACAGTTGTTGGTTAGCTAACTAGTGAATCTTTCCCATATGGCAGGTTCTTGTCATTGTTGCTAGCTATCTGGTCATCTAGAATCATAACAACACACGGTCTTCTGCCCTATTGACGCGCTGATAGATTAATTATTAATGACTAATTATTACACCCTGAAACTGTGTATAATGTGTTAGAAATGTGTGAGTGTAGGACCAGTAAAGGCTATGGCATTGAGCCACTATTTAGCAATGTGAGTAAGAGTTAGGCCAGACAACAAAGACAACTGAGAAATTAAGATAAAGAGGCCTCCCAATTTAGGGAGGGGAGAAACTGTTATGAAAACATGGTGCAGAATATTGTGAGAACGGCAATAACTGAGTAATGCAGGGAGTAGGATATGTGTGTGTGTGTGTGTGTGTGTGTGTGTGTGTGTGTGTATGTATGTGTGTATGCATGTGTGTATATGTGTGTGTGTGTGAACTGATGGTCAGTAGAGCAGTTTTAGAGTGGAAAACTACAGCCCGCCTACAGAGGGGAGGGATTTTGTTTGTTTGACGTATGAGTATAAAAGATGGACTCTGAAATTGTGATGGCAGAATTCTCAATGAATAAATATCTCTGACTATGCAGACCGGGACTCTGGCCGTTACTTAAATCCCAAAAAACGTACAACCTTTTGGGAGAGGCACAGAGACACTAAAATAGTTTGTTAAATAATTCACGTAACACGCGCGCACATCATTTTTGTGATGTGTCAGCAAACCCATCTACAATCCTCTCTGAACTAACCTCGTTTGATTTGAATTATTAAGTAATTTATCATGAGAGGAAATTAGACCTGAGAACTATGACCACAGCAATGAGCATTGGTCAAAGCTCTTGTTTTGTCCTGGCACTCTAATTGTGGAACGAGCTTCCCCCTATTGTCAGGACAGCTTATTTTTTTTACGATCACCCGACCGTTGTTGGCTTTTTTGCACTAACACTTGGACATGTCTTTTCTTACTAGCACTGACTTTGCTGATAGCTGCTTTATTGAGGAAAAGTAGGACAAGTTTTACTATGACTGTGATATGTGGTTGTCTTACCTAGCTACCTGATATGACGTGTTTTCACAGTGTTGTAGGAACGAGGTTAAATCCATTAGGTAACTCTTGGTGCCACAGAGTCTGAATGCCAATGATTCCAGTATGTCTAGGGAGCTTACTGGTGTTTGAGTTTGAGTTTGAGTTTGAGTTTATTTTTACAGGGACAGTGCACATTAATCAACGTTTCAGTAAAAGTGCCGGTTTTAGCCAGCCGGCTAATTTTCAACCGCAGTCCCTGGGCAGGTTATTAAAAACAATTACAATATAGACAATAACAACATAGAACAAGACATAGCATACAGACATAGCAACATAGGACAAGCAAGACGTAGCATACAGACAGAGCAACATAGAACAAAAAGCAGCAAAACAAAATTCATAAAAGCAACAAAGTGTTTCCACACAAGTTACAGACAACAGACATGGAAAGCGGCAACACACAGCTAGGGACCATGTTCACAAATCTGATTGACCTTTAGCCATATCTTCAAGCATTTTGTGAAAGTGTGATATGTGGTGCAGTTATGTGTGTCTGATGGCAGTGTATTCCAGACATGGGAAGCTCTCACAGAAAAAGCGGATTTACTAAAGGTGCTTTTCCTTAGGGGAACTACACAGTCACCTCTCATGGCAGACCTTGTGGATCTGCTGCCATATGTTTGGGTTTTCTGTTTAACAAAAATACTGAGTGGAGGGGGAGCCAAGCCATTTAGGATCTTGAATACAAGACATGCATCGGTGTATTGCACAAGATTTTCCCAACTCAGGAGCTCATGCTTTCTAAGGATGTGACAGTGATGATGGCTATTGGGCTTCCTATCAAGCACTTTGAGAGCCTGTTTGTAGACAGACTGAATAGGTCTTACTGTTGTACAGCAAGCTTGGGCCCAACTAGCCAAACAGTATGTTAAGTGGGGGGAGTATCATAGATTTGAAGTACAGTTTTGCTACCTCTGTAGTCAAACAATTTCGTATAAATCGGAAATTAGCTAGGTTGAATTTGGTTATTTGAATTACCTTTTTCACATGCTTTTTTAAAAGAGAGGTTGGAATCAAGTATGATGCCAAGGTACTTAAAATCAGATACCCCCTGGAGCTTCTCCCCTGACACATAGACTTCTGGCTCAGTAGCATCTGTTGCCCTCTTTGTGAAGAACATGCAAACAGTTTTTTTCACATTGAGATGCAAACACGAGTCACTGAGCCACTTTGTAACCTGGACCATTACAGTAGTGAGTTCTTGTGCAGCTTGTTGTTTGCTCTTTGCATGCACATATATCACTGTATCATCTGCATACATTTGAACTTCAGACCCAGTACAGACAGAAGGCAGATCATTAATGTACAGGCTGAACAGGAGGGGCCCCAGTATTGACCCTTGGGGCACACCCACATCATAGCTAAGAGTGGGCGACAGCTCATTGCTCACTCTGACACACTGAGTTCTGCCTTCAAGGTATGATTTCATCCATCTCAAGGCATCGGGGGAAAAGTTGAACTTGGACAATTTTGTGATGAGAATCTCATGGTTAACAGTATCAAAAGCCTTCCTTAGGTCCAGAAACACAGCCCCAACAACGCCCCCTTTGTCCATCTTGGACTTCACATTTTCCAGAAAAAAGCAGTTGGCCATTTCTGTGGAGTGTTTCGCTCTGAAGCCAAACTGCATGCAATGTAATGTGAAGGGGCTGTTGTTGAGGTGGGCAATCAGTTGTTCTGCTACACACTTTTCAACAACCTTTGACACCACAGGTAGTATACTAATGGGCCTGTAGTTACTCACGTCAGCAGGGTCGCCTGATTTAAAGATGGCCGTTATTATGGCCGACTTCCATACCCTTGGAAACACCCCGAGACCAATAGATGTGTTGGTGACCTTAGTAATGGGGCCAATGAGTGACTCTTTGTAGTTTTTAAGAAAGGTAGAGTCCATCCCAAACACATCTTTGGCTTTAGAGTTCTTTAGTGAGCTAATCACCTTGTCTACCTTTGACTCAGAAACCTCCCTTATGATGAAGACAGGTTGAGCATCATTTACTAGCACTGAGCCCAAGAAACCAGTGGAGGGGTTCTGTGTCAGTACCCTGACAGAGTCAATAAAGTAGGAATTGAAGGCTATTGCTATTTCGACTGCATCCTGTGTTAGATTGTTATTCACCATGATTTCTAGTCTTTTTGCAGTGTTACTATGGTCTTTCCCTGTTAACTTTTTTAGATTCTCCCAGATCAGTTTAGAATTTCCCTTTGCTTCACCAATTATGTTAATAAAAAAGTTTGCCTTGGCCTGTCTGATTTCTTTCATCACCTTATTTCTCAACATGGTAAACCTACGTCTGTCATGCTCTAATTTGGATCTTAGGGCTATTTTTAGATAATAATCTCGTTCTTTCATCAATTTCCAGATTTCTCCATTTAGCCAAGGAAGAGTGTTCTTTTGGCCAGGTTTGGATTTGATTTTCTTTAGGAAACCATTTAATGTAGTCTGGATTGTGGATAGAAAAACTTGACTATCAGCTTCCACGTCTGCATAGGACAAGAGATCATTCCAGTTTAATTCCCTTAATTGCATTTTCAAAATAGCTTAATTCACTCTTAGGTATTCTTAGTTGATCAGGCTTTCTAACAGTAGAGAGGTTAAACCTGCTCTTAGTCAGCTTTCTGGCTAAAAGTGTCAGATTATGATCAGATAGCCCAGTAACCATATTGAATGATTTAGTCACTCTCTCTGGTTTATTACTGAACACCAAATCAATCTGTGTTTTAGAGCAACAAGTCACCCTGGTTGGCCCTTTAACTAGCTGTGTAAGGTCAAAGGTATTAGTGATCCGTTTGAGGGTTTTCCTACAACACTTGTCTTCATAATTAATGTTAAAATCTCCCATTAAGATGACCTCTTTCCCAAAATCACATTCCCTAAGCATGTTATTAAACTGATCAAAAAACACACTTTTGGTGGAAGGTGGCCTATACATTCCAATGAGGGTAAAAGACATTTGGGGAGACAGTGTAATGTTCAGGCCAATACATTCTAGTTCATTATCACCTGACCACTCAATTTGTTTACATCGGATATGTTCTTTAATATAAATCATCACACCCCCTCCTCTTCCTTCAGTCCTGTCTCTCCTGAAAACATTGTAGCCAGGCACAATCAAAGCAGCAGATGGAGAGTTTCTATGGAGCCATGTCTCTGAGAGGCAGAGAAAGTCAAGGTTGGAGTCTGTGAGTAGATGTTGAATTTGATCACTTTTTGGAATGACACTACGAATGTTCACGTGCCCCCTAGTAGTCCCTTGGGCTTAGCTCGTGGGTCCCAGATGACTCGAGAGTGATTGACACATTGAAAAAAGTTAAATTTTCTGTGTTTTCTGACGGCTGGGTTTAGGCCGTTTTGTTTCGTTTTGATTAGGGGCAGTTCGGTAGCGCAATTAACAATCCCTCCCGCCTGCACTGGATGCGGGAAACTAATTAAAACAGCTTGCATACCAGAAGCAGAGTCAGGGATCGCATATAGCGACTTTGGTATGTTTGAAGAGTCAAAATCCATCCTGGAGCCGGGTGAGTCGAGAGAAACCACAGGACCATAGCACTCACCCACCTCCACAGCGGCGACGATCAGTGGACGAGGCCATCCACCACCCTCCACTCCGGTGCGTATCGCTGGCTCGGTGATGTTGGGCCCAGGATTGAGTTGCACATCCCCGGAGAGCAGGAGGGTAGTGAACAGGTAGTTTAACAGTTTCCGATAAATGTTGGACTTGTGTTTGTTGCACCTAAGCGGTTCAGTAGAATAAGGAGCGAGGTAGAGTTGGCCATTATTCAGAACATTATGGTATGCTGTGTACTGTCCGCTCCCGTGGAACGGTGAACCAATGTGTTTGTGTTTGGTGTTAATATTCTCCGGTAGTAGACTGATTGTGTCTGTTTATCTTAGAATGATTGATAGATGGAATATCCTGCCTGGGGTACAGGATGGTACCATCTCAGTTGGGAGGGTCCTCCAGTTGAGGTTGCCAGATTGGTTAAAACTTGTTTATCTTGAAGTACATAAACTGAGAGATCTCTTTGTCTCTCATTCGGATAGCAAGGGGCAACCCACGTGCCGTTTGCTATGTTGAATCCAGTACCGTATCTTTTAAATAATTTTATCAACTCTCCATGTAAGTGTTAAATATCTTCCTGCATATTGAATTCCTTGATAACAGAGAAACCCATCATAACACTACCTTAAAGAGGCAATCTGCAGTTGCTACATCCATTTTTGGATTTATAAATTCATTGATTCTTGACTAATATAACTTATAAATGCTCCCATGAGCTTAGTTCAACCGTAGAACCCAATCAGGGGCCTGTTGCACAAAAGTAGAATTAAGACATCCGGGATAAATGACTCAGCTGAGCTCAATGAAGCCAAAACATGTGCGTCCAGGCTTAATTGGTTGCACAAAGACCAAGCCAGGATGAGCAGACACGGATTCATTAAGCCAGGTGAAACCAATCCTGGATAGGTGCGCGCTCACGGCTCACTCAAATAGACCCCGCCACAGATCACAGATTAACTGATTTACCATGGCAACTAGAGCCGCGTACTTTTCCCCGTCGGAAGCACAAATCCTCATGGAGGCATACGAGGAGGTAAAATATATAATTAAGAAGAAAGGCAACACCGCCACAGTGATAAAGCAAAGAGAAAAAGCGTGGCAAAGTATTGCAGACCGCCTGAATGCGTAAGTAGTGCACAATTACACACTCACCGCTCCGCTGAAACATCACAATTACAATTCAAATATTTAATTCACATCTCCAAAAATGCAGTTGTACTGTAATTATGAAACGGTTAAATTTTTAATTGAAATGCACTGCAGATATGAGTGAAATTGTGTAAAGTAACTCCATCACACTGTATAAAGCTATGATACATTTTTTGATATTTTTACTGAAAACAAGACAAAAATACCCAAGTAATTTTTTGCAGTGTGACTCCATTAAATGTGTGTGTGTGTGTGTGTGTGTGTGTGTAGATTAAACATGAACGGGCCAAAACGGACATGGCAGCAGGTCAAAATCAAATACAAGAACATTCTGCAGAATGGTATGGTCCCTGACTAATATTTAACAAAGCACAAGCATATATTGTACCCAGAAGGTGCCTGCTCACACATTGTCTGTACTGTTTTAGCAGTGAAAAGAATACCCACAGACAAGGCACGGGTGGTGGGTCACCAAAGGCTGACCTTACCCCAGCAGAGGACATGGCCTTGGAGCTAAATAAAGGCAGGCCCGTCTTAGAGGGGATCCCTGGGGGAAAGAGACGAGCATAGGTTCCTCCCAAGATGCCACCCGCTTCATTCAAGGTATGTCCTTCCATCTCTACATGGGATACAACCACATTCATATTGAATCAATTTGGACTGTCTGACTTTGGTTTACCTATTGCCTTGCAGTGTCTGGCAGCACTGTGTTCCTGTTAGAGCCACCAGCACAAGCACCAGACGATGCTGATCCAGTGAGTACTCCATCAAAGGCATACTGTAGGCCTGGCATGTCTTGTCTACTAGCTTCAATATGAATCCGATTAAATGTGATAGGGTGAAGGCCCCAGTGCAGCAGCAACAGCACATGATGGAGACGATGATGAGGAGGAGACCATCTCTCTGGATTCCAGAAGGCATGAGGTATCATGTTAAGACTGTGAAAGTACTATTTACTCTACAATGGTGAGGAGTCCTCATCAAAATCAAAAAATCTAATTTATTTTACAGGACCCAGATGCTATACAGTGGGAAAACCAGCCTGGCAACATAGTGCGTATTAATAAAAGGACACCACATCCTGCCAAATTCCAGCTGCGCTAATTGTATTGTGTTCACAGAGCTCACAAGCTATCAGAAAGTTGTATGGCAACCACCTCCGGCGCCAAATAGAACTGGCAGACATAGACATTCAGTACAAGAAGAAAAAGATGGAAAATCTTGCACTGGAGTCCGAAATAAAAAAGAGGACAATTAGGAAACTGGACCTTGAAATAAAAAAACTTGAGAGGGAGGTGAGATATGCCTTCAATGTACACTGTATGCTAACTGTAACACAAATGTATTAATCATTATTTTTCTTTCCTCCCCCAGCTCCAAGAAGATGACACAGCTCAAAATAAAAATTAGGTATATTCTCGTAAAGTCAAGTGAGCCATGACATATGAGCTCTTATTGTGAGCACACAGGACGGTGGCATCTTTCTAAGGTTTTTTTTATTTTCCCAGCAATCAGTACAACCAAGTCATCGTTATAAGGCATCGCCCTCTTTGCCCACCCCCAGCACCAGGTGTGGCCACTAGCCTATATGAAGGCCCAAAATTGTGTGTTCCTTTCTGCTCTGACAATGGCATGCCCATTCGTGCGAGATGTGGTGGATGAAGAAGCACTTGTGCTGAGGAGAGCCTTCAGGCGAGAAAGGGTCTTCAGGGACCGGTTGGACCCACTGGCCTTCCCTGATGACCATCTATATGAAAGATACAGGTTTTCTGCAGATGGCATCAGGTATCTATGCAGACTACTGGGTCCCAGGATTAAGCACCGCACTGCACGGAGCCATGCACTGAGTGTGGAGCAAATGGGTTGTGTGGCCTTGCGCTTTTTTGCTAGTGGAGCCTTCCTGTACTCAGTGGGGGATGCAGAACAGCTGAACAAGGCCACAATTTGCCGCACAATAAGGAGTGTGTGTCTGGCTATCAAAGCATTAGCAGATGTCTTCATCTCCTTCCCTGGCCACAGAAGACTCTGTGACATCAAAGAGGAGTTCTATAGGATTGCAGGTAAGAGGATCTACAAATTACAGGACAACTGTTAACACATAGTAGGATACTCATTACTTTGTGTGACAGGTTTCCCCAATGTCATTGGTGCAGTGGACTGCACACACATAAGGATAAAAAGCCCCCTCAGGTGCCCATGAGGCCGATTTTGTGAATAGGAAATCCTTTCACAGCATTAATGTTCAGGTGAACATAACTTTTTGATATTGTCCATTGACGAACACTCTGCATTGCCAGTGATGTGCATTGATTGGTGTAATATTCCTCATCTTATGATTTCAGATGGTCTGCAATGCTGACTGTGTGATCAGCAATGTTGTGGCAAAATGGCCTGGCTCAGTCCATGACTCCAGAATCTTTCGGGCCTCTGAAATCTATCAGTGCCTATCACAAGGTAAGCCACACAACCCCTATTTATAACCATCATGGCTGTGTCAAGAATATCACTGTGTTTATGAGGTAGTAATGATGAGATTTTGTGTTGACAGGTGAATTCTCTGGTGTGTTGCTGGGAGACAGGGGGTATGGCTGCCAGCCTTTTCTCCTGACACCTTTCACAGACCCCCAGGAAGCACAGCAGGCCTACAACCATGCCCATGCCAGGACCAGGGCCAGAGTTGAAATGACCTTTGGCCTCCTGAAGGCATGCTTTCACTGCCTTCACAAATTAAGGGTCAGCCCCTGTTAGGGCATGTGATATTACTGTGGCTTGTGCTGTCCTCCACAATGTGGCCTGCCTGAGGAAGGAGAGGGCCCCCAGAGTGCCACCAGCCATGGACTGGGACAATCCGGCAATCTTCCCTGATGACGACAGTGGTCGGCTGCTGAGGGACCAATATGTGTTGAATTATTTTAGTTAGTATGTGTGCTTTCAATTTTGGTTAAATATATCCTGCGGTGGCAGAGGAATTTGGGTTTTTTTGGGTTCGTTTTTTACGAATTTGGCCTCTTATGATGTTTGTGCGGTATACTGTGTGTAATACAAGGCTGCAGGGAGGCTACTGCATCCATTCATTTGTCTGTTCAGTTGATGTGTATGGATTTGTCCTGCATTTATTTTAGTGTGCAGACATGCAGGGTGTGTTATATACAGACCTTTGAATGTGTATGTATCATTTTGTATAATATGCTTGGATTCTGTGCTTTCCATCTTGTAGAGTCACTGTGACTTCAGTTTCGAAAGGAGCTGATGGTTTACCTGCTTTGTTTTGTCCTTATTCAATAAAGGAACATAATGTTACACATTGTGTTTTTATATTCATATGGAATGTGTATTTGTTTATATGACAGAGTACTAGGGCCACACTGAAGAAAAAGGATAAAGTCATAAATTTATGAGGCTGGTTCTTTCTGCAGAAAAGCTACATATTGTTTTTACAGTTTTGATACTTATGACAATGTGATACTTAATATTCTGGCACATCAGCATGTCTTTGTTTATGAAACCATACTGAAGTACAATTTCACGAAATGCCCCACATCTGTCATTTTAACAACTGTCCTCCTTTAAAACAACTGGTTACAATATTATGACTTGTGTTTTTTTCCCCTCTGTGGCCCTAATATTCTATCATTTTATATATAGCCTTATAGTCTATGGGAAACTGTAAATTATCTAATGATAGCAACATCATCTAAAAATCATTTTTTATCCAAAATCATTGAAATTAATGATCACAAACGTTTAAATAATGACAGTGGGTCTAGTTATATGTGATAACAATGTATAGTGAGCAGTGAAATAACTATTGGTTTCCATTTGTGGTGACTGCTGACTGACATTAGGGATGAGATTAAATAGATCCTGGAATTTAGCCTGGTCTGGAGCAGGCTAGCTCCACAGAATAAATCTCCATGGTAATTTATACCATAACATATCCTCCTGCCCCCTATCCATCTTTAGTGCAACCGGATTACGGATCAATTGAGCCAGGATCACCAAGATATCCTGGCTTAATCCCTTATCCTAGTTTTGTGCAACAGGCCCCTGAACCCAAAATATAAGCTTGATTTACTCCAATGTTTGTAAACAAAGTAAAGTAAACAAACATATTATCACCTCAAAACATGGGGCTCTATTCAATCTGTATCGCTGAAACATTAATGATTGCGCGATAGAAATTGAATTTCTGGTTGAGCCGACATGTGCAGCGTTTACCATGAATGTAGTCTTTGTCAACACGGGAACATTGCCTTCGAATTTCAATTGGGCTTTAGCGCTAAACTTCCGCGATAGGGATTGAATAGGTTAAAACTATAATTTCGATATCATGGATTGTCAGTCCTTGCATCCATATTTTCTGTCTATGAATTTGAGAGTGGTTACATTTCTCCAGCACCATCCCTCAGCTTTTAACTGAAACAGGGGCAGGGTGGACTGACAATCTCTTTGTTATTGTTTTAGCTGGTGATTGCCGCATTAAGATGAATGGATGCACTAACTGTAAGTCGCTCTGAATAAGAGCATCTGAAAATGACAAAAATATCAAATGTAAATTGAATTGAATTAATAGCGGGGGGAAAAGGGATCTACAGTGCATTCGGAAAGTATTCAGACCCATTCCCTTTTTCCACATTTTGTTACGTTACAACCTTATTCTAAAATGGATTAAATAAATGTTTCCCCTCATCAATTTACACACAATACCCCATAATGACAAAGCGAAAACAGGTTTTTAGAAATGTTTGCAAATTTATACAAAAATAAAAACAGAAATAGCTTATTTACACAAGTATTCAGCCCCTTTGCTATGAGACTCGAAATTGACCTCAGGTGCATCCTGTTTCCATTGATCATCCTTGAGATGTTTCTACAACTTCATTGGAGTCCACCTGTGGTATATTCGATTGATTGGACATGATTTGGAAAGGCACACACCTGTCTATATAAGGTCCCACAGTTGACCGTGCATGTCAGAGCAAAAACCAAGCCATGAGGTCGAAGGAATTGTCCGTAGAGCACCGAGACGGGATTGTGTCGATGCACAGATCTGGGGAAGGGTACCAAAAAATGTCTGCAGCATTGAAGGTCCCCAAGAACACAGTGGCCTCCATCATTCTTAAATGGAAGAAGTTTGGAACCACCAAGACTCTCCCTAGAGCTGGCCGCCCGGCCAAACTGAGCAATCGGGGGAGAAGGGCCTTGGTCAGGGAGGTGACCAAGAACCTGATGGTCACTCTGACAGAGCTCCAGGGTTCCTCTGTGGAGATGGGAGAACCTTCCAGATGGACAACCATCTCTATAGCACTCCACCAATCAGGCCTTTATGGTAGAGTGGCCAGACGGAAGCCACTTCTCAGTAAAAGGCACATGACAGCCCGCTTGGAGTTTTCCAAAAGGCACCTAAAGACTCTCAGACCATGAGAAACAAGATTCTCTGGTCTGATGAAACCAAGATTGAACTCTTTGGCCGGAAGGGTAGAGCTGCCGCTTTCAAGGAGCGGGACTCTAACCCGGAAGCTTATAAGAAATCCCGCTAAACTGTCAAGAGGAGTGAAACAAGGTTTTCCACTATCGGCATATGTATTTATTGTGGCCATCGAGATGTTAGCTATTAAAATCAGATCCAATAATAATATCAGAGGATTAGAAATACAGGGCTTAAAAACAAAGGTGTCATTGTATGCTGATGATTCATGTTTTCTTTTAAATCCACAACTAGAATCCCTCCACAGCCTCATAGAGGATCTAGATACATTTTCTAACCTCTCTGGATTACAACCAAATTATGACAAATGTACTATATTACGTATTGGATCACAAAAAAATACAATTTTTACATTACCATGTAGTTCACCAATAAAATGGTCTGATGGTGATGTGGATATACTCGGAATACATATCCCAAAGGAAATAAATGATCTCACTTCAATACATTTTAATAGAAAGTTAGCAAAAATAGATAAGATCTTACTTCCATGGAAAGGAAAATACCTGTCAATTTGTGGAAAAATCACCCTGATTAACTCTTTAGTATTATCCCAGTTTACCTATTTGCTTATGGTCTTGCCTACGCCTAGCGAACAGTTTTTTAAATTATATGATAAAAAAATCAATTTTATTTGGAACGGCAAGCCAGACAAAATTAAAAGGGCATATTTATATAATGAATATGAATTCGGAGGACAGAAATTATTAAATATTAAAGCATTAGACCTATCACTAAAAGCTTCAGTCATACAAAAGTTATACTTAAATCCGAACTGGTTCTCAAGCAAATTAGTAAGATTGTCTCACCCAATGTTCAAGAAAGGGCTTTTTCCCTTTATTCAGATCATTTGCAGTTATTTGAAAAGGAAATCATCTCCCAAATATCACTATTTCTAAAACAAGCCATAGAAAGTTGGTTGCAATTTCAATTTAATCCTCCAGAAACGACAGAACAAATAATGCAACAAATATTGTGGTTAAATTCAAATATACCAATTGACAAAAAACCTTTATTTTTTGACAGAATGTTTAAAAAAGGTATAATCTTCGTAAATGATATCATCGGTAGGACTGGTGGAGTTATGTCGCACATGCAGCTAACAAAAACATATGGAAATGTCTGCTCTACCCAAAATTACAACCAAATAATTGCAGCCTTACATAAAAGTGGAAGAGGAAAGTGGAAGGGGGAGAAAGTAAGGAACTTGTCTGTCGGCCTTGCATTAAAGAACATAATTGGTTAAGGAAAACTGTGATAAATAAAAAAATATCAGTTTCACTTAAGGACCAAAGGATTGACAGTCGTCCCATATACATTGCAAAATAGTTGGGAAGAGATCTTTGACGTACCGATCCCATGGCATAGTATGAACTGACACGCAAAACGACACCAGATTCAAAAATTAGAATCTTTCAATTGAAATTATTATATAAAATTCTCAATACCAATAGAATGTTATTTATATGGGGGATACAATCTTCCCAGCTCTGCAGATTTTGCTGTGAAGAGACAGAATCATTAGATCATTTGTTTTGGTTCTGTCCATTTGTAGCTTGTTTTTGGACACAGGTCCAGGAATGGCTAAAGGATTGCAATATTTACCTGGAGCTAACCTTGCAGATAGCATTACTGGGTGATCTGAAAAGTCATAGTAAATCAATCAATAATATAATAATACTTTTAGCAAAAATGTTTATTTTTAATTCACAATCTGTAGAAGCAATGAGAATAGAAAGGTTCAGAACTTTTGTAAAACATCACAGTACGGTTGAAATATACAGTGGGGAGAACAAGTATTTGATACACTGCCGATTTTTCCTACTTACAAAGCATGCAGAGGTCTGTAATTTTTATCATAGGTACACTTCAACTGTGAGAGACAGAATCTAAAACAAAAATCTAGAAAATCACATTGTATGATTTTTAAGTAATTAATTTGCATTTTATTGCATGACATAAGTATTTGATACATCAGAAAAGCAGAACTTAATATTTGGTACAGAAACCTTTGTTTGCAGTTACAGAGATCATATGTTTCCTGTAGGTCTTGACCAGGTTTGCACACACTGCAGCAGGGATTTTGGCCCACTCCTCCATACAGACCTTCTCCAGATACTTCAGGTTTCGGGGCTTTCGCTGGGCAATACGGACTTTCAGCTCCCTCCAAAGATTTTCTATTGGGTTCAGGTTTATTGACTGGCTAGGCCACTCCAGGACCTTGAGATGCTTCTTACGGAGCCACTCCTTAGTTGCCCTGGCTGTGTGTTTCGGGTCGTTGTCATGCTGGAAGACCCAGCCACGACCCATCTTCAATGCTCTTACTGAGGGAAGGAGGTTGTTGGCCAAGATCTCGCGATACATGGCCCCATCCATCCTCCCCTCAATACGGTGCAGTCGTCCTGTCCCCTTTGCAGAAAAGCATCCCCAAAGAATGATGTTTCCACCTCCATGCTTCACGGTTGGGATGGTGTTCTTGGGGTTGTACTCATCCTTCTTCTTCCTCCAAACACGGCGAGTGGAGCTTAGACCAAAAAGCTAAATCTTTGTCTCATCAGACCACATGACCTTCTCCCATTCCTCCTCTGGATCATCCAGATGGTCATTGGCAAACTTCAGACGGGCCTGGACATGCGCTGGCTTGAGCAGGGGGACCTTGCATGCGCTGCAGGAATTTAATCCATGACGGCGTAGTGTGTTACTAATGGTTTTCATTGAGACTGTGGTCCTATCTCTCTTCAGGTCATTGACCAGGTCCTGCCGTGTAGTTCTGGGCTGATCCCTCACCTTCTTCATGATCATTGATGCCCCACGAGGTGAGATCTTGCATGGAGCCCCAGACCGAGGGTGATTGACCGTCATCTTGAACTTCTTCCATTTTCTAATAATTGCGCCAACAGTTGTTGCCTTCTCACCAAGCTGCTTGCCTATTGTCCTGTAGCCCATCCCAGCCTTGTGAGGTCTATAATTTTATCCCTGATGTCCTTACACAGCTCTCTGGTCTTGGCCATTGTGGAGAGGTTGGAGTCTGTTTGATTGAGTGTGTGGACAGGTGTCTTTTATACAGGTAACGAGTTCAAACAGGTTCAGTTAATACAGGTAATGAGTGGAGAACAGGAGGGATTCTTAAAGAAAAACTAACAGATCTGTGAGAGCCGTAATTCTTACTGGTTGGTAGGTGATCAAATACTTATGTCATGCAATAAAATGCAAATGAATTACTTAAAAATCACAGTTGAAGTGTGCCTATGATAAAAATTACAGACCTCTACATGCTTTGTAAGTAGGAAAACCTGCAAAATCTGCAGTGTATCAAATACTTGTTCTCCCCACTGTATATGGCAAATAGAAATCCTATATGGATGGTGTTAAGAGGTAGATGGGAGGTATTGAATAGTGCTGAAGGATGGGATTAATAACAAATAACAACAAATAAAAACAAATATAGCTAATAATGTAAGCATACTGTGTCCATAATAAGTATATAGGTTGTATGTTGGGAGCTTTTGGGAAAGAGCACAGTTAGAAAGATATGGCATATAGAAGCAAACCGGATGGACATCATGAAAATGATCGGAGAGGTTGAGAGTAGAAGAAGTTCAGGAGCAAAAAAATAAAATAATATATATATAATAGAATTATTGTAAAATTAACTCTGTCCATAACGTGTCGATAGTATGTATAGACTGGAAGTAGAGGCCTGGGCATTGTTGTTCACTAATTTACTCCAAGTAGGGAAAGGATGGCGGGGTTGAAAAGTAATAAAGGGGAGTATATATATAATAAACATGGGGGATTGGAAGTGATGCAGACAATTACATTTATAGAAGATACAATCTATCTGCGATATTAAGCTGATCCAACCCCCCAAAACAAAAAAAATACCGCTATGCCCTCCTACGAACTATCAAACAGGCAAAGCATCAATACAGGACTAAGATCAAATCATACTACACCTTGCTCCGACGTGCGTCGGATGTGGCAGGGCTTGCAAACTATTACAGACTACAAAGGGAAGCACAGCCGCGAGCTGCCCAGTGACACGAGCCTACCAGACGAGCTAAATTACTTCTATGCTCGCTTCGAGGCAAGTAACACTGAAACATGCATGAGAGCATCAGCTGTTCCGGACAACTGAGTGATCACTCTCTCCGTAGCCGATGTGAGTAAGACCTTTAAACAGGTAAACTTTCAACATTTTATCCAAGATGGCGTAGCAGTGCGTTCGTGGTTTTTTTCTGTGTCCTAGTGTAAATAGCCAGTTTCTTTTTTTTTGGTCTATTTTGTATATATTTCTCAATTTTACTTTTCATTCTTTAACTAAATATACTTTCCTGCAACCCGCCTCACCCAACGTGGAAAGGATTCTATTATTTCTTTATAACTTTCATCAAGAACCTTAAGCTGAAACTAGTCTAGCTGCAACTGAATGGCTACTTGCTATTAGCCACCGTTAGCGTCTTCACCATTGTCCGTGGCCTACACTATCCACCAGCCAGCTCTAGCTCTAGCCTGGACAATTCGTCGGCCAGTCTGCACAGCGTGCTATCGACCCAGAGCATATCAGACTTTCTGCCGGAATCACTGGACCCTAGCGCCGGATCATCGCAACCAGCTAGCTGCAACCTGTTGTTGGCTAATTACCATTGCCCCATAGCAAGCACCAGTTAGCCTTGAGCTAGCCTCAGGCCCATCTCCCAGCTATCTACCTCTCTGTCAACCGGACGGGACCTCCTAGTGTTGACACTGAGCCCCGCCGATCCAACACGACTGGTTTGCCGATGAAATCGTCTGATGTGGTTTCAACAGGCTTCCCGTTGCGACGACCACGAAGATCCATCTGCTAGCCCCGGCCCGCTAGCACACGCAAACTACAACTGTGCTTCCTGCTAGCTGTGCTGAAGCACCAATTTGAACTGCTCTCGGACTCACATATTGCTGTTCACTGGACCTTATGATCACTCAGCTGCACAGCTGATGCCTGCTGGACTGTTCCTTTACACGGTACCCTGTCCTGTTTATTCTGTTTAGCCTCAGCCCAAACTTTATCGCTATTACCAGTTGTTGTCTTAGCTCTCTCTAATAACACCTGTGATTGCTTTATGCCTCTCTCCCATGTCAATATGCCTTGCCTATTGCTGTTTGGGTTAGTTCTTATTATACAATTTCACTGTAGAACCCCAAGTCCCTCTCAAACTGCCTCAAATAGTTCCTTTGTTCCAGCCCCCATACACGCCGAGACCGGCTCAATCGGGTGCCTCCAGTGATGCTATCTCTTTCATTGTTACCCAACGCTTAGGTTTACCTCAACTGTACTCATATCCTTCCATATCCTTTTCTGTACATAATGCCCTGAATCTTTTCTACAACGCCCGGAAATCTGCCCCCTTTATTCTCTGTACCCAACGCACTAGAAGACCAGTTCTTAAAGCCTTTAGTCATATCCTTATTCTACTCCTCCTCTATTCCTCTGGTGATGTAGAGGCTAACCCAGGCCCTGCAGCCCCCAATATCACTCCTACTCCCCAGGAGCTATCATTTGTTGACTTCTGTAACCGTAAAAGCCTTGGTTTTCTGCACGTAAATATCAGAAGCCTCCTTCCTAAGTTTGAGTTATTCACTGCAATAGCACACTCCGCCAACCCTGATGTTCTAGCAGTGTCTGAATCCTGGCTTAGGAATGCCACCAAAAATTCTGAAATTTCCATCCCCAACTATAACATTTTCCATCTAGATAGAACTGCCAAAGGGGGTGGAGTTGCAATCTACTGTAGAGATAGCCTGCAGAGCTCTATCATACTATCCAGGTCTGTGCCCAAACAGTTTGAGCTTCTACTTCTAAAAATCCATCTTTCCAGAAATAAGTCTCTCACTGTTGCCGCTTGCTACAGACCCCCCCTCAGCCCCCAGCTGTGCCCTGGACACCATATGTGAATTGATTGCCCCCCATTTATCCTCAGAGTTCGTACTGCTTGGTGACCTAAATTGGGATATGCTTAACACCCCGGCCATCCTACAATCTAAACTAGATGCCCTCAATCTCACACAAATTATCAACGAACCTACCAGGTACAACCCTAAATCCGTAAACATGGGTACCCTCATAGATATCATCCTGACTAACTTACCCTCTAAATACACCTCCGCTGTCTTCAACCAGGATCTCAGCGATCACTGCCTTATTGACTGCGTCCGTAACGGGTCCGCGGTCAAACGACCACCCCTCATCACTGTCAAACGCTCCCTAAAACACTTCAGCGAGCAGGCCTTCCTAATTGACCTGGCCCAGGTATCCTGGATGGATATAGATCTCATTCCGTCAGTAGAGGATGCCTGGTTGTTCTTTAAAAGTAATTTCCTCTCAATCTTAAATAAACATGCCCCATTCAAAAAATACAGAACTAAGAACAGATATAGCCCCTGGTTCTCCTCAGACTTGACTGCCCTTGACCAGCGCAAAAACATCCTGTGGCGTACTGCATTAGCATCAAATAGCCCCCGCGATATGCAACTTTTCAGGGAAGTTAGGAACCAATATACACAAGCAGTTAGGAAAGCAAAAAGGCTAACTTTTTCAAACAGAAATTTGCATCCTGTAGCACTAACTCCAAAAAGTTTTGGGACACTGTAAAGTCCATGGAGAATAAGAGCACTTCCTCCCAGCTGCCCACTGCACTGAGGCTAGGAAACACTATCACCACCCGATAAATCTACAATAATCGAGAATTTCAACAAGCATTTTGCTACGGCTGGCCATGCTTTCCACCTGGCTACCACTACCCCGGCCACCAGCTCTGCACCCTCCGCTGCAACTTGCCCATGCCCCCGCTTCTCCTTCACACAAATCCAGACAGCTGATGTTCTCATAGAGCTGCAAAATCTGGACTCCTACAAATCATCTGGGCTAGACAATCTGGACCCTTTCTTTCTAAAACTAGCCGCCAAAATTGTCGCAACCCCTATTACTAGCCTGTTCAACCTCTCTTTCGTAACGTCTGAGATCCCCAGAGATTGGAAAGCTGCCGCGGTCATCCCCCCTCTTCAAAGGGGGTGACACTCTAGATCGAAACTGTTACAGACCTATATCCATCCTGCCCTGCCTTTCAAACGTTTTTGAAAGCCAAGTTAACAAACAGATCACCGACCATTTCGAATCCCACCGTACCTTCTCCGCTATGCAATCCGGTTTCCGAGCTGGTCATGGGTGCATTTCAGCCACGCTCAAGGTCCTAAACGATATTATAACTGCGATCGATAATAGACAGTACTGTGCAGCCGTCTTCATCGACCTGGCCAAGGCTTTCGACTCTGTCAACCACCTCATTCTTATTGGCAGACTAAATAGCCTTGGTTTCTCAAATGACTGCCTCGCCTGGTTCACCAACTACTTCTCAGATAGAGTTCAATGTGTCAAATCGGAGGGCCTGTTGTCTGGACCTATGGCAGTCTCTATGGGGGTGCCACAGGGTTCAATTCTTGGGCCGACTCTTTTCTCCGTGTATATCAATGATGTCGCTCTTGCTGCTGGTGACTCTCAGATCCACCTCTCGCAGAGCGACACCATTTTGTATACATCTGGCCCTTCATTGGACACTGTGTTAACAAACCTCCAAACAAGCTTCAATGCCATACAACACTCCTTCAGTAGCCTCCAACTGCTCTTAAACACTAGTAAAACTAAATGCATGCTCTTCAATCGAACGCTGCTGGCACCCGCCCACCCGACTAGAATCACTACTCTCGACGGGTCTGATCTAGAGTATGTGGACAACTACAAATACCTAGGTGTCTGGTTAGACTGTAAACTCTCCTTCCAGACTCACATTAAGAATCTCCAATCCAAAGTTAAATCTAGAATCGGTTTCCTATTTCGCAACAAAGCCTCCTTCACTCATGCTGCCAAACATGCCCTCGTAAAACTGACTATCGTACCGATCCTTGACTTCGGCGATGTCATTTACAAAATAGCCTCCAACACTCTACTCAGCAAATTGGATGTAGTCTATCACAGTGCCATCCGTTTTGTCTCCAAAGCCCCATATACTACCCACCACTGTGACCTGTACGCTCTTGTTGGCTGGTCCTCACTACATATTCGTCGCCAAACCCACTGGCTCCGGGCCATCTATAAATCACTTCTAGGCAAATCCCCACCTTATCTTAGCTCATTGGTCACCATAGCAACACCCACCCGTACTATGCGCTCCAGCAGGTATATCTCACTGGTCATCCCCAAAGCCAACACCTCCTTTGGCCGTCATTCCTTCCAGTTCTCTGCTGCCAATGACTGGAACAAATTGCAAAAATCTCTGAAGCTGGAGACACTTATCTCCCTCACTAACTTTAAGCATCAGTTGTCAGAGCACCTTACCGATCACTGCACCTGTACACAGCCCATCTGAAATTAGCCCGCCCAACTAACTCATCCATATATTGTTATTTATTTTGCTCATTTGCACCCCAGTATCTCTATTTGCACATCATCTCTTGCACATCTATCATTCCAGTGTTAATACTAATTGTAATTATTTTGCACTATAGCCTATTTATTGCCTTACCTCCATAACTTGCTACATTTGCACACACTGTATATATATTTTATCTTGTATTTTTGACTTTATGTTTTGTTTTACCCCATATGTAACTCTGTGTTGTTGTTTTTATCGCACTGCTTTGCTTTATCTTGGCCAGGTCGCAGTTGTAAATGAGAACTTGTTCTCAACCGGCTTACCTGGTTAAATAAAGGTGAAATAAAAAAATAAAAAAATAAAAATTCACAAGGCCGCAGGGCCAGACGGATTACTCTGAGCATGCGCTGACCAACTGGCACGTGTCTTCACTGACATTTTCAACCTCTCCCTGTCTGAGTCTGTAATACCAACATGTTTCAAGCAGACCACCATAGTCCCTGTGCCCACTAAGGTAACCTGCCTAAATGACTACCGACCCGTAGCACTCACGTCTGTAGCCATGAAATCATGGCTCACATCAACACCATTATCCCAGAAACCCTACACCCACTCCAATTTGCATACCGCCCCAACAGATCCACAGATGATGCAATCTCTATTGCGCTCCACACTGCCCTTTCACACCTGGACAAAAGGAACACCTATGTGAGAGTGCTATTCATTGACTACAGCTCAGCGTTCAACACCATAGTGCCCTCAAAGCTCATCACTAAGCTCAATACCCTGGGTCTAAACACCTCCCTCTCTAACTGGATCCTGGACTTCCTGATGGGCCGCCCCCAGGTGGTAAGGGTAGGTAACAACACATCCACCACGCTGATTGTCAACACGGGGGCCCCTCAGGGGAGCGTGCTCAGTCCCCTCCTGTACTCCCTGTTCGCTCATGACTGCATGGCCAGGCACGACTCCAACACCATCATTAAGTTTGACACAACAGTGGTAGGCCTGATCACCGACAACGACGAGACAGCCTATAGGGAGGAGGTCAGAGACCTGGCCGTGTGGTGCCAGGACAACAACCTCTCCCTTAACGTGATCAAGACAAAGGAGTTGATTGTGGACTACAGGAAAAAGAAGAGGACCGAGCACAGTTTGAGAGCTTCAACTTCCTTGGTGTCCACATCACCAACAAACTAAGCACACCAAGACAGTCGTGAAGAGGGCACGACAAAACCTATTCCCCCTAAGAAGACTGAAAAGATTTGGCATGGGTCCTCAGATCCTCAAAAGGTTCTACAGCTGTGCCATCAAGAGCATCCTGACTGGTTGCATCACTGCCCGGTATGGCAATTGCTCGGCCTCCGACCGCAAGGTACTACAGAGGGTAGTGCGTACGGCCCAGTACATCACTGGGGCCAAGCTTCCTGCCATCCAGGACCTCTATACCGGGTGGTGTCAGAGGAAGGACCTACAAATTGTCAAAGACTCCAGCCACCTTAGTCATAGACTGTTCTCTCTGCTACCGCACGGCAAGCAGTACCGGAGCACCAAGTCTAGTCTAAACAGCTTCTACCCCCAAGCCATAAGGCTCCTGAACATCTAATCGAATGGCTACTCTGACTAATTTCATTTCGTATGGTGTGAGGATTGATGAGGGGAAAAAATGATTTAATCCATTTTAGAATAAGGCTGTAACGTAACAAAATGTGGAAAAAGTCAAGGGGTCTGAACACATTCCGTATGCTCTGTAGCTATTGACTCTTCTGTCAGAAAGTCATTTCAAACCATCTGTGAAAATCTTTTCAATTTCAGTGTCTTAGAAGATGTGGAAGATGGTGTGATAATAGCATACTGTGGAGTTTGCAGTATACAGTGTGCAGGTGCAACCCCCCGGAAGAAAGTAAAAATGCCAACCCCAGTAGGGCCAAGATTTCAAAATTACAGCTTAATCAAGCACCGA
The DNA here is from genome assembly GCF_020615455.1 of Coregonus clupeaformis. Taxonomy (NCBI): domain Eukaryota; kingdom Metazoa; phylum Chordata; class Actinopteri; order Salmoniformes; family Salmonidae; genus Coregonus; species Coregonus clupeaformis. Next base: position 30,201,204 of record NC_059225.1, read on the forward strand.
AGCTGGCCTTGGCATTAGAATGTTCTGTCTATGACAATTCTCACTTTTGCAGAACAAATCAAAGCCGATTCAGGCAATATCTACCCCCCATCTGTTGTTTAGGTAGCACCTAGTAGCCAATTCATATTCATAACTGTTTGTTTTGTCCATGATATGCCTAATTCGTTTTCCCCTATTCTCTCAGTAGCCTAGACTCACAGTACACTAGAGTAGTTTGCATTCATAATAATACGTAATAATTATCAATTATTACCTTATGTTAATTAGATGTGATAATTAGAATAAGAAATCTCCCCTTTTGATTAAACACAACTAGTTCCTTCTTGGTTTGCTGAGGTCCTGGTAGATTAGCTATGTCAACACTCCAAGTGTGCTGAGTATGAAGGCAAGTTCTTCTAATTAACCATAATTGTAAAAAATGACTAATTTATATTTTTAATTACCCTACCGTTTTCCCTCTCTCTCTCTGTTGGCATATGCCCCCACATCACATATGGACTGTAGGTTTGTATTAAATACAGTGGAATCCAAGGATTCTGGGATTATACGCTAATTACTGAGTGCCATGGGATTAATTAATTCAAACATTTGCAAATGTGCTATACATAATGGTGGTGGATTCTTCTGTCCTGTGAGAAAGGCCTGCTAGGATAAAGGGTTTTTACTGATTCAGTAATGATGTTCTACTGTATATCTGATATGTAATGTATAGACACATGCATCTGAGAGATTATTATTTCCTAGCCTAATTAAAAATACAATTTGAGATTCCAAATAGACTGCAAGGGGAGCTTTGCCTTGTATCCATGGGATCCAGCAGATATTTTTGACCCCAGTGGGCCACTGCTAAAGTTTAATGTGTTTTTATGTTCTCTCATCACTCCTATATCTCATGTGCCCAAGGCCTGATCTCTTTTGTCGCTCTAGAGAATGATCAGTCAAGGTCAAGAGAGTATAGATTACCCTATGGTATCCATATTATGACAGCCTGTTAAGGCTGAGGACACCATACACCCCATATACACTCCCCTACGTATTTATTTGGACAGTGAAGCTAAAACTTTAAATGTGGCTCTATACTCCAGCAATTTTGTATTTTAGATTAAATGTTTCATATGAGGCGACAGTACAGAATGTCACCTTTTATTTGAGGGTATTTCATACATACTGTTTCTTTTTTACTGTTTAGAAATGAAAACACTTTATGTGCTGCATCTAGTCCCCCCATTTGAATGTGTCATAAGTATTTGGACAAATTCACTTATAGTGTACTAAAGTAGTCAAAAGTTTAGTATGCACAAAGATCATACCCCCAGGTTAGCATTTTTTGGGGGTATGATATTTGCGCCTCTGTAACTTTCTCAATCATAGTTATTCACAATTAATTCATGATTATCCGTATCATGGTAGCTTCCACATTAATGTAGAAGTGTTTAGAAAAATATTGTATTCTTATTTTCAATAAAAGTGACTCCAAAATGACACAATACATTATTTACCATTAATTTCTATTGGGCACAACATAATCAGAAACGCAACCAAAACAAACTGCAAATGCATCCAACAAGTTTGTAGAGTCACAAGCTTGATGCAGTCATTGCGTGCTAGAAATATGGGACCAAATACTAAACTCTTGACTACTTTAAAACCCTATAAGTGAATTTGTCAAAATACTAATGACACCTTCAAATGGGGGGACTAGATACATAAAGTGCTTTCATTTCTAAACAGTAAAAAATATACTGTATGTATGAAAATTCCCTCAAACAAAAGACGACATTCTGAGCTGTCGCCTCATATGAAACATTTGATCACAAATCCAAAATGGTGGAGTATAGAGTCAAGCGCCAAATTCAATGTTTTCAATTTCAAAATAAATAGGTTTCCTTTAGATGCTCTCTATTCCTGGTAAAATTCCATAGAAATGTTGGCAGAAGAAAATGATTTAATTTACACAAAAAAGATTGGCCATCATACACAAACTTGTGTAAAAAATCTAAAGCAAATATAGTAGATATTTTCCTTAGAGTCTCCAACATCCTGAGAGCTCACAAACTTAGAAGACAGTAGGCATCTCAGTTCACAAAAACTGCTCTCAAACTGAGGCCAAGGAAAGCACATTTATTCCTATTGTCATTTGACATTCAAATCAAATAACATTTTATTTGTCATATGGCCCGAATACAACAACTGTAGACCTTACAGTGAAATGCTTACTTACAAGCCTTTAACCAACAATGCAGTTTTAACAAAAATAATTGTTAAGTATAAAATAGATAAGTAAAAAATATTGAGGTAATATGTACTTGTAGGTAGAGTTAAAGTGACTATGCATAGATAATAAACAGAGAGTAGCAGCAGCGTAAAAGAGGGGGTGGGAGGCAATGCAAATAGTCAGAGTAGCCATTTGATTAGCTGTTCAGGAGTCTTATGGCTTGGGGGTAGAAGCTGTTAAGAAGCCTTTTGGATCTAGACTTGGTGCTCCGGTACCGCTTTCCGTGCGGTAGCAGAGAGAACAGTCTATGACTAGGGTGGCTGGAGTCTTTGACAATTTTTAGGGCTTTCCTCTGACACCGCCCGGTATAGAGGTCCTGGATGGCAGGAAGCTTGGCCCCAGTGATGTACTGGGCCGTACGCACTACCCTCTGTAGTTCCTTGCGGTCGGAAGCCGAGCAGTTGCAATACCAGGCAGTGATGCAACCAGTCAGGATGCTCTCGATGGTGCAGCCGTATAACTTTTTGAGGATCTAGGACCAATGCCAAATCTTTTCAATCTCCTTAGGGGGAATAGGCTTTGTCGTGCCCTCTTCACGACTGTCTTGGTGTGTTTGGACCATGATAGTTTGTTGGTGATGTGGACACCAAGGAAGTTGATGCTCTCAACCTGCTCCACTACAGCCCCGTCGATGATAATTGGTGGCGTGCTCTGTCCTCTTTTTCCTGTAGTCCACAATCATCTCCTTTATCTTGATCACGTTGAGGGAGAGGTTGTTATCCTGGCACCACACGGCCAGGTCTCTGACCTCCACCCTATAGGCTGTTTCATCATTGTCAGTGATCAGGCCTACCACTGTTGTGTCGTCGGCCTGGCCATGGAGTCATTTTACATTTTACATTTTAAGTCATTTAGCAGACGCTCTTATCCAGAGCGACTTACAGTTAGTGAATACATATTTTTTATTTTATTTTTATACTGGCCCCCCGTGGGAATCGAACCCACAACCCTGGCATTGCAAACGCCATGCTCTATCAATTGAGCTACATCCCTACCGGCCATTCCCTCCCCTACACTGGACGACGCTGGGCCAATTGTGCGCCGCCCATGAGTCTCCCGGTCGCGGCCGGCTGCGACAGAGCCTGGATTCGAACCAGGATCTAGTGGCACAGTTAGCACTGCGATGCAGTGCCTTAGACCACTGCGCCACTCAGGATTGAGTGATTGGTAGGTCTGCATCTATTGTGAAAATAAATCTGCCTAGCTAACAATGTGCTTAAAAATACTCGTATTGAATCCCAACAATGGAAAAAAAACATGACAAGTCTTCAACATGTTTCGATTTCCTGGATCACACACCTCTCCGCAAAAACTCTCTTCTCAAAAATCTGTCCTTTAAGACAATTCCTAATGGTAAAAGTAAAGTATGCTATAATTCATTAAAACTATTACCTAACTATAGCCTGCTACCAGGAACCAGTCCCTGAACGGGTACAGACAAAATAACATAAAACATTTTCTACCAAGGTTACTTCTAGAAAAGTGTTGTGAAATGAAAATAAACATAAAATGATAAAATGATCTTATAGTCAGTAATGCCCAGGGCTGTTGGACATGCCGACAAAATGGCCTTCCTCTGTTTGTGTTTTTACTAACATCGCAGTGCTCTATATTCCAACTCCCGCTATAATTCTCAAATACTAAGGTGGATTTTTTTTTATTGAAGATCTGATTCACCAGCTGAAAGCTACATCTCATTTTGTCCAAAGGGTCTTTGACAATCACTGTAATGTCACTGAAATTTCGGCTTTGATTCTTCTATCATCAAAATAACACCACATAAGTGTCTGTATTTTGAATTAGGCCTGATTAATACACATCTAATCAGCCCTTGTAAATAACCAACATGAACAGAAAGGTTAACGTAAGGCTTTCTCTTAAGGCTCAACAGTTGAGAACTCAACCAACACAGTTACTGGCCTCTGAGAACAAATTCAAAACACATGAACGTTTCCTTATTAACACCTCTCCATTGGTTGCCTGATCAAGGAGACCATGTCCTATTCGATGATTGGTGCAGAGCGATCGTTGGTCACCGTCTTTCTGAGTCGGATATGGGCAAATGGGTTGGTCCAGGTTGGTGGAGGAGAGGCGAAGTCTGATGAGAGCTCTTGCATCAGCATTGACAGAGCCGGTCGGTTAGAGGGCCCTGCCCACTCTACCCCTTCACCTCTGACCTTCGGCCTCAGGCTGACCTGGTTGGAGTCGGCCATGCTGTAGGGGCGCGGGCGGAAGGTGCTGACCCTCTGAGGGGGGAACGAGCACTCCTCCTCAGACTCAGGGGTCAGGGCAGGCAGGCCAGGGGAGACCAGCTTGTCTAACTGACCCGTACTGGTGCTGTTGACCTTAGAGAGGAGCGGGGAGCTGCTGTGGAGGGGATCCAAGGTGTTGGGGTAGGGCTGAGTGTAGGAGAAAGGGAACCAGCCTTTCCGTCCAGTCCGTTCATTCTGGCCATAGTGCCACCCGTCTCTGGGCTCAGAGATGAGGAGGCTGAGAGCATCACCTGGCAGAAAGTGAAGTAAGCAGGCCCCGCCCCCTCCACTGCCCTCTGACCCCCCAGGAGCGTGGGCAAATATGGCTTCCACACGAGACGGGCTGGAGAGAGGGAGAACTCTGTCTCTGGGCAGAGTGGAACCCATAAACACTCCCACCCGGGCCTCGCTGACCGGTCTCCTAGGCAACGGCAGTGTAGACGTTCCATACATCTCCGCTGCCTTCATCAGCATGGGATTATGGGACAGCAATGGTGTGTTCCCTCCTCCTAGCCCCCTGGTGATGCAGCGAGGGGGTTATGGCTCTGGAGAGAGGTGCACTGTGGGGTAGTGGAGGACTGTGAGGGGCACTGAGGGACAGCGGCAGGGCCAGGCCCTGTAGGGAGGAGTAGGATGGGGAGCCCTGGCTGAGAGAAAGCACAGTGGAGGGGATGAGACTTGGGGAGAGGCTGGAGGTGCTGGTGGCCAGGAGGAGAGAGGACTGCTGGGCTTGGCTGGAGCCAACCATGGAGGAGGTGGATGAAGTAGTGGGAGTGTTAGCAGTAGTGATAGCATTAGCGCTTGTGTTGTTGTTAGCATTGGGGATAGCTGAGGCACTAATAGGCGTGCTGGTCTGCTGGGTGGAGCCTGCCCCACTACCTCCAATGGCCCCTCCAGTGGCAGCGAGGGAGCGGAATGTCTGGGGTCCGGGGGAGTTTTGGGGAGGGGGGGGTGTCACTCTGGGAAGAAGAGCGGATGGGCCTCTGCTGCTGGGAGCCACCATTCAACAGGGGTGGGACCTCCTGTACTGACAGCCTCTGTTCTGGCTGTGCAGCGCCCAGTTTGGCGTGTCGGAGGAGCTCAGCTATCCCAGATGCCCCAGAGCCCTGGGGGGCGGTGTGACGCAGCAGGTTTAGTGCCCGTTCAGGTAGTCTGGTTGGCTGGGAGCATGACTGTTGCCATGAGGACAGCTTCTGTGACAGGAGCTCTCTCACCTTGCAGTGGTAGTTGATGAGCAGCTTGGTGACGGAACACTGGCGGTCCACCAGGAAGCAGTATCGTCTCCTCTCCTCCGTCAGCGCCGAGCGGTAACCCACGGCAACCAGCGTGTCCAGCTCAGCCTGACGACGACTCATCAGCTCCACATACTGCATCTCCCTATCTCCGTACTTGTTGGGATGGCGACTGCCCTGGCTCTTCCTGCGCAGCTTCTTGAGCTGTGATTGGCAGCGCTCGATAGATTCTGACTTCGACTTGCGCTCACTCTGATATTTCTTCAACGTGGCAGTAAGATATTTAATATCCAACTCCAGCTTTTGTTCCAACTGGGACAGCAGCTCAGAATGGAACAGCTTCAACACGTCCTCCAGTTGAACCTGAATCTGCCTGTGCACCTCGGCCATCTGGAATAACGTGTCTCCTGTCAGGGCTTTCTCATAGTGTTTCCCCATGGTCACAAAGTTCTTCAGACTGGGGTTGAACTGGTCCAGAATCCCCTTATACACGTTTTCTGTCATCTTGTTGACCTCATCTGAACGAGACATGGTGTTTCAGAATGTTTATGTATTGTAGTCTCCTCCCCTGTATGTTAGGACATCAGGCTTTACAACAACAGACTGAAGGCCCCTTTTCTGAGCTCATTGTTGAAGAAACAGATGACCAAAACTCCGTTTGGCTTTGTCCTTTTGGTCTTTTCTTCTATTGCTTTCCTCTTCGTTAGTGGGGGGTTGTTTCACCCACCAGAGCACTAAATCACAATCTCCCCCCCCGCCTTCGTTCTCTCTCTCTCTCTCTCTCTCTCTCTCTCTCTCTCTCTCTCTCTCTCTCTCTCTCTCTCTCTCTCTCTCTCTCTCTCTCTCTCTCTCTCTCTCTCTCCTCTCTCTCTCTCTCTCTCTCTCTCTCTCTCTCTCTCTCTCTCTCTCTCTCTCTCTCTCTCTCTCTCTCTCTCTCTCTCTCTCTCTCTCTCTCTCTCTCTCTCTCTCTCTCTCTCTCTCTCTCTCTCTCTCTGGCCATGCAGTCATAGGTGAACTGGGAGTACAGGAGGGGACTGAGCACGCACCCCTGAGGGGCCCCTGTGTTGAGGATCAGCGTGGCAGATGTGTTGTTACCTACCCTGAATCTTCGGCTGCTGTGCCAAGCTCACAATGGTTCAATACCATACATGGGGGCCCCTCAGGGGTGCGTGCTCAGTCCCCTCCATCTTCTGGACTTTTGTATTAGTCTCAGTGTTGTGATATTAAATAATATTTTCCATGTTGAATGAGTGTACTATATTTGTGGTAAACAGTTGAATGAAAACACAAGATTAAGGGAATAAATTCAAATCTTTAACAAATAATTCAGTTAACCTCTCTGTGATATCTATATTTACATTTACATTTACATCATTTAGCAGACGCTCTTATCCAGAGCGACTTACAAATTGGTGCATTCAACTTATGATAGCCAGTGGGACAACCACTTTTTTTATTTTATTTTATTGAATGGGGGGTGGGGGGTGGTAGAAGGATTACTTTATACTATTCCAGGTATTCCTTAATGAGGTAGGGTTTCAAGTGTCTCCGGAAGGTGGTCAGTGACTCTGCTGTCCTGGCGTTGTGAGCTTGTTCCACCATTGGGGTGCCAGAGCAGCAAATAGCTTTGACTGGGCTGAGCGGGAACTGTGCTTCCGTAGAGGTAGGGGAGCTAGCAGGCCAGAGGTGGATGAACGCAGTGCCCTCGTTTGGGTGTAGGGTCTGATCAGAGCCTGAAGGTACGGAGGTGCCGTTCCCCTCACAGCACCGTAGGCCAGCACCATGGTCTTGTAGTAGATGTGAGCCTCAACTGGATGCCAGTGGAGTGTGCGGAGGAGCGGGGTGACATGAGAGAACTTGGGAAGGTCGAACACCAGACGGGCTGCAGCGTTCTGGTAAGTTGTAGGGGTTTAATGGCACAGGCAGGGAGCCCAGCCAACAGCGAGTTGCAGTAATCCAGACGGGAGATGACAAGTGCCTGGATTAGGACCTGTGCCGCTTTCTGTGTAAGGTAGGGTCGTACTCTGCGAATGTTGTAGAGCATGAACCTGCAGGATCGGGTCACCGCTTTGATGTTAACGGAGAACGACAGGGTGTTGTCCAGGGTCACACCAAGGTTCTTTGCACTCTGGGAGGAGGACACAATGGAGTTGTCAACCGTGATGGTGAGATCATGGAGGGGGCAGTCCTTACCCGGGAGGAAGAGCAGCTCCGTCTTGCCGAGGTTCAGCTTGAGGTGGTGATCCGACATCTACACTGATATGTCTGCCAGACATGCAGAGATGCGATTTGCCACCTATAGACTTCTAAAGACACAAAAAAGTTTGTCTGATTTCCTAGAAATCAAAACCACTTTAGTTTGAGGTGGTGAGAACATCTTACTCGGGTTGGGGTGTAGGAGGAAAATACATATTTGTTGCAATGAGAAACAGGCCTTTATAGATATGAAAACACTCTTAAAACTACCCAAATCTTTTGTTGGGGGCGAGGCCTAGTTCTAAGAACATGCCCCAATTAACTTTTCATGTTTTAGTCAAGGTTGAAGGCAATTCATTAACATGTTAAAAATGAAGCCGTGTCAATCAGACAAGATAATTTAGCCGTACCCTCAAGAATACGAGTACAGGAGTGGAAGGACAACTTGACATTAGACATTTTTCTTCCAAATCTATTTTCTCTGTATAATTATTTTTTATTATTTTAATTGAGAATGCAAATTCACATATCTGGCTTTGTTTCTCTCAGGCTAAAGTCTTGGGAGAATAAAAACAATTACAAGTCCTTTGTCGGTAAAAAGCCTTTGTTTCTTCTTTCAATTGGAACATATTCCCCAGTGTTTCCCATCAGCTGGGATTTGGCCATGCCAGTGTGGTAACTAGACAGATGAGAGAACAGCCGAGTGCTTGAGGCGCACACTTCCAACAAGATTTAGAGCCCACCCATTTAGGACGCGCTATCTCCCAGCAATAAAATACTTCATTTCAACTGACATTTATAAATTGGCCAAGCACTGTGGTTGTTTTACAATAAAGTTGTTGGTGAAATGATTTTAGAATCTTCTCGAGGTGAAACGTGAATCGCACATTTTATATAAAGTGAATGTCAAATCAATAAAAAAATAAGAGCCGGAAGTAGATACGTAAAGGACCATAAAGCTGTCTTGGCTGTGTGCACACACTTGCAATATCATTGTACATATGTTACTAATGATGTGACAACATTGACACCAATCTTAACATCTGATCAAACAAATAAGTGTTATCTCTCTACCTGGATTTATAGACTAGTATAACATTATTGTGTTGAAAATAATCAACTGAAATATTGTGATCTTCATTTATTTCAATACTCTGCTCTGTCTGACAACAGAGGCAGAAAGCTCATTGTACATGTATTTATTCAGAGCACATTCAGCATAGGGTCATATTCACACAAATAACCTCAACGTTTTACATAATATTACAATTAAAATATCTATTTTTAAGTATCAAAGACAAAAGACACAACGAGCAAGGGGATTTCATTTACGTTCATCTCATTGACCCAAGTAGTAGAAAACATATCAAACATACATTAAATGGAGATTAATTGCTACAGGAGTCACCTGTCTTGCTTCCATTTATTTCCATCTTTCATTTATGTAAATGTGCCCAGAAAAAGCTTACATGTTCTCTCTCTATTTCCCTGGGCTTCTGAAGATGCATTGGTTTGATCAGACTTGCCTTTGGGGACATAAACAATGTACTGGAACAGTTAAGCGTGATTGGTTAATGCTTTGACTACGTCCATCCCTTCCTAATCATAACGCAGAAGGGAGAATGCATAGAATGACATAGAACAGGGGTGTTGAACTCTTACCATATGAGGTCCGGAGCCTGCTGCTTTTCTGTTCTAATTGACAATTAATTGCACCCACCTGACGTCCCAGGTCTAAATCAGTGCCTGATTAGAGGGGAACAATGAAAAAAGGTCCAGAGTTGAGTTTGAAGGAGATAAAGGATCTCTATGGAAGAGTGGAACAACTGAATGCTCAGCATTGTAATGAGTTCACTCCTCCCCCTTCTGGAAAAGCGGACTTCGACTTCACCCTTTATTTTCCAGCTGAACAATGTCATGGAGATGCTGCTCTCTGCTGGTGAGGACTATGAGGTGCATAAAAAATGTATGATCCTCAGGCTGTAGCCTTATGCATCAGACAGTGCTCCTACCACAGTCTGAAACAAAGCAATACAAGTGTTTGGAAAGTTTCCTCTCATGACCCCTGAAAGCCTAAAATCCAGAACCGTGTTTGCTAACATTCCACTTCATGCACCAGGGTTGGGGTCGATTCCAATTTAATTTGAAATTCCAATAAAATTCTTGAATTCACTCATGAAGTGGATAATTTCTGTTGATTTCAATTTGAATTTCAACAATCTCCAATGTATGGAATTGGAATTTAAATTAGACAGTTTAGACTGTTTGAATTGCAATTACAGTACATATATATATATATACAGTACCAGTCAAAAGTTTGGACACACCTACTCATTCAAGTTTTTTAAATATGTTTTATTATTTTCTACATTGTAGAATAATAGTGAAGACATCAAAACTATGAAATAACACATATGGAATCAAGTAGTAACCAAGTGTTAAAGTAGCCACCCTTTGGCTTGATGACAGCTTTGCACACTTGTGGCATTCTCTCAATCAGCTTCACCTGCTTTTCCTTCACTCTGCGGTCCAACTCATCCCAAACCATCTCAATTGGTGATTGTGGAGGCCAGGTTATCTGATGCAGCACTCCATCACTCTCCTTCTTGGTAAAATAGCCCTTACACAGCCTGGTGGTGTGTTGGGTCATTGTCCTGTTGAAAAACAAATGATAGTCCCACTAAGCACAAACCAGATGGGATGGCATATCGCTGCAGAATGCTGTGGTAGCCATGCTGGTTAAGTGTGCCTTGAATTCTAAATAAATCACGGACAGTGTCACAAGCAAAGCACCCCCACACCATCACACCTCCTCCTCCATGCTTCATGGTGGGAACCACACATGCAGAGATCATCCGTTCACCTACTCTGCGTCACACAAAGAAACAGCGTTTGGATCCAAAAATCTCAAATTTGGACTCATCAGACCAAAGGATAGATTTCCACCGGTCTAATGTCCATTGCTCGTGTTTCTTGGCCCAAGCAAGTCTCTTCTTCTTATTGGTGTCATTTAGTAGTAGTTTCTTTGCAGCAATTCGACCATGAAGGCCTGATTCACACAGTCGCCTCTGAACAGTTGATGTTGAGATGTGTCTGTTACTTGAACTCTGTGAAGCATTAATTTGAGCTGCAATTTCTGAGGCTGGTAACTCTAATGAACGTATCTTCTGTAGCAGAGTTAACTCTGGGTCTTCCTTTCCTGTGCCGGTCCTCATGAGAGCCAGTTTCATCATAGTGCTTGATGGTTTTTGCGACTGCACTTGAAGAAACATTCAAAGTTCTTGAAATGTTCTGTATTGACTGATCTGCATATCTGAATGTAATGATGGACTGTAATTTTTCTTTGCTTATTTGAGCTGTTCTTGCCATAATATGGACTTGGTCTTTTACCAAATAGGGCTATCTTCTGTATACCACCCCTACCTTGTCATAACACAACTGATTGGCTCAAACGCAATAAGAAGGAACATAATTCCACACCTGTTAATTGAAAAGCATTCCAGCTGACTACCTCATGAAGCTGGTTGAGAGAATGCCAAGAGTTGCAAAGCTGTCATCAAGGCAAAGGGTGGCTACTTTGAAGAATCTCAAATTGGTTACTTCATGATTCCATATGTGTTATTTCATAGTTTTGATGTCTTCACTATTATTGTACAATGTAGAAAATACTAAAAATAAAGAAAAACCCTTGAATGAGTAGTTGTGTCCAAACTTTTGACCTGTACTGTATATATATATATTTTTCAATATTTGTACATTTCCCAGTTAATAGAATTAATGCAAAAAATTCACTGCAGGATTTTTTCAAAAGAATTTAAACTTGTATTTCTATATTTCCAGTATAGCTAGGCTGTCTGTGTCACGCCCTGGCTCTGGGGACACTGTTATGTTGAGCCAGGGTGTGTAATTCTATGTTTGTATTTCTATGTTGGCCTGAGTGACTCCCAATCAGAGGCAACGAGTGTCAGCTGGTTGTCTCTGATTGGGAGCCATATTTAACTGTCTGTCTTTCACTTTGTGTTTGTGGTTTCTTGTTCTTATTTGGTTTGTGTTAAACCGTAGACATCACGTTTTCGTCTGTTATTTTGATCGTGTGATCATACCCTAATAAATAGAAATATGTTCACCTTCAACGCTGCGCATTGGTCTCTCCCTGACGATCGTGACAGTCTGACTTGCTCCTAGCTATCTCTCCGATTTGGTCCTGCCGTACATACCTACACGTACGCTACGGTCACAATACGCAGGCCTCCTTATTGTCCCTAGAATTTCTATGCAAACAGCTGGAGGCAGGGCTTTCTCCTATAGAGCTCCATTTTTATGGAATGGTCTGCCTATCCATGTGAGAGACGCAGACTCGGTCTCGACCTTTAAGTCTTTACTGAAGACTCATCTCTTCAGTAGGTCCTATGATTGCGTGTAGTCTGGCCCAGGGGTGCGAAGGTGAACAGCAAGACACTGGATTGACAAACCGCCCTTGCTGTCTCTGCCTGACCGGCTCCTCTCTCTCCACTGGAGATTCTCTGCCTCCGACCCTATTATGGGGGCTGAGTCTATTATGGGTTTTGTCACTGATGTGATCTTCCTGTCCGGTTTTGCGCCCAGGCTCGTGCGGTGGAGATCTTTGTGGGCTATACTCAGCCTTGTCTCAGGGTAGTAGGTTGGTGGTCTGTTGATATCCCCCAAGTGGTGTGGGGGCTGTGCTTTGGCAAAGTGGGTGGGGTTATATCCTGCCTGGTTGGCCCTGTCGGGGGTATCGTCAGACGGGGCCACAGTGTCTCCCGACCCCCCCTGTCTCAGCCTCCAGTATCTATGCGGCAATAGTCTATGTGCCGGGGGGCTAGGGTCAGTCTGTTATATCTGGTGTAATTTTCCTGTCTTATCTGGTGTCCTGTGTGAATTTAACTATGCTCCCTCTGGACTGGCCACCCCTCAGAGCCTGGTTCCTCTCTAGGTTTCTTCCTAGGTTCCTGCCTTTCTAGGGAGTTTTTCCTGGCCACCGTGCTTCTACGTTTGCATTGCTTGCTGTTTGAGGTTTTAGGCTGGGTTTCTGTATAGCACTTTGTGACATCTGCTGATGTAAAAAGGGCTTTATAAATAAATTCAATTTGATTTGATTTGATGATCAGCCTGAAAACCTGAAGGAATTGAATTTGAATTTGTGGAATTGTTGCTATATTGATTGGAAATTGATTTCTTGGAATTTACCTAACATTGGAATTGAGAGGAATTGAAAGACTGACCTGGAATTTGAATTGGATTTAATGGAATTTACAGGGAGATGGAATTGAATTAGGCTTGAATTTGTGGAATTAACCCCAACCCTGCCATGTACTCTGTGTCATGCTAAATTACATTGCATGACAATTCCTTAAGGAGTTGGCAAGAGAGCAGAAACAGACTGGCACCCAGGCTAAACCTGGTGCGTCTTTGGCATAAACGTTTGTGTAGGCCTTCTGCTGCAAAATAAAACTTTATCCCAGGGTTTTTAGACGACAGGCAGGTTTTCCTATAGCTTTTAGAGGAAGTTACAGTGAATACATAACCCTGAGATATAGTATTATTTTTGGAACAATTACACAAATGTTAATCCAAAGACACACGAGAATGGATTTCCAAGAGGTGTTGAGTGTTCCTGAATGGTCAAGTCTCAGTCCATAATGAATCATGGCGCCGGAGAAGATGGCTGCCATTTTACAGCCCTCTAACCAATTGTACTATTATGTTTGTTTTTCGTGTTATTTGTAATTTATTCTGTACATAATGTTTCTGCCACCGTCTCTTATAACCAAAAATAGCTTCTGGATATCAGGACAGCGATTACTCACCTCGTACTGGACGAAGATTTTTTCTTCAACGAGTCGGACGCGAAGGATATCCTACAGACACCCAACAAGGCCCAAATCCCCGTCATTCGCATGAGAAAGAGACTGAGATATCGTGGACGTAGGTCGGGGTGCCTTGTAAGGATCCGACGGCGAGTGAGTAAACTGCCTCAATCCTATTAGCCAATGTTCAATCATTTGAATATAAATTAGATGACCTAAGATTACGGTTATCCTACCAAAGGGACATTAAAAACTGTAATATCTTATGTTTCACAGAATTGTGGCTGAACGACGACATGGACAACATACAGCTGACGGGATATACGCTACATCGGCAGGATAGAATGGCTGACTCCGGTAAGACAAGGGGTGGCAGTCTGTGTATATTTGTAAACAACAGCTGGTGCACAACATCAAATACTAAGGAAGTCTCAAGGTTTTGCTCGCCTGAGGTAGAGTATCTCATGATAAGCTGTAGACCACACTATTTACCAAGAGAGTCTCCATCTCTATTTTTCATAGCTGTCTATTTACTACCACAAACAAAGCTGGCATTAAGATTGCACTCCATGAGCTGTATAAGGCCAGAAGTAAACAGGAAAACGCTCATCCAGAGCTCCTAGTGGCCGGGGACTTTAATGCAGGGAAACTTAAATCCGTTCTACCTAATTTCTACCAGCATGTTAAATGTGCAACCAGAGGAAAAAACACCTTTACTCCACACACAGAGATGCATACAAAGCTCTCCCTCACCCTCCATTTGGCAAATCTGACCATAACTCTATCCTCCTGATTCCTGCTTATGAGCAAAATCTAAAGCAGAAAGCACCAGTGACTTGGTTAATAAAAAAGTGGTCAGATGACGAAAATGCTAAGCTACAGCACTGTTTTGCTAGCACAGACTGGAACATGTTCGGGGATTCTTCAGATAGCATTGAGGAGTATATCACATCAGTCACTGGCTTCATCAATAAGTGCATTGATGATGTCGTCCCCACAGTGACCGTACGTACATACCCCAACCAGAAGCCATGGATTACAGGCAACATCCGCACTGAGCTAAAGGGGAGAGCTGCCGCTTTCAAGGAGCGGGACTCCAACCCAGACGCTTATAAGAAATCCCGCTATCCCCTCCGACGAACCATCAAACAGGCAAAGAGTCAATACAGGACTAAGATTGAATCGTACTACACCAGCCCTGACGCTCGTCGGATGTGGCAGGGCTTGAAAACTATTACAGACTACAAAGGGAAGCACAGCCGCGAGCTGCCCAGTGACACAAGCCTACCAGATGAGCTAAACCACTTCTATGCTCGCTTCGAGCAAGCAACACTGAAGCATGCATGAGAGCACCAGCTGTTCCGGATGACTATGTGATCACGATCTCTGTAGCCGATGTGAGTAAGACTTTTAAGCAGGTCAACATTCACAAGACCGCAGGGCCAGACGGATTACCAGGACGTGTACTCCGAGTATGTGCTGACCAACTGGCAAGTGTCTTCACTGACATTTTCAATGTGTCCCTGACTGAGTCTGTAATACCAACATGTTTCAAGCAGACCACCATAGTCCCCGTGCCCAAGGACACTAATATAACCTGCCTAAATGACTACCAAACCGTAGCACTGACGTCTGTAGCCATGACGTGCTTTGAAAGGCTGGTCATGGCTCACATCAACACCATTATCCCAGAAACCCTAGACCCACTCCAATTTGCATACTGCCCCAACAGATCCACAGATGATGCAATCTCTATTGCACTCCACACTGCCCTATCCCACCTGGACAAGAGGAACACCTACGTGAGAATGCTATTCATTGACTACAGCTCAGTGTTCAACACCATAGTGCCCTCAAAGCTCATCACTAAGCTAAGGATCCTGGGACTAAACACCTCCCTCTGAAACTGGATCCTGGACTTCCTGACGGGCCTCCCCCAAATGGTAAGGGTAGGTAACAACACATCTGCCACGCTGATCCTCAACACGGGGGCCCCTCAGGGGTGCGTGCTCAGTCCCCTCCTGTACTCCCTGTTCAACCATGACTGCATGGCCAGGCATGACTCCATCACCATCATTAAGTTTGCTGACGACACAACAGTGGTAGGCCTGATCACCGACAACGATGAGACAGCCTATAGGGAGGAGGTCAGAGACCTGGCCATGTGGTGCCAGGATAACAACCTCTCCCTCAACGTGACCAAGACAAAGGAGATGGTTGTGGACTACAGGAAAAAAAAGAGGACTGAGCAAGCCCCCATTATCATTGACGGGGCTGTAGTGGAGCAGGTTGAGAGCTTCAAGTTCCTTGGTGTCCACATCACCAATGAACTATCATGGTCCAAACACACCAAGACAGTCGTGAAGAGGGCACGACAAAGTCTATTCCCCCTCAGGAGACTGAAAAGATTTGGCATGGGTCCTCAGATCCTCAAAAAATGTATACAGCTGCACCATCGAGAGCATCCTGACTGGTTGCATCACTGCCTGGTGTGGCAACTGCTCGGCCTCCGACCGCAAGGCACTACAGAGGGTAGTGCGTACGGCCCAGTACATCACTGGGGCCAAGCTTCCTGCCATCCAGGACCTCTATACCAGGCGGTGTCAGAGGAAGGCCCTCAAAATTGTCAAAGACTCCAGCCACCCTAGTCATAGACTGTTCTCTCTGCTACCGCACGGCAAGCGGTACCGGAGCGCCAAGTCTACGTCCAAAAGGCTTCTCAACAGCTTCTACCCCCAAGCCACAAGACTCCTGAACAACTAATCATGGCTACCCGGACTATTTGCACTGCCCCCCCACCCCCACCCCCACCCCATCTTTTTACACTGCTCCTACTCTGTTAATTATTTATGCATAGTCACTTTAACTCTACCCACATGTACATATTACCTCAACTACCTCAACTAGCCAGTGCCCCCGCACATTGACTCTGCACCGGTACCCCCCTGTATATAGCCTCCCTACTGTTATTTTATTTTACTTCTGCTCTTTCTTTCTCAACACTTTTTTGTTGTTGTTTTATTTAACCTTTTTATAAAAAAATTAATGAATTGTTGGTTAATGGCTGTAAGTAAGCATTTCACGGTAATGTCTACACCTGTTGTATTCGGCGCATGTGGCAATTTTTTTTGATTTGATTTAAATCTGCTTGAAAATCTAAAGACAAGGTTAGAATATTGCTGTCCATCAATGATTCCCAACAAAATGTTATAGGGGACGCACAATTTCTGTCAATTTTGTTGCTGACTAACCGTCCCACAATAACCATCTACCAAACAATTAAATTAGTTCCAAACAGTAAAATGACATGACCAACAGAAAATACTATGCATGCGTAGCCCTACCAGGAAGGGAGCTTAAAAAATGTGATAATTATTGAAGCAGCCAATGTCAAACATCATTTTCAAACATTTGCCAAAATGCAATTTGCGAGAAAACACTGTTCTAAAAGGCACACCTGATTTGAGAGGTTTCATGTGACAAAGATGTGACATCTCCTTTCGAAACGTAGAAAGAGTGATATCATAATATGGAACAAATAGGATGGCTATTGTGCCTTTGGCTTCTGGACAACGAAAAAAAGTTGATATGAAAACCAATAGAACATGAGAGAAATGCTGGCCTCATAAAATATCAGTTTCTATCTGATTTTGGCTAGGCTACTTTGAAGCAAGGTAACATTTTAATTTTTTTGTCATTTAGCAGACGCTCTTATACAAAGCAATTTACAGGAGCAATTAGGGTTAAGTGCTTTGCTCAAGGGTACATTGACAGATTTTTCACCTAGTCGCCTCAGGCTAAGCTACCTGCCTCATAATATTAAGTAAAACGTCCAGGTTTCAAACAATTAAGTATATGTTTTCAACATGCCGACCGCCTCCAGCTTTTTCCCTCTACTGAATGGTTTGCAGTTGCATTGTGTGCACATCTACTTTTGAAAGGAGGGGTTTCTTCTTCGTCTGAAAGCAATGGCTAGCTAGTATGCTAACTATTCTAGCTAACTAACTGGCTGAATAAGTTGACGACGGACTCGCTCAAGCTGTCGGGACTAACCCACAACGTTAGACACGGACACGAATAATCTGCTTGGCGTGTTGACACACTGGTGGTTTGTTGTGGCCAAGTATTGGTGCTAAACCGTGTTGTTGGAGTCCGGCATGCTAGCTGGCTATGGCGTCTAATGACTAGGCGCCCTGGACGATTTTCACGGAAGAATACTGTACCAAGTTAGCTAGCTGAATAAACTAAGTTAGTCTATTCCTAGAAAACATTGAACCGCTGTAGTTTACAACAATTATAGTTTCTGAGGTGGAAGTTGGGAGAGTTATATTTGGGTGTTGTGGTGAGGGAGGCCCTGCTCTCTCCTTTCCCAGATGTTTAGTTAATTTCATTCCGATCTCCTTTGCATTATTGTAGCCATTTTCTGTAGCCTGTCAACTATGCCTCTGTCTATCCCTGTTCTCTCCTCTCCGCACAGGCCGTACAAACGACTCACACCGCGTGGCTGCTGCCTCTCTAACCTGGTGGTCCCTGCACGCACCACCCACGTGGAGTTCAAGGTCTCCGGCAGCCTCTGGAACTGCCGTTCTGCTGCCAACAAGGCAGAGTTCATCTCAGCCTATGCTACCCTCCAGTCCCTCGACTTATTGCCGCTGACGGAAACATGGATTACCACTGAAAACACTGCTACTCCTACTGCTCTCTCCTCGTCTGACCATGTGTTCTCGCATACCCCGAGAGCATCTGGTCAGCGGGGCGGTGGCACAGGAATCCTCATCTCTCCCAAGTGGACATTCTCTATTTTTCCCCTGACCCATCTGTCAATCTCCTCATTTGAATTCCATGCTGTCACAGTCACTATCCCATTTAAGCTTAACATCCTTGTCATTTATCGCCCTCCAGGTTCCCTTGGAGAGTTCACCAATGAGCTTGACGCCTTGATAAGTTCCTTTCCTGAGGATGGCTCACCCCTCACAGTTCTGGGGGACTTCAACCTCCCTACGTCTACCTTTGACTCATTTCTCTCTGCCTCCTTTCCACTCCTCTCCTCTTTTGACCTCACCCTCTCACCGTCCCCCCCTACTCACAAGGCAGGCAATACGCTTGACCTCATCTTTACTAGATACTGTTCTTCTACTAATCTCACTGCAACTCCCCTCCATGTCTCCGACCACTACTTTGTATCCTTTTCTCTCTCACTCTCCTCCAACACTACTCACTCTGCCCCTACTCAGATGGTAATGCGCCGTCGCAACCTTCGCTCTCTCTCTCCCGCTACTCTCTCCTCTTCCATCCTATCATCTCTTCCCTCTGCTCAATCCTTCTCCATCCAATCTCCTGATTCTGCCTCCTCAACCCTCCTCTCCTCCCTTTCTGCATCCTTTGACTCTCTATGTCCCCTATCCTCCCGGCCGGCTCGGTCCTCCCCTCCAGCTCCGTGGCTTGATGACTCATCCGGAGCTCACAGAACAGGGCTCCAGGCAGCCAAGCGGAAATAAAGGAAAACTAGACTCCCTGCGGACCTGGCATCTTTTCACTCCCTCCTCTCTACATTTTCTTCATCTGTTTCTGCTGCTAAAGCCACTTTCTACCACTCTAAATTCCAAGCATCTGCCTCAAACCTTAGGAAGCTCTTTGCCACCTTCTCCTCCCTGCTGAATCCTCCTCCCCCTCCCCCCCTCCTCACTCTCTGTGGATGACTTCGTCAACCATTTTGAAAAGAAGGTTGACGACATCCGATCCTCGTTTGTTAAGTCAAATGACACTGCTGGTCCTGCTCACACTGGGACTCTATGCTTTGACTTCTTTCTCCCCTCTCTCTCCAGATAAAATCTTGCGACTTGTGACGGCCGGCCGCCCCACAACCTGCCCGCTTGACCCTATCCCCTCCTCTCTTCTCCAGACCATCTCCGGTGACCTTCTCCCTTACCTCACCTCGCTCATCAACTCATCCTTGACCGCTGGCTATATCCCTTCCGTCTTCAAGAGAGCGAGAGTTGCACCCCTTCTCAAAAAACCAACACTCGATCCCTCTGATGTCAACAACTACAGACCAGTATCCCTTCTTTCTTTTCTCTCCAAAACTCTTGAGCGTGCCATCTTTAGCCAACTCTCTTGCTATCTCTCTCAGAATGACCTTTTTGATCCAAACCAGTCAGGTTTCAAGACTGGTCATTCAACTGAGACTGCTCTTCTCTGTGTCACGGAGGCTCTCCGCATTGATAAAGCTAACTCTCTCTCCTCTGCTCTTGTCCTTCTAGACCTGTCTGCTGCCTTTGATACTGTGAACCATCAGATCCTCCTCTCCACCCTCTCCGAGCTGGGTATCTCCAGCGCGGCTCACTCTTGGATTGCGTCCTACCTGACCGGTCGCTCCTACCAAGTGGCGTGGCGAGAAGCTGTCTCCGCACCATGTGCTCTCACCACTGGTGTCCCCCAGGGCTCAGTTCTAGGCCCTCTCCTATTCTCGCTATACAACAAGTCTCTTGGCTCTGTCATATCCTCACATGGCCTCTCCTATCATTGCTACGCAGACGACACACAACTAATCTTCTCCTTTCCCCCTTCTGAATCGCATCTCTGCATGTCTGGCAGACATATCAGTGTGGATGACGGATCACCACCTCAAGCTGAACCTTGGCAAGACGGAGCTGCTCTTCCTCCCGGGGAAGGACTGCCCGTTCCATGATCTCGCCATCACGGTTGACAACTCCATTGTGTCCTCCTCCCAGAGTGCAAAGAGCCTTGGCGTGACCCTGGACAACACCCTGTCGTTCTCCGCTAACATCAAGGTGGTGACCCGATCCTGTAGGTTCATGCTCTACAACATTCGGAGAGTACGACCCTGCCTTACACAGGAAGCGGCACAGGTCCTAATCCAGGCACTTGTCATCTCCCGTCTGGATTACTGCAACTCGCTGTTGGCTGGGCTCCCTGCCTGTGCCATTAAACCCCTACAACTCATCCAGAATGCCGCAGCCTGTCTGGTGTTCAACCTTCCCAAGTTCTCTCACGTCACCCCGCTACTCCACACACTCCACTGGCTTCCAGTTGAAGCTCGCATCTGCTACAAGACCATGGTGCTTGCCTACGGAGCTGTGAGGGAAACGGCACCTCCGTACCTTCAGGCTCTGATCAGTCCCTACACCCAAACGAGGGCATTGCGTTCATCCACCTCTGGCCTGCTGGTCCCCCTACCTCTGCGGAAGCACAGTTCCCGCTCAGCCCAGTCAAAACTGTTCGCTGCTCTGGCACCCCAATGGTGGAACAAGCTGCCTCACGACGCCAGGACAGCGGAGTCACTCACCACCTTTAAGGAATACCTGGGCTAGGATAAAGTAATAATTCTTGTTGATCCCACTGTTGGGGATATTTACATTTACATTTTAGTCATTTAGCAGATATTAAAGTTAACTTGAAAGATGGCTGACAAGTTTGTGGGGACCTGGAAATTGATTTCCAGCGAGAACTTTGACTTTGAGTACATAAAAGTTCTGTTATGACATATTTGTCAAATATAATGATAGGAATGGATGTAATTATGCATTTTTTATATTTTGTATATATATTTCTGATACCATCTTATGATCTCATTAGGCTAATCATTTATATCTATAGTTATTACACATGGACAATGCTTTTGGTTGCACCACACCATACTGCCAATAGATCCCTCTTGACAGTTTGTTCTCTATTGTGCAGGTGTTGGCTTCGCGACCCGACAGGTGGGAAACCCCATCAAGCCCAGTCTTCGAATGATCTTTGAAAAAATCCCAGAGCACTTTCAAAATTATTGAGATGAAATTCAAACTCAATGACACTTTCGAGGAAACAACCGCTGACAACAGAAAAACAATGGTTGGTTGGGATAAAAATCTGTGTGTGAAGGTCAGTTGACTTGGATGAATGAGTCATTGGAAATAACTAACATTTTGTCCTTTAATCTTCAGATCGTTTTTACTTTGAGAATTGTGCAAAAACAGAACTAGGACGGCAAATAGACAACATTAGAGAGAGAGGTGACTAGTGATGGAAAGTTGATAGTTGTAAGGAATCATAAAAAAAAAAAAAAATGTAAATAACTAATACCTTACAAGTTGTGAAATGGCTTGTTTTGTAGTGTTTGTTTATTTGTTAAAAACTTCTGAACTCGACAGATTATTGTAAAATATTTTATAATATTAGAAAAGTGATTTTCCTAAACCTTTCCCCCCATAAAGTTAAAATGTTGTCAATAAAACTTATTGGGAAAGTTTAGACACACTTGATATTAGGCTCAACCATTTTACATGTGGCACTTTGTGCATTTTTGACTGAACAAGTGTTTTATCGCTCTCTAACCTAAAATATATGCTGGGATGTGTATTCTTGAAATAACTCTGACCTAACACACTCTCTCCTCTCCTACTACACCTGTCCTCTCCTTACAGAAATGCATGATGGGGGATGTGGTTGCAACGAGGACGTGCGAGAAGGAGGCATGGACGACAGGCTCAGTTTAATGAGCAACAAAGCTAAAGTTACAGCACGTATTCACCATTGTACTGCCAAAGCAAATGTATGCATTGTACTACTCCAATATGATACACTGTAAAAAAAATCCTGTACTTTTTTAAGTTAATTACTGGCAGCACAGTAGCCAGTAGGTTGCTGTCAATTTACAGTAAAATACTGGCAGCATAGAAGCCACTAAATGACTGTAGATTTACAGGACCTTTACTGAAACACAAATTTACAGCATATTACTGTAACACCTGACTACAGCATCATGCTGTATTTCTAGAATTTACAGTGCATTACTGGAAGCACAGTGGTTAGTAAACTGTTGCAGATGATCACATTTCCAATGACATAAGGACGAACTCAGTGGAAACCGGTAAAGTAAGTTCAAATAAAGTTTATTCAACATTCTGAATTGTGAAGGGACTGTTCGGTATTCAGGAATCAATTTGTTACTGATGAATGTGGAGGCATGTCAACACTCTAAGCTTAGAGTTAACTCAGGCTGTAGCTACTCATCACCAAGAGCACAATGTCCATTTTTACAGAAAATACCATTAATCAGTAGCAAAACTATTAACATGCAAAACAATTCACTTTGGGTAAATCAGTAGTACAGTGTTCATATTAGGACAGCCTCAGCCTCAACAGGAGTTGTTTCTGTTCTAATATGGACACCGTACCCTCTGCTAATTGTCTAAGTTATTACAGAAGACAGGATTCACGAAGCCAGTTTGTGAAGCCATTGTGCTGTCCTTTCCCATTGGTTGGCATACAGTCTTGCAGAAGTCAGGTTTATGGTTGGGCTCCTTGGTCAAATACTTGGATGTGTCATCTGGGTAAAAGCATGTAGTAATCAAACGGACACAGTTCAGGACCGTTGCCGCCAGCATAAGGAACCCTGTGTGGTTGGGACAAGAAATACAAAATCAAGTGTAATGTAAGTGTTACGTAACTGTTATTCATCAGATTATACACAATTGTCTACAAGGTTTTTCTGGTATTCAATTATGACTGGCCTGCAGCGTCAGCTTAGCACTGTTCCAATTACAGCATATGTAATGTGCCTCTAAAATCATGTTATCATTGGCCAGCATCTGCCTACATTAAAATCGATCTGTTACAGAATGTGGGTGTGAGTGGTTGGTATTACTCCAGTATGTGTTCATTCCATAGAGATGTACTAGAGAGCTCATATCCTATCTTTGCAATGTGCATAGTCTGAACAGGTTTAAAGCCAAGGTTGGTGATTTACTGCCACCTGATTTTACAGTTACATTTTAGAAATTTAGCAGGCGCTCTTATCCAGAGCGACTTAGGGAATGTTTTCTCAGGAGTATAATTCCTGCTGACCTGGATTGAATTATGTGATCTACCTTAACCCATAGCAAGTCCCACCTAGTTGACTACTTCAAAATGGTGAAAGCCCTCAATGGCACTGCACATGATAAAACAGGCTTTGGGCCAAGTGTGCCCTCTATCCAACTCTATGTTCTTACCACAGTATACTGTGTTAGGTGCGAGGTCATGGACACGATAGCCTCTGGTGAACATGGCTCCCAGGCCCACAATCAACACAGGGTAGACAGTAAACGTGTAGCGGATGTACTTGGAGAATATGAAGCTCTCAAAGACAAACCTGTTAGGAAATAGCATTGTTTTCAAGACTGAATTAAACCCCAACTTCCCAGTATAGTGTACCCATTTAGTCAGTACGGTGTCCATATTAGGACAGCCTCAGTCTCAGCAGGAGAGACTGTCTAATATGGACACCACAATTATAATCTTTCCATTCAATCAATGATTAGGATCTATATGCATGGGCCCATCATTATTTTATTGTCAGTCATTACCAGATGAGCATCCCCAGGAGAAGTAGGGTGAGCACCATTGAGCTGACCAGAGGATCAGGTAGCCCAGCCTGGTACCTCAGCACAACTCCCAGACTGACCAGGGCCTCCAGGAGTGTCCACCAGCCAAATACAGCCAGTCCGTTCTGGGTCTGCCCCACACAACATCAACACATCAACACAGTTAGATCAGAGGGACCATGATAAAGACATATGAAACAAGACATAGTATTCATTGGTAAGGGATCTGTTTTTAGAATGTGTATTGGTGCATTTAGATTTGTGATGTGGCCCTGGTTGGCCTTGTTTTTAGTGGAGGCTCTAATGCCTTGTGTGCCATGTGAATATGGGTATGGGGGACGGAGGTGCGCTGAGGAGGGGCACTGGGTGGCCATAATGGCTGGGTTTTCCACTGCCGTCCCATTGCGCGGCTTAGCGGCTGGATGCGAGTGTGTGAGATTTTGTGAATGGTGCCACTTCCTTAAGGGAAGTCGGAGGTGATACTTATGGTGTGTTCAATACAACTGGGAACTCTGAAAAATACAAGGTCAAATCATGATGTCAGTAATCTTCAGGTCTGAAAGGCGGAGCTCTCGTAAATCGGAGTTCTCGAAGTTGGAATTCCAAGTTGGATGACCGCTCAAAACTATTTTTCCAGTTGGAGCTCGTTGTTTTCTGAGTTCCCAGTTGTTTTGAATGCGGCATAAGAGGGCATTCTGGCACCGAGTGTCATGGCTGCCTACGTCGTTGCGCGTAGAGGGGCCGAGTTCAGTATTTCTGCCGTGCGGTTATGCTGTAGTGTGTAAGCAGTCCCGTGAAACCAACCACCTCTGTATCTCGCACACCATTGCCAGTATGTGTGTCCAAGTTCATGTGTTGCAAAATGGTGTTTTGGAGCATTATGACAGTCCCCTTAGCGAACATACTGGCAATGGTGTGATGAGGCGGTCTGAAATGTCGAAGAAAATATGACTCAGTCCCCTTCTACGACCGCATGGTCCTCCAGTATTTATTTTATTTAAGTATTGGTTTGCAGTATTTTGCTTTTCAAAGTGTGCTTTTTCATTAGGCCTATTTGGTCAATACATTTATTCTTTATTTAGATGATATTCTGCATGTTTTTTTGACCTTTATATTCTTTATTTGCCTTGTCTTCTTTTTTGTATTTGTGTCTTGAAATGTGAGGAAACAACTAAAAACTTTGGGGGGTAAATATGTAACAGGCATGAGCTCTTGAATGAAGCCTCATGGCCTGTTAGCACAGGTGTTCCTTATTGTTTATTAACGGCGTGGCGTCTAGTATAAATGGTTGGCTGTCAGATGATTGGCATGCTCTGGAAGGATGGGAGTGGTGGTGGTTTTTATTCAAAAGTAAGTATAATCAATTGTAAAATGTGTGTTATGGCACTGCCCTTAGTCCACCTAGAACCGTTCTCCTTCTCCCTGGCCATGTCTTCCTGTAAGTGTTGCAACACTGTCTTGTTTTGATTGAAACACATTTATATTGTCAACAACTAGAAACGCAATCACTGTCTGTAGTACAACATTTGAGCTCTAATTGAAACTGATTATTGTGCATTTGTGAACTACAAAAAGCAGGAAATAAAGGATTGTTGTTGCACCTTATCTTTGGTTTTACTCCCATGCTCTACCGCTGATGTATAAGAACCAGTTATTATTTAGTCGTATTTATACTGAACAAAAAATATGAACACCAAATGTAAAGTGGTGATCCCATCTTTCATGAGCTGAAGATCCCAGAAGTGTTCCCTATGTAATAAAAGCACATTTCTCACAAATTTGGTGCACATTCAGTACCAATCAAAAGTTTGGACACACCTACTCATTCAAGGGTTTTTCTTTCATTGTAGAATAATAGTGAAGACATCATAACTATGAAATAACACATCAAATAAAATAAAATCACATCAAATCACATATGGAATCATGTAGTAACCAATAAAAGTGTTAAACAAATCAAATATATATTTTATATTTGAGATTCTTCAAATAGCCACCCTTTGTCTTGATGACAGCTTTGCACACTCTTGGCATTCTTCTCAACCAGCTTCATGAGGTAGTCAGCGGGAATGCATTTCAATTAACAGGTGTGCCTTGTTAATTTGTGGAATTATGTTCCTTCTTAATGCGTTTGAGCCAATCAGTTGTGTTGTGACAAGGTAGGGGTGATATACAGAAGATAGCCCTATTTGGTAAAAGACCAAGTCCATATTATGGCAAGAAAAGCTCAAATAAGCAAAGGAAAATGACAGTCCATCATTACTTTAAGACATGCAGATCAGTCAATACAGAACATTTCAAGAACTTTGAAGTTTCTTCAAGTGCAGTCGCAAAAACCATCAAGCACTATGATGAAACTGGCTCTCATGAGGACCGGCACAGGAAAGGAAGACCCAGAGTTAACTCTGCTACAGAGGATAAGTTCATTAGAGTTACCAGCCTCAGAAATTGCAGCTCAAATAAATGCTTCACAGAGTTCAAGTAACAGAGACATCTCAACATCAACTGTTCAGAGGAGACTGTGTGAATCAGGCCTTCATGGTCGAATTGCTGCAAAGAAACTACTACTAAATGACACCAATAAGAAGAAGAGACTTGGTGGGCCAAGAAACATGAGCAAAGGACATTAGACCAGTGGAAATGTGTCCTTTGGTCTGGAGTCCAAATTGGAGATTTTTGGTTCCAACCGCCGTGCCTTTGTGAGACGCGGTGTGGGTGAACGGATGATCTCTGCATGTGTATTTCCCACCGTGAAGCATGGAGGAGGAGGAGGTGTTATGGTGTGGGGGTGCTTTGCTGGTGACACTGTCTGTGATTTCTTTAGAATTCAAGCCACACATCACCAGCATGGCTACCACAGCATTCTACAGCGATACGCCATCCCATCTGGTTTGGGCTTAGTGGGACTATCATTTGTTTTTCAACAGGACAATGACTCAACACACCTCCAGGCTGTGTAACGGCTATTTTACCAAGAAAGAGAGTGATGGAGTGCTGCATCAGATGACCTGGCCTCCACAATCCCCCGACATCAACCCAATTGAGATGGTTTGGGAAAAGTCGGACTGCAGAGTGAAGGAAAAGCAGCCAACAAGTGCTCAGCATATGTGGGAACTCCTTCAAGACTGTTGGAAAAGTATTCCAGGTGAAGCTGGTTGAGAGAATGCCAAGAGTGTGCAAGGCTGTCATCAAGGCAAAGGGTGGCTATTTGAAGAATCTCAAATATAAAATATACTTTGATTTGTTTAACACTTTTTTGGTTACTACATAATTCAATATGTGTTATTTCATAGCTTTGATGTCTTCACTATTATTTTACAATGTAGAAAATAGAAAAATAAATAAAGGAAAACCCTTGAATGAGTAGGTGTGTCCAAACTTTTGACTGGTACTATATTTGTTTACATCCCTATTAGTGAGCAATTCTAAAGATAATCCAATTGATAAAAATATATATTAAAAAACAATATCATGAATGGGACTGGTGGAGTTGTCACACATGCAGCTAACAAAAATATATTGAAATGTCTGCTCTACTCAAAATTACAACCAACTAATTGCAGCATTACCGCAAAAATGGAAGAGGCAAGTCGAAGGTGGAGAAAGTAAGGAACATGCATTAAAGACCAAAATTGTTTAAACAACATTCGGATAAATAAAAAAGTATACCAGTTTCATTTAAGTACCGACAAATTGACAGCTGTGCCATATAAATTGCAAAATAGTTGGGAAGAGATTTTCGATGGTTTATGAACTGATACACAAAACGACGCTGGATTCTGAGTTTTTCAATTTAAATCATTATACAAAATTCTTGCAACCAACACAATGATATACAGTGGGGGAAAAAAGTATTTTGTCAGCCACCAATTGTGCAAGTTCTCCCACTTAAAAAGATGAGAGACCCTGTAATTTTCATCATAGGTACACGTCAACTATGACAGACAAAATGAGAGAAAAAAAATCCAGGAAATTACATTGTAGGATTTTTAATGAATTTATTGGCAAATTATGGTGGAAAATAAGTATTTGGTCAATAACAAAAGTTTCTCAATACTTTGTTATATACCCTTTGTTGGCAATGACACAGGTCAAACGTTTTCTGTAAGTCTTCACAAGGTTTTCACACACTGTTGCTGGTATTTTGGCCCATTCCTCCATGCAGATCTCCTCTAGAGCAGTTATGTTTTGGGGCTGTCGCTGGGCAACACGGACTTTCAACTACCTCCAAATATTTTCTATGGGGTTGAGATCTGGAGACTGGCTAGGCCACTCCAGGACCTTGAAATGCTTCTTACGAAGCCACTCCTTCATTGCCCGGGTGGTGTGTTTGGGATCATTGTCATGCTGAAAGACCCAGCCACGTTTCATCTTCAATGCCCTTGCTGATGGAAGGAGGTTTTCACTCAAAATCTCACGATACATGGCCCCATTCATTCTTTCCTTTACACGGATCAGCCGTCCTGGTACCTTTGCAGAACAACAGCCCCAAAGCATGATGTTTCCACCCCCATGCTTCACAGTAGGTATGGTGTTCTTTGGATGCAACTCAGCATTCTTTGTCCTCCAAACACGACGAGTTGAGTTTTTACCAAAAGGTTCTATTTTGGTTTCATCTGACCATATCACATTCTCCCAATCCTCTTCTGGATCATCCAAATGCACTCTAGCAAACTTCAGACGGGCCTGGACGTGTACTGACTTAAGCAGGGGGACACGTCTGGCACTGCAGGATTTGAGTCCCTGGCGGCGTAGTGTGTTACTGATGGTAGGCTTTGTTACTTTGGTCCCAGCTCTCTGCAGGTCATTCACTAGGTCCCCCCGTGTGGTTCTGGGATTTTTGCTCACCGTTCTTGTGATCATTTTGACCCCACGGGGTGAGATCTTGCGTGGAGCCCCAGATCGAGGGAGATTATCAGTGGTCTTGTATGTCTTCCATTTCCTAATAATTGCTCCCACAGTTGATTTCTTCAAACCAAGATGCTTACCTATTGCAGATTCAATCTTCCCAGCCTGGTGCAGGTCTACAATTTTGTTTCTGGTGTCCTTTGACAGCTCTTTGGTCTTGGCCATAGTGGAGTTTGGAGTGTGACTGTTTGAGGTTGTGGACAGGTGTCTTTTATACTGATAACAAGTTCAAACAGGTGCCATTAATACAGGTAACGAGTGGAGGAAAGAGGAGCCTCTTAAAGAAGAAGTTACAGGTCTGTGAGAGCCAGAAATCTTGCTTGTTTGTAGGTGACCAAATACTTATTTTCAACCATAATCTGCCAATAAATTCATAAAAAATCCTACAATGTGATTTTCTGGAATTTTTTTCTCTCAATTTGTCTGTCATAGTTGACGTGTACCTATGATGACAATTACAGGCCTCTCATCTTTTTAAGTGGGAGAACTTGCACAATTGGTGGCTGACTAAATACTTTTTCCCCCACTGTATATATGGGGATACAACCTTCCCAGCACTGCTGTAGGGTAGTTGAAGGATAGGACTAAAAACAACCAAAACATAACTATTGTGAAATAAACTGTGTCCGTAAAATGTATATAGCATTTATAAGCTGGAAGTAGAGGCCTAAGTGTTGTTGCCCATTAGTTTACTCCAATTAGGGGAGGGGAGGTAGGGTTAGGGGAAATAATAAAGGAAAATATATTTAAAAAGATAATCCTTCCACCTGACAGGTGTGGCATATCAATAACATTATTAAACAGCATTATCATTACACAGCTGCACCTTGTGCTAGGGACAATAAAAGGCCACTCTAAAATGTGCAGTTTTGTCACACAACACAATGCCTCAGATGTCTCATGTTTTGAGGGAGCGTGCCATTGGCATGCTGACTGCAGGAATGTCCACCAGAGCTGTTGCCAGAGAATTGAATGTTAAATTCTATCAGACGGTCTCAGGGAAGCTTATCTGCATGCTCGTCGTCCTCACCAGGATCATGACCTGACTGTAGTTCGGCATGGTAACCGACTTCAGTGGGCAAATGCTTACTTTCGATAGCCACTGACACATTGGAGAAGTACGCTCTTTACCGATGAATCCCGGTTTCAACTGTACCAGGCTGATGGCAGACAATGTGTATGGCGTCGTGTGGGCGAGTGGTTTGATTTGGTCAACGTTGTGAACAGAGTGCCCCATGGTGGAGGTGGGGTTATGGTTTGGGATGCTCTGGATCAATGTGTACGACAGCGTCTTCCACTTCCCACCAATATCTATCAACTTCGCACAGCCATTGAAGAGGAGTAGGACAACATTCCACAGACCACAATCACCAGCCTGATCAACTCTATGCGAAGGAGATGTCGCGCTGTATGAGGCAAATGGTGGTCGCACCAGATACTGACTGGTTTTCTGATCCACGCCTCTACCTTTTTTTGTAAGGTATCTGTGACCAACAGATGCATATCTTATTCCCAGTCATGTGAAATCCATAGATTAGGGCGTAATTAATGTAATTCAATTGATTGATTTCCTTATATGAACTGTAACTAAGTAAAATGTTTGAAGTTGTTCCATGTTGCGTTTATATTTTTGTTCAGTGTAGTTATTTACCAGAGGACCTTACCTCTTTAAACCAGATTGGCAGCTACAAACATACAGTGCATTCGGAAAGTATTCAGACCCCTTCCCCTTTTCCAGATTTAGTTAGGTTACAGCATTATTCTAAAATTGATTAAATAAAATTTCTCCCTCATCAATCTACACACAATACCCCATAATGACAAAAGAGGAAACAGATTTTTTGGGATTTTAGCAAATGTATTACAAATAAAAAACAGAAATACCTTATTTGCATAAGTATTCAGACCCTTTGCTATGAGATTCGAAATTGAGCTCAGGTGCATCCTGTTTCCATTGATCATCCTTGAGATATTTCTACAACTTGATTGGAGTCCACCAGTGGTAAATTGAATTGATTCGACATGATTTGGAAAGGCACACACCTGTTTATATAAGGTCCCACAGTTGACAGTGCATGTCAGAGCAAAAACCAAGCCATGAGGTTGAAGGAATTGTCCGCAGACCTCTGAGACGGGATTGTGTCGAGGCACAGATCTGGGGAAGGTTACCAAAAAATTATTGCAGGATTGAAGGTCCCCAAGAACACAGTGGCCTACATCATTCTTAAATGGAAGAAGTTTGGAACCACCAAGACTCTTCCTAGAGCTGTCTGCCCAGCCAAACTGAGCAATCAGGGAGAAGGGCCTTGGTCAGGGAGATGACCAAGAACCCAATGGTCACTCTGACAGAGCTCCAGAGTTCCTCTGTTGGAGATGGGAGAACCTTCCAGAAGAAAAAAACCCATCTCTGCAGGACTCCACCAATGAGCCTTTATGGTAGAGTGGCCAGACGGAAGCCATTCCTCAGTAAAAGGCACATGACAGCCCGCTTGGAGTTTGCCAAAAGGCACCTAAAGGACCCTGACCATCAGAAACAAGATACTCTGGTCTGATGAAACCAAGATTGAACTCTTTGGCCTGAATGCCAAGCGTCACGTCTGGAGGAAACCTGGCACCATCCCTGCGGTGAAGCATGGTGGAGGCAGCATCATGCTGTGGCAATATTTTTCAGCGTCAGGGACTGGGAGACTAGTTAGGATTAAGGGAAAGATGAACGGAGCAAAGTACAGAGAGATCCTTGATGAAAACCTGCTCCAGAGAGCTCAGGACATCAGACTGGGGCGAAGATTCACCTTCCAACAGGCTTTGGGACATCTTTGAATGTCCTTGAGTGGCCCAGCCAGAGCCCAGACTTGAACCCAATCGAACATCTCTGGAGAGACCTGAAAATAGCTTTTCAGCGACACTCCCCATCCAACCTAACTGAGCTTGAGAGGATCTGTAGAGAAGAATGGGAGAAACTCCCCAAAAACAGGTGTGCCAAGCTTGTAACGTCATACCCAAGAAGACTCAAGGCTTTAATCCCTGCCAAAGGTGCTTCAACAAAGTACTGAGTAAAGTGTCTGAATACTTATGTAAATGTCATATTTCAGTTTTTGTTTTTAATAAATGTGCAAACATTTCAAAAACATGTTTTTGCTTTGTCATTATGTGCTATTGTTTGCAGATTGATGACGATATAGTTTTTGAAATCCATTTTAGAATAAGGTTGTAACGTAACAAAAGGTGAAAAAAGTCAAGGGGTTTGAATACTTTCTGAATACACTCCACATCCCACTGGGCACACACTGTTTGAATCATCGTTGTTTCCACATCATTTCAATGAAATTTCAATGAAATTACGTTAAACCAACATGGAATCGACGTTGAATTGACATCATGCTAAAGAATAAGTTTAACCAATTCAACTTGGTTACATAAGGTCATTTTGCCCTGAAGCTCATTGACTAACAGCAGCATGATAAAAACAAGCAACTGTGCTACATCTTGACATCAATATGTAGATAAGATCTTGAATTCACCAGATAGCGGGTCCACCAGGGTTCTTTAGGGTTATTGATGGCCAGCCAGGCTCTGTGATTGTGCAGGTTTCGGTAGGACACATACAGCATTTGGAAGCTGTGAACTGGCATAACCCATTTAAAAAACAGGGATGGTAGAAGGTCACTGTAAAAACACAAAGGATGTTCCATATTTTAGCATTGTCTTACTTGGTTCTGCAAATAGGCTCACTGTATTTCTTTTGTCATATTGTAAAATCCAAAAATGTGTATCTTAATGGGGAAGTTTAGTATTTGAAAGTTCCAATGCAGCCGTTTTCCTCTCAATATCTAATAATTTCTGGGCAACAATTAAGTACCTTACTTTGATTGTTTTCAATTAAAATGGTCAAAAAAGAGAGCAATTTCTCAAGCAAAAATGTTGATAAGACTGTCTGGGAGTGGTCTGAGTGAGGAGGGGAAACTGAAAAATAGCTGTTATTGGCAGAGACGTTTGGATCTCTCTTTCTTATTGGTCTGTTTTCTAATTTACCGCTTGGTGATGTCACCAGGCATTCCACAACTCCATCCCACCTAAACAGTCAGAAGTTTCAGGTGGTCTTTTCAAACAGCTCTTAAACTAAAAGGGTATTATCATCATTTAAACAATTTCACAGTATCATTCAAACCTCATAGTGTGGAAATATATATAAAACACAGGAAAATCACGTTTTGGCTGCACTGGGCCTTTAAAATTGAACGTTAGATGGTTCCTCACCCTGAAAGTAGTCTATCGGCCAGGAGAAACTGTAATCCACGGTTAGGTTGTCTTTAAACAGCAACTACCAAAGTTAGCTGAAGTTTGTAGTGGCTGTTTAAATAAATTAAGCCATGGATTAGAGTTTATCCTGGCCCATAGACTACTTTCAGGATGAGGAACCATCTAACAGTACGTTTTTAAAACTTCCCATTTAAATGTAAAAAGTGCCAAACCACTTACTGCCTGTCCCAGAGAAACAGCCAAGTGATCTTTGCTACGTTGATCACAGTCCAGATCAGATAGAATGACGGAGGGTGAATCTCAGGGTTGCAGGAGACTGGTCCAAACACATTCCTTTCATGCAGAGAACATCAATCACAACTGAATGATATAAATCACACATGCTGTACTTCCTCATCATTTAATTTTCATCACTTAGGCATTCAGGTAACCTTTGGAAGAGTGGGGGGTGAGAGAGAGAGAGAGAGAGAGAGAGAGAGAGAGAGAGAGAGAGAGAGAGAGAAAGAGAGAGGAGAGAGAGAGAGGACAGGAGAGAGAGAGAGAGAGTGAGAGAGAGAGAAAGAGAGAAAGAGAGAGAGCGAGAGAGAAAGAAAGCAAGAGCGAGAGCAAGAGAGAGCGAGAGAGTGTGTGTGTGTGTGATACCTCTGGAACACAGTAAAGAGAGAGTGTATGAGCCAAGCACTGCTCCATATCCGGAGCATGATCCAGGTGTTGTCTGCCCAGCAGTCCATGGTCACCTCCAGAGGAAAGGACTCCGAGACATTATCCATTGTGGTCCTAAACAGACCTAGGGAATAAAGCCATTGCATGTTTGGTAAAGGGACTCTATAGAGAGCAATAGTAATGGCGTCTTTTTGTAGGCATTGACTCCTCCATGGCCTCCAATGTTTTTTTTGTTGTTGAGTTTTGGGATAAATGCCGAAAATAAGGTCTATGGTAAACACAGGCTTAGGAGATCCTATGTGTTTTGTTCTTTGAGATAATCTTCATCAGCTAACGTCTTTTTTTTTGTGTGAATTTTGAATTTTTTTTAAAAAAAAACAAGCATATAAAGGCTTCAGAATTCATAAAGGTCATGTTAACTGACTGATTGTCATGGATTCTGCCGAGACTGCCCTTCCTTCTGGTTCGGGCAGGCTTCGGCGTTCGTCGTCACCGGAATACTAGCTGCTGCCGATCTATGTTCTATGTTTCTATGTTCACCTGGTTGTTGTCTGTTGTTGCACACCTGTTCCCTATTATGTTATTTGGTCTTCCCTATTTAACCTGTTCACGTCCACTGTGTGGTGTGCGTGTTTGTTGCTTGTGCGAGTGTCATTTGTGAGCGGGTTTGCTCCTCCCTGTGTGTGGAGGTTTTGCTTGTATTTCTTTACTATTCAGTAAAGTGGATCTTCATTTCATTCTGTGTCCTGCGCTTGACTCTGGCCTACCGCATTCCACAGACATTCGTGACACTGATATTATCTCATAGAACAAAACATATAAGATCTCCTAAGCCTGTGTTAACCTCAGATCTTATTTCCGGCGTTTATCCCAAAACCCCATAGTTTCTTCATTAATTTCCCCCATAGGAATGGCTAAACGAACCAGAGGTAACTCATTTCTGTTTTTTAGGACTACAAACTAGCGAGCTCTATAATCCATAATGAGGCTGTCCTAATATGGACACCATACATTTACTGTGTCTAACAGTAAGTATAGTGTTGCAATGTAATACCAGTATAGGCTATGTGAAGATGAAGCTGTATTGTGAATAACAAGCCAGCCTATCCTATTGGCAATGGAAATACTTTAGTGGTTGCCACCTAGCATAGGTACAGATCCACAGCATTCACGAGTATGGTGTCCTAATATGGACACCGTAAACCAGCGAGATGAAGAATACATCAGTATGAGCAGTAACATCAAAGACAGTACAGTATGAAGATGTGCAGAAACTGCTTCTCCAATAGAAATCCCTGATCACAGTTATAGGTGATGTCATGGTGGTGTTAGCTAGAATAGCTCATGCACAGAAACACGTCACCAGGTCTAACGGTTGTGTTGCGTAGAACTGCGCATGTGCAGGCCGTCAAATGAGAGGCACTCCTTCGATACAAAGTTGTTTTTGACAAAAATGAAACGTTTTTCACTTTCACAACGTTGTAGTAATGACAGGTTCAGCTACTTAAGACATTGGCTAAATACAGGTTTTGCCTTTAGAATTGGAGAAAATTAACAACTAAGGATGAATTTTTCACTTCTCCCATTGACTTGCCAAACCCCAAACCCCAGTCTGGTCTGTCGAGTCTCCTTCGCAACACATTCCCGGTAGTATCACGATGTTGTGTCTCTGGGTTTGAAAACTCAGTGGT
Source organism: Coregonus clupeaformis (assembly GCF_020615455.1). Taxonomy (NCBI): domain Eukaryota; kingdom Metazoa; phylum Chordata; class Actinopteri; order Salmoniformes; family Salmonidae; genus Coregonus; species Coregonus clupeaformis. The sequence continues at coordinate 30,236,879 of NC_059225.1, forward strand.
AGCGTTACCTCCAGTCATCAAAGTTTCCTTTCATAAGTTTCTGGAAAGTGCTTTTATCAACTCATCTGCTTATGTAATGTAGTTGGTGAGTTAAACATACAATCACTGGCTTCTCTTCATTGCTGGGCTGTAAAAATGTGACATTTGGAATGCGTGGCAGACCAAAGGTCTATCGTTACATAAAGTCAATCCACTGTGGATACATTGATGTGAAACAAGTTGTTATAACAACTTATCTTCTCAAAGGGATCCTTTTGGTGACATACTGTATATGCATTTGAAACATCCCTGCAGGAGATATCACTTACAGGTCATATTAGGTAAAATAGTCATTAAATATGACAAAGTGACAAAGTTATCATTTATACAGTAGGGTCCGAAATTATTGACACCCTTGATAAAGATGAGCAATAATGACTGTATAAAAGAAATAATTCAAATACTGAGCTATATTGTATGCTAAAATAATTGGGAAATTATATTATTTTATACTAATACAATAGCTCAGAGAAATAGATTTTGTTTAATAAGTAATAATTTTCCCCCTCAAAAAGGTAGAGGTCAAAATGATTGTCACCCCTAAAAATGTGTATTAAAAAAGTAGTCAAAAGTTTAGTATTTGGTCCCATGTTCCTGGCACGCAATGACCACATCAAGCCTTTAACTCTATAAACTTGACTCTGCAAATGGTGGCATTATAATCATATCATTGCATTCAGGATACATCCACTAGCCACTGTACTTGTTTATCCAGATTGTCTGCTAACCCACAGTCCCTGTTGCCTTCACAGTAGTGCACTGTAGTACAGAGCTGGACCAGCATTCTGGTAGATTTCACTCACCACCAGAGTTGGTCCCTGATGCTAGAACATGGAAGGTCTCGGAGAACACCTGGCTAACCATGGCCAGAGTGATACACACACCGTGCAGGACCACATGGTGAAGACGTCCCTCCATACTGCCCTGGCCCTGGGTATTCAGAGACACATGGGAGCGGTACATGCTCCCTGTCGAGCTATCAACTGTAGACAGCTCGCCTCACACACTTTTATACACACACTGTCTGGGATCGGTTGCATTGGACTTTGGCTAATGGCACTGTTTCAGTCAGTGTATCATGGTTTACTGTCGCATAATAGGGTTAGTGTGTGTGTGTGTGTGTGTACATAATTTGTGTGTGTGTTTGGTTATTTTTCCCCAAGGTGTCTAACGAATGGGTGCTCCTACAATTGCACAGTTGTACACTGTCGTATTTACTATCGTTAAATCACAATAACATTTACAGATAAGTACATTAATATGTATAATAATACACTTTATTTCTATTGCTCCATTCATACATAAATGCATCTAAAGGAAAACGTCAAAACACAAAGGTAGATCATATCATGGTATAAAACAATATGGTGGTAGTTCAAGATTAATACAGAAAAATCTAAAATTCACATTAATGTCATTGAATTAGCATTGCGGTCATGAGAGAATTCCGGTTCATAGTTTTATATCACACACAGTAATTGATATGATCTCGAAAGACATTAGCATGGCCAATGGTTATGAGCTCAATCTGTACAGTACAAAGGCACTATTAGCCTAAATCTTCACCTACATGTCTTGCTGAAGCAAAGCCTTAGGAATCCAACACAGGGAGAGTTTGATCACGTCTCAGCCATTAAATGTTTAGGAAAACAACATCCAAACAAGGGGGACATGAATATCCGCAGCAGCTCTCTTCTTCCTACATAAAGATGAGCTTCTGTGTTCTGGCGATGTCCACTGGAGACATGAGCTCCTCTTCGCCGTAAAACGGTTTGTTCTTGTGCTTCCATAACACCATGACAATGCGTACAATGAATATGACACTGGTTATGGCCAAGATGACAGCTGAAAAAGAGATGAGGCATCAGGTATGTTAGCCATAAGAGCCATGGGAAAGTCAGTTCAGTGACTACAGACAGTGATACAAGAATAACATTGACACTAGTCTAGTAGTGAAGATAGTGTAAACATTGCCAATAGCATTTAAGTATACTCAGTTCTCATTATATTTACATACTTACATACAGTAAATATAACATTATCTAATCGTATCATTTGCAGTTAAGGATGAAACACTTTTACAAGATTACCGATGGTAATCTACTAATAATGCATACGTACGGTGTCCATATTAGGACAGGCTGTCCAAATATGGACACCTTACACATGTTATCTTCCTCTAGGTGTCAGTTTAGGAGTCAGTCAAGACATAGGGCCTACCAGACATGATGTCTATGTGGGTACCGGGCGTGGCTGGATTGGCCACACTCGCTGCCAACACCAGGATCACCACAGGATACACTGTGAGGATGTAACGCACGTGCTTATCCAAGTACCAGTTCTCTATGACAAACCTGAGAGAGTTATAAGGAGGAAGAAAATAGAAATCAATAATGCATCAAGTCCCATGCTTCAAAAAAGGTAAGAGAAGGAAAGGTTTCTGGTGATTGTATGGTGGCCCTAAGGGGCAAATTAGCTTTTAAAATGTAGTGACAGCTGCACACAATGCAGGTACTTGCTTTGTGTGCACGAGCTGTCACACTATTTTAAAAGCTACTTTGCCACTTTGTATCATTATCTTCTCATAGTTTATGTATATTAAGTAAATCCACTGTTCAATGGAAAATCTAATGGTAAAGCTCAAATGTATGGTTTATTGATTCAACACCACTGAATTGAGAGGTTAGATAAAATGTAGGATCAAACTCTCACCATCCTATGAGTCCCAATTGGAGCAGAACTAGGACCATTATGGCAGCATCTGTCTTGGGTATTGGGGTTTGATGGTCTAAAACAACAGTCAAGTGTAAAAAGGTAGCCACAGCCCACCATGTTGCATACAAAGCCACTCCGTTTTGCACCTGTAAAAGAGTTAACAAATACGGTGTCCGTATTAGGACAGCTTCAGTCCTGCTGAAACTGAGGCTTCACAATATGGACACCATAAACAGGTAGCACATTTCTGTACCAAAAAGTCACACTTGTGGAAGGTTTGTGTTACGCAATGCAATGTTCTTGGAGAATCATAGAAAAAACAGTTGTTGTACCAGTATTCGAATGAGCCAGAGATCATTGTTGTGATATTTGTGGAGCCACGCTCCATAGACGACCAGTCCGTAGCAGGAGAACATGATAATCACGCAGTTTGAGATGGCCTGTAATGCTGTGATCAGGAGTGTTGGCACCATCTTTCTATGACAAACACAGAAACTAGAAAACGTAATTTGTCTTGAGAAATACAGCTGTACAAATGATTTCCTTGCCATGAATTCAATGTAGAAACTCAAAACAACTCAAAACATTTAAAGAGTTGTATATAATTGTACAGTAAATACACATAATATGATCACTTACTCTTTGTCGTACAGAAATAACCATGCCATATTCAAAACGCTATTTACGATCCAGGACAAGTAGAATCCATAGGGCAGGACAGCAGGAGTGGTGTACATCCATGTATAGGCTTCCCTAAGGAACAGGAACAGGAACATCATCATCATCATCATCATCATCATCATCATCATCATCATCATCATCACCATCATGAAAATCAACAACAACATCATCATCATCATCAACATCTGGGCCAGAACTAGGCCTGGGAATTTTGGGAAAGTTACTGGAATTCTGCACCCCTAGCCAGGACAGTAAAAATCACACTTTCTGCACCTTTTTTTTTTTTTGTCTCACCTAGGTGAATAAATAGAGGCCAATTAGCCTGGATGCCTCCTTATGGAATTGTCATGTTTGGCATGGATTTGGCAAGATAGCAGGAACAGATCTGGGACCAGGCTAATGTCCAGTGCAAAGCTGATTTAATTCCAGCCAGGGTTTGGGTTGAGAAATAACCAAATTATCTGAAGGACCAATGTTTACATGATTGTTGTAGTGTCATCGAGAGTTTAACTTTATTGGAAAGTATCGTACCTTCTACGGAGATTGTGTATCAGATAGATGAACATGCCGATCAACCAGATGTTAAGGACATCCCATAGAAAGAGTACCCATCTATCCGGGGTTAGGTGCGTTGTGGACTTGCTCAGCACATACTGTGTGGTTTGCATGAAAGCACCTGCATGTTCAAACACACAGGTTACAAAACATTCCTTCGGATGCAATTTGTTTTTAGATATTTCAAACAGATGTCATTGACTTAAAGTGGGCTGTAATAATTCACCTGTCCAGGGCCCAAATAGAGCCAATATGTTGAATGTCAGCGCAATAAGATAGCTTATTAGGGCCAGAAACATCAGAAAAACACGGACTGAAATGCACTCTCCCATGTTCAAGATCTAAGGATAGAAGTACAAAACTAATTTCAGTACAGTCATTTCAGTAGTAATTTCAGTCCGAAGTCACACGTCATTATAATCAGTTACACCCTCTTTTCACTATGTCAAAAACATTAGATTTCTGTGTTCTACCCCGTTGCAACACATTAGGTAGTTTTAGGTCCACAATGTTTCTCAGATGGCCCTATTTAACATTGTTACAGTACAACAATGCATGTATTGTGCCTAATACAATGAAGTGAATTGTTCATAAATTATTCTGTAATAAGACTGATGAACAGTATGTGAAATAGAATAGCTTACCTTACGATGGTGGTTCTGAAACACTGTTAATCCCTTCTAGGACAGACCTTCTAGGATATTCTGTGGAAAAAGTCATCAACAGATTGTTCCCAGTTGCTCCCACACAGGAGAGTAGGTGGACGCAGCACGCATTAGGGTTCACAATATTCAGGATGGTCTTGCTGCTATTGGCGCTATCTCCACAGATCATAAATAGATCTGCCCATGGACGGAGAAAGATATGGGTGGACGTAGCAGAGACTCCTCCTCTATCTCCATTCATAAGCCCACATTAAGTCATAATCGAAGGACAATCCGCGTCATTGTGTTGGGAACAAGTCGTGTCATTGTTGTAATGTCAACCCTTACCCAACATTGAATAGGCCACGGCTTAGGAACATTGTGGAACAAAACAAACTCCCTTATGTTGTCTAGTGGCATAGATCACCTCAATGTTATGTCCCTGAATCAAAGAAAAGCCTGTATCTCACTCAGATATCTTAACAATCTAACAGGATGATGTATTCCATGGGGCCACAAGGTGTCAGATCTGCTCTATTTTTTATAGCCATGCTGTAACAGCATGTGACATACAGCCTTATACCACACAGTGTCACCATTGCATTATATTACGCCAGTATGCATACCGTGCATTTAGTATTACCAAAGGAATTTCTGCATTCTTCCTTCTGCAATCAGTTCATTTTTTCCGCCAGACAGCATCGCCTGAAGCTCAATTCCTGTTTACATAATATAATATAATAATAATAATAATATGCCATTTAGCAGACGCTTTTATCCAATGGCAACACTGGCAATAACTGGGCAACGTTTATTTTTGCATCTCAGGCATAATGTTTTCTAATGAACTGACTGAAGGACCAGCAGAGTAAAAGTGACTCTCCACTGCTGGGGCGCTCCTAATATGGGCACCGTAGAGTTAATACATTGTGTACACTCTTTAAAATAAAAGGTGCAAGTTGGAGACAAATAAAGTTCTTGAGAGCGATGCCATAGGGGAACCATTTTAGGGTCTCTGAAGAACCATAAATTGGATGGTTCTTTGAAGAAATGTTTTGGCCCTGCAGAACCAGAATTGAATAGCCCTGCTGTAGGGTTTTAAGCCTTATTTGCATATTTCCCAGAGTGCCTTTCGAGGGAATTTTTGAGTAACCAGTACTGGACTGTGTTTCCTAGTGACATACATTGTTGTTGTGTTCATTCATGTTCAGTCCTGTGGCCTTCACCAAGTGAATAGGTTGTCATTAAAATTCAATTCTTTAAGACAATACATATTTCATGAGGCCTTCTTTTGAGGGTCTAGTTTTACCCTAATACAGTGTCCTGAAACAAATAATTTACAGGCCACATCAGACCTTCTGATGGGAAACTGAGGCTTTCTGAACGCTTTCACCAAATTGTACTGAAAATCAGTTAATTACTCTGAGCTTCATTACCTGTTCACAATGCACATTAGTGACATCTGCTGGTCAGTAATAAATAGCAGCGCGTCATTATCAGAAATATGTTTTTCATCAAAACTGTGGCGCAGTGGTAAGTCGTTGGCTTTAGTAGCCTACAATCAGTTGGAATACCAGGTTTGCATCTTAGATCATGTTTACTATTTTTCAAAAAAAGAATCTATGGTATTATTTAGGATGCCTAAGACAGAAGCTTATGCTATTATAAATAAAAATAATTATTTGAACAACAGTGCAGAAAGTCTGGTTTCACATAAAAATAAAAAGTATGCTGTTTAACACAATTTTACCTCATACCCTCACATCCCTGTATGTTCCATAGTTCCCTACTCTACCTGCTAAGCTACCAATCAGGTGAAACCCTTTGTACAAATTCCTAATTATATTTGTAAGTATGGTGTCCAGTAGAGGTTGGTGTTTGAAAGCAGATTGGAATATGAAGAAAGCAACCTGAACCAACAACTCGGTTTGAAAAAGCACGTGATCAAACAAAGCTTCGGACATCATTGATGACATACTTCTGATAAAATGATACACGCATCAGCACACTGCTTCGAAATTAGCTGCTTAGCAATTTGAGAGAGAAGCTTTCTGTGTGTATGGAACATTTCTGGGATATTTTATTTTAGCTCATGAAACATGGGACCAACACTTTACATGTTGTGTTTATATTTTTTGGTTCAGTATATAATAATGACGGGCGTGGTTTTCATTCAACTCTGGTTTTTAACACCAACACTGGAGTTGTTTTACACCACTGAGTCTTAATTGAACTGTTTACAGTGTTAAATGAACTCTTGAATCAATACTAGAAATGCTACACTGAAAAATCAACACTAGTTAACACTGGCCAATATGCTGTGTGCTATGAAAGGGACACATCTGCAGGCTTCCATACATTTCAAGAAACTTTTAGAATTCTGAAGAACCGTAGATGCCACGTCAAGAAACCCACACTTAACTCAAAGGTTCTTTATTGGGAAAGAGTTCTCTAAGGAACCTTAAGAGCTGAGGAAGAACCATTTAAGAACCATCATTTTTTTCAGTGAACTGAAGGGTAATAAAGACTAGTGTCTTGTTAGCCATTTTATCCTTTTATTTCTGCTCTGGGGATGAAAGATGAAGGGTGAGGAGGCGGGCACCGTGGCACCGCTTGGTTGGTGTTCCACCTCCCGACAGAGCCCTCGACCCAGAGAGCCTCCTGCGCCAGATGTTGCCCCGTGGTGTAGGGCGCTTCAAACGCTCTGTATAATTAATTAAGCACTTATGAGCTCTCACACACGCACGCAGGAATGCATGATACTAGCCAGGCAGGCGCACACACACACACACACACACACACACACACACACACACACACACACACACACACACACACACACACACACACACACACACACACACACACACACACCTACACACATACACACATACACACATACACACACAAACACACACACACACACACACACACACACACACACACACACACACACACACACACACACACCTACACACATACACACACACACATACACACATACACACATACACACACACACACACACACACACACACACACACACACACACACACACACACACACACACACACACACACACACACACACACACACACACACACACACACACACACACACACACACACACACACACACACACACACACACACACACACACACACACACACACACACACACACACACACACACACACACACATACACACACACACACACACACACACACACACACACACACACACACACACACACACACACACACACACACACACACACACACACACACACACACACACACACACACACACACACACACACACACACACACACACACACACACACACACACACACACACACACACACACACACACACACACACACACACACACACACACACACACACATACACACACACACACACACACACACACACACACACACACACACACACACACACACACACACACACATACACACAAACACATACACACACACACACACACACACACACACACACACACACACACACACACACACACACACACACACACACACACACACACACACACACACACACACACACACACACACATACACACACACACACACACACACACACACACACACACATACACACACACACTCATTAAAGCTACTGGCCTATGATACCAGGAGGGAGAGGATGGGAAGCCATGCTAATCAGAACAATATGGATTCTTCAAGGACATTACCATTTTCCATTAACACCTGGCCCTAGAATGGTCCTTTAAAATTCCATAGGTCAAAGTACACTGAAGTGTCAACTGGGCCCTTGTTTGCTCTTAACAATCTTGAGGACTTTTCCAAGCAGACTGGAGGCTATTTGTCTTTTACCGTTTTTTACGATTGTTTACACACTAAAATTAAAATTTCCACACAATTAGCAAAATTGTACTCCAATGAGCAAAACACCTCCACAGATTTGCACAACATTACACACAATGTCCGCCTCACCCTTTTTGCAAAACATTACACACAGTGATTTGTAAAACTCTACACACATTTTCACACCTTAGACACAGATAAGGATCGTGAGGTTACTTCCTTGTAATTACAAAGCACCGGATTGCCAATTACCACACTAATGAACGAATTGGATAAACACATCTACCAGGTGTGGAAGCACACATGTGCTAATTTGAAAACGCAGCACTCAGGTGTGCTATAAAAGGCAGCAGGTGAGTTCACCTGTCTTCAACAAAAATGGAAGGAGTTAGAAGAAGAAGAAGAGTGAGAATGAGAGGGGGAGCTCAAAGAGGAGATGAAGGCGGTAGAGGAAGAGGAGAAGGAGGTAGAGGAAGAGGCATAGGTAGAGGAGAAGAAGGTAGAGGAAGAGAAGGAGGTAGAGGAAGACACCTAGGTAGAGGAAGAGGTAGAGAAGGACTTGAAGAGTTGATAGAACCTGAACAAAGAAGACGAGGACCAAATTTGACTCGAGAAATCCGTGCAACACTTATTGACCATGTTATCAACCATGGACTGACACTGATGGAAGCTGGACAAAGAGTTCAACCAAATCTCAGCAGAAATACTGTTGCGTCAGTAATTCGGACATTTCATCGAGAAAACAGGTAAGCTAACCACACAGTATACATTGAAACTGAAGCTTGTATAATCAATATTGTTTACTGTGACATTTGACAGTAGGCTGCATATATATATTTATTTTTATCTTATTTTGTTTTTACATAGGATTGAGGGTCGAGGACACCAAGGTGGAAGGGGCCCTATGTTTAGTCGTGCACAAGAGGCCGCCATTGTGAACATGGTTTTGGCCAATAATTGTATCAGGCTACGAGAAATCCAAGCCAATATCATCAATGATGACAATATTTTCAATAACATCCAACGAGTCTCTCTGTCAACATTAGGTCGAATCCTAAAGAAAAATCAAATATACATGAAGCAACTGTATCGGGTACCATTTGACAGAAATTCAGAGAGAGTGAAACATCTGCGCAATGAGTATGTGGAGGTATGCATTGTTCATCTGACTATGGTGTGGTACCATGCACTGCTCATAATGTTCTGTCACAAAAAAAATACTGTGCTATAGATATTGAATAGCATCCTATTTTCTTTAATGTGTTTCAGAGAGTCTTGCAAATGGATGCTGCTGAAATTCAACATGAATTTATATATGTGGATGAGGCTGGATTTAACCTTGCAAAAACAAGAAGAAGAGGGAGAAATGTAATTGGGCACAGGGCAATCACCAATGTGCCAGGGCAGCGAGGGGGTAACATCACCCTTTGCGCTGCTATCACACAAAATGGGGTCCTCCACCACCATGCAAATCTGGGACCCTATAATGCAAATCTGATACTTGCATTTCTTGACCGATTGCATGAGATTGTCACAGCATTACACCAAGTGGACCAGATGCGGTACATTGTCGTTTGGGACAATGTCTCATTTCATCGGGCTGCTCTAGTCCAGAACTGGTTTCATGATCACCCTGATTTTGAAGTTTTATACCTTCCCCCATACTCCCCCTTCCTGAATCCTATAGAATACTTTTTTTCAGCGTGGCGGTGGAAGGTATATGACCTGCGGCCTTATGACCGTTTGCCCCTCATTCAGGCCATGGAACAGGCATGTGATCTTATTGAAGCAGCTTCAGTGCAGGGGTGGATTCGTCACACAAGGCGATTCTTCCAACGGTGCCTTGCCAATGAAGACATAGCCTGTGATGTGGATGAAATGTTATGGCCTGATCCAGCCAGACGGAGAGACGGATAGTTACAGTATTCTTGTTGCTTTTACAGTAGTTTTCTTTCATTTCTGTTTACTTTTACTTTACTTTTCTTCAGAGTCAAAGTGTATGTACTGTAATTCATGCAGTAATTTTTTTTTGTCTACGGATTTTATTTGTTTACAGTAATTGATATCATTGTTGGTTGATTACTGTAACTGATTATGGTAAGAAATACTGTAAGTATTGAAATAAATACTTGAAATATTCAGTCTGCAGCATCAAGTGTTGTGCAGTGCTTGGTAAGGTTATAGTAGGCCTACAGTATTTGTCTACATTCTCCTTATATCTCAAAACAAATCATGAATAATGTTGTGAGTTTCTCACTATTTTTTGTCACCTAAATTATCTCTAACATACAGTAAGAATGTCTGGCCAAAAATCTATATATTTTTTTTTTTTTTACAAATGTGTTTTTTATTTATCACAGCAGTGTGAAACTGGCTGCAATAGTGTATGATCATTGATGACTGTGTTGGTTAAATGAAAACAAATAGCATTTTCACAAATATGTGTATATGTTTTGACTGAAGTGTGTATGTTTTGACTGAAGTGTGTCATTTTGCAAACAATCTAGGAATTTTGCTAATTGATTGTGGTGTTTGGATAATTGTGATTATATTTTGACAAAAAGAACTCTGTTTTCAAAATCGCGTGTAAACAATTGAAAAAAACTGTAAATCTACCTTATGGGAAAATCACATGATTTCACATGTGAAATCATGTGGTTTTGGAACACTTCATATGTGATGATATTTCACATAAAGTTTCACGTGGATATTTTTCTCATGAGATTTCACAGATGATGCCCTGTAAACAAGAATTAGTCGTTAGGCTGTCCCCGGAACTTACATATTTGACACACATTATTACATTGTGTATGTTTATTTACACAGGAATTAATGATTATTCAAGATGTCCCTCAGCAGAGATTTGAAGTCACAACATCATGGGTCACGGGATTCTGGGCTTCCTGCTATGCTACCATGCCTGTGCCAATAACTGATTTCACCTGTATCTTTTGCTATGTGCAGAGATGTATTACATTTAATGAATCTTTAGGGGAGTTCTGAGAATGCTACAGACTGCGGCGCAGCAGAAAAAACCTTTAATGCGGCGGATCTTCCGCGATACTTTGACAATAAGGTTTGAATACAGCCCTATTGCATACACGCCATCTTTCATCATCCTTATGATGATGGATACTGCTCACAACAACTCTATCACTATACACGACTATCCGTCACTTGGACTGATCTGTGATTCAAGCACTATTAACTATGGCTATAAGTTATCGAAGGCAAATTCCACTGAAGTCATGGAAATCGTTAACCAACATATCTGCACAATCTAAGACTGTAGGTTTTATTGACAGAGACCGTCAAATCTTATTTGTATATTTGTATAGTGTCCATATTAAGAAAGCCTCAATTTCAGCAGGACTTGTTGAGACAGAGGCTGTCCTATAATGGACAGCATGTATAGTTATTTAAATAATATCACAATCCTTAAAACCTGCACCATGAAATGCTAGATTAAACACTACTCTGTTGTGAAACAGCAGTCTGAACATGGCAGACAGAATCTATGAAGAATAGTTTCCGCAATGGCTACAATAATGCCTTACAGTGTTCAGTCAACTACACAACTACACTCTTAAAAATAAAGGTGCAAGTTGGAACCAAATAAGGTTCTTGAGAGTGATGCCTTAGGGGACAATTTTAGGGTATCTGAGGAACTGTAAATGGGATGGTTCTTTGAAATATCATACACAAATAAAAAAACATAAATGTTTCAGCCCTGCAGGACCGGAATTGAATAGCTCTGCTGTAGGGTTTTAAGCCTTATTTGCATATTTCCCAGGGTGTTTGCTAGTGACAAAAACATGGTTGTTGCATTAATTCATTTTCAGTCCTATGGCCTTCACCAAGTTAGATCCTAAGTGAGTATGTCATCATTAAAATTAAATTCTCCAAGACAATACAATTCACATTTCATAAGCCTTCTTTCGATGGCCTAGCTTTACCCCAATACAATGGGCTGCACGTCACATTACACTGGATTGCAAAGTGATGTGTAATTCCTATTGGAATCCAGCCAGAGCAGGGATATCCAACATTTGAAATATTTATTCACTGCATTCAGAATGTCTGCTAGTGCCAGGGTTTGGAAAACTAAGACATGAAACTGCCTTAAACATCTAAAATGGAACATCCATTTCAGTAATGGTTGCAATAAGTCCAAGTAACAGATTGGAATAGTTTAGAAAAATGTATGTTATTTATATTTGAGTAGCATTAGATTAATTAATCATGCAAACATGTAGATATAAAAAATTAAATAAAAAAATAAACCTGCATTAGAGCATGCTGGGAAAGATGATAATAATGGGCATGGTTTTGATTCAACTCTGATTATTAACATCAACACTGGGGTTATTTTACACCACTGAGTGTTAATTTAACTATTTACAGTGTTAATTTATCTCTTGAATCAACATTAGAAATGTTGCACTGAAAAATCAACACTAGGTAACACTGGCCAATTTGCTGTGTGCTATGAAAAGGGACAAATCTGCAGGTGTCCATATCAAGAACCTTTTAGAATACTGAAGAACCGTAGACGCCATGTTCTCAAAGGTTCTTTATCGGGTAATTGTTCTCCAAGGAACCTTAAAGGTCCCGAACAGTCATGCTGATTCCCATGTAAAATAGCCTTTTGAGTGACTAAAATAGCACCCATAATATTTGGTTTGGATAGAAACACAAAACGTTTGACTTAAATGACAGCTCTTTAAAAGGCCTATGTCAAGAAACTAGGACGCATTGAGCAGTGTTGCAGTAAAATCAGCCCAAGCTAATTTGGTGATACACAAAGCAACTCAAACAACGTTTCAATTATGTCCAGTTTGGCATGTCACTTGTGATGTGATTCACAGCCGCACTGATGGATTACATTTACATTTTAATCATTTAGCAGACACTCTTATCCAGAGCGACTTACAGTTAGTGAGTGCATAATCTTTTTTTCATACTGGTCCCCCGTGGGAAACGAACCCACAACTCTGGCGTTGCAAACGCCATGCTCTACCAACTGAGCTACACGAGACACGGGATGTGTTGACATGACAACTGCTTCAGAGTTTTGAAGACCTAGCTAGCCAGTAACTAGCTAACACAAGACACATATGAAAGGGGAAACATATACAGTGCCTTCGGAAAGTATTCAGACCACTTGACATTTTCGACATTTTGTTACGTTATTGCCTTATTCTAAAATGGATTAAATAATCCTCAGCAATACACACAATACCCCATAATGACAAAGTGAAAATTGTTTTTTAGAAATGTTTGCTAATTTATTAAAAATAAACAAACAGAAATACCTAATTTACATAAGTATTCAGACCCTTTACTATGAGACTCGAAATTGAGCTCAGGTGCATCCTGTTTCCATTGATCATCCTTGAGATGTTTCTACAACTTGATTGGAGTTCACCTGTGGTAAATTCAATTGATTGGACATGATTTGGAAAGGCACACACCTGTCTATATAAGGTCCCTGTTATGATGAGTTTCTGGTATTGAGAAGTTCAGGATGCAAGAGAGTATGTTACACAGATGGAGATTTGATTCAGTCATTATTTAATGGTTACAATATTGGATTCAATGACAGGAGGTGTGGCCATAGCCTCCTGCCATATGAATGACTTCCATACAAAATCTCTCAGTTTATATAATGCTCTCCCAATCTACTTCTGCCCCACACAGTTACTAACCATCATTGAGTGTCACTCATCTACCACAATAGCATCACCCTACAAGGTATAGTGTCACCCTAGCCAGGCCATTCCATCACGCACCCCTCCTAAGATTAGCCCAAGTGGCCCCCAAACTATCTTGGCACACTGACCTTCTGTCCCTAACCCGTGACACCAATACCACATGGCGTGTCCTTGTCCTCTTTCCACATACAGCTTATGATTTCTACATACATGAATGAATCTTGTATCACAAATCATCATAACAGTCCCACAGTTGACAGTGCATGTCAGAGCAAAAATCAAGCCACGAGGTCGAAGGAATTGTCCGTAGCGCTCCGAGACAGGATTGTGTCGAGGCAGAGATCTGTGGAAGGGTACCAAAAAATGTCTGCAGCATTGAAAGTCCCCAAGACCACAGTGGCCTCCATCATTTCTAAATGGAAGAAGTTTGGAACCACCAAGACTCTTCCTAGAGCTGGCCGCCTGGCCAAACTGAGCAATCGGGGGAGAAGGGCCTTGGTCAGGGAGGTGACCAAGAACTCAATGGTCACTCTGACAGAGCTCTAGAGTTCCTCTGTGGAAATGGGAGAAACTTCCAGAAGGACAACCATCTCTGCAGCACTCCACCAATCAGGCCTTTATGGTAGAGTGGCCAGGCGGAAGCCACTCCTCAGTAAAATACACATGACAGCCCGCTTGGAGTTTGTCAAAAGGCACCTAAAGACTCTCAGACCATGAGAAACAAGATTCTCTGGTCTGATGAAACCAAGATGCCTGAATGCCAAGCGTCACGTCTGGAGGAAACCTGACACCATCCCTACGGTGAAGCATGGTTGTGGCAGCATCATGCTGTTGGGATGTTTTTCAGACTAGTCAGGATCGAGGCAAAGATGAACGGAGCAAAGTACAGACAGATCCTTGATGAAAACCTGCTCCAGTTTTGTGAAAAACATGATTTTGACTGTTCATGACCTTTAAGAGCTGAGGAAGAACCATTTTATACTTTTATTTTTTTCAGTGTATTATGACTATATGACTATTAATAATGATGGCTAGCGGCATTTGATTTTATATGAATTAATTCCATAGGTACTTCTGAAACATTTCCAGTATTCCTGCCAAATCCATCTGGCCCCTAATAAGTTTGCATTATTTCCATGGCTACAGCCAGCAGTGGGCATAAATTACAAATTACAAAATACCCTATAGACCAATGTATCAAAATAAAATATGCAATAATTTTTCAAAGTATTGTATTTCATTAAAATACGCGTATTTTGTATTTTAAAATAGCAAAAACATTCTCAGTAACGGTTACAGAAACGTCTTACTTGCTATGACTGTGATATGTTGTTGTTTCTCTACTTTAGTTGAATGCAGTGTCACTTTGAATAAGAGTGTCTGCTAAATGACCAATATTTAAATGTATATGTGAAACACACTGGGTATTGTCATTGGCCTTGTTTCAGGGTGGAGCTAATTAGAGTAATACTCAGCATTTGTTCATTTTTACATATACTTTTTTACATTACATATAGTTTACAGACACTCTTATCACACCATAGTGCCATCAGACTTTTGATAGCAATGTAGGGTGAAATTATAGCTGTCTGTCACTCTCTCTTTCTCTCTTTCCAGGAGAGTGGATCATTGGGACAGAGTTAAGCCTTAGCCAGTGTCCTGTTTGACTCCTACATGCACGGTTGAATAATTAAGGGCCGTGACTAATGAGCTGTGTGTTTTCAAATTCTTGTTTACCCTCCATCTCTCACTTCAGATGGCGTGTGACTTTCACGCTAAATCTGTGTCAGACATTTGCTTTCCTTCTGGAATTAATGCATCACCCAGAGCCAATTAAGTACCCGTGACCAATAGTGTGGGCTTGGTAGAGATGACAAATTATGATGAAAAAGACAACTAAGAGGGTGCTCCTAATCTCAGCTCGTTACCTGTATAAAATACACCTGGGAGCCAGAAATCTTTCTGATTGAGAGGGGGTCAAATACTTATTTCCCTCATTAAAATGCAAATCAATTTATAACATTTTTGACGTTTTTCTGGATTTTTTTGTTGTTATTCTGTCTCTCACTGTTCAAATAAACCTACCATTAAAATTATAGACTGATCATTTCTTTGTCAGTGGGCAAACGTATAAAATCAGCAGGGGATCAAATACTTTTTCCCTCACTGTAAAAGGATGCAATTTAGACATTCCCTCTCCTGTTAAAGTGTAATAATAAGCATAGAGAATCACTAGAATGGAAATTCCCATTCAGGAGTAAAGCAGTTGGTAATTAGATGATGTTATTCTATGCTTGATGTAAATGAGCCACAGAGCCATATGGCTCGTATTTTGGACAATGTGTTCTATTTTGTACATCACCTCAATAATAGTATGCATACTTCCTGTTCAATGAATGCACATTTTTAGGAGACTGAGATGAATTACTGTGACAGTAGCCTCTGACCACACCCTTTAGCAGATGCTCTTATCCAGAGCAATTTACATGAGCAATTAAGGTTCAGTGCCTTGCTCAAGGGCACATCGGCAGATGTTTCACCTAGTTTGCTCGGGGATTCGAATCAGTGACCTTTAGGTTATTGGCCCAACGCACTTAATTGCTAGGCTACCCTCCCCCCCACACACACACACACACACACACACACACACACACACACACACACACACACACACACACACACACACACACACACACACACATCCCATGTATGATGAATAAACACTTCACCACCATATCTAAAGGCACATGGAGAGACAAGGAATGAATCCACCAAAATATACAATTATTACCACTTCTGCATGCATGGTTTCACAATCTCACCATGTTCTCTCAGCTGTATTCATCTCAGTGAAAATAAATAAATGAATGAATAACTGTGACCGATTCAGATGGAGGGTTGGAATAAGGTTCCTTGGAGAACTCTTGCCCGATAAAGAACCTTTGAGTTAAGTGTAGGGTTCTTGGCGTAGCATTTACGGTTCTTCAGAAGTCTAAAAGGTTCTTGAAATGTATGGAAGATGTATCCCTCTCATAGCACACAGCAAATTGGCCAGTGTTACCTAGTGTTGATTTTTCAGTGTAACATTTGTAGTGTTGACTCAAGAGTTAAATTAACATTGTAAGGTGTTAAATGAACACTAAGTGGTGTAAAATAACCCCAGTATTGGTGTTAATAACCAGAGTTGAACCAAAACCACACCCATCAGTATCATATTTCCCAGCATGCTCTATTGCAGGTAGATTTTTTATAATTGTTTGTTTCAATATCTATGTTTTTGTATGTACATTGATTAATTAATCTTATGCTACTCAAATATAAATAAAATTTTTCTAAATTATTCCAATCTGTTACTTGGACTTATTGCACCAATTACTGAAATGATTCTTCCAGTTTAGATGTTTAAGGCAGTTTCATGTCTTTGTCTTCCCAACCCTGGCACTGGCAGTCATTTTGAATGCAGGTTGCGGGGGAATAAAAATTCCAAACATTTCAGGCCACTGTATTAGGGTTAAAGCAGGCCTTATGAAATGTGTATTGTCTTGGAGAATTACATTTGAATGACGACCTAATCACTTAGGATCTAACTTGGTGAAGGCCACAGGACTGAAAATGAATGAATGCAACAACCATATTTCTGTCACTAGCAAACACAGTCATGGGTGGTACTGGTAACTCTTAAATTCCTCCTCCTGGAGGGACGAAACATTTCTGGTTTTGGATTTGTGTATGGTTCTTCAAAGAACCATCCCATTTATGGTTCTTCAGAGACTCTAAAATGGTTCACCTATGGCATCGCTTCCAATAACCTTATTTGGTTCCAACTTGCATATTTATTTTTAGGAGTGTATATGGTGCACTATAAAGGGAATAGAGTTCCATTTACAGTTTTTTTCAATTGCTAACAAGAATCGGTCAATACTGAAGCCACTTTTTCAAAACTCTTCACACAGTCTGCACTACCAACATGCATCTTGGCCAAACATTTAATCTCACCTCCAAAACTCACTCAAACCACTTCATACATGTCTCAAAATAAGCTTGTTCGACCATAACACTGGCAACAATTCTCACTCAGAAAGCATACATTGTCACTCATAACACACTGATCTAAAAAACACTAACAACAGGGAGCATTACATAAATTAACTTTTCTCTTTGAAGTTTGAATGATTTTTGACATAAAAAGTATTTCATTATAGAATAAGAATGACACCTTTTCACTTTATTGACTGTACTAAAGTATGTGTAACAATAATGATTCAGAAATACAGCAATTTGCTTCAATAGCCTTTTTTTCTGTATCTTTGCATATAGTAATTTACATGTGAAAATACAAAGTTGAAACAAAAAACAAAATCCTGAAATTCCAGGGATGCAATAATAATTTAAAAAAAAAACATCAACAACATGTATAGTATAATCACTCATACTGTACAGTACTGTGAGGGTTATAGTTCTCCCTCTCTCCTGCATTTGGCCACAATTTCCCATCAACATCACATCTTATTTATTCTCTGGTGATGCATCTTGGAAAGTATCTTCTGGAATGTCTAATCCAACCCTGGCAGTCTTCAGGAGAAGTGTCTCCACACCCCACATTCATGGCATCCAGTAAGAACATCTGGTGGTCATAAACCTTCCACCTCCACGCAGAGAAAAACTCCTCTATGGGGTTTAGGAAGGGGGACTATGGAGGCAGGAATAGTACTGACATCCTGGGATGTGCAGCAAACCAGTCTGTGACTGCAGCAGAGTGGTGGAATGCCACATTATCCCACACAACAACGAAGGTTGGGGAGTTTCTTGCTCCTCTCTCCTCCGCTGGCACAAGTCGATTATGCAGGTCATCCAGAAAAGAAATGAGCCTCTCTGTATTGTAGGGGCCAATGAGTGGTTTGTGTAACAGCAAACCATCATTGGATAGTGCTGCACACATTGTGATGTTAGCTCCTCTCTAGCCTGGGACATCCACGGTTGCTCTCTGTCCAATCACATTTCTTCCCCTGCGGCGTGTTTTTGCAGTTTGCTTGGCTTCCATCTCCATTACGCTCTAAAATACAGTAAATCCACAGTTTTACAGTACTTTACATTATGCATAGCTGTGTATGTACCCTGTTTGGTTATTGAACAGACATCTTACCTGGACATATTGATTCCTGAGTTCTTTGACACGTTCACCGTTTCTCTCAAAGGGTACAGTGTACAACTGCTTCATCCTTATTTTATGTTTCTCTAGGACTCTGGCAATTGTCATTGTGCTGACTGTATTCACATTCCCATTCCCAAAAGTGATATTGTCTGCCAGCACTCTGTCCCAAATTTCCCGCAGTTTTATTGCGTTGTTGCCAATTACCATGTCAACAATGGCAATTTCCTGCGCATCTGATAATATTCTGGATCTCCCTCTTGTGGGAGGCAACCTTTGGATCCTACTGAAAAACACAAAACAATCAATATATTTAAAAATGTCAGCAATGTAAAAATTTGAACATACTGTATTGTACTGTAATATGTAGTTCAATTATCATTGAAGGATGCACATCTCACCTGTTATTTTGCCGGAAAATGTGTACTATTGATGCAACTGTTGAACGCTGCAGATTTGGTTGCACCCTTAAACTGGCCTCTCTCAAAGAGAGACCATGGTTTACAACATGGTCAATAATTGTGGCCCTTATCTCATCAGAGACATTTACATTTACATTTTACATTTTAGTCATTTAGCAGACACTCTTATCCAGAGCGACTTACAGTTAGTGAGTGCATACATTTTTCATAACACCTCTCTTGGTCTCCTTTGTCCTCCACGCATTCTCCCTCTACCTGCCGCTCTTCTTTCCCCACCAACCTGTCTTCCTTCATCCATTTTCCAAACTAAATCATTCCGAAGTAGTCCTCTTTTGTCTGTTTGGTAACGAGACTAAAAACAGGACACTTGGGTAGGCTTTCAGCTGAAATTGCAATCAGCTGTGTTTGGAATGATTAAATATTCTGCTGAGATTTTCTATATGTTTCAATCTGGTTACTGCAGAAATGCACAACATTTGCCATCATTCTGTTTTAAATGTGTTTTTAACAGTTTTTGAAACATTGTGTTAGCGTTTGAAAACGTGCTGCAAATATATAATTTTGCAGGTGTTGGAGTATGAATGATAAAAGAGTTAATGGATTTTGGAGAATGTGGACATTGAATGCATTTTGTGTGAAAGCAATGAAAAATGATTCACAGTTTGGTCCACATACACTTCTGTTTCGCTGACTGTGTGAAGAGGTTTGACAATGTGACTTCAGTTTTGACCAATGCATGTTAGCAATTGAATTTTTTTTTTGATGCTGCCTACATTCAAGTTAAAGTGGTGTAAATGCAGCAAATCACTAAATAATTAAATGCAGAACATCTCTTAACACATAATATAAACGGTGTCACATTAAAAAGGTGTCTTTTATCATTGAACCTGATTTGTTTAGGTGGTGCATTGCATTATTTTCCAACATGGAAGGCTCCTATTCAACAACTATAATTCTAAGCTTCCTTTGTGTCTGAAAGATGAGCGAGTGTGGGGATGTGGCAGGAGCAGTTGATGGATGTGATAGGAGCAGAACTCTGTAAAAAAGGTCAAGGTCTTTAGTCATTGTGAGTGGTCCCACCTCTGGAACTTGTCACTTCAGGTGGGACAGGGTAACCTCTCAGAGAGAGAGAGAGATGAGAGAGTGGGAGAATTGAGAGAGAGTGTGTGTGTGTGTGTGAGAGAAAGAGTGATAGAGCGCTGAAGTGAGGATAATAGTCACTCAGCCAGAGCGTTCAGCAACACCTTCTACCTGTCAGTGAATCGCTCACCAAGGAACCTGCTACTGTCTGTATCTATCAAAAGGGCATTACACTGACAGAATTCCAACACAATCGCAAACGTCTCGCTTTAATGCTCCCTGCCACAATAGAGCACTCAAACTTCACTAAAATGTTTCAACACTTACAAAAATGTCCATTAATTATAATCCACATAATAATTCACATTTCCAGTTGCTGCAGGATTATTTTCCTGCTGTAGCAAACTGGCTCAAATTAAGATCCTACATCTGTATGTATGTACACTTCTTGAAATGTTTAATCATGCTAAGTGGAATATTGTGGAATATTAAAAACACATGAGGCACTGCACCTTTTATTTCACTCAATCTCTCATTTGAATAATTTCAATGTGAATTGATACACTATATAGTAGATTCACTGCTAATATTCCCCACTGAGCGACTATTGGCTATGTCACAGTTTTGCTTCAACCAAGTCTTCCAGTCTTCACAAGAACATGAAAGGTTGTAGGATGTCTCTTTGGGCTATTCTATCAATCCATAAGTCATGGAGAAAATGTACTCATGTTCTCCCATCCAGTCCAACTGATTTCATGTCCTCTAAACCCCTTGCTATATGAGTCGAGATCTGACACATCTCAAAGGTCTGATACGGTTTAGGGCCTTTGTGTCATGAATTCATTATGAGATAAAAGGAGACGGCACACACACACAAACACACACACAAACACACACACACACACACACACACACACACACACACACACACACACACGCACACACACATACGTGACAACCCCCGCCATCATGTCTAACACATACATGACAGGCACACATCTATATTTTTGCCTCAGGAGGAAAATAAAGGAAAGGAAATAAATTATTGAACATTTCATTCAACCCATGGGCGGTGGCATTACAGCCATAACAAAAAGGAGGGAAAGCATTTCTCCCGGGCTGATAAATGTGATTTTTTCAGTGGTTGGATGTTCTAATAAGTCATGTATTCATTCATTCATTTATTCAGATAATAATAAGATATGCCACTTAGCAGATGCTTTTACCCAAAGAGACTTAGTGCTTTCATCTAAAGTGACAGTAGTGTGTGCATACATTTTCACAGTCATTAATTCATTGAAATAGTGTGCACTAATGAATACCATCCAGATAGACTAGAAGGTTCCACTCCTTCCTGTCCTCTCCTGACATAACGCCACTTACCACTCCTAATGAGCTGAATTGAACCAGTGTCTGGAGAGAGGACATGGAGAGAAGACATGGTCATCAAATTGGACTGCTAATACTCATTAGCAGTTCACATGCCAACTGTCATTCTTAATTGACAAGATGGAACATGTCTGATTACCTTAATTTGTTTCTTTACAAGGGCATCATCATTATATCAAATTCATTTGAAAATGGTCGATGATATACAGTTGAAGTCGGAAGTTTACATACACCTTAGCCAAATACATTTAAACTCAGTTTTTCACAATTCCTGACATTTAATCCTAGTAAAAATTCCCTGTCTTAGGTCAGTTAGGATCACCACATTATTTTAAGAATGTGAAATGTCAGAATAATAGTAGAGAGAATGATTTATTTCAGCTTTTATTTATTTCATCACATTCCCAGTGGGTCAGAAGTTTACATACACTCATTTAGTATTTGGTAGCATTGCCTTTAAATTGTTTAATTTGGGTCAAACGTTTCGGGTAGTCTTCCACGAGCTTCCCACAATAAGTGGGCTGAATTCTGGCCCATTCCTCCTGACAGAGCTGGTGTAACTGAGTCAGGTTTGTAGGCCTCCTTGCTCGCACACGCTTTTTCAGTTGTGCCCACACATTTTCTATAGGATTGAGGTCAGGGCTT
This sequence comes from Coregonus clupeaformis, assembly GCF_020615455.1. NCBI lineage: Eukaryota > Metazoa > Chordata > Actinopteri > Salmoniformes > Salmonidae > Coregonus > Coregonus clupeaformis. The sequence continues at coordinate 30,259,779 of NC_059225.1, forward strand.
TGTGATGGCCACTCCAATACCTTGACTTTGTTGTCCTTAAGCCATTTTGCCACAACTTTGGAAGTCTGCTTGGGGTCATTGTCAATTTGGAAGACCCATTTGCGACCAAGCTTTAACTTCCTGAATGATGTCTTGAGATGTTGCTTCAATATATCCACATAATCTTCCTTCCTCATGATGCCATCTATTTTGTGAAGTGCACCAGTCCCTCCTGTAGCAAAGCACCCCCACAGCATGATGCTGCCACCCCTGTGCTTCATGGTTGGGATGGTGTTCTTCGGCTTGCAAGCAACCCCCTTTTTCCTCCAAACATAACGATGGTCATTATGGCCAAACAGTTCTATTTTTGTTTCATCAGACCAGAGGACATTTCTCCAAAAAGTACGATCTTTGTCCCCATGTGCAGTTGCAAACCGTAGTCTGGCTTTTTTATGGCGGTTTTGGAGCAGTGGCTTCTTCCTTGCTGAGCGGCCTTTCAGGTTATGTCAATATAGGTATTGTGGGACAGGACAACTTCACCGCATCAAAGGGACGATGGACGGGGCCAAGTACCGTCAAATCTTGGGTGAGAACCTCCTTCCCTCAGCCAGGGCATTGAAAATGTGTCGTGGATGGGTATTCCAGCGTGACAATGACCCAAAACACATGGCCAAGGCAACAAAGGAGTGGCTCAAGAAGAAGCACATTAAGGTCCTGGAGTGGCCTAGCCAGTCTCCAGACCTTAATCCCATAGAAAATCTGTGGAGGGAGCTGAAGGTTCGAGTTGCCAAACGTCAGCCTCGAAACCTTAATGACTTGGAGAAGATCTGCAAAGAGGAGTGGGACAAAATTCCTCCTGAGATGTGTGCAAACCTGGTGGCCAACTACAAGAAACGTCTGACCTCTTTGATTGCCAACAACGGTTTTGCCACCTAGTACTAAATCAAGTTTTGCTGATGGGTCAAATACTTATTTCCCTCATTAAAATGCAAATCAATTCATAACATTTTTGACATGCATTTTTCTGGATTTTTTTATGTTATTCTGTCTCTCACTGTTCAAATAAACCTACCATTAAAATTATAGACTCATCATTTCTTTGTCAGTGGGCAAACATACAAAATCAGCAGGGGATCAAATACTTTTTTCCCTCACTGTACGTCGATATAGGACTTGTTTTACTGTGGATATAGATACTTTTGTACCTGTTTCCTCCAGCATCTTCACAAGGTCCTTTGCTGTTGTTCTGGGATTGATTTGCACTTTTTGCACCAAAGTATGTTAATCTCTAGGAGACAGAATGCGTCTCCTTCCTGAGCGGTATGACAGCTGTGTAGTCCCATGGTGTTTATACTTGCATACTATTGTTTGTACAGATGAACGTGGTACCTTCAGGCATTTGGAAATTGCTCCCAAGGATGAACCAGACTTGTGGAGCTCTACAATTTTTTTTCTGAGGTCTTGGCTGATTTCATTTGATTTTCCTATGATGTCAAGCAAAGAGGCACTGAGTTTGAAGGTAGGCCTTGAAATACATCCACAGGTACACCTCCAATTGACTCAAATTATGTCAATTAGCCTATCAAAAGCTTCTAAAGCCATGACATTTTCTGGAATTTTCCAAGCTGTTTAAAGGCACAGTCAACTTAGTGTATGTAAACTTCTGACCCACTGGAATTGTGATACAGTGATATTATAAGAGAAATAATCTGTCTGTAAACAATTGTTGGAAAAATTACTTGTGTCATGCACAAAGTAGATGTCCTAACCGACTTGCCAAAACTGTAGTTTATTAACAAGAAATTTGTGGAGTGGTTGAAAAACAAGTTTTAATGACCCCAACCAAAGTGTATGTAAACTTCCGACTTCTACTGTATCAGTTGCAAATACTCAGATATTTTTACATCAAATAACCTTTTAATGAAAGAAAGGTAACACTTTACATAAATGATGTTTCCTTTGTGTAGTAATGCTATAATTACAGTTGTAACAATATCAAATTAATATATTTTACACCCATGGGTTATTTTGAGATTACACCAGGGCCCTTATTCATAAAGCATCTTAGAGTAGGAGCGCTGATCTAGGAAGTGCTGAAAGTTTTTCACGTGAAAATGCAAATTCAACATAAGTTGAAAATATGTTAAATATGTGAACATATGGTTCAACATGTGGGGCGGCAGGTAGCTTAGTGGTTAAGAGCGTTGTGCCAGTAACCGAAAGGTCACTGGTTCTGATCCCCGAGCCGACTAGGTGAAAATTCTGTCGATGTGCCCTTGAGCAAGGCATTTAACCCTAATTGCTCTGGATAAGAGCATCTGCTAAATGACTAAAATGTAAATGAACAACTGACCTTCGCTCAACATGTGAAAACAGCTATTTCACATGTGAAAAGCCATTTGACATGCTCACTTAGTGCTGACTTTTCAATATGACCCTACCTGGTATATGAACTCACAACCTCCTGATCTTTCTGCTGCGCCATAGGGTCTGTAGCATTCTCAGAAGTTCATTACCTATAATACAACTCTGCACTTAGCAAACGAGTGCCATCTTCACTGCTATTTTAGTCATCTGTAAATTTGACTGTTCTCTCATTGATTTAATTTATTTAACTCAGCAAATTGAAGGTTTTCTGTATAGTTGTCTAATGTTGGTGGGGCATATTATTCTGTTTTAATGTTACTCCTGTACGGAAGGAAGCCCTGAAGGCCAAGGCCAAAACAAATGAAAAATAGACTCTTGGAATTATCTTGTTTAAACAACTTTTTTTACTAAGTCGTTCAAACGAGATATTAAGTCGTTCAAATGAGATACTAAGTCGTTTGAACAACTTCGTATCTTGTTTGAACGACTTAACTGTTCTTTTGTCTAATTAGGCCTCATTTTCTATGCAGCTTTTAAGACCGTGTAAAGGTTGCTGCAGCCATTCATTCACTGATTCCATCCATTGATATGATTATTCATTAACAGTTTTTTTTTAGCCTAAATCAGGGCTGCTTTTGAATGCCAGAGCATACAAGTGGGCAAGTGTGGCGCTAGGAGCAGAGCGTAATACGAGCTGATTTAAGAAATGCGGTCGGCCTTCTCTCCTGCTCCATTTTCACTCTGGTACAAGCTCTGGGCATGCTCTGCCTAGCATTTTTCATTTCATTAATCACTATTCTTTTAATTAAGGCTATTTAGTTGTAATTATTTAGCCTACCCCACCCACAGTTGCCAATATCTGGTTTATATTCTATTTTCTAACATTAGGATATGTTGTTTCTATTTTGAAGGACTTCACATGTATTAACAGGTGTTTTAGGTTGGCAATACATACAGTAGGCTACTGTAAAATGGATTTGAATTGTTCTAGAAATAGAAACACAATAATATAAATACATTTAATTAAGGTAAAATATCATAAATCAATCATAACTAATAAAGGCCAGTATCAGCTTCTTTTCATGAATAAATAATCTAAAACTGCAGTGGTTAAATGATTTGTGCACAAGGACCAACAAGCTTAATTGAGTGTGGGAAATGCGCTTTACAAATTAAATAGTATTATTATTATTATTATAATAAAGTCAGAAAAAGACACATGTAAAATCTTAATTACATAAATGAATATTAGTGGGAATATAGCCAGAATATAAACAAGAGAAAGGAGAATGGAATATATTTGAAAGGACTAAAATACATTGAGATGAAGCCGTGGCCGACCCAGTGTTTGGATGCTATTTCTCAAAAATGTACTACATTTAAGTAGGGACCTGCACAGAGTCCTGTAGGACACTGTCACAAGGCTACATAGTGGTCACTTCACCACTGCTGGAGGGAATACACAGCCATCCTTGATTGTGAGCTAGAATGAAATGTGTGCGACACGAGGTAAACAACAGTTTTACATTAATAGAATCAACAACGGACACAGACATGGTGGCGTAGCAGGAAGCTCAGCATGCAGTGAACCAAGAGGCTCTGAGTTCAAATCCCAGGTGAGGATACATTGAATAACAATAACTGTATAAAGAAGCATACACAATGTAATCATCTGTGTCAAATATGTAAGTTGAAAACACTGACTGCGTGATGTTCTGGGGACATCCTAATGACTAACTTTTGTTTGCAGGGCATCACTTGTGAAATCTCATGTAAAATATATCCACATGTGAAACTTAATGTAAAATATCTTCACATGTGAAGGGTTCCCGTAAGTGTATCGACAGCTGGGCAGTCTAACCTAATCTGCACTGTCTTCCACTGTGTTGCCTGCTTTGTGCTTTCATATGTTTACCGCCATCCCTTCCTCTGTGAATTATTGATAGCATGCTGTTGATTGATAGCATGCTGAGAGGGAGAGAGGACCAAACTACGGACAGGATTTCAACTACCAGTCCATTTTCTTACTGTCTCTCTCCATGATAGGGCAACAGTCTATGCAGTCCAGTGTTTGTGGTCCAGTATTGTTTTTCTAATATTATGATTCCATGATCTACTTAGTGACCTTATTCAGAAAATGGCCATGATGCCTGCTCCAGTCCACACTGTTCTGTCGCCCGATAGTGTTTTCAAATGTCAGTGCTGAATGTGGCACCTCCTCTCTCCCACTCTCTCTCCTCCACTTCCTGACTGACTGAGACCACCTGAGACAGCTGGGCCATCATGCACTTTGAGGTGTTTGTTTGCAAGGTCGTCAGATGCACTTTATAGAGACACAAATGTAATGACACAGCCCTCCCAGGGGAACTGTTATGTCAGCATTTAATATAAAGGGGTTAAAAATCTGATCCATCTCCCTTTATATATATGAGGACTGGATGGACAAATACATTCCCATTCATCCATTACTCTTGAGTTGCGTCCCAAATTACACACTATGAACTATACAGTAGGTAAAAATATACATACAGTATATGAATACGGAAAATATAAATAGAGGGAATGAGGATATATACAGTACCAGTCAAAGGTTTGGACACACCTACTCATTCAAGGGTTTTTCTTTATTTTTTACTATTTTCTACATTGTAGAATAATAGTGAAGACATCAAAACTATGAAATAACACATATGGAATCATGTAGTAACAAAAAAGTGTTAAACAAATCAAAATACATTTTATATTTTAGATTCTTCAAATAGCCACCCTTTGCCTTGATGACAGCTTTGCACACACTTGGCATTCTTTTCAACCAGCTTCATGAGGTAGTCACCTGGAATGCATTTCAATTAACAGGTGTGCCTTCTTAAAAGTTTATTTGTGGAATTTCTTTCCTTCTTAATGCGTTTGAGCCAATCAGTTGTATTGTGACAAGGTGGGGGAGAACAGCTCAAATAAGCAAAGAGAAACGACAGTCCATCATTACTTTAAGACATGAAGGTCAGTCAATCCAGAATATTTCAAAAATGTTGAACGTTTTTTCAAGTGCAGTCGCAAAAACCGTCAAGCGCTGTGATGAAACTGGCTCTCTTGAGGACCGCCACAGGAATGGAAGACCCAGATTTACCTCTGCTGCAGAGGATAAGTTCATTAGAGTTACCAGCCTCAGAAATTGCAGCCCAAATAAATGCTTCACAGAGTTCAAGTCAGAGACACATCTCAACATCAACTGTTCAGAGGGGACTGTGTGAATCAGGCCTTCATTGTCGAATTGCTGCAAAGAAACCAGTACTAAAGTACACCAATAAGAAGAAGAGACCTGCTTGGGCCAAGAAACACGAGCAATGGACATTAGACCGGTGGAAATTGGACCTTTGGTCTGGAGTCCAAATTGGAGATTTTTGGTTCCAACCACCTTGTCTTTGTGAGACGCGGTGTGGGTGAACGGATGATCTCCGCATGTATAGTTCCCACAGTAAAGCATGAAGGAGGAGGTGTTATGGTGTGGGGGTGCTTTGCTGGTGACACTGTCTGTGATTTATTTAGAATTCAAGGCACAGTTAACCAGCATGGCTACCAGAGCATACTGCAGCGATACGCCATCCCATATGGTCTGGGCTTAGTGGGACTATCATTTGTTTTTCAACAGGACAATGACCCAACACACCTCCAGGCTGTGTAAGGGCTATTTTACCAAGAAGGAGAGTGATGGAGTGCTGCAACAGATGACCTGGCCTCCATAATCCCCCGACCTCAACCAAAATGAGATGGTTTGGGATGAGTCGGACGGCAGAGTGAAGGAAAACAGCCAACAAGTGCTCAGCATATGTGGGAACTCCATCTAGACTGTTGGAAAAGCATTCCAGGTGAAGTTGGTTGACAGAATGCCAAGAGTGTGCAAAGCTGTCATCAAGGAAAAGGGTGGCTATTTGAAGAATCTCAAATATAAAATATATTAAAAATAAAGAAAAATCCTTGAATGAGTAGGTGTACAATCTTTTGACTGGTACTGTATATAGACATACTATTCACTGAGTGTACAAAACAGTATGAACACCTCCATGACAAATTCAGGTTTGTTTATCCCCATTTCGTTTCGTTTGCTTCCGTTTAAGAAATGTATTTCAACAGAAGAATCGGTGGAATGAATACACCCGATCACACGCAAACAGTTCACTTTCATAACAGCCACATACAAACAGCATGATCCCTTTGATCGTTGGATAATTCCTTCTTGCGTCTACGTGCTCTCCACCTCTTACCTTTTCCCTTCACTTGTGGACTTCAGTGCACAACAGATCAGTGGTCTGTGACCAGGCGAAAAAATCTTTCCAAGCCAAACTTTATATAATAACTACACACAGCCTACATCGTTGTCACCATATTAGCTAATGTCAAGCCAACGTACAGTGGCTTGCGAAAGTATTCACCCCTCTTGGCATTTTTCCTATTTTGTTGCCTTAGAACCTGGAATTAAAATGGATTTGTATCATTTGATTTACACAACATGCCTACCACTTTGAAGATACAAAATATTATTTTTTTGTGAAACAAACAAGAAATAAGACAAAAAAACAGAAAACTTGAGCGTGAATAACTATTCACCTCCCCAAAGTCAATACTTTGTAGAGCCACCTTTTGCAGCAAATACAGCTGCAAGTCTCTTGGGGTATCTTGCACACCTAGCCACTGGGATTTTTGCCCATTCTTCAAGGCAAAACAGCTCTTTCAAGTTGGATGGGTTCTGCTGGTGTACAGCAATCTTTAAGTCATACCACAGATTCTCAATTGGATTGAGGGTCTGGGCTTTGACTAGGCCATTCCAAGACATTTAAATGTTTCCCCTTAAACCACTCAAGTGTTGCTTTAGCAGTATGATTAGGGTCATTGTCCTGCTGGAAGGTGAACCTCTGTCCCAGTCTCAAATCTCTGCAAGACTGAAACAGGTTTCCCTAAAAAATGTCCATGTATTTAGCCCATCCATCATTCCTTCAATTCTGACCAGTTTCCCAGTCCCTGCCGATGAAAAACATCCCCACAGCATGATGCTGCCACCACCATGCTTCACTGTGGGGATGGTGTTCTCGGGGTGATGAGAGGTGTTGCGCTACGTAGTCCCTTGTAGCTCAGTTGGTAGAGCATGGCACTTGCAATGCCAGGGTTGTGGGTTCATTTCCCACTGGGTGCCAGTATGAAAAATGTATGCACTCACTAACTGTAAATCGCTCTGGATAAGAGCGTCTGCTAAATGACTAAAATGTAAATATGTGTTGGGTTTGCGCCAGACATAGCATTTTCCTTGATGTCCAGAGTACCTTCTTCCATATGTTTGGGGAGTCTCCCACATGCCTTTTGGCGAACACGAAACGTGTTTGCTTATTTATTTCTTTAAGCAATGGCTTTTTTCTGGCCACTCTTCCGTAAAGCCCAGCTCTGTGGAGTGTACGGCTTAAAGTGGCCCTATGGACAGATCTCCGCTGTGGAGCTTTGCAGCTCCTTCAGGGTTATCTTTGGTCTCCTTCTTGCTTCTCTGATCAATGCCCTCCTTGCCTGGTCTGTGAGTTTTGGTAGGCGGCCCTCTCTTGGCATGTTTGTTGTGGTGCCATATTCTTTCCATTTTTTATTATGGATTTAATGGTGCTCCGTGGGATGTTCAAAGTTTCTGATATTTTTTTATAATCCAACCATGATCTGTACTTCTCCACAACTTTGTCCCTGACCTGTTTGGAGAGCTCCTTGGTCTTCATGGTGCCACTTGCTTGGTGGTGCCCCTTACTTAGTGGTGTTGCAGACTCTGGGGCCTTTCAGAACAGGTGTATATATACTGAGGTCATGTGACAGATCATGTGACATTTAGATTGCACACAGGCATCCTTTATTTAACTTATTTTGTGACTTCTGAAGGTAATTGGTTGCACCAGATCTTATTTAGGGGCTTCATAGCAAAGGAGGTGAATACATATGCACGCACCACTTTTCCGTTATTTTTATTTTTTTATTTTTTGAAACAAGTTATTTTTTTCATTTCACTTCACCAATTTTGACTATTTTGTGTATGTCGATTTAATGAAATCCAAATAAAAAACAATTTAATTTACAGGTTGTAATGCAACAAAATAGGAAAAACGACAAGGTAGAGGAATACTTTTGCAAGGCACTATAGCTATTAGAACCAATGTTGGTAAACCTGCTACAATTCTGCAGTGCAGTGTACAGTCGTGGTCAAAAGTTCTGAGAATGACACAAGTATTGGTCTTCACAAAGTTTGCTGCTTCAGTGTTTTTATATATTTTTGTCAGATGTTACTGAAGTATAATTACAAGCATTCCATAAGTGTCAAAGGCTTTTATTGACAATTACATTAGGTTTATGCAAAGAGTCAATATTTGCAGTGTTGACCCTTCTTTTTCAAGACCTCTGCAATCCGCCCTGGCATGCTGTCAATTAACTTCTGGTCCACATCCTGACTGATGGCAGCCCATTCTTGCATAATCAATGCTTGTAGTTTGTCAGAATTTGTGGGTTTTTGTTTGTCCACCCGCCTCTTGAGGATTGACCACAAGTTCTCAATGGGATTAAGGTCTGGGGAGTTTCCTGGCCATGGACCCAAAATGTTGATGTTTTCTTCCCTGAGCCACTTAGTTATCACTTTTGCCTTATGGCAAGGTGCTCCATCATGCTGGAAAAAGCATTGTTCGTCACCAAACTGTTCTTTGATGGTTGGGAGAAGTTGCTCTCGCAGGATGTGTTGGTACCATTCTTTATTCATGTATTTGTTCTTAGGCAAAATTGTGAGTGAGCCCACTCCCTTGGCTGAGAAGCAACCCCACACATGAATGGTCTCAGGATGCTTTACTGTTGGCATGACACAGGACTGATGGTACCGCTCACCTTGTCTTCTCCGGACAAGCTTTTTTCCAGATGCCCCAAACAATCGGAAAGGGGATTCATCAGAGAAAATAACTTTACCCCAGTCCTCAGCAGTCCAATCCCTGTACCTTTTGCAGAATATCAGTTTGTCCCTGATGTTTTTCCTGGAGAGAAGAGGCTTCCTCGCTGCCCTTCTTGACACCAGGCCATCCTCCAAAAGTCTTCGCCTCACTGTGCGTGCAGATGCACTCACACCTGCCTGCTGCCATTCCTGAGCAAGCTCTGCACTGGTGGTGCCCCGATCCTGCACGCAGCTGAATCAACTTTAGAAGACGGTCCTGGCGCTTGCTGGACTTTCTTGGGCGCCCTGAAGCCTTCTTCACAACAATTGAACCTCTCTCCTTGAAGTTCTTGATGATCTGATAAATGGTTGATTTAGGTGCAATCTTACTAGCAGCAATATCCTTGCCTGTGAAGCCCTTTTTGTGCAAAGCAATGATGACGGCACGTGTTTCCTTGCAGGTAACCATGGTTAACAGAGGAAGAACAATGATTTCAAGCACCACTACTGTTTGAGTAGCTGCATACGCTAGCTAAGTAAGTGAAAGTGAAAAAAATACAAAATATAGCTCTCTCGGTTGCATCTCCTTCATTTTTGAAGAAATTAATTTGTTCAATACTGTTCAACTATTGTCTTTCTCTTTCTTTGAGGTCAACTACTCACCACATTTTATGCACTGCAGTGCTAGCTAGCTGCAGCTTACGCTATCAATACTAGATCAATACTCTGATCCTTTGAAATGGTGGACAACATGTCAGTTCATGCTGCAAGAGCTCTGATAGGTTGGAGGACATCATCCAGAAGTTGTCATAATTACTTTGCAAGTCTATGGAAGGGTCTGAGAACCACAAGCCTCCTAGGTTTTGTATTGAAGTCAACGTACCCAGAGAGGACGTAAACTAGCTGTCCTCCGGCTACACCATGGTGCTACCCTACAGAGTGCTGTTGAGGGTACTGTAGACCAGTGTGTTTTAATAAATTATTTGGTGACATGCGAATATATTTAGTATAGTTTTTATTTTTTCATGAAATTCACTGAGGAGGATGGTCCTTCCTTTCCTCCTCTGAGGAGCCTCCACTGATGTGTACGTGTGTGCATGCTGCGTATGTTATCATGTGTGTGTGTGTCTCTTCACAGTCCCTGCTGTTCCATAAGGTGTATTTTTATCTGTTTTTGTATCTGATTTAGCTTCTTACATGAGTTACTTAATGTGGAAAAGAGTTTGATGTAGTCATGTTTCTACGTAGAACTGTGCACCTCCCATAGTCTGTTCTGGACTTGAGGACTGTGAAGAGACCTCTGTTTGTGGCATGTCTTGTGGGGTATGCATGGGTGTCTGAGCTGTGTGCTGGTAGTTTAAACAGACAGCTCGGTGCATTCAACATGTCAATACCTCTCACAAATAGAAGTAGTGATGAAGTCAATTTCTCCTCTACTTTGAGCCAGGAGAGATTGACATGCATAATGTTAGCTCTCCATGTACATTTAAGGGCCAGCAGTGCTGCCCTGTTCTGGGCTAATTGTAATTTTCCTATGTCCCTTTTTGTGGCACCTGACCACACGACTGGACAGTAGTCCAGGAACGACAAAACCAGGGACTGTAGGATTTGCCTTGTTGATAGCGTTGTTTAGGCGGCAGATTAGTACTTTATTATGGCCAGTCCTCTCCCCATTTTAGCTACTGTTGCATCAATATGTTTTGACCATGACAGTTTACAATCAAGGGTTACTCCAAGCAATTTAGTCTCCTCAACTTGCTCAATTTCCACATTATTCCTTACAAGATTGAGTTGAAGTTTAGGGTTTAGTGAATGATTTGTCCCAAATACAATGCTTTTCAGTTTTAGAAACATTTAGGATGAACCTATTTCTTGCCACCCATTCTGAAACTGACTGCAGCTCTTTGTTATTTGTTGCAGTGATTTCACTTGCTGTGGTAGCTGACGTGTATAGTGTTGAGTCATCAGCATACATAGACACAGGCTTTACGCAGAGCCAGCGGCAGGTCATTGGTAAAGATTGAAAAAAGTAAGGGGTCTAGACAGTTGCCCTGGGGAATGCCTGACTCCACCTAGATTATGTTGGATAGGCTTCCATTAAAGAACACTTTCTGTGTTCTGTTAGACAGGTAACTCTCAATCCACAATATAGCAGGGGATGTAAAGCCATAACATATAGGTTTTTCCAGCAGCAGATTATGATCTATAAAAGCTGCGCTGAAGTCTAACAAAACAGCTCCCACAATCTTTTTATCAATTTCTCTCAGCCAATCATCAATCATTTGTGTAAGTGCTGTGCTTGTTGAATGTCCTTCCGTATAAGCGTGCTGAAAATCTGTTGTTCATTTGTTTACCGTGAAATAGCATTGTATCTAGTCAAACACAATTTTTTCCAAAAGTTTACTAACGGTTAGGAACAGGCTGATTGGTCGGCTGTTTGAGCCAGTAAAGAGCGCTTTGCTATTCTTGGGTAGCGGAATTACTTTTGCTTCACTCCAGGCCTGAGGGCACACACTTCCCTGTAGGCTTAGATTGACGAGATGGCAAACAGGAGTGGCAATATCATAATTTTCCATCCAAGTTGTCAGACACAGGTGGCTTGTCATTATTGGTAGACAACTATAATGTTTTCACCTCTTCCACACTCACATTACGGAATTCAAAATTACAATGCTTGTCTTTCATAATTTGATCAGTTATACTTGGATGAGTAGTGTCAGCGTTTGTTGCTGGCATGTCATGCCTTCATTTGCTAATCTTAACAATTAAAAAATAATTAAAGTAATTGGCAATATTTTTTATTTAATTTTTTTATTTCACCAGGTAGGCCAGTTGAGAACAAGTTCTCATTTACAACTGCGACCTGGCCAAGATAAATATCAGTGGGTTTTCTGATGAATGAGCCATTTGATTCAATGAATGATGGAGCGGGGGGTTTGCCTTTTTGGCCAAAATTTCATTTAAGGCCCTCCAAAGCTTTTTACTATCATTCTTTATATATTTTATCTTTGTTTCATAGTATAGTTTCTTCACATTTTTATTCAGTTAGTCATTTCTCAATTTGCAGTACATTTGCTTATCGGTTGTGCAGCCAGACTTATTTGCCATTCCTTTTGCCTCATCCCTCTCAACCATTCCATTGTTCAATTCCTCATCAATCCACAGGGATTTAACAGTTTTTACAGTCATTTTCTTAATGAGTGCATACTTTACTAGTAACTGGAATAAGCAATTTCATAAATGTGTCAAGTACAAAACTTATTGTATGACCTTTTATACACTATATTGGGCCCAGCCATTTTTCCTAGATATGGCTACTATATTATGATCAGTACATCCGATGGATGTTGATACTGCTTTAGGTCAGATTTCTGCAGCATTAGTAATAATGTTATCAATACATGTGGATGATTTCATTCCTGTGCTGTTTGTAAATACCCTGGTGGGTTGACTGATAACCTGAACCAGGTTGCAGGCACTGGTACAGTTTGAAGCTCATTCTTGAGTGGGCAGCTTGATGAAAGCCAGTCAATATTTAGAAAACATACCTCTCGGTTGATATCACATACATTGTCAAGCATTTCACACGCTTGGTGTTCTATAGCAGCTTCCCACAAGAATGGGCTTTAGGTGAGGCAGGTGAACCTGTAGCCATATTACTTCAACAGCATTTGACATGAGATCCTCTCTAAGCTTTACAGGAATATGATTCTGAATATAAATGGCAACACCTCCACCATTGGCATTTCGGTCTCTTCTGAAGATGTTGAAACCATGTATTGCTACCTCTGTATCAAAGGTATTATCTAATTGAGCTTCAGAGATTTTCATATACTGACTGTTATCTGTTACTAGCAAGTTATTGATTTCATGAACCTATGACCCTACTATTTTTTGCACTTTTCTGGGATTCTTGATTGTTTTTATTGCTTTACTGAGAGGCTTGTCAGAGGTAGACATGACAGTGATATTTATGTTTGAGCTGATAGTGCTGGGTGCACACAGTGGACTTCCTACTAGGGCAAACTGCCATAGTGCTAACAGTATAACTGAGGATCATAGACTCATGATTACTGCATACAATAGCTGTAGGATTGACAGAGGCATTGAGGGGGGTTAGAGGGACAAATGATGACTGCCAACAGCACTGGGGACAATGTACATTTGTACACTCAGTGTGTTTGTGTGTATATATATATATATATATATATATATATATATATATATATATATATATATATATATATATATATATTTTTTACTCTTGATTGACACATTTTTCACATTTGTGTTTGTTCACCAGAAATTATTGCTTATGGGTACCTTCATCTGTGTGTAAAATATTACTCTTCTCAGATTTTTTATTCAAAGATTTTGTGTGCTAAAATCTAAATGCTATATATAAATTCTTTAGCTGGAATGGAATGTTTGTATACTGTATATTTGACTGTGATATGTGATTGTGTCACCTAGCTATCTTAAGATGAATGCACTTACTGTAAGTCACTCTTGATGAAAACATCTGCTACTAAAATGTAAAATGTTTTGCATACGGATCTCCTATTAATGTATTGTTTTTCTATTTAATTGATGTCACAAATGTATCATTTGTACAGCTCTTTATTAAAAAACTAGTTGATTGTTACATTTGCGTGTGTAAAACCTAGCAGTACTAGCTGTTTATCTGAGAGTGAGGTGGATATATAGTGTTTTGTAAAAAAAAAACATGATTATTTGTATGTCTGAAATTAAACCATCAAGTGATAGATTTCAATCAAATACATGTCTGTCACTGACCAATCCCATGCCATGATTAGAAAGTGAAATCACACACCAATATCTTGCATAAGTTCTTTAAACAATAAAAGCAAATTCACCAAAATGTAAGAAAATAGATATATAGCGTTTTGGAAAGAAACTTCATATATGGTGCCATTTGGGATGCAGTCAGAGTGCAGACGTCATGTTTGTAAAATAATGTACTGTATATGACATGCATCCACCCTAACTATAGAGGGAGCCACATACACAATAGACCCCTCATCAGGGCCAATGTTCATAAAGCATCTCAGAGTAGGAGTGCTGATCTAGGATCAGGTCCCCCCTGTCCATTCATCATAATCTAAAAGACAAATAAAAAAAAGAGAGAGAGAGGGAGAGGGAGAGGGAACACTGGCAATCAATCATGAATATGATATTTCAAAACCATCTCAGTCCAAATCTGGTCGCCTCTGTTTAGCTCTCAGTTATGTAGATTTGCTGTGCGTGCGTGTTCAATCATATGTGGGGATATTGATCACAGTGACACACACTGCTCCTGGTGTTTCATTCGATTCGACTGACCGCCCACAATACATTATTGATCATCTGTTGATTATCTACTGATATGCTTCATTGTTCTGCCCTTTGCAGGGCATCATAATCTTGCTAGTATAGTTGATAAGCTGTTGGTTGTTCCTGAGTTGAAATTTCCCAGACATTTTGATTCCCAGACAATACAAGAGCCATTATCGATCTGACCACCTGCCAAACTACATTATGGTCCTGCGTGGCTCAGTTCGTATAGATAAAGCATGGCACTTGCAACTCTAGGGTTGTGGATTCTATTCCAACTGGCGCCACCCATACGATAATGTATACACGCACAGCTGTAAGTCGCTTTGGATAAAAGTGTGCTAAATGCGATATACTTGTATATAATCTACGTATTTCACTGAAGGAATTTTTGACGAAGAGAAAGTGAAATGACAGTAAACCAGGATATACGTTTATGTAACCATATGTAACCCATATGTAACCCATATGTAACATTTATGTAAGCCTCATAGCCTATATGAGTGAATACATAGTTGTACGCTAACTACAGCCTTCCTCCTCTGTTGCCCTTGTTGTTGCTGTTGCCTTGGGCTCTGCCATTAATAAAGTGTGCAGTAGAGTCTTTTTATAAAAATCCATCTTCAAGGCACAGAGAGTTTTGCTCCACTGGCTCATAAGAGAAGCCTATACCCTGGTCATTCATCAGCCCCCTGTAGTGTGTGTGTACAAAACTCTGCCTCACTCCTACACCAGAGCAGGAGAGCACAGTGGACCTCTAACGATGTGACACTCTCATAATGTGATGATGATGTGTGCTCTTTATCAGCGTGTGTGTGTGTGTGTGTGTGCATGTGCCCGCGCGCAGTCTGTGTTTACGACCAAACATTTGAAAAAGTCCAACTCAGCATAAAGAGTCAACGTACATTGTCTTAAATTGTGTCTTAGCTTTGAAAGATCAGTCTTCCTAAATCTAATTATTAACCCTGATGGTTGATAATGAGGTTGTGTGTTGCCTCCTCTTTCAGTGTGCTTGTCACTGCCAATTATATTCCAGCAGAGACACCTGCAATTCACTCTGTGCATGCAGTCCACACATTGCATCAAACTGTGGAGGCACTGGAAGCTTGCACGCTATACAGTATATAGCTACTGTAGATCAGTGGTAGGCCACATACCATAGCCTCTCTAGCACTGAGCATAGACGATACAAAAACATGCAAAATTAACCAACCGTATCGCTGGGAACATGCAGAATCAGGTCAGATAAAAATTACATGAAATGATGCATGTGCATAATGCAACATTTCCTCCTATATTGTGACCACAGTTTACGTAACGAGGGGGTCGTTTATAGGATTTGAAAACATTTAGGGCTTAGCCCAAAGCCAGTAGGGGAGTCCGGGACATCCTCCCCCGGCAGAAAATTAAGGATTTCAACAACTAAATGCATGAATTGGGTGCACTTTGAAATGAACATTGAGAGATTAGATATTTTTCAGGTGTTGCACATTCCCACAGCAGACACTACCAGTACTCAATAACAGTAGCTACTGTGGGTCTCTCTACTCTGGAACACTCTCTATTCTGGAACACATACAGAATTTTTTTTATTTAATACATTTTAGAATAAGGCTGTAACGTAACAAAATGTGGAAAAAGGGAAGGGGTCTGAATCCTTTCCGAATGCACTGTATAATTTGTGTAAATAAATAAAAGGAATTTGAATCTATAGAGCAGCTTGAAGTGATACAGTCTACTGTGTGCTCAACCCACCTCTGTTCTCTCTCTATCTCTTCTGTCACTTCCTCTGTGTCTTTTCTGTTACTGTCTCCTTTGTCTATCCTCTTCTGTTATGGCCTGTTCTGTTTTTCTGGTGTATCTCTCAATCATACCCTATTCTTCTGTGGCCATCTCTTTGTCTTGTCTGGTGTGTTTCTCTCCATCACCTATTCTTCTGTTGCTGTCTGTTTCTTATCTGGTCGGTCTCTTGCCATCATATCCTACTCTTCTGTTGCTGGCTCTGTGTCTTGTCTGGTGTGTCTCTTTAGTTTTGCAATCCAAAATGGTCAAGGGGATACTGGGGTAGCTTAACTTGCTTTGGGCATGTGTCTGGGTTGTCTAAATAATCCTCTTCCCTACCAGTTACCCCTGGCTGCTGCTTTTCTAAGTGCTCCACTGACCTGCTGTTCTCATTTGTCCTCCTCCTTGGCTCATCTGCAAGGTAGCAAGTTAGAGGTACAACATGTCATTAGTTCATTTTTAAAGGACGACTGCACTTTCTGATTTGGCCTCATTTTAGATTTGGTTCATTAAGAAATGCTAGCGGCCATGACTGAATTCAAACATGAGTTGGTTTCAGGATCTTGTTTGATGTGGGTGTCTCGTGTGTGTTCGCAGGTGGGAAGAGTTAGCCAAATGATTTCGCCAATTAGATTCAGCCGGCTGGTGTGCGCCCTGACTGACTTTGGATAGCCTATCTCCGGGGCTAGTTAGGGACGTCAATAACTTACACAATGTAAACATGACAACATTTTAATGTTCCACATCTTTTAGTTGTCTCATTAAATGCTTTCAATATTTGCATATTAATTTCTACAACTCAGTTTGTTTGAGGATTTTAAGTCACAGAAATGTGGAGCTATTGGAATTTCTGCATATATTCCCATGTACATTGTGTAATTTACCGATGGTCCCTAACTAGCCTCATAGGGATATCCAAAGTTAACACAAATTTGCCACAGGCATTACGATCGGGTCGCGTGCAGCTGCACTCCAATGATTACTTGTGTGCTGAAAGTTGTGGGCATGTGGGCAGGATTGAAACAAACCCAACCTTCATTTACGTTGTGATGCAGTCACAACCACAAGTCTCACAAACCTCAGTTTTGGACAAAATTACCAAAATGATCCTAAATACACTTTATAGTCAATTTTGACAATATAATACATGTTATGGCTCATACAGATGCCATATAGGCTGTTTTCTAAATGTGAAGTTGGTTTTAGAGGCAGTTGCTCTTTAAAGTTACTGTATACTGACACGACCAGGAAAACTAAACTATAAAGAAAAATTAATGTGTCTGCATAACAGAGCAACAAAACTCCAAACATGACAGATAAGAAGCTGCATAGCCCCTAGGCTTTATGAATATAAAGAGACACGAGCCCCAATTTTTTTTGCTGTAGAATGGAATAAGTTATAAGAGCTCAATGATTAATTTCATTTTGTCACTTCTACCAGCTAACGTGAGATTTTTTGATTACTTATGGGCCTATGTATTTTCAATATTTTTCACAATCTAGCCACAAAGCTGACAATTTTTCACCACACTTTCTGTCTGACCTCCCCTCCTAAGTTCAAGTTTATTTATTTGTCATATGCACATGATATACCGTGCATTCGGAAATTATTCAGACCCCTTTACCTTTTCCACATTTTCTTACATTACAGCCTTACTCTAAAATTGATTAAATAATTTTTCCCCCATCATCAATCTACACACAGTACCCCATAATGACTAAGCAAAAACAGGTTTGTAGAAATGTTTGCTAATTTATGACAAATAAAAGCGGAAATAAGTATTCAGACCTTTTACTCAGTACTTTGTTGAAGCACCTTTGGCAGCGATTACAGCCTCAAGTCTTCTTGGGTATGACGCTACACGCTTGGCAGACCTGTATTTGGGGAGTTTCTTCCATTCTTCTCTGCAGATCCCCTCAAGCGCTGTCAGGTTGGATGGGGAGCGTTGCTGCACAGCTATTTTCAGGTCTTTCCAGAGATGTTCGATCGGGTTCAAGTCCGGGCTCTGGCTGGGCCACTCAAGGACATTCAGAGATTTGTCCCGAAGCCACTCCTGTGTTGTCTTGGCTGTGTGCTTAGGGTCGTTGTTCTGTTGGAAGGTGAACCTTCGCCCCAGTCTGAGGTCCTGAGCGCTCTGGAGCAGGTTTTCTTCAAGGATCTTTCCCTCAATCCTGACTAGTCTCTGCTGCTGAAAAACATCCCCACAGCATGATGCTGCCACCACCATGCTTCACCGTAGGGATGGTGTCAGCTTTCCTCCAGACGTGACACTTGGCATTCAGGCCAAAGAGTTCAATCTTGGTTTCATCCGACCAAAGAATCTTGTTTCTCATGGTCTGAGACCTTTAGGTGTCTTTTGGCAAACTCCAAGCGGGCTTTCATTTGCCTTTTACTGAGGAGTGGCTTCCGTCTGGCCACTCTACCATAAAGGCCTGATTGGTGGAGTGCTGATGATTGTCCTTCTGGAAGGTTCTCCCATTTCCACAGAGGGACTGTCAGAGTAACCATCGGGTTCTTGGTCACCTCCCTGACCAAGGCCCTTCTCCCCGATTGCTCAGTTTGGCCGGGCAGCCAGCTCTAGGAAGAGTCTTGGTGATTCCAAACTTCTTCCATTTAAGAATGATGGAGGCCACTGTGTTCTAGGGGACCTTCAAAGCTGCAGAATTTTTTGGTAACCTTCCCCAGATCTGGGCTTCGACACAATCCAATCATCTCGGAGCTATACGGACAATTCCTTCGACCTCATGGCTTGGTTTTTGCTCTGACATATACTGTCCACTGTGGGACCTTATATAGACAGGTGTGTGTCTTTCCAAATCATGTCCAATCAATTGAATTTACCACAGGTCGACTCCAATCAAGTTGTAGAAACATCTCAAGGAGGATCAATGGAAACAGGATGCACCTGAGCTCAATTTCGAGTCTCATAGCAAAGAGTCTGAATACCTATGTACAGTGGGGAAAAAAAGTATTTAGTCAGCCACCAATTGTGCAAGTTCTCCCACTTAAAAAGATGAGAGAGGCCTGTAATTTTCATCATAGGTACACGTCAACTATGACAGACAAATTGAGGAAAAAAAATCCAGAAAATCACATTGTAGGATTTTTTATGAATTTATTTGCAAATTATGGTGGAAAATAAGTATTTGGTCACCTACAAACAAGCAAGATTTCTGGCTCTCACAGACCTGTAACTTCTTCTTTAAGAGGCTCCTCTGTCCTCCACTCGTTACCTGTATTAATGGCACCTGTTTGAACTTGTTATCAGTATAAAAGACACCTGTCCACAACCTCAAACAGTCACACTCCAAACTCCACTATGGCCAAGACCAAAGAGATGTCAAAGGACACCAGAAACAAAATTATAGACCTGCACCAGGCTGGGAAGACTGAATCTGCAATAGGTAAGCAGCTTGGTTTGAAGAAATCAACTGTGGGAGCAATTATTAGGAAATGGAAGACATACAAGACCACTGATAATCTCCCTCGATCTGGGGCTCCACGCAAGATCTCACCCCGTGGGGTCAAAATGATCACAAGAACGGTGAGCAAAAATCCCAGAACCACACGGGGGGACCTAGTGAATGACTTTACTGAGTCACAGTTCATATAAGGAAATCAGTCAATTTAAATAGATTCATTAGGCCATAATCTATGGGTTTCACTTGACTGGGAATACAGATATGCATCTGTAGGTCACAGCTACCTTAAAAAAAAGTTAGGAGTGTTGATCAGAAAACCAGTCAGTATCTGGTGTGACCACCATTTGCCTCATGCAGTGCAACACATCTCCTTCTCATAGAGTTGATCAGGCTGTTGATTGTGGCCTGTGGAATGTTGTCCCACTCCTCTTCAATGGCTGTGCAAAGTTGCTGGATATTAGCGGGAACTGAAACACACTGTCATATACAGTACCAGTGAAAAGTTTGGACACACCTACTCATTCAAGGGTTTTTCTTTATTTTTTACTATTTTCTACATTGTAGAATAATAGCGAAGACATCAAAACTATGAAATAACACATATGGAATCATGTAGTAACCAAAAAGGTTTTAAACAAATCAAAATATATTTGAGATTTGAGATTCTTCAAAGTAGCCACCCTTTGCTTTGATGACAGCTTTGCACACTCTTGGCATTCTCTCAACCAGCTTCACCTGGAATGCTTTTCCAACAGTCTTGAAGGAGTTCCGACATATGCTGCACACTTGTTGGCTGCTTTTCCTTCACTCTGCGGTCCAACTCATCCCAAACCATATCAATTGGGTTGAGGTCGGGTGATTGTGGAGGCCAGGTCATCTGATGCAGCACTCCATCACTCTTCGTGGTTAAATAGCCGTTACACAGCCTGGAAGTGTGTTTTGGTCATTGTCCTTTTAAAAAACAAATGAAAGTGGGACTAAGTGCAAACCAGATGGGATGGCGTATCGCTGCAGAATGCTGTGGTAGCCATGCTGGTTAAGTGTGCATTAAATTCTAAATAAATCACTGACAGTGTCACCAGCAAAGCACCCCCACACCATCACACCTCCTTCTCCATGCTTCACGGTGGGAACCACACATGCGGAGATCATCCATTCACCTACTCCGCGTCTCACAAAGACAGGGCGGTTGGAACCAAATCCCATATTTGGACTCATCAGACAAAAGGACAGATTTCCACCGGTCTAATGTCCATTGCTCGTGTTTCTTGGCCCAAGCAAGTCTCTTATTCTTATTGGTGTCCTTTAGTAGCGGTTTATTTGCAGCAATTCGACCATGAAGGCCTGATTCACTAAGTCCCCTCTGAACAGTTGATGTTGAGATGTGTTTGTTACTTGAACTCTGTGAAGCATTTATTTGGGCGGCAATCTGAGGTGCAGTTTACTCTAATGAACAGTTTCATCATAGCACTTCAAAGTTCTTTACATTTTCCAGATTGACTGACCTTCATGTCTTAAAGTATTATTGGACTGTCGTTTTATTTGAGCTGTTCTTGCCATAATATGGTCTTGGTCTTTTACCAAATAGGGCTATCTTCTGTATACCAACCCTACCTTGTCAACACAACTGATTGGTTCAAACGCATTAAGAAGGAAAGAAATTCCACAAATTAACTTAACAAGGCACACCTGTTAATTGAAATGCATTCCAGGTGACTACCTCATGAAGCTGGTTGAGAGAATGCCAAGTGTGTGCAATGCTGTCAAAGGCAAAGGGTGGCTACTTTGAAGAATCTCAAATATAACATCTATTTAGATTTGTTTAACACTTTTTTGGTTACTACATTATTCCATATGTGTTATTTTGTAGTTTTGATGTCTTCACTATTATTCTACAAAACAGTAAAAATAAAGAAAAACCCTTGAATGAGTATGTGTGTCCAGACTTTTGACTTGTACTGTACGTCGATCTAGAGCATCCCAAACATGTCTGGTGAGTATGCAGACATGGAAGAACTGGGACATTTTTAGCTTCAAGGAATTGTGTACAGATCCTTGCGATATGGGACCGTGCATTATCAAGCTGAAACATGAGGTGATGGCGGTGGAAGAATGTCACGACAATGGGCCTCAGGACCTCATCACGGTATCTCCTTGCATTCAAATTGCCATCGATAAAATGCAATTGTGTTCATTGTCCGTAGCTTATGCCTGCCCATACCATAACCCCTTCGCTGCAGTCAGCATGCCAATTGCATGCTCCCTCAAACCTTTAGACTCTGGCATTGTGTTGTGTGACAAAACTGCACATTTTTAAGTGGTCTTTTATTGTCCCCAGCACAAGGTGCACCTGTGTAATGATCATGCTGTTTAATCAGTTTCTTGATATGCTACAACTGTCAGGTGGATGGATTATCTTGGCAAAGGAGAAATACTCAGAAAGAAATAAGCTTTTTGGCGTATAGAACATTTCTGGGATCTTTTATTTCAGCTCATGAAACATGAGATCAACACTTTATACATTGCGTTTATATGTTTGTTCAGTGTATATTTGTAAGTACGGTGTCCAGTAGAGGTTGGCGTTTGAAAGCATCTTGGAATTGAAGAAAGCACCGGAACCACGGCAAAATTAGTGGGATCTTACATTTTGCAACACACGATTTGAAAAAGCATGTGATCAAACGAAGCTTCGGAGGTAATTGATTACGTACTTCTGATAAAGTGATACACGCATCGGCACACTGCTTCGAAGTTAGCTGCTTAGCGATTTTGACACATGCCTCGGAGCTCCGGTGTCAAACGTAACATCACTAGTCATAGAACGTAAAATGTTTCTGTAAATGTTACTGGGAATGTTGTTGTAGTTAAGGATACATTGGTCTTTAAAATATCCTGTATTTGTAACAAGATACCTTTTGGATGCATCTTTGGCCATCTATGGCTAGTGCACCGTAATATTCACAGTAACTTGCCACCAGCTTCCTGTAAATTACTATAAAATGCAGAGCAACGACATAGTACAATACTGTAAAGTTAGCCTAGTATACTGTAAGAAAGTAAATACTACTGTAATCATGTTGGTATTTTACAGTATTTACATTGGATTAATGCAAGCAGGTTGCATACAGCAAATGTATGAATACTTTGAATTTTATATCACTTGCACTGCTAGAGGCCTAGACAAAGGCTTCCAAACTGACTGTGATTACAGGGCAAAACAGAACAAAAGGACACAGCTTAGTAGATTTAAGACCAGCTGTCACTCTGATCTGTTCCCTATATACATGAACTTGTTATGACACTACTACCACATATAAGTTCAATTGGTACATCATTCTCACTGTTAACTAGTGACAACCCTCTGTAGCTCAGCTGGTAGAGCACGGCGCTTGTAACGCCAAGGTAGTGGGTTCGATCCCCGGGACCACCCATACACAAAACATTTATGCACGCATGACTGTAAGTCGCTTTGGATAAAAGCGTCTGCTAAATGGCATATTATTATTTATTATAACCCTACTACTACCTAGTTCAGTTTATTGTACTGTTTCTTTTTGTCAGTAAAATGTGTCAGTATTTAAAAAATATATATACTGCATAGCACAAGTGATGTGTGGTTATGGAAACTCATTATCAGACTGAAAGAAAAAAAATTATACCATCAAAAGGTTTGGGGCTGGACCAAAAACATCTGGGGCTGAAGGCCCGGAAGCCCAGGCCTAATAACACCACTGGGACTATTCACACACATCCCATGCTCATTTATGTTGCATTCAATGAAGTCTGCTGTGCTTTTCCCTTCATACTGGGCTCCTGAGTTGCGCAGCGGTCTAAGGCACTGCATCTCAGTGCTTGAGGCGTCACTACAGACCCCCTGGTTCGATTCCAGGCTGTATCACAACCGGGCGTGATTGGGAGTCCCATAGGGTGGCGCACAATTGGCCCAGCGTCGTCCGGATTTGGCCGGTGTAGGCCGTCATTGTAAATAAGAATTTGTTCTTAACCGACTTGCCTAGTTAAATAAAGGTAAAATAAAATAAAATAATAAATACTGTTTGTTATCACTGTTCTATGACCAAACTCGATGATCCATCCAAGCGTGTAACAAAATATATTCATACACAGCACGTTGATTGATGCAAAGGTGAGTGTTTATCGCTCCAGTCAACAGCAAAGAATTGGCCTACACTTGGAGTGTCTTATAGGAATAATTATATATATATATCTGTCTAATAAAGTAATGTGTTTCACAGCCTAGGCATAGGGAGATTGCAGGAAGGAGCTGGACAACATTCAAGTGAAGTCAGGTGTTTTATTTAAAGCAGTGATCAGTGGTAGTTACTGAACTTGGATATTTACAGAATGGATCCACGAAACAAGAAAAGCTAGAATATAAAAATTGTCTAGCCCACACTCGCTACAGATATTACCACTGTGGCTCAAACCACGCATCCTGTAGATTGAAAATGGTGGACGGACAGGTAGGTAACTATGTATCAGCACTCTACCAATTTCCTTTGTCTGAAATAGACTGGTATAAATAACAGTTGGTAACCCCTCCTACCTGGATTGGGTCATACCAACTCACTTAATAACAAACAGGGAAAAACTAAACCCATGTGCCAAATTTGCGCCTCCAAACTGGGTATGAATGGGCACTCAACCCGACGTGACACCTCCCCCTAGGACCTGGAAATGCACGTCGGAGCGTGGCAAACATTGCAACAATGAACTGGCAAATACATTTTTTTAAGTGAGTAAGAAATTAATTTTATGACTTAAAAATGCATAATAATTTAGCAGACCATGTAAACTCAGTAGCTTAGCCTACTGAATAAAGTTTCATAAACCAAATGGTTAACTGAGAGTATCCATTGGGCACACTGTAAAACATTTCCTGTAAAATGTACAGTAACTTACTGGCAGCAATTGGCCGTTAAGTTACTATAATGTATTTTACAGTACAGCTACTGTAATCAATTTTATGGTAATCCATTTTACTGTACCAAAATTCTACTGTAATCTAATTTACATAATAAACTGTGTCATTTGATCACTGAATGCTGATTGGCTGAAAGCTGTGGTATATCAGACCCTGTACCACAGGTATGACACAAAATTACTTGTGTACTGTTCTAATTCAAATCAAAATCACATTTTATTTGTCACATGCGCCGAATACAACAGGTGTAGACCTTATGGTGAAATGCGTACTTACAAGCCCTTAACCAACAACGCAGTTCAAGAAATTGAGTTAAGAAAGTATTAACTAAATAAACTAAAGTAAAAAATAAATTAATAATAATAATAATAATAACAATAACGAGGCTATATACAGGGGGTACTGGTACCGAGTCAATGTGTGGGGGTACAGGTTAGTCGAGGTAATTTGTACATGTACAGTTAGTCGGAAGTTTACATACACCTTAGCCAAATGCATTTAAAAACTAAGTTTTTCACAATTCCTGACATTTAATCCTAGTAAAAATTCCCTGTTTTAGGTCAGTTAGGATCACCACTTTATTTTAAGAATGTGAAATGTCCAAATAATAGTAGAGAGAATTATTTATTTCAGCTTTTATTTCATCACATTCCCAGTGAGTCAGAAGTTTACATACACTCAATTAGTATTTGGTAGCATTGCCTTTAAATTGTTTCACTTGGGTCAAACATTTCAGGTAGCCTTACACAAGCTTCCCACAATAAGTTGGGTGAATTCTGGCCCATTCCTCCTGACAGAGCTGGTGTAACTGAGTCAGGTTTGTAGACCTTCTTGCTCGCACACACTTTTTCAGTTCTGCCCACACATTTTCCACATAATTTTCCTTCCTCATGATGCCATCTATTTTGTGAAATGCACCAGTCCCTCCCCGTGCTTCACAGTTGGGATGGTGTTCTTTGGCTTGCAAGCAACCCCCTTTTTCCTCCAAACATAACGATGGTCATTATGGCCAAACAGTTCTATTTTTGTTTAATCAGACCAGAGGATATTTCTCCAAAAAGTACGATCTTTGTCCCCATTTTCAGTTGCAAACCGAAGTCTGGCTTTTTTATGGCGGTTTTGGAGCAGTGGCTTCTTCCTTGCTGAGCGGCCTTTCAGGTTATTTTGATATAGGACTCGTTTTACTGTGGATATAGATACTTTTGTAGCTGTTTCCTCCAGCGTCTTCACAAGGTCCTTTGATGTTGTTCTGGGAGTGATTTGCACTATTCGTACCAAAGTACGTTAATCTCTAGGAGTAAGATCTCGTCTCCTTCCTGAGCGGTATGATGGCTGCGTAGTCCCATGGTGTTTATGCTTGTGTACTATTGTTTGTACAGATGAACGTGGTACCTTCAGATGTTTGGAAATTACTCCCAAGGATGAACCAGACTTGTGGAGGTTTATCATTTTTTTTCTGAGGTCTTGGCTGATTTATTTTGATTTTCCCATGATGTCAAGCAAAGAGGCACTGAGTTTGAAGATAGGCCTTGAAATACATCCACAGGTACACCTCCAATTGACTCAAATGATGTCAACTAGCCTATCAGAAGCTTCTAAAGCCATTACATAATTTTCTGGAATTTTGAAATCTGTTTAAAGGCACAATCTGTTTAAAGGCACAGTCAACTAAGTGAAATAATCTGTCTGCAAACAATTGTTGGAAAAATTACTTGTGTCATGCATAAAGTCGATGTCCTAACCGACTTGCCAAAACTAGTTTGTTAACAAGAAATTTGTGGAGTGGTTGAAAAACGAGTGTAGTGTCGAGTAAACGTTGCTAATTATGCTGTGCGACAAGGAGGACCCGCTGACGCTGTATTTTCATCATAAGGTTTATTCATAACAAAGGGTTACAGCGTCGATTTACAGATACCTGCAGATACCCGGAGAATAATCGCCCCATCTCTAATATGATTATTCTGTCTTCCTTTCTCCCAACTGTGGTATATATGCTATGTAATCTGATATGGTGTTCCCTACAGACCAATCCCAGGAGGACACCTAACAGACTTCCTATTCTATGGTGTGTCACTCTAAAACCGCTCCCTCTAAAACTGAATAAACCTCCTCTCAGGTTCCACTTGAAAACATTAGCAAAGTCATAATTCTTCATACACTACACGAGTTTTAATGACTCCAACCTAAGTGTATGTAAACTTCCGACTTCAACTGTAGGTAGGAGTAAAGTGACTATGCATAGATAATAAACAGCGAGTAGCAGCAGTGCAAATGAAAGGGCTTTTCAGCAGTCTTATGGCTTGGGGGTAGAAGCTGTTAAGGAGCCTTTTGGTCCTAGACTTGGCGCTCCGGTACCGCTTGCCGTGCGTTAGCAGAGAGAACAGTCTATGACTTGGGTGACTGGAGTCTTTGACAATTTTTTGGGCCTTCCTTTGACACCGCCTAGTTTATAGGTCCTGGATGACAGGAAGCTTGGCCCCAGTGATGTACTGGGCCGTACGCACTACCCTCTGTAGCGCCTTACGGTCAGATGCCGAGCAGTTGCCATACAAGGAGGTGATGCAACCGGTCAAAATGCTCCAGAGTGGCGCAGTGGTCCTGTGCCACTAGAGATCCTGGTTTAAATCCAGGCTCTGTCGTAGCCGGCCGTGACCGGGAGACCCATGGGGCGGCTCACAATTGGCCCAGCGTGATCCAGGGTAGGGGAGGGAATGGCCGGCAGGGATGTAGCTCAGTTGGTAGAGCATGCCGTTTGCAACGCCAGGGTTGTGGGTTCGATTCCCACGGGGGGCCAGTATGAAAAATAAAAAAATAATGTATGCACTCACTAACTGTAAGTCGCTCTGGATAAGAGCGTCTGCTAAATGACGTAAATGTAAATGTAATGTAAATGTAAAGCTGTAGAACGTTTTGAGGATCTGGGTACCCATGCCAAATCTTTTCAGCTCCTGGGGGGAAAAGGTGTTGTCATGCCCTCTTCACCACTGTCTTGGTGTGTTTGGACCATGATAGTTTGTTGGTGATGTGGACACGAAGGAACTTGAACCTCTGGACCCGCTTCACTACAGCCCCGTCAATGTTAATGGGGGCCTGTTCGGCCCTCCTTTTCCTGTAGTCCACGATCAGCTCCTTTGTCTTGCTCATATTGAGGGAGAGGTTGTTGTCCTGGCACCACACTGCCAGGTCTCTGACATCCTCTCTATAGGCTGTCTCATTGTTGTCGGTGATCAGGCCTACCACTGTTTTTTCGTCGGCAAACTTAATGATGGTGTTGAAGCCGTGCTTGGCCACGCAGTCGTGGGTGAACAGGGAGTACAGGAAGGAACTAAGCACGCACCCCTGTGGGGTCCCAGTGTTGAGGATCAGCGTGGCAGATGTGTTGTTGCCTACCCTTACCACCCGTCAGGAAGTCCAGGATCCAGTTGCAGAGGGAGGTTTTTAGTCCCAGGGCCCTTAGGTTAGTGCTGAGCATTGAAGACACTATGGTGTTGAACACTGAGCTGTAGTCAATGAACAGCATTCTCACATACTGTACGTGTTTCTTTTGTCCAGGTGGGAAAGGGCAGTGTGGAGTGAGATTGAGATTGCGCCTTAATTACATTGGTAACCAGTTTATAATAGCAATTAGGCACGTCAGGGGCTTGTGGTATATGGTTCAGAGTTGCATCGTGCTTAGAACAGCCCTTATCCGTGGTATATTGGCCATTTATACAACAGGTGGGTCTAATCCTGAATACTGATTGGTTAAAACTGCATTCCAGCCGGTGTCTATTACACAAGTTACCACCGGCTAACTATATGATGTTAAAATACCTATTTACTATGTTCCATCTGACTGCGCAATACACTGTCTCATCAGCCCAGCCAGGCAATTTATAAACTTGATCTCCACTATAAAAAGCATCTAGAAATCATCTCACATTTCTTTTAGACTAACATTTAGTTTTCAACAGTGGAGATTTGCATAAACCTTGCTGTCTGTCTCTCCAACATTTTCAATATTCACAATATTCAAATTCGATCTCCAGCTCTCCCATAGTAATTAACTTGTCGGGAGTCTGAATGTTTTAATTTTTTAATTTCACCTTTATTTAACCAGGTAAGCCAGTTGAGAACAAGTTCTCATTTACAACTGCGACCTGGCCAAGATAAAGCAAAGCAGTGCGATAAAAAATTAGACAGACAGGCAGGCAGCGATTATCAGCTCGTTGAAATCATGATTCAGCTACATTTTTCAGTGATTTCAACCAAGTTTGATTAAAAAAAACATATCACAGTCATCGCAAGTAAAACGTTTCTGTAACTGTTACTGAAAATGTTGTACTTAAGGATACATTGGTCTTCATAATTTTTTTTCTTCATTACAACAATTTATCTGATGATACATTTCTGACTATCTCTGGATAGTGCCAATACAATACTGAGATATTCACTGTAACTTAATGCTACAGCAATTAAACACAGTACAATACAGTAAAAGTGACTAATAAACTGTAAGAAAAAAATTAAACAGTATTTCAATGGAATTAAGAGGGATCAGAGCAAGCAGGTTGGCTGTATACTAGGTGTTTTATATCACTTGCACTGTTAGAGGCCTTAACAAAGGCTTTCAAACTGCCCGTGATTACAGGGCAAACCAGATCAAATGGACCATTAAAAGGTTTATGACCTGCTACCACTCTGATCTGTTCCCTATACACATATAATTGTTAGGGAACTACTACCACATAACACTTAAATTGGTACAGGACTCTCTCTCACTAACGGGTGCAACAAATATAGGCACGCCTCAAAATGTACCATAATTTACAGTATGCTGCACTAAATATATAGAAATACAGCAATACAGTACTTTATTGGTGAATTGTATTGAAAATAAAATTAGCAATTGCCAATAGTGAATATTTAATTATATACACTACAGCGTACCAACTGATATTTGGTGATTTTTAAAACTTGTACTTGAGGCCTTAACAAAGGCTTCTAAACTGACAGCAACTACAGAGCAAAACAGATCAAAAAGACACTCAACCAATAAAGGTTTGCAACAGGTTATTAGAACATTTTGCTAATTTATAAAAAATAGAAAGCTGAAATATCACATTTACATAAGTATTCATAAAATTTACCAAGTACTTTGTTGAAGCACCTTTGGCAACGATTACAGCCTTGAGTCTTCTTGGGTATGACGCACACCTGTATTTGGGGAGTTTCTCCCATTCTTCTCAAGCTCTGTCAGGTTGGATGGGGAGGGTCGCTGCACAGCTATTTTCAGGTCTCTCCAGAGATGTTCGATCGGGTTCAAGTCCGGGCTCTGGCTGGACATTCAGAGACTTGTCCCGAAGCCACTCCTGCGTTGTCTTGGCTGTGTGCGTAGGGTCGTTGTCCTGTTGGAAGGTGAACCTTTGCCCCAGTCTGAGGTCCTGAGCGCGCTGGAGCAGGTTTTCATCAAGGATCTCTCTGTACTTTTACTGGTGCCAGGTTTCCTCCAGACGTGATGCTTGGCATTCAGGCCAAAGAGTTCAATCTTGGTTTCATCAGACCAGAGAATCTTGTTTCTCATGGTCTGAGAGTCCTTTAGATGCCTTTTGGCAAACTCCAAGCAGACTGTCATGTGCCTTTTACTGAGGAGTGGCTTATCAGTAAAAGTAAACTTGTCGACAAGTTAAAAGTCCATCTACTGTATTACAAGGTTTACTGATGTCAAAGTTGTGAACAAAGTGCCCCATGGGGTGGGGGGGTTGGGGTGGGACCTACACATCCGGCTGGGGAGTTAGTGAGGAGTAATTGTCTGTAATGAAGCCCTTTTGTGGGGAAAAAACTCATTCTGATTGGCAGGACCTGGCTCCCCAGTGGGTGGGCCTGGCTGCCCAGTGGGTGGGCCTATGACCTCCCAGGCCCACCCATGGCTGCAACCCTACTCAGTCATGGGACATCCATAGAATAGGGCCTAATGAATTTATTTCAATTGACTGATTTCCTTATATGAACTGCTCTTCACCTCTGCAAGGCAATTAGTATTAGTACTTCAGTCTCCCTTGTTTGTGGCGATTGTGTCAGCGGCGATCTCGTCGCAAAATTATGACGGTTCTGCAGAGTTATTCAAGGAAGACTCCCCACCACTATCTCACTTGAGTATCTTACAGTACCTAGTTACTTTCATATTATCTCATTTTGCTCTTTTGTAGCTTTGGCAACTATGTGTGTGTTTTCTATACCTGTTCACTCTTCTCCCTGTAGGCTTTACAGACGCTCTCCACCCCTTGGCTGCAACCCTTCTAATTTAGTGTACCTTGCGCACACAACGCATGTGAAATTCCTGGTCTCTGGCAGCATTTGGAACTGACGATCTGTGGTCAAGAACGCTGAGTTCATCTCAACCTATGCTGCCCTTCAGTCCTTTGACTTTTTTTGCCCTGATGGAGACATTACCCCAGAGAACACTGCAACTCCAGCTGCTCTCTGTTCATCTGACTACATTTCTCTAATAGTCCGAGAGCATCTGGTCGTCACAGTGGTGGCACAGGGCTACTCATTTCTCCTAAGTGGAGATTCTCTTTTCTCCCTCACTTACCTGTCCATCTCCTCATTTGAATTCAATGCTGTCACTGTCACTTGCCCACTCAAGCTTAACATTGGTATCATCTATCGCCCATTAGGTGCTCTTAGAGGTTGGGGAACAGGAGTGGGAGTTCCGATCGAGGACTAATGCCGTGGGGAAAAAGACAGACGGGGAGGGGGATAAGAGGAATATTGGGACAGGGACACAGAACGGTGGATTTCTGAGGAGGAATGGAGGGGAAAAGGAGGAAGAAGAGAATGAGGAAAGCAAAGGTTGGATTTGAGGAAGATGGCGATGAAAATGGAGATGGGGTGTCGATGAAGATTGGTGTCAAGAGCAAACAGAGTAAGCCGTGCACCAGACTGAGTTCTGGAGGTGAAATGGAAGTGAATGAGGGCGAGTTAAGTGAGGTGGAAGGTGTGGTGAAGAGCTCGGAGCCTGAGCTTGGCATCGATGGACATGATAAAGAAGAATCTGGTCCAGTAGGAGTGACATTTTGGGAGAAATTGGATCCTTGCCTTTTGGCGGATCCATTTCTGGTTTCAGGGTGGGTGGGAAAGGAGTTGGGTGCAGTTGAATCAGTGAAGGTAACCTATAGTGGACTTGTGATATTTGTTTGTGTTTCTTCTGACCAGAGAGGAGCGGGCACTCCATGTCACGCAACTTGGGTCAAGATCTGTTTTTTGCTTTCTGGGGTGATTTCTGGGGTAGTGTTAAATGTGGAGGTGGAGCAATTGAAGTTGAAGATTCCTGGTGTTTGTGACTTCCTGCCCTTTGGTGTGACGCAGACCCGGTGGTGAGCGTGGTGAAACAGAGGAGTCACTGTCAGTCCTTTTGAGTTTTGAGTCAGAGTCTTTACCCGACAAAGTCATGTTAGGATATAACATTTATCCTATTAGAGCTTTTGTGGCGAATCAACTGCACTGTTTCAGGTGCAACATTCATGGTCATGTTGTAGTAGTGTGTAGGAGGGAGATTCCAAGATCTGGGAAGGGTGCAGGAGGGCATGTATGGCGTTGTAGGGAGGTCATACAGGCACGTGGAGGCCACACACACTACTGAGCCTCATTTTGACTTGTTTTAAGGACATTACATCAAAGTTGGATCAGCCTGTAGTGTAGTTTTCCACTTTAATTTTGAGGGTGAACTCCAAATCCAGACCTCCATGGGTTGATAAATTTGATTTCCACTGATAATTTTTGTGTGATTTTGTTGTCAGCACATTCAACTATGTAAAGGAAAAAGTGTTTAATAAGATTATTTCATTCATTCAGATCTAGGATGTGTTGTTTAAGTGTTCCCTTTATTTTTTTGAGCAGTGTATTTTCCACCTTATCCTCCCTCTTTAATCCTCCACCCCCTCCTCCCGCTCTTTGGATGACATTGTCAACCACTTTGAAAAGAAGAAGGTTGACGACATCCGCTCCTCATTCACGCAGCCTATTGAGTCCACTGGTCCCACTCACACAGAAGTACCCTATGCCTTGACCTCTTTCTCCCCTCTCTCTCCAGATGTCATCCTGTGAGGTCACCTGACAACCTGCCGCCACTAGTGGTTCTGGGGGCAGGGGGGCCAGTGCCCCTATGACAA
Source organism: Coregonus clupeaformis (assembly GCF_020615455.1). Classification (NCBI taxonomy): domain Eukaryota; kingdom Metazoa; phylum Chordata; class Actinopteri; order Salmoniformes; family Salmonidae; genus Coregonus; species Coregonus clupeaformis. The sequence continues at coordinate 30,292,690 of NC_059225.1, forward strand.
CAAGCTTGGACCCCCTTGTGGCCCCCCTAATTGCGGAGTCTGAAATAATTATCACATAATTAATTTTTGCGATCATGTTCTTTTTTATTTTTTACATCCGTTATTAGACAGTGGCAAAGCGGAACACTAAAGTAACCCAACACATTTTCTATTGGGACTCCTTTAGGCGGAACACAACAGTATCGTACCACATCTGCAAGTATTTTTCTATTCAGAAGAAATAAATTTGCCGCAAATAATATCATTCAAGCAAGAAGAAGGAAATAAAGAGAGGTGAGCAACATTTTTTATATGTTGTATTTGTAACATAGTTAACTATTAAATGCATTACAGAAGTTTAACGTTGGATCAGCTAATGGTAACCTGGCCGTTTGTTACTTTCTTTGTGAGTTAATTAAGGAATTGGCTTGAATCCTGGGCTATGTATTCGTTTGCATTGTTTTTGGTTTAGTTTTGTAGCTAATTCTAACAGTCAGTCATCGAAAATGTATGGCAATATGAAAAAGGATATCATATTTGATCAAAAACACATGGTGCTGAGTGCTTTTACTTAAACCACACTCAGTAAACGCATTGTAACGTTAAAAGGTTAGACATGAAAGCTAGCTACCTAGCAAGTCAGTTATTTTCAGTAAATGAATGAATAAGCTTGGTCCCCATTGCTTTTGCTCTATAGTTCTCACCAAAATGAAGAGAAAAAAAGGACATCATGTCCTTCTTCCAAAGAAAAGACAAGGCAGAAAGTCAGACAGAGCCAGAGGGTTCAGGTGTGGAGAGAGCAAGAGAGAGCAGAGAGCCTGCAGACAGAGAGCAGGAAGACTTGTCCATTGGAGAGACAGAGTGAAGGCATAGTAGAGCAGGAAAGTGAGACAGATGGAGAGACTGAGGCTGAGAGTGAGACACCAACAGAGGAGCCATGTGCGTCCACAATCAGTGGACCATCAGGTTTGTGATGTTGAATAAATCTGTGGTCACTTGTAAAGCAGTGCAATTAGTCAGTTTATATGGTGTATAGAAATGTGTTGGTTTATGATTGAAATGAATGATCTCATTTAACATGCTATTGGGCTTGTGATATAGATATCAGATGGATTTCAGAAGTTGTCTGATGGCTATGATATGTGTCTAAAATTACCCAAATAGATACTTTTAATTATCGTTTTTTTTTCTTCAACAGATATCAGCAAATCCCGGGAGGACCCACCGGTGCAGCCAGTGATGAACATGTACTCAAGAACTCTGATGGGGGACAGAAGGAGGAGCTTCAAGGCGGCCTGGTACCATATCCACCCCTGGCTTGAATATTCACAAAAAAAATCAGACTGTGTTTTGTTACGCCTGCAGGCATTTTAGCCCTCCCAAAAGTCTCAGAGACTATATTTGTTTCAAAATTGGGTTTTAACAACTGGAGGAAGGCAACTTACAAAGAGGGGGGATTTGCAATTCATGCAAGGTCTGAGCAGCACAAACAAGCAATGATTACATGGAGAAACTATCAGAAAGCTGTAAAAAGTAATGCAACACTGGTAAATGCCCTAAACAAGAAACACAACAAACAGGTTAAAGAAAATCCGGACAATATTAAAACAATAGGAGAAGTACTACTATTTACAGCCACACAAAACATTGCACAAAGAGGACACGATGAGTCTGTAGAGTCTGATAATAAAGGGAACTTCATGGCAATCCTAGAAACAATAGCTAAGCATGACAACTGTGAAAAAAAGGTTGACTTCCATTCACAATGCAGAATACACAAGCAAAGGGATTCAGAATGAGGTTCTGAGTTGTTTTACACACATGGTTTGAACAAAAATTATAGAAGAAGTGAACGACAGTGAGCCCTTTAGCATAATGGCAGATGAAACAAAAGATGTAAAAAAAATAAAAAGGATCAGATATCTCCAGTACTCAGGTACTATTTCAGTGGAGCTGTCAATGAGAGCTTTCTCCACTTTGAATCGGCTGATCGACTAGATAAAGCAGGGCTTACTGACAAAATCATACACATATTAGAAAGTCATTGTCTTGAATACAATAACAACCTAGTAGGCCAAGCATATGACGATGCTTCAGTTATGAGAGGCAGCATTCAGGCACGCATTAAAGAACAAGCAAAGCATGCCTTTTACATCCACTGCAGTGCACACTGTCTAAACTTAGTTTTAGTGGATACAGTCAAAGCTGTCCCTGAGGTAGGACAGTTCTTCTCCTTACTAGAAAGACTATGTCTTCATTTTTTTATATCCATAAAAAAATGGCTTAGCGTACAGAGAGATGTACCCAGGTGCATCTAGAGAGCTTCAGAGACTAAATGACACTCGCTGGGCATGTCGATGTATGGCTCTACATACTATTATGGATAGATTGCCTGCCATTAAATTAGTCCTGCAAGACATAGTCCAAGAACACAACGGTGACAGATCTGTTGAGGCACGAGGTCTGCTTGCACAGATAGATTTACAATTCATTGTGTGCCTTGTTACATTCCATAAAGTTTTTAGAGAAGCAACATTTCTATCATATATGCTACAGTCTTCATCACTTGACCTGTCAAAGACTGTTGATTTAGTTGAAGCCTTAGTTCAAACTTTGAATTAATACAGGGATGAGTCATTTTTTGATGACCTATGGAATGAAGTGTTGAACACAGCTGAGCAATGTGATACTGCAATACAGCCTCCTGCAAAACGAACAAAAAAGCTCTCAATTTAATGGAGACTGTACTCTGTACAGTAGGTCAGAGGTCAGATTCAGAAATGGATACATACAAACCTTTTTCTACCCTGTCTTAGATCAGATGCTCAATGAGCTTAACAGACTGTTCTCCAGCAAAAGCTGTGACATAATGAATGGCATCCAAACTCTAAACCCCAAAAGTGATGCATTTCTCAAAGAGAAGTCCCTGTTTCCATTTTCTAGAATGTATTAATCAAATATTGAGGACTTGGGGGATGAACTACATCAGTTCAGAAGAATTTTACAAAAGAAAATACAGAGTGGCATGCAGAGACCCTCCAGTGTAGTAGAGCTAGCATTATTCATTGAGCCTTATAAAGAAGTTCTTTGAGCTCTTTAAACTGTGCAAAATAGCTGTTTCAATCCCTGTTAGTACCGCTTCTTGTGAACTGAGTTTTTCTGCACTAAAGCTGGTGAAAACGTATCTTAGGTCCACAATGTCAGATGAGAGATTAAGCAATTTAGGTGTATTAAGTATTGAGTCAAGGAGGGCAAAGGACTTGAATCTAGATGAATTTGCTGATCTTTTTGCAAGAAACCACAAAAAACGTAGAATTCAGTTGATGTAACTGCTACTGAATATGTAATGCAAATGTAAAAATGTTATGTAAATGCAAATAATACATTGTTGAATGACTATAAACATGGTATTTTGCCTATTAATGCCTGCAATGCAGTGGAGAAAACGATATGACAACAATAATGTCTAATGTAACTGGCCCCTCTAAAAGCACAACTGGCCCCAGCCTGGCCCCCCCAGTTGAAATGGTCTAGAACCTCCACTGCCTGCCGCTCAACCCCATCCCTTCCTCCCTTCTCCATACCATCTCTGGAGACCTTCTCCCATTCCTCACTTCCCTCATCAACTCATTCATGACCACTGGCTGCATCCCCTCAGACTTTAAAATGGCCTGAGTCGCTCCACTCCTCAAGAAACCAACACTCGACTCCTCTGACATCAAAAACTTCAGACCGGTATCCCTTCTTTCTTTTCTTTCCTATACACTTGAGCGTGCTGTCTCTGACCAACTCTCTCGCTATCACTCTCAGAACGATCTTCTTGACCCAAACCAGTCAGGCTTCAAAACGGGTCACTCAACCGAGACTGCTCTTCTCTGTGTCACGTAGGCTCTGCCAAAGTGGACATTCTCTCCTCTGTTCTCATGCTCCTAGATCTATCCCATTGCCTTTGACACTGCGAATCATCAGATCCTCCTCTCCACCCTCTCAGTGCTTTGCGTCTCAGGCTCTGCACACTCTTGGATTGTATCCTACCTGGCAGGCCGCTCCTACGTACTCACACTACTGGTGTCCCCCAGGGCTCGGTTCTAGGCCCTCTCCTCTTCTCTCTATACACCAAGTCACTCGGCTCCATCATATCCTCACATGGTCTCTCCTATCATTGCTCCTTCAATGGGAATTGTGCCACAAATGCGAAAACAGACTGCTTACAGGGTAAGGAAACCAATATGTAATTTTGGTGAACCATCCCTTTAATAGATCTCTCAATCATTCTCATGGCAGCACATTGGTAGTAGTCAGTAAACAGGTTTCCATCCAACCTTTTTATGCTGGTAAAGTTATCAGAACATTTCTCCGTAAACTTTCCAAATGTCGACAAAACAAAATACACTAGAAAAAGGTGGGATCTATGTGTCATAAAACATAATTATGCGAGAAATGTCGCTGGAACCGCTTTTATGCGCAAATATTGATATAATAACCTTCAAATCTAGGTAAACTTGGAGTAGCGGTGATGACATGTGTGGTCCCACTACGACTCATTGGGAAAGCATACAGTTTTAGGTAACAGAATAAATACATTAAGATGAACTTCACAGGGGGGTGAAAGTGCAAGGTGATGAACTTGATGCTCCATCCCAATAAATATCGAGGGTCTTATTCTGGTGACATGATGATCGATGCTTGGCTGCAGTTTGACAAATAAAAATAATCTCACTCGTTTGTCCATAATAATCTCTTCATGTAGGCTATACCTTTACTGTATCTGTGAACTGTTGGCTAGAGCGTACAGTGGGAAAAAAGTTATTTAGTCAGCCACCAATTGTGCAAGTTCTCCCACTTAAAAAGATGAGAGAGGCCTGTAATTTTCATCATAGGTACACGTCAACTATGACAGACAAAATGAGGAAAAAAATCCAGAAAATCACATTGTAGGATTTTTTATGAATTTATTTGCAAATTATGGTGGAAAATAAGTATTTGGTCAATAACAAAAGTTTCTCAATACTTTGTTATATACCCTTTGTTGGCAATGACACAGGTCAAATGTTTTCTGTAAGTCTTCACAAGGTTTTCACACACTGTTGCTGGTATTTTGGCCCATTCCTCCATGCAGATCTCCTCTAGAGCAATGATGTTTTGGGGCTGTCGCTGGGCAACACGGACTTTCAACTCCCTCCAAAGATTTTCTATGGGGTTGAGATCTGGAGACTGGCTAGGCCACTCCAGGACCTTGAAATGCTTCTTACGAAGCCACTCCTTCGTTGCCCGGGCGGTGTGTTTGGGATCATTGTCATGCTGAAAGACCCAGACACGTTTCATCTTCAATGCCCTTGCTGATGGAAGGAGGTTTTCACTCAAAATCTCACGATACATGGCCCCATTCATTCTTTCCTTTACACGGATCAGTCGTCCTGGTCCCTTTGCAGAAAAACAGCCCCAAAGCATGATGTTTCCACCCCCCATGCTTCACAGTAGGTATGGTGTTCTTTGGATGCAACTCAGCATTCTTTGTCCTCCAAACACGACGAGTTGAGTTTTTACCAAAAAGTTCTATTTTGGTTTCATCTGACCATATGACATTCTCCCAATCCTCTTCTGGATCATCCAAATGCACTCTAGCAAACTTCAGACGGGCCTGGACATGTACTGGCTTAAGCAGGGGGACACGTCTGGCACTGCAGGATTTGAGTCCCTGGCGGCGTAGTGTGTTACTGATGGTAGGCTTTGTTACTTTGGTCCCAGCTCTCTGCAGGTCATTCACTAGGTCCCCCGTGTGGTTCTGGGATTTTTGCTCACCGTTCTTGTGATCATTTTGACCCCACGGGGTGAGATCTTGCGTGGAGCCCCAGATCGAGGGAGATTATCAGTGGTCTTGTATGTCTTCAATTTCCTAATAATTGCTCCCACAGTTGATTTCTTCAAACCAAGCTGCTTACCTATTGCAGATTCAGTCTTCCCAGCCTGGTGCAGGTCTACAATTTTGTTTCTGGTGTCCTTTGACAGCTCTTTGGTCTTGGCCATAATGGAGTTTGGAGTGTGACTGTTTGAGGTTGTGGACAGGTGTCTTTTATACTGATAACAAGTTCAAACAGGTGCCATTAATACAGGTAACGATTGGAGGACAGAGGAGCCTCTTAAAGAAGAAGTTACAGGTCTGTGAGAGCCAGAAATCTTGCTTGTTTGTAGGTGACCAAATACTTATTTTCCACCATAATTTGCAAATAAATTCATTAAAAATCCTACAATGTGATTTTCTGGAAATTTTTTCTCAATTTGTCTGTCATAGTTGACGTGTACCTATGATGAAAATTACAGGCCTCTCTCATCTTTTTAAGTGGGAGAACTTGCACAATTGGTGGCTGACTAAATACTTTTTTTCCCCACTGTACATGTCAATACCAGAGTGGGCACATTTGCTATTTAACTGAAACATTTTTGTGAAAAAAGCATCAGCAGAGTAGAAAATACAATGGAAACCCATTCAACTTTTTATTCGGTACATGTATTTTTATGTGCGCTACTTCATCAAGCACAGACTTTTATAATATTGACGGAATATGTGCATAATGTTTTGAAGATCTGTCGCCAATTAGATGGAAACCAGCTAGTGACAAATATCAAAGCTAAGCAGGGCTGGATGTGAGACCAAATTAATAGCTGTAGATAGATCAACTCTCCAGTAGGTGTTGCCCAGCCTATTGTTTATTTATTCAAAGGTACAAATTCAACATATTTTATACAAGGTTTGTCTGTGTTGAAAATTGGTTACCATGATGACATAATCCTGTGGCAGAAATTTCACCCTCAACACAAAAGTTGATTACTTTTTTCAAATCCAAATCCAGTCGTGGTCAAAAGTTTTGAGAATGACACAAATTTTAATTTTCATAAAGTCTGCTGCCTCAGTTTTGATGATGGCAATTTGCATATACTCCAGAATGTCATGAAGAGTGATCAGATCAATTGCAAAGTCCCTCTTTGCCATGAAAATGAACTTAATCCCCAAAAAACATTTCCACTGCATTTCAGCCCTGCCACAAAAGGACCAGCTGCCATCATGTCAGTGATTCTCTCGTTAACACAGGTGAGAGTGTTGACGAGGACAAAGCTGGAGATCACTCTGTCATGCTGATTGAGTTCGAATAACAGACTTGAAGCTTTAAAAGGAGTGTGGTGCTTGAAATCATTGTTCTTCCTCTGTTAACCATGGTTATCTGCAAGGAAACATGTGCCGTCATCATTCCTTTGCACAAAAAGGGCTTCACAGGCAAGGATATTGCTGCTAGTAAGATTGCACCTAAATCAACCATTTTTCGGATCATCAAGAACTTAAAGGAGAGAGGTTCAATTGTTGTGAAGAAGGCGTCAGGGCGCCTAAGAAATGCCAGCAAGCACCAGGACCGTCTCCTAAAGTTGATTCAGCTGCAGGATCGGGGCACCACCAGTGCAGAGCTTGCTCAGGAATGGCAGCAGGCAGGTGTGAGAGCATCTGCACGCACAGTGAGGCGAAGACTTTTGGAGGATGGCCTGGTGTCAAGAAGGGCAGCAAAGAAGCCACTTCTCTCTAGAAAAAACATCAGGGACAGACTGATATTCTGCAAAAGGTACAGGGATTGGACTGCTGAGGACTGGGGTAAAGTCATTTTCTCTGATGAATCCCATTTCCGATTGTTTGGGGCATCCGGAAAACACTTTGTCCGGAGAAGACAAGGTGAGCGCTACCATCAGTCCTGTGTCATACCAACAGTAAAGTATCCTGAGAACATTCATGATTCTCAGCCAAGGGAGTGGGCTCACTCACAATTTTGCCTAAGAACACAGCCGTTAATAAAGAATGGTACTGACACATCCTCCGAGAGCAACTTCTCCCAACCATCCAAGAACAGTTTGGTGCCGGAAAAAAATATCTCATAACACTGAAGCAGCGAACCTTGTGAAGACCACGACTGTATTTTCCTCTTTAGACAAATTATGTTGAAAAAAACGTTGATTCAACCAGTTTGTGCCCAGTGGGTGTCCTAACATGAAATCAACCAAACATAGTAGCAAGTGATTGATGCTGGAATATGACTTTGATAATAATGTTATAAATACTGGGAGTAATCCTAAAGCATAGTTTAGGCATACATTTATGCATTAAGTGGGAACATGAATTAAGCTAATGAAAACTGCCAAGCCACATTGTCACAATTTGTGATAATAGACCTACATTTCCTACATCTGGGAAGGTTGAGAGTGAGACCGGGTTTCTTTTATCAGTACTTATAGTAGAGGTGTAAATCAAGTGTCTGGTCTCCCGAGTGGCGCAGTGGTCTAAGGCACAGCATCGCAGTCCTAGCTGTGCCACTAGAGATCCTGGTTCGAATCCAGGCTCTGTCGTAGCCGGCCGCGACCGGGAGACCCATGGGGCGGCGCACAATTGGCCCAGCGTCGTCTAGGGTAGGGGAGGGAATGGCCGGCAGGGAATGTAGCTCAGATTGTAGAGCATGGCGTTTGCAACGCCAGGGTTGTGGGTTCGATTCCCACGGGGGTATAAAAAAATAAAATAAATAATGTATGCACTAACTGTAAGTCGCTCTGGATAAGAGCGTCTGCTAAATGACTTAAATGTAAAATGTAAATGTACATACAATAGGCAGATGATCTGGTCCCAAGGCGCCTTTATCCATTCCGGGTTTTCCACAATGCCGTGCTCAGCCCAAACGCAGTTCCATGCGATCTGTGATGCAGCAGCAGCTCACAGACGGTCAGGTACAGGCAGCCAGTATAGTCTGGGACTTGACAACCAGTGGACCTCCTGTCGAGTTTTCATTGACAGAAGAAAGATACTATTCAAAGACGGCGAATTGTATAGGATTATACCAGGGAGGGCTTGCTGTTTTCTACCAACACACCATAAGGTAGGTTAAATTCGCAAATTAGACAGAGTTTGGTTTGGTTCATTCTAAGATATTGAAATAGTTGTAGGCTATATTCTTCATTGTCTACAATATACACTGAGTGTACAAAACATTAGGAACACCAAGATATTGAGTTGCACCCCTTTTGCCCTCAGAACAGCCTCAATTTGTCGCGCATGGACTCTGTGAGGTTTCGAATGCGTTCGACAGGGAAGCTGGCCCATGTTGAGTCCAATGCTTCACACAGTTGTGTCAAGTTGGCTGGATGTCCCTTGGGTGGTGGACCATTCTTGATACACACGGGAAACTGTTGAGTGTGAAAAACCCATCAGCGTTGCAGTCCTTGACGCACTCAAACCGGTGCGCCTGTCACCTACTACCATACCCCGTAAACGACACTTAAATATTTTGTTTTGCCGATTCACCCTCTAAATGGCACACATACGCAATCCATGTCTCAAGGCTTAAAAATCATTCTTTAACCGGTCTCCTCCCCTTCATCTACTCTAATTGAAGTGGATTTAACAGGTGACTTCAATGAGGGATCGTAGGTTTCACCTGGTCAGTCTGTCATGGAAAGAGCGGGTGTTCCTAATGTTTTGTACACTCGGTGTATGTATGCAATGACTGTTACTATTGACTGCTGGCTTCTCTGCTACTTTACTTTATGATGCATTTTAATTAAACACATTTATGGGCTATTTTATATGGCTGATACACATGCAAGATTTTTTGTTGCAAATATTGAAACTAAGTGGTTAAGAAAATATCGCATGACATGTGGGTTTGCTTTTACTGTTATAACCCATGATATAACCCATGATTTAACCCAATGACATGCCGATTTGTTGATGTCGAGTCCATCTCTTCACACATATAAGTGCATCAGCCCTATTCAGGTAACTGTCAAGTTTAGCATTCCGTTCTATTGCTTGTTTAGTCTTGCTTGTTTAGTCTATTGAGTGAAATTATACTTGACTATCAAGTAATAGTAGAGTCACCGACGCCGCACGATGTAATGTATGAGCGCAGCGTTATGGGACGGTGAAATAAACAAACATTTGAGTCCTGTTGCAAAGAGACACATTTTTACGAAGCAGCCTAAACATTAAACCAGCTTGGTTGGGACTTGGGAGGAGATTGAGTTCATATAAGGAAATCAGTCAATTGAAGAAAAAAATAATAATTACACCCTAATCTATGGATTTCAAATGACTTGGCAGTGGTGCAGCCATGGGTGAGAGCTGTTGCCCAGCCAATCAGAATGAGATTTTCCCCACAAAAGGGCTTTATTACAGACAGAAATACTACTCAGCACCCCCCCTCCTCCCCAAGCTTTTTTGGTTTTATTTTTGACCATTTTAATTGAAAACAATCACAGTCATGTTCTTAATTGCTACACAGAAATGATTTGATATTAAACATAAAAACAGCTGCATTGGACCTTCAATATGTCTTTACTTTTACTCAAGTACAACAATTTAGTACTTTTTCCACCACTGAGCAAGTGGCGATCAAATAGACATTGTACTAATGGATTGTAGGGCCATGCAAGCACCAACTGATAATAGATTGATCAAGGAATCGGTAAACACAAGTCAAGGGTTCACAAGTCAAGCGGTCTTGGTGCAGTTGATTTGTTTAGGTGTTTTTTTCTTATATTGAATGATTCCATTTGTATAGAAAGAACTAGTCCATTTCGTTTTGGAATAAATAAATAATTAATTATGCAATGGTAGTGTGAGGGTTTATTTTGTATCAATAAGTTCAGTCTGTTTGCTGTTGTTCAGAAAAACAAACTATGAGAGTTTGGGACCAATAGCAACTGTAGGGCTACCACAAGCATGGTGAAGGCTACATACACTATATTTACAAAAGTATGTGGACAACCCTTCAATTTAGTGGATTTGGCTATTTCACGCACACCCATTGCTGACAGGTGTATAAAATCGAGCAAACAGCCATGTAATCGCCATAGACAAATATTGGCAGTAGATTGGCCTTACTGAAGAGCTCAGTGACTTTCAACGTGGCACCGTCATAGGATGCTACCTTTCCAACAAGTCAGTTCATAAAATTTCTGCCCTGCTAGAGCTGCCTTGGTCAACTGTAAGTGCTGTTATTGTGACGTGGAAACGTCTAGGAGCAACAACGGCTCAGCGCGTAAAAATCATCTGTCCTCGGTTGCAACACTCACTACCGAATTCCAAACTGCATCTGGAAGCAAAGTCAGCACAATAACTCTTCTTCGGGAGCTTCATGACATGGGTTTCCATGGTCGAGCAGCTGCACACAAGCCTAAGATCACCATGCGCAATGCCAAGCGTCGGCTGGTGTGGTGTAAAGCCCACTGCCATTGGACTCTGGAGCAGTGGAAATGCGTTCTCTGGAGTGCTGAATCATGCTTCACCATCTGAGAGTCCGACGGACAAATCTGGGTTTGGTGGATGCCAGGAGAACGCTACCTGCCCCAATGCATAGTGCCAACTGTAAAGTTTGGTGGAGGAGGAATAATGGTCTGGGGCAGTTTTTCATGGTTCGGCGGGCTAGGCCCCTTAGTCACAGTGAAGGGAAATATTAACGCTACAGCATACAATTACATTCTAGACAATTCTGTGCAACAATTTGGGGAAGGCCCTTTCCTGTTTCAGCATGACAATGCCCCCATGCAAAAAGTGAGGTCCATACAGAAATGGCCTGTCGAGATTGGTATGGAAGAACTTCAATGGCCTGTACAGAGCCCTGACCTCAACCCCATCAAACACCTTTGGGATGAATTGGAACGCCGACTACAAGCAAGGCCTAAACGCCCAACATCAGTGCCTGACTTCACTAATGCTCTTGTGGCTGATTGGAAGCAAGTCCCCGCAGCAATGTTCCAACATCTAGTGGAAAGCCTTCCCAGAAGAGTGGAGGCTGTTATAGCAGTAAAGGGGAGACCAACTCCTTATTAATGCCCATGAGTTTGGAATGAGATGTTCGACGAGCAGGTGTCCACATACTTTTGATCACGTAGTGTACATGTAGCTTACTTCATATCAACATGAATTAATTAGTACAACAAATAGAAATATACTGTACGTATATGAACCAATTGTTCCCTTTCTGCTTTATCTAGCCAGTCAGTTTGTCCTCTTTGTCAGCGTACATAGAGTTGTGTTGCAGTAATCCAAACTCCAACGACCAGAGATGAAGATCGGATAAGACTATCGGAGTGTATGGGGAAAAACACATATCTATTTTCAGTGGCCGAGGGTCCTAAGGGCTCAACCCCCCCTCTCTATAACATGAGTTAAGTGGAAGAACTGAACCCAGAGAAAGGAAGTATTATTTCGACAATGAGGAGAAAAAACATGTAACAAAATTAAAGGATGAAATCTAGAGCAGGAAGCCCAAAAGATAAGTACATAGAAAGGGGAAAACAAATTAACAAAATGAAGGGAAAATAAACAAACAGTCACATGCATATACAGTGGTTATTCAGGGCTGTCACAGTGTCTGTAATAGAGAGACGGTGAGCACTCACGTAGAGCAAGAAGTGAGTGACGCAGCAGCCATATTGTAATTCACATGGTTTCACACGTTTGAGTTCATTTGGCCCAGAACAAGTAGCATATTTAATTATCTTGTAACAATTATTTCCGTTCACCCCAGCTTGCCTCTCTAAGCGGAGAAGCAGGACACAGGCCTTCCTAACGGTCTCTTATCTCTGAGAGCCTCAAACAATTTCCCCCAACAATCTGTGGAATCCTCCTGCTCTGCCTGCCTGTAAATTGCTCAATTAGGGTTAAATGCCTTGCTCAAGAGCACAACACATTTTTCACTCATGGATTAAAACCGACAACCTTTTGGTTACTGGCCCAACACTCTTAACCACTAGGCGCAAGCTGCTTCCCCCGTTAAGGAACATTATTCTGTTCATCTCATCACTGCATGTTGTTGTCTGCTGTGGCATCATGGGATATAGCAATTACCCACTCTCCTCACCTCTCGTCTTGCCTGGCTTATCAGTTAATGATGGACTGGGTCAGAAACCTCTCCTCTCCACGGTCTTCTACAGTGCCTTGCAAAAGTATTCATCCCCCTTGGCGTTTTTCCTATTTTGTTGCATTACAACCTGTAATTTAAATTGATTTTTATTTGGATTTCATGTAATGGACATACACAGAATAGTCCAAATTGGTGACGTGAAATAGAAAAAATTACTTGTTTCAAAAAATTCTAAAAAAATAAATACCTGAAAAGTGGTGCGTGCATATTGTGATGTCACGAGAGGCTGTGTCCTGGAGGGACGTTACATCCCCCTGAGGTGGCTGCAAACCCAGACAGCTATGGCTCCATCTGCTGGTATGGTCGGGAACTCCACCCCTCTATGGCCAATCTTCCCACGCAGCTGAAACAAATCAGGAGCTGATGAGCTGAAGGTTGGGGAAGGGAAGAGACACAGTCTCCAACCGGGGCTCTCTGGAGGACAAGAGTGCTGCACGTCCACTTCCATGAGGAATATAAGGATTTGGAGATACTTACCTTTGGGAAATGCTCACCTTTGGATATATGCACCTGTGGAAATACGGGAGAGACATTTGGAAGGACTTTTTGCTGGGTTGGCCACTAGCTGCAACGTGGACTACAGTAAGGCTGTGGAAAAGTTATCTGAGCGAGTGAGAATTATGATTTTGGATGTGGAAGAGACATCCCTGAACTGTTAACCCTTAAAAAGCCACAAGAGAGAACAGAATTTTGTTATATTTTCGATTTAACTTCCCAAGACCTATAATAAAATCCTTGTGTTGTTTGAACCTTGTCTCCTTGCACTACTTGAGCAATCCCGCTGAAAGCTGTGTAGCCTCTCGTGACGTCACAGATGGTGGAGAATACGGGCACGCTCAGCGTTAATAGTGCATGTCAGAGGAGGATACCGAGGTTTGATCACCCAGTTTTCCAAGTTGGCCGTAGGCTCGATGAAATGGAGGACATATTGAAAGCCCTTGTTGCTGGCCAGCACGCCCAGATGCAAGCAAACGTGGCTCTCTTGGAGGAGCAAAAGAAAGCCAACCTTCTGAAGGCAGAGGAATTGCAGTTGCAGAGACAGAGGGTTGTCCAAAATACCCGCCCAATAAAGGCAAGTGACTTTATATCTAAGATGGGAGCTACCGATGACATTGAGGCATACCTGCATGCATTTGAGGCCCACGGCCACTAGGGAAGCCTGGCCCAAGCAACAGTGGGTTGGTCTGTTAGCCCCCTTTCTAACCGGGGAATCGCTGAATGCTGTCCGGGACCTGGGCCCCTGACCAGGTTACTGACTATGATGCCCTGAAGTCTGAGATCCTCAGCAGATATGGACTCACAAAGTTTGGTATGGCCCAGCGCTTTCACAGCTGGACCTTCCAGCCAGACCAACCTCCTCGGGCGCAGATGCATGAACTTGTCCGAATCGCAAGGAAATGGCTGGATCCGCAGAGGAATACAGCAGCGGCGGTGGTGGAGGCCGTTGTGGTGGATCGTTACCTACGCGCCCTGCCTTATGAGGCAAAGCGGGTCATCAGTCAACAGGCCTTGACCACGGCTGATCTGACCTTGGAAGCTGTGGAAAAGTACCAGGCCACAGCGGAGATGCTGAATGCTTCCCGAAAAAGACCCCAGGAGTGCGGCCCCACCACAAATGGGAAGAACCCGTCCAAAGGACCCCCAAGGTCTCGAACCCAGCCACGTCAGGACTTATCCCGGCTCAGGGGAGCCAGAAACCAGGCGGGTCAAGAAGAGTACACCAGGAGGGGGAAACTTCGACAGTGTTACCGGTGTGGGGAGATGGGACATATCTCCTGGCAGTGTGGGAAACCAGCCGATGAACCTATGCCCACTGCGGAGTCCTCCAGCTCAGCACCCACACACCGTTTTGCCTCGCTCTTGGGAGTCGTAGATGGCGGCCCAGATCGACCCCCCACCTGCCCGGTAACTGTGAATCACCATGATGTGGAGGCATTACTGGATTCTGGTAGCCGGGCCACCCTGGTGCGTAAGGATTTGGTGGGCCCAACGTGTCTGACCCCGGGGAAAGTCCTCCCAGTTTCCTGTGTCCATGGGGACACCAGAGAATACCCCATTACTGAACTTACAATGACCAGCACACGGGGGAACCATACACACGACGGCGGGGGGTGGTTGATTCCCCTCCCCGTCCCTGTCCTAATTGGACGAGACTGCCCAGCCTTTTACCCACTCTGGAGAGAGTCTCAGGAGAGGATAACCCGAGTACCTCGGAAACGGAGAGGCAAGACTCATCCTGGAAAGGCTCCGGTGCAATCCGCCGAGTTACTCACTCCCGCCCGGGCTCTGATAGGGATGGCAGGTGTCCAGACTGACACAGAGACTGGTCCGGATACGGGAGAAGAGAACGCAGCCCAGGAAAGTGCTCCGTTCTCCAGTGAAGAAGACGTCCCAGGCACCCAAGAGCTTCCCCCTCTCACAGGCCAGTATGGTACGGCTCAATTACAAGATCCTACTCTTGCAAATGCCTTAAGAAATGTGCAGGTATTAGAAGGGGTAGTGTTAGGTGATAAGACAAACCCTACTTACCCCCATTTCGCAGTAAACCGGGGGTTAGTATATCAGATAGTCAAGAAAAATGATGAAGTGCATGAACAGCTCCTCGTGCCACAGCCCTATCGGGCCACAGTACTCAACCTAGCACACACACACCCGCTAGGGGCCCACTTGGGGGTAGAGAACACTAAGGAAAAGAATCATGCAACGTTTCTTTTGGCCAGGAGTACACAAAGAGATAGAGAACTACTGCCGTAGTTGCCCTGAGTGTCAGCAGGTTGCGCCAAAGCCCACATATAGAAACCCGCTCATTCCCTTGCCCATTACTCGAAACTCCTTTTGAGAGGATTGGATTAGACATAGTCGGGCCCTTACCGAAAAGTTCCAGGGGGACATCAATACATTCTGGTCATTCTGGACTATGCATCCCGGTACCGGAGGCCATTCCGCTGAGGAAGGCTACATCCAGACAAATCGCCAAGGAGCTGTTCCGTCTCTCAACTAGTCTGGGAATCCCAAAAGAGATATTGACGGACCAAGGGACTCCATTCATGTCCAGGGTGATGAAAGAACTCTGTGCTTTACTGAAAATCAAACAGCTGAGAACCTCGGTCTACCACCCCCAGACAGATGGCCTAGTCGAACGTTTTAACAAAACACTAAAATCCATGCTGCGGAAAGCGGTAGGGGAAGATGGGCGCAACTGGGATCAGCTGTTACCATACATATTATTTGCGGTGAGAGAGGTACCTCAGTCTTCTACTGGGTTTTCACCCTTTGAGCTCTTGCTTTCCTACAGACCCAGAGGACTGCTCGACATCGCCAAGGAGGCCTGGGAGGAGCAGCCATGCCAACAGCGGACACTGATCGACCATGTCGGGCTATGAGGGAGAGAATGAAGGCCATCTATCCCATGATGCGGGAACACCTGGAGGCCAGTCAGCGGCAACAGCAAGCCTCCTACAACAGATCTGCTCAACCCAGGAGTTTAGCCGGGCGACAGAGTGCTGGTCCTGGTGCCAACCGTGGAGTGTAAATTCCTGGCAACCTGGCAAGGACCATATGAGGTCATTGAACGCATGGGAGAATGTAAACTACAAGGTGAGGCAACCAGATAAAAGAAAAACTGAGCAGATTTATCATGTTAACCTTTTTAAAGAAGTGGCACGCCAGAGAGGCGCTGTTCAGCTGTCTACCCCCACAGAGACCAAGGAACCGGCGCGAGAAGAGGTTCAGCTGGGTCCAAATCTGTCCCCACATCAACGACAGATGGCCCTGGAACTCGTGGAGCAGAACCAGGATGTCTTCTCCTCCCTTCCCGGTCACACAGAGGTGGTCCAACATGAGATCCGCACCATGCCTGGCCGAACGGTAAACCAGCGCCCGTACCGCGTGCCAGAGGCTCGTAAAGTGGTTATACAGAAGGAGGTAAGGGAAGATGCGGGAGTTGGGAGTAATCGAAGAGTCCCACAGTGCCTGGGCAAGTCCCATCGTACTAGTTCCCAAGCCAGACGGTTCAGTACGATTTTGTAATGACTATCGAAAGTTGAATGAAGTGTCTGAATTTGATGCATACCCAATGCCTCGTGTCGAGTGATTTAATAGACTCCTTGGGGCATGCTCGTTTCCTAACCACTCTTGATCTCACAAAAAGGCTACTGGCAGGTGCCCCTGACCCCGGCGTCTAAGGAGAAGACAGCCTTTGCCACCCCGGAGGGGCTCTACCCAGTATACCCGACTTCCGTTTGGTCTCCACGGGGCACCTGCCACGTTCCAGCGCCTGATGGATCAGAGTCCTTGCGCCCCACAAGAAGGTACGCAGCGGCTTATTTGGATGATGTTGTTATACAAAGTCCGGATTGGGCCAGCCACCTACCCCGGTACAAGCGGTGCTGGATTCGCTCAGGAAGCAGGGCTCACGGCAAACCCGAAGAAGTGCAAGCTGGCCTTCAGTGAGACAAACTACCTGGGGTACACCATTGGGCGGGGGTTGGTCAAACCACAGGAAGCCAAACTGCGGGCCATACAGGACTGGCCGCAGCCCATCACCAAGAAGCAAGTAAGGTCATTTTTGGGCCTCGCTGGCTACTATAGACGCTTTATTGCAGATTTTGCTACCATAGCTGCACCGTTGGCGGAGCTGACGACCAAACGCCACTCACGAATGGTGAAGTGGAACCCTGCGGCGGAGGCGGCTTTCCCTCAACCTGGGCGAGCACTCTGCTCCAGTCCAATCCTGGTGGCACCAGACTTCAAGAAGGAATTCATTGTCCAAGCGGGATGCTTCGGAGGTGGGTCTGGGTGCTGTCCTCACCCAGGCACATGACGGTGAAGAACATCCCATTCTCTACCTAAGCAGAAAGTTACTTCCAAGAGAGAAGAACTATTCAACGGTGGAGAAAGAATGTCTGGCTGTAGTCTGGGCCCTGGAGTCCCTTCGGTTCTATCTCCTGGGCCGACGTTTCATGGTGGTATCTGATCACGCCCCCTCTGCAGTGGATGGCCAAGAACAAGGAATCAAACAGTAGAGTAACCAGATGGTTTTTGAGCTTGCAACCGTTTAACTTTTCTGTTGTCCACAGGGCTGGCAAGCACCACGGCAATGCGGACGCCCTCTCCCGGCGTGATGCCTTCTTCGCTGCCTTTACCCCGACGAGGACGTCGGTCCCGAGGAGGGGGATGTGTGATGTCACAGAGGCTGTGTCCTGGAGGGACGTTACATCCCCCTGAGGTGGCTGCAAACCCAGACAGCTATGGCTCCATCTGCTGGTATGGTCGGGAACTCCACCCCTCTATGGCCAATCTTCCCACGCAGCTGAAACAAATCAGGAGCTGATGAGCTGAAGGTTGGGGAAGGGAAGAGACACAGTCTCCAACCGGGGCTCTCTGGAGGACAAGAGTGCTGCACGTCCACTTCCATGAGGAATATAAGGATTTGGAGATACTTACCTTTGGGAAATGCTCACCTTTGGATATATGCACCTGTGGAAATACGGGAGAGACATTTGGAAGGACTTTTTGCTGGGTTGGCCACTAGCTGCAACGTGGACTACAGTAAGGCTGTGGAAAAGTTATCTGAGCGAGTGAGAATTATGATTTTGGATGTGGAAGAGACATCCCTGAACTGTTAACCCTTAAAAAGCCACAAGAGAACAGAATTTTGTTATATTTTCGTTAACTTCCCAAGACCTATAATAAAATCCTTGTGTTGTTTGAACCTTGTCTCCTTGCACTACTTGAGCAATCCCGCTGAAAGCTGTGTAGCCTCTCGTGACGTCACAATATGTATTCACCCCCTTTGCTATGAAGCCCCTAAATAAGATCTGGTGCAACCAGTTACCTTCAGAAGTCACATAAAGAGTTAAATAAAGTCCACCTGTGCGCAATCTAGGTGTCACGATCTGTCACATGATCTCATTATATATACACACCTGTTCTGAAAGGCCCCAGAGTCTGCAACACCATTAAGCAAGATGCACCATGAAGACCAAGGAGCTCTACAAACAGGTCAGGGACAAAGTGGTGGAGAAGTACAGATCAGGGTTGGGTTATAAAAAAAGATCAGAAACTTTTAACATCCAACGGAGCACCATTAAATCCATTATAAAAAAATTGAAAGAATATGGCACCACAGCAAACCTGTCAAGAGAGGGCCACCCACCAAAACTCACGGACAGGCAAGGATGGCATTAATCAGAGGCAACAAAGAGACCAAAGATAACCCTGAAGGAGCTGCAAAGCTTCACAGCGGAGATTGGAATATCTGTCCATAAGACCACTTTAAGCCGTACACTCCACAAAGCTGGGCTTTACGGAAGAGTGGCCAGAAAAAACCCATTGCTTAAAGAAAAAAATAAGCAAACACGTTTGGTGTTCGCCAAAAGGCATGTTGGAGACTCCCCAAACATATGGAAGAAGGTACTCTGGTCAGATGAGACTAAAATTTAGCTTTTTGGCCATCAAGGACAATGCTATGTCTGGCGCAAACCCAACACCTCTCATCACCCCGAGAACACCATCCCTACAGTGAAGCATGGTGGTGGCAGCATCATGCTGTGGGGATGTTTTTCATCGGCAGGGACTGGGAAACTGGTCAGAATTGAAGGAATGATGGATGGCGCTAAATACATGGAAATTCTTGAGGGAAACCTGTTTGTCTTCTTTTGAGACTGGGACGGAGGTTCACCTTCCAGCAGGACAATGATCCTAAGCATACTGCTAAAGCAACACGAGTGGTTTAAGGGGAAACATTTAAATGTCTTGAAATAGCTGTAGACTCCCTGGGTGTGTTTAGGTTAACAGTGTGTAGTTAAATACACTAGCGGATCGCAGCCATGCTATGGTCAACTGGTAACCTGAGTGTCCTCTGTGCTGCCGATATATCCAATGCATACAGATTACAGAGAATGCTTTGGAGGGGAGATAAGGATTTGGAATATAAAAAAATCTTTGATCTTCCACAGCTGCTGCCCTTTCACATACTTTTGTCTCTCTTTGCCCAATTTCTGTCTCTGTGATGTGGCTGGAATACCCGTTGGGTCTCACTGTTTTTAATGTATTGTGTAATGTTTTGTGTTTGTGGTGTAATTGTGTGATTCCTGAGCCTCCAAGTTACGTTTGTTAGGGTTTTGTGCTCGTCTCCAAAGCCAGTGATGACGTAAATTATAAATAGTTGCTGATTTGTGTAACTGTATGTGGGTAATATTCGTGCTCAACACTAAATGATATAATAATATCCTTTTATTGTAAAGTTTATACTCTGAAATATTACTTGGCCAGACCCTGAGGGGTCTATATCTCCCATATAAAATGAGAGACTATTAAAGAAGAAAGATGTGTCCAGAGGGGATGGTTGTAACCTTTACTCATGACATGTCACTCCTGGCCTTTATGATGAGGTCAAAGGTCAAGTCATCTTGGAATGAAGGCTTCTCTACTGTACACGCCCTCTTCACATTTTAGTCAGTAGTGATATAATATTATATGCCGTTTTGCAGACGCTGTTATCCAAGATGACTTACAGTAGTGTGTGCATACATTTTCATATGGGTATCCCTAGCATGAATCAAACACACAACCCTGGCATTGAAAGCGCAATGCTCTGCCAATTTAGCCACACTGGACCTCAACAGAATCAGGATTGTTTTGGTGGCAGTACAACACTTTACTTCTAAGTATATCCGAGCTTTGTTCCTTTTTTGTGACACAGCATTTGATTAATCATGCAGTACGTTTGGTGGGGAATTGCTGAGTCCCTGTGGGTGTTGTTGCTTCTGAGTGTTGCGTTGTAAAGGGACAGGACACCCTTTGTTTTAGTGTATTCTCTCTCGCTCTTTCTCTCTCTTTCTCTCTCTCTCTCTCTCTCTCTCTCTCTCTCTCTCTCTCTCTCTCTCTCTCTCTCTCTCTCTCTCTCTCTCTCTCTCTCTCTCTCTCTCTCTCTCTCTCTCTCTCTCTCTCTCTCTCTCTCTCTCTCTCTCTCTCTCTCTCTCTCTCTCTCTCTCTCTAGTTGCTAAGTCTTTCAATTTGGCTGAAGGGGGCACTTCAAGTGTCTTCCTGTTATCTAAGCCCCACGGCCCTTCTGGCGCACTTAGCCCTTTGGATTGGCAGACTGGGATCCGTCAGATAATGGTTACATTTTCCATCTTTTCTCTCTGGCGGATTTGGGAGAGAGGAAGAACGGTGCTGTGTGTCACCCAAGGGAGGTCATTGGAGAAGCAGCTGTCTTTTGTACCGTGCGCTGGAAAATATAGAGTTTCAAGTTTTAATGTCACGCGCACAAGTACAGTTAAATGCCTTTCTTGCAAACTCTAAACCTACAATGCAGTAATCAATATCAGTGTAGTACTACAAATAACAAGCTATATACAGGGTCAGTTCCAATACCATATTTACAATGTGCAGGGATAGTGGAGTGATAGAGGTAGATATGTATAGGGTTAAGGTGACGAGGCATCAGGATATATGATAAACAGAGTAGCAGCAGTATATATGATGATTGTATATGAGTGTGTGTGAGTAGAGTCAGTATAAATGTGTAAGCATGTTATGTGTGTGTGAGCAAATTAAGTGTGTGTGTGTTGGAGTGTCAGTGTGCGTGAGTGTATAAAGTCCTGTGAGTATGCATAGAGACAGTGCAAAATAAAAATAAAATACAAGGGTTAACTCAGATAGTCCGTGTAGCCATTTTGTTAGATATTTAGCAGTCTTATGGCTTTGGGATAGAAGCTGTTCAGGAGCCTGTTTGTGTCAGTCTTGATGCATCGGTACCGTTTGCCGTGTGGAACCAGAGAGAACAGTCTATGGCTTGGATGGCTGGAGTCTTTAACATTTTCCGGCCCTTCCTTTCACACCGCCTGATATAGAGGTCCTGGATGGCAGGGAGCTCGGCCCCAGTGATGTACTGGGCTATCCGCACAACCCTCTGTAACGCCATGCGATCGAGGGTGGTGCTGTTGCCATACCAAGTAGTGATGCAACCAGTCAAGATGCTCTCAATGGTACAGCTGTAGAACTTTTCAACCTCTCGCGCCTTCTTCATGACGGTGCGCGTGTGGACCATTTTAAGTCCTTAGTGATTTGGACACAGAGGAACTTGAATCTCTTGACCAGCTCTACTGCAGCCCTGTCGATGTGGATGGGAACGTGCTTCCTGTAGTCCACGATCAGCTTCTTGGTCTTACTGATGTTGAGGGAGAGGTTGTAGTCCCGGCACCACACTGCCAGGTCACTGCCCTCCTCCCTGTAGACTGTTTCATCATCGCCGGTGATCAGGCATACCACCATCTTGTCGTCAGCAAACTTGATGATGGTGTTGGAGTCGTGCGTAACCACTCAGTCGTGAGTGAACAGGGAGTACAGGAGGGGAGTAAGCAGACACCCCTGTGGGGCCCCCATGTTGACGGTCAGTGTGGCAGAGGGGATGTTGCCTACCCTCACCACCTGGGGTCGGCACGTCAGGAAGTCCAGGATCCAGTTGCAGAGGGAGAGGTGTTCAGTCCCAGGGTCCTTAGCTTAGTGACAAACTTGGAGGGGACAATGGTGTTGAATGCTGAGCTGTAGTCAATGAACAGCATTCTCACATAGGTATTCCTCTTATCTAGGTGCGTGAGTGCAATTGAGATTGCGTCATCTATGGATCTGTTGGGCCGCTATGCCAATTGAAGTGGGTCTAGGGTGTCTGGGATGATGGAGTTGATGTGTGCCATAACCAGCCTTTCAAAGCACTTCATGATTACAGAAGTGAGTGCTACAGGGCGGTAGTCATTGTGGAATGAAGTCTTAGAGTTCTTTGAAACAGGAATGATGGTGATCAGTTTACAGACTGGGACAAGGAGAGGTTGAAAATGACCGTGAATGTGCTTGCCAGCTGTTCTGCACACTCAAGCGTAGTGGAAGTCTCGACCCATTGTTCACCCGTCTTGGAATACCTGATGGTCAAATGCAGACCCTTCTACCTTCCGAGGGAGTTTTCAGCTGACTGCAGTATATATTCCACCTCAAGACAAGAAAAACAACAAGCTGGCACTTAACAAACTGTACCAGGCTATAAACAAGCAGGAAAACATGCACCCGGAGTCTGCTTTTCTTGTTGCCGGCAAATTTAATTCCATGTCATTAAGATGTGATGCCCAACTTCAATCAACACGGCTCCTTTCAATTGTTTAACTGAGTTGAACTTTAGCGACTGTAAGAAAACCCTGTTCACAAAAAGACATACAGACTGATTATATAGGAGAGTAAACCACTGCCTGTGAGAGTGAATCTCCCCCTATCCCAGCAGATCCCATCAAATCCATCCTATATAATCATATTTACACACTGCCCTCTGTCAGTCTGTCTGTGAAGACTCAGAGCTTGTGGAGATCAATTCACTTCAGCTCTCTAGGCAGTAGTCTATAAGCGCTCTAGGCAGTAGTCTATAGACTTGCAAGGGAGTAGTCTGTAGACTTGCAAGGCAGTAGTCTATAGGCTCTCTAGGCAGTAGTCTATAGACTTGCTATGCAGTAGTCTAGTCTGTTTGTATGCTGCTGTAGTGAATCCGCCGGCTTTAAATCACTCTGTTATTAAATGTCACTGTAAAGAGCTTGTTTACAGTCTCTGCTTCCCCTCAGTGCTCCCAGACAAACAGACAGTGAGCGAAGTCTCAGCTTCAAGCTTCTGTGTGGGTTGCTGCTGTTTTTCGCCTACAGGTTTGATGCGCCGGAGGCTGACAAGGCCCACAGAGGCCACAGAGATGCTATGACATAGTAGCGTAATCACATTCATTAGTCCCCTAAAATGCTACTATTACAAGTGAACTGGAACAGAGGCGTTGTGTTTTGTTTTAATGCTCATCTTCAATTACGTCGCTATGCTAATACCTGTACATCGTCGGAGTTCTCTTTCAACGCTGGTCTCCTCACAGCGGTTCTATGACGACGCTTGACACCAGTTCTATACTGAACAAAAATATAAATGCAACATGCAACAATTTCAAAGATTTTACTGATTCACAGTTCGTATAAGGAAATCAGTCAATTGAAATAAATTCATTGGGTCCTAATCTATGGATTTCACATGACTGTGAATACAGATATGCATCTGTTGGTCACAGATACCTTAAAAAAAGGTAGGGGCATCGATAAGAAAACCAGTCAGTATCTGGTGTGACCACCATTTGCCTCATGCAGCGCGACACATCTCCTTTGCATAGAGTTGAGCAGGCTGTTGATTGTGGCCTGTGGAATGTTGTCCCACTCCTCTTCAATGTCTGTGCAAAGTTGCTGGATATTGGCGGGAAATGGAAGACGCTGTCGTACACGTCGATCCAGAGCATCCCAAACATGCTCAATGGGTGACGTCTGGTGTATGCAGGCCATGGAAAAACTGGGACATTTTCAGCTTCCAGTAATTATGTACAGATCCTTGCAACATGGGGCCATGCAATATCATGCTGAAACATGAGGTGATGGCGGTGGATGAATGGCAAAACAATGGGCCTCAGGATTTCATCTGTGTATCGCTGCAGAATGCTGTGGTAGCCGTGCTGGTTAAGTGTGCCTGATTCACACAGTCCCCTCTGAACAGTTGATGTTGAGATGTGTCTGTGACTTGAACTCTGTGAAGCATTTATTTGGGCTGCAATTTCTGAGGCTGGTAACTCTAATGAACTTATCCTCTGCAGCAGAGGTAAAACTGGGTCTTCCATTCCTGTGGCGGTCCTCATGAGAGCCAGTTTCATCATAGTGCTTGATGGTTTTTGCGACTGCACTTGATGAAACTTTCAAAGTTGTTGACATTTTCCATATTGACTGACCTTCATGTCTTAAAGTAATGATGGACTGTCGTTTCTCTTTGCTTATTTGAACTGTTCTTGCCATAATATGGACTTGGTATTTTACCAAGTAGGGCTATCTTCTGTATACCACCCCTACCTTGTCACAACACAACTGATTGGCTCAAACGCATTAAGAAGGAAAGAAATTCCACAAATTAACTTTTTAAGAAGGCACACCTGTTAATTGAAATGCCTTCCAGGTGACTACCTCGTGGAGCTGGTTGAGAGAATGCCAAGAGTGTGCAAAGCTGTCATCAAGGCAAAGGGTGGCTATTTGAAGAATCGCAAATATAAAATATATTTTGATTTGTTTAACACTTTTTTTGGTTACTACATGATTCCATATGTGCTATTTCATAGTTTTGATGTCTTCACTATTATTATACAGTGTAAAACATCAAGGTATCTCTGTGCATTAAAATTGCCATCGATTTAAAATGTAATTGTGTTTGTTGCCTGCCCATACCATAACCCCAACGCCACCATGGGGCACTCTGTTCACAACGTTGACATCAGCAAACCACTCGCCCACACAACGCCACACACGTGGTCTGCGGTTGTAAGGTCGGTTGGACATACTGCCAAATTCTCTAAAACGATGTTTGGTAGAGAAATGAACATTCAATTCTCTGGCAACAGCTCTGGTGGACATTCCTGCAGTCAGCATGCCAATTGCACGCTCCCTGCACTTGAGACATTTGTGGCATTGTGTTGTGTGACAGAACTGTACATTTTAGAGTGGCTTTTTATTGTCCCCAGCACAAGGTGCACCTGTGTAATGATCATGCTGTTTAATCAGTTTCTTGATATGCCACGCCTGTCAGGTGGATGGATTATCTTGGCAAAGGAAAAATGCTCACTAACAGGGATGTAAGAAACAAGAGAAATAAGCTTTTTTGGTGCATATAGAACATTTCTGGGATCTTTTAATTCAGCTCATGAAACATGGGACCAACACTTTACGTGTTGTGTTTATATTTTTGTTCAGTGTACTTCCATGTACAGTACCATTAATGTTAAAGCAGGTTCGGCTGAAATGCGATCTTTTCTGAGAGGTGGCTTTGTCAGTTTTTTTACCCACAAATTAGGCCACTTATTTGTTGATATGAAGACATAGGTTTGCATTGCCAAGACAATGTCAATTCTGTAGGGAGAGAAAGAGAGAGGATAAAGGGATGTTTGTTTGCCTTCCAGCCATTGGAACATGCTCTGACTGACTGTGAAAGGGCATGGCCATTGTTTGTGCCTAGACGCTGGGGAAGAAGGCTGTCTTAATAACCTCCTGGACTCCCATTCTTTATCGTAGGATACATCCCAAATGGCACCCTATTCCCTATAAAGTGCAATACTTTAGTCAAAAGTACTGCACTATAAAGGGAATAGGGTGTCATTTGGGACACACCCTTAGACATTTCCTCTACACACTATAGCCTGCTTACTGAGTCAGTGTGCAGCGTTATCGAGGGTGTTGGATCTACTGTAGAGCAGCTTTCCATCTAGATATCAAGGTTGATGGGAGGACTGGGATCCCACTGCAGACGAGACAAGCTCCCAGACACATTTATGGTTAGTTTTTACTGCGTTTATTTTTTTTAAGAACGTTCAGCTGCATTTTCTCCTTTAAAACAAGGATGTAGGCGGGCTAGGGTGGTCTAGCAGTCTACACTGCTGCCTCTGGAACACACATATATATATATATATATATATATATATATATATATATATATACTGGTGCGTTATGGGTTCAAATCCGGCCCACTGCTATTTCAGCACACCCTTTCCTCGATCTCGATCTTATCCAATAAACATAAAAAAATAGGAACTGCCCCACTCCTTAAAAAAACTAACAAGGATAGTGAAGGCAGATATTTAAGTACACTGAACCCCTAGCACATCAGAGAGAATTAACTGTACAGTACTTCCTGTATCAGCCAACATCGGAAATGTAATAGTAGTTACAGAATGTTAAGGCAGAATGTTAAGCTGTAGAGCAGTGGTCACCAAACTTTTCTTTACCGAGCTCATTTTACATTTACATTTTACATTTTAGTCATTTAGCAGACGCTCTTATCCAGAGCTACTTACAGTTAGTGAGTGCATCCATTTTTTTTATTTTTATATAAAAAAATTCACACTAACTGCAATAATATTTAATTGAATCCTCACATCCTCCCTCCTTCTCAAAGCACATTGGAGTAGATCTTAGGTTCCTCTCCTCTGATCTTCTCCTCCAATGCATTTTGAGAAGGAGGCAAGTAGAGGATGCGAGGAATCAAGGAAATACAATTGACATACACACCAGGAATTGGACTACTGTGAGGTCATCCTAGAGAACGAGGCTGGCCGACTATCTGTCCTGCTGCTGGATGAAGGGTTTGGGGATGGCTTCCATGCCGTCCTGAGGACAGATGAGCACCACGGACGTCCCTCTACAAACCACCAGGCCCAGCTGCCGCGTGTCCTCAGTCAGCTTGAACTGGTCATCAGGATCCCGCAAGTACTCAATGGTGCTATCCATTACCAGGTTCAACAGGGGGTCAAACCCCTTCAGAACTCCACTGGCCTCTCGTCCTCCCTGAAACTTCACACAGATTTGTTTATCAATGTACTTTGACAGGTCAAATATACTCTCTTTCTTCTTCTCTCCTTCCTTGTTTCTGTCCTGGTTTTTGTCCGCCATTTTTAACCTGTTCCAGCCACGCCTTTTTACTTCGCATTTTCTGAGTCAAAATGCATACCAATATCTATCGCTCAGAATAAAAAAAAAAAACATAACTTAAAAAAACATTTAAAACAGTTCTGTAGCAATGAACTTTGTGCAATAGGCTACAGGCCCAATACATAATCACTGCAAATTTGCTTTGTTGAAATGCCCTGCCAATGCTGTTCTTCTCAGACCAATTATACAGTCATTCAAAACCTTAGGTATATGATCACACTGGTAATAGATCATCATTTGTTGTACTTGTGAGGCATAGCTGAGTGAGCATACATTTACAGTACCAGTCAAAAGTTTGGACACATCTGCTCATTCAAGGGTTTTTCTTAATTTTTTACTATTTTGTACATTGTAGAATAATAGTGAAGACAGCAAAACTATGAAATAACACATAGCTTCACCTGGAATGCTTTTCCAACAGTCTTGAAGGAGTTCCCACGTGCTGAGCACTTGTTGGCTGCTTTTCCTTCACTCTGCGGTCCAACTCATCCCAAACAATCTCAATTGGGCCAGGTCATCTGATGCAGCACTCCATCACTCTCCTTCTTGGTAAAATTGCCCTTACACAGCCTGGAGGTGTGTTGGGTCATTGTCCTGTTGAAAAGCAAATGATAGTCCCACTAAACCCAAACCAGATGGGATGGCGTATCGCTGCAGAATGCTGTGGTAGCCATGCTGGTTAAGTGTGCCTGATTCACACAGCTGCAATTTCTGAGGCTGGTAACTCTAATGAACTTATCCTCTGCAGCAGAGGAAAATCTGGGTCTTCCATTCCTGTGGCGGTCCTCATGAGAGCCTGTTTCATCATAGTGCTTGATGGTTTTTGCGACTGCACTTGAATAAACTTTTAAAGTTCTTGACATTTTCCATATTGACTGACCTTCATGTCTTGAAGTAATGATGGACTGTCATTTCTCTTTGCTTATTTGAGCTGTTCTTGCCATAATATGGACTTGGTATTTTACCCAGTAGGGCTATCTTCTGTATACCACCCCTACCTTGTCACAACACAACTGATTGTCTCAAACACATTAAGAAGGAAATAAATTCCACAAATTAACTTTTAAGAAGGCACACCTGTTAATTGAAATGCCTTCCAGGTGACTACCTCATGAAGCTGGTTGAGAGAATGCCAAGAGTGTGCAAAGCTGTCATCAAGGCAAAGGGTGGCTATTTGAAGAATCTCAAATATAAAATATATTTTGATTTGTTTAACACTTTTTTGGTTACTACATGATTCCATATGTGCTATTTCATAGTTTTGATTTCTTCACTATTATTATACAATGTAAAAAATAAAGAAAAACCCTTGAATGAGTAGGTGTGTCCAGACTTTTGACTGGTAGTGTAAATAATTCGCTTTCTTTATTTTACTGGACTGATGGTGCCTGCATCTGATGGTCAGTCTCAGCAGAGGGAGAATATCAGAGGTTCCGCCTCTCACCGTCGGACCATCCCTCCGCTCTCCCCCCTCCGCTAAGATTGACCAAAAAGGGGACACCGTCTTCGTTCTGACGGCGAAACTCTAGTCACATCGCATTACTTCTGCCTCATGCACAAATTCATGTTGTTACTCCTGTGACCAGAGAAAGTGAAATATTCCTCCATATTAAACAACCCCCTGCCGCTAATAGACAAGGCAAGTCTATTGATACTTTGGTACTCATTCATTGAAGCTGCGGTGCTGGTTGCAGCACGAGTGGAGAATCACATTTCATGGCTTAGAAAAGTGTTGAATACAAAGTGTTGACTGTGCTGAACTCCCTCATAAAAACAGCAGCTCTTTGCTGTATTCATTGACAGTCTCTCTAGTCGTGCCTTCTGTCAGACAGAAGAAAGTAGGAATGCAAGGCTTTATACATTAATTTTTTTATAGAAATGTTTATCGAAATGTTTCGCAATTGACTAGGAATGCTTTGAAGACCACTGATATAGAGAATGTGTCTGGGACCCATTGGTATGCGAATCAGTCAATAAAAGCAATGCCCCTCCTGGCTGTTTGAACACACATAGACATTCTCAAATGTTCGATTGCTTGCAACTTCCTAACCTCAGGCACAACACATGCTGGACCACAGAAAGAGTCAATGGCAGCCTGATCAGTCAGTCAATGATCTGACAAGAAATATCATTTTATTTGATTGCCAATGGCTCTCTTTCACATCTATATAAAAGCCTGATCAGATTTCATTGACTCTCAAATAGAGCTTTCCAGGTCATGCCATTAATGTTGTTCATAAACGATTCCCCGCATCCTCTTCTCTCTTATGATTCAATAGTATGTTTATGTTAGAAAGCCACCAGAGAGCTGAGAACCATCATTGCAGTATGGCTTGAAGTTCAACAAATTTGTGGGCGTCATTTTTTAACAATTATTATTATTTAAAATATATATATAAATAAAATATACTGTACAGCGAAAACTTCTTATTCAGTGGGCCACACATCCGTATGCGATTGTGCAATATGGTACAGGATAGACACACAGTGGTTGAAATTGTGAAGATTTGTAACCCCGGGGCTTTATGTTGTCTGGGCTCAACACAAAACATGGTATAATATTATGTCTGTATGGCCAATGGCAGCTTTTTTTTTTTTTTTTGGCCTATTGTACAGGTTGCAAAGCTTACGAGTCAGACAGCAAAAACACACTCATCAGCATTCAGTGCAGGGCTTTTAAATCTGTGTTAGCCTGCCCACTACACTGCCCACAGTAAGGCCAGACTCATGCTGAGGAGAAGGGTCAGGAAGGAAGCCTATGTCCTCTTTGCTGGCAATCTGGGAGGGAAGATCATTTCATGCAAACAAAGATTTAGAAGAGACCGACTTGTGGCATGGATGGTCTAGCATTCAGGGCTGCGTCCTCCGGCACACATGAGCCGGTGTCAGTGTGGGTTCAAATCCGGCCCACTGCCTTTGTGACACACTATCTATCTTTCCCACTGTCTCTCCTCTATCCGACAAACATGCAAAAAACATATATAGAAAAAAAGACATGAATAACACCATTAGCGGTAGAGGTTGGACCAGACTGGTACAGGTAAAGGGTTTCAATAGGCCCAACTGATAAACCAATAACCACCCACTTCCTGGTTCCCTGCTAACCAGACCGGCATGTCCTTAATCATCACTTAGATTTAGAAGTCTAATTTGTTCATATCTTCCTCTTCGGATGTCCAGATGAATTCACCAAGTTTGACGTGATTGATGCGTTGCACACACAGATGTTTAATGCTACAGTGAGACAATGAGTAAGAGAGGAAACGGTCCTGTCACTCTGCACTTACCCCGAGATCTTCACAGTCCACAGGAATTGATAAGGACAGTTGTCATCCGAACGGAACACAGGACAGACATAAAGGACATCTTTCCATTGTATCCCAATTTAGATGATAAAGGCGTAATCATTAATTTCGAATGGATGAAATAGATATGTGTTCATTTTTAATGGCTGGAATCGTACTAGGTGTATTATAAAGGGTAAGAATCATCATGACACCCTAGCATGTCTGTCCATCCTTTCGACTGAAGTAAAACCCTGCAGCAGACAGAGTAACAGAATGCCAGTCCATTCTAGGGCCCATATTCATCAAGAATCTCAGAGTAGGAGAGCTGATTTTAGGATCAGTTTAGCCTTTTAGAGCACAATTAATAAGAATAACATGGACAGGGAGGACCTGATCCTAGATCAGCACTCCTACTCTGAGATGCTTGATACATTACATGATCAAAAGTCCCCCCTTTACTGCTATAACAGCCTCCACTCTTCTGGGAAGGCTTTCCACTAGATGTTGGAACATTGCTGCGGGGACCTGCTTCCATTCAGCTACGAGCATTAGTGAGATCGTGCACTGATGTTGTGCGTTTAGGCCTGGTTAGGCATTCCAATTCACCCCAAAGGTGTTCAATAGGGTTGAGGTCAGGGCTCTGTGCAGGCCAGTCAAGGTCTTCCACTCCGATCTCTACAAACAATTTCTGTATGGACCTCGCTTTGCGCATGGGGGCATTGTCATGCTGAAACAGGAAAGCGCCTTCCCCAAACTGTTGCCACACAGTTGGGAGCACAGAATCGTCTAGAATGTCATTTGTATGTTGTAGCGTTAAGATTTCCCTTCACTGGAACTAAGAGGCCTAGCCCGAACCATGAAAAACAGCACCAGGCCATTATTCCTCCTACACAAAACTTTAGAGTTGTCACTATGCATTGGGGCAGGTAGCTTTCTCCTGGCATCCGCCGAATGAAGATTCGTCCGTTGGACTGCCAGCATGATTCATCACTCCAGAGAATGAGTTTCCACTGCTCCAGAGTCCAATGGCGGTCCAGTCAGTATACCTGTCAGCAGCTGGCCTGTCTCCTCCCCTTCCTTCCTTCCTTCCTTCCTTCCTCTCCTCTCCTCTCTGTGCCTGTGACAGGAGCGAGTGAAAGCAGTTGAGTCAAGAGAATAACAAAGATGCCTGTTGAACATAAAATACTATAAAAACACCTGCAAATCCGCTCCAAGTGATTTACATTTGGGAAATCTGTTCCAAAGTATTTCCATGCATAACAGAGAGATATACTGTATGTTATCGTATCTGGCAGGGAGCCTATTGGTTAAGAGCCTTGGGCCAGTAACTGATAGGTCGCTGGTTCGAATCCCTGAGCTGACTAGGTGAAAAATCTGTCTATGTGCTTGAGCAAGGCACTTAACCCTAATTGCTACTGTAAGACACTCTGAATAAGAGTGTTTGCTAAATTACATAAATGTATGCAAGGTTAGAAATTATTATGTTTTAGTCAAATATTATATCTGTTTGGGGTTCTTGAGGTCAATTTGCAGTCTACTAATTATTTGCAATTATGTTCCGGCCCCCTGACCATCCACTCACGAGAAATCTAGTTGCAGAATCTAGTTAATGATCTCTGCCCTAGGTAATGTGCTGCCTATGGTAAGTAATGCAACCCATTACAGTATTCCTTTTCCCTATGAGATTTTATTTGTCAGCATGTCTATTCAACAGTTGGATAAAGGAAAGCATGCCATGAACGATATCTTTTTATTTTAACAATGCGGCACATTATAACTAAAATCGCTTTGAAAAAGAGCCTTCTTAGACTTCATCCCTAATGAAAGGCTTAGCCTAGACCTACATAAAACAACAAGATATTCACATTATTTTGATTATCAAATAGTTTAATTTAAATTAAGAATTGCCAGAATCGAATATAGCCTGCAAAAATAGTCTAACCTTTACCAGCCACACCGGTCAAATGCAAACTATATGGCCAGTGTATGGTGAACGAAAGTCTGAATTGCGAAAGCTTCTGCATGTGGACAAATTAGAATGTTTCACACCAATAACGGACAGTTCCCTGCTCTACACTCTCTCAATGCGTGGCTGGGTCTATCTGCCTCAATGCTCACAGAATCGAATTTGCAACACAATACAACAAGCTGCTGGGTTTGTGAAAATTGTATTAGCATGATTTAAAACATTTCTGAACCGCAGTATAATTGTGCTGAACCGCGGGCCGACCCACAAGTTCAAGGAATGTTTTTCAGCACTCTACACAGAGTGGCCAGTTTTTTTAGGTATACCACCCCATTCACGAAAATGGTTTGCTCCTTCAGACCGTGAGTCACGTGGCCGTGGTTTACTATATAAAGCAGGCAGACGGGCATCGAGGCATTCAGTTACTGTTCGATTGAACGTTAGAATGGGCAAAACTAGTAACCTAAGTGACTTTGAGCATGGTATGATCGTCAGTGCCAGGCGCACCAGTTTCAGTATCTCAGAAACGCATGACAGTGTCTAGGGTTTACCGAGAATGGTGCGACAAACAAAAAACATCCAGTCAGCGATAGTCCTGTGGGCGAAAACAGCTCGTTGATGAGAGGTCAAAGGAGAATGGCAAGAATTGTGCAAGCTAACAGGCAGGCCACAAACAGGCAAATACAACAGTGGTGTGCACAATGGCATTTTGGAATGCACAACTCGTCGGTCACGGATGGGCTATCGGAGCAGACAACCATACCGGGTTCCACTCCTATCAGCTAAAAACAAGAAGTAGCTCCAGTGGGCTTGCGATCAGCAACACTGGATAATTGAGGAGTGGAAAAACATCGCCTGGTCCGACGAATCACGGTTCCTGTTGCGTAATGCTGATGGCAGAGAGAGGATTTGGCGTAAGAAGTCCATGGTCCCATCCTGCCTGGTGTTAACGGTAAAGGCTGGTGGCGGTAGTGTAATAGTGTGGGGAATGTTTTCCTGGCACACGTTAGGTCCCTTGATACCAATTGAGCAACGTATCCATGCCCTGAAGAATTCAGGCTGTTCTGGAGGCAAAGGGGGGTCCGACCTTGTACTAGATGGTTGTACCTAATAAACTGAGTGTATATCATACTATAACATAAAAAGCTAGACTGGAATTAGTTTATTTTCCTCAAGTATTGTCTCAAATACTGTATTGATGTACTGTACTATAGGGTGACCTCTGACCCTTATAAAGTGGACTGTAATTGGTGCTTGTCCATCATATGCTGTGGGTGACCGGTCAGCTGTAGCCCATCTGTGTTCCAGGGGATCCCACTCACTCCCAGACAGTGTAGTCTGCCTGGCTGTCACTCACTCAGGGAGATGTGTAGTGAGAGCCTCACCCGCTGCCTATTTTAAGTCAGGAGATTTATTTAAGAGCCCATTACACAAGATTAGCCGTGGAGGTACGGCTATAAATGGAACGAAAGCTGCCTTGCTTTAAGTGCTCTGTCTGGCTAAGTGATGAATAGAACTTAAAGGGACAAGAGTGGCTTCTTTTACAATGGATCCTGTAGAGGCTGATAATTGGGAGAAGGATTCTTAAATGATCTCATTATTTAAAGTAGACAGTGGATATAATTGCTAGTACCTTACAGCCTTTATCAAGCTCATCCAAAACGAGCCCACGGTTGGCGGTGCCCAAACCATTCTGAGAAAGTATTAGATGGATAAAAAGTTGTCTGGAGGACATTCACCCTAACCAGCCAGTTCACTCCCAAAGTCTCCATCTTTTCCTTTTGCTGAGGAGAGGTTCTCCATGCCACTGTCAAAAGATCAGCAGAGAATAAGCAGGAAATCTGGAATCCTTCATCTGGGATTTGTTTAATAAAACCTGGACATTTTGGGAAAGTAACCAGAATTTCGCAACCCTAGTCACATACAGTAGGTATTGGCCTTCGATTCAACATGGATTGTGACGGTCAAAGACTTCAATGAAATTGTTTGAAACTATGAATGAACAAAGGGAGAAAGACTGCCCCCTCTCATTGAAGCCACAGTAGTTCAAGGCCAACCGCAGTACTGCAGGCATTGTTAGCAGAAAACAGGATCCCCCACTATAATGAATGGAAAAATGGCAGTCTTGGTGTAAATAAAAAATAATTCTAAGACAATCATGGTACCAATAATTTTCTTCTAATAAACCAGATGTATGTCCTTGAACCAATTATTTTAAAATCTCACACAGAAGAAGTTATATGGATAATATACTATAGTTGCTAATGGCAGCCTGCAGTACCCTGGTCGGCCTTCAACTTGAGTTACTCAAAGGGAGGGGGCAGCACTGAGCTAGCCTGCATTGTCACTTCCTGGAGTAGCTCAAACTGCGCATGTTACATAGCAGGTTAGGAGAATTAGGTTGTTATGAAAAGGGTTAGCGTTAGCAAAAAAATCTTGACTACATGACGGATGGGGTGTTCGTGTGTGTGTGTTGGTGGCCATGGACAGCCAAGCCAGTAAGCAATTTTGTTGTTTGGTTATGTGTGTGTTTTTCACAGTATGTAACCTCAGCATGTTGTATTTTAACGTTTTTTAAGAAAAAATAACATTGTATTTTAACGTGTTTTTTTAAATGTGGTATTTGACATTTTTGAGCTGTTTGCAAAAATTACCTATTTGCATGTATTGCTTTTGGAGGTTATGTTGCGTATCTATACATTATACATTTTTACTTTTATCTTTATCATTTGTGCATATTAACCCTCAAGCTACCAACATATTTTATATACATTGATTAACAACTGGAGTCATTTTGACCCCAAGAAGAAACTATTGCAAAGAGCAACAATCATAGCAAAATATCAACTTATTTTGTATAAAAACATCATTAGACATGTCATTAATATTTTCTGAAATACAAAATGGCCAAAACAGACTGTTGTAGGAAAAAATGTATATGCACCAAAATAAGGTCATTTTGGTTTCGTACACGGTCACGTGATACGTGGTATAGAAAAGTACAATCTTGTGGCGCTATCAAAATCACTGATACTGGTGCCCTTCTGGTGGTATGGGTAACTTGAAATGATGTCTCCAGAAAAACCTTTTTAAATAAATGTCCTATTTATCAAATTAATATTAGGTAGAATTAGGTGTTCTGGGCTGAGGTCAAAATGACCCCAAAGGACTTGATTTTTTTTTTTTTATCCCACATTGATACAGAAACACTAAACAATGATTTAGGTTTGTTAAGGCTTGAATAAACCACCCCAGTTGGTAGCTTGATGGTTAATAAAAGGACAATTATGTCACACCCTGGTTCTGGGACTCATTATTGTTGAGCCAGGGTGTGTGCAGTCTATGTGTTTATGTTCTATGTTGGGTGTCTAGGTTGTTGTTTTCTATGTTTGGTCAATGACTCCCAATCGGAGGTAACGAGTGTCAGCTGTCGGCTCGTTATCTCTGATTGGGAGCCATATTTATACTGTGTGTTTTCACCTTGGGGTTGTGGGTTTTTGTTCCAGGTTCAGTCATAGTCACTGTAGGACTTCACTATCGTCATTTGTTTGTTGTTCTCGTGGTTGCTTTCATTTAAATAAAGTCATCATGTTCACTCCACGCGCTGCGTATTGGTCCGTTTCCTCAGACGATCGTGACAGAAAAACCCACCATAGAAGGACCAAGCAGCATGTCCAGGAGCAAGACAGCTGGACATGGGAGGAAGCGCCTGGTAAGGAGATCGAGAGGCTGGCGATGGCCCAGGTGGGCAAATCGTGGTCCTGGGAGGACATGCTCGGGGGCAAGGGACCTTGGGGGAAGATCAAGGCCCTGGCGAGAGAGGAGCAACGGCGTCAGCAGGGCCATCATCGTTGGAAGGACGAGAGGCAACCCCAAAAAGTTTTTGGGGGGGGGCACATGGCTTGGACGACGGGGCTAACGGAGGCAGAGAAGGGGCGAATTCAAGAGGCCACCAGGTTAAGGGGGCTACTGGTTAAAGGAGGGAAAGGAGATGTAGAGGCACGGCGTGAGAGACTGAGGTGTGTATCCAGTCCGGTCCGGCCCGTTCCAGTTCCCCGGGGTAGAGCCAGTGGTGTGTGTCCCCAGTACGGTCCGGCCTGGTACGGCCCCTCGCACCAAAGGGGACGGTGCGCGTCTCCAGCCCGGTCCGACCTGTTCCTGCCTCTCGCACAAGGCCTACGGTGTGCGTTGCCAGCCCAGCCCGGCCTGTTCCTGCTCCACGCACAGAACCTACGGTGTGCGTCGCCAGCCCAGCCCGGCCTGTTCCTGCTCCACGCACAGAACCTACGGTGTGCGTCGCCAGCCCAGCCCGGCCAGTTCCTGCTCACGTACTAAGCCTACGGTGTACGTCGCCAGCCCGACCCGGCCTGTTCCTGCCACTCGCACCAAACCTACGGTGCGCGTCGCCAGCCAGGTCCGGCCTGTTCCTGCCACCCGCACCAAGTCGACGGTGCGCGTCGCCAGCCCGGTCCGGCCTGTTCCTGCCACCCGCACCAAGTCTACGGTGCGCGTCGCCAGCCCGACCCGGCCTGTTCCTGCCACTCGCACCAAACTGACGGTGCGCGTCGCCAGCCCGGTCCGGCCTGTTCCTTCTCCCCGCACTAGCCCTGAGATGCGTGTCCTCAGCACGGGACCACCAGTTCCGGCACCACGCACCAGGCCTATAGTGCGCCTCAGACGGCCAGAGTCTGCCGTCTGCACAACGGGGCCTGAACTGCCTGTCTGCCCAACGCCGTCTGAACTGTCCGTCTGCCAAGCGCTGCATAAGCCGCCCGTCGGCCATGAGCCTTCAGATCCGTCCGCCAGACCGGAGCCGCTAAAGCCTTCCGCCAGACAGGAGCCGCTAGAGCCTTCCGCCAGACAGGATCAGCCAGAGCCTTCCGCCAGACAGGATCAGCCAGAGCCTTCAGCCAGCCAGGATTTGCCATTCAGTCCGGTGCTGCTCTTTAGTCCGGTGCTGCCCCTTAGTCCGGTGCTGCCCCTTAGTCCGGTGCTGTCCCTTAGCCTGGTGCTGCCCCTTAGTCCGGTGCTGGCCCTTAATCTAGTGGGGTTAAGGTGGAGGGTGGTCATTTGGAGGAGGCTACGTAAGCGGGTAGTGACTATGGTGGGGTGGTGGTCTAGGCCGGAGCCAGAACCGCCACCGAGGAGGTATGCCCGCCCCGCCCCCCCCTGTTTGGGGGGTTTTGAGGCGCGGTCGCAGTCCGCGCCTTTAGGGGGGGGTACTGTCACACCCTGGTTCTGGGACTCATTATTGTTGAGCCAGGGTGTGTGCAGTCTATGTGTTTATGTTCTATGTTGGGTGTCTAGGTTGTTGTTTTCTATGTTTGGTCAATGACTCCCAATCGGAGGTAACGAGTGTCAGCTGTCGGCTCGTTATCTCTGATTGGGAGCCATATTTATACTGTGTGTTTTCACCTTGGGGTTGTGGGTTTTTGTTCCAGGTTCAGTCATAGTCACTGTAGGACTTCACTATCGTCATTTGTTTGTTGTTCTCGTGGTTGCTTTCATTTAAATAAAGTCATCATGTTCACTCCACGCGCTGCGTATTGGTCCGTTTCCTCAGACGATCGTGACAAATTAAAGTGATACACAGTACAGTGCATTCGGAAAGTATTCCGGCCCCTTGACTTTTTCCACATTTTGTTACATTAAAGCCTTATTCTAAAATCGATCCCCCCCCAAAAAAATCCTCATCAATCTACACACAACACCCCATAATGACAAAGTGAAAACAGGTTTTTAGAAATGTTTGCACATTTATACAAAATTAAAACAGAAATGCCTTATTTCCATAAGTATTCAGACCCTTTGCTATGAGACTCGAAATTGAGCTCGGGTGCATTCTGTTTCCATTGACCATCCTTGAGATGTTTGGAGTCCACCTGTGGTAAATTCAACTGATTGCACATGATTTGTAAAGGCACACACCTGTCTATATAAGGTCCCACAGTTGACAGTGCATGTCAGAGCAAAAACCAAGCTATGAGGTCGAAGGAATTGTCCGTAGAGCTCCGAGACAGGATTGTGTCGAGGCACAGACCTGGGGGAAGTGTACCAAAAAATGTCTGCAGCATGGAAGGTCCCCAAGAACATGGTGGTCTCCTTCATTCTTAAATGGAAGAAGTTTGGAACAACCAAGACTCTTCCTAGAGTTGGCTGCCCGGCCAAACTGAGCAATCGGGGGAGAAGGGCCTTGGTCAGGGAGATGACCAAGAAACCAATGGCCTCTCTGACAGAGCTCCAGAGTTCCTCTGTGGAGATGGGAGAACCTTCCAGAAGGACAACCATCTCTGCAGCACTCCACCAATCAGGCCTTTATGGTAGAGTGGCCAGACGGAAGCCACTCCTCAGTAAAAGGCACATGACAGCCCGTTTGGAGTTTGCCAAAAGGCACCTAAAGGACACAGACCATGAGAAACAAGATTCTCTGGTCTGATAAAACCAATATTGAACACTTTGGCCTGAATGCCAAGCGTCACGTCTGGAGGAAACCGGGCACCATCCCTACGGTGAAGCATGGTGGTGGCAGCATCATGCTGTGGGGATGTTTTTCAGTGGCAGGGAATGGGAGACTAGTCAGGATCGAGGGAAAGATGAATGGAGCAAAGTACAGAGATATCCTTGATGCACTCAGGACCTCAGACTGGGGTGAAGGTTTACCTTCCAACAGGATAACGATCCTAAGCACACAGCCAAGACAACGCAGGAGTGGCTTCAGGACAAGTCTCTGGATGTCCTTTAGTGGCCCAGCCAGTGCCCGGACTTGAACCCGATCGAACATCTCTGAAGAGTCCTGAAAATAGCTGTGCAGTGACACTCCCCATCCAAGCTGACAGAGCTTGAGAGGATCTGCAGAGAAGAATGGGATAAACTCCCCAAATACAGGTGTGCCAAGCTTCTAGTGTCATACCCAAGAAGTCTCGAGGCGGTAATCGCTGCCAAAGGTGCGTCAACAAAGTACTGAGTAAAGGGTCTGAATACTTATGTAAATGTGATATTTCAGTTTTTCAAAAAATATGTTTTTGTTCGTTTTGGACTTCGATAAGGGCTTTGTTGGCTGTTCGGGCACACACATTGTTTTTCTCAAGGTCAGCCGAAGTGTGGGAGCCGAAGTCTACGTCCCTTCGTCGATGATTGGTCAACAGTAGGGATTCTTCAAAAAAGTATTTGTTGTCATTCAACGCGAGACGACTCGTTTTCATGCACATTTTTCATTGAAAAATACTGCACCAAACATCTTAGTTAGATGTAGAATTGCGCAACTAAGATCTCCTCTGCAAAAACGTCAAAATTAATGACAGATTTCTTGAGTTATCTTAGATTCATTTTGACTATTTTGAGGAAGTTTGAGACCGGCTATGGCGTCTCAAAATGGACAAATAGTACTATTGGCACTTTTCTTCTCATTTTTCAAGAAAAGGTATTTTAAGGGAGTATGCGAGCACACTTGTTTGGTTTGCGAAGCCGACGTCGGCTAGCCGTCAGCCGAACTGAAGCATGCTGACGCCTTGAGTTACTGAAGGTATCCACAAGGCACAGTCCTATTTACATAAATCCCTTTAACTGGCACACAATATCAGAACAATTATTGTTCTGCAGAATGTGTACTTAGTCTTAATATAGGCCATAAAATGAATAATTTTTGTTTGCATGACTTCAACTTTGAATGATAATGCATTGCTAACATCTCAACCAGCCGGTTGAGTTGCCCAATTAGAGTAAATTAATTTTGTATTGGAATTTGTATAGACTTTTTAAATCATCTAAAAAATGATACATTAATTTACATTATGTCTGCTTCATTTACTTAAAATGGAAGATAGGCCTAGTTAAATGAGGACTGATATCAATATTTATAAAATATGATACATTTGTGTGTCAAAATATGAATATTCAAGTACATGTACATTCATGTGTTTACAGTTATCCCAGGTGAGGACATGTTGAACAATAATTACTGTATAAATAAACATACACAGTAACCACGTTTCCATCCAACCTTTTTATGGATAAAAAATGTCACGACATGCCTGATGGAAACAGCAAATTTGTCTGTAAACTTACCAAATGTCGACAAAACAAAATACGCTAGACGAGGTGGGATCTTTTTGTGTTTGTAAAATGTATTATGCGAGAAATGGTGATGGAAATGCCTTTATGCGCAAATATTGATATAAGAACCATCATATCGAAGTGAACTTGGAGTCACGCGATGATATGGTGTGTGGTCCTCCCACTACGACTCGGGAAATAATGCAGTTTATTAGGCTACAGATGAAATAAATGATGATGAACTTCACAAGGTGGTTCCAGGAGGCTGAAACTTGGCCGCAAGTAGATCTTCCGGACCCCATTGTACAGTTGAAGTCGGAAGTTTACATACACCTCAGTCAAATATATTTAAACTCAGGTTTTCACAATTCCTGACATTTAATCCTAGTAAAAATATCCTCTCTTAGGTCAGTTAGGATCACCACTTTATTTTAAGAATGTGACATGTCAGAATAATAGTGGAGAGAATGATTTATTTAAGCTTTTATTTCTTTAATCACATTCCCAGTGGGTCAGAAGTTTACATACACTCAATTAGTATTTGGTAGCATTGCCTTTGAATTGTTTAACTTGGGTCAAACGTTTCGGGTAGCCTTCCACAAGCTTCCCACAATAAGTTGGGTGAATTTTGGCCCATTCCTCCTGACAGAGCTGGTGTAACTGAATCAGGTTTGTAGGCCTCCTTGCTCGCACATGCGTTTTCTGCCCACAAATTTTCTATAGGATTGAGGTCAGGGCTTTGTGATGGCCACTCAAATACCTTGACTTTGTTGTCCTTAAGCCATTTTGGAAGTATGCTTGGGGTCATTGTCCATTTGGAAGACCCATTTGCGACCAAGCTTTAACTTCCTGACTGATGTCTGGAGATGTTGCTTCAATATATCCACATCATTTTCCTTCCTCATGATGCCATCTATTTTGTGAAGTGCACCAGTCCCTCCTGCAGCAAAGCACCCCCACAGCATGATGCTTCCACCCCCGTGCTTCACGGTTGGGATGGTGTTCTTCGGCTTGCAAGCAACCCCCTTTTTCCTCCAAACATAATGATGGTCATTATGGCCAAACAGTTCTATTTTTGTCATCAACATTTTTTTCATCAGACCAGGGGACATTTCTCCAAAAAGTACGATCTTTGTCCCCATGTGCAGTTGCAAAACCATAGTCTGGCTTTTTTATGGCGGTTTTGGAGCAGTGGCTTCTTCCTTGCTGAGCGGCCTTTCATGATATTTCATTATATAACTTGTTTTACTGTGGATATAGATACTTTTGTACCTGTTTCCTCCCGCATCTATCCAAGGTCCTTTGCTGTTGTTCTGGGAGTGATTTGCACTTTTCGCACCGAAGTACGTACATCTTTAGGAGACAGAACGTGTCTCCTTCCTGAGCAGTGTGATGGCTGTGTGGTCCCATGGTGTTTATACTTGTGTACAATTGTTTGTACAGATGAACGTGGTACCTTCAGGTGTTTGGAAATTGCTCCCAAGGATGAACCAGACTTGTGGAGGTCTACAATTTCTTTCTGAGGTCTTGGCTGATTTCTTTTGATTTTCCCATGATGTCAAGCAAAGAGGCACTGAGTTTGAAGGTAGGCCTTGAAATACATCCACAGGTACACCTCCAATTGACTCAAATTATGTCAATTTGCCTATCAGAATCTTCGAAAGCCATGACATCAGAAATTTGTGGAGTGGTTGAAAAACAAGTTTTAATGACTCCAACCTAAGTGTATGTAAACTTCCGACTTCAACCGTATATTACATAAAATCTCCACACTGTGTTCGTTAAACAACTGTTTTACACATTCAGCAGAAACGGGCACACGGCCCTGCACGTTGACAGAGGCCATGTT
Organism: Coregonus clupeaformis; assembly: GCF_020615455.1. Lineage (NCBI taxonomy): Eukaryota > Metazoa > Chordata > Actinopteri > Salmoniformes > Salmonidae > Coregonus > Coregonus clupeaformis. The sequence continues at coordinate 30,335,310 of NC_059225.1, forward strand.
CCGCCTGGGTCTCTCTCTGTTTCCCGCCTGGATTGATCACGTCCTCAAACCTCTCGTAAACAAAGGGATAAAAAGGGAATGGGGATTATGTAGTGGTAACATATGTGCCGTAGATTTATGTAGGGCCTGTGTGCTGAGCAACGAATGGCCATGTGATGCGACCCTAACCAGGGCCTTAAAACTCTGCCAGATTTAATTTCACGCTTGGCCAAGCACCGCCTCCGAGACGGTGACATTTACATGGCCGTCTGTAGCACCGCCAGTCGCTACAAGCCCACGGCACTGGCTAAATCAGGCAGCACCACGGCCAGTGAATTTAGAGGGGGGGAAAGAGAGAGGGAGCGATAGAGAGGTAGAGCAAAAAGAAGGGAGCGAGAGGAAGTGCAAGAATAAACACATGGAGAGAGAGAGCGAGAGAAGGGGAGAGTTGGTTTAGTACAATATTGTCTATATGATATTAGTGTCCTCTTTCCTATGAAGGAATTTCTTTGGAAGTGCCCGCAAATCTCCTCCCTCTCAGTCCAACTCCTTAGACTAGCTTTACATATACATTATGCCAGGATCCATTAGCTTCTGGCAAATCATTGCAGCTGCTTCTTACACATTCTGCCACCATCTTGTTTTTCCCATAACAGAGGCTAATGCGCCAAACCACTAAATTATGCAGTGATAATTCATCATCACTCTCCCCTTGCCATCGCTCTGAGACAATGCCGAATACGGGCTGCAATATTCGAGCCGCAGCCAAGACCTTTTGCAAATTATATGCTGTGAAGTCGTTTGCTGTTTCTCGGTTGTAATTACACACGTGTACGGGAAATGATGTTGTCACTCATCATGGGGGACATGGGATTGTTTTTCATTCCAAAGCCAGTTTTTCCAGAGATTGCTGCAAGGATCCATCCAGGGACACCTGGTTTGCGTCTCAAATGGCGCCATATTCCCTATGGGCCCTGGTCAAAAGTAGTGCACTAAATGGAATAGGGTGCCAGTATTTTGGGACCTAGACAGATAGTGGCCTCGCTGGCCTGATGATGTCACTGTGGCAGTTGGACAACACACTGACCCCTTCCCCATATCTGATTTAAGAGCCCATTCTGGAAATGTGATGTACTTGTAGAGTACATTGTTTACAATTACAAAATCGAAAAGGGTACTTTTGACATATTAATATTTTTAATGTTGAATAAATTAATATGGAAAAATTGTATTTCAGAATCTAGACATACTCCATATTTTAGACCACACTATATGGAGTATAATGACACCAATATGTCTGTGTCAGTACGGTCACAGGAGGCATGTATAGGTCTAAAAGGAGCGTATAACGGCTACTTTCATCATGATTATCTCAGAAAACGTTTGTGATACAAATGTACAAAGCATTTCAAACATCCAATGAAGTTTCAATGTGATAATTGCCAAAACTATTTGAGATACCAAAAATATTTTCAGCCCAAGCTGGTGTGGAATCTCCCCAAAAAAGGAGGGGCAATTCCAGTGTCATGCATGTGACATTGGCATGCAAAATATATGTCTCATAGAATGGACAATCAAAACATACATTCCAAGCTCAGGTTGACATTCCCATAGAATTGGGAAGTTGATGGATTCTTGTGGCTTCACAAACATCATATAACCACTGCAATGTGGAAGGAGAGATTGAGAGAGAGAGCGAGGGAAAGGTAGATGAATGATAGGTTGTGGTATACAAATGAGGGTTGAGAGAAAGTGAGGTATCGGTGCTACAGCCCAGGCACCGTATTCATAAAAGCGTCTCAGAGTAGGACTGCTGATCTAGGATCAGTTCCCCCCTGTCTGTGAACTTATTCAAAAGTGATCCTAGATCAGCACTCCTATCGGAGACTCTTTATGAATACGACCCAGGCCTGGCTAGTCTAGGTGATGCTGTGTTATGATGACTCAGTGGACCTGTCAAGCTGATGACTCTACTCTGCGCACTAATGCCCTAGCGTGCTAACAGATATATAGCTGCCATGATGGAGCTCGTCAAGCACCGTAACGAGGTGGTAACCAAGTTATGGAATCATTAGTAAGTGTGCGTCTCAGCAGGACAAAGAGAGAGGGAGCTGGAGGAAGCTACGGTCTGACAGATGGTCCTCGTGTGTGTAAAGACAAAATGAGATATAATGATTAAAACTAAATAGCAAAAAGTCCATCCTTCTTTCAAGCTCAGGTCATGATGATGTTGAAAAACTAGGACATTTTGATCTAATGCTCACCACATTAAATTAATTTCATGATCAGTAATTTGGCTCTGAGTCTGGATTGGACCAACGCTGGATGAAAGTTATGTCTGACGTGAAGAGAAAGCAGGTTGTAGTGGGTTTATATATGAATTATAGCGTGGATGTTTTAGTCTAGTAACTAAACTCAGTTTCCTCTCGTGAAAGAGGTTGAGAAATAATGATGAGCCTACCAAATCTTTCATGTTGTGTTTTTTTGGCATGTCTTGTTTCTGTAGTGTAGTATTTGATCCATGCCAATCCATTTCTCTTTATCCTAGTAACATGTATCTGCCTTTTATTCTCCTCTCATCTTTTTGCATGTGTGATTATTTAAAAGCCGTTGTTCAGTCACGTTTGTATCTGAATTAATTCAATTTAATAAATAATTGAAATGGAACTCATTCAAAGATTATCTTGGCTTTCAAATGATCAGTTATTAAACCTAAAGTCAGTAAAGTGTAAGTAAACTACAACAAAATAAATACTCCTACTTGTGCCAGGTTTAAGTTCTGTCCATTCATCAGTAAGCTTGTGAACTAGCTAGGGGAGGTGAGTGGGAGAGGAAAAGGGAGGAGGTGGGGGGTCTAATGGTGCTCTGAAGCCAAAGCATGTCCAGTGCCAAGGTGACCGGGCAGGCAAGGAGGAGAGAGGCAAGGATCGAGGGAGCTGGGCCAAAAATGCTATTTTCTAATGCCCAGGATGGATGGATAAATGGAGGGTTGGAGTCCGAGCGATGGAGGAATGTAGTGGATGAAGGTTCCTTGATCCATGAGCCTGGATGTGTTTACAGTCTCTCCCAGTGTCCTGGATGTGTTTACAGTCTCTCCCAGTGTCATGTTAAGTCCCAAATGGCACCATATTATCTACACAGTGCACTACATAGCGAATAAGCTGTCATTTGGGACAAAGACTCTGTTGATGGACCTCTCTCACACTGCTGGCCTGGTTTCCATCTCCAGCTTTAGGAGTACTCTGCATTGTTAACTGACCCTATATCAGTGAGGACTGACGTGGTGTCTCCATCCCTGGATCGTATTCAATACGAGCCAAATGGAAGCAAATGGGCCAAAACGGGGATGGACCTACATGAATTTTTCCAATAAGAAATGCTTGTTTTCGTTTTCAGTAACACTTTACATTAAGTTGCCCCTATTACTATGTAACTAACATAGTAATAACTTTTTTGTTATATATATTTATATTGTGTTAACAACATAGTAGTTACATAGGTTTTATGTAATCACATGGTAATAAGGTTGGAATAACCTTCAGCAAGTGAATGTGTAATTACACATTCCTTGTTCCAATTGTGTATCTGATTCCACAACAGCTATATTACCATGTAATTACATAGTAAAACCTATAACTACTATGTTGTTAACAGTTATTACTGTGTTAGTTACATACCAATAGGGGCAACTTGATATAAAGTGTTACCTCGTTTTCTGTTGCAAAGCGTTTTTCTACGTTCACTAATGTATTCAACCCTGGGTCAGGTCTCTGCCTGACTGTCACAGCTGGGGGAGCGTCTAATCTGGTGGTCTTAAAGGCACATTTTTGTACGTTGTTGCACTGTTGTGCTGTGCATGTGTGTGAGGTAGGGTATGGGTTGTGTGCAATAACCCATCAACACATGACACACAGCATGCATCTGAGATGCACACTCTATTACTGAGTGGCGATTAGTTTTTTTTCACAAGTATTTACCAACTGTTTTTAGGTGCAAACTCATAAACATACCTGCCCGACTGTGCTGAATCGAGCACCCCCCTCAAGCCTGCCTCCATTCCCAACAACAGCGTCCCAAGTAGCACCCTAATCCCTATATAGTGCACTACTTTGACCAGGACCCATTGTGCACTATATAGGGAATAGGTTGCCATTTGAATCGCAAGCTATGTCCCCTTGATAAAGACTCCTGTGTTCTCGCTTGACCCTCGCCCCTTGTCAGGTTGATATCTGGATTTATTAGTAATTTCATTAGTGAGAAGGGAAAGGTTGCGCGAGGCTAGGTTTGGGTGTGTTTGTTGCTAATTGGGCACAAAATGGGGAGAGAGCTGGAGGACAGGTGTGTGTGTGTGTGTGTGTGTGTGTGTGTGTGTGTGTGTGTGTGTGTGTGTGTCCTGAATCTGAGTGATGGACTGCTGTGGAATTAGCCAGCTCTAAATTGAATGATCGGGCAAAACAATTATTTCCGCCTAAATAGACATACCCAACATAATTATCTTTCATGAGCTGGCCATAAACGGTAACTGGTCTTGTTGCATAGTTTTAGAAAGGTATGGAACTCACCTTTCTGGTCAATTATTTTAGAAATTGCTGAGGTGTACTCACCTTTGAGGACACAAGCTCAAGTACATAGTACAAATATTATGAAAATATTAAAAATCATATTTTTTTCCTATTCAACAGAAGTGGGGCAATAGGTCTTGAAATGACTGAAATGCTTTCTAAATATAGTAACAATCAAATTATAAATGACTTACTATAAGATTTCACCTTTCTTATAACTGTAAAATAAATTTGATCATACTTAGTGACAGTACAATATTGGCACTATTTCATAACTGACTACAGATAATTCTGTCCTAAACGTCCACTGAGCAGTTCATAGACACCATTCATGTGTGTGCAGACTCGTTACAACTTCAGCTTTAAGCACAAAATGATTTTGTCTGTCTGTGACCAAGAGAAAGTGGTCTTGTTTAAATTCTATGAAATTACTTCGTATTTTTTCATGTTGAGCTCTACATCCGGCTGAGAATATAACAGCGAGATGAAACCACAACCGTTGGATTCGCTAGACTTTCACCTTTCATATGTCTTATCAGAGGAAAAGCAAATCGATTCTTTGCCTGGGTAGGCCAGAAAATGTGAAACGTTACTCCTTATGCAAATGTGGGGTTTGAAACCTAACACTTCAAAGACAGCTGAATGAGTGGAAGCGGAGAGCAGACAGATGGGGCTTTCTGGCACTATAAGGCACGGCACCCTATGGCGTTCACAGAGCTCTTTGTACACCAAAATGTCTGACGGAACTGGTCCAGAACCGCTCAAACCACCATATAGGGGACTTAACATCTAGTGCTTTTCAATGACTTTACTGAGGAGGCTATTTGAGGTCACAACTTCAAGCCCAAATATTGATCTAAATTATACTTCCTCTTTGGGAGTTTATGTAGCTATTTCCTCCAGTCAAATGACCAAATCGCCTCATGGGTGAATTGTTATTAATATTTTTCATAATTCCATAATTAATAAACATTTTATTTTTTTTACCTGCAGAAAATCTGGTGTTTCTATGTCAAACGGTTTTGTTATATTTCAGTCTTCTGTGATGTATATACAATGTAATATATTGGGATGCAAACTCAAAATGTAAAACATTTCAACTCTATATCTGACATGGTACAGGTGTCTTCTTTTTCTTAAACCCATAACCATGTGTGTGAGACTACCAAGAAACACTCTGTGTGACCCTGATTTAGCCCACTGCATTAAAAGGTTAAACTAATAGATGTTTTTAAATCATTGTGATGCCTGAAGATTCCATGAAGATAGATACCCATATGTCTAAACTTTGTTTAAATTTGTAGAAGGAGAGATATGATAATCATACACACTATTGTGAAGCATATGAAATTCAATTGAATGCCTGCAAAACTGTGTGTAGCATGTGCATATAATACTAAGAGTCAGTGTGAATGGATTGTGTGTATTGACAGATGGTGGAGTGTGTGTGTGTGTGTGTGTGTGTGTGTGTGTGTGCATGTGTGCATGCATGCGGAGGATGAATGTGTCACTGTGTGAGAGATGTCAGTGGTATCTAGCACCGTTGAGGAATGAGATCGGCAGCATGAACAGCGTCTGAGTAGCCAGGCTGTATGCTGGTTGCTATCCACAGCTCTGATTACTGTCATGGCTCTGTGTGAGAGGGGCCATGAGCCCAGGGCTGACCCTTACACACACACCCTGCCTGCGGTTGGATGAAAGAGGAGGGGACTCCCACCAGTGTGTCATAGTACTTTGGCGAGTTGTGTCTCTCTCTGCGATTCTATAGTGCTGATCTGTGAGGCTGCCACCTGGCTCTCTGATAGGCTCAGTGTGGCAGGATAGGTGTGTCTGTGAACGTGTCTTGTGTATGTGTGTGTGCCTATGCATGTGTACGTGTGTGAGCCTGCGAATGCGTGCGTGTATTTATGTACACTACCAGTCGAGGGTTTTCCTTAATTTTTACTATTTTTTACAATGTAGAATAATAGTGAAGACATTAAAACAATGAAATAACACATGGAATCATGTAGTAACCAAAAAAGAATTAAACAAATCAAAATATATTTGAAATTTGAAATTCTTAAAATAGTCACCCTTTGCCTTAATGACAGCTTTGCACACTCTTGGCATTCTCTCAACCAGTTTCATGAGGTAGTCACCTGGAATGCATTTCAATTAACATGTGTGCCTTCTTAAAAGTTAGGGGGGGTATACAGAAGATAGCCTTATTTGGTAAAATTCCAAGTCTATATTATGGCAACAACAGCTCAAATAGGCAAAGAGAAACGACAGTCCATCTTTACTTTAAGACATGAAGGTCAGTCAATACGGAACATTTTAAGAACTTTGAAAGTTTCTTCAAGTGCAGTCGCAAAAACCATAAAGCGCTGTGATGAAACTGGCTCTCATGAGGACCGCCACAGGAATGGAAGACCAAGAGTTACCTCTGCTGCAGAGAATAAGTTTATTAGAGTTACCAGCCTCAGAAATTGCAGCCCAAATACATGCTTCACAGAGTTCAAGTAACAGACACATCTCAACATCAACTGTTCAGAGGGGACTGTGTGAATCAGGCCTTCATGGTCGAATTGCTGCAAAGAAACCACTACTAAAGGACACCAATATGAAGAAGAGACTTGCTTGGGCCAAGAAACTCGAGCAATGGACATTAGACCAGTGGAAATGTGTCCTTTGGTCTGGAGTCCAAATTTGAGATTTTTGTGAGACGCGGTGTGGGTGAACGGATGATCTCCGCATGTGTAGTTCCCACCGGAAAGCATGGAGGAGGAGGTGTTATGGTGTGGGGGTGCTTTGCTGGTGACACTGTCTGTGATTTATTTAGAATTCAAGGCACACTTAACCAGCATGGCTACCAGAGCATTCTGCAGTGATACGCCATCCCATCTGGTTTGGGCTTAGTGGGACTATCATTTGTTTTTCAACAGGATAATGACCCAAAACACACCTCCAGGCGGTGGCCTAACACTGTATGTGACAAGTTCGACAAAACAGCTTCTGTTCATGCAGTGAGCAAACACAGGCTCTTGCATGCTGACTAGACCGGGCACGTGCATGTTGATTATGTCCATCCACACCAGACCCTATCAGCACACGCAGGTTGAACTATCAAAACGAACTCTGAACCAACTATATGAATTTGGGGACAGATCGAAACACATGAAACATTAATGGACATTTAGCATGCTAGCTTGCTGTTGCTAGCTAATTTGTCCTGGGATATACAGTAAACAATGGGTTGTTATTTCATCTAAAATGCACAAGGTCTTTTTTTCTGGATCTTTGTAGAATTTTGACAGATTTTGAGTCCCACAGAATCGTGTGTTCTCTACTCCGACAATTAATCCACAGATAAAAGGGGAATCTTCTTCTGCTTCTTCTTCTTCTTCTTCTTCTTCTGCTTCTTCTGCTTCTTCTTCAGTGTGGACCTAACCCACAGTATTCTCCTAAAAACCAATGAGGAGATGGGAGAGGCGGGACTTGCAGCGCCTCAAAAATATAACTAAGTTCTATTTTAGCTCCTTGCTACGCAGACGCTCGTGAGCAGTTTGGATGAAATGATTGAATAACATGTATGTGTACATTTATTTTGCAGCGATCACGGGCGGTGTGGTCAGCACGTTAGAATGCAAATTGAAATTCGGCGGCATTTGTTTTAATTTACCGCCACCTGTTCCTTTTTAGCTTTTCAATTCTTCCTAGCTCTGACACATCAGCAATGTACAGAAGGTGTTTATGCAGAAAGAACTGCTACGGGCATTGCTCCGAGACGTGTTATTTGATCAGCTGGAAATAGAATACCTGCAAAGCTTCTAGAATGTATTTTCTCACATCTCTCATCCTTATTTTGCTACATAAAACAAAAAGACAGCAAAATACAAACAGACACATTTAGGCAAATGCACGGCAGATCCGAAAGCAACTCAATTAACAACATTGCCTCATTTGGAAGATGTATTGTGGATGGGAAGCAAGCCTTTGTATTGTAATGAGTCTAAGCGTGAAGAAAAGGGGCTCTGCTCTGTTTCCCAATGCTTTCCACGCTATAGCAGAGAAAGCAGACTGTGAAAGCCTGTGTGTCAAAAGCATGAAATACTAACAGTGGTAAGGACACGCAAATCTCTTCAGTGGTGCTGGCAGAGACTGGGAGAGAGAGTGCACAAGTAGCAGAAACAGGCTTAGTCAGGGTCATCAGTATACTGCCATGGTGAGTACTGACATGCCAGGGCTTTTTGTTTAAGGGTGCGACCCAAATGGCACCCTATGCCCTATTTAACACATTACATTTGACAGAGCCAAGGAATAGGTTGTCGTTTGGAACACAGCTTAGACTCTCATCTTTGGGTTCTGGAGAGCTCTCTCTCATGACATTGCCAACTCTATCAAGCTGCTATTCTTTGGGGTTTAGTTTTGGAAAAGGCCTTATGTGTTTTGCCTTTGGAGGTGTGAGCTGTTAAGTGAGTAATATTCATCTTACACTCTTAGAAAAAAGGGTTTCAAAAGGGTTCTTCAGCTGTCCCCATAGGAGAACCATTTTTGGTTCCAGGTAGAACTATTTTCGGTTCCAGGTAGACCCCTTTTGGGTTCCATGTAGAATTCTCTGTGGAAAGGGTTCTACATGGAACCCAAAAGTGTTCTACCTGGAATCAAAAAGGGTTCTTCAAAGGGTTCCCCTATGGGGACAGCCAAATAACCCTTTTAGGTTCTAGTTAGCACCTTTTTTCTATGAGTGTACTTGATATACATAATCAAATTAAACTATCAGATAGAGGATGTTAATATTCAATTATATTCAGTTATACATATTTTCTTAACCACAATAAATCCATTATAATTACTTTATACATGTTTCTAAAGGAGCAAATGTATGGAGATGTATGACATCTATCTCCCAAAAAATGCTGCCCAGGTAAGCTGTATGATGAAAAATGCAGCTATGGGAAAATTAACTCTGTTGTTGACTGCTGGCATAAGATTAAGGTTTCATGTGAAGGTAAAGCGTGTATGATTTATTTTGTCTGTGGAACCCAGTCACCCGAAGTACAACAGATGCATTCCCTTGTTGACACGCGCTGTTCGGTAAAACGTACATTTTTGTGCAGTGAAAGCATTCATGGACTGGGCTAGGTTGCCTGTCTGTCTGTCTGTCTGTCTGTCTGTCTGTCTGTCTGTCTGTCTGTCTGTCTGTCTGTCTGTCTGTCTGTCTGTCTGTCTGTCTGTCTGTCTGTCTGTCTGTCTGTCTGTCTGTCTGTCTGTCTGTGTCTCTCTCTCTCTCTCTCTCTCTCTCTCTCTCTCTCTCTCTCTCTCTCTCTCTCTCTCTCTCTCTCTCTCTCTCTCTCTCTCTCTCTCTCTCTCTCTCTCTCTCTCTCTCTCTCTCTCTCTCTCTCTCTCTCTCTCTCTCTCTCTCTCTCTCTCTCTCTCTCTCTCTCTCTCTCTCTCTCTCTCTCTCTCTCTCTCTCTCTCTCTCTCTCTCTCTCTCTCTCTCTCTCTCTCTCTCTCTCTCTCTCTCTCTCTCTCTCTCTCTCTCTCTCTCTCTCTCTCTCTCTCTCTCCTCCCCCTCCGGAACAGCGCGTGTATATGTGGTGGCCGCACGCACATATAAACACATGCTGTGGAATCTGGGCCAGGGCTGACGACGAGGCAGCCGGCGGGGTGAGCAGTCACTGTCACAATTAATTGCTCCACGTGCGAAGGGAGAAGACGTGGAGGGGAGGAGGGGGAGTGGAGAGGTAAAGCCTTCCTCACCGAAAAACAAATGTTTCTCTCCACATGCAGGTGTAGCTCAGTTGGTAGAGCATGGCGCTTGCAACGCCAGGGTTATGGGTTCGATTCCCACGGGGAACCAGGATGAAAATGTATGCACTCACTAACTATAAGTTGCTCTGGATAAGAGCGTCTGCTAAATGACTAAAATGTATATAGCATATGCCTTTAGTACCTGTGCCTCTGAGTCCTTCCTTTCAAACGTATTTATTAACCCAGCAGCTTACGAGGTAGGTAGCCCAGCCGCTAAGGAGGGGGACCTGTAGCCGAAAGGTTGTCGGTTCAAATTCTGGGCTAGGCGCTCAAATAAAGGAGGGAATTGATCTGGCAACTGGAGGGCTTCTGCGTTCAGAACATTCCCCTACCGTTGTGCCCTTGAGTTGCATTGTATTGTATTCTATTGATTTTCAGCATCCCATCCAATATAAAGGAACATTTTGATTTGTCCACCTCAGCTGTGAATGCTCCCTCTGTGGCCGCCAAGCTATTAATCAGCTTTCTCACCTCCACACACACCACATCTCAGCAGGAAAAGGACGATGCAGTCAGTTCTAAATTAGATCACGTTGAAGTTCTGAAGGTCTTCTGCTGAGTAGGTAAGAAAGACAAAGGTGGAAGGGGAAGTATTGGAAATCATAATGTTGTTGTGATGCCATGGCAGAGTAATTGCACTGTCAGCATGAAACACAACCACTGTGATGGATAATAAGCCAGTTGTCAGCGACTGGGAATCAAGCTCCGGGCAGTCGTTAGCCTTTTGAGCTAAAGCCTAGGTCTTAATCCAGTCCCTGTTTGTGTGTGTGTGTGTCCTCTATTCAGTTCCTGCAGCATTCTCTAATGCTCAAAACAACTTCCTAAAGGTCCCCCTGTGTTTCAGTTAGATTCACTAATTACCTTGTATTACAGCTCCTTGTGGAGAGGGTTGTCACCTATTAGTAGATGCTGTTGTTAGTGTTGTCACCCTAAAGTGTGGAACTGTATCTGTGGCATTGTCATCTGGGTAATAAGATGGCTGACAAGGAGCGTTTGGTGTCAATGGCGTCTATCGATTCAGACAGGAGCACATTATGAAACGGACCACAGGGCAGTGGTGTGTCAACATCCTCGAACTGCCCCAAAGCAAAAGTCAATAGACATGATTAATAAGGTGGGGAGGGGTGGCGTAGCCCGAGGAACAGAGACCGAAGTGGACAGGCTGTAGTCTCAGCTCTATAAGAAGCTGCTGTGGTTATGTTGTCAGCCATGACACCTTACACTGTTATGTCCTCCATCACATAGCCGTATGGATGATACAATAGGATGTCATTGGAGGTGTTGCGGTTTCAAAGTTTGATTTGTTTGTTTAGCATATTTTCTTGGCTATTAATTTGTTTGGCCATGTTGTTTGCTAGAAGCCTGCAATTATATGTTTTGTGACGGATTGTATTTCTGTCGCAGAGCTGATTGGAGACCGAACTCAACAAGACCTCATATGAGTTTTGTAACCCAGTGTAGAGATCACAGCCTTTAGTACACACTACAAGCTCCGATTGTGTGCGTCTCGAATGGAACCCTATTCCCTACATAGTGCACTACATTTGATCTGTAGGTAATTGCCAATGATATGCCCCTGTGGTGACATGAGAGCCCTTTCCTGCTGTCAAATGACCTAGTGGCCTCATGGGTGGAATGTCATTAAATCCTGTGTTTATGTCAAACGGTTTTGTTATATTTCAGTCTTCTGGGATGTTTATAAAGTAATATTGGGATGCAAACTCAAAATTGAATACATTTCAACTCTATATCAGAGATGGTACAGGGGTCATCTTTTTCTTAAGCCCATAACCATGTGTGTGAGGTGTATACTTTTCTTTCAAAGTAGATTTGTTTAAGACTACCAAGAAACACTTTGTGTGACCCTGATTTAGCCCATTGTAGTTAAACGAAAGGTTCACCCATTTTGAATGTTATAGTGTTTTTGTGCATTCCTGAGTTATGTTCTATCGATTCCCCGGGTCATTTCATGTTTTCATGTGTATCTGAGTTATTGGCGTTCAAGCAGGCAAAAATCTGTCCGGTATGACGTGAAAGTCGCTCTCACTACACTTAAAGTTAATAGGAATATGACTTTTAGATTGCAAAAATGTCTATCATACATGTCAGATTTCAATATTGGCTGAGGTCATAACTCGGGAGGATGTCTTCTCTCGAATGAGCCATTGGTCATATTTTAGCAATATTCCTACCTCGGGAAATGTGTAATTTAATGGAGGATCTAGCACATTTTTCCTATTTGTCTACCTCTTTAGTCCAGGGTGCATTGCATGGTGCAGTTAAAAGAGATGTTATGCATACGAGATATGAATACAAGGAATGAAGGAACGTGTAACGCCCCACCCAGCAGACTGTCGACCAATTGCGTTCACGTTGTCATGGCGTCACGCGGTTGCAAAGCTAATCGTCACGCAATCCATTCTCAAAGTCAGTGTATATGTTGAGAAACGTGCCTATTTTTCTCTAATGTACAGTACCAGTCAAAAGTTTGGACACATCTACTCATTCTAGGGTTTTTCTTTATGTTTGCTATTTTCTACTTTGTAGAATAATAGTGAAGACATCAAAACTATGAAATAACACATATGGAATCATGTAGTAACCAAAGTGTTAAACAAATCTAAATATTTTTTATATTTGAGATTCTTCAAAGTAGCCACACTTTGCCTTGATGACAGCTTTGCACACTCTTGGCATTCTCTCAACCAGCTTCATGAGGTAGTCACCTGGAATGCATAACAATTAACAGGTCCGCCTTGTTAAAAGTTAATTTGTGGAATTGATTTCCTTCTTAATGCGTTTGAGCCAATCAGTTGTGTTGTGACAAGGAAGGGGTGGTATACAGAAGATAGCCCTATTTAGTAAAATACCAAGTCCATATCATGGCAAGAACAGCTCAAATAAGCAAAGAGAAATGACAGTCCATCATTACTTTAAGACATGAAGGTCAGTCAATCCGGAAAATTTCAAGAACTTTGAAAGTTTCTTCAAGTGTAGTCACAAAAACCATCAAGCGATATGATGAAACTGGCTCTCATGAGGACCGCCACAGGAAAGCAAGACCCAGAGTTACCTCTGCTGCAGAGGATGAGTTGATTAGAGTTAACTGCACCTCAAATAAATGCTTCACAGGGTTCAAGTAACATACATACAGTACCAGTCAAAAGTTTGGAAACACCTACTCATTCAAGGGTTTTTCTTTATTTTTACTATTTTCTACATTGTAGAATAATAGTGAAGACAACAAAACTATGAAATATCACATATGGAATCATGTAGTAACCAAAAAGTGTTAAACAAATCAAACTAGATTTTATATTTGAGATTCTTCAAATAGCCACCCTTTGCCTTGATGACAGCTTTGCACACTCTTGGCATTCACTCAACCAGCTTAATGAGAAATGCTTTTCCAACAGTCTTGAAGGAGTTCCCACATATGCTGAACACTTGTTGGCTGCTTTTCCTTCACTCTGTGGTCCAACTCATGCCAAACCATCTCAATTGGGTTGAGGTCGGGTGATTGTGGAGGCCAGGTCATCTGATGCAGCACTCCATCACTCTCCTTCTTGGTCAAAAACCCCTTACACAGCCTGGAGGTGTGTTTTGGGTCATTGTCCTGATTTTGTAGAGGACTTGAGCTGGAACAGATTTCCACAACAATTGTCCATGTTGGCACCAACCTTATTATAATGCCAAAATGAAACATTTGTTCACAAAAAATATTGTTTTCACATATTCGTGTTATTTACGGCGGCAGGTAGCTTAGTGGTTAAGTGCGTTGTGCCAGTAACCGAAAGGTCGCTGGTTCTAATCCCCGAGCCGACTAGGTGAAAAATATGTCTGTGTCCTTGAGCAAAGCACTTAACCCTAATTGCTCCTGTAAGTCGCTCTGGATAAGAGCGTCTGCTAAATGACAAAAAAAAAAAAAAAAATGTTTTAACACTAAATTTGGTAACCCAGCGCTGGTTAAATAGTGGACAGAACACGTTCGGTTTTTTTTGACCCAGCCAGTTGGGTTGCATGAATAACCCAACATGTTGGGTTGTTGGGATTATTCAAACATGGGTTAATTTAACCATCAGTTGGGTATTTTTTACTCTCATGCTGGGTTGACCTAGCAGCTGGGTCTTTTTTAATGTTATCCGTTTACATACTGCAAATTCAAAATTCTGGACACATTATTCTATAATATTACTATTATTTATTACATATTATAATAAGGTATACAATCTTATTGCCTAATAAATCATACCACCTTATCGCAGCCCAACAATAGGATTTAATACATAGGCTTTTAGGAAACTCATACACTTCTGTTAGCATCGTTGACATTTTTTCTATAGCTTCAATGTTCAACCTTAATATGTGATAACTATGCAACTGAACAGATGAACAGGAATTACATTTACTTTCATGAATGACTAAAAATAACTATCTGAAAGCCACTTCCCTACTAAACAACCCCTCTTCTTCTGATCTGACTCACTGGGTCATATCTCAATAACAAAAGAACCAATAACCCAGTATCAATAACCCAGCAGTTTTAAAAGAAAACAACCCTAATAAGTGACCCAACACCTGCAACCCATCAGTTGGGTCAATCAAGCAACCCAGCATTTTTTTGTTTTGTCTGGGCGAGTCAGTGCCACATTTGAATTTGTGCCGGAATCAAAGTGAAAGAAAAATGGTCTTGCAAATTCAGCAGGTGTGGTGAAATCGGTCTTCTCACATAACATCCAAACGGTTTTGCCTACAAACTAATATGACCACTCTATAGAAAGATTAGTCTCTCCATTTTGCTCTATGACCCACACAAGTGTCCCATCACAGGACTCTTCTGAAGGTAACCCGGTACTGGTAAAAAAAAAAAATGAATGGAAGTATGGAGGTAGTTTTGTGTCAACAAAAAAATTGGTTAAATATGTGTCCAAAAAACTAAAATATTTCCTGAGCTTTCTTATATCTCCTAGATATAGGACAGACACTTCAAAATTTGCAGTGTACAAACTTAACATGATGAACATGAATGACATTTTCTCTCTTGGGTGGCCAAAAATACATTGTAGGATTTTTAAATTCATTAAAAATCCTACAATGTGATTTTCTGGATTTTTTTCCCTCAATTTGTCTGTCATAGTTGACGTGTACCTATGATGAAAATTACAGGCCTCTCTCATCTTTTTAAGTGGGAGAACTTGCACAATTGGTGGCTGACTAAATACTTTCTTTCCCCACTGTACACCAGCTCTGTCAGGAGGAATGGGCCAAAATGTACCCAAATTATTGTGGGAAGCTTGTGGAAGGCTACCCGAAACGTTTGACCCCAAGTGAAACAATTTAAAGGCAATGCTACCAAATACTAATTGAGTGTATGTAAACTTCTGACCCACTGGGAATGTGATGAAAGAAATAAAAGATGAAATAAATAATTCTCTCTACTATTATTCTGACATTTCACATTCTTAAAATAAAGTGGTGATCCTAACTGACCTAAGACAGGGAATTTTTACTAGGATTAAATGTCAGGAATTGTGAAAAACTGAGTTTAAATGTATTTGGCTAAGGTGTATGTAAACTTCCGACTTCAACTGTATGTCAAGCAACTGATGCGGTGAGAAGTGTTTCAGTAAAATAATCTCAAGCAAATTTGGTGATACACAAAGCAACTCAAACAACATTGAAATTGTGTCAATGATATAAAACATTTTTATACATCTCTCATTTGGCATTTCTCTTGTGATATGGTTCACAGCAGCATTGACGGATGTGTTGACTTGACAACTGCATCAGAGTTTTGAATGACCCTGCCCCCTTTTGTTCCATGCTGGCTGAAGACCTAGCTAGCCAGTAACTAACTAACACCGGACACAGATGAAAGGGGAAACATATACGTATCTTAGCCATAGATGAATAGGGTAAACTTTTTATTATATTTGCTGACACCTTAGAGTCAAATTTTGGCACCAGTAGAGTAGCTATATAAACCCCGCCCCTCTGCAACCACACCTTCTCCGATGTTGGTTACAAGGCGGTACTTATTTAAATTAGGTAAGAGAATATTATGCTACCATTGGTGTATTAAAATTAGAGTTAGGGTGATGTCACATTGTCCCCTTAATAATGAATCCAAGTGTTTGACATGAGGGAGGGGACCAGTAACGTTATGATAACACTTTATCAATGTAGAAGCAACAGTCATTTTCATACTTTGGTCATCATACAGTGGCTTGCGAAAGTATTCACCCCCTTTGGCATTTTTCCTATTTTGTTGCCTTACAACCTGGAATTAAAATTGATTTTTTGGGGGTTTGTATCATTTGATTTACACAGCATGCCTACCACATTGAAGATGCAAAATATATTTTTTTGTGAAACAAACAAGAAATAACACCAAAAAACAGAACTTGAGCGTGCATAACTATTCACAGCTGCAAGTCTCTTGGGGTATGTCTCTATAAGTTTGGCACATCTAGCCACTGGGATTTTTGCCCATTCTTCAAGCCAAAACTGCTCCAGCTCCTTCAAGTTGGATGGGTTCCGCAGGTGTACAGCAATCTTTAAGTCATACCACAGATTCTCAATTGGATTGACGTCTGGGCTTTGACTAGGCCATTCCAAGACATTTAATTGTTTCCCCTTAAACCACTCAAGTGTTGCTTTAGCAGTATGCTTAGGGTCATTGTCCTGCTGGAAGGTGAACCTCCGTCCCAGTCTCAAATCTCTGGAAGACTGAAACAGGTTTCCCTCAAGAATTTCCCTGTATCTAGCGCCATCCATCATTCCTTCAATTCTGACCAGTTCTCCAGTCCCTGCCGATGAAGAACATCCCCACAGCATGATGCTGCCACCACCATGCTTCACTGTGGGGATGGTGTTCTCGGGGTGATGAGAGGTGTTGGGTTTGCGCCAGACATAGCGTTTTCCTTGATGGCCAAAAAGCTCAATTTTAGTCTCATCTGACCAGAGTACCTTCTTCCATCTGTTTGGGGAGTCTCCCACATGCCTTTTGGCGAACACCAAACGTGTTTGCTAATTTATTTCTTTAAGCAATGGCTTTTTTCTGGCCACTCTTCCGTTAAGCCCAGCTCTGTGGAGTTTATGGCTTAAAGTGGTCCTACGGACAGATACTCCAATCTCTGCTGTGGAGCTTTGCAGCTCCTTCAGGGTTATCTTTGGTCTCTTTGTTGCCTCTCCGATTAATGCCCTCCTTGCCTGGTCCGTGAGTTTTGGTGGGCGGCCCTCTCTTGGCAGGTTTGTTGTGGTGCCATATTCTTTCCATTTTTTAATAATGGATTTAATGGTGCTCTGTGGGATGTTCAAAGTTTCAGATATTTTTTTATAACCCAACCCTGATCTGTAAATTGCGTTTATCCACCTCTGGCCTGCTGGCTCCCCTACCTCTGCTGAAGCACAGTTCCCGCTCAGCCCAGTCAAAACTGTTCGCTGCTCTGGCACCCCAATGGTGGAACAAGCTCCCTCACGACGCCCTCACCACCTTCCGGAGACATTTGAAACCCCACCTCTTTAAGGAACACCTGGGATAGGATAAAGTAATCCTTCTAACCCCCCTTACCCCACCCCACCCCACCCCACCCCCCCACCCCCAAAAAAAAAAAAAAAAAAAGGTGTAAAGTGGTTATCCCACTGGCTATAAGGTGAATGCAACAATTTGTAAGTCGCTCTGGATAAGAGCGTCTGCTAAATGACGTAAATGTAATTCTCCACAACTTTGTCTCTGACCTGTTTGGAGAGCTCCTTGGTCTTCATGGTGCATCTTACTTGGTGATGCCCATTTGCTTAGTGGTGTTGCAGACTATGGGGCCTTTCAGAACAGGTGTATATATACTGAGATCATGTGACAGATCATGTGACACTTAGATTGCACACAGGTGTACTTTATTTAACTAATTATGTGACTTCTGAAGGTAATTGGTTGCACCAGATCTTATTTATGGGATTCATAGCAAAGGGGGTGAATACATATGCACGCACCACTTTTCCGTTATTTATTTTTTATAATGTTTTGAAAGAAGTATTTTTTTTCATTTCACTTCACCAATTTGTACTATTTTGTGTATGTCCATTACATGAAATCCAAATAAAAATCCATTTAAATTACAGGTTGTAATGCAACAAATATGAAAAACGCCATGGGGGATGAATACTTTTGCGAGGCACTGTACTTTGATCTGGTTTCCTTCAAATATCATCAAATTTAATGAAAAACATGATTTTGACTGTAATGCATTCTGTCATTACTAAATGTGTATCGTGATATATTTTAACATGACTATTTTTTAACCCACATTTGTTTTGGGATTAATAAAATATTTTATCAGTCGTCTTCCTTAAATGAAGGGGATGATGACGCAATCTTTGCAAGAGGGAATTAATCTTATTTCATTTGTCCTCAACTCGTGGCGTTAGCTGTGACTTAGCCTGCCCCAGAGCAGGTTAGTTCTGAAGGATTTGTTGCCATAGAAATGTACCTGGCTTAAAGGTGAGCCACTTTAGAAGAGACTGGTTATCCTGAATTGAACTGCGAGTTGACCGAAGTTACCTTGCTAACTCCACAAACCTGCTTCGTAGGATACCCCTCTGGAATAGAATGCCAGCGCTTTGTCACTACAAACCCCATACACACACAACTGATATACAAGACATTTGGCACAATGATTGTGATAGAATGGAGAATTTTTCTGCACAGAAATAATAACACAAGCGATGTGGAGACTGCACGATGTTTGTGTAAAAAAATCTGATTATCACAAGCATTGTGTCAAATGTGTTCTGCATCAACCCGAGTGTGTACAGGGCCACAGTCACCTGTCTCACACTATATCTGCACACTTAGAAAAAAAGGTGCTAAGTAGAACCATATAGGGTTGTTCCCATAGGGCAGGGGTGGGCAATAATCTTGGCTTGAGGGCCACATCGGGATTTCAAAAACGATTTGTTTGTCAAAAGCAGTTTGCAAGGCTAGAGAAAGTACAGGTCCATTATAATTTATGCATATTTTTTATCTAGTTTAGATGTCTAAGAGTGGCCTTGAGTGTTTTTTAACCCCAAATAATAATTCCCCCGGGATGTTTTATACTCAAACATCCCACGGGACAGATTGAATTGGGCTTGCGGGACGGATCCGGCCTGCAGGTGGTAGGTAGAACCCCTCTATGTAGGGTTCTTCATAGAACCCCCTGTAAATGGTTCTACCGAGAACCCTCTATTAAGGGTTCTTCCCCAAACCCTCTATGAACGGTTCCACCAGCCTTATTAGCCTTTAAAATTAAACTCTTTATCACAATACATTAAGTATATCATATGGCCTTTCTTTGAGGGCCTAGTTATACCTTAACACAGTGGCGATAGAAAACCCCTGATTTACAGGCCACATCAGGCCTGCAAGTCATATTATGCTTGCTTGTAAAGTGATGTGTAACTCCTACTGGAATCCAGCCAAAGTGAAGATATCACCCGCAACTTGCATTCAGAATGACTGCCAGTGTAGAGATGATTTATAAATGGAACTACCTAAACCATTTAAACTGGAACCACCATCTCAGTAATGGGTGCAATAAGTCCAACTATTAACAGACACTATTCGTTTAGAAAATTGTATGTTATTTATCTTTGTGTAGCATAAGATAAATCAATCAATCAATGTACATGCAAAAACACAGATATCGAAACAAACAATTCTAAAAATCTACCTGCTATAGAGCATGCGAGGAAATATGTTAATGAGGGGCGTGGTTTTGAGTGTTTTACTCTACACAGAGGAAATATTACACATTCACACTCACCTCTGGTTATTAACACCAAACATGGGGGTTCTTTTACACCACTGGATTTTATTTGACCTCTTTTACAGAGTTAATTTAACTCCTGAATCAACTCTAGTAGTATTACACTGAAAAATGAACACTAGGTAACACTGGCCAATTTGCTGTGTACAAATATTCCCATATACTGTAGGTACAATTTAAAACATTCTCACACCTATCGTTTTAAACTCTAGAGGGTTCAAGTTTAAACACTGAGGTAAACACTAATACTCATGGCATTATTTAAAAGAAAGGGGAAAGAATACAATCGAAAAGCTTATTCAGATTCAAAAGGGTTCTATGTAGAAACCCTTCTTGCCTTCCAAAAAATCCTTCTTGCCATCTAAAGGATCATCAAAGAACCCTTTCTTCCAAAAACAGTTCTTAGGATAAAAAAAGGTTCTAAGAATACTTTTCCTAACAAAGAACCCTCATCTTCCAAAAAGGGTTCTTCAGATAAAAATGGTTATTGGTAGAACCCTATCCCTTTGCAAAGAACACTTTTGGAACCATTTTTTCTAAGAGTGTGGGGACACCTATTTATCATGTTACCTGCCACTTACTGTATCTCTTCGCTTTCAACTGGTGAGGACTTCATAATCAACCAGGTAAAGATTCATACCCAACCCTGTTCATTGATTCATTCAACCCAAATGCGATCTGAAGCGTTAGTGCTATAGGGTTTACTGTAGCTCTCAGTTTATTTTGGACAGGCTAATCCCATTGATACATTCACTAAAGTCTCTAATCTAGTCTAATAATAATAATAATAATAATATGCCATTTAGCAGACGCTTTTATCCAAAGCGACTTACAGTCATGCGTGCACACATTTTTTGTGTATGGGTGGTCCCGGGGATCGAACCCACTACCTTGGCGTTACAAGCGCCGTGCTCTACCAGCTGAGCTACAGAGGACCAGTCTAGGCTGTCAATGGCAAATAGAGACAGCCCTTTTATCTGTCTTCATGAAAGACATTGCACTCACTCATGGTTACCATACTGTACTATGACCATCACGGGCGGCAGGTAGCTTAGTGGTTAAGAGCGTTGTGCCAGTAACCGAAAGGTTGCTGGTTCTAACCCCCGAGCCGACTAGGTGAAAAATATGTCGACGTGCCCTTGAGCAAGGCACTTAACCCTAATTGCTCCTGTAAGTCGCTCTGGATAAGAGCGTCTGCTAAATGACAAAAATAAAATTACCGAAGGAGAAAAGGATCTGGCGTGACTTAAAGATTAGTGAGAGAAAAGGAGAAAGCCCAGATTTAGGGCTCTATACAATCCGCATCGCGGATGTTCAGCTTTACAGAGTGATTGGAATTTAAAGCCGCTTCAGCTGCTTATGTCAGCTCAATTGGAAATGACCTTTACATTTATATCGCGGAATTTGTAACACTTCAGCTTTACAGATTGAATGGAGCCATTAAACTGTGACAGAGCTACTGCTGACATAATCCAGAGGTCTCCTCTTCATCACAAGGGGCTAATGTGAACGGGGATTATCGATCACCCACTGGACCGGGGTCACATTTACACCCCATGCACTTAGACAAAGACAGGTACTATGTCCCATATGGCACCCTATTCCCTATATACTTCAGTACCTTTAAACCAAAGCCCTATGGGCTCTGGTCAAAAGTAGTGCACTATATATGGGATAGAGTGCCATTTGGGATGCTCACAGAGACTACAGGGGATGACCCTGTCACTTTAGTAATGTTAAACCTCACAAATTGTATGGATTTTCACCTTTATCTGAAAGTACTGACCCATACCATAAGTCTCAGGATGCTGATTGCCTTTGTACAGAATCACTTCAACCTGTTGGTTTAGTTTTTCTTGTAGTCAAGTCATGTAACATTTATTTAATGTGAATTTAACAAGTGTTCAAAACAAATTTTACATGATTAAAAAGAGGTACTAAAAACACACAAACAAAATGCTGCAATATATAGTGCCAAATAAGGGTTATTTGGCTTAACCATAGTGGATCCTTTTTGGTGCTATATAGAACCTTTTTCTTGAAGGTTCTGTAAAGAACCATGCTCATAAGGTTCTAAATGGATCCTTTATTGTGCTATAAAGAACCCATTCCTAAGGTTCTGGAAAGAACCAATAATAAAAGGTTCTATATAGCAACAAAAAAGGGTTCTGCTGTGGTTGCAACACTTTTTGATGGTTCTTTATAGAACCTTTATGGAGAATGGTTCTATAAAGAAGCTTCCTCGATCTCAAAGGTTCTTTGTAGATCCTTTTGAAATCATACAGTATGGCTGTGCACAGTGAAACGTGTCTGCTAGGCCATGATGGGGAACAAGATGAGTTTGTATTTCTGATAGGCTGTGTGTATGATGTTGCTGCACACAGTAAAGTGTGTAGTGGATCTGTTAAGCAGAGATCGAATGAGCGTAATCCCTGCTAATTCCCCACTGATACCCTAACTACCTTCACTGCAGATTAGCAGTAGTACAGATCAAGGGCTGTGTAGGGCAGGGGTGACAAACTCATTCCATAGAGAGCCTAGTGTCTGCAGGTTTTAGTTTTTTCCTTTCAGTTACGACCTAGACAACCAGGTGAGGGGAGTTCTGCACTAATTAGTGACCTTAATTCTTCAGTCAAGTACAAGGGAGGAGCGAAAACCCGCAGACACTCAGCCCTCCATGGAATTAATTGAACACGTGATGTAGTGCAACACCGAGGGGAGACTTATTAATGTTAGCTGGAATAGAAACACCTTTCGAGAAATCCACCCTTGAAAATTAAGGTGCAACTTGGAACCAAAAAATTGTATAGGGTCTGTGAAGAACCATAAATGGGATGGTTATTTGAAGAACCATACAAAAATCTAAAAACCGAAGTGTTTTGGCCCTCCAGGACCGGAATTGAATAGCCCTGTTGTAGGGTTTTAAGCTTATTTGCATGTTAACCAGGGTGCCTTTCGAGTGAATTTTAGAGTTACCAGTAGGGAAGGGAAAGGGAAAGGAGATACCTAGTCAGTTGCGCAACTGAATGCATTCGACCAAAATATGTATTTCGCATTTAACCCACCCCCTCTGGTTTTGGTTCAACTCTGGTTATTAACACCAACACTGGGGTTCTTTTACACCACTGAATGTTAATTTAACTATTTTCAGTGTTAATTTAACTCTTGATTCAACACTAGAAATGTTACACTGATTTGCTGTGTGCTATGATAGAACCTTTTAGAATTCTGAAGCACCGTAGATGCCACGTCAAGAACCCCACACTTAACTCAAATGTTCTGTATCGGGCAAGAGTTCTCCAAGGATAGTGCTTAAGATGGAATTTAAAAATCAGCACACATACACACACACATTACTGTGTGTGTACTGTAAGTGTGTACGCACACTTACGCACACACGCACACACATACTAGCTGCTTTACACACACACACACACACACAAACAAACATTATATACGCATGCACGCACACACATTATGTAGGGTGTGGTGTACCACAGGGCAGCTCTCTAGGCCCTCTACTATTTTCTATTTTTACCAATGACCTGACACTGGAATTAAACAAAGCCTTGTATGCTGATGATTCAACCATATCGGGGTCAGCAACCACAGCTAATGAAGTCACTGAAACCCTTAACAAGGAGTTGCAGTCAGTTTTGGAATGGGTGACCAGTAATAAACAAGTCCTGAACATTTCTAAGAGTAAGAGCGTTGTATTTGGTACAAATCAATCCCTAAGCTCTAGACCTCAGCTGAATCTGGTAATGAATGGTGAGGCTGTTGAACAAGTTGATGAGACTAAATTACTTGGTGTTACCTTGTAAACTGTCATGGTCAAAACATATAGATTCAATGGTTGTAAAGATGGGGAGAGGTTTGTAAATAATAAAGAGGTGCTCTGCTTTTTTGACACCACACTCCAAAAAGAAAGTCCTGCAGGCTCTAGTTTAGTCTTATCTTGATTATTGTCCAGTCATGTGTTCGAGTGCTGCAAAGAAAGACCTAGTTAAGCTGCAGCTGGCCCAGAACAGAGCGGCACGTCTTGCTCTTAATTGTAATCAGAGGGCTAATGTAGTCTCTCTTGGCTAAGAGTTGTGGGAGAGACTGACTGCATCACTTTTCTTTTGATAAGAAACATTAACGTGTTGAAAATTCCAAATTGTTTGCATAGTCAACTTACACTGTCAAGGCGTGCTGAAGGTGGGTGTGGTGTAGGAATCATGTGCAGGACGCAGAGGCTCAGTCCAAAGGCTTTAGTGCAATATATATCAAAGACAGAAGCACAATAAGCCCGAAGGCGAATACACGGCGCACACAGGCGACAAAACAAACGGCGCACAAACATGTGCAAAATAACCTCTCCAAACCACTGGAGGGAAAATGTAGCTCCAAACACGAAACAGAAGCGCACTCACACACAACGACAAGCACACACAACGAGAACTAAATAGGACACTAACGAGGACTAACAAGACACAGGTGTACAACATCCAGACAAAACCAAACGAACATGAAACATAGATCGGTGGCAGCTAGTACTCCGGGGACGACGACCGCCGAAGCCTGCCCGAACCAGGAGGAGGAGCAGCCTCGGCCGAAACCGTGACATACACACAGCTCTGACACACACTTATCCCACCAGACATGCCATCAGTGGGCTTTTCACAGTCCCCAAATCCAGAACAAATTCAAGAAAGCATACAGTATTATATAGAGTCATTATTGCATGGAAATCCCTTCCATCTCATATTGCTGAGATGAACAGCAAACCTGGTTTCAAAAAACAGATAAAGCAACACCTTAGGGCACAACGCCTCTCCCCTATTTGACCTAGATATTTTGTGTGTATGTATTGATATGTAGGATATCTGTGCCGTTTTTACATTTATGTAGTTCTGGCCGTGAGCTGTTCTTGTCTATTAATGTTCTGTATTATTTCATGTTTTGTGTGTAGCTTTCGCAACAGTTAATGTGAATCCTAATAAAATATAAAATACCAATACACATACACACATGCACACACAAAGACACACTGGCTGCTTTACATGTAAGAAGCAGCTCCTATATCCTGAGATGTGATTAGTGCGTACTCCAGTTTTATCTCATACCTAGGGAAGAACAATAGCATCACACAATACTGTACGCCATCCTAATCGAATCCCCAATGTACCGCTGTGAATGATTAAGTACAGGCTAATGAGCTGATAATAGATTTGTAAATGGTACACAATGACTTAATGGCTTAATATTCTGTTCTCCATAGTCCCTCTGTGATTTTAGTTATCCTCTCAACCAGATGGAACTGAAAGTGTTCCTGTGTCTCTGATCCAAGCCTGGATAAGGACATAATCTTGGGATTTGGTGTCGAACCGCAACTGCTTGCCGTCTGACATGGATTATTTTGGTTGAGTCATCGATTGATTATGTTCTAAATTGCAATTAATTAGGGACCGTTCGATAATTACTGAGAGTCATGTGAAAATAAAAATGTTATGTGACCCTCCCCTTGTGCTTGAAAATTATTGCACTACACTCCCCCTTCATTGAATTAACTCAGAATAATTATGACCACAGTAAATGCCTTTTCACATAAACTCCGATGCATTTTTTCCCCACTTCGCATAACGTTACAAACTTTGCCTACATTTTAGTTTTTGCTCATTTCAGTTATATCAATCATTCCTCCTCTCTTAATAAAGAGATGGCATCCAGATAGGCTACTTTAGGAAACGTTCTGAATAGACATAGAGATAATTAGCGAACTCACATACGCAGACCCATCAAAAGGACCCATCTAACAAAGCCACCAGCGCATCTCAGACAAAAGAGCAAATCACATTTCTCCTTTCCTAAAAACGTATAAATAACGTAGATCTACACAGCAAAATCAATGGTGTGCATTTAACTCTGAAAGTGTAAAATGTATACTATTGTCAGTGAACATATGAGTCCCATTAGTTATGGGAAACCAAGGCTTTCTGAACGCTTCGGACCTTTCCCCAAATTGTGCCGAAAAACGGTTAATTACTCAAAGCTTCATTATTGGTTCACAATGCCCATTAGTGACATCGGCTGGTCAGCAATAAATAGCAGCGTGTGATTTATCAGATTAAATGTATTTTTTCCACTGTTTTCATCAAAACTACTAAAGTCGTTGGCTTTAATAGACTATAGTCAGTTGGAATACCAGGTTTACGTCCTGCTTCCCTTTTTACCTTCAAGTTGACCATTTTTCAAAAATGGAATCTATGGCATTATTTAGGATGCTTAAGACTAACCTTATACTATCCTAAATAAATACAAATATTTAAACAAAATAGTGTTCCTTCAATGGGATTCGACCTTATACCCTCAGGTCCCTGAATGTTCCATAGTTCCCTACTCTACCTGATAAGATACCGGTCAGGAGAAAGTACATGTACAAAATCCTAGTACGGTGTCCAGTAGTGGTTGGTGTTTTGAAAGCAGTTTGGAATCAAAGAAAGCACCGAAACCATGGCAAAATCAGTAGGCTCTTACATTTTGCAACACACGGTTTGAAAAAGCACATGATCAAATGAAGCTTAAGACATCATTGATGACATACTTCTGATAAAGTGATACCCGCATCAGCACACTGCTTCGAAGTTAGCTGCTTAGCGATTTCGACACATGCGTTGGAGCTCCCGTATCAAACGTAACATCACTGTACTGGTGTTTAAAATAACACTTTTGAAAGTGTTAAAGATTTAACTCTGTTGCAGTGCTCCCCATTTTACTCTTAAGTGTTCAAAGGAACTCGATTGTGGTGTTTTCATAGCTCTACTGTAGAGTAATATGCAACACCTACAGTGTAATACATAACACTTGATTTAGAGAAACCTGGACTCACTTTGCTTAGTGCTAACTCTATTACACTTTCTCAGTGTAAGAAATTAAAACCTGTAGTTTTACGGTAGAACATTTTTGGGTGATGTTTTAATTAACACTGTTTGGTGTAAAGCCTGATTTTTGTATTTCACAGGGTGCCTTTTCTTTTAGAGTAAATTGTGGAGTTATCACCCATCAGTCATTTTACAGTTTCTTTGAGAAGTGGGTCTAGATTGTTCTGGTTTGGTGGAGTGGTTGACGGTGTGTTTGTGTCTTTTGTGTTGGGGAGGGGAGGGGAAGGGGTGGGGTCTGGGCTGGCAGTTGCTGGATAGAGGTGGCCGTTGTGGTTGGTCGGTGCTGTGTCCAGGGCTGGTGTTGGGGCTGGGACCAAGTAAACCTGGGTCTGGTGCTGGGACTGGGGACCTGGGGAAAAACAGGAACTGGGACTCAAGCTTTATTTATACAGCACATTTGAGACATGGAATGCAACACAATGTGCTTCACATGAACAAAAATACAAATACAAATAAAACATAAGAGGATAAAACATGAAAGAATAACAATAAAAACTGAGCGACTAAAAAGCACCCTAAGAAAAAGCTAAAAAGGTGTGTTTTAAGATCTCTTTTAAATATGTCCACAGTTTTGGCCCCCCTTAGGTTCTCCGGCAGGCTATTCCAGAGGCTGGGGTTATAATAACTAAAGGCTGCCTCTCCACGCCTCTTGGTCTTAGGCTTTGGGATAGTTTAAAAGGCCAGTGCCAGAGGACCTGAGGTACCTACTGGGTACATAACTTAAAAGCATGTCTGTCATGTAATGGCATGCACAATCGTGGATTTATTTAAAAACCAATAGAATAATCTTAAAATGTATTCTAAAACTCACAGGCAGTCAGTGCAGAGACCTTAAAACCGGTGTAATGTGTGCTCTCCGTCTGGTCTTGGTCAGTACCGTGCTGCAGCATTCTGTATGTTTTGCAGTTGACCAATGGCTTTCTTGAGTAGACCAGACAGGAGAGATTTACAGTAGTCAAGCCTGCTAGTAATAAACGCATGAATGAGTCTCTCTGTATCAGCCTGAGAGAAAAATGTCCGCACCTTGGCAATGTTCCTCATGTGGTAAAAAGCTATTTTGGTCACATTCTTAATGTGTGATTTGAAATTGAGTTCAGAATCTAAAATAACACCTAGGTTTTTTACCTGGTGTTTTATCTTTATTGCCATTGAATTCAAATGTGTAGCCAGATTCTCTCTCTGTGCTTTGGCTCCAACAATAAGTACCTCGGTCTTGTCTTGATTTAGCTGGAGGAAGTTGTGAGCCATCCAAGTATTTATTTGATTTGATTTATTTGGATCCCCATTAGCCGACGCCAATGGCGACAGCTAGACATACTGGGGTCCGACACATAATGAAAAATACATTAAAGACAAAATGCATACATTTAAAAACATTAACGTGTGTGAGTGTGTGTGCATCTATCAGTTACACATACAGTGCATTCGTAAAGTATTCAGACCCCTTGACTTTTTCCAGATTCTGTTACGTTACAGCCTTATTCTAAAATTGATTAAATGCACTTTTCCCCTCACAATACCCCATAATGACAAAGTGAAAACAGTTTTTTAGAAATGTTTGCAAATTTATTAAAAATATAAAACAGAAATATCTTATTTACATAACTGTTTTTGCTTTGTCATTATGGGGTATTGTGTGTAGATTGATGAGGGGAAAAAAAACGATTTAATCCATTTCAAAATAAGCTGTAATGTAACAACATTTGGAAAAAGTCAAGAGGTCTGAATACTTTCCGTATGCACTGTACATGTCAGTACATACACACAACAAGTAGGTCACATGTTTCTTATAAAAACAAGAAGTGACGCAGTCAGTCTTTCCTCAACTCTTAGCCAAGAGAGACTGGTATGCATAGTATTAATATTAGCCCTCTTATTTTAATGAAGAGCAAGATGTGCAGCTGGTCTTTCTTTGCAGGTCTTTCTTTGCAGCACTTGACCATATGACTGGACAATAATCAAGATAAGATAAAACTAGAGCCTGCAGGACATGAGGTGTTGCTTTATTTTATTTTTTAAATCAGGTTTGTGGTTCACTGGTTCTATAAAAGATGGAAGGGGGTTCCATGCAATCATGGCTCTGTATAATACTGTGTGTTTCCTTGAATTTGTTCTGGACCTGGGGGCTGTGAAAAGACCCTTGGTGGCGTGTCTGGTAGGGTAAGTGTGTGTGTGTGTGTGTGTGTGTGTGTGTGTGTGTGTGTGTGTGTGTCAGTGCTGTGTATAAGTACACTATGCAAACAATTTGGAATTTCCAACACATTAATGTTTCTTATAAAAACAAGAAGTGATGCAGTCAGCCTTTCCTCAACTCTTAGCCAAGCGAGACTGGCATTCATAGTATTGATATTAGCCTGCTTACAGTGAAGAGCAAACGTGCCGCTCTGTTCTGGGCCATCTGCAGCTTAACTAGGTCCTTCTTTGCAGCACTTGAACATATGATTGGACAATAATTGTTAGAGCCATTTGTTAGACCCTTTATAAAAGTGGCCTTTTAGTATATGGAAGCTTAGCCATTACAATAATCAAGATAAGATCAAACTAGAGCCTGCAGGACTTGCTTTGTGGTGTGCAGTGTCAAAAAAGCAGAGCATCTCTTTATTATGGACAGACCTTTCCCCGTCTTTACAACCATTTAATCTACATGTTTTGACCATGACAATTTACAATCTAAGGTAACACCAAGTAATTTAGTCTCCTGAACTTGTTCAACAGCCACACCATGCATAACCAGATTCAGCTGAGGTCTAGAACTTACGGAATGGTTTGTACCAAATACAATGCTCTTAGTTAAGAGATGTTCAGGACCAGTTTGTTACTGGCCACCCATTCCAAAACAGACTGCAACTATTTGTTAAGGGTTTTAGTGACCTCATTAGCTGTGGTTGCTGATGCGTATATCTTTGAATCATCAGTGTACATGGACACGCATGCTTTGTTTAATGCCAGTGGCAGGTCATTGGTAAAAATAGAAAAGAGTAGAGGGCCTAGAGAGATGCCCTGCGGTACACCACACTTTACATGTATGACATTAGAGAAGCTTCCATTAAAGAAAACCCTTTGAGTTCTATTAGATAGATAGTTCTGAATCCACGATATGGCAGAGTTTGAAAAGCTATAACACATACGTTTTTTCAACAACAGGTTATGGTCAATAATATCAAAAGCTGCACTGAAATCTAACAGTACAGCTCCCAAAATGTCTTATTATCAATTTCTTTCAACCAATCATCAGTCAATTGTCTCAGTGCAGTACATGTTGAGTGCCCTTCTCTACAAGCATGCTGCAAGTCTGTTGTTAATTTGTTTACAGAGAAATATCATTGTATTTCGTCAAACAATTCTTTCCAACAGTTTGCTTAGAGCTGGCAGCAGCTGATAGGTCTGCTGTTAGAACCAGTAAAGGCCACTTTACCACTCTTGGGTAGCGGAATGACTTTGGCTTCCCTTCAGGCCTGAGGACAAAGACTTTCATCTAGGTTCAGATGAAAGATATGACAAATAGGAGTGGCTATAGTCAGCTACCATCCTCAGTAGCTTTCCATCTAAGTTGTCAATGCCAGCCTCCCGAGTGGCGCAGCGGTCTAATGAACTGCATCACAGTGCTAGAGGCATCACTATAGACCCGGGTTTGATCCCAGGCTGTGTCGCAGCCGGCCGCGACCGGGAGACCCATGAAGCGGCGCACAGTTGGCCCAGCGTCGTCCGGGTAAGGGAAGGGTTAGGCCGGCCGGGATGTCCTTGTCCAATCGCGCTCAAGAGACTCTTTGTGGTGGGTCGGGCGCATGCATGCTGACTCGTGTCGCCAGTTGTATGGTGTTTCTTCCGAAACGTTGGTGCGGCTGGCTTCCGGGTTAGGCGAGCAGTGTGTCAAGAAGCAGTGAGGCTTGGCAGGGTTGTGTTTCGGAGGATGCATGGCTCTCGACCTTCGCCTCTCCCGAGTCCGTACGGGAGTTGCAGCGATGGGACAAGACTGTAACTACCAATTGGAGAGAAAAAGGGGCAAAATTTGTCAAT
Organism: Coregonus clupeaformis; assembly: GCF_020615455.1. NCBI lineage: Eukaryota > Metazoa > Chordata > Actinopteri > Salmoniformes > Salmonidae > Coregonus > Coregonus clupeaformis. The sequence continues at coordinate 30,366,393 of NC_059225.1, forward strand.
AATCATTTTCCCACCTCTGCCACACTAACTTTAAATGACTAATACATTCTAATAATTTATCCATTGAGCTAAAATCCTGTGGTGACACAGAACGTTTTATCATCTGCCTAGCAGTGAAAATCAATGCTGTGCTTTCTGATAATGCTACCAAGGGGTAACATATAAACTCAGCAAAGAAAGAAACGTCCCTGTTTCAGCACCCTGTCTTTCAAAGACAAATCCATATAACTTCACAGATCTTCATTGTAAAGGGTATAAACACTGTTTCCCATTTTTGTTCAATGAACCATAAACATGAAAACTTAAGACACTAAAGAGGCCTTTCTACTGACTGAAAAACACAGAAAGAAAGGGTCCCTGCTCATCTGCGTGAAAGTGCCTTAGGCATGCTGCAAGGAGGAATGAGGACTGCAGATGTGGCCAGGGCAATAAATTGCAATGTCTGTACTGTGAGACGCCTAAGACACCGCTACAGGGAGACAGGATGGACAGCTGATCGTCCTCGCAGTGGCAGACCACGTGTAACAACAACTGCACAGGATCGGTACATCCGAACATCACACCTGCGGGACAGGTACAGGATGGCAACAACAACTGCCCGAGTGGACCAGACAGGACTGGCAAAAAGTGCTGTTCACTGACGAGTCGCAGTTTTGTCGGATTTGCGTTTATTGTCGAAGGAATGAGCGTTACACCGAGGCCTGTACTCTGGAGCAGGATCGATTTGGAGGTGGAGGGTCCGTCATGGTCTGGGGTGGTGTGTCACAGCATAATCGGACTGAGCTTGTTGTCTCAACGCTGTGCATTACAGGGAACATCCTCCTCCCTCATGTGGTACCCTTCCTGCATGCTCATCTTGACATGACCCTCCAGCATGACAATGCCACCAGCCATAATGCTTGTTCTGTGTTCGTGATTTCCTGCAAGACAGGAATGTCAGTGTTCTGCCATGGCCAGCGAAGAGCCCGGATCTCAATCCCATTGAGCACGTCTGGAACATGTTGGATCGGAGGGTGAGGGCTAGGGCCATTTACCCCAGAAATGTCCGGGAACTTCCAGGTGCCTTGGTGGAAGAGTGGGGTAACATCTCACAGCAAGAACTGGCAAATCTGGTGCAGTCCATGAGGAGGAGATGCACTGCCGTACTTAATGCAGCTGGTGGCCACACCAGATACTGACTGTTACTTTGATTATTCCATTTCTGTTAGTCACATGTCTGTGGAACTTTTCAGTTTATGTCTCAGTTGTTGAATCTTGTTATGTTCATACAAATATTTACACATGTTAAGTTTGCTGAAAATAAACGCAGTTGACAGTGAGAGGACATTAATTTTTTTTGCTGAGTTTATAAACTGAACAGTACCGGACCCAAAATCAAATGTTGTTGAACGCCACGTGATATGTATTTCCTCTGAGTTATGTTCACCAAGGTGACAAACAAACTCTTGACTGGTTAAATAGGTCCTAAACAAATTTAGAATTGGACCGGAGAGGCCAACCCACCTCTCCAGTCTATCCAGCAGGACATTATGGTCAACATTGTCGAATGCAGCACTTAAATACAAGAGTTCAAGGACATAGAGCTGTTTGGCATCTGTGTTGTCTCCAAAGTCCTAATCGCACTGGACTAGTATTACTATAGAACGTCGGTTATGTTATTATTACCCCAAGCATGTCCGTTTTTCCAGTGGACGATTCGGACGGGATAAGCTTTATCAAACTGCCCCTGTAATAATTTTTTGACCGTTATGACGGAAGCCTGGAGGCTCTTCTAGGCATGAAGATATTTCAAATATCTAGGGATAGCATACAGTGGGGAAAAAAAGTATTTAGTCAGCCACCAATTGTGCAAGTTCTCCCACTTAAAAAGATGAGAGAGGCCTGTAATTTTCATCATAGGTACACGTCAACTATGACAGACAAATTGAGGAAAGAATTTCCAGAAAATCACATTGTAAGATTTTTTATGAATTTATTTGCAAATTATGGTGGAAAATAAGTATTTGGTCACCTACAAACAAGCAAGATTTCTGGCTCTCACAGACCTGTAACTTCTTCTTTAAGAGGCTCCTCTGTCCTCCACTCGTTACCTGTATTAATGGCACCTGTTTGAACTTGTTATCAGTATAAAAGACACCTGTCCACAACCTCAAACAGTCACACTCCAAACTCCACTATGGCCAAGACCAAAGAGCTGTCAAAGGACACCAGAAACAAAATTGTAGACCTGCACCAGGCTGGGAAGACTGAATCTGCAATAGGTCAGCAGCTTGGTTTGAAGACATCAACTGTGGGAGCAATTATTAGGAAATGGAAGACATACAAGACCACTGATAATCTCCCTCGATCTGGGATCTCACCCCGTGGGGTCAAAATGATCACAAGAACGGTGAGCAAAAATCCCAGAACCACACAGGGGGACCTAGTGAATGACCTGCAGAGAGCTGGCACCAAAGTAACAAACCTACCATCAGTAACACACTACGCCGCCAGGGACTCAAATCCTGCAGTGCCAGACGTGTCCCCCTGCTTAAGCCAGTACATGTCCAGGCCCATCTGAAGTTTGCTAGAGTGCATTTGGATGATCCAGAAGAGGATTGGGAGAATGTCATATGGTCAGATGAAACCAAAATAGAACTTTTTGGTAAAAACACAACTCGTCGTGTTTGGAGGACAAAGAATGCTGAGTTGCATCCAAAGAACACCATACCTACTGTGAAGCATGGGGGTGGAAACATCATGCTTTGGGGCTGTTTTTCTGCAAAGGGACCAGGACGACTGATCCGTGTAAAGGAAAGAATGAATGGGGCCATGTATCGTGAGATTTTTAGTGAAAACCTCCTTCCATCAGCAAGGGCATTGAAGATGAAACGTGGCTGGGTCTTTCAGCATGACAATGATCCCAAACACACCGCCCGGGCAACGAAGGAGTGGCTTCGTAAGAAGCATTTCAAGGTCCTGGAGTGGCCTAGACAGTCTCCAGATCTCAACCCCATAGAAAATCTTTGGATGGAGTTGAAAGTCTGTGTTGCCCAGCGACAGCCCCAAAACATCACTGCTCTAGAGGAGATCTGCATGGAGGAATGGGCCAAAATACCAGCAACAGTGTGTGAAAACCTTGTGAAGACTTACAGAAAATGTTTGACCTGTGTCATTGCCAACAAAGGGTATAAAACAAAGTATTGAGAAACTTTTTTATTGACCAAATACTTATTTTCCACCATAATTTGCAAATAAATTCATTAAAAAATCCTACAATGTGATTTTCTGGATTTTTTTTTCTCATTTTGTCTGTCATAGTTGACGTGTACCTATGATGAAAATTACAGGCCTCTCTCATCTTTTTAAGTGGGAGAACTTGCACAATTGGTGGCTGACTAAATACTTTTTTCCCCCACTGTAATATTGGACTAATGTCCTTCAGTTCGGAGAAGGTCAAAATAATAATGCATATCAATTAGAACCATGAACTGTAACCTATGCAGACATTTAATTACCTGATGTATTTGGCAATTCATCAATTCATTGACACAATAGCGTCTGTAGTATACGTCAATCGTAGGTGTTACCATCAATTAAAAGAGTCTGCTTAGACTGGATCGTGTTCAAAGGCCTTTATTCAAACCACGAGGTTCCAGCGTAAGTACAGACACAATGTCCGGAGAACCAGACCCAATTAAATCTTGCTGCATTCTAACTCTCCGTCGTTGCTCCCCCCTTTATATAGCCTTCCAAGAGTTGAATAGCTCCCTCTACTGTTCAATCCCCGTATCTTACCACCCACTTCCTGTTTGTCATATGTGACGTCACGCTAAAACCTTCCCTCTTGATAGCAATAATCAACCTTCCATTTCTTCATGAAAAACCGTTAACAAAGACATAATTTTAATATACTACACGTCCACTTCATCTTTTAAAAGAGAAGTATGGCACTAGGAAAGTTGATATCTGACAAAACAAGTAATTCATCTGTAGGCTACGTGAATAGCACTTTGTTTTAAGCATCAATTTTTTCTTAACCAAACTGGGTGCAGCACCTGTTAAACTCTGTAATATCCCTCAAAACACAGGGATGACGATTCACACGGGATAAGTATTATCAGAGGACCTTGGAGTTTTCCAAAAAACAGTAGGTTTTTAGGGATGGGATAATAACCTTCCTGCCAAGTAAAAAGTACTGACATGGCAGATTCGGACGGGTCTAAAATTATGGATGTGGTGATTTGTGCTCGTGCACATGATTACTTGAGCTCCCCCAGTAAAACGTATCCCGTCCGAATAGGGCTTTAGTTACCGTTTTGAAAAATCTTCACACCTAGAAGAGCCTCCAGGCTTCCATAATAATGGTCCATTTTGAATGAGAAAAAAAAAGTTACAGGGGCAGTTTGGTAAAGCTAATCCCGTCCGAATCATCCACTGGAAAAACTGACATGCTGGGGTTATAATTACATAACCTAGTTTCTATATTAATGCTAGTCCCGTGTGAATAGGGCTTAAGGCAGTCTCTGTGCTGTTGTGGGCAAGAAACCAGATTGGTATTTTTCAAAAATACAGTTGGCCGTTTGAAAACCAATTTCTCCAGAATTTAGCTTGAGAATGGAAGGTTGGAGATTGGCCGAAAATTGATAAGAGCTGAAGAATCTACATTACTTTTCTTCAGAAGGGGTTTCTCCATAGCAGTTTTTAGTGCAGTGGGGAAAGTGCCTGCGAACAGGGAGTGATTAACAATAGCTTGCACTTCTTCAGATATGCAATTTAAAACTGTTTTGAAAAAGGTGGTGGGGATAGAATCAAGAAGGCAGGTAGAAGGCTTCAATTGCGATATTACTTTCCTGAGCATGTCTGTATGAACCAGGGAAAATAAATCCATAGTGCCTTTGTATGGTAGGCTAGGGCACATATCATCAAACTTCTCATCAGGTCTTGCTTGACTGATACCCAACCTAATGTTTGTTATCTTATCTCTGAAATACGCTGCAAACTCATCACATTTAGATGTGGAGGAAGTTTACATAGGTTTGCGGGGTTAGGATTTATCAGGCCATCAATGGTCGAGAAGAGCACTCTCTAATTATTCTGATTATTAGTGATCAAGTTAGAAAAATAAGCCTGTCTGCCATTTCTAATTGTCTTGCTGAACCTTGGCAAGACGGAGCTGCTCTTCCTCCCGGGGAAGGACTGCCCGTTCCATGATCTCGCCATCACGGTTGACAACTCCGTTGTGTCCTCCTCCCAGAGTGCGAAGAGCCTTGGCGTGACCCTGGACAACACCCTGTCGTTCTCCGCTAACATCAAGGCGGTGACCCGATCCTGCAGGTTCATGCTCTACAACATTCGGAGAGTACGACCCTGCCTTACACAGGAAGCGGCACAGGTCCTAATCCAGGCACTTGTCATCTCCCGTCTAGATTACTGCAACTCGCTGTTGGCTGGGCTCCCTGCCTGTGCCATTAAACCCCTACAACTCATCCAGAATGCCGCAGCCCGTCTGGTGTTCAACCTTCCCAAGTTCTCTCACGTCACCCCGCTCCTCCGCACACTCCACTGGCTTCCAGTTGAAACTTGCATCTGTTACAAGACCATGGTGCTTGCCTATGGAGCTGTGAGGGGATCGGCACCTCTGTACCTTCAGGCTCTGATCAGTCCCTACACCCAAACGAGGGCATTGCGTTCATCCACCTCTGGCCTGCTGGCTCCCCTTCCTCTGCGGAAGCATAGTTCCCGCTCAGCCCAGTCAAAACTGTTCGCTGCTCTGGCACCCCAATGGTGGAATAAGCTCCCTCACGACGCCAGGACAGCGGAGTCAATCACCACCTTCCGGAGACATTTGAAACCCCACCTCTTTAAGGAATACCTGGGATAGGATAAAGTAATCATTGTACCCCCCCAAAAAAAATAATAAAAAATAAATAATAAAAAAAGATATTGTAAAGTGGTTATCCCACTGGCTATAGGGTGAATGCACCTATTTGTAAGTCGCTCTGGATAAGAGCGTCTGCTAAATGACCTAAATATATTGTTATATACAGTGGGGGAAAAAAGTATTTAGTCAGCTACCAATTGTGCAAGTTCTCCCACTTAAAAAGATGAGAGAGGCCTGTAATTTTCATTTAGGTACACGTCAATTATCACAGACAAAATGAGGAAAGAAAATCCAGAAAATCACATTGTAGGAATTTTTATGAATTTATTTGCAAATTATGGTGGAAAATAAGTATTTGGTCAATAACAAAAGTTTCTCAATACTTTGTTTTATACCCTTTGTTGGCAATGACACAGGTCAAACGTTTTCTGTAAGTCTTCACAAGGTTTTCACACACTGTTGCTGGTATTTTGGCCCATTCCTCCATGCAGATCTCCTCTAGAGCAGTGATGTTTTGGGGCTGTCGCTGGGCAACACAGACTTTCAACTCCCTCCAAAGATTTTCTATGGGGTTGAGATCTGGAGACTGGCTAGGCCACTCCAGGACCTTGAAATGCTTCTTACGAAGCCACTCCTTCGTTGCCCGGGCGGTGTGTTTGGGATCATTGTCATGCTGAAAGACCCAGCCACGTTTCATCTTCAATGCCCTTGCTGATGGAAGGAGGATTTCACTCAAAATCTCACGATACATGGCCCCATTCATTCTTTCCTTTACACGGATCAGTCGTTCTGGTCCCTTTGCAGAAAAACAGCCCCAAAGCATGATGTTTCCACCCCCATGCTTCACAGTAGGTATGGTGTTCTTTGGATGCAACTCAGCATTCTTTGTCCTCCAAACACAACGAGTTGAGTTTTTACCAAAAAGTTCTATTTTGGTTTCATCTGACCATATGACATTCTCCCAATCCTCTTCTGGATCATCCAAATGCACTCTAGCAAACTTCAGACGGGCCTGGACATGTACTGGCTTAAGCAGGGGGACACGTCTGGCACGGCAGGATTTGAGTCCCTGGCGGCGTAGTGTGTTACTGATGGTAGGCTTTGTTACTTTGGTCCCAGCTCTCTGCAGGTCATTCACTAGGTCCCCCCGTGTGGTTCTGGGATTTTTGCTCACCGTTCTTGTGATCATTTTGACCCCACGGGGTGAGATCTTGCGTGGATCCCCAGATCGAGGGAGATTATCAGTGGTCTTGTATGTCTTCCATTTCCTAATAATTGCTCCCACAGTTGATTTCTTCAATCCAAGCTGCTTACCTATTGCAGATTCAGTCTTCCCAGCCTGGTGCAGGTCTACAATTTTGTTTCTGGTGTCCTTTGACAGCTCTTTGGTCTTGGCCATAGTGGAGTTTGGAGTGTGACTATTTGAGGTTATGGACAGGTGTCTTTTATACTGATAACAAGTTCAAACAGGTGCCATTAATACAGGTAACGAGTGGAGGACAGAGGAGCCTCTTAAAGAAGAAGTTACAGGTCTGTGAGAGCCAGAAATCTTGCTTGTTTGTAGGTGACCAAATACTTATTTTCCACCATAATTTGCAAATAAATTCATTAAAAATCCTACAATGTGATTTTCTGGAGAAAAAAAATCTCAATTTGTCTGTCATAGTTGACGTGTACCTATGATGAAATTTACAGGCCTCTCTCATCTTTTTAAGTGGGAGAACTTGCACAATTGGTGGCTGACTAAATACTTTTTTCCCCCACTGTATGCCAAGTTGCTCTCTCAGAATATCATAATGGACCTGCAACTTTGACTTTCTCCACTTCCACTCTGCCTTCCTGTAATTTCTCTTTAATTTATTAGTTTCCTCACTCATTCAAGGGCATCTCTGTTTGGATGTGGCCTTTTTCAACTTTACTGGAGCTATGGCATCAGTGGTTGCCCTTAATTTGCTATTAAAGTTATCATCGAAATCATCACGAGGAAGGCAGAATATGAAAAGCTGTAGTCTGGGGGGAGGCTTCAATAAGAGTGGCACTACAGTATGAAGACAGCTATGTTTCAGTGAGAAATATGCAATCAACTTTGCGCTCAGTAATGAGGTCATTCACAAGAAAGGTTTTAATCACTAGAAGGCGGCATTAAAGGAACATCAATTAGGTTACTCACATAGTGCTATTTCTACAGGAATTGATATGCTTTCCATGTCCTCTGTTGCTTATTCTGACAGGGAGAACTGGAGCACTACCTGACCCTGTCCGTCAGTCTCTAAAACAATTTGCGATGTTGCTGGAAATAATCCTGGAACGACTGCGATTATGGTGAATCCTGTCTCTTTTCAAAAGTGCTGGTTGCTCCCAAAACAAATCAAAGTTGTCACAAAAAGAGACATTCCTGTCATTGCAAAGTTTCTTAAGGTACCCGTTTAGGGCAGAGTCGGCTGAAACGTTCTGAACCCCTTTGGTAGCATGGGAGGGGGCCAGAGATAATTATTATTCTCTTACCTGTGCTAGTGAGGGTGTAAAAAATGTGTCAAGGGCAGTTTGTTGTGGGGGATCAGGGGCAGGGAGGAGCAATCAGGGGCAGGGAGGAGCAATCAGAGGATGTAATGGACTGGGGTTTGGGTTCTGGGGTGGTCTTCTGGTCTGGTCTCTTGTTGGTCTGTTCTTTTTCTGGTCTTTTCTGGACATTTTTGACCAGTTTGGGTCATCATCTAAGAACTGGAGTTGTGAGGCAAGGGGTTCTTCCGGTTGTATGGTCTTTCTCGAAACCGGCTCCCCTTTGACCAGGGGTTTGGATGGGGTGGAGGTGGCTAGGAAAGGGTTTGTGGAGGAGGCAGAGATAGAGGGGCCGACAGGGGTGGGATGTCTTGGGTGGTGACAGGGGTGGGGACATTTCTGGGACATTTTGGGTAGTGGGTTGGGCGGTGTCTGTGTTAAGGTCGGAGCCTGGTTCTAGGTCTTTGTTGTTGTTGTCTGGTGGGGGGTTGGGATTTGGGTTAGTGGGGTTGGTGGCGTTGGCCCTTGCCCTGCCAGCGTAGGAATTGGGGCAGGTTTTAAAGAAGTGCCCCCCTTTCCCGCACAGGTTGCAGGGTCGTGTGGAATTACAGTCCGAGGTGGGATGGTCCCCTTTACAGATTCTGCAAATGATGGCCAGTTGGCCGCAGTTCCTGCACAGTTTGGGTAAAGTAGTGGACTGAGACCCTGTTGTTCCCCAGTGAGATGGTACTAGGGAGATTTTGGACTCCGCCCACTCCTGTTGGGTCTGGTCTTAACTGAACCCAAAATGTTTGTGCCCCAGTCCAGACGTTGTCTTTGTCCAGGACCCTCCTAGCTGCTGACTTGATGGTGGCGAAACAGTTTAACCAAACTTCTATGTCGTACTCTTGGATGCTTTCGTTGTGGAATTGGACTGTAAGTACTTTTGATTCTGTGTCTGAGAGTGAAATTACTGTGAAATTGTTAAATGGGACCTTATCTTTAAAATTTCTGTATTTTAACTAAAACTGTTCTGGTAACTGGGGTTTTTTGAAACTCACTTCAAATGGCTTCTTGTAGCCCTGGGGCTTTCACCAGGCAGTTCAGGTCAGGTGGCACAAAGCCCATACCTCTCTGGAGAATTCCAGGCGGGTCATGATTTCTGGTCTGGCGGTTGTTGTTGCTGCTCCTGCTGCTCCCCAGCGATTGGCGGCTCCGTCTTCTGCTCCCCAACGATTGGCGGCCCCGTCTTCGGTAGCCTCCTCAACGGGGATTAGCGTCAGCTAATCCTCTAGTGAGAGATCAGGTAGAGAGAGTAAAAAGAGGGACACAACCCTAGAAAATCTCCACCACGCAGGGTTGTGCTTAATGAAGAGAAACCAGAGTTGTGTGTTACTTTTAGGTGTACCCATGTTGGCTGATGACTCAAACTGAATTCTTCCCTGCTCTATGTTCGCTATATACTTCAGTCAGAGCCTGCCGTCATTTGTTGTTTGTGGTGACGTCAAAATGAGGGGTGTTGTACAAAACAAAGTATTCAACGATTGGATCATCTCTAACCAATCGGAGTATCAAAGCCAATGACGAATTTTCAAAACGTCTCTTTACCCATGTGTGTTCTGGCTCTGGCCCAACCCATCGGTTTCTGGGACCAATCAGAATGGTTAGAATGTGTATGGGTTCTAGAAATTGTCGGGGAGGTACTCAGATCCAGAGAAGAAACTAACGTCCGTGGGCGTGGCTTAGCATTTGGCCGGAGCAAGGAGTTTGGGTAGCCAGGTAAGTAACCATGGTGCTGGAGATCAGAAGTTGTCCAGTGAGAGAAAGGCAGGTTGAGGTTGCCATGATCAGAGTAGTACAGAAGGTGTAGAAGTGAGTAGGCTGAGGCCGATAGGGAATGATAGGCATAACATATGTTTCAATAAGGTTGACTTCTTAGAGTTCATAGCCATGGTTATCAACTGTTCCGCAGAAATGGAACGTAAATCACAGAAAATAGATGTTCTGGCAGTGGAGTACTTGGGTGTATGAGTTACAAGGTGTGTTGAACGATAGTGTCCAGTCCTCCCAAGCTGCCGGTCTGGTGTGGGATCAGATAGGGCCAAGTAGTGGAATAGTGGGGAGGTTTTCATGGGTTTAGGGTCCCTTTTCCCTGTCCTATTTCCCTTCCCATTTGTGTCACAAAGTTGAATGAATTCACTCTCCAGAGCAGTAGGCGGAAATTAAGGGCTGGAAAGATAAATAGATCAATAGGGAGGCCGTGACTGGCCTCACACTCCAGTACAGGCAGTGTATTCACCTTTCAGTTGGTTGTGATTCGCCAGTACAAATTGAAAGTAGACATTTATATAAACTTCTTGACATTTATAGTCACGATAAATGACCATAGTCTGACAGTCAATATATAAAGTCCCTTCGGAAAGTATTCAGACCCCTTGACTTTTTCCACATTTTGTTACATAACAGCCGTATTCTAAAATTGATTTTATTTTTATTATTTTTTTGCAATCTACACACAATACCCCATAATGACAAAGCGAAAATAGGGTTTTAGACATTTTTGCAAATGTATTAAAAATACAAAATAGAAATACCTTATTTACATAAGTATTCAGACCCTTTGCTATGAGACTCGAAATTGAGCTCAGGTGCATCCTGTTTCAATTGATCATCCTTGAGATGTTTCTATAACTTGATTAGAGTCCACCTGTGGTAAATTCAATCGATTGGACATGATTTGGAAAGGCACACACCTGTCTATATAAGGTCCCACAGTTGACAGTGCATGTCAGAGCAAAAACCAAGCCATGAGGTCTAAGGAATTGTCCGTAGAGCTCCGAGACAGGATTGTGTCGAAGGGTACCTGGGGAAGGGTACCAAAAAATGTCTGCAGCATTGAAGGTCCACAAGTACACAGTGGCCTCCATCCTTCTTAAATGGAAGAATTTTGGAACCACCAAGACTCTTCCTAGAGCTGTCCGCCTTGCCAAACTGAGCAATCGGGGGAGAAGGGCCTTGGTCAGGGAGGTGACCAAGTACCCGATGGTCACTCTGACAGAGCTCTAGAGTTCCTCTGTGGAGATGGGAGAACCTTCCAGATGGACAAACATCACTGCCGAATTCCACCAATCAGGACTTTATGGTAGAGTGGCCAGATGGAAGCCACTCCTCAGTAAAAGGCACATGACAGCCCCTAAAGGACTCTCAGACCATGAGAAACAACATTCTCTGGTCTGATGAAACCCAAGATTGAACTCTTTGGCCTGAATGCCAAGCGTCACGTCTGGAGGAAACCTGGCACCATCCGTACGGTGAAGCATGGTGGTGGCAGCATCATGCTGTGGGAATGTTTTTCAGCGGCAGGGACTGGGAGACTAGTCAGGATCGAGGCAAAGATTAACAGAGTAAAGTACAGAGAGATCCCTGATGAAAACCTGCTCCAGAGCGCTCAGGATCTCAGACTGGAGTGAAGCTTCACCTTCCAACAGGACAATGACCCTAAGCACACAGCCAAGACAACGCAGGAGTGGCTTCGGGACAAGTCTCTGAATGACCTTGAGTGGTCCAGCCAGAGCCCAGACTTGAACCAGATCTGACATCTCTGGAGAGACCTGAAAATAGCTGTGCAGCGACGCTCCCCATCCAACCTGACAGAGCTTGAGAGGATCTGCAGAGAAGAATGGGAGAAACTTCCCAAATACAGGGGAAAAAACAATTTAATCAATTTTAGAATAAGGCTGTATGTGGAAAAGGTCAAGGGGTCTGAATACTTTCCGAATGCACTGTATGTAAGTGCATATGATGTTTAAGAGCATGATAAGGTTTCTATGATAAAGTAGCCAGCCATTGCTTGGTTACGATATTGTGGTTACTAAATGTGAAGGTCTTCTGTAAAGTTTGGAAAAATTGTTACAAGTATTTAACTACATTTTAGTCATTTTAGCAGACGCTCTTATCCAGAGCGACTTACAGTTAGTGAATACATATTTTAATTTTTTTATTATTTTTATTATACTGGCCCCCCGTGGGAATCGAACCCACAACCCTGGAGTTACAAACGCCATGCTCTATCAACTGAGCTACATGCCTGCCGGCCATTCCCTCCCCTACCCTGGACGACACTGGGCCAATTGTGTGCCGCCCATGAGTCTCCTGGTCACGGCCGGCTGCGACAGAGCCTGTATTCGAACCAGGATCTCTAGTGGCACAGTTAGCACTGCGATGCAGTGCCTTAGACCACTGCGCCACATTTACAGGGAATTGACTGAATTGCTTTTAACGCAATTGAAGAAATTTTGATAGGTAATTCCAAAGTAACGAAAGGGTTGTATATTCATGAAATATTAACAATGGTGTATTTGTTATTAGGTTTACCAAAGGGAAAAATAGGTTGAGTATTCAAAAAAATTGGTTGCAACTTCAAAGGTTTGTTAATAATCGAATATAACAATTTGTATTGAATCATATTTGGTTTCAACAAATGTAGTTTGTTGAAACTAATTGACATGTAACCAGTGTAAGTAATTTTTTTAGGTTGATACAGTATATATTTAAAGGGATTGTTTTAGAGAAATTAACAGAAAATGAATTGAACAAATTCTCCCTGATCAAATTGGTAGGCCACAAAAAAAAACTACATCAATACTGTCATTAACGTGGTTCTTCAATAATTATGCATAATACTTGTTGGATGCACATTTGGTGTCAAGCTCTTTTAATAATTATGCCATGATATTTTCACACATCATCACCTGATCCAGGAAGGAATTTTCTGAATGACAGCCAAGTAAAGAACAGCTGTTGTGATAGCGCATGCAATGCAACAACAGCCCAAGAAAAAACGTGTTTGCAAGGAATGTCCAGAATATTTTGGTCTGTCATTCATTACGCCCAGTGAAGACAGTTGTGCCTGGATCCACATTGGATCTAATATCCCTAGAAATTGATCAACTATTGTTGTCTGTTTGATTTACATCAGGGTCTCCTTAGATTTAACAGAGATAGCATCATGGTAATGAGTTCATGTTTTCATATGTTTTTGTGCCTCGGATTGGACACAGAGTGTACTGTGCGCAATTGTGTAGAATAGACTATTGCACAACACCCAAAGATCTTGCTATTAATTATTCTGGATATAATGACAACAAATTACATAGCCTACTGGGCTTATTCACAATATGATCTGGTAATGAAATAACATGACAAATACATTTTGTTTTTGATGTTACACCTGCCATTTTAAACAATACAAGGGGCTTGAAGTAGCCTTCTTGAATTTGGAGCTCAGAAATCCAACTACTGGAATAGGCCTTACCTTGAAAATCTAATATTTCCTAAATATGGTGCTTGAAAAGTTATTGTAATTATTGTAGCAAATGCATAAGTTCTCCTGGTCCCTTATAATTATCCGTGATTACATTTTGTATCTGTTTTTGTGAGCAATGTGCCCACTTTCGTTTGTTTCCCGCTGTTTCAAATGACGGGTGTTTCGCTACTCTGTTGCGATAAAACCAGGTGCGGTTATTATGAGGATGACAACATCTATTGTTGGCTACAACTTGGCTTTCCATACAAATCCTTACATTAAAAAAGGAACCTGGTTTTTGGTCACGTTCTCATTATGAAAACTGCGATGGTGAGATTAATGCTACCGCTATTCATGGCTTTATTATGTGTGCCTGCGTCGGCCACATACAGTGCATTCTGAAAGTATTCAGACCTCTTGACTTTTTCCACATTTTGTTACGTTACAGCCTTATTCTAAAATGGACTACATCTTTTTTTCCCTCATCAATCTAAACACAATATCCCATAATGACTAAGCAAAAACAGGTTTTTATAAATTTTTGCAAATGTATTAAAAATAAAAAACTGAAATATCAATTTTACATAAGTATTCAGACCCTTTACTCAGTACTTTGTTGAAGCACCCTTGGCAGCAATTACAGCCTCGCGTCTTCTTGGGTATGACGCTACAAGCTTGGCACACCTGTATTTGGGGAGTTTCTCCCATTCTTCTCTGCAGATCATCTCAAGCTCTGTCAGGTTGGATGGGGAGCGTCACTACACAGCTATTTTCAGGTCTCTCCAGAGATGTTCGATCAAGTTCAAGTCCGGGATCTGGCTGGGACACTCAAGGACATTCAGAGACATGTCCCGAAGCCACTCCTGCATTGTCTTGGCTGTGTGCTTAGGGTCGTTGTCCTGAATTAAATGTATACAGTGTGTGCAAGGGAACCACACCCACAAACCTCATGTGCCTCCATTAGGTAAGTCTGAATACCACCTACTGAGAAGTGTGTACACAGCAAATTGGACAATGTTACCTAGTGTTGATTTTTCAGTGTAACATTTCTAGTGTTGATTCAGGTGTTAAACTAACTATTTAAGTGTTAAATTAACAACCATTGATGTGAAAGAACCGCAGTGTTGGTGTTAATAACCAGTGTTAAACCAAACCACGCACATCATTATCGTATTTCCCAGCATGCTCTAGTGCAGGTAAAAAAACTAACATATTTTATTATCTATGTTTTTGCATGTACATTCATTGATTAATTAATCTTATGCTCCTCAAATATAAATATCATACATTTTTCTAAACTAATCCAATCTCTTACTTGGACTTATTACACCTGTTACTGAAATGGTTGTTCCAGTTTAGATGGTTTAGGTAGTCTCATATGTTAGGTCATGTCTACACTTGACACTTACATGTGACTTCTGCTATCAGAATACGAAGGTTGCATTGAAAAGATGGGTCTAGACGCACAAAAGTCGCTTTGTAGTCAAATTGTGTTCAGATCTGGCTGACCACTTCAGGAGGTGGTCAGGGATGCATTGTGTGCGGATTTCTCCTCAGTCTGGATGCAATCAGGCTACCGAAAGTGCATACAGTGGGCGACGTAATCAGCACTCCTCCCACAAGTTTCCAGAAAACGTGTGTTTTGGGACCGAGACTCACCTTTTCATTATAACGTTGGAGGAAATATGTTTCTAGCGTGTTTTTTTTTTTTTTAGGTAGAGTTATGCTAACCTGTTTGCGATACTTTTAGCATTGCTTGCTGGCTAGCTACAGAGGTTAGCTGGCTAGTTAACTACAGTAGTTAGCTACTGCCATCAGTTGTTGTTGTGCTATCATATTTTGCCTATTCCATCGTTTGGAGAATGCATACTGACATTTGAATATAGCGCGGGAAAAGGGAATCCTGACACACTATGGACATGGTGGACACATTTAAATGTAGGTGTAGATGCGTGACGTGTTCGGAATTCCGAGATCAGAAGACTAAAGCAGCATGAACTGTTCAGTCTAGACACGACCTCAGTCTTCTCAACCTGGCAGTCAAATCTTGGATATCCCCACTCTGGCTGGATTCCAATAGGAATTACACGTCACTTTGCAAGCCAGCGTAATGTGACTTGCAGACCTGAGGTGACCTCTAACCCAGGAGCTTAGTCCACAGTAATAGTGTAAAACTAGGCCCTCAAAATATGGCCTTATGATATGTGTTGTATAGCATTAAATCATGTAATTTTAATGATAATATATTCGCTTAGGTTCTCAATTGGTGAAGGCCACAGGACTGAAAATGGATGAATGCAACAACCAATGTCTCTGTCACTAACGAATACAGTCATGGGTGGTAACTCTACAATTCATTTTTAAGGCACTCTGGTAAATATGCAAATAAGGCTTTACACTAACAAGTTCATTAATTTAACACTGAAAAGTGTGGACCCATATAGACACTGGACCAATGTTAAATGTAACACTCAGTGTTGATTTAACACTGGAGAATTTGCTGTGTAGGGAAGGCGTGTGTAGGAAAGGCGGACATTTCCGAAGTCTGAATCGGCCCCTGTAAGAACAGTCAGACATATTAGATAAGCATTGTGACTGTATCCCCCACAATGCTCTCTACCTTTCTTCTCCAATCTCTCCTCTTTATCCACTTTCCTCCTCCAGATCGCTCTTTTCCCCTAACCTGTAGGATGACTCTCCTCGTTCTCCACTTGATCTCAGAGTCATTGCGCTAGCAGCCCAGACACCCCTTCACCCCACTTACTGGGCCATAGGTTACAGACCAGGATATCTCCTCTCTGTGACACTCTGGGTGAGAGCACAACTGTCTGTGTCATTCTCTGGGTCTTCGTCCCAAATGGCACCCTGTTTCCTATATTGTGCACTACTTTTGACCAGAGTAGTGCACTATATTAGGAATAGGGTGCCATTTGGGATGCACACTGGGTTAAATGTAACGGATCAGATGGAAGCTCGATCTATTCCAGACAATGAAGGTAGAGGTCTCTCTTTTCTTTTCCTCCATACAGGTTCCCTCTTCCCATCACTCACTCCATTCCTCCCTCCCCGTCTATCATTGTATTTCTCTCCACGTTTTCTCTCTCATTAGTCTCTGTCCCTGTCTGTCTCTTCTCCATACATGAGTTATATCAATCCCAACAGGGACAGAGGCAGTAAACGGACACACAAACACACACACACACAGTTCAAAATCAAAGTGGCCTCAATTGAATTTGGAGAATCACTACCCAATGGAAAGGAAGGCTTACTTTTGTCTTGTATCAATGATGACCACTCACACTCTCTCTTTCTCACACACAGACACACACACAGACACACACACAGACACACACACACACCTTATCGCTCACCTTGGGAAACATGCAGTGCAAAGGAATGAATCACAGCAATCAAGTGACGAGGTGGATGCAGTTACAGATTTGTGTGTGCTTGTGTGTGCTTGTGTTCCTGTGTGCTTGTGTTCTTGTGTGTATGTCTAGTAAACAAACAGTAGTGCATCTGTGTAAAGGGAAATCCTTAATTACATTATATAGTAAACCTCTAAATAATTACATATCGCTGCACACACATTTCCAGTGAGGAATATAACATTTAATTATGCCTGTCAAGGGGGAATATGAGTTATGCAAGAGATTTCATAAGAACTGTAACGCCGGATAATCTATTATTTTTTTAATGATTGTACTGCTTCAAATTGACGGTGAGAGCAAGCTTAGCATTGCTCACTGTCTGCCCCTCCCTCCATCTCTCTCTCTTGATCTGTCATTTTCCAACCTCTCCACCACCCAGCCGTCTCTCTCCTTCGATACCTCTCTCTCAATCATTTTCCCTCCCTCACTCCATCCCTTCCGCCACCCTGTGCTCTATGCTCCATCTCTCTCCCTCCAGTCAGATTGCTAATGTGCAGTGTGAGCCTCTACTCACACAGAGGCCTGTGATGAAATGCATGGGCATGCCGCTGTCTCTCTATCTATGATACATCATCACACGTTACAGCAGACCAGAGGGGGAGGAGCGAGAACGCGCGCGAGAGAGAGAGAGTTAGCGCGAGAGAGCGAGCGCATTAAGGTGCAGGAGAGGCCCCATCATCAACACCCTTGTGTCCCAATGGGGATGGCTGCCGTTTAATGGGCTCCTAACCAATTGTGCTATTCTGTGTGTTTTTTTGCGTTGTTTGTAACTTTTCCTGTACATAATGTTTCTGCTACCGTCTCTTATGACCGAAAAGAGCTTCTGGACATCAAAACAGTGATTACTCACCTTGGACTGGACAAATATTTTTTTCTTTAATGAATTGGAGGAGAAAGATTTACGGCTCCTCCCGGACCAGGCCCAAATCATTCGCATGAAGAGGAGATGCCGATACAGGGGCCGCATATCCGAGTGCAAGTGGATAATCCGCCTTTACCATCCATCCTACTGGCGAACGTGCAATCACTGGAGAATAAACTGGATGAGCTCCATTCGAGACTATCCTACCAACGGGACATTAAAAACTGTAATATGTTATGTTTCACCGAGTCGTGGCTGAACGAGGACATGGCTAATATACAGTTGGCTGGGTTTTCCGTGCTTCGGCAAGACAGAACAGCAATCTAGCTCCGGTAAGACAAGGGGTGGTGGTCTGTGTCTATTTGTCAATAACAGCTGGTGCACAATCTCTAATATTAAATTAGTCTCAAGGTTTTGCTCACCTGAGGTAGAGTACCTCATGATAACCTGTAAACCACACTATTTACCAAGAGAGTTTTCATCTATATTTTTTGTAGCTGTCTATTTACCACCACAAACCGATGCAGGCACTAAGACCGCACTCAACGAGCTGTATAAGGCCATAAGCAAACAAGAGAATGCTCACCCAGAAGTGGTACTACTAGTGACCAGGGACTTTAATGCAGGAAAAAATGTAATCCATTTTACCTAATTTCTATCAGCATGTCACATGTGCAACCAGAGGAAAAAAAAACTCTAGACCATCTTTTCTCCATACACAGAGACTCATACAAAGATCTCCCTTACCCTCCATTTGGCTAATCTGACCATAATTATATTCTCCTGATTCCTGCTTGCAAGCAAAAACTCAAGCAGGAACTACCAGTGACTTGCTCAATATGGAAGTGGTCAGATGACGTGGATGCTAAGCTACAGGACTGTTTTGCTAGCACAGACTGGAATATGTTCCGTGATTCATCCAACGACATTGAGGAGTATACCACATCAGTCACCGGTTTCATCAATAAGTGCATCGATGACGTCGTCCCCACAGTGACCGTACATACATATTCCAACCAGAAGCCATGGATTACAGACATCATCCACACTGACCTAAAGGCTAGATTGAATCCTACTACACCGGCTCTGAAGCTTGTCAGATGTGGCTGGGCTTGCAAACTATTACAGATTACAAAGTGAAACCCAGCCGCGAGCTCCAAGTGACATGAGCCTACGAGACGAGCTAAATGCCTTCTATGCTCGCATGAGAGCACCAGCTGTTCCGGATGACTATGTGATCACGCTCTCCATAGCCGATTTGAGTAAGACCTTTAAAAAAAAGGTCAACATTCACAAGGCCGCAGGGCCAGACGGATTACCAGGACGTGTACTCAGAGCATGCGCTGACCAACAGTGTCTTCACTGACATTTTCAATCTCTCCCTGACCGAGTCTGTAGTACCTGCATGTTTCAAGCAGACCACCATAGTCCCTGTGCCCAAGAATGCTAAGGTAACCTGCCTAAATGACTAGAGCCCCGTAGCACTCACGTATGTAGCCATGAAGTGCTTTGAAAGGCTGGTCATGGCTCACATCAACACCATCATCCCAGAAACCCTAGACCCAATACAATTCGCGTACCGCCGCAATAGATCCACAGATCACGCAATCTCTATTGCACTCCACACTGCCCTTTCCCACCTGGACAAAAGGAACACCTATGTGAGAATGCTATTCGTTGACTACAGCTCAGCGTTCAACACCATAGTGCCCTCAAAGCTCATCACTAAGCTAAGGACCCTGGGACTAAACACCTCTCTCTGCAACTGGACTTCCTGACAGGCTTCCTGACGGGCCGCCCCCAGGTGGTAAAGGTAGGCAACAACACATCTGCCACGCTGATCCTCAACATGCGGCCCCTCAGGGGTGCATGCTCAGTCCCCTCCTGTACTCCCTGTTCACCCATGACTGTGTGGCCACGCACGACTCCAACACCATCATTAACGATGAGACAGCCTATAGGGAGGAGGTCAGAAACCTGGCAGTGTGGTGGAGAAAGGAGTTGATCGTGGACTACAGGAAAAGGAAGGCCGAGCATGCCCCCATTCACATCGACAGGGCTGTAGTGGAGCGGGTTGAGAGATTCAAGTTCCTTGGTGTCCACATCACTAACAAACTATCATGGTCCAAACATACCAAGATAGTCGTGAAGAGGGCACGACAACGCCTATTCTCCCTCAGGAGACTGAAAAGATTTGGCATGGTTCCCCAGATCCTCAACAAGTTCTACAACCGCACCATCGAGAGCATCCTGACTGGTTGCATCACCGCTTGGTATGACAACTGCTCGGCATCCGACCGCAAGGCACTACAGAGGGTAGTGTGTATGGACCAGTACATCACTGGGGCCAAGCTTCCTGCCATCCAGGACCTCTGTACCAGTCGGTGTCAGAGGAAGGCCCTAAAAATTGTCAAAGACTCCAGCCACCCAAGTCATAGACTCTTCTCTCTGCTACCGCACAGCAAGTGGTACCGGAGTACCAAGTCTAGGTCCAAAAGGCTCCATAACAGCTTCTACCCCCAAACCATAAGACTGCTAAACAGTTAATCAAATGGCGACTATTTATATTGACCCCCTTTTATTACGCTGCTGCTACTCACTATTTATTATTTATGCATAGTCACATTATCCCTACCTACATGTACATATTACCTCAATTACCTCGACTAACCTGCACCCCCGCACATTGACTCGGTACTGGTACCCCCTGTATATAGCCTCGTTACTTTTTTAAACGTTTTTTACTCACTTTTTTAAAAAAAATCTGCATTGTTGGTTAAGGGCTTGTAAATAAGCATTTCACGGTAAGGTCTACTCCCGAGCGGCACAGTGGTCTAAGGCACTGCATCCTGGTTCGAATCCAGGCTCTGTCGTAGCCGGCCGCGACCGGGAGACCCATGGGGCGGCGCACAATTGGCCCAGCGTCGTCCAGGGTAGGGGAGGGAATGGCCGGCAGGGATGTAGCTCAGTTGGTAGAGCATGGCGTTTGCAACGCCAGGGTTGTGGGTTCGATTCCCACGGGGGGCCAGTATGATTTTTTTATTTTTATAATGTATGCACTCACTAACTGTAAGTCGCTCTGGATAAGAGCGTCTGCTAAATGACTAAAATGTAAAATGTCTACACCTGTTGTATTCGGCACATGTGACAAATACAATGTGATTTGATTTTCTCATCAGATTCCTGTTTCCCAGCTCTCCTGCTCGATTGCTGTGATTGGTCCGATCTATGGCAACACTTAGACTGACCAATCGATCCAGGATAAAAGAGATAAAGTATGTGTGTGTTCCCAATGAGATCATATTCCCTATATTGTGTACCATAGGGCTTCGGTCAAAAGTAATTCATTATATAGGGATAGGATGCCGTTAGGTATGTAGCCTCTGTGAGTGAAAGAAAATCCTCAAACCTACATTTTTCCTTTGAGTTAGTTGCTTTTCTCTATTCTCAATCAGAAGGAAATGGATTGGAGACTGAGAGAAAAAGTGAATTAAGCCTCATAATTGGCAGGCATGGTGTTTGTTAGCATTGATTCGTCCTCATTTGCAAATGGCACCCTCATCCTGACAGTGCACTATTTTTGTCCAGAGCTCTCTGAGCACTCTTCCAAAGTAGTGCACTATATAGGGAATAGGGTGCCATTTGGAACTCACTCTGTTTCCACCAATCAGTGAGCCTGCCTTCTCCTTGTTCTAACAACAGTATTTGCATGCCTTTTAGAATACCAGCTGCTAGTCATTTAGCTACACGCTGGATGGCAGGCTGAATTTGCATGGAGAATATTTGCCTCGTCTGCTGCCTGATGGTGTTGGTGACTGATCTCACTGCAGCCTCACACAACCTGACACATAAAAGTGGGAATCATTCTTTAAAGGTACAATATGGGATCTGTAAATCAGTTCTAGTGCAGCTCTATGGGAGATGGACACTTCTTCGTGACTGTTTTCTTTGCGACCCTTCCCTGGTCTCCATGCTAAGACTAAGCATACGGCATCCTTGGTGTTGAAGGGCTGCAGGGTAGCCTAGCAGATGCTGGTCCGTCCATCTGACACCTGTTCACCAGGTAGGGTGGCAGGCCGCGGGACGCTGACACTGGTCAAGGCCAGGTCACAGAGACTCAGCGGGGGGATGCTCTTTAATTGGCAAGTATTGCAGAAATTAATTTGAGAAACATGGTGGTGTTATAGCTTACTCTATGTACAATGTAAAATATGTTGTTTTACATTAACTTACCAGCAGCCACTTACCTGTAAGTTACTGTAAAAAAAATAACTGTATGTTACGTACCGTATTTTAAGGGATCAATACTGTTAATGTAATTGATTTACAGTACCTAGTAATGCTACTGTAGTCGTTTTGCGGCAACAAATACTCTTACTGTAAAGCATTATTTACTTATTTCCCAGAATGCCTTGCATTTCGAGTGAATTGTAGAGTTAACATCCATGACTACTGTTAGTGACAGAGACATGGTTGTTGCATTCATCCATGTTTAGTGCTGTAGCCTTCACCAAGTGAGATCTTAAGCCAGTATGGGAGGAAGTTACTGTTTTGAATCTTTAGTGGAAGATATTTGTAAAACTGCAAACTACAGAAATAAGAAAAGATGGTATAACAAAATCTTGTTTGTACACATCACACACAAATGCATACAAATAACATGTATGGCAGCAATAAATATAGCTACAGTAGCATGACTAGCCCATCACGAGCTAGCTACCAAGAAAATAGGGCCTAGCATGACAATTGCAGAAATATGACAATTTACAGCACTGGAAAAAGTGCCATAAAACAACTGAAACAGAGTACACACAACTATGCATACATAAAACATAATTACAAGTACATCATCTTGTAACATAAAGATATCTAAGCCCTCACATTAGCCAGATACAATAGTAAGGAAAAGGAGCTAAGTTTCCAGACGAAACGACCGCAATCATGCTAACTCCCAATGTTATCCCTATGGTGATTTTTGTTGTTGTTGTTGCACAAATTAGCTTAGAACCATCGCAAACTAGAAAGCTAGAATAAACATGTCGAAATGCAATTCTAACAGTGCTTTATATTCCAAACATGTAATATAAACTAGAAAACGAAAGGAGCTTACTCAGACTTATCTTTCCCAGGCCTAGTGAGCAGGAAAGGTGGAGCTCGTCTGCGAGGCTGCCAACACAGACACAGACACCCTATTAATAGCTAGCTAATAATCAACCTAGCATGGCATCAGATGGTGTAAAACTATTTTTACACAATACTACCTGGTCACCGATAGTTCTCCAGTCTCACAACAACATTAGGAAATGTTTTATGAACTGTACATTAACATTAATGTGTTATAAACTTTTTAAACATGAATACACCGGAGCACTCATGAATACAGTGGGGGGAAAAAGTATTTAGTCAGCCACCAATTGTGCAAGTTCTCCCACTTAAAAAGATGAGAGAGGCCTGTAATTTTCATCATAGGTACACGTCAACTATGACAGACAAAATGAGAAAAAAAAATCCAGAAAATCACATTGTAGGATTTTTTAATGAATTTATTTGCAAATTACGGTGGAAAATAAGTATTTGGTCAATAACAAAAGTTTCTCAATACTTTGTTATATACCCTTTGTTGGCAATGACACAGGTCAAACATTTTCTGTAAGTCTTCACAAGGTTTTCACACACTGTTGCTGGTATTTTGGACCATTCCTCCATGCAGATCTCCTCTAGAGCAGTGATGTTTTGGGGCTGTCACTGGGCAACACGGACTTTCAACTCCCTCCAAAGATTTTCTATGGGGTTGAGATCTGGAGACTGGCTAGGCCACTCCAGGACCTTGAAATGCTTCTTACGAAGCCACTCCTTCGTTGCCCGGGTGGTGTGTTTGGGATCATTGTCATGCTGAAAGACCCAGCCACGTTTCATCTTCAATGCCCTTGCAGATGGAAGGAGGTTTTCACTCAAAATCTCACGATACATGGCCCCATTCATTCTTTCCTTTACACGGATCAGTCGTCCTGGTCCCTTTGCAGAAAAACAGCCCCAAAGCATGATGTTTCCACCCCCATGCTTCACAGTAGGTATGGTGTTCTTTGGATGCAACTCAGCATTCTTTGTCCTCCAAACACGACGAGTTGAGTTTTTACCAAAAAGTTATATTTTGGTTTCATCTGACCATATGACATTCTCCCAATCCTCTTCTGGATCATCCAAATGCACTCTAGCAAACTTCAGACGGGCCTGGACATGTACTGGCTTAAGCAGGGGGACACGTCTGGCACTTCAGGATTTGAGTCCCTGGCGGCGTAGTGTGTTACTGATGGTAGGCTTTGTTACTTTGGTCCCAGCTCTCTGCAGGTCATTCACTAGGTCCCCCCGTGTGGTTCTGGGATTTTTGCTCACCGTTCTTGTGATCATTTTGACCCCACGGGGTGAGATCTTGCGTGGAGCCCCAGATCGAGGGAGATTATCAGTGGTCTTGTATGTCTTCCATTTCCTAATAATTGCTCCCACAGTTGATTTCATCAAACCAAGCTGCTTACCTATTGCAGATTCAGTCTTCCCAGCCTGGTGCAGGTCTACAATTTTGTTTCTGGTGTCCTTTGACAGCTCTTTGGTCTTGGCCATAGTGGAGTTTGGAGTGTGACTGTTTGAGGTTATGGACAGGTGTCTTTTATACTGATAACAAGTTCAAACAGGTGCCATTAATACAGGTAACGAGTGGAGGACAGAGGAGCCTCTTAAAGAAGAAGTTACAGGTCTGTGAGAGCCAGAAATCTTGCTTGTTTGTAGGTGACAATACTTATTTTCCACCATAATTTGCAAATAAATTCATTAAAAATCCTACAATGTGATTTTCTGGATTTTTTTTTCTCAATTTCTTTGTCATAGTTGACGTGTACCTATGATGAAAATTACAGGCCTCTCTCATCTTTTTAAGTGGGAGAACTTGCACAATTGGTGGCTGACTAAATACTTTTTTCCCCACTGTACATACCTCCCGTCTGTAAACTTCAAAGCAGAGGAGGAGAGACAGTGCGCGCTGGTCTGGTTCCTGCAGACCGAAGCTACCAATCCCAGAGAGATTCTCAGTCGCAAAAAGCAGACATGAAATTTGATGCTAGAAATTCACAGCACTTGAATGAAAGGATTATAAATATTGATTTATTTTATTTTATCGTTCACAAGTTTGGGGTCACTTAGAAAAATCCTTGTTTTCGAAAGAAAAGCAAAATTTTTGTCCATTACAATAATAAAATCTCAGACTGTCCATCTTAATCTTTTATTTTTATCGGCCAGTCTGAGGCTTTTTCTTTGCAACTCTGCCTAGATGGTCAGCATCCCGGAGTTGCCTCTTCACTGTTGACGTTGAGACTGGTGTTTTGCAGGTACTATTTAATGAAGCTGCCAGCTGTGGACCTGTGAGGCATCTGTTTCTCAAACTAGACACTAATGTATTTGTCCTCTAGCTCAGCCTCCCACTCCTATATCTTTTCTGGTTAGAGCCAGTTTGCGCTGTTCTGTAAACGGAGTAGTATACAGCGTTGTACAAGATCTTCAATTTCTTGGCAATTTCTTGCATGGAATAGCCTTAATTTCTCAGAACAAGAATAGACTGACGAGTTTCAGAAGATTTGTTTCTGGCCATTTTGAGCCTGTAATCGAATCCACAATTGCTGATGCTTCAGATACTCAACTAGTCTCAAGAAGGCCAGTTTTATTGCTTCTTTAATCAGTACAACAGTTTTCAGCTGTGCTAACATAATTGCAAAAGGTTTTCTAATGATCAATTAGCCTTTTAAAATGATAAACTTGGATTAGCAAACACAACGTGCTATTGGAAAACAGGACTGATGGTTGCTGATAATGGGCCTCTGTACGCCTATGTAGATATTCCATAAAAAATCTGCCGTTTCCAGCTCCAATAGCCATTTACAACATTAACAATGTCTACACTGTATTTCTGATCAATTTGATGTTATTTTAATTGACAAAAAAATTGCATTTCTTTCGAAAACAAGGACATTTCTAAGTGACCCCAAACTTTTGTTTGTATATTTTACATTTACAGTGTGGTATTAGTAGTAGCAGTACTACTGTAGTAGAAGTAGTAGCAGTAGTAGTAGTAGTAGTAGTAGTTGATCGCACATGCTTTTCAGTTCTGCCCACAAATGTTCAATAGGATTGAGGTCAGGGCTTTGTGATGGCCACTCCAATACCTTGACTTTGTTTTCCTTAAGCCATTTTGCCACAACTTTGGAAGTATGCTTGGGGTCATTGTCCATTTGGATGACACAAGCTTTAACTTCCTGACTGATGTCTTGAGATGTTGCTTCAATATATCCACATAATTTTCCTTCCTCATGATGCCATCTATTTTGTGAAGTGCACCAGTCCCTCCTGCAGCAAAGCACTCCCACATCATGATGCTGCCACCCCCGTGCTTCA
This sequence comes from Coregonus clupeaformis, assembly GCF_020615455.1. Lineage (NCBI taxonomy): Eukaryota > Metazoa > Chordata > Actinopteri > Salmoniformes > Salmonidae > Coregonus > Coregonus clupeaformis. Next base: position 30,392,771 of record NC_059225.1, read on the forward strand.
TGGTTGGGATGGTGTTCTTTGGCTTGCAAGTCGATATAGGACTCGTTTTACTGTGGATATAGATACTTTGGTTGATTTGCAATTTTCGCACCAAAGTATGTTCATCGCTAGGAGACAGAACGCGTCTCCTTCCTAAGCGGTATGACGGCTGCGTGGTCCCATGGTGTTTATACTTGCGTACTATTGTTTGTACAGATGAACGTGGTACCTTCAGGCGTTTGGAAATTGTTCCTAAGGATGAACCAGACTTGTGGAGGTCTACAATTATTTTTCTGAGGTCTTGGCTGATTTCTTTTGATTTTCCCATGATGTCAAGTGAAGAGGCACTGAGTTTGAAGGTAGGCCTTGAAATATATCCACAGGTACACAATTGACTCAAATGATGTCAATTAGCCTATCAGAAGCTTCTAAAGCCATGACATAATTTTTTCCAAGCTGTTTAAAGGCACAGTCAACTTAGTGTATGTAAACTTCTGACCCACTGGAATTGTGATATAGTGAATTATAAGTGAAATAATCTGTCTGTAAACAATTGTTGGAAAAATTACTTGTGTCATGCACAAAGTAGATTTTTCCAAAACGATAGTTTGTTAAGAGTGTACATTTGTTGATGTTCTTTGCTAGTTAGCGAGTTATTAGCCCAGTTATAGATAAGTATAGGTCAGCAATGGGGAGTTACTGCTTCCTACAAGAGCACAAAACGTGTAGGCTTAGGCTACATTTGAAGCAGTCTTTGAAAAGCCAGACCAAGTAAGAAAATCATTAATGTCAAGCCCTTCATAATGTAAAAACGTTTTTTAAAGTCTCATGCAATGTAGGCCTGCATTGAACACCACATATAGGCTACTGTAGGCTGTATCATAGAAATCAAAGTTATTTCCATGTGAAAATGTTATGGGATTTGCTCCATTGGTTTTGTTGGTAGGCCTATATTATGCTCAAATAGCCTCAATAGCCTATTGGCTACTGTCTAAAACTATAACGGTACAGCGTCTGTTCACTGTAACAAAATTCTCACAACATTCAAGTTTCCGCTCACAAGACCTAAAATTTGCTCAGTGCCCCAAAAGATTAGAGGGAAGGCCTATTTTTCACATTTTACATTTTAGTCATTTAGCAGATGCTCTTATCCAGAGCGATTTACAGTTAGTGAGTGCATACATTTTCCATACTGGCCCCCCAATAGGCCATGCCCCCAATAGGCCATACCTCCTGAGAATAACCTATGGATTACATAAAAAAATACCCATCTGCTGGGTCAACACAGCATGAAAGTGAATAAAAACCCAACTGATGGTTAAATTAACCCATGTTTTTGGGTAATCCAAAAGCATGGCCTATTCGTGCGTGGCTTTCATGTAGTTATTTTTGCCACCCATGATTGTAAATGTCATTCATGTTCATTATGTTAAGTTTGTACACTAATACTCCTGCTTAAGCCTTATTAAAGATACAATGTGTCAGTGCTCAACCTTAAAATGTGTTGACAACAGAACAGATTAACTGGAATGACATTTACTTTCACGGGTGGCCAACAATAACTATCTGACAGCCACGCCCCTACTAAACCATGCCGCTAGTTTTCTAATCTGACCCGGTGGATTATAGCTCAATAACCCAGAATCAACAATGCAATTTAAATAAAACAATGGGTTGTTTGTGACCCTGCTGGCTGGGTCAAAATAACCCAACATGTATTCTGTCCAATATTTACGCAAATTGGCTTGTTTTTAACCCAGCATTTTTAAGAGTGTGTTAGTTGACGACTCCAGCGCTCAATTTCAAGGGCAGGACTTTGAATAATTCATCACTATGCTATGTTTTTTTTTTTCTGTCTAAGGGGGAAATTACTGTGACCTTCTATGCAAAACGAGAGAGTGAGGGAAGTGAAAAAGTAGAGAAGGAGAGAGAGAGAGAGAGAATTGAGCGAGAGAAAAGGCTTTACATAAAAGTTGGAAAATCTCTGCCTTTGAAAACATAACCATATGTTTCGATGTGATATGGAATTAGGGCCCTTTGCTGTATTCATGAAACTATTCAGGCACAATCAATGCAAGCACGATCCATAAAAGAATAAACTAAGTTTGACCTGTGCGCTGGGACTTCTGGGCTGCCCAGTGTGTCTGAGCCGAGTGGAGATGGCCATTTAGACTCTTTGAAGTCGCGACGGCTACTGATGGGACCTGGATCTGACCTTGCCCCAAGCTGAATTAACCCCCTGAGCCCCAGCTAGGCTACGCCAACACTGAGTCAGCACAACTAGGCCTGAGCCTGCATCCCTGCCTGCCTTGATAGCTGGCTAGCTCCATGCATAATCTCTCCACTGTACAGCTATGGGCTCAGCTCCATTATTCCCACACATTATTCAAACTTCAGGATTTGTTAGCACTGCATTTTATTATGTTCCTATACTGTGGGGGGTTAGATTTAGCCTATGGCTGTCCTAACAGGCTTCTCCATGGACAGCCTTTTTCTATGATAACCAAGTAAGGTCATTTTAGGGCCCTGGTCAAAAGTAGTGCACTAAATCGGGATAGGGTGTCATTTTGGATGCAGATTAGAATGACATTACACTGCCTATTGGAAACTCACTGTCTGTGAGTCACCAAGGGGAGCATTTTCTATAAATCCTATCAGTGCAAACTCCGTCAACAACTAGCAAACTCATAGACTTATTGGCAAAACTCGAAGGGTGATGGAACAAAATGAGACTAATACTGCATAACTCTACATGGAGAAAATGTCAAAACAGAAATCTAAATACAGTATATCCAAATCTCTGGTGATTTAAAATAATTCCAGATTTGTATAAATCTTTGGTGATTAAAATAGAATGACATTCAGAATCCAAGGCAGCAGTCCAATAACTTTATTTCAACTGCAGATGAGAAGTCAGCGAGATCAAATCCATGATTTAATCATATAAAGAATTGTACTGTACCATTCAATGTGGGCATTGCAATTTATTAATAGAACTTGAAGATATTGAGGTTTATACAAATTCTTCAGTATTAAAGAGATTGAATGGTACTTTGGCATCTAGTAAGTATTTTTTAAATCTCCTTCTTTGGGCTGGATGTGTCAATGTGTAGTTCCATACATGCATCATCTATGAGCAGGAATACTGTCTTACCTAAAATTGAAGGTTACTGTTTTTTGGAAGCTGTGCAGCCCCATTTCCCCCACATTTTCCTCACAATTGTGCGTTTTGAGGTCAGTTCAGTTTCGGTTAGATTATTTAAAAAATGATCATGGATTTCATTTTTGGTAATTTTAAAAACATTAATGTGTCATGAAATAAAATAAAACAATTATTAGAGCTTTTGAATTGCAATTCCAAAGCCCCAAATAGTGAACATTCAATTGCCAAAACATATTCCATTGTCTCTGTTAGGCCCACATTGAAAAATAGGAAATTACTATGAAATAATAAAAAATGTCAGTTGTGTACTGTATATTACTTAGTTTTATTTGATGACTTTATAATTTTTCATTCCTTAAAGTCATCATCTCATATCTGCTCAGGCAGTAGCATTTAGCCAGCCAGATAACCATCTAACATTTATCTCTGTTCTCCCCATACTGTACTGTCTTTAGTCATCCTATTTAGCTAGGCTAGTCTGCCTAAGTAGGCCTATGCTGCAGAGCTGTCTGACAATCATTTTACTTTATAGTAGATAAGGCATACTTTCATGAACTGTCTCTATCCCTCTCTCTCTCTCATCATTGTGTTGTTAACATTCCTCTCTCATGCAGTGCTGTATGCGGTCTGTGTGTATCTAACCTAACGTAGAAGGCGTTAAAGTGTATCCATCTCTGTCCGAGACGGAAAATAACAGGTGCAATGGATTATGGTCATTGTTGTTAATTGCAACGTTTAATATTTAGTTAATGAAAAGTACAACTCCCTTCAGCCCAGAATTCTTGACTTCATTTCTCTTGTGAATGATTTGATTTCTCTCTAGAGAAACGGTGCGTGGGCTCACAAAAATAACAGAACTAAATGGAATTCAAGTAATTGAACCGACGTCGGTCAATTAGTTTAATAACTGAAAAACTGACATTTTGGTTAATTGCTCAGCGCTAGAGAGCAATGACTTGGAGGAAATATCCGCACATGTGACAGTCCGAAATTTTAGGGGACCACTTTCGGTTCGTGAGCGCTACATTCAAAACTACTGGCTGAAATTATACAAAAGTTTGACAGTGCATCTGTCACATTCGTGTGAACTCAACCGAACTTTACTCAAGCCTTTGAACTATGGAAACTATGACAGCTCAACATCTGTTGGGTCTTACTATTGAGTGCAGCACTCAGCCATCATGTACAGTAAAGAGAGAGTATATTTGCAATGTAGATGCAGGGCTTTAAGTTAAAGTCTGGAGCTGTCGGCCCACCACCTGGCGTAGCAGACCCCTGAAGGGCACACTTAATGAAATCACACACTGTAATGTGAAACCCATACACTCACTGACAGGTATTCATTTGGCCCCAGGAGGTGTGTGAATGTGTCTGTATGGGGGGTGGAGGGATGCAGATTCTAAGCCTTTGTCTCATAAAGTTAGCCCCTGCCCACCCCCTTCTCCTTCTAACACCAGTTTACATGGATGTAGCTGCATCCCAAATAGCACCTTATAAAGTGCACCTCTGGTCAAACGTAATGCACTATACACTGAGTGTACAAAACATTAGGAACTCTTTCCATGACATACACTGACCAGGTGAATACAGGTGAAAGCTATGATCCTTTATTGAATTCACCTGTTAAATCCACTTCACTCAGTGTAGATGGGGAGAAGACAGGTTAAAGAAGGATTTTTAAGCCTTGAGGCAGTTGAGGCATGGATTGTGAATGTGTGCCATTCAGAAGGTGAATTGGCAAGATAAAAGATTGAAGTGCCTTTGAACAGGGTAATGTAGTAGGTGCCAGGCACACCGGTTTGAGTGTTGAGAACTGCAACACTGCTGGGCTTTTCACACTCAACAGTTTCCTGTGTTTATCAAGAATGGTCCACCACCCAAAGGACATCCAGCCAACTTGACACAACTTTGGGAAGCATTGGAGTCAACATGGGCCAGCATCCCTGTGGAATGCTTTCAACACCTTGTAGAGTCCATGCACTGACGAAATGAGGCTGTTCTGAGGGCAAAAGGGGATGCAACTCAATATTAGGAATGTGTTCCTAATGTTTTGTACACTCAGTGTAAGCTCCCCACCCACTCAGCCAGTCTTTTCAAACTTCCTGGTAGTAAGCTATGAGAGCAAAATCACTGTTCAGAATGACTTTTCAGGACCTTTAAACATCTTAACTGGATCAACCATTTCAGAAACGGGTGCAATAACTCCAAGTAACAGATTGGAATAGTTTATAAAAATATATGTTATTTACATTTGAGTAGCATAAGATTGATTAATCAATCAATATACATGCAAAAACATATTGGTATTGAAACAAACACTTCTAAAAATCAACCTGCAAATAGAGCATGCTGGGAAATATGATAATGATGGGAATGGTTTTGGTTCAACTCTGGTTATTAAAACCAACACTGGAGTTATTTTACGCCACTGAGTGTTAATTAAACTTTTGAATCAACACTAGAAATGTTACTCTGAAAAATCAACACCAGCTAACACTGGCCAATTTGCTGTATGCTATGAAAGGGACACATCTGCCGGTTTCCATAGATTTCAAGAAACGTTTAGAATTCTGAAGAACCGTAGATGCCATGTCAAGAACCCCACACTTAACTCAAAGGTTCTTTATTGGGCAAGAGTTCTCCAATGAACCTTAACAGCTGAGGAAGAACCATTTAGGAACCATTTTTTCAGTGTAGGGCATAGGGTCTGAGACTAAGCGCAGTTCCCCAGCACCCCACATGCAAATATATTTCAAGGAGCACAAATAGGCTTAAAATGAAATGCTTGCTCTTATCTTCTCCGTTTTTGGGGGGAGGACGGATTCGGTACATGCTTCCTCTTTCATGCTATTTCTCACAGCTTCCCAAAGGACTGTGTTTGGGATAAGAACTGAGACAGTGCAGCTTTGATTTTTCAGCAAAACAAACTCTTCTTAGCTGAACACGTAACAGTATTGAATGTCTCTTTAACCAAGAATTTCTGGTTTGAGAGTCAAGTCTCTTATTTTCATATTCATTGAGCATTTTGCCTTACAACAAGCCTATTTAATTGTTTGGTTCTTGGTTAAATTTCAACATAGTTTATCTCTATCCTGTTCTGTTTTTAGGAAAGACCTGTGCTTGCATGGAGGACAACAGGTGTGGATTTAAGGACCGGTGAGTCATGATGTGGAAGAGGAGACAATAAAGTGGGTGAGTTAATTTATACCTGCTTTATAACTTTATTGCAATACCCAGGGCACATTTTTGCAGGCGAGAGAACATATGCACGTTCTCATCTGAAGGTTGGGTGCAGTACTGATACCTTATAGCATACTGTCTTCCGATTAACAACTTATATATTCTGTACATACACGTTTTGACTGGGTCACACTGATTCTGTTAACACCATTGGTATGTTAGCCATGATCTGGTCTGTCCAGGCTGCGTCCGACTGTCATCATTATTCACACCAACACACATGTTTTTTTCATTCAACTTTGACCTTTCTGACAGAACATTGCATGTGATGGCCACAACCTTGCCATAACCCCCAGTGAGAGTCTATTAGCCATGACACGCATGGACAGAAACTCATTGGAGTGTGGGAGTCTGTCAGGCAGAGATGGAGGGAGAGAGAATGAGAAGAATGAAGGATAGGAGTCAGACAGGGAGTGATAGTGATGGAGAGATGGATGAGAGAGAGGGAGAGAGACTGGAGGAAGGAGTGAAATTGGGGCTGAATCAGCCATGTGCTCTTTGTGTCTGTCGTCTCAGCAGCTCTCCAGTAGCCATGACCTTTTTCTACATGGTTCAGAACATTTAATGATATTTGGTGGCACAACAGATGTTGGACCCGAGATTATAAGAGTTTATACTCCAAAGAAAGATGGAAAAGTGTTTGTTAGGAGATAAAAAGTGCTGAACTTGTTTACTCTTTGCCAGCCATACTCACACCCACTCTCGCTATGCTCCGAGAGATTGTAAAGAGATACAAAAAAAGTCACATTTAAGTGCTCAACTCTGTGTTGTAGTCTGCCACATTTGCCAAATGCTATCATGAAAGAGGACCGCAATGGAAATAAGTCGGATACTTTTTTGTGTTTATCCTTGATGATTCTTAATCAAGTGCATAATTTTGTATGTGTACCTAGTTTTAAATTATCAAATAAACTAAACTAAAATACATATTTGTGTGTGGATGAATCCAGTGCTTGAATTGGGCCATTACGCTCTTAGAAAAAAGGGTTCCAAAAGGGTTCTTTGTGGAGGGATAGGGTGATCAGAAGAACCCTTTTTGGATGAGAAGGGTTCTACCTAGAACCTTTAACATCATAAGAACCGTTTTTGGAAGAAAGGGTCCTATGATGATTCTTTGGAAGGCAAGAAGGATTCTTTGGAAGGCAAGAAGAGTTCTACATAGAACCAAATATAATATTTCCCAGCATGCTCTATTGCAGGGAGATTTTCAGAATTGTTTATTTTACTGTAATATCTGTGTTTTTACATGTACATTGATTGGTTGATTAATGTTATGCTACACAAAGATAAATAACATTCAGTTTTCTAAACTAATCCAATCTATTAGTGATTTGATTTATTGTACCCGTTACTCAGATGGTGGTTCCAGTTTAGAGGATTGAGGTAGTCTCGGTATTGCATCTTCCCTACCCTGGCTGAATGCAGGTTGTGGGTGATTAAGAATTCCACTTGTTGGCTATCCTTACGCTGGCTGGATTCCAAAATAAATTACACATCACTTTGCAAGCAGCATATTGTGACTTGCAGGCCTGACTTGGCCTGTAAACCAGGAGATTCAGAACACCACTATGTTAGGGTATAACAAAGAAAGGCCTTATGATATATATAATGCATTGTCATAAATAATTTTATTTTAAAGGTAAATAAGGCTGGTGGAAATGTTAATAGTGGGTTCTAGGAATAACCCTCCAAAGATAAAAGGGTTCTTGCTAGAACCCTTCGTAGACTGTTCTTTGAAGATCCTTTTGATGATAAAATGGTTCTTGGTAGAACCCTTCATAGAGAGTTCTAGGTAGAACCATATACAGGGGGTTATTTGAAGAACCCTACATATACCCTACATAGCACCAAAAAGGGTTCCCCTATAGGGACAAACCGAATAACCCTGGATGGTTCTACTTAGCACCTTTTTTCTAAGAGTGTACAGACAGAGTACCTTCACCTCAAATGTTCTAACGCTTGAGTCCTGGCACCTTCTATAGAATCTGCCTTAAAAATATGATGACTACTGGCACCCAAAATGAGCATCTAATTTATTTCAGTCCACTTCAAGCACTCTGTGAGTGTGTGAGTTGATGTGCATGATAATGCTGTAATCCTATGGGGTTGGCTGTGAGGCTTAAAACAGCTTTTAGGTAGCTAGCTGGAGATTTCAGTGGGTTCAGAGGGGTTGAGTATGGTAGAGTAGTGGACATAGCTGCCACCAGAACAGACCTAAAACAGCCTCTGGCTACATTCCAAATGGCACCCTATTCCATTTATAGTGCATTACTTTCGACCAGGGTAGTGCAGACCCAAGTAGTGCACTATAAATGGAATAGGGTGCTATTTGGGACACCCAGATGAAACATTAGGCTAGCAACAGGACTCTGGAGGAGGAGAGAGTTACCGTTGTGTACTGTGTAGCTGGTTGATAGTGTTAAAGTGTCAGATATAGTTACAATTGTGTTTCGATGGACTATGTCAGAATAATCCTGCTTTTTTTTTTTTTTATCCGAGCCCGTTATTTTGAGTGAAAACCTATTAAGACTACAGTGCAATAGATTTACTGGTAATTACTGATAATATGATTAAATGCTTATTTTATTCATTTCCCACTGTCTTATAAATCAGGCCTCATCCAGTGGCCGGCTGTGTCATTACATTCCATTTGATCAGCGCTTTGCCACGTCACGTCACAGGGGCGGGCCTTAGAAAAGCTGCTCTCCTGGTAGACTCGCTCACGACAAAGATCGCTAGATTCCTATCGAGCAGGCGGTTCTAAATATATAACTTTCACAGCTGTACGTTTAAGAATGCGACCTACACACTTCCTTAAACCTAAAATAAGTAAAGAAGTAATTTTGTGTGGAAGTAAAAAACGTTTGTTTTTACGTCGGAGACATCTGCAAAGAACATCAATAGAACCAAGAAAAAGTGTCCTTTTCACAGCACATCTCCCCTTGTCAATAGGGTGGACCCGCTGTATAAATGGCAACATTTATGATTTAAACGTTCACAAATGTCACAAATTTTGACTATCACTAATGTCATGATATTTTGGGAGAAGTAATAATGTTTTGGGTAGATGTTCATATATTATTGAAAATATTGCCTTTTTGCTAGATTGATGAATACAGCCATAGCAAAACAGTGCAAACGGCTGTCAGCACGAGGATTTATTAAAAGTTGGAATATGTGTGACAAATCGGAACGGATGAATGGGTAAAAGAATAGAAAAGAACAATATGAATTCAAATGAATTTGGCTAAAGTACAAATATATCATCAATACTATTAAAATAGATATGTTCCCACTGCATTAAGAATTTGAACACTAGTGGTGCACTGGTCAGCTGTTTGTTCACTCGTTCCAGCCCGCAATTGCTAATAACCCATCTGCAACCGCCCCACTATATGTGATCAAGTGAAAATCTGAGGCCCGCACCCGACCCTAACCCGCAAATATAAAAAATGCCTGTAGGCTAAAAGTCAGAGACAGCAGAAATATTTTTTTGACAGAGGGTGTAGGATTGGTTTTGCCTGGTATTGATATGTTTCTGCTTATAATTTCCAACATTTTTGTAGGCTATTTGTTAGTCAACGTTTTGTTAGTCAATAATTAGATACATGCAGCTTCTCTTCTGTCATTAAATGTTGCCCCAGAATACTAAATAAACCTTTGCTCACCAGAAATGTGTCATACATCGATAGAATGAATGCTACAATCTAGTCGACATCGGTGAAGTTTTATCTTTCATCTCTGCTTCTCTAGTGCAGCAAAGATGTTTAGGGACTGAGGAGAAAATACAATAACAAAAACAAAACGGGAAAGATTTGACCGGTTTGATGGGAATTAAGATTTCAGTTCAGCTTAGATGCATATTTGATGTGGTTGAAATACTCTCAGCTTTTATGATGCTAATAAAGATAGCACCTTCAGATGCTCCCTAGCCACGCATTCATTTTCTCAAGATGCTGAAAGAAATAAATCATATTTATCCACTCCTGTTCCCGAGTCAAAATGTATATTTGGTGGATCATTTTACTGCAAGAACTGCTTAATATTGCTGGAGTTAATATTATATTAGGCTATGTGAGAGGTTATAGACCTACAGTCAGTGTCCAGATATTCCATTTAACCCAGCTGAACAGTACAGTTCTCTTGACGCGCCATATTAGAAGTCGCCGTTTTGTGACTGTCGAATTTGCCTCACAATCATCACACATAACATCTTTCCCTAACATTAGTCTACTGTTTTGGCCCTCCCTTCTCTTTATTTTCAACTCTCCATTTCGCAGCTTTTGTCTAATTGCATTAAACTCCGACATTGTCCTTTTTGCATCAGTGGAAAGACGTTAACTTTTTCTGCCCAAGTTCCCAAAAGTAATTGGCATGTATTTGGTGTATCTACAGTTAGGCCCTAAAGCTTAGGCTTACGTACTAACGGCAGTTAAAAATAATGAAAGAAAAACCAGAATGTAGCCTATAGATATGAATTGCACGTGAATTATACATTTATGGAGTTTTAATACATTGTTTTCTTTATTCAACGTCACCCGCCAACCACCTTCCATCTTCCACACAATATTTCATGACCCTAAACCCGACCACCACTCGGATATAACCACGGGGACTGTGGGTTATGAATCAATCCGCCCATCATTAGTCCTCACATCATCGTCGTCATTGCACACAGTCTGATTTAAAGGTCATGAACAATCAAAATCATGTTTTTCATGAAATTGGATGAAACAGTTCCTTGCAAAAGTATTCATTCCCCTTGGCGTTTTTCCTATTTTGTTGCATTACACCCTGTAATTTAAATGGATTTTTATTTGGATTTCATGTAATGGACATACACAAAATAGTCCAAATTGGTGAAGTGAAATGAAAAAAATAACTTGTTTCAAAAAATTCTAAAAAATATATAACAGAAAAGTGGTGCGTGCATATGTACAGTGGGGGAAAAAAGTATTTAGTCAGCCACCAATTGTGCAAGTTCTCCCACTTAAAAAGATGAGAGAGGCCTGTAATTTTCATCATAGGTACACGTCAACTATGACAGACAAAATGAGAAAAGAAAATCCAGAAAATCACATTGTAGGATTTTTAATGAATTTATTTGCAAATTATGGTGGAAAATAAGTATTTGGTCAATTACAAAAGTTTCTCAATACTTTGTTATATACCCTTTGTTGGCAATGACACAGGTCAAACGTTTTCTGTAAGTCTTCACAAGGTTTTCACACACTGTTGCTGGTATTTTGGCCCATTCCTCCATGCAGATCTCCTCTAGAGCAGTGATGTTTTGGGGCTGTCACTGGGCAACACAGACTTTCAACTCCCTCCAAAGATTTTCTATGGGTTTGAGATCTGGAGACTGGCTAGGCCACTCCAGGACCTTGAAATGCTTCTTACGAAAGCCACTCCTTCGTTGCCCGGGCGGTGTGTTTGGGATCATTGTCATGCTGAAAGACCCAGCCATGTTTCATCTTCAATGCCCTTGCTGATGGAAGGAGGTTTTCACTCAAAATCTCACGATACATGGCCCCATTCATTCTTTCCTTTACACGGATCAGTCGTCCTGGTCCCTTTGCAGAAAAACAGCCCCAAAGCATGATGTTTCCACCCCCATGCTTCACAGTAGATATGGTGTTCTTTGGATGCAACTCAGCATTCTTTGTCCTCCAAACACGACGAGTTGAGTTTTTACCAAAAAGTTATATTTTGGTTTCATCTGACCATTTGATATTCTCCCAATCCTCTTCTGGATCATCCAAATGCACTCTAGCAAACTTCAGACGGGCCTGGACATGTACTGGCTTAAGCAGGGGGACACGTCTGGCACTGCAGGATTTGAGTCCCTGGCGGCGTAGTGTGTTACTGATGGTAGGCTTTGTTACTTTGGTCCCAGCTCTCTGCAGGTCATTCACTAGGTCCCCGCGTGTGGTTCTGGGATTTTTGCTCACCGTTCTTGTGATCATTTTGACCCCACGGGTTGAGATCTTGCGTGGAGCCCCAGATCGAGGGAGATTATCAGTGGTCTTGTATGTCTACCATTTCCAAATAATTGCTCCCACAGTTGATTTCTTCAAACCAAGCTGCTTACCTATTGCAGATTCAGTCTTCCCAGCCTGGTGCAGGTCTACAATTTTGTTTCTGGTGTCCTTTGACAGCTCTTTGGTATTGGCCATAGTGGAGTTTGGAGTGTGACTGTTTGAGGTTGTGGACAGGTGTCTTTTATACTGATAACAAGTTCAAACAGGTGCCATTAATACAGGTAACGAGTGGAGGACAGAGGAGCCTCTTAAAAAAGAAGTTACAGGTCTGTGAGAGCCAGAAATCTTGCTTGTTTGTAGGTGACCAAATACTTATTTTCCACCATAATTTGCAAATAAATTAATTTTAAAAATTTTTTTATCATTTTGTCTGTCATAGTTGACATGTACCTATGATGAAAATTACAGGCCTCTCTCATCTTTTTAAGTGGGAGCTTGCACAATTGGTGGCTGACTAAGTACTTTTTTCCCCACTGTATTCACCCCTTTGCTATGAAGCCCCTAAATAAGATCTGGTGCAACCAATTACCTTCAGAAGTCACATAATTAGTTAGATTGCACACAGGTGAACTTTATTTAAGTGTCACATGATCTGTCACATGATTTCAGTATATATACGCCTGTTCTGAAAGGCCCCAGAGTCTGCAACACCACTAAGCAAGGGGCACCACCAAGCAAGTGGCACCATGATGACCAAGGAGCTCTCCAAACAGGTCAGGGACAAAGTTGTGGAGAAGTACAGATCAGGGTTGGGTTCTAAAAAAATATCTGAAACTTTGAACATCCCACGGAGCACCATTAAATCCATTATTAAAAAATTGAAAGAATATGGCACCACAACAAAGCTGCCAAGAGAGGGCCGCCCACCAAAACTCACGGACCAGGCAAGAAGGGAATTAATCAGAGAGGCAACAAAGAGACCATAGATAACCGTGAAAGACCTGCAAAGCTCCACAGCGGAGATTGGAGTATCTGTTCAGAGGACCACTTTAAGCCATACACTCCACAGAGCTGGGCTTTACGGAAGAGTGGCTTAAAGAAAAAAATAAGCAAACACGTTTGGTGTTCCCCAAAAGCCATGTGGGAGACTCCCCAAACATATGGAAGAAGGTATTCTGGTCAGATGAGACTAAAATTTAGCTTTTTGGCCATCAAGGAAAACGCTATTGTCACGCCCTGGCTCTAGGGACTCTTTTATGTTGAGCCAGGGTGTGTAGAGTCTATGTTTTGTGTTCATTGTTTCAGTTTCTAGTTCATGTGTTTCTATGTTGGCCGGGGTGGTTCTCAATCAGAGGCAACGTGAATCAGCTGTTGCTTGTTGTCTCTGATTGGGAACCATACTTAGGCAGCCGTTTGGCACTTGTGTTTTGTGGGATCTTGTTCCGTGTTGGTTTGTGTATGTACCCAAGGACTTCACGTATCGTTTTGTTGTTTTTGTTCGTGTGGTGAATAATAATAAAAGATGTTCGCATTCCAAGCTGCGCATTGGTCCACTCCTTTTGACGATCATGACAGAAGATCCCACCATAACAGGACCAAGCAGCGTGTCCAGGAGCAGACAGCCTGGACTTGGGAGGAGATATTGGACGGGAAAGGGTCCTGGACTTGGGAGGAGATCCAGGCCGGTATGGATCGCCGTCCGTGGGAGGAGACGGTGGAGGCGCGCCGTAGAGAGGAGCAGCGGCGCCAACCGGGCCGACGTCGGACACGCAAGAGGCAACCCCAATAAATGTTTAGTGGGGGGCACACGGCATGGACGACGGGGCTGCTGGAGGCAGCTACAGGGTGAGTTTGGGGATTAGGAGACGAGGCCACCGGGTTTGGGGGGCCGGAAGGGAGGTTGGCGGAGCCTAGAGGTAGAGCAGAGCCAACTCCCCGTACTCAGGCTAGGCAGCGTGAGACTGGGCAGGTTCCGAGATATGCGGAGCTGCGTACTGTGCCGCGAGTGGTCCGGCACAGTCCGGTACGTCCTGTGCGAGCACCACGCACGTGTCGTGCTAAGGTGGGCATGCAGCCAGGACGGAGTGTGCCGGCTCAACGCTCGTGGCCTCCAGTACCCCTCCTCGGTCCCGGATATCCTGCGCCAGTGTCACGTGCTGTTGTGCCAGTACGTGTACACAGCCCTGTACGTCCTGTGCTGATGCCTCACACAGAGTGTGTTAAGATAGGCATTCAGCCAGGACGGGTTGTGTCAGCTCTTCGCTCCAGACCTCCAGTCCGTCTCCACAGCCCGGTCCGGCCTGTTCCTGCCCCTCGCACCAAGCCAATGGTGCGCGTCGCCAGCCCGGTCCGGCCTGTTCCTGCTCCCCGCACCAAGCCTATGGTGCGCGTCGCCAGCTCGGCCCGGCCTGTTCCTGCTCCCCGCACCAAGTCAGTGGTGCGCGTCGTCAGGCCGGCCCGGCCCGTTCCTGCTCCCCGCACCAAGCCAGGGGTGCGCGTCGTCAGCCCGGTCCGGCCCATTCCTGCTCCCCGCACCAAGCCTGTGGTGCGCATCGCCAGCCCGGTCCGGCCCGAATCCTGCTCCCCGCACCAAGCCAGGGGTGCGCGTCGTCAGTCCGGCACAGCCCGTGCCCGTTTCACCGGTGCCTGGTCAGGTACCGGTCAGCTGCTCCACACCGGTGCCTAAGCAATCCGCTCCACCGATGTCCAGCTCCAGCCAGCGGGGCCAGACCAGACCAGGGGCACTATGGGGGGGTTATTAGAGGGTGGTGGTCACGCCCGGAGCCGGATCCGCCACCGAGGAGGAATGCCCACCCGGCCCTCCCCTGTTCGGTTTATGTTGGCGCGGTCGCGGTCCGCTCCTTTGGGGGGGGTACTGTCACGCCCTGGCTCTAGGGACTCTTTTATGTTGAGCCAGGGTGTGTAGAGTCTATGTTTTGTGTTCATTGTTTCAGTTTCTAGTTCATGTGTTTCTATGTTGGCCGGGGTGGTTCTCAATCAGAGGCAACGTGAATCAGCTGTTGCTTGTTGTCTCTGATTGGGAACCATACTTAGGCAGCCATTTGGCACTTGTGTTTTGTGGGATTTTGTTCCGTGTTGGTTTGTGTATGTACCCAAGGACTTCACAT
Organism: Coregonus clupeaformis; assembly: GCF_020615455.1. Lineage (NCBI taxonomy): Eukaryota > Metazoa > Chordata > Actinopteri > Salmoniformes > Salmonidae > Coregonus > Coregonus clupeaformis. Next base: position 30,408,262 of record NC_059225.1, read on the forward strand.
ATCGTTTTGTTGTTTTTGTTCGTGTGGTGAATAATAATAAAAGACGTTCGCATTCCACGCTGCACATTGGTCCACTCCTTTTGACGATCGTGACAGCTATGTCTGGCACAAACCCAACACCGCTCATCACCCCGAGAACACCATCCCACAGTGAAGCATGGTGGTGGCAGCATCATGCTGTGGGGATGTTTTTCATCGGCAGGGACTGGGAAACTGGTCAGAATTAAAGGAATGATGGATGGCAATAAACACAGGGAAAATCTTGAGGAAAACCTGTTTTAGTCTTCCAGAGATTTGAGACTGGGATGGAGGTTCACCTTCCAGCAGGACAATTACATTTACATCATTTACCAGACGCTCTTATCCAGAGCGACTTACAAATTGGTGCATTCAACTTATGATAGCAAGTGGGACAACCACTTTTTTTTTTCTTTTTTTTATGGGGGGGGGGGTAGAAGGATTGGTTTATACTATTCCAGGTATTCCTTAAAGAGGTAGGGTTTCAAGTGTCTCCGGAAGATGGTCAGTGACTCCGCTGTCGTGGGGGAGCTTGTTCCACCATTGGGGTGCCAGAGCAGCAAATAGCTTTGACTGGGCTGAGCGGGAACTGTGCTTCTGTAGCGGTAGGGAAGCTAGCAGGCCAGAGGTGGATGAACGTAGTGCCCTTGTTTGGGTGTAGGGTCTGATCAGAGCCTGAAGGTAAGGAGGCGCCGTTCCCCTCACAGCTCCGTAGGCAAGCACCATGTTCTTGTAGTAGATGCGAGCCTCAACTGGAAGCCAGTGGAGTGTGCGGAGGAGCAGGGTGACATGAGAGAACTTGGGAAGGTTGAACACCAGACGAGCTGCAGCGTTCTGGATGAGTTGTAGGGGTTTAATGGCACAGGCAGGGAGCCTGCCAACAGCGAGTTGCAGTAATCCAGACGGGAGATGACAAGTGCCTGGATTAGGAGCTGTGCCGCTTTCTGTGTAAGGTAGGGTCGTACTCTGCGAATGTTGTAGGGCATGAACCTGCAGGATCGGGTCACCGCTTTGATGTTAGCAGAGAACGACAGGGTGTTGTCCAGGGTCACGCCAAGGTTCTTTGCACTCTGGGAGGAGGACAAAATGGAGTTGTCAACCGTGATGGCGAGATCATGGAGCGGGCAGTCCTTCCCCGGGAGGAAGAGCAGCTCCGTCTTGCAGAGGTTCAGCTTGAGGTGGTGATCCAACATCTACACTAATATGTCTGCCAGACATGCAGAGATGCGATTCACCACCTGGTTAACATAAGGGGGAAAGGAGAAAATTAATTGTGTGTCGTCTGCGTAGCAATGATAGGAGAGACCATGTGAGGATATGACAGAGCCAAGTGACTTGGTGTATAGAGAGAATAGGAGAAGGCCTAGAACTGAGCCCTGGGGGACACCAGTGGTGAGAGCACGTGGTGCGGAGACAGATTCTCGCTACGCCACCTGGTACGAGCTACCTGTCAGGTAGGACGCAATCCAAGAGTGAGCAGCGCCGGAGATGCCCAACTCGGAGAGGGTGGAGAGGAGGATCTGATGGTTCACAGTATCAAAGGCAGCGCATAGGTTTAGAAGGATAAGAGCAGAGGAGAGAGAGTTAGCTTTAGCAGTGCAGAGAGCCTCCGTGACACAGAGAAGAGGAGTCTCAGTTGAATGACCAGTCTTGAAACCTGACTGGTTTGGATCAAGAAGGTCATTCTGAGAGAGATAGCAGGAGAGTTGGCTAGAGACGGCACGCTCAAGAGTTTTGGAGAGAAAAGAAAGAAGGGATACGGGTCTGTAGTTGTTGACATAGGAGGGATCGAGTGTAGGTTTTTTGAGGAGGGGTGCAACTCTCGCTCTCTTGAAGACAGAAGGGACATGGCCAGCGGTCAAGGATGAGTTGATGAGTGAGGTGAGGTAAGGGAGAAGGTCTCTGGAAATAGTCTGGAGAAGAGAGGAGGGGATAGGGTCAAGCGGGCAGGTTGTTGGGCGGCCGGCCTTCACAAGTCGCAAGATTTCATCTGGAGAGAGAGGGGAGAAAGAAGCCAAAGCATAGGGTAGGCCACTCCTGCGTTGTCTTGTCTGTGTGCTTAGGGTTGTTGTCCTATTGGAAGGTGAACATTCGCCCCAGTCTGAGGTCCTGAGCGCTCTGAAGCAGGTTTCCATCAAGAATCTGTCTGTACTTTGCTACGTTCATCTTTCCCTCGATCCTGACTAGTCTCCCAGTCCCTGCCGCTGAAATAAATCCACACAGCATGATGCTGCCACCAGCATGCTTCACCGTAAGGATGGTGCCAGGTTTCCTCCAGATGTGAGGCTTGGCATTCAGGCCAAAGAGTTCAATCTTGGTTTCATCAGACCAGAGAATGTTGTTTGCCTTTTACTGAGGAGTGGCTTCTGTCTAGCCACTCTAGGAAGAGTCTTGGTGATTCCAAACTTCTTCCATTTAAGAATGATGGGGGCCACTGTGTTCTTGGGGACCTTCAATGCTGCAAAAATGTTTTGGTACCCTTCCCCAGATCTGTGCCTCGACACAATCCTGTCTCGGAGCTCTACGGGCAATTCATTCGAACTCATGGCTTGGTTTTTGCTCTGACATGCACTGTCAACTGTGTGACCTTATATAGACAGGTGTGTGCCTTTCCAAATCATGTCGAATCAATTTAATTTACCACAGGTGGACTCTAAGTTGTATCAACATCTTAAGGAGGATCAATGGACACAGGATATACCGGAGGGTATTTTTAATACATTTGCCAAAATTTCTAAAAACCTGTTTTCGCTTTGTCATTATGGGGTATTGTGTGTAGATTGATGAGTAAAATATGTATTTAATCCATTTTAGAATAAGGCTGTAACTTAACAAAATGTGGAAAAATGGAAAGGGTCTGAATACTTTCCGAATGCACCCCTTTTGACCAGAGCCCATAGGGTCCACTACATATATAGGGAATAGTGTGCCATTTGGTACACAGCCTATGAATTGTCTTGGGGTGTACATGCAGATATCTTGCTTCCATACAGTGAGGGAAAAAAGTATTTGATCCCCTGCTGATTTTGTACGTTTGCCCACTGACAAAGAAATGATCAGTCTATAATTTTAATGGTATGTTTATTTGAACAGTGAGAGACAGAATAACAACAACAAAATCCAGAAAAACGCATGTCAAAAATGTTATACATTTATTTGCATTTTAATGAAGGAATAAGTATTTGACCCCTCTGCAAGACATTACTTAATACTTGGTGGCAAAACCCTTGTTGGCAATCACAGAGGTCAGACGTTTCTTGTAGTTGGCCACCAGGTTTGCAAACATCTCAGGAGGGATTTTGTCCCACTCCTCTTTGCAGATCTTCTCCAAGTCATTAAGGTTTCGAGGCTGACATTTAGCAACTCGAACCTTCAGCTCCCTCCACAGATTTTCTATGGGATTAAGGTCTAGAGACTGGCTAGGCCACTCCAGGACCTTAATGTGCTTCTTCTTGAGCCACTCCTTTGTTGCCTTGACCGTGTGTTTTGGGTCATTGTCATGCTGGAATACCCATCCACGACCCATTTTCAATGCCCTGGCTGAGGGAAGGAGGTTCTCACCCAAGATTTGATGGTACATGGCCCCGTCCATCGTCCCTTTGATACGGTGAAGTTGTCCTGTCCCCTTAGCAGAAAAACACCCCAAAGCATAATGTTTCCACCTCCATGTTTGACGGTGGGGATGGTGTTCTTGGGGTCATAGGCAGCATTCCTCCTCCTCCAAACACGGCGAGTTGAGTTGATGCCAAAGAGCTCCATTTTGGTCTCATCTGACCACAACACTTTCACCCAGTTCTCCTCTGAATCATTCAGATGTTCATTGGCAAACTTCAGACGGGCATGTATATGTGCTTTCTTGAGCAGGGGTACCTTGCGGACACTGCAGGATTTCAGTCCTTCACGGCGTAGTGTGTTACCAATTGTTTTCTTGGTGAGTATGGTCCCAGCTGCCTTGAGATCATTGACAAGATCCTCCCGTGTAGTTCTGGGCTGATTCCTCACCGTTCTCATGATCATTGCAACTCCATGAGGTGAGATCTTGCATGGAGCCCCAGGCCGAGGGAAATTGACAGTTATTTTGTGTTTCTTCCATTTGCGAATAATCGCACCAACTGTTGTCACCTTCTCACCAAGCTGCTTGGCGATTGTCTTGTAGCCCATTCCAGCCTTGTGTAGGTCTACAATCTTGTCCCTGACATCCTTGGAGAGCTGTTTGGTCTTGGCCATGGTGGAGAGTTTGGAATCTGATTGATTGATTGCTTCTGTGGACAGGTGTCTTTTATACAGGTAACAAACTGAGATTAGGAGCACTCCCTTTAAGAGTGTGCTCCTAATCTCAGCTCATTACCTGTATAAAAGACACCTGGGAGCCAGAAATCTTTCTGATTGAAAGGGGGTCAAATACTTATTTCCCTCATTAAAAATGCAAATGAATTCATAACAGTCTCTCACTGTTCAAATAAACCTACCATTAAAATTATAGACTGATCATGTCTTTGTCAGTGGGCAAACGTACAAAATCAGCAGGGATCAAATACTTTTTCCCTCACCGTATGTATCCCATATAAACTGAATTTGTCTATTTTTGATGAAATCACATAGGACATTTTGTATTATAGGCTATGGTATTAATTAGTATGCTAATTAGATACATTTGAATACAGTGGATAAATAGTTTGATGCAACAAATAAGTACGCTCCAAATGGTTTTCACAAATGTACACATAATGTAATGTGCATGTAATTATAAAACATTAGAACATTGTGAAATCTGGATGTAATGTAAACCTTTAGTATAGTATAACAGCACTGTTTGAGCTGTTAAATAGTCCCGTGTAGCTCAGTTGGTAGAGCATGGCGTTTGCAACGCCAGGGTTGTGGGTTCGATTCCCACGGGGGGCCAGTATGAAAATAAATGTATGCACTCACTATCTGTAAGTCGCTCTGGATAAGAGCGTCTGCTAAATGACTAAATTGTAAATGTAAATGTAAAATGTAAATTGAAATACGCCAGTACACCCATCTGTAGTTGGCAATTTAAGGGACTGTATGATAATGAACATTTATTATAATACTCAAACCATTAGAAACTCTATGCATAATGCAACAGTTTTGAATTAATAGTTTTTTGTGATTAAAGTATTAATGAGGTCTTAGTAAGGTTTTTTATTAGTAAAAAAATGCCTTTTGGCTTAAAGCATCTCTGTTCATTAAAATGAAATAATTACCTAATTTGCAAATTTTTATGAACTGCATTTTTTCCCTTTCCTCCAAAGTATTATTTCGGTCTTCAAACGATCATTTTATGTGCAAAGGTGCTTACTGTAATATAGTGGAGGTTTGAGGTTAGTGTCTCAGTCTCGCATCCTAAACATGGTACCTAGTTTATAGTTCTAATTTACCTGGAATATACTCAAAGATAATATTACGTTGATTCTGCACCAGTCAGCCGAGCTGCTATCTGTGAAAATGATCAAATTGAAAACTAATTTGAGTTGCTGAATAAGCGTCACATTTCACATCTCATTGGGTTTCCTATGAAGCCTGTAACAGCAGATCACCATTACCCCTCTATGCTTCATTTCCTGTTTAAACTCTCTCTCTCTATGCCACCGAAGGTAATTGTATGATAATTCACCTCTGCAGTGGCCGCGTCATTTGTACCTACGCTTTCTCCCATTCACATTTTCGCAAGTCTGTGGCATGGCATGGGCCTAGTTAGTTTTTTAATGGATACGGTCCAAAATGGCACCCTATTCCCTAAATAGTACACTACTTTTGAGAAGAGCCCTACTTTTGGGCCCTGTCTTTCTGTCAGTTTTACCATGTCTGTCTGTCTGTTTCACCCTGTCTGTCTCTGTGTTTTACCCTGTCTGTCTCTGTGTTTTACCCTGTCTGTCTCTGTGTTTTACCCTGTCTGTCTCTGTGTTTTACCCTGTCTGTCTCTGTGTTCTCTGTGTTTTATACCGGCACCTCAAAGGTCACCCCCACTATACGCTTTTCATTTTATTTTCTTATACACTTTACAAGGAGAGGTTAGGAGGGCTTGGATGAGAAACAATCCTCCAGTTCCTCTTCAGCTCTGAGAATAGGGGACTGGATGTTCTGAATGGCTAGTTGTAGTTCAGAGTGGGGGCTCGAAATGTAATCTCACTGAAATGCATTGATCAAGGGGCATTACTACTGTGTGTTGTGGCCATAAACTTTGCTGTTAGCAGTTTTCAGTATGTGAATATTTTACAGTGCTCTGTTCAATGGCACACAGCGAGAGCTTCAGGTATACTGCGGGAGCAAAGCTTACCTCGGGCTAGTTTTGTCATGGTTTTATTCAGATAGGGCCTCTCTCTTCTTCCTGCCTCTGGTTATTTGGGCTCCCGAGTTGCGCAGCGGTCTAAGGCACTGCATCTCAGTGCTAGTGGCGTCACTACAGACCCGGGTTCGATCCAAAAAGCCATATCTCAGACTGGCCAATAAAAAGAAAAGATTAAGATGGGCAGTCTGAGATATGGCTTTTTCTTTGCAACTCTGCCAAGAAGGTCAGCATCCCGGAGTCGCCTCTTCACTGTTGAAGTTGAGACTGGTGTTTTGCGGGTACTATTTAATGAAGCTGCCAGTTGAGGACCTGTGAGGAGCCTGTTTCTCAAACTAGACACTCTAATGTATTTGTCCTCTTGCTCAGTTGTGCACCGGGGCCTCCCACTCCTCTTTCTATTCTGGTTAGAGCCAGTTTGCGCTGTTCTGTGAAGGGAGTAGTCTCAAGACTATTGCTTCTTTAATCAGCACAACAGTTTTCAGCTTTGCTAACATAATTGCAAACGGGTTTTCTAATGATCAATTAGCCTTTTAAAATGATAAACTTGGATTAGCAAACACAACGTGCCATTGGAACACAGGACTGATGGTTGCTGATAATGGGCCTCTGTACGCCTATGTAGATATTCCATAAAAAATCAGCCGTTTCCAGCTCCAATAGCCATTTACAACATTAACAATGTCTACACTGTATTTCTGATCAATTTGATGTTATTTTTAATTGACAAAAAAATTGCTTTTCTTTCGAAAACAAGGACATTTCTAAGTGACCCCCAAACTTTTGAACGGTATCAAAGAACTGACCAGATCGCAATGGGTTAAAGTGATTCCTCTTATCAACACGAATTAGAGAGGGCAGGGCGAGGAGAGAGGGAGAAAATGGTGGAAGCGGATGTTCTGTTTTAATCAGAAGGCATGTTGAGAGATGAGAGTGAGAAGAATTGGATTACATACGAAAGGAAACAAGAGAAGTAAAGTGTGTGATGTCACGAGAGGCTGTGTCCTGGAGGGACGTTACATCCCCCTGAGATGGCTGCAAACCCAGACAGCTATGGCTCCATCTGCTGGTATGGTCGGGAACTCCAACCCTCTATGGCCAATCTTCCCACGCAGCTGAAACCAATCAGGAGCTGATGAGCTGAGGGTTTGTTGAAGGGAAGAGACACGGTCTCCAGGCTGGGCTCTCTGGAGGACAAGAGTGCTGCACGTCCACTTCCATGAGGAATATAAGGATTTGGAGATACTTACCTTTGGGAAATACTCACCTTTGGATATATGCACCTGTGGAAATACGTGTGGGACATTTGGAAGGACGTTTTGCTGGGTTGGCCACTAGCTGCAACGTGGAAGACAGTAAGACTGGGGAAAAGTTATTTGAGCGAGGGAGAGTTATGATTTTGGATGTGGAAGAGACATCCCTGAACTGTTAACCCTTAAGAGCCACCAGAGAACAGTATTGTGTTATACTTTCGTTAGTTTCCCAAGACCTTTAATAAAATCCTTGTTTTGGTTGAACCTGGTCTCCTTGCACTACTTGAGCAATCCCGCTGAAAGCTGTGTAGCCTCTCGTGACATCACAGATGGTGGAGAATACAGGCACGCTCAGCGTTAATAGTGCATGTCAGAGGAGGATACCGAAGGTTTGATCACCCAGTTTTCCAAGTTGGCCGTAGGCTCCCCGCCGACTGAAATGGAGGACATATTGAAAGCCCTTGTTGCTGGCCAGCAAGCCCAGATGCAAGTAAACGTGGCTCTCTTGGAGGAGCAAAAGAAAGCCAACCTTCTGAAGGCAGAGGAATTGCAGTTGCAGAGACAGAGGGTGGTCCAAAATACCCGCCCAATAAAGGCAAGTGACTTTATATCTAAGATGGGAGCTACCGATGACATTGAGGCATACCTGCATGCATTTGAGGCCACGGCCACTAGGGAAGCCTGGCCCAAGCAACAGTGGGTTGGTCTGTTAGCCCCCCTTTCTAACCGGGGAATCACTGAATGCTGTCCGGGACCTGGGCCCTGACCAGGTTACTGACTATGATGCCCTGAAGTCTGAGATCCTCAGCAGATATGGACTCACAAAGTTTGGTATGGCCCAGCGCTTTCACAGCTGGACCTTCCAACCAGACCAACCTCCTCGGGCGCAGATGCATGAACTTGTCCGAATCGCAAGGAAATGGCTGGATCCGCAGAGGAATACAGCAGCGGCGGTGGTGGAGGCCGTTGTGGTGGATCGTTACCTCACGCGCCCTGCCTTATGAGGCAAAACGGTTCATCAGTCAACAGGCCTTGACCACGGCTGATCTGACCGTGGAAGCTGTGGAAAAGTACCAGGCCACAGCGGAGATGCTGAATGCTTCCCGAAAAGACCCCAGGAGTGCGGCCCCACCACAAATGGGAAGAACCCGTCCAAAGGACCCCAAGGTCTCGAACCCAGCCACGTCAGGACTTATCCCGGCTCCAGGGGGAGCCAGAAACCAGGCGGGTCCAAGAAGAGTACACCAGGAGGGGGAAACTCGACAGTGTTACCGGTGTGGGGAGATGGGACATATCTCCTGGCAGTGTGGGAAACCAGCCGATGAACCTATGCCCACTGCGGAGTCCTCCAGCTCAGCACCCACACACCGTTTTGCCTCGCTCTTGGGAGTCGTAGATGGCGGCCCAGATCGACCCCCCACCTGCCCGGTAACTGTGAATCACCATGATGTGGAGGCCTTACTGGATTCTGGTAGCCGGGCCACCCTGGTGCGTAAGGGATTTGGTGGGCCCAACGTGTCTGACCCCGGGAAAGTCCTCCCAGTTTCCTGTGTCCATGGGGACACCAGAGAATACCCCATTACTGAACTTACAATGACCAGCACACGGGGAACCATACACACGACGGCGGGGGTGGTTGATTCCCTCCCCGTCCCTGTCCTAATTGGACGAGACTGCCCAGCCTTTTACCCACTCTGGAGAGAGTCTCAGGAGAGGAAAACCCGAGTACCTCGGAAACGGAGAGGCAAGACTCATCCTGGGAAGGCTCCGGTGCAATCCTCCGAGTTACTCACTCCCGCCCGGGCTCTGATAGGGATGGCAGGTGGCCAGACCGACACAGAGACGGAGCTACAGAATCTGGACAAAGAACTGTCTGGTCTGGAAGGGGACCGCTTGAGAGGTATCGTTTGTTAAAGCAACAGTTAGACATGAAGACAGAAGAGTTAGATATCCTCCAGGCTAAACTCCAACAGAGCTCCTTCCCTAAGCAACAGGAGGAGCTGGAGAGGCTGCGCAGGACCATCGAGGAGTGTGAGGGAGACCCTGCGCAGTAGTAAGGAGGTCCAGAAGAAGGCAGAGGAGAAGTACAAGGTGTTGGAGAACAAGATGAAGAATGCGGAGGCAGAGAGAGAGAAGGAACTGAAAGCTGCTCAACAGAAGCTAAACTCTGCTAAAACCAAGGCTGATGCGTTCAGTAAGAAACTCAAGGAGAGACAACAGGAGGCTGAGTCCCTGGTCCTAGAGGTGGAGGAGTTGAAGAGAGAGCAGGCTGGCAAGCACCACGGCAATGCGGACGCCCTCTCCCGGCGTGATGCCTTCTTCGCTGCCTTTACCCCGACGAGGACGTCGGTCCCGAGGAGGGGGATGTGTGATGTCACGAGAGGCTGTGTCCTGGAGGGACGTTACATCCCCCTGAGATGGCTGCAAACCCAGACAGCTATGGCTCCATCTGCTGGTATGGTCGGGAACTCCAACCCTCTATGGCCAATCTTCCCACGCAGCTGAAACCAATCAGGAGCTGATGAGCTGAGGGTTTGTTGAAGGGAAGAGACACGGTCTCCAGGCTGGGCTCTCTGGAGGACAAGAGTGCTGCACGTCCACTTCCATGAGGAATATAAGGATTTGGAGATACTTACCTTTGGGAAATACTCACCTTTGGATATATGCACCTGTGGAAATACGTGTGGGACATTTGGAAGGACGTTTTGCTGGGTTGGCCACTAGCTGCAACGTGGAAGACAGTAAGACTGGGGAAAAGTTATTTGAGCGAGGGAGAGTTATGATTTTGGATGTGGAAGAGACATCCCTGAACTGTTAACCCTTAAGAGCCACCAGAGAACAGTATTGTGTTATACTTTCGTTAGTTTCCCAAGACCTTTAATAAAATCCTTGTTTTGGTTGAACCTGGTCTCCTTGCACTACTTGAGCAATCCCGCTGAAAGCTGTGTAGCCTCTCGTGACATCACAAGTGGTAGTGGAATCTAGTAAATCCAAGCCTAGTTTTGATTATCTTTTGGCCGGAGTAAGGCTTTTGGATTGATGTTGTTACCTGGGATATTTGATTGAATTCTCTATAAAATTGTGGATGCATTGGATGAGATGGTGTTGATGAGAGTAATGAGAAGTGGGCTTATTTCGTTCTTTTGTGTGTCAAATTGTATTTGTCACATGCGCCGAATACAACAGGTGGTATCTAGTTTCATGGTAAACCTTACCGTGAAATGCTTACTTATAAGCCCTTAAACAACAGTGCAGTTTTAAGAAAAATAAGAGTTGTGAAAATATTTACTAAATAAACTAAAGTAAAAAAAACAAGAGTAACAATAAAATAACAATAACGAGGATATATACAGGGGGTACCGAGTCAATGTGCGGGTGTACAGGATAGTTGAGGTAATTGTGGTAATATGTACATGTAGGTAGAGTTAAAGTGACTATGGAACAGATGGAACGCCTGAAGAAGATATTGGATTGGAATATGTTGTGTGTGGATCTTCTAAGCAGGTCACCTACTGTATCAAGTGTGTTATCTCTGGGGTGGCGCTAGAAGTAAAAGCAAAGGATGTACCTGAAGAATTGGATCAGGTGGTTGGTGCGACTGACCCAGATGGTGGATGTAAGAAGAAGGATTGTCTAGCATTTCTCCTATGCGGAGGCGGTGAGAAGAGTGGAAGGAGTGAAGTTAAAGAAATATCAGAGAAAATAGGCATAGTGAGTGCGGCTGAGCATTTTTTGGACTCAGGGATTTTACAGCAGAGGCATTACAAGGAATCCTGTAGATGAATGCTCCGTCCTCACAGGCTCTTCAGCCTGTTTAGGGATGTGATTTCAACTGTGACTGAAGGAGTGGGATGTGGGATGTGTGATGTTCCCCCCCCCCCCACCCCCCCTTCCCACAATGGAATATTGTTTGTTTCAATTCCCCGTACAGTATGTGGCGGCAATACACTAATAGGTGTAGTCAGCCATAAAACCTTAAAGACGAAGAAAGAAGAACACGAATTCAACGATGGAGCATTTTTTTTATGTTCTCTTAGCTAGCTACATGGGGATATTCAACCATATGCTTCAACCGGAATATAGCGAAGAGGATTTGGAACAGAGTTGGATTTAGCTACCAGCTACAGCCGATGCCAGCACCAAGAGGGCAGATGACAAATAGCTAGCTAAGTAAGTTATTTTTCATACAAGCCCTCTAGCTAGCTAACTTTAGTTTATCTACTGAAACCCATATTGTGTATTGCTGGCTAACATACTACTGTGTTACAGTGGGGGAAAATCGATTGTTATTTTTGTTTGCTAAAGTAGGTAAGCAGTTAGCCATGTGTATGACTCAAAATAGAAGAGGTTTTACAGTAGGAGATCTAGCTATTGTATCTTGATTGTAAAACGTTTTCTCTTTACAGTCATAGATATGGTTACTAAACAGCAAGCTACTAATGTTACAACCAGCCACCTAAAGCAAATGTTAGCACATGACTGGAATTGGCTAGTTAGCCTGGCTCCTGCTAGCTTGCAATGTGCCAAGCCTCGCGTTTAACTTGTTCGCAAATATGTGTTACATCAACCACTGTAAATCTAAATCATTTTACTAGTTAGTTATCAACATAATTGACAAGGGTTGACATATTGGTTAGGATTATGACAGTGGATGCATTTCAATCTCACAAAATTAGAGGTATGACAGAAGATAAAGTTAGTATTCCAAACAGATGTAAATAACAATGATGGGCTATCCAGCAATCTAGCTAGCTAAGTTTACTAACAGTGAGGAGAACAATAATACAACCATTTACTGTTGTAAATCTCTGAAACTGATTATCTGGTTATACTAGAAAAATTTTGGCCAAAGGCTGCCTGATAGACATGGCTAGGTACTGTCTGCCTACCTAGGTACATTTGTACTGTCTGGTCACTGTGCAAAAGTTGAGGGCTTTGCCACAATTCTTTCTATCAGGATTAAATATAATCTCTTTCTGTGCACATGTGTGCCTGTGCAGATGTACAGTGCATTCGGAAAGTATTCCTTGACTTTTTCCACATTTTGTTATGTTATAGCCTTATTTTAAAATGGATTAAGTAGTTTTTCCCCCTCATCAACCTACACACAATAACCCATAATGACAAAGCAAAAACTGGTTTTTAGAAATTGTTGCAAATGTATTACAAATAAAAAACTGAAATATTACATTTACAGAAGTATTCAGACCATTTACTCAGTACTTTGTTGAAGCACCTTTGGCACCTTATATAGACAGGTGTGTGCCTTTCCAAATCAGGCCCAATCAATTGAATTTACCACAGGAGGACTCCAATCAAGTTGTAGAAACAGGATGATCAATGGAAACAGGATGCACCTGAGCTCAATTTCGAGTCTCATAGCAAAGGGTCTGAATACTTACGTAAATAAGGTATTTCTGTTTTTCATTTTTTATACATTTGCAAAAAATTATAACTTGTTTTCGCTTTGTCATTATGGGGTATTGTGTGTAGATTGATGAGGAAATTGTTTTATTTAATCAATTTTAGAATAAGGCTGTAACGTAACAAAATGTGGAAAAAGTCAAGTGGTCTGAATACTTTCCGAATGCACTGCATGTTCAACTAGCCTACGCTCATTATGATGTTATGCTGGCACAGTATCATTGTAGTTCAAACTGTACAATATAGTATTATTTATATTTTTTGTCTTACAGACAATGCCGTGTGGTGCCTGGGCTTCTTCCTGGAGTGGATTCTAGATGGAGAGAACAGAGTTCCTTTGCCTGCGTTTGTCATTGGAGCAGAACTGTATCTCGTGAACTGTATCACTCTCTAGATGGATTGGATATCATGCTGGATTTCAAGCAGTAGATGACTCAAGAGGAGCTGAATGGCAGTTTGATCATGACAACACCCCTCTTATCATTTGCTGATTAACAGATGTCTGCACCTTATACCAAAAACACACTCAAACACAACACATCAGCTGCTGCTAAGTCGAACAGCTGTACAAGTATTCCCTGAACCTTACTTCACTGATCATACTGTATTTTCTAACCGTATTTGTCTTTGTGAATGGCAATTTCACCACCTCTCCCATCATCTGCTGATCACCAGTTCCCTGCGCTCTACTACACATAAGTCACACTCAGACACAATGAACTGTACTACACTGTTCTCACTGTATTTTTTGACTTAGTTTTACCATTTAACATTCTTGTTGAATACCCAGTTCTCTTTTTAAGTTTAGCATTAGTATAAACGTATTGCAAATTGAGAAATCATGTGACTAAACTGAGTAAAAAGAAGAAGAAACTACACCATGAAACAAAGCTAAATTATATAAAGAATGACAGTAAAAAGCTTTGGAGCACCTTCAATTACAGTTTGGGAAAAAAGGCAAACTCAGGTCCATCATTCATTGAATCAGATGTCTCATTCATCACAAAACCGACAGATATTGCCAACTACTTTAATGACTTTTTCATTGGCAAGATTAGCACATTTAGGCATGACATGCCAGCAACAAACGCTGACACTACACATCCAAGTATATCTGACCAAATTATGAAAGACGAGCATTGTAATTTTGAATTCCGTGAAGTGAGGGTGGAAGTTATTGAGGAAAATAGCGGATGATATTGTCACTCCTATTTGCCATATATTCAATTTAAGCCTACTAGAAAGTGTGTGCCCTCAGGCCTGGAGGGAAGCAAAAGTCATTCCGCTACCTAAGAATAGTAAAGACCCCTTTACTGGCTCAAATAGCCGACCAATCAGCCTGTTACCAACCCTTAGTAAAGTTTTGGATTTTTTTTTTGTTGACCGGATAAAATGCTATTTTGCAGTAAACAAATTGACAACAGATTTTCAGCACGCTTATAGAGAAGGACATTCAACAAACACAGCACATACACAAATTACTGATGATTGGCTGAGAGAAATTGATGATAAAAAGATTGTGAGGGGCTGTTTTGTTAGACTTCAGTGCGGCTTTTGACATTATCGATCATAGTCTGCTGCTGGAAAAACTTGTGTTATGCTCTACATCCCCTGCTATATTGTGGATAGTTACCTGTCTAACAGAACACAGAGGGTGTTATTTAATGGAAGCCTCTCCAACATACTTACTTTATTCAATCTTTACTAATGATATGCCACTGGCTTTAAGTAAAGCAAGTGTGTCTATGTATGCGGATGACTCAACACTATACACGTCAGCTACTACAGCGACTGAAATGACTGCAACACTTAACAGAGCTGCAGTTTGTTTTTCAGAATGGGTGGCAAGGAATAAGTTAGTCCTAAATATTTCAAAAACTAAAAGCATTGTATTTGGGAGAAATCATTCACTAAACCCTAAACCTCAACTAAATCTTGTAATAAATAAAGTGGAAATTGAGTTGAGGTGACTAAACTGCTTGGAGTAACCGTGGATTGTAACCTGTCATGGTCCAAACATATTGATACAACAGTAGCTATGATGGGGAGAAGTCTGTCCATAATAAAGCGTTGCTCTACCTTCTTGTAATAATGTAATATGTAATATGCCATTTAGCAGACGCTTTTATCCGAAGCGACTTACAGTCATGTGCGCATACATTTTTACATATGGGTGGTCCCGGGGATCGAACCCACTACCCTGGCGTTACAAGCGCCGTGCTCTACCATGCTGAGCTACAGAGGACCACAGCACTATCAGCACTTAACAGCACTATCAACAAGGCAGGTCCTACAGGCTCTAGTTTTGTCGCACCTGAACTACTGTTCAGTCGTGTGGTCAGGTGTCACAAAGAGGAATTTAGGTAAATTACAATTGGCTCAGAACAGGGCAGCACGGCTGGCCCTTAGACGTAAACAGAGAGCAAACATTAATACACAGAGATAATGTCAATCTCTCCTGGCTCAAAGTGGAGGAGAGATTGACTTCATCACTACTTGTATTTGTGAGAGGTATTGACATGTTGAAAGCACCGAGCTGTCTGTTTAAACGACTAGCACACAGCTCAGACACCCCATGCGTACCCCTCAAGACATGCCACCAGAGGTCTCTTCACAGTCCCCAAGTCCAGAACAGACTATGGGAGAAGCACAGTACTACATAGAGCCATGACTACATGGAACTATATTCCACCTCAGGTAACTGTTGCAAGCAGTAGAATCAGATTTGTCTTTAAAATATAAAAATACACCTTATTTGAACAGCGGGAACAGTGAAGCAACACAAACATAGGCACAGACACATGCATACACACACATGATAATATATCACTATACACACACGTACATATGGATTTTGTGTTGTAGATATGTGGTAGTGGGGTAGGGGCCTGAGGGCACACACTTAGTGTGTTGTGAATCTGTTATGAATGTATTGTAATATATTAAACATTTTATATAACTGCCTTAATTTTGCCAGACACCAGGAAGAGTAGCTGCTGCCTTGGCAGCAGATAATGGGAATCTATATTAAATACAAATACAAATACAAATACTGCGGTCATGACTCGTGACTGACGGTGTGGCTGTAATATCGTCACCATGACAGCCCTAGATAACTAAACGGTATACTAAATGAACTAATGTAATTGTATACACTACCTGTCAAAAGTTTTAGAACACCTACTCATTCAAGAGATTTTTCTACATTGTAGAATAATAGTGAAGACATCAAAACTATGGAATAACACATATGGAATCATGTAGTAACCCAAAAAGTGTTAAACAAATCAAAATATATTTGAGATATGAGATTCTTCAAATAGCCACACTCTCAACCAGCTTCACCTGGAATTATTTTCCAACAGTCTTGAAGGAGTTCCCACATATGCTGAGCACTTGGTGGCTGCTTTTCCTTCACTCTGCGGTCCGACTCATCCCAAACCATCTGAATTTGGTTGAGGTCGGGGGATTGGCCAGGTCATCTGATGCAGCACTCCATCACTGTCCTTCTTGGTAAAAGCCTGGAGGTGTGTTGGATCATTGTCCTGTTTGAAAAACAAATGATAGTCACCCTAAGCCCAAACCAGATGGGATGGCGTATCGCTGCAGAATGCTGTGGTAGCCATGCTGGTTAAGTGTGCCTTGAATTCTAAATAAATAACAGACAGCGTCACCAGCAAAGCACCCCCACACCATAACACCACCTCCTCCATGCTTTACGGTGGGAAATACACATGCAGAGATCACCCGTTAACCCACACCGCGTCTCACAAAGACACGGTGGTTGGAACCATAAATCTCAAATTTGGACTCCAGACCAAAGGACCATTTCCACCGGTCTAATGTCCATTGCTTGTGTTTCTTGGCCCAACAAGTCTCTTCTTATTATTGGTGTCCTTTTGTAGTGGTTTCTTTGCAGCAATTCAACCATGAAGGCCTGCTTCACACAGTCTCCTCTGAACAGTTGATGTTGAGATGTGTCTGTTACTTGAACTTTATTTGGGCTGCCATTTCTGAGGCTGGTATTTCTAATAAACGTATCCTCTGCAGCAGCGGTAACTCTGGGTCTTCCATTTCTGTGGCGGTCCTCATGAGAGCCAGTTTCATCATAGCGCATGATGGCTTTTGTGACTGCACTTGAAGAAACTTTCAAAGTTCTTGAAATGTTCTGTATTGACTGACCTTCACGTGTTAAAGTAAAGATGGACTGTCGTTTCTCTTTGCCTATTTGAGCTGTTGTTGCCATAATATGGACTTGGTCTTTTACCAAATATGGCTATCTTCTGTACACCATCCCTACATTGTCACAACACAACTGATTGGCTCAAACGTATTCTGAAGGAAAGAAATTCCACAAATTAACTTTTAAGAAGACACACCTGTTAATTGAAATGCATTCAAGGTGACTACTTCATGAAGCTGTTTGAGAGAATGCAGAGAGTGTGCAAAGCTGTCATCAAGGCAAAGGGTGGCTATTTGAATAATTTGTTTAACACTTTTTTAGTTACTACATGATTCCATATGTTATTTCATAGTTTTGATGAATTATTCTACAATGTAGAAAATTGTAAAAATAAAGAAAAACCCTTGAATGAGTAGGTGTTCTAAAATGTTTGACCGGTAGTGTATGGAATAATTAACATTTGCAAAGCATGCTCAGTATGATGCTAATGATCTCCGCCCCGAAACAAGGCCAACAGTAATACCCAGTTTGCTTTGCAGTTCATTTTGGTTTGTTTATTTACACATATACAGTGCATTTGGAAAGTTTTCAGAACCCTTCACTTTTTCCAAATATTGTTACGTTACAGCCTTATTCTAAAATGTATACAAATATTGTTTTCCTCATCAATCTACACACAATACCACATAATGACAAAGTGAAAACAGGTTTTTAGAAATTTTGGGAAATGTAAAACCGATACCTTATTTACATAAGTATTCAATCAATCAATCACATTTTATTTATAAAGCCCTTTTTACATCAGAAGATGTCACAAAGTGCTACACAGAAACCCAGCCTAAAACCCCAAACAGCAAGCAATGCAGATGTAGAAGTATTCAGACCCTTTCCTATGAGACTCGAAATTGAGCTCAGGTGCATCCTGTTTCCATTGATCATCCTTGATGTTTCTACAACTTTAATGGTACCTGTGGTAAATTAAATTGATTCGACATGATTTGGAAAGGCACACACCTGTCTGTATAAGGTCCCACAGTTGACAGTGCATGTCAGAGTAAAAACCAAGCCATGAGGTCGAAGGAATTGTCCGTAGAGCTCAGAGACAGGATTGTGTCGAGGCACAGATCGGGGGAAGGGCACCAAAACATGTCTTCAGCATTGAAGGTCCCCAAGAACACAGTGGCCTCCATCATTCTTAAATGGAAGAAGTTTGGAACAGCCAAGACTCTTCCTAGAGCTGGCCGCCCAGCCATACTGAGCATGGTGGTGCCAGCATAATGCTGTTGGGATGTTTTTCAGTGTCAGGGACAGGGAGACTAGTCAGGATGGAGGAAAAGATGAACGGAGCAATGTACAGAGAGATCCTTGATGAAAACCTGCTCCAGAGCGCTCTGGACCTCAGATTGGGGCTAAGGTTCACCTTCCAACAGGACAATGACCCTAAGCACACAGCCAAGACAACGCTGGAGTGGCTTCGGGACAAGTCTCTGAATGTCCTTGAGTCGCCCAGCCAGAGTCAGGACTTGAAACCGACCTGAAAATAGCTGTGCAGCAACGTTCCCCATCCAACCTGACAGAGCTTGAGAGTATCTGCAGAGAAGAATGGGAGACACTCCCCAAATACAGGTGTGCCAAGCTTGTAGCGTCATACCCAACAACACTTGAGGCTGTAATCAGTGCCAAAGGTGCTTCAACAATGTACTGAGTAAAAGGTCTGAATACTTATGTAGGTTAACAGGCTAGTCCTATATTGCAGTTATTACCAACAAAGGCGATTGCCTACCATTGGCCTACCCAACAAATGACAGCAATAGGCTAATGCTATTTATTTTACAACAGACCTATAATTATTATTATTATTAATGACTAAACAATTTATTATAAATATGAAAATAAATAAATGAATGGTAGAAAATTGCATCAAACCTGAATAGCGAGTTGCACAGTCAATTTGGCTGCGCCAACGTTCTTCTCATCTTTGTCCACTACAGTATTAAATTTGTCCCTGAGGACATTCCCCTTGTCGGCTTCTTTTCACTATGCTCTTTGTCCTCTAACTTTCGTTTTACTTCAATGAAAAATAACTCCATCTTCTCAATCAACTTTAGCCTAGGCCAAACCTCATTACTGATTACAATGTTGTCGCTGTTCGGGCCGGCTACTTGAACATTTATTTATGTGTTTTAAAATACAAAATATATGTATTTAATTAAATCATTTCAAAATACGATTATTTAATAGTTTATTTTGATACATTGATCTTTATGGTATTTTGTAATTTTTGCCCATCCCTGCTTAGGTTGTAGAGACACACCTAGACAGAAAGACACACACATACACATGCACAGGGAATTACAACTACAAAATACCCTAAAGACCAATTTATCAAAATAAAATATAAGATTCTTTTACAAAGTATTGTATTTAATTAAAATGCATTCATTTTGTATTTTAAAATACAAAAATACATTCGCAAGTAGTGGGCTTGGGCGATACCTCCCGAGTGGCGCAGTGGTCTAAGGCACTGCATCGCAGTGCTAGCTGTGCCACTAGAGATCCTGCTTCGAATCCAGGCTCTGTCGTAGCCGGCCGCGACCGGGAGACCCATGGGGCGGCGCACAATTGGCCCAGCGTCGTCCAGGGTAGGGGAGGGAATGGCCGGCAGGGATGTAGCTCAGTTGGTATAGCATGGCGTTTGCAACGCCAGGGTTGTGGGTTTGATTCCCACGGGGGTCCAGTATGAAAAATAATTATAATAATAATAAATGTATGCACTCACTACCTGTAAGTCGCTCTGGATAAGAGCGTCTGCTAAATGACGTAAATGTAAATATATAGTTTATACTGTATACCAGATTATTTTGAAATACAGATGGTCTGATTTTCAATACCTAAAAAAAGCTAACAGCAACAACATAGCAAAAGGTGTGTTTGCAGAGGGGCGTGGTTTATATAGTTAGATAGCTACTCTACTGGTGCCAAAGATTTACTGTAGGGTGTCAGCAAATGTAATTTAAAGTTTACGCTATTCATCTATGGCAAATATACTCTACTTATGTTTCCCCTTTCATCTGTGTCTGGTGTTAGCTAGTTACTGGCTAGCTAGGTATTCAGCCAGCATGGAACAAAAGGGGGGGAAGGGTTGTTCAAAACTCTGACGCAGTTGTCAAGTCAACACAAACGTCAGTGCTGCTGTAAATTGCATCACAAAAGACCTACCAAATTGGAGGTGTGTAAACAATACACAATTTCAATGTTGTTTGAGATGCTTTGTGTGTCACCAAATTAGCTTGAGATGATTTTACTGCAACACTTCTCACTGTGTCCGATTTTCTTGACATAGGCGTTTCGAAGAGCTGATAGTCAAGGTGAGCTCATGAATGTAAGCTCCCCGCCCACTCAGCCTGTCTTTTCAAAGTTCGCTGTAGTTAGCCATGAGAGAAAAAGTACTGGTGGATGTGGACCGTTACGGTGAGTGCTGATTCCCAGAAGGTTTAAATAGGCCTATTTCTTGCGATGAGGATTGCTTTTGTTTTTGCGTTGTTTGTCATGTCTTTTAATTGTATTTCCTCCCCTTTATGATTGTTTCCCAGCATTAGCATGACTAAACCACCGTTTTTGGCTTTAAATAATATACAGTGAAGGAAAAAAGTATTTGATCCCCTGCTCATTTTGTACGTTTGCCCACTGACAAAGAAATGATCAGTCTATAATTTTAATGGTAGGTTTATTTGAACAGTGAGAGACAGAATAACAACAAAAAAATCCAGAAAAATGCATGTCAAAAATGTTATAAATTGATTTGCATTTTAATGAGGGAAATAAGTATTTGACCCCTCTGCAAAACATGACTTAGTACTTGGTGGCAAAGTAGGTCAGACGTTTCTTGTAGTTGGCCACCAGGTTTGCATACATCTCAGGAGGGATTTTGTCCCACTCCTCTTTGCAGATCTTCTCCAAGTCATTAAGGTTTCGAGCCTGACGTTTGGGTACTCGAACCTTCAGCTCCCTCCACAGATTTTCTATGGGATTAAGGTCTGGAGACTGGCTAGGCCACTCCAGGAACTTAATGTGCTTCTTCTTGAGCCACTCCTTTGTTGCCTTGGCCGTGGGTTTTGGGTCATTGTCATGCTGGAATACCCATCCACGACCCATTTTCAATGCCCTGGCTGAGGGAAGGAGGTTCTCACCCAAAATTTGACGGTACATGGCCCCGTCCATCGTCCCTTTGATGCGGTGAAGTTATCCTGGCCCCTTAGCAGAAAAACACCCCCTAAGCATAATGTTTCTACCTCCATGTTTGACGGTGGGGATTGTGTTCTTGGGGTCATAGGCAGCATTCCTCCTCCTCCAAACAAGGCGAGTTGAGTTGATGCCGACGATCTCGATTTTGGTCTCATCTGACCACAACACTTTCACCCAGTTCTCCTCTGAATTATTCAGATGTTCATTGGCAAACTTCAGACGGGCCTGTATATGTGCTTTCTTGAGCAGGGGGACCTTGCGGGCGCTGCAGGATTTCAGTCCTTCACGGCGTAGTGTGTTACCAATAGTTTTCTTGGTGACTATGGTCCCAGCTGCCTTGAGATCATTGACAAGATCCTCCCGTGTAGTTCTGGGCTGATTCCTCACCGTTCTCATGATCATTGCAACTCCACAAGGTGAGATCTTGCATGGAGCCCCAGGCCGAGGCAGATTGACAGTTATTTTGTGTTTCTTCCATTTGCGAATAATCACACCAACTGTTGTCACCTTCTCACCAAGCTGCTTGGCGATGGTCTTGTAGCCCATTCCAGCCTTGTGTAGGTCTACCATCTTGTCCCTGACATCCTTGGAGAGCTCTTTGTTCTTGGCCATGGTGGAGAGTTTGGAATCTGATTGATTGATTGCTTCTGTGTGTGGTCCTCTGTAGCTCAGCTGGTAGAGCACGGCGCTTGTAACGCCAAGGTAGTGGGTTCGATCCCCTGGACCACCCATACACAAAAATGTATGCACGCATGACTGTAAGTCGCTTTGGATAAAAGCGTCTGCTAAATGGCATATTATTATTATTATATTCTGTGGACCGGTGTCTTTTATACAGGTAACAAGCTGAGATTAGGTGCACTCCCTTTAAGAGTGTGCTCCTAATCTCATCTCGTTACCTGTATAATAGACAGCTGGGAGCCAGAAATCTTTCTGATTGAGGGGGGGTGAAATACTTATTTCCCTCATTAAAATGCAAATGAATTCATTACATTTTTGACATGCGTTTTTTTTTTGATTTTGTTGTTGTTATTCTGTCTCTCACTGTTCAAATAAACCTACCATTAAAATTATAGACTGATCATTTGTTTGTCAGTGGGCAAACGTACAAAATCAGCAGGGTATCAAATACTTTTTTCCCTCATTGTAAATCTAAGAAGGCCACGATATAAGAGATTGATTCAAGCAGAAATCCACCATAAGGCCGTGGTGACCGCATATAGGTCAAAGCTTAATTTCTTGTATGGAGCAATTATTAGTTATTGTTTTTTGTGGGGGGCTTTAGTACCATATTACAGGAGGACACATTTAGCTGCTACACATTGAATGTGTCTCAAATGGCACTCTATTCCCTATATAGTGCACTACTTTTGACCAGTCCTATTGGCTTCCAAACTGGCAGCAAATACAGGGCAAAAGCTCAACCATTTAAGGTTTAAGGTCATTTTACTTTTTTTTTTGTTCTTAGAGGTAAAATGTTCAATGAGTTCAAATTCAATCCATCATTAATTTAAAATCCAAATAATAAACAATTTAAATAATAAGCAATCGATTCAAATTAGGCGAACAAAATGGTCATCCAATCAAACAAAAGCAAAAACAAAAGCTATCAATCAATTTTTAAAAAGCATTCTGAAGAATCAGTCCGTCAGTCAATCAGTCCGTCAGTCAGTCCACAATGTGTCTGTATCTTTGTGTTTGGGGTGGGGAGGGGAGGGGAAGTGGTGGGGCCTGGGCTGGCAGTTGCGGTTGGTTGGTGCTGTGTCCAGTGTTGTTGCTGGTGTTGGGGTTGGGACCTGGAGAAAACTGGTTTAGTGTTGGGACTGGAGACCAGGGGTTGGTGCTGGTACTGGGGAAAAACAGGAACCAGGAACCAGGGCTGCTGCAGGTGCTGGGTTGGGATCTGGGTTTGTAATGGGGAGGAAGAGCGACATGAGGAGCAAGCAGACAGACACACAAGGGATCCCTAGACCCAGGGGTCCGTGGTGGCACTCCCCTGTGGTCTGCTCGCTCCAGGTGATGGTCTGATGTTTTTAAGGTACATTTATTTGGTTATTCCAAAATTGACTACATGTAAAAATGTGCAGTAAAACGTTTCAGAGTATTTTACTGTTGATAATACCCAAAATTACCGTATAATATTCAGTTTTCCTTTACAGTGTAGCTGCTGAGTCTGCATTTGCCCCACTTGTCAGTTTGACGCTAACACCGGCAGACAGAGGCAAGTTACTGTACTGTGCATATATGCTTAGTCTAAATGCACATATCAAATTACAATCACTCCTTAGTAAAAATGGTAACAATAGTCTTTAGGTGCCTGTAAAAACAAACCTGCTTTCTGGATTTTGTGCGTTTTTCTGAATATATAAAACACATTTCCTCTTGTGATTCTACAAAACAGTTAACGTATTCATCCACACAATGTTTATAATGTTAATAAACATAAATTGACTAAGCCACATTAATTGTCATTAATTCATTATCATGAATATCAGTTAGTACTGCCCACTCTATTACCACTATTGTACTATAGTGGTAATGTGATGTATCTGGATTATTAGCCGATTTTTCACACATCTAGGTCATGGCCTAGGATGATGAATGATACCACCATGTGCTATATAAAACACGTTAATGTAATGGTAAAGCACCCGTTGCTAGCTAATGACGCTAGCTAACTCCCAAGGGCAGACTATTTCCTTATCACCCTCTCAACACTTCTCTACATGCAGAAAGAGGTGTCCAGGATATAGCCCGATTCACACACCTGAGTCCCACCTCAGAAGGAATCATTAGACATGTGTGTGTTACTTTTTGTAGGTCAGCATCCTAAACTTAAAATGCTCAAATAGATTTTTTGGAATTTCAGTGTCTCACTTTTGGAAGAATTCTTAGAATACATATTTTGTGAAGGAAATGACTGGACACACACACAAACAAACATATACACACAAACACACCACATCGTTTTTCATCTCAAATCCATTTGGGTTAATATTCAGAGTTTGTTGATTTTGTTTTTGTTGTGGTGTTACATATAATAACTTGTACCACTGCATTGTTGAATGCTCCTTTCTGATTGGCTTGAAGGGCATTCTAGAGGGTGCATTATTTCCCTATAATGCACAGCAATATTCAATGGCTCCGTTATGCGTTGTGGCACCCACCTTCCACGTCATGCACAATTTGTCATAGACTACATAGCCCCTCGTTGATTATCCCTTACGTATTTCCTGATCTTTGGCACTTCCTGTGTAGGGACCTGCCACAAAATTGAATGCATCGCAAATGGCACCCTATTCTCTATATAGTGCACTACTTTTGACCAGGGCCAATAGGGCTCTGATCAAACGTAGTGCACTATGTAGGGAATAGGGTGTCATTTGGGATGTATACAGACTGTGATGTCTTTCCATTACTGAACAAGGATACACATTTG
Source organism: Coregonus clupeaformis (assembly GCF_020615455.1). Taxonomy (NCBI): domain Eukaryota; kingdom Metazoa; phylum Chordata; class Actinopteri; order Salmoniformes; family Salmonidae; genus Coregonus; species Coregonus clupeaformis. Next base: position 30,433,134 of record NC_059225.1, read on the forward strand.
AATGCTAGGGGAAGAGCCTGTCATTTAGCATGGTTCTCATGTTTGCCCCACTTGAAGAGAATGTCAGGAGTGGCAACTTGAATGTTAAACCACACGTATTATCCTGTTGGTGGTGGTCCAAACTGCAAATCATTTTTCACAGCTGTACATTTGTAGAGTTGAAAATGCATTGTTTCTGTTCAGAAAATCCATGTGTTTCCATGGTGATGCTATCCCAACTATATACACTTTGTACAAAACATTAGGAACACCTTCCTAATATGGAGTTGCACCCCTTTTTGCCCTCAACAGCCTCAATACGTCGGGGCATGGACTCTATGAGGTGTCGAAAGCGTTCCACAGGCTGGCCCATGATGACTCCAATGCTTCCCAGTTGTGTCAAGTTGGCTGGATGTCCTTTGGGTGGTGGACCATTCTTGATACACACGGAAAACTGTTGAGTGTGAAAAACCCATCAGCGTTGCAGTTGTTGACACACTCAAACCGGTGCACCTGGCACCTACTACCATACCCCGTTCAAAAGCACTTCAATATTTTGTCTTGCCCATTCACCTTCTGAATGGCACACATACACAATCCATGTCTCAATAGTCTCTCAAAACTTAAAAAATAATTATTTAACCTGTCTCCTCCCCTTCATCTACATGATTGAAGTGGATGTAACAAGTGACATCAATACGGAATCATAGCTTTCACCTGGATTCAGCTGGTCAGTCTATGTCATGGAGAGAGCAGGTGTTCCTAATGTTCTGTATACTGTATAACTCCCAGTAATCCAGTGTTTTTATTTTATTTATTAATTTGTTATCTTAGATCAGCTTTAATATTGCAGATAGATTATAGCTTCTATCAATGTAATTATCTGCATCATTTCCAATCCCCCATTTTTTGATAAATATATATATATTATTTAATGTACTGTACATTTTACGGACACAGTATATTTTACATTAGTTATCTTGTTTTTTGTTATTTTTAGTCCCACCCTTCAGCTCCCCTCAACCCCTCCCATCTATCTATGAACACCATCCATTTTTTTATTTATATTTTCTATATATCTTTCAGCTGTGATGTTTCACAAAAGTTCTGAACCTTTCTATTCTCATAGTTTCTACAGATTAAGTTAATGATAAAAAATGTTGCTAAGATAATTAATATATTATTGATCAATTGACTATGACTTTTCAAATCACCCAGCAGTGATAGTAATACAGTAATCCAGTGTTTGCTTATCCACCTCAGGCTTGGAGCTCACAGCTGCATGGTTCGACATTCTTAACATTTCACAGCATGAGCAGTGACAGTTCTACAGCTCTGCTGCTCAAGACAGACGACTGCTGCTTTCTCCAGACTTAATGCACTCACTAATTTGTTTACCTTGATCAAACAGTTCAGTCACAGAAGGAATTTGTCTCCGGGATGTGTTTTGGTTGGTGGAGGTCCAACCCACCATAACTCACTCCCAGTCACTCCATTTCTCAGGGGGAGCAATGACAGTCACACTAATTACATTGGTGGGTGACAACAGAGCTGTCACCTGGGAAGTGGGGAGATCAGTGTTTTCATATAACACAATAAACTAGAGGCAGAGTGGAAACATGCCAATTAAAGGTCCCTCACGGTCATCCTATTTCCCAAGTAAAAATAGCATTTTAATTACCAAAACATCACCCATAATATTTTTACGCTATTAAAATGCTCAGTATTGAAGGAATTGTACTTTTTCTCTCATCTCTAACTATCAGGAAGCCTGAAAGAACAGGCTGAGTGGGCGGGGAGCTTATATTCATGATCTCGCCTTGACTGACAGCTTCTTGAAACGCCCTTGTGGTTGTTGCCATGTAACAAGGTAAACAATGGGCCACGTGTCATTGATGACCAGGTAAACAATGGGCCACATGTCATTCAGAGCCTAAATGGTATGCCTCAACCCATTTTCTCAGCCAAATGCTCTCATGGTCAACAGAGCTGATCATGGACTGTTGGATATCAGACAGCAGAAATACACATTTGTATTTATGTTGTTTTGTAAGTAATTACAGAATACAGTTCACTGATAAAGCCTGAGTCACCTTAGAAACTTAGACATAAGGGAATGTACATGAAAACAGCATACAATAAGTGTACTGGACAATGTATTGGTGCCTCTGCATTAACATTGTAAATGACAATGTTCAGAATTGTATGTATTGATCAGACATTTATTTGATCATTTACAATAGGCTAGCATAGCCTAAATATTGATCAACATGAACACTCGTGAGAAATAATGGTGAGACATCATTTGACATAACAAATAGACCTAATATAGGCACCCAGCCGCTCTACAGCGTGCAGGACTCCATTGATTTGTACAATTTGTAACACTCATCTCCCGTCCGAATGCTTGAAAAAAGCAATACAAAGTAACAATATGTGATATTATATCACTTAAAAGTGAATTACTTAGGCTTTAGGAAATGCAAGCAACTACAGAGATTGATGGGGAGGGGATCGGGAGAGGAGGGGGACTCATGTACCCTGCTTCAACCAAGCAGGCTTCAGTCACCCCCAAGATTGAAGCGTGAGACAAATCAGGCTATGGCCTCCTCCTTGTCAGGCCTCTAACACTGGGCAGACAGGGGTCAAAGGATGGACAGCTCGCACAGCTTCCCCACATACAGCGCTAGATCAAGGGTGACCTCGTTGAAGAGGAGATCCAGGAGCCTGTCTATGTAGCCTGTAATGTTTTTGAAAAGGGAAATGTTTGTTAAATGGGTAGTGAATATAATTTCCTGTTATTTACTGTTATGATGCTATCAATTCGTTGATGTTGTGATCTACTCATTCTACAATGTGTTTTCTGGTGTTTTTGAAGTACTCAATTTGAAATATGCAATATTTGCTTGTGCACTTTTTTGTGAAACTTTTCAATGTTTGTGTTTGGAATTGTTGTGTGCCTGAAATGCTCAATTGATGCAGATTTGAAATGAATAACTATGCCTTACAGTATATTGGGTCCCCCTTCTTTGCCCTGGGAAAGATGATTTTATATCACAGCATTCCTGCTGCGGTGGTTGCCTGGGAAGCTGTCCTGACAAAGTAGATGTTGAATTTTCTAAAATGTCTGCTTGATGATAGTAGAAAGACAAAAGGAGATGGAAAGTGAAATAATAATACCCCCCCAATAGCCAAAATGACACAGGCTACATCAACTGTAAGACAACAACCCACACAATGGAATGGTAAAATATGATTTTCAGGGGTAAATTACAAATCCTATACACACCGCATCTCCTTATGTGGAAAACATTCCTTCATGCCAGCTGTGTGCTGGCAGTTTTCACTCAATGTAGGGGGCTTAGGGATGGAAGAACAAAAACCATAGTGACAACCAGGTGTTTACAGAAAATATAGCGTTCACAAGTCAAAGTAACCACAGCCCCAGTTGCATTATCTAACGTTAGCCCCTCGATCCTCCAAAATGTTGGCTACCATGCTGGACTCCTCAAACTCTGATACTTTATGGTCAGTGTTTGCAAGATCTACTGATCCACTGTAAATGATGGCAAGACCCATGGAATGTTCTCCCCAACTGATAAGCAACTTTGCTTGAAATGTGTACTGCACACGTGTGACATGATGGTAATTTCCGGTGCAGCCTGTCCACCTGAAATGAAAAGCAGCCACTGCTGTCTGATGTCTTCATTCTTCGGAAAATAGTGTAACGTTAAATTTACACTATGGCATCCAGTCACAACACAGTGTGCTTTTTCCGGCATGCTATTAAGTAGCTTGCTAGCTAACAGTAACACCACAGATGAAAGGTTACCAGTATCTTTGGTCATACATTCTGCTTAAGCTAGCTATTAGTAGCTAGCTTACGGTTTGTTAACCTCTTAAGGATCTGACACTATTTCAATTTTCGCCTAAAATTACATACCCAAATCTAACTGCCTGTAGCTCAGGACCTGAAGCAAGGATATGCCTATTCTTGATACCATTTGAAAGGAAACACTTCGAAGTTTGTGGAAATGTGAAATTAATGTAAGAGAATATAACCCATTAGATCTGGAAGCCAAAGAGAATACAAACAGAAGAAACATGCGTTTTCTATATTATTATTTTTTTTTTTTCATCATCTTTGAAATGCAAGAGAAAGGCCACAATATAATATTGCAGTTTAGGCGCAATTTAGATGTTTAGCAGTGTGTGTGCAAAGTTTCAGATTGATCCAGTGAAGCGTTGCAATACTGGACTATTTTGTATCAAGTCTGCCCAAATGTGCCGAATTAGTCAACTGATACATTTTCAAGTACATAACTATAGAGAACATACAGCAATTATATGGTAATACAAAATGTAAGTTTACACACTCCCAGGAATGTCATACATGATGGATTATACACTAACTTTCACACATCTAGATGGCCGGGCGGGGTGGGTGTGGAGCCAGAGACAGCAGGGGTTCAAACTGTAGAACCCAATTCCTACATTTGAATATAGAAATTGATTTTATCAAACAAAACTATACTACATGTTATCTCTGGGACCCTTAGGATGACAAATCAGAGCAAGATTACTGAATGTAAGTACATTATTTACCTTCAAAGGTGAATGTATCAAACCAGTTGCTGTGATACGTTTTTTGTTGTTGTGCACTCTCCTCAAACAATTGCATGGTATTTATTCACTGTAATAGCTACTGTAAATTGGACAGTGCAGTTAGATTAACAAGAATGTAAGCTTTTTGCCGATATAAGACATGTCTATGTCCTGGAAAGTTTGCTGTTACTTACAACAGTCATGCTAATCACATTAGTGCACGTTAGCTCAACCGTCCCGTATACAAGACACAGATCCCGTAGAGGTTAACAAAGCCAAAGCAAGGCATAGGCGCACATGTGATGTCGGTTTTAAAGGCGGTACACATTTAAATTAGTTGATGATAAGATTCCACCATTGGTGTATTATTTTTCCCGCTTTATGTGACGTTGCATAAAGCCGGGAGTAAATCCTTGGTAATGCCTGCCTTCTGAATCCAAGTGCTTGACACGGGGGGAGGAGACCAGTAACTTTATGATCAAACTTGATCAATGTACCAGCTACAGTCATTTTTAAATCTTGGGTCACCCAACTTTGGACTGGTTTCATCCAAACATCATCAAATATTATGAAAAACATGATTTTCACAGTTCGGGACCTTTAAAGGCATCGTGCAAAATTGTGTTAAGGTACAAAATGACTGTGTATTTAAACAGGATGAATGCATTAAAGGGGTGATCTGGGATTGGTACATGCAGTTTTTGTGGGGTGCCTGCTATGTTGTTTTTCAAATACCAGATTGCCCCTTTAAGCTTTGTTGGAAATGTGTGCCTGTTCGTGGAGGATTTTTTTACTTGGTTTTGATCAAATCTAAACCACCTTACATATCATACATCAGCTTTGTCAGGAATAAATTCATACAGATTTGTACACAATGCATTGCCCCGGATACCTTGTCATTTTGTAAGATGGAGAAAATAATATATAGCTGAGTCTCTTATCTGTTTGTGATCAAATTGAGAAATGAGCCCCTTGTAAAACCCACAGAAACCCACAGATTGAGTGAGCCCTCTATAAAAATAGATTGACTGGCGGAAGGTTTGTTACATTTTCCCCTTTTATGTGTAATTATTATGCCAGATATCACTTTGCAGGCTCTATATTTTATGAATAACATCAACACTGTTATTCATAACAGCAGTAATCTGCATGGTCTTAAAAAATGTGTTTCCAGAGTACTCAGTGAAGGCGTTGGAGACAGGTTTCATCCCAAATGGCACCCTATTCTCTATATAGTGCACTAATTTTGACTAATATGGCCCTGGTCAAAATAAGTGCACTTTTGTCGAAGGTGGGGCACTATGTTGGGAATAGGGTTTCATTTGGGACTGAGACATATATTGTAGTAATCTTTAAAGAGTGTTTTAACAGGCAGACATCAACATTCGGTGGCGTTCAGCCCGTAAAGATAAAGCCTGTCTTTGGAGGCCCCCCAACAACCACAACCACCTCAGCTCACTCAAACTAAACCCACCAGCCCTACAGACTCTCTGACCATGTCAGGCTGAAAATATTATGTAATGTAATTCTCAATGAGACTCTTTTAAAGCCATGTCTACTCTGGTTGCATTCCAAATGGCACCATATACCCTACATACTGCACAACTTTTGACGAGGGCCCGTAGAGCTCTGGTCAAAAGTAGTGCACTATGTTGTGAACAGGGTGCTACAGTGGCTTGCGAAAGTATTCACCCCCCTTGGCATTTTTCCTATAATGTTGCCTTACAACCTGGAATTAAAATGGATTTTTGTTGGGTTTGTATCATTTGATTTACACAACATGCCTACCACTTTGAAGATGCAAAATATGTTTTATTGTGAAACAAACAAGAAATAAGACAACAAAACAGAACTTGAGCATGCATAACTATTCACCCCCCCAAAGTCAATACTTTGTAGAGCCACCTTTTGCAGCAATTACAGCTGCAAGTCTCTTGGGGTATGTCTCTATAAGCTTGGCACATCTAGCCACAGGGCACATCTAGCCACTGCCCATTCTTCAAGACAAAACTGCTCCAGCTCCTTCAAGTTGAATGGGTTCCGCTGGTGTACAGCAATCTTTTATTCATACCACAGATTCTCAATTGGATTGAGGTCTGGGCTTTGACTAGGCCATTCCAAGACATTTAAATGTTTCCCCTTAAACCACTCGAGTGTTGCTTTAGCATTATGCGTAGGGTCATTGTCCTGCTGGAAGGTGAACCTCCGTCCCAGTCTCAAATCTCTGGAAGACTGAAACAGGTTTCACTCAAGAATTTCCCTGTATTTAGCGCCATCCATCATTCCTTAAATTCTGAGCAGTTTCCCAGTCCCTGCCGATGGAAAACATCACCACAGCATGATGCTATCACCACCATGCTTCACTGTGGGTATGGTGTTCTCGGGTGATGAGAGGTATTGGGTTTGCGCCAGACATAGCGTTTTCCTTGATGGCCAAAAAGCTACATTTTAGTCTCATCTGACCAGAGTACCTTCTTCCATATGTTTGCTAATTTTTTCTTTAAGCAATGGCTTTTTTCTGGCCACTCTTCCGTAAAGCCCAGCTCTGTGGAGTGTACGGCTTAAAGAGGTCTTGTGGACAGATACTCCAATCTCCGCTGTGGAGCTTTGCAGCTCCTTCAGGGTTATCTTTGGTGTCTTTGTTGCCTCTGATTAATGCCCTCCTTGCCTGTTCCGTGAATTTTGTGGGCGGCCCTCTCTTGGCAGGTTTATTGTGGTGCCATATTCTTTCAATTTTTTAATAATGGATTTAATGGTGCTCCGTGGAATGTTCAAAGTTTCTGATATTTTTTTAGAACCCAACCCTGATCTGTACTTCTCCACAACTTTGTCGCTGACCTGTTTGGAGAGCTCCTTGGTCTTCATGGTGCCACTTGCTTGGTGGTGCCCCTAGCTTAGTGGTGTTACAGACTATGAGGCCTTTAAGAACAGGTGTATATATACTGTGATCATGTGACAGATCATGTGACACTTAGATTGCACACAGGTGGACTGTATTTAACTAATTATGTGACTTCTGAAGGTAATTGGTTGCACCAGATATTATTTAGGGGCTTCATAGCAAAGGGGGTGAATCCAAATGCACGCACCACTTTTCCGTTATGTATTTTTTAGAATTTTTTGAAACAAGTAATTTTTTTCATTTCACTTCACCAATTTGGACTATTTTGTGTATGTCCATTACATGAAATCCAAATAAAAATTAATTTAAATTACAGGTTTTAATGCAACAAAATAGGAAAAACGACAAGGGGGATGAATACTTTTGCAAGGCACTGTATTTGGGCTGTATTCTCACACACTTTCTCTTGCTGTCGTGGGTGTGTTCCTCAGCTTACTTTATTTGGAACATGAACGTTTCAAGATTTTGCTGTTAAATTATTAATAAGGTAAAGTTCAGGCAGGCATGTTTGTAAAGAAGCGAAGAAATTGTACACCATATTTTTTCCTTGTCTTCCATGTCCCTATCAGAAAACTGTCATAGGAAGTCATTGAGACTTTGTCAATGTCAAATGTTTAACATGACCTGGTAATTTGTGAGTTAGGAAAGGATGGAATTAGATAGGGATGGGGCAGAACGACTTATATTCTGCATCCCAAATCCCTTATGGAAAAACCACATGATTTCACGTGGAAAATCACACGATTTCACATGAGAAATTTCCACGTTTTGCACATGCAAAATTTTTTGAACACTTCAGATTCTTTTCATTCTGAATGTTAGTCATTTAGCAGATGCTTTTATCCAGAGCAACTACATACATTTTCATACTTGTGCCCCTTGGGAATCAAACACACAACCCTGGCATTGCAAGCGCCATGCTCTACCAACGGAGTCACACGGGACACATAACCTTTCACATGTGAAACCCTGTGGTTTTGGAACACTTCATGTAATGATATTTCAAATGAAGTTTCACATGTGATGCCGTGCAAACATGTCCCCAGAATATTACGCAGTCGCAGTGTTTTCAACTTACATATTTTACACACTTTGACATACATGATTACAATGTGTATGTTTATTTATACAGTAATTATTATTCAACATTTCCTCACCTGGGGCCTCATTTAGAAACCGTGCATATGTACAAAATATACCCCAAAATGTGCATGCGCCAGTTTAAACGCAAAAGTGGGAATTTATAAAAATGTAACTTGACTTGAGAATGTGCTCACCTCCCCACAAACTGTAACTACTGTATTTTTTTTGAGTAGCCTGCCCTACAATGTTTCAGAATTCACGGACAGTCCATCATATTTAGGTTAGAGGGAAAAGTCGATGCAAAACGTTGAATTCAAACATTCTGCTGACAGGTCTACGACAATTTGCCATTGTTTTCTACTGACAGTGCTTTTCCAGGGACAGCATAAATTACTGCTAAAGATTAAAACATTCTTCCAACACAGTGACTAGACCGGTAGCTTATGTAAAATATTTGACAGTATGGGTAGGCTACAGTATTGCTGTGCGATAGGAGCATGACATTGTTGCCTATTTAATCTCAGAGCCTATACCAAGACAGGACATATAAACCCAATAATCTATTGATAAAATAAATATTGAACAACAGTTAGTCTTTTGCATGCTGTGGCCTACTGCATATAGTTCCAATTATACAGAAAATAAAGGGCGTTATTGTCACCATAGAAGGTTAGTGGAGGCGTTTTCCAGGTGGAGTTTTAATGCTCGTTCATGTGCGCACAGTTTTACGACAGGTCTGATTTATATTGGAAAACATGCGTATGTATGTGTGAAATTTAGGCAATGGTTATAAATGAGGCCCCTGGGATTTGAACTCACAACCTCTTGATTCACAGTATTCTGATCTTCCTGCTACACCACCACGTCTGTGTCAATGATTGATTTCATCTCATTATACATACACTTTAGACTTCAAAGTAAAGCCCTGATTTGTTAGGACCCGCTATCACTCTGCTCTGTTCCCTATATACATTTAATTGACAGGGAAATACTACCATATATCACTTCAGTTGGTACAGCACTCTCACTAACTGGTAAAACAAATATAGCCTCTTACAAGACATGCCTCAAAATATGTTCATGAGTGAGAAACAACAATACCACACACTGCAAAAGTAATCTGTAATTTTTACAGTAAAATACTGGCAGTACAAAAGCCAGTAAATTGCTATAGATTTACAGGACCTTTACTGACACACACACATTTACAGCAAATTACTGTAACTCCTGACTACAGCAACATGCTGTATTTCTAGAATTTACAGTGCATTACTGGAAGCACCGTGGTTCTTACATTTTTGAAGATTTACAGTGCAGGCAGATACTACCAACGATGGACAGTATTTCAGTATTTCTGTTATTTGTATTTGATATACAGTACCAGTCAAAAGTTTGGACACACCTACTCATTCCAGGGTTTTTCTTTATTTTTACTATTTTAGTCATTGTAGAATAATAGTAAAGACATCAAAACTATGAAATAACACATATGGAATCATGTAGTAACCCAAAAAGTGTTAAACAAATCAAAATATATTTTAAGATTTTAGATTCTTCAAATAGCCACCCATTGTCTTGATGACAGGTTTGCACACTCTTGGCATTCTCTCAACCAGCTTCATGAGGTAGTCACCTGGAATGAAGTTCAATTAACAGGTGTGCCTTGTTGAAAGTTAATTTGTGGAATTTCTTTCCTTCTTAATGCGTTTGAGTCAATCAGTTGTGTTGTGACAAGGTAGGTGGTTTACAGAAGATAGCCATATTTGGTAAAAGACCAAGTCCATATTATGGCAAGAACAGCTCAAATAAGCAAAGAGAAACGACTGTCCATCTTTAATTTAACACTTGAAGGTCAGTCAATCGGTAAAATGTCAAGAACTTTGAAAGTTTCTTAAAGTGTTGTCGCAAAAACCATCAAGCACTATGATGAAACTAACTCTCATGAGGACCACCACAGGACAGGACGACCCAGAGTTACCTCTGCTGCAGAGGATGAGTTCATTAGAGTTAACTGCACCTCAGATTGCAGCCCAAATAAATGCTTCACAGAGTAACAGACACATCTTAACATCAACTGTTCAGAGGAGACTGCGTGAATCAGGCCTTCATGGTCGAATTGCTGGAAAGAAACCACTACTAAAGAACATCAATAAGAAGAAGAGACTTGCTTGGGCCATGAAACATGAGCAATGGACATTAGACCGGTAGAAATCTGTCCTTTGGTGTGATGAGTCCAAATTGGAGATTTTTGGTTCCAACCGCCGTGTCTTTGTGAGACGAAGAGTAGGTGAACAGATGATCTCCACATGTGTGGTTCCCACCGTGAAGCATGGATGAGGTGGTGTTATGGTGTGGGGGTGCTTTGCTGGAGACACTGTCAGTGATTTATTTAGAATTCAAGGCACACTTAACCAGCATGGCTACCACAACATTCTGCGGCGATACGCCATCCCATCTGGTTTGCGCTTAGTGGGACTATCATTTGATTTTCAAACAGGACAATGACCGAAAACACACCTCCAGGCTGTGTAAGGGCTATTTGACCAAGAAGGAGAGTGATGGAGTGCTGCATCAGATGACCTGGCCTCCACAATCACTTGACCTCAACCCAATTGAGATGGTTTGGATGAGTTGGACCGCAGAGTGAAGGAAAAGCAGCCAACAAGTGCTCAGCATGTGTGGGAACTCCTTCAAGACTGTTGGAAAAGCATTCCAGGTGACTACCTCATGAAGCTGGTTGAGAGAATGCAAAGCTGTCATCAAGGCAAAGGGTGGCTACTTTGAAGAATCTAAAATATAATATATTTGTTTAACACTTTGGTTACTACATGATTCCATATGTGTTATTTCATAGTTTTGATGTCTTCCCTATTATTCTACAATGTAGAAAATGGTAAAAATAAGAAAACCCCTTGAATGATTAGGTGTGTCCAAACTGTTGACTGGTACTGTAGGTATTTTAGTAGTTTCACTACCTATTTTGTCATTTGTAATTCACTGGCCTGAACTACAATTCATGTATTTTATAACAGTTTTATTAGTATACAAGTGAAATAAACATGCAATTAGCCCACTTATCTACAACGACTTTCTCTGTAATGGTATTTTACTGTGCATTCTACAGTAATCTACTGTATTCAGTTTATACAGTATCAAAATGTTGATTAATAAGTTACTGATAAAAACTGCTAAGAGTGTAAGTGTTGAGATGTATTATTGGTAATTAATATGTAGGGGACTTCTGAGATTGCTACAGACTTTGTGGTGCAGTAGAAAGATCACCTTACCTCAAATCCAGAGGGTTGTGAGATCAAATCCTAGGTGGGGTCATATTCAAAAGTCAGCACTAAGTGATCATGTCAAATGTAATCATATTGGTTAAAGATGTTTACACTATTTTAGCTGAACAGCGTATCACTTACCTTAAAAGCTGAACTTCCGCGATGTGGATTAAATAGAGCCATAGATGTAGAGTAGAATATACCCTGATATGCTGACACAGTGGTGTGTCCTAAATGGTATCCTATTTCCAATATAGTGCACTACTTTTGACCAGAGCTCTATGGGCCTTGGTCAAAAGTAGTGCACTACATACGGAATAGGGTGCAATTTGTTCCCAGCAGGCTATGTCTCTTTATATTAGATTTCTCTGTGAATGTCCTGGCCTATTTCACACACAATCATAGTGATTCACTGTAAAGTAAAGGCTTAATACAGTGTATTGCATGTGTAATATTCTCATTGTGTCAATAGTTAGGGTCAGGAGTTCATCCTGTGCAGGAGGAGCAAGTGACTTTACCAGGAAAAACTGTTGGCCCTAAACAATAGTGCCCATAACTGTATGACCAGAGCGAGAGGATGTGATAAGCCCTCTAGAATACAGCCCTATCCCACCAGGTAAAAATATGTTGAATCAATGTTCCATCAACGTCATATTTCAACAGACTGACGTTGAACATCAATGGATTTTATATTTATATTTGCAAAGAAAGTACACAGTTTAAGTCTCATTTTAACCAGATTTCCACCGCAAATTAAAAATGAGATTTCAAGGCTTGGTTAATTCATAATGAAGTCACTTTTGGTTGACAACTCAATTAAATATCCACCAAAATGAAATGTTGATTTGAGGTTATGCCAGGTTTTTGCCCAGAGGGATAGTAGTAGAAGTATTTTTGTTGTTGTTGATCTGTACTGTTTTAAACAAACATACACACAGAGCGACTGGATCGTTTTGGCCTTTTCACTGCTCAGCAAAGTTCAAAAGGCCTACACCCGCTTACAGTAATCCCTGCCTTTTTGCTCATTTTATATTTTTGGGCTTGCATGTAATCCTAGATAATGTCTGTGCCTAAGTGCCTGTCTTGTCCTTACATACATTTCGGACTAAAATAAAACATGGTCAAAGTACTATAACACACATACATGTTTGTTTTGTGCAGTATTAGAGATGCAAAGCCAATTTTGATGTAAGCAGATAAAGTACACTCAGAAATCAAGGTTTAGATTTGTCCCTAAAGTGGTACAACTGCTTTTCACTAGGGTGGAACCCTGTAAGATCCCCTTTTGTGCTTTTAGTTACAGGTACATAACCATACCCCAGTTCATACCTCAGATATTACCTTTCTCCACAGACACAACATCATGCTTTATCACTTATTCTATATTACCATCAGAGCGTCAAAGCCATTTTTTCCTTGTAAGTACCTTTACCATACACCACTTAAACTGGTACAACAGTTCCACTCATGGATGGCCCCAAAAAAACTTGCCGATAGCCACGCCCCCACCAAGCCACACCTGCAATATAATACCTTACCTTTTTTAGTGAATTGTGGAGTGCACACACAAGACTGTATTTGTTAGTGTTAGAGACATGGTTGTTGAATTCATTAGTTTCCAGTACTGTGGCCTTCATCAAGTGAGTTCCTAGGCATATATTATCATTTTAAAGTATTTATGACAATAAATTATACACAGAATGTAGCCAATTTAGGAACACCTGCTCTTTCCACAACATAGACTGTCGAGGTGAATGCTATGATCCCTTATTGATGTCACTTGTTAAATCAACTTCAATCAGTGTAGATGAAGGGGAGGAGACCGGTTAAATACATATTTTTAAGCCTTGAGAGACAATTGAGACATGGATTGTGTATGTGTGCCATTCAGAGGGTGAATGGGCAAGACAAAATATTTAAGTGCCTTTGAATGGGGTATGGTAGTAGCAGGTGCACCGATTTGATTGGTACAACGCTGCTGGGTTTTTCACACTCAACAGTTTCCCTTGTGTGTCAAGAATGGTCCACCACCCAACTTGACACAACTGTGGGAAGCATTGGAGTCAACATGGGCCAGCATCCCTGCGGAATGCTTTCGACACCTTGTAGAGTCCATGCCATGACAACTTGAGGCTGTTCTGAGGGAAAAAGAGAGTGCAACTCAATAGTAGGAAGGTGTTCCTAATGTTTTGTACACGGTGTCTATCATAAGGCCTTATTTTGAGGACTAGTTTTACCCTAATACAGTGGCCTGTAACACATGGTTTACAGGCCACATCAGGCCCTCAAGTAGGCTTGCAAAAGCCCAGAAGTTTCCCAAAAATTCCAGATTTTAAAGGATTCCTTATTTATTTCCTCCTGCTTCCAGGAATCTTCAAACTGGGATTTCTGGAAAACCTGGGAAAGTTATTAAACTTTTACAACCCTACCTGCAAGTCATATTATGCTGGTTTGCAAAGTGATTTGTAATTCCTATTGCAATCCAGCTAGCAATAGGATATCCAACAGATATTCACCTGCAATCATAGTGACTGGCAGGGTTAGGAACATTGGGCCTCATTCACCAACCATTCTTACGAAGTAATGTGTTCTTAAACCCCACTTACGCACTTTTTACGAAGATTCTGACATTCACTAATGTTTTCTCATCTTGGATTTGTTCTTAGCTAAAAACAAAATCCACGCACACTCGAGCATTCTTATGCACATTTGAGTGATGACAGTTTGCTCCAAATAATTGGGTAGTGCATTTCAGTTAATTCTACAGTCGTTTACAATGATAGTATTTTACTGTAATGTATTTCTGATCATTTGTTGAAAAGAAAATCATAGTATGCAAAGAAACACTAACACTGCAATTTACATCAGCAATTAAGCTGATTAAATCCTGCATTATGTGGTGATTGATCGCGCTATTTATAGGGCCAAAATTGGCCTGTTTCTGCACATCAGGCGTGCTATCAAAATGGCACATCTATTGCTGCTTGACGACATTGCCGAGCGTGCTCTGAGAAGGGAACGCATCTTTGAGGATCACGTTTATTTATTTGCAGAGACGGACGAGTACTTGATCGGACGGTTTATGCTTCCAAGACACGTTTTAATGGAGCTGTGTGATACTTTGGAGCCAGTGCTGCGAAGCCATACCCAACGGTCCAATCCCGTACCACCTCATAAGCAGGTACTCTCCACCTTAGGATTCTTTGCCACTGGGACATTTCAGCGGGAGTTAGCAGACCCGGTGGGCATATCACAGCCATCCATCAGCCGCGCTCTCCCACGAGTTGTGGATGGAATAAATCAATTGGCCACACAATATATTTTCTTTCCCTACACAGCGCAACAACAGCTGCCGGTCAAGAGAGGGTTCTACTCTATTGCGGGTCTGCACAACGTAATCGGGGCATTAGACTGCACTCACGTGCGCATTAAGGCACCCTCACCAGACCCATTCCCATACCTCAACCGCAAGCAATATCACTCAATCAATGTACAAGTCATCTGCGACTCCGACAACCATCTATTGAACGTGGTCTCCCGCTTCCCAGGAGGTGCACATTACTCTTATATTTTGCAGAACAGTTCTGTGGGAATGCGCCTGGAACAAGGAGCTGCTGGAGACGCATGGCTCATTGGTAAGCATCGTTGGTTTCAAAAAGTGGCTTTCTTAATTAATGACTTGTTTCATTAGGAGTTCGGGGGTATGCCCTTGCGCCCTGGCTAATGACGCCACTAACAAACCCTCAGACGCACCAAGAGGCCTCTTATAACCAGAGGCACGCACGCACCCGCTCCACCATTGAGCGAACCATTGGTATTCTGAAGGGACGCTGGATGTGTTTGGACACAGCAGGCGGTAAGCTGCTTTACAAGCCAGAGAAGGTGAGTAGGACTACTTGTTTTATTCAGGTTTGAAAAATGGAGAACATGTTGTAGAATAATCTAATTCCAACAATTCATTTTATTTAGTTTTTCTAGCTTTTTATCATCTTTACACCGTTTTTAGGTTTGCAGAATAATCATGGCCTGTTGTGTGTTACACAACATCGCTATGAAGCGTAGTGTTCCACTTCCACTTCAGCCACCACACCAGGATGTGCGTCCTGACCCATTGCTGGGACCAGACAACCGACTTGGCGTGGAAGTCAGACAACAAATTATTTATCGTTTTTGATTTGTTTTGTCCTTTAAACACCACGAATTAAACACATGAAATGACACAGGTTTCAGTGCGCGTTCTTTATATTTTTTAATGTGTGTTTATGTCTTTGAGTGTTTCTGATATTGTGGCCAGAGTAGAAGCGATTTTACAGAGACTTTGCGCAATCTGCTCCTGGTCATCCAAGACCGCATCGGAGATGACACGTGCAGTTGGACGGGACCTGGGGGCACGTACAGAGGCAGGCCTACTGCAGGAGGGCCGAATGGTGTCAGGTTCCTCTTCAGAAGGGTTGCCTGGATTGGAGATCTGTAAATAACAAAAACGATACTGAAAGTAAAACAGTCACAGTGCACTGATTCTTTTTTTTTTGATGTTTCAGTTTGTTCAATATAGGCCTACTGCAAAAGCAAAATGATTTCAAACTGAATAAACTAGGAATTCAGGTGAGGACTCATTCACAGTCACATAGGCCCACGTTTGGTTTGACAAACTGGTGTAAAATTCCTTTCCAATGGTTTCACCGTTGCTTTCAGTTAAATTATGGCATGAAATTGTATAAATTCAGAAAGACTTGCTTACCGTCTGATTCATTGGTGGGAGATGGCCTTGGAGGATATGAAGCTGTTGATATAGGGCCCTGGTCAGTGTCCAGTTGCTCCGCTGATGGCACACCTGAGAGCGCCGTCTCACCAATCATGGCCCCGATGCGCTGGTCAATCTCAGATAACTCAGGGCCTGCATGCCCCCCTCCAGTGGTCAGCATATGTCTCTTATGTTTGACAATGGATTTTTTGGTCTCTAATTTTAAGTCAAACCATTTCTTTTTTACATCTTCAATTGAGCGACGTTGTCCAGAAACCGAGTTCAAGGAATCCGTGATCTCCTTCCATGCCTCCGTTTTGTTGGTGGCTTTAAAACCACTGGAAACACTACTAAATATTATGCCTCATTTGGCATTTACCTGTTTCAGTATAATTTCTATTTCAGAATTACTGAAGTTCCTTTTTCGTTTGGTGATCTGTGGACCACCACCGTCTGTGCGTCTTTTGGACATTCTCCAACTTTTCTTGCACACGGCCCTGAAGTGTCATGTCCTTATATGGGAATTTGCGGGGCGTTTTCTTATGCTAATTAGGAACAACTGGCACACGCTTTCAATTACGAAGACGTGGGATTCATCAAACCTAAGAACACAGGCGCGAACAATTCTGTTGTTTAAGAACATGTCATGAATCCGACGTAGACTTTTCTTAGGGAGTTTATTAAGAACAAAGTTTAGAAAATTCTAAGGTAGATATTGGTGAATGATGCCCAATGTGAAGAGATTACCTAATCCATTTAAACTGAAACTACCAGTTCAGTTACGGGTGCAAAAAATCGAACTAACTGATTGGATTAGCTGCATGTTATTTATCTTTGAGTAGCATAAGATTAATCAATCAATCAATCAATCAATCAATCAATCAATCAATCAATGTACATGCAAAAACACATTTGAAAAACAATTCTAAAAAAATCTACCTGCAGTATGATGATGATAATAATTATGGTAGAAATGTGCCTTTTTAGGGTACCACTCTAGGGTTGGGTATTGAGGGTATACAAAATAGGTGTGTAAACTGGGAAAGAGAAATGTACCTTCACATTGTACCCCTTTTTTGAGAGTGAGAGTGTGGTGATTGTACCTTTCTATATTCCAAATATGGGGTACAAAGATATACCATTATACTCTTTATCCGCACAAGTACCCTAAAAATTATTAAACAGTACCATGTGAGATCCTTAAGTGTATGTCTGAAGGTACATTATATCTATTTTGATCTTTTTGTGCTATTTTTGTGTATATTTCTAAGAGTGTAGGAACTTGTTTCATGTCATATCCTCAGTTGGAAAAAGCTAATGTCTTATTGGGTGTAACATAACTATAAATCAGTACTACTCAGTGCACCATACGAGTATAATACTCAGTATTATCTACATTCAACAGGTAACTACACAACTTTCCAACACTGAAAGAAAGGTTCACACACACATCCATCACTGATGCCGAGCTCCTTGCCATCCAGGACCTCTATACCAGGTGGTGTCAGAGGAAGGCCCTAAACATTGTTAAAGACAACCACCCAAATCATAGACTGTTCTCTCTGCTACCACACGACAAGCGTCTGGAGTCTGGAACCAACAGGACCCCCAAGCAATAAGACTGCTAAATAGTTAACCAAATAGCTACCCAGACTATCCTTTATGGAGTGA
Organism: Coregonus clupeaformis; assembly: GCF_020615455.1. Lineage (NCBI taxonomy): Eukaryota > Metazoa > Chordata > Actinopteri > Salmoniformes > Salmonidae > Coregonus > Coregonus clupeaformis. The sequence goes on from NC_059225.1 coordinate 30,451,399, forward strand.
TTTCAGTGCCAACAGACATTGTATTTAAATTCCATAATTTCTTGTTTGTATTTTACGAAGCATGTGACAAATAAAATGTGATTTGAAACAGGTCCTGCTATAGTGGTCCTGCCATTGGAGACAAGCTAGTGGCAGCAAAACGTGGTTCAGAATGGAGCTCCGCCACTCCAGTCAGATGACAGGTGGGAAGGGAAGAGAAGACAACATGACCCAACTTCAGATCCAGAGCATCCCGAGCAGGCTTGTAGCTCTTATTTAGGTCCCGTTCTGTGCTCCAAAGGCGAAGAAAGGAATCTCTGTCAGTCGACTGCAATGAATACCTTTAGTTGGCCACAGTCCAGTGTGTAAAGTACTCTCTGAGCTGCGGCGGCTGCTGTGTGTCGTGCGTGTGTGTTCTCATTTACATTTATGTATTCAATCTTTTGTAAATACAGCGGTGGTGTTTGGGATTAGGTTGAAATATTCATATTGCGTTTTCTATAGAATATGCTGAGGTAGGCCTTAGTGACTCCCAGCGATATTCGATCCCTCTGCCTTATGCAGAAATGGAAATGTCATCCGAATAGTCACAAACAGTTCAGTCCATCTTCAATTACTGTAGCCTCCACACATTCCTCATACAAAACAATATACACACTGTCTTTGTCCCAAATGGCATTCTATTCCCTACATAGTGCAAAGGGCCCCAAAGGGCCCTCGTCAAAAGTAGTGCACTATGTAGGGCATAGGGTGCCGGTTGGGACGCAACCTAGCTATGCATAATGTATGTACTGTACACAGACCCTATTAAACCTATTTGATATATTTCCATTCCTCCGTTCTCTGTGTCTATGGTTTATCTGAGGTTGTTTTATTTGTTAGTCCAGTGCCCATTTGCTTCCTCCTTTCCTTCCTCATTTCCTTGCACCTATCCTTCCTCCTTTTACTTTCTTTTATTTTTATTTTTATTTTATTTTATATATACAGTGGGGAGAACAAGTATTTGATACATTGCCGATTTTGCAGGTTTTCCTACTTACAAAGCATGAAGAGGTCTGTAATTTTTATCATAGGTACACTTCAACTGTGAGAGACGGAATCTAAAACAAAAGTCCAGAAAATCACATTGTATGATTTTTAAGTAATTAATTTGCATTTAATTGCATGACATAAGTATTTGATCACCTACCAACCAGTAAGAATTCCAGATCACACAGACCTGTTAGTTTTTCTTTAAGAAGCCCTCCTGGTCTCCACTCATTACCTGTATTAACTGCACCTGTTTGAACTCGTTACCTGTATAAAAGACACCTGCCCACACACTCAATCAAACAGACTCCAACCTCTCCACAATGGCCAAGACCAGAGAGCTGTGTAAGGACATCAGGGATAAAATTGTAGACCTGCACAAGGCTGGGATGGGCTACAGGACAATAGGCAAGCAGCTTGGTGAGAAGGCAACAACTGTTGGCGCAATTATTAGAAAATGGAAGAAGTTCAAGATGACGGTCAATCACCCTCGGTCTGGGGCTCCATGCAAGATCTCACCTCGTGGGGCATCAATGATCATGAGGAAGGTGAGGGATCAGCCCAGAACTACACGGCAGGACCTGGTCAATGACCTGAAGAGAGCTGGGACCACCGTCTCAAAGAAAACCATTAGTAACACACTACGCCGTCATGGATTAAAATCCTGCAGCGCACGCAAGGTCCCCCTGCTCAAGCCAGCGCATGTCCAGGCCCGTCTGAAGTTTGCCAATGACCATCTGGATGATCCAGAGGAGGAATGGGAGAAGGTCATGTGGTCTGATGAGACAAAAATATAGCTTTTTGGTCTAAACTCCACTCGCCATGTTTGGAGGAAGAAGAAGGATGAGTACAACCCCAAGAACACCATACCAACCGTGAAGCATGGAGGTGGAAACATAATTCTTTGGGGATGCTTTTCTGCAAAGGGGACAGGACGACTGCACCGTATTGAGGGGAGGTTGGATGGGGCCATGTATCGCGAGATCTTGGCCAACAACCTCCTTCCCTCAGTAAGAGCATTGAAGATGGGTCGTGGCTGGGTCTTCCAGCATGACAACGACCCGAAACACACAGCCAGGGCAACTAAGGAGTGGCTCCGTAAGAAGCATCTCAAGGTCCTGGAGTGGCCTAGCCAGTCTCCATACCTGAACCCAATAGAAAATCTTTGGAGGGAGCTGAAAGTCCGTATTGCCCAGCGACAGCCCCCGAAACCTGAAGGATCTGGAGAAGGTCTGTATGGAGGAGTGGGCCAAAATCCCTGCTGCAGTGTGTGCTAACCTGGTCAAGACCTACAGGAAACGTATGATCTCTGTAATTGCAAACAAAGGTTTCTGTACCAAATATTAAGTTCTGCTTTTCTGATGTATCAAATACTTATGTCATGCAATAAAATGCAAATAAATTACTTAAAAATCATACAATGTGATTTTCTGGATTTTTGTTTTAGATTCCGTCTCTCCCAGTTGAAGTGTACCTATGATAAAAATTACAGACCTCTACATGCTTTGTAAGTAGGAAAACCTGCAAAATCGGCAGTGTATCAGATACTTGTTCTCCTCACTGTATATATATATATATACATATATATATATATATATATATATATATATATATTTTAGGGGGTAGATCAGCTTTAAAATTGCAGATAGATTGTAACTTCCATCAATTTAATTGTCTGCATCACTTCCAATCCCCCATATGTTTTTTTTAAATATATACATATATACATACATACATACATATACAGTGAGGGAAAAAGGTATTTGATCCCCTGCTGATTTTGTACGTTTGCCCACTGACAAAGACATGATCAATCTAAAATTTTAATGGTAGGATTATTTGAACAGTGAGAGACAGAATTAACAACAACAAAAAATCCAGAAAAACGCATGTCAACATTTTAATAAATTGATTTGCATTTTAATGAGGGAAATAAGTATTCGACCCCTCTGCAAAACATGACTTAGTACTTGGTGGCAAAACCCTTGTTGGCAATCACAGAGATCAGACGTTTCTTGTAGTTGGCCACCAGGTTTGCACACATCTCAGGAGGGATTTTGTTCCACTCCTCTTTGCAGATCTTCTCCAAGTCATTAAGGTTTCGAGGCTGACGTTTGGCAACTCGAACCTTCAGCTCCCTCCACAGATTTTCTATGTGATTAAGGTCTAGAGACTGGCTAGGCCACTCCAGGACCTTAATATGCTTCTTCTTGAGCCATTCCTTTGTTGCCTTGGCCGTGTGTTTTGGGTCATTGTCATGCTGGAATACCCATCCACGACCCATTTTCAATGCCCTGGCTGAGGGAAGGAGGTTCTCACCCAAGATTTGACAGTACATAGCCCCGTCCATCGTCCCTTTGATGCGGTGAAGTTGTCCTGTCCCCTTAGCAGAAAAACAGCCCCAAAGCATAATGTTTCCACCTCCATGTTTGACGGTGGGGATGGTGTTCTTGGGGTCATAGACAGCATTCCTCCTCTTCCAAACACAGCGAGTTGAGTAGATGCCAAAGAGCTCGATTTTGGTCTCATCTGACCACAACACTTCACCCAGTGATCACCCAGTTCTCCTCTGAATCATTCAGATGTTCATTGGCAAACTTCAGACGGCCCTGTATATGTGCTTTCTTGAGCAGGGGGACCTTGCGGGCGCTGCAGGATTTCAGTCTTTCACGGCGTAGTGTGTTACCAATTGTTTTCTTGGTGACTATGGTCCCAGCTGCTTTGAGATCATTGACAAGATCCTCCCGTGTAGTTCTGGGCTGATTCCTCACCGTTCTCATGATCATTGCAACTCCACGAGGTGAGATCGTGCATGGAGCCCCAGGCAAAGGGAGATTGACAGTTATTTTGTGTTTCTTCCATTTGCGAATAATCGCACCAACTGTTGTCAACTTCTCACCAAGGTGCTTGGCGATGGTCTTGTAGCCCTTTCCAGCCTTGTGTAGGTCTACAATCTTGTCCCTGACATCCTTGGAGAGCTCTTTGGTCTTGGCCATGGTGGAGAGTTTGGAATCTGATTGATTGATTGCTTCTGTGGACAGGTGTCTTTTATACAGGTAACAAGCTGAGATTAGGAACACCCCCTTTAAGAGGGAGTGCTTTATAACATTTTTGACAAGCGTTTTTCTGGATTGTTTTGTTGTTATTCTGTCTCTCACTGTTCAAATAAACCTACCATTAAAATTATAGACTGATCATTTCTTGGTCAGTGGGCAAACGTACAAAATCAGCAGGGGATCAAATACCTTTTTCCCTCACTGTACATAAACATACAGTGGGTAAAAAAAGTATTTAGTCAGCAACCAATTGTGCAAGTTCTCCCACTTAAAAAGATGATAGAGGCCTGTAATTTTCATCATAGGTACACGTCAACTATGACAAAGAAATTGAGAAAGAAAATCCAGAAAATCACATTGTAGGATTTTTTATGAATTTATTTGCAAATTATGGTGGAAAATAAGTATTTGGTCACCTACAAACAAGCAAGATTTCTGGCTCTCACAGACCTGCAACTTCTTCTTTAAGAGGCTCCTCTGTCCTCCACTCGTTACCTGTATTAATGGCACCTGTTTGAACTTGTTATCAGTATAAAAGACACCTGTCCACAACCTCAAACAGTCACACTCCAAACTCCACTATGGCCAAGACCAAAGAGCTGTCAAAGGACACCAGAAACAAAATTGTAGACCTGCACCAGGCTGGAAAGACTGAATCTGCAATGGGTAAGTAGCTTGGTTTGAAGAAATCAACTGTGGGAGCAATTATTAGGAAATGGAAGACATACAAGACCACTGATAATCTCCCTCGATCTGGGGCTCCACGCAAGATCTCACCCTGTGGGGTCAAAATGATCACAAGAACGGTGAGCAAAAATCCCAGAACCACACGGGGGGACCTAGTGAATGACCTGCAGAGAGCTGGGACCAAAGTAACAAAGCCTACCATCAGTAACACACTACGCCGCCAGGGCCTCAAATCCTGCAGTGCCAGACGTGTCCCCCTGCTTAAGCCAGTACATGTCCAGGCCCGTCTGAAGTTTGCTAGAGTGCATTTGGATGATCCAGAAGAGGATTGGGAGAATGTCATATGGTCAGATGAAACCAAAATAGAACTTTTAGGTAAAAACTCAACTCGTCGTGTTTGGAGGACAAAGAATGCTGAGTTGCATCCAAAGAACACCATACCTACTGTGAAGCATGGGGGTGGAAACATCATGCTTTGGGGCTGTTTTTCTGCAAAGGGACCAGGACGACTGATCCGTGTAAAGGAAAGAATGAATGGGGCCATGTATCATGAGATTTTAAGTGAAAACCTCCTTCCATCAGCAAGGTCATTGAAGATAAAACGTGGCTGGGTCTTTCAGCATGACAATGATCCCAAACACACCGCCCGGGCAATGAAGGAGTGGCTTCGTAAGAAGCATTTCAAGGTCCTGGAGTGGCCTAGCCAGTCTCCAGATCTCAACCCCATAGAAAATCTTTGGAGGGAGTTGAAAGTCCGTGTTGCCCAGCGACAGCCCCAAAACATCACTGCTCTAGAGGAGATCTGCATGGAGGAATGGGCCAAAATACCAGCAACAGTGTGTGAAAACCTTGTGAAGACTTACAGAAAACGTTTGACCTGTGTCATTGCCAACAAAGGGTATATAACAAAGTATTGAGAAACTTTTGTTATTGACCAAATACTTATTTTCCACCATAATTTGCAAATAAATTCATTAAAAATCCTACAATGTGATTTTCTGGAAAAAGCTTTTCTCATTTTGTCTGTCATAGTTGACGTGTACCTATGATGAAAATGACAGGCCTCTCATCTTTTTAAGTGGGAGAACTTGCACAATTGGTGGCTGACTAAATACTTTTTCCCCCACTGTATTATGGACACAGTATGCTTTACATTAGTTATCTTGTTGTTATTAGTTGTTGTTAGTTGTTATTAGTCCCATCCTTCAACTTCATTCAACACCACCCATCTATCTCTTAACACCATCCATATAGGATTTCTATTTGCCATATATATTTCAACTGTACTGTGATGTTTTACAAAAGTTCTGAACCTTTCTATTCTCATTGTTTTTACAGATTGTAAATTGAAAAAACATTTTTTTGTGAAAAGTATTATTATATTATTGATCGATTCACTATGACTTTTCAGATCACCCAGTAGTGCTATCTGAAGGGTTAGCTCCAGGTAAATATTGCAATCCTTTAGCCATTCCTGGACCTGTGTCCAAAAACAAGCTACAAATGGACAGTACCAAAACAAATGATCTAATGATTCTGTCTCTTCGCAAGCAAAATCTGCAGAGCTGGGAAGATTGTATCCCCCATATAAATAACATTCTATTGGTAGCAAGAATTTTATATAATAATTTAAATTAAAACATTCTAAGTTTTGATCCCGGCGTCGTTTTGCGTATCAGTTCATAAACACTATGCCATGGAATCGGTACGTCAAAGATCTCTTCCCAACTATTTGCAATCTATATGGGATGGCTGTCAATCCTTTGGTCCTTAAATGAAACTGGTATACTTTTTTATTTATCACAATTTTCTTTAACCTATTATGTTCTTTAATGCAAGGCCGACAGACAAGTTCCTTACTTTCTCCCCCTTCCACTTTCTTCTTCCATTTTTGCGGTAAGGCTGCAATTATTTGGTTGTAATTTTGGGTAGAGCAGACATTTCCATATGTTTTTGTTAGCTGCATGTGCGACATAACTCCACCAGTCCTACCTATGATATAATTTATGAAGATTATACCTTTTTTTTAAATTTTGTCAAAAAATAATGTTTTTTTCTCAATTAGTATTTTTGAATTTAACCACAATATTTGTTGTATTATTTGTTCTGTCGTTTCTGGAGGATTAAATTGAAATTGCAACCAACTTTGTATATGCTTGTTTTAAAAATAGTGACATTTGGGAGATTATTTCCTTTTCAAATAACTGAAAGTGGGAGGTTGTAATCTGAATAAAGGGAAAAAGGCCATTCTTGAACATTGGGTGAGACAATCTTACTAATTTGCTAGAGAACCAGTTTGGATTTAAGTATTAATTTTGTATGACTGAAGCTTTTAGTGATAGGTCTAATGCTTTAATATTTAATAATTTCTGTCCTCCGAATTCATATTCATTATATAAATAGGCCCATTTAATTTTGTCTGGCTTGCCGTTCCAAACAATTAGAATATTTTTTTCTCATTTAATTTAAAAAACTTTTCGCTAGACGTAGGCAAGACCATAAGCAAATAGGTAAACTGGGATAATACTAAAGAGTTAATCAGGGTGATTTTTCCACAAATTGACAAGTATTTACCTTTCCATGGTAGCAATATCTTATCTATTTTTGCTAACTTTCTATTAAAGTTTATTGGAGTGAGATCATTTATTTCATGTGGGATATGTATTCCGAGTATATCCACATCACCATCAGACCATGTTATTGGTAAACTACATGGTAATGTAAAAACTGTATTTTTTAGTGATCCAATACATAATATAGTACATTTATCATAATATGGTTGTAATCTAGAGAGGTTAGAAAATGTATCTAGATCCTCAATGAGGCTGTGGAGGGATTCAAGTTGTGGATTTAAAAGAAAACATGAATCATCAGCGTACAATGACACCTTTGTTTTTAAGTCCAGTGCCCCTTTCCTTCCTCCTCTACGCCCTCTTTTCCTTCCTCCTTTCTTTCCTCTTTTCCTTCCTCCTTTCCTTCCTCTTTTCCTTCCTCCTTTCCTTCCTCTTTTCCTTCTTCCTTTCCTTCCTCTTTTCCTTCCTCTTTTACTTCCTCCTTTCCTTCCTCCTTTCCTTCCTCCTTTTGGTTTCTTTTATTTACCACAGTGGCCTTTGGTTGTGTGTTATAAATCTCTGTAATGAATTCCCTCTGCTGGCTAAGCCTCAGCGCTCTGTGTTGCTCTGGGTGCTTGGACCCTTGTTATTGTCTCGTTATCCTCACCTCCCAGTCTATTGGACTTGGTGACACAGTGCAGGTTCAGCATTTTGCTGAATATTTGGAGCTGTGCGAGTGTGTGTGTGTGTGTGTGAGTGTGTGTGTGTGTGTGTGTGTGTGTGTGTGTGTGTGTGTGTGTGTGTGTGTACTGCGTCCTGTTTCTGCGTGTAAAAGATGCTATTAACCCTTTACACTCGTGAGATTGAAAATGTTGAAATGTTTCTTACAGAAGAAATATGAAATGCATAACCATGGTAGCAATTGAAAGAGAACAGTTTGGAGATTATGGGGAAATTATTAGACCAAAGGAGCGGACACAACAGTTCACCTGACACAAAACTTTATCCAAACATTAAACTGTTGATTTTATGTGCATTTTACATTTGCTGTACTTTTCGCTGCATTTGTTAATAATGAAATCTGAAAATACTCTGGCTACATTCAGTAACTAGATAAGAATATTCCTGGAAAATGTGGGGCAGGTGCAACATAAGACAAAAACATTACAAGGGTTTGAGTGAGAAGACTAACTGGTGTCTCCAAGTGGCCACACACCTCTCCAATGTGTGCACAGTTCTTCAGTAATTTTTTTCTTCAACTATAAGGTGCGTTTTTGAGCTCTCCTAGCTGGGCCGTTGAGGAACTATAGCAAGCACACTTGTAGTTGTTTTGTTTGGACACAACCCTGCATCCCCGCATTCACACAATTACTGTACAAAAACAGTCCATTATACATCACAATTTGGGTCAGGTGGGCATCATTTGAATGCTTGTTCTACTGCCAACATGACTAGCTAAATTATCAAATACAATATTACAGTGTTAGGCTTTCACAATGCAATTCAGGGAAACAGATCATAATTTTGGTGCACATAAAAAGTAGTCATGAGTGCATTCAGGTGCCTGTGCACTGGCAAATGTTCTTCACAATAGACAAAAATAGGCTAATTCTGTTCAGAACAACCCAGCCATGTCATATTGTAACTGTAACTGTACATCAATCATAGTGATCATAACTGTTGACACTGTATATGGAAATGTGAAGCACAGGCTTGCTTGTATGACATCAAAGCGGTATTCATTATAATCATCAACGTCTCAGCTTTCAAAATACACAAAGTCCTCTTCATTTACAACATTTCCCTCACTCAGACAAAAAAGTATCAAAAGTTGCCCAATTAGCAGAACACCTGTCAGTCAAAACCCATACAGTGCTGTGAAGAGCAGAAGCAGAGCTCTGACGTCATATACAGCATGTTACTGTACAACCACTGCGTTCCAATTTAGGAGTTTACCAAATCTGCCATTTTCAACACGTGAACGGGTATGAGTATAAAGGGCTACTGGCACTGACAGATGCCATTTGTTTTCACGTCACAATGTGAGGAAAGGCTTTTATTGGCTGTTGGCTGCAGTGGCCCAGGAGCTGTGAGGTGGTTTTAGAGGCCGATTAGTCTGGAGGAAGAGGGAGTGGAGATGCAGAGCTACCGGACTCTGTCTGCAGCCACCCCACACCTTAGATCAGCTCAAATGACTGGCAGTACGCAGATCAGGGCCCTTATTCATAAAGGGTCTCAGAATAGGAGTGCTGATCTAAGACAAGTTTTCCCTTTTAGGTGATAATGAATTAGATTATATGGACAGGGAGGACCTGATCCTAGATTAGCACTCCTACTCTGAGAAATGTTGTGAGGGATATATCTATCTGTGATTAGGTGACTATTCCTGACTATTTACTGGAGCTTGCTTCCTCTCATTCTTCTGAGCGGAAACAAACCCTCAAACCGTATTCAATTCTAGCATATGCCTGAGATGGAAATAGAAGTGCACTATTCTTGCTCCCTCTCACTCTTTAATTTTCTAACTCAACCCCCCGGTAGAGCAAACATAAATGTTGGAAGAAAAGCTTGTGGAGCGATTTGAAAGTCTTGAAATGCATGCACAATAAACTGGCTGCTATATTTAGATAACCTTGAAGGACAGAATAAAGAGATGAATAAGGCTACCTGTGTCAACATCACTGTCTGTTCTCATCTGCTGAGGGGTGCCAAAAGTCATTCTCATCAGCTTTAGACAATGACTATGCGTGCGTAACTAATTATCTCCCTCTCTCTCTATGTCTTTCTGTTTGTCTGTTCTGGGTTTGTGTGTGTGTGTGTGTCCGCAGAGCTTATATATCGTCAGTAGCAGTTAGATGCGTCTGCCCCCTTGTCTGTGACGATGACGATGAAAGGCTTGTCGAGTAGTCGGAGACACCATCACACGGTGACCTGTGACCCCTCCTATGACTCCATGACCCTGGGGCGCCAAGCCCGGCCCTACCCGCTGAACCCGGGCAATGCCCACCCGGCGGACCAACCTTACTATGCCCAGCGAAGCTCCTTCCAGTCTGAGTGCGGGCCCTACCCTGACCCGGCTTGCAGCACCTTCCCCCGAAGACACTACAGCTCCCACCACGAACTGAAGGATGAGTGTGCTGTGGTGCCTTACACCGGAGGCCAGGGGGGAAGCGTTAAGGGGGGCGGTGGTGGTGGTGGCAGCTGCAACAACAACCGCATCCCCCCCAACCTTCTGGAGCAGTTTGAACGGCAGGCACCAGTGCGCCACGACGGCTACCACACACTGCAGTGCAAGTGCACAGCAGTGGAGCACCAGCGAAGCGACAGTCCTGGGAGGATCAGGCATCTTGTCCACTCGGTCCAGAAGCTCTTCACCAAGTCCCACTCCCTGGAAGGCCCGTCCGGGGATAGGATGAACGGGGGCAAGGCCAGCCCTGACGACCCGCCCTCCCACTCGGGCACCCTGAAGCACAGCAGCAAGCGCAGCAAGAGCAAAGACCGCAGCAGGTCGGAGCCCAAGATGCGCTCTGCCATCTCGGGCTACTGGAGTTCGGACGACACCCTGGACCGCGAGGTGTGCCTGTACCACCATCACAGCCCCATCCCGGGAGGCATGCCCTCGGGGGTGATGACCATGGGCCGCCACCCAGGCAAGTCCCAGTCGCAGTACTTCATGGAGCAGTACAACACCATCAGCGCCCACTCGCTGAAGACGTCACGAAGCAACAACGACGTCAAGTGTTCCACATGCGCTGGGTTGCCAGGCCTGGGCATGGGGATGGACGGGACTGGCCAGCTGATGAAGAAGAGCTTGTGGTCGTCAACGCTGACGGTCAGTAGGGCCAGGGAGGTCTACCAGAAGGCATCGGTCAACCTGGACAAAGCCCTGGTCAAGGCTGAGACCTGCCAGCAGGGAGGGCGCCAGACCTGTCAGTTCCTCCAGGTATGACAATAACCCTTCTTCACCTCCAAACCTCCATCTTCACACCTCCATCTCCATTCATCCATCCATTCATCCATATCCTCCCAGAGATTCATATGCGTCGTGTGTGGAGACACCTGGCCCACTGCATGTCCACTGTCCCTTGAGGCAGAGAGAAAGCGGTAGAGGAGGGGCAGACTTACTCTCTCTCTATCGCTATCCATGTCCTCGCAGACTGATATGTGAAGTGGAGGCCCCTGCATGTCCACTGTCCCTTAAGGCAGAGAGAGAGGAGAGGAGGAGCAGACTTACTTTCTCTCTCTATCAGACACTCTTAGGGGACATAAGTGTTGCATGTGAGATGTCCTCATAAGTGTTGAATGTGAGATAAATCAAATCAACATTTATTTGTTGCATACACTGATTAGCAGATCTTAATAAAGCAGGTGCAGCAAAATGCTTTTGTTCCTAACTCCAGCAGTGCAGTAAATACTAATACACAAATAATCCCAAGAAAAAGAAAAGAAAAAAATAGATTAAGAAATATCAGAACAAGCAATATCAGAATGAGCAATGTCAGAGTCCAGGATATAGAAATGTAGTGTGTATGGACAATATATAAGTAGGAATAAGGTTGTACAGCAGTAGTTATATAGGATGAGCTGTGACGAGAATACAGTATGTACATACAGTATAATGTGAGTAAATCAATTAGATAAATTTTTCAGAGATCAAATTACATTTCCACAGAATAATGTTGCATGAATGTTAGTTTCTGTAGGAACAGATAAGATTATTTCAGAACAATAAGCATTATGTTAACATTATTAAAGACATCTTCATTTGTGTTGAATGTGAGACGCCCTCATTTGTGTCAAATGTGAGACGTCCTCATGTGTGTCAAATGTGAGACGTCCTCATTTGTGTCAAATGTGAGACGTCCTCATTTGTGTTGAATGTGAGACTTCATCTTCCTCACCTGTTAACATCATGCATCCTATTCCATATCATCCCTGGTTGTGGACCCCATTCCATTTATCTCATGTCCTTTACATTGTTACATGTCTGTTTGTTTGTAATGTCTTGTGATAGCTGATTTGGTTCTGGGTGCTGAGATACAGTGCCTTCTGAAAGTATTCAGACCCCTTGACTTTTTCCACATTTTGTTAGGTTACAGCCTTATTCTACAAATGATTTTTTTTATCCTCATCAAATCTACACACAATATCCCATAATAACAAAGCAAAAACAGTTTTTTTTTTACATTTTTGCTAATCTAGTAAAAATAAAAAACTGAAATATATAATTTACATAAGTATTCAGACCGTTTACTCAGTACTTTGTCGAAGCACCTTTGGCAGTGATTACAGCCTTGAATCTTATTGGCTCTGACGCTATAAGCTTGGCACACCTGTATTTTGGGAGTTTCTCTCATTCTTCTCTGCAGTTCGTCTCAAGATCTGTCAGGTTGGATGGGGAGTGTTGCTGCACAGCTATTTTCAGGTCTCTCCAGAGATGTTTGATCGGGTTCAAGTCCGGGCTCTGGCTGGGCCACTCAAGGACATTCAGAGACTTGTCCCGAAGCCACTCCTGCGTTGTCTTGGCTGTGTGCTTATGGTTGTTGTCCTGTTGGAAGGTGGACCTTCGCCCCAGTCTGAGGTCCTGAGCGCTCTGGAGCAGGTTTTCATCAAGGACCTCTCTGTACTTTGCTCTGTTAATCTTTGCCTCGATCCTGACTGGTCTCCCAGTCCCTGAAAAACATCCCCACAGCATGATTCTGCTACCACCATGCTTCACCGTAGGGATGGTGCCAGGTTTCCTCCAGACGTGATGCTTCGCTTTCAGGCCAAAGAGTTCAATCTTGGTTTCATCAGACCAGAGAATCGTGTTTCTCATGGTCTGAGAGTCTTTAGGTGCCTTTTGGCAAACTCCAAGCGGGCTGTCATGTGCCTTTTACTGAAGAGTGGCTTCCTTCTGGCCACTCTACCATAAAAGCCTGATTGGTGGAGTACTGCAGAGATGGTTGTCCTTCTGGAAGGTTCTCCCATCTCCACAGAGGAACTCTGGAGCTCTGTCAGAGAGGCCATTGGGTTCTTGGTCACCTCCCTGACCAAGGCCCTTCTCCCCTGATTACTCAGTTTGGCCGGGCGGCCAGCTCTAGGAAGAGTGTTGATGATTCCAAACTTCTTCCATTTAAGAATGATGGAGGCCACTGTGTTCTTGGGGACCTTCAATGCTGCAAACATTTTTTGGTACCCTTTCCCAGATCTGTGCCTCGACACAATCCTGTCTCGGTGCTCTACGGACAATTCCTTCAACCTCATGGGTTGGTGTTTGCTCTGACATGCACTGTCAACTGTGGGACCTTATATAGACAGGTGTGTGCCTTTCCAAATCATGTCCAATCAATTGAATTTACCACAGGTGGACTCCAATCAAGTTGTACAAACATATCAAGGATGATCAATGGAAAACAGGATGCGCCTGAGCTCAATTTCGAGTCTCATAGCAAAGGGTCTGAATACTTATGTAAATAAGGTATTTTTATTTTTTATAAATTTGTAAAAATGTCTAAACCTGTTTTCGCTTTGTCATTATGAGGTATGGTGTGTGGATTGCAGAGGATTTGTATTTATTTTATCAATTTTAAAATAAGGCTGTAACGTAACAAAATGTGGAAAAAGTCAAGGGGTCTGAATACTTTCCAAAGGCACTGTAAGTGTGTTTGTTCTTGTATATGTCCATGTAGAATGATTACTTGTAGAGTCATTACTTATGTATACCTACTGGATTAGCCTTTAAGCTGATATTTTACAATCACTGCATGCAGTATATTTACTTGGAAATCAGCATTATCCCATACACAGTACCTGTAGCCTCTCTTACACAGTAGCTTCCATATTCACATAGTGGTGTGTCTTAAATTACACCTTATTCTCTATATACAGTGGGGAGAACAAGTATTTGATACTGCCGATTTTGCAAGTTTTCCTACTTACAAAGCATGTAGAGGTCTGTAATTGTTATCATAGGTACACATCAACTGTGAGAGACGGAATCTAAAACAAAAATCCAGAAAATCACATCGTATCATTTTTAATTAATTAATTTGCATTTTATTGCATTACATAAGTATTTGATCACCTACCAACCAGTAAGAATTCCGGCTCTCACAGACCTGTTAGTTTTTCTTTAAGAAGCCCTCCTGTTCTCCACTCATTACCTGTATTAACTGCACCTGTTTGAACTCGTTACCTGTATAAAATACACCTGTCCACACACTCAATCAAACAGACTCCAACCTCTCCACAATAGCCAAGACCAGAGAGCTGTGTAAGGACATCAGGGGATAAAATTGTAGACCTGCACAAGGCTGGGATGGTCTACAGGACAATAGGCAAGCAGCTTGGTGAGAAGGCAACAACTGTTGGCGCAATTATTAGAAAATGGAAGAAGTTCAAGATGACGGTCAATCACCCTCGGTCTGGGGCTCCATGCAAGATCTCACCTCGTGGGGCATCAATGATCATGAGGAAGGTGAGGGATCAGCCCAGAACTACACGGCAGGACCTGGTCAATGACCTGAAGAGAGCTGGGACCACAGTCTCAAAGAAAACCATTAGTAACACACTACGCCGTCATGGATTAAAATCCTGCAGTGCATGCAAGGTCCCCCTGCTCAAGCCAGCGCATGTCCAGGCCCGTCTGAAGTTTGCCAATGACCATCTGGATGATCCAGAGGAGGAATGGGAGAAGGTCATGTGGTCTGATGAGACCAAAATAGAGCTTTTTGGTCTAAACTCCACTCGCCGTGTTTGGAAGAAAGAAGAAGGATGAGTACAACCACAAGAACACCATCCCAACCATGAAGCATGGAGGTGGAAACATCATTCTTTGGGGATGCTTTTCTGCAAAGGGGACATGACGACTGCACCGTATTGATGGGAGGATGGATGGGGCCATGTATCGCGAGATCTTGGCCAACAACCTCCTTCCCTCAGTAAGAGCATTGAAGATGGGTCGTACCTGGGTCTTCCAGCATGACAACGACCCGAAACACACAGCCAGGGCAACTAAGGAGTGGCTCCGTAAGAAGCATCTCAAGGTCCTGGAGTGGCCTAGCCAGTCTCCAGACCTGAACACCATAGAAAATCTTTGGAGGGATCTGAAAGTCCGTATTGCCCAGCGACAGCCCCGAAACCTGAAGGATCTGGAGAAGGTCTGTATGGAGGAGTTGGCCAAAATCCCTGCTGCAGTGTGTGCAAACCTGGTCAAGACCTACAGGAAACGTATGATCTCTGTAATTGCAAACAAAGGTTTCTGTACCAAATATTAAGTTCTGCTTTTCTGATGTATCAAATACTTATGTCATATATAATAATAATGCAAATTAATTACTTAAAAATAATACAATGTGATTTTCTGGATTTTTGTTTTAGATTCCGTCTCTCACAGTTGAAGTGTACCTATGATAAAAATTACAGACCTCTACATGCTTTGTAAGTAGGAAAACCTGCAAAATCGGCAGTGTATCAAATACTTGTTCTCCCCACTGTAGTGCACTATTCTTGACCAGGGCCCTATGGGAATCATGTGCCATTTGGCACACGGATATAGTGTGAAAGAGCTGGAGTGGTAGAAGGGCTGCTGACGTGAGATGAGAGAGGGAAAAACAGAACTACTGAAAAGAGGAGAAAAGCACATATCCCCTAGCCTGGTGGCACCACTATGCTCTCTCTGTTTGTTTGGGAGAAGATGAAAGAGGAAGGGATTCAACTCAGATACATCCCCTCATCTGACTTGGTGAGCTGCAAACAGAAGGGGGCAGGAGAGAAAGAGAGGGACTGAGAGAGAGAGCGAGAATGAGAGACAGAGGGAGAATGGGGACTGAGAGAGAGAGAGGGAGAATGGGGACTGAGAGAGAGAGAGGGAGAATGGGGACTGAGAGGGAGAATGGGGACTGAGAGAGAGGGAGAATGGGGACTGAGAGATAGAGCGAGTTAGAAAGAATGTAAATGTAAACATATGTTTCATATGATGACATTTGAACACGCAACCTTTGGGTTGCTAGACGTTTGCATTATACGGTGACCCATCCACCCCTACCAACCCCCCTACTTTCATTTTTGCCTTAAATAACCTTCTGTCTTATGTAACCATACCAAACATAACATATCATACCATTTTGAGTGTCCCGGATTTACATTTACTATGTAACATCTAGTCTATGAGACCAGGATGCACGCACGCACACACACATACACACACACACACACAAACACACTGATGCTCAGCCAGCCAAACACCTCCCAATGTATCTCGGCCAGGGTCAAAGTTCATCGGCAGTGTATTGAACCTCTTTAAAATGGCCGTACAGTGCTTCTGTACCTTAGTTTGCATACAGATTTTTCTCGGCCATTCCAGCTCAGCTTTATTTGGCAGGGTGTTCTTTTAGTTTCTGTTATAGATGATGAGAGACATTGGTGTAACATTGGTCTCATTCGAGTCCTCATCAGACCCTAGATGTCGTCGTTTTTGCTTGTTCGCCCCTGACGTCAAGGACAAGTGGTCTCCCTAGCTACCGGCCTGTTGAATGATTCTCCTGCCGTTGATTATTCAGACTCTTCGTCTCCATCCCAAATGGCACCCTATTCCATAGTGCACTACTTTTGACCAGAGCATTATGGGCCTTGGTCAAAAGTAGTGCACTATAGAGGGAATATGGTACAATTTGGGATGCATATTTCTCTCTGAAACTCTCCTCTCTCCCTTTCACCTCCACGTTAGCTCCCCTAAAAGCCACTCACATTGGAGACCAGCGCAGTGCTTGGCGGAACAAAACCTCCTTTGTTTTTCTCTCTCTCTTTCTTGCGGCGGCGGAGAGAGGGAGAGGGCTTCTTTGCTTGCCTCTTTTTTACACATTCATTAGAGTGTGTGAAAAGCGCAGCACAGCCACTGCACAGACAGACAGGGTTTTTAGTCCAAACAATTCACTCCTCAGTTTGATATGCGTCACTGGGAGGGAGCAGCACAACGGAGGGCCTCTAGTCTCTACACCCTGATGGTATGGTTTTAATACACCCTAATCAGGTGAACATTAGCACTTAGTGTTGTGACTATAGCGGCTTGCTGTATATAGAGCCTTGTTTGGATGGTGACCTGAGGCTGGGAAAGGGTCAGGGAGCGGTCATAGTGTTTTGTCTGGTGGGTCATCACTGTGATATAAGTCACCGCCCTGTTCTCACGGTCTCCGCCCCACAGGTACCCCAGGACGAGTGGAGTGGGGGGTTCTCTCCCCTGGGGAAGGACGAGGAGATCCCATGCCGGCGTATGCGCAGCGGCAGCTACATCAAGGCCATGGCAGAGGAAGATAGCGGCGACTCAGACTGCAGCCCCAAGCCCTCGCCCAAGGTGCAGGCGCGCCGGGCCAGCTACCTGAAGGCCACACAGCCATCACTCACCGAGATGACCACCCTCAAGTGAGTAGATACGTACACTGTAAGACGTTTCTGTAATTTCAACAGTAAAACACTGTAGAATGCACAGTAAAATACCTTAAATGTGTTTTACATAATTAATTATGGTGCATTGTGGGGAAATGTTGTGGATGGGGAAAGAGCCTGTGACTCATTAACCTCTTAAGGATCGGACCCTTTTTTTCAATTTTTGTCTAAAATTACATACCTAAATCTAACTGCCTGTAGCTCAGGACCTGAAGCAAGGATATGCATATTCTTGATGCCATTTGAAAGGAAACACTGAAGTTTGTGGAAATGTGAAATTAAAGTAGGAGAATATAATACATTAGATCTGGCAAAAGATAATACAAACAAAAAAAAACATGCGTTTTCTATTTATTTATTTATTTTTTATCATCTTTGAAATGCAAGAGAAAGGCCATAATATCATATAGGAGTTTAGGCGCAATTTAGATATTGGCCACTAGATGGCATCAGTGTGTGAAAGGTTTCAGATTGTGTTTTATTTATTTATTTAACTAGGCAAGTCAGTTAAGAACAAATTCTTATTTACAATGACGACCTACACCGGCCAAACCCGGACGACGCTGGGCCAATTGTGCGCCGCCCTATGGGACTCCCAGTCACGGCCGGTTGTGATACAGCCTGGAATCGAACCAGGGGGTCTGTAGTGACGCCTCAAGCACTGAGATGCAGTGCCTTAGACCACTGCGCCACTCGGGAGATTGATCCAGTGAAGCATTGCAATACTGGACAATTTTGTATAAAGTCTGCCCAAATGTGCCGAATTGGTCAATTGATACATTTTCAAGTACATAACTATAGAGAACATACAGAAATTATATGGTAATACAAAATGTAAGTTTACACACCCCCAGGAATGTCATACAATATGGATCATTAGCTTATATACTAACTTTCACATATCTAGATGGCCAGGTGGGGTGGGTGTGGAGCCAGAGACAGCAAGGGTTCAAACTGTAGAACCCAGTTCCTACATTTGAATACAAAAATTGATTTTTAGCAAACAAAACTATGCTACATTTTATCTCTGGGACCCTTAGGATGACAAATCAGAGCAAGATTACTGAATGTAAGTACATTATTTACCTTCAGAGGTGAATGTATCAAACCACTTGCTGTGATACGTTTTCTTATTGTTGTGCACTCTCCTAAAACAATAGCATGGTATTTTTTCACTGTAATAGCTACTGTAAATTGGACAGTGCAGTTAGATTGGAAAGTTTGCTATTACTTATAACAGTCATGCTAATCACATTAGCACACGTTAGCTCAACCATCCCGTATACGGGACACAAATCCCATAGAGGTTAACACATTTTGTGCCTTGTAAAAGGCTCAATTTGTTGCACCTGTGAGTGAGAATGCTGCACCTCCACATAATACAGTAATATGCTGCATTTTGGGAATTCTACAAACCTTGTCCTGAAAATCTACAGTAACTCACCGGCCAATTACTTTCAGTAATTTACTGTAATTCAGAATACAGTGTCATAACGCATTCCAGTCAAAAGTTTGGACACCCCTACTCATTCAAGGGGTTTCTATAATTTTACTATTTTCTACATTGTAGATAATAGTGAAGACATTAAAACTATGAAATAACATTTTTGGGATCATGTAGTAACCAAAAAAGTGTTAACAAGATTTTATATTTGAGATTCTTCAAATAGCCACCCTTTTCCTTTATGACAGCTTTGCACACTCTTGACATTCTCTCACCCAGCTTCACCTGGAATGCTTTTCCAACAGTCTTGAAGGAGTTCCCACATATGCTGAGCACTTGTTGGCAGTTTTCCTTCACTCTGCCGTCCGACTCCCAAACCATCTCAATTGGGTTGAGGTCGGGGGATTGTGGAGGCCAGGTCATCTGATGCAGCACTCCATCACTCTACTTCTTGGTAAAATAGCCCTTACACAGCCTGGAGGTGTGTTGGGTCATTGTCCTATTGAAAAAATATATATAGTCCCACTAAGCCCAAACCAGATGGGAAGGCATATCACTGCAGAATGCTGTGGTAGCCATGCTGGTTAAGTGTGCCTTGAATTCTAAATAAATCACAGACAGTGTCACCAGCAAAGCACCCCCACACCATAACACCTCCTCCTCCATGCTTTATGGTGGGAACTACACATGCGGAGATCATTCGTTCACCCACACCGCGTCTCACAAAGCCACGGCGGTTGGAAACAAAAATCTCAAATTTGGACCCCAGACTAAAGGACACATTTCCACCAGTCTAATGTCCATTGCTCGTGTTTCTTGGCCCAAGCAGGTCTCTTCTTATTATTGGTGTCCTTTAGTAGTGGTTTCTTTGCAGCAATTCGACCATGAAGGCCTGATTCACAAAGTCCCCTCTGAACAGTTGATGTTGAGATGTGTCTGTTACTTGAACTCTGTGAAGCATTTATTTGGGCTGCAATTTCTGAGGCTGGTAACTCTAATGAACTTATCCTCTGCAGCAGAGGTAACTCTGGGTCTTCCATTCCTGTGGCCGTCCTCATGAGAGCCAGTTTCATCATAGCGCTTGATGGTTTTTGCGACTGCACTTGAAGAAACTCAAAGTTCTTGACATTTTGTCATTTCTCTTTGCTTATATGAGCTGTTCTTGCCATAATATGGACTTGGTCTTTTACCAAATAGGGCTATCTTCTGTATACCCCCCTACCTTGTCACAACACAACTGATTGGCTCAAATGCATTAAAAGGAAATAAATTCCACAAATTAACTTTTTAAGAAGGCACACCTGTTAATTTAAATGCATTCCAGGTGACTACCTCATGAAGCTGGTTGAGAGAATGCCAAGAGTGTGCAAAGCTGTCATCAAGGCAAAGGGTGGCTACTTTGAAGAATCGCAAATATAAAATATATTTTGATTTGTTTAACACTGTTTTGGTTACTACATGATTCCATATGTGTTATTTCATAGTTTCGATGTCTTCACTATTATTCTAAAATAGTAAAAATAAAGAAAAACCCTTAAATTAGTAGGTGTGTCCAAACCTTTATCTGGTACTGTATATATACTGTATATGTTTTTGTGTGTGTGTGTATACATGTCTGTCTGTCTGTCTGTCTCTGTCTGTCTGTCTGTCTGTCTATGTCCTTAATCAGTATAAAGGAGGAAATGTTGCTTACTTGTTTAGCAAAATCAAAGCTGTAATGCATCCTGATGTCTTTGCTTGCTGGTTCAGTAGGGCCCCCCCAGAGACAACTGCAGTTCTTGACAGGTGATTTTGCAGTCAGCAACCATCTTCTGGTAGACAGACCGCTCACTCTGAACAAGCAGGAGATGCTGCTCTTGATTCTTCAGCTTGGCTGACTTAACAGCTTCTGGCAGATTGGCAGATCTGACGACCTTATAGTTGTTCCGCTGGCACTGCCAGTACAGGTCTGTCCTGGGCTTAGTGCTTGAGATGTGGGGCAGCAATTTTCTCCACAAATTCCTGAAGGAAGACAGCCCGACTACACAGAAGTTGATATGCCATACAGAAGTATTGTGAGATCAATAAATGCAGTGCCAGTCATGTTGGAGGTAAATTAAATAATCCAAACGTGTTGTTCATGCTTTACATACCATGTGTTGTCATCGATTCCTTGTAGAGACGCCACACTGCTGCTTTTGTCACATGAGATGGCAGCAGCTTTCCACCAAAGTGTTTGTGTCCTGGGTGGCATCCTGTTAATACTATTGCATTATCCTCTGTGTAGTTGTTGATGAAGTTCACAACTCGCTGCAAGTCCTCATGCTTCAGGTGTAACCTGTGCTTGCTTGGGCCAGCTCTCTTTTTGATGGGAGACATTAGACCATTCTCCTTGTATGACTAGTGGAGGAGAGTCAGGAGTGTTCTACTGATGCTGAAAGACACATTTTAGATACAAATATTTTAGAGTTTTATACAATAGAGAGCCGTAATCACCGTCAGACACACCTGGCTAACTTGATGGGTCATGTAATCATCTGGTGAAGTGGAGTCATTTGTTTAGACATGTAGCTAGCTAGCTAAACAATGAACTATAATCCCAATAACTAGCAATGGAAATGGCTTACTGAGATAATAAGAATACACAGATCATACGCATAATGTTAGCTAGTGAGCCAGCCATCTAACATCAGCTCGCTAGCTAACAATACGCTTTAACTTGGGGTCTTTTGTTTAGACATGTGCCTAGCTAGCTAGCTAAACAATTAACCATAATCCCAATCCATAGAGTACTAGCAATACAAACCAATTGTCATAGCTAGCTAAGGTTAACCAAATAGGTTCAATGTTAGCTAGTTATTATTTGAGAAATTTTTTAAAAACTGACCCCGCTGACGCTGTACATTAAAGTGTGACATGTCACGATATTCAGTCATTCTGTGCCGGACAGCCTCTTTCCACCAGGTGTAGCGCTTCCCTTGCAGATTTAAAAACAAGAAATGATCAATGGTGAGTGTAATGGTGAGTGTAAAGTTAATTACTTGTGAGTTTGTCAATAGTTAATTCAATCAATTGTTAATTTTTCGCGTAATCAATGCAAGCCTTCATGACTCTCAAAAACCGTGACACCCACAGTTTAATTGTGAAGATAAATTTAGCGCCTCCCTAAAAACCCTATTTAAATTCGACACAAACCTTAAAATAGGTATATAATGAGACATTATATAAACTCTTTATAGTGTTTTATTTACATTTTAGAGGTGATAAGTTGGACAAATCGAGTGAAAAAAGCCAGTTCCCCACACGACATATCTCCCCCTTTCACTATGACGCAGTAGCTTTCGCTTCCCCACCCACCATTTTAAAAAAGACCCGGTGGAGCTCCATTGCTTTCTTCGATCATGCAGAGAAGGGCAGCGTGAAGGTCTCGTCATTGACTTTGCTGGAAAGGGGAGAAATTGTGCTTTACAATGGTATTCATATTACAGTTTTTGGGGTGCTAAAATAAGGTGAAATGTATGGAACAGCGCGTTGTACAAAAGTGCGTTAGCTAACGTTAATATCTGAACCTGTAGCCAGACTCTTACCCGTATACATGGATGAACGCTTCACGGCAGACTGCAACCCCTTTCATTAAATAAGACGTCCTGTGTCATTTCTGTTTTGTTTGTACAACTTGCTTGGCTCGTTGTGTCAAGTCACTCTGGTTCACACTGGCCGTGTGCAATGCCATATGAATCATCAGATCTTTCTCCCTCTCTGTCACGGATGCCATGGTTGCCCTTAGTTTGAAGATGTAATCCGGACACAGGTGTTTTATACAACAGCCTTCTGTGTTCTCTTTTCGACTCCCTCTGCATTTGCAATCAAACGGCAGAATTGTATTAATCTCCTTAGCATACGTTGCTTCTACCAGACATTCCACTGATTTCAAAACTCCATCAACTTCTTCTGCGACAACAACACTGTTGATCGTCGTTACACGGCAGACCAATCCGAAACTCATCTCTCGGCATGTCCAGCCCATTCATTATCTCAGCCAATCATGGCTAGCGGGAAGGTTCCTGTCTTTTTCTGTTGCTAAATCAACTAGGCTCGTAATTTAACAACTGTATTCGTATTTACAGATGGCATATACGTTTGTTATTAAGGCACATGACAGTTCAAATGTTCGAGAAGGCATTTCTGCCAAGAAATGCATTTTGATAAAACATTTAAATAAACGTTGAAATGCCTCTCCTGTGAAGCTTTTGTTTAGGCCTCTAGAAGTGCAAGTCATATATAACACCTAGTATTCATTAATATGCTTTAATTTACAAATGCCTAGCAGCCAACCTGCTTGCTACAATCCCTTGTAATTACAGTAAAATACTATTAAAATAACTTTCTTACAGTTTATTAGTCACTTTTTACAGTATTTTACTGTGTTTCGTTGCTTTGACATCATATTCATTTACAGGAAGCTTTCATCAAGTTACCATCTCAGTAATGTATTGGCACTATCCAGAGATAGTCAGATATATCATAAGATATCTTGTTGTAATTACAATTATTCTTGAAGACCAGTTTATCCTTAACTATAACAACATTTTCAGTAATGGTTAGCGAAACCTTTTACTTGCTATGACTGTGATATGTGTTATTTTTTTTTTATAAACCTTTGTTTATAAACTGTAAGTTGCCAAGGACAAGAGCGCCCACTAAATGACCAATAAATGTCGTAAAAATGAAAACTTGCAAAGAACACTGGGTAACATGTTACTGGGTAATTACAGTAATATGCTGTAATTGGTACTGTAAATTCGATTACAGTAAAATGTTTGGAACTGTGAAATAAATTGCCAATTGCTGCCAGTAAGATACTGTAAGTTTGACAGGAAATGTTTTACAGTGTACTAGGGGAAATAACAGTGTGTGTGTGTACATGTGTCTGCGTGTGTGCGTGTGTATGCGTGCTTGCATGTGTACAGTCCATGCAAATGCATTCATGGCTGTTACATTATTTCCAATGACACAGCATGTTTTTGTTTTGTGTAAGTGTGTGTGTTCTGTGTGTGTGGTGGCGGAGATGATGGGTGGATACTTTGGGTTTGGAGCAGGTGATTCAAAGCTGTTGCCTCATACAGCATACGTCCTAAGTGGTCCTATGGGCACTAAATATGGAATAGGGTGCCATTTGGGACACACCCAGTATATGGAATTTGTTTGTTAGTATCCATGACCCTCACTGACCTGAGCTCTGATTCCATGGTTCATGTTTATGCTCAGTATGCACATTAATTTGTATGGTTGGATTCTCCTTCTACATGGAACGCAACATGATTGAAAATGACAGATTTATGGATTCAGACCCTCCTGTGTCTGACAGTCTGTCAGGCAGGGACAGACTGGGACCCGACTGGGACCCACACTGGACCATTTTCTTCCTCGAAGCCCCCATTATTAGCCAAATAATGATCATTATGTGCAAACCCCCCCAATTTAGACAGGCCCACTGGGCCAAAGTTGGACCAACCCATGGCCAGTTCGTTTATGCTGTCAGGTGACCTGTATTACAAGTAAATTAATTTATCTTCCCTTCAAGATATGTTTCTCTCTCTGTTAACTTCCAAGGTTTAAAAGTTGACTTTCATAATGTTCACAAAGTTGTCCTGTGTTGAGACAGTTGAGACTTTCCTTCCTGGCGCAACAGCAAATTCCTTTCACTGTATGTGTTCATGAAAAATTCAACAGTATGGAGAAACTAGCTGCTGCATTCTTTTATTTATTTTACCTCGTTCCTGTTACAAGATAAAAACAGCAAAGTTGCTCACACAGATAAAGGACCACCCATCCTATCAAGTAGACAGGAGACTGTCAATGAAAGTACATTACTTCATATCACAATGATGTAATCTTGATTATGTCCTTCTATTTCATGCATCTCATGTCTTTTATCTTTCCCAACACTGCCTACATCTGTTTAGGGCACATATTCTGACATCACAAGATCCGCCAGTATGTAGTCTCAGCACAGAAGCAACACGTCTGTCAGTGGTGGCTCGTGGCACTAAATCGGAGGACGGGCTCATATTGAATGGAACAGTATCAAACACATGCTTTCCATGTGTTTGATACCAGTCCATTCCAATCATTACTATGGGAGGTAATAGTGTCTGTCCATTATCTCCCATATAACAGCCTGATGATCTCATTACTACTACTAAGGACGTGTACGTGCTTGCTTGTGTGTTTACTCGCTATGAAACGCCACAGTGACAAACACTAGCCTATAGAAGAAAAACAGTGTTTGTTATCTCTCCTACGGCAGTCAGTGAATAATGAACTCTGTAATAAAAAGGCTTCTATGAGGTGAATATCAATGAATCTCTCTCTGGATGCTCAGTCATCATTACGGAGAGAGCTGAGCGCTGTGCGACGCTAATTATGTAACGGTGGTGCAGCACAGGGGCAGTTAATGACTTTAATAGGCCCATACGCACGTAACACACACACGGTCGCTCACACCCGCACACCAAATTACTTTAAAGCTAGAATCCTTAATTGAAAAAAATAACAAAGGGGCACCCCGCCTCTGTTTCGGTAAAAAGCGAAGGGATGGGCCTGGAGAAATACTGGAGAAATGTATCCACTTTTAAATTCATAGAAAGAGCTATGGATGCAAAGACTGACCATCCATTATATTACAATTATAGTTTTAACCATGTTTTGAGGCTATACAGTATCTGTTTACATTTACTTTGTTTACAAACATTGGAGAAAAAAGGCTTATATTTTGGGTTCTGATGGGGTATGACAGTTAAACTAAGCTCACGAAGCATTTATATATTATATTCTTCAAGACTCAATGATTATATACTGTGTCATTAAATTATAAGTCCAAAATTGGATGTAGCAACTATGGATTCTAGCATTAATAGTCCTGGGGACTACAATCAACTCCTGATGGGGCATCATTATACAAACAGAAAGATGGCTAGCTATTGCTGCTCGGTGGAGAAAAGAGGGACATTGGGATTGGCTGTTGTCTCAGTAACACACCATCCTATTGGGTGATCGCAAAAGCTCCTTTCAGAATGTCTAATATAATGTTCGTGTTCCAAGCAGACTACATTGCAGACATTGCATTGCATCACTCAATGGTTGTGTGCCACGTTATCAGATTGATATACAGTGCAGTCGGAAAGCTCCCCCGATTACTCAGTTTGGCCGGGTGGCCAGCTCTAGGAAGAGTCTTGGTGGGTCCAAACTTCTTCCATTTAAGAATGATGGAGGCCACTGTGTTCTTGGGGACATTCAATGCTGCAGCAATGTTTTGGTACGCTTCCCCAGATCTGTGCCTCGACACAATCCTGTCTCGGAGCTCTACGGACAATTCCTTAGACCTCATGGCTTGGTTTTTGCTCTGACATGAACTGTCAACTGTGGGACCTTATATAGACAGGTGTGTGCCTTTCCAAATCATGTCCAATCAATTGAATTTACCACAGGTGGACTCCAATTAAGTTGTAGAAACATCTCAAGGATGATCAATGGAAACAGGATGCACCTGAGATCAATTTTGAGTCTCATAGCAAAGGGTCTGAATACTTATGTAAATAAGGTATTTCAATTTGATTATTTTAGAAATGTGCACAAATTTCTACAAACCTGTTTTCGCTTTGTCATTATGGGGTATTGTGTGTAGATTGATGAGGAAAATGTGTAATTTTATAAATTTTAGAATAAGGCTGTAACGTAACAATATGTGGAAAAGGGGGAGGGGTCTGAATACTTTCGGAATGCACTGTATCATATTATGTGGTTAGCTGATATGTTAAACATCTATCCAGGTGTTCTGACATCTGGTAGACGTCTGCAATGTCGTCAGCCTGGAACACAACCATAATCTAGTGCACTGCCTTTGATCAGAGCCAAATGGATCCTGGTCAAAAGGAGTGCACTAAATAGGGAATATGGTGCCATTTGGGACACAAACACTTTATTCAGTTGATATGTTTACTTGTCTCTGTTTATTCAAACCCATAAATAAAACCACAGTCTAAACTGTGAAGATTATTATTTTATAGCCAAAGAGAGGGAACAGGCTTTTGGTGAAAAATAATGACATCCATTTTGACAAAAAAGCTCCCTCTGTCTGTATTATTTGAGTCAAACTAATTTGTTCCTGGCCTAGATTTCCAATTTCTTCATCATTCTATTTTGACGGAAACAGACTTCCTGAATAAATTAATGCATTATAATAACAACATAAAGTAATTTCAGAAAGGAGAGAGAGAAAGAGGGAGAGGAGAGAGAGGAGAGAGAGAGAGAGAGAGAGAGAGAGAGAGAGAGAGAGAGAGAGAGAGAGAGAGAGAGAGAGAGAGAGAGAGAGAGAGAGAGAGATAACACAGCTTGTTATTCTGTTATGGAGGATGAGACGGGCGCACGCACGCACAGGTCTACTGATCAGTCAGCGGATGGATGGAGACTGTGGAGGGATAGAGGTCCTGTGGTCTTCATACATACATTTAGATCAAGTTTTTTGTCCCCTCTCTCTTTCCTTCTTTCCCTCAACCCTTATGTCAATGCTTATTCCTCTTGCGCCACTCTCTCATCCCTTGTCTCCCCCTTTCTCTTCTCTCCTATTCCCCTCCACTCCCCCTTCCTCTGTCTCCTCAGTCTCCACCCCTCACTGCACCAGTCCCTGTGTGCCCCTCTTTTGTCCCGCGTTCCATCCATCAAAGAGTCAGTGATCACGTTTGATTAATTGTGGTAACCACACTCTAGTTTAAGGAGGGCATACATAATTAAGGAAGACTGGACCTGGAGGGAGAGAGTCACAGGAGAGAGGGAGGATGTATGTGTACGTGTACATGTGTGTGCGTGTGCGTCCTGTTTGAAAACAATTTATCTTGCTACACATTCATTTATGTGTTCATATAATGTTGTTTGTCCAATGATTGTATGCTGTTGAACTTTTATAATTTCTCATAGAAAGAAGGTAAGCTACAGTGGGGGAAAAAAGTATTTAGTCAGCCACCAATTGAGCAAGTTCTCCCACTTAAAAAGATGAGAGAGGCCTGTAATTTTCATCATAGGTACACGTCAACTATGACAGACAAAATGAGAAAAAAATATCCAGAAAATCACATTTATTTGCAAATTATGGTGGAAAATAAGTATTTGGTCAATAACAAAAGTTTCTCAATACTTTGTTGTATACCCTTTGTTGGCAATGACACAGGTCAAACGTTTTCTGTAAGTCTTCACAAGGTTTTCACACACTGTTGCTGGTATTTTGGCCCATTCCTCCATGCAGATCTCCTCTAGAGCAGTGATATTTTGGGGCTGTCGCTGGGCAACACGGACTTTCAACTCCCTCCAAAGATTTTCTATGGGGTTGAGATCTGAAGACTGGCTAGGCCACTCCAGGACCTTGAAATGTTTCTTACGAAGCCACTCCTTCGTTGCCCGGGCGGTGTGTTTGGGATCATTGTCATGCTGAAAGACTCAGCCACGTTTCATCTTCAATGCCCTTGCTGATGGAAGGAGGTTTTCACTCAAAATCTCATGATACATGGCCCCATTCATTCTTTCCTTTACACGGATCAGTCGTCCTGGTCCCTTTGCAGAAAAACAGCCCCAAAGCATTGATGTTTCCACACCCATGCTTCACAGTAGGTATGGTGTTCTTTGGATGCAACTCAGCATTCTTTGTCCTCCAAACACGACGAGTTTAGTTTTTACCTAAAAGTTATATTTTGGTTTCATCTGACCATATGACATTCTCCCAATCCTCTTCTGGATCATCCATATGCACTCTAGAAAACTTCAGACGGGCCTGGACATGTACTGGCTTAAGCAGGGGGACACGTCTGGCACTGCAGGATTTGAGTCCCTGGCGGCGTAGTGTGTTACTGATGGTAGGCTTTGTTACTTTGGTCCCAGCTCTCTGCAGGTCATTCACTAGGTCCCCCCGTGTGGTTCTGGGATTTTTGCTCACCGTTCTTGTGATCATTTTGACCCCACGGGGTGAGATCTTGCGTGGAGCCCCAGATCGAGGGAGATTATCAGTGGTCTTGTATGTCTTCCATTTCCTAATAATTGCTCCCACAGCTGCTTACCTATTGCAGATTCAGTCTTCCCAGCCTGGTGTCCTTTGACAGCTCTTTGGTCTTGGCCATAGTGGAGTTTGGAGTGTGACTGTTTGAGGTTGTGGACAGGTGTCTTTTATACTGATAACAAGTTCAAACAGGTGCCATTAATACAGGTAACAAGTGGAGGACAGAGGAGCCTCTTAGAGAAGAAGTTACAGGTCTGTGAGAGCCAGAAATCTTGCTTGTTTGTAGGTGACCAAATACTTATTTTCCACCATAATTTGCAAATAAATTCATTAAAAATCCTACAATGTGATTTTCAGGATTTTTTTTCCTCAACTTGTCTGACATAGTTGACGTGTACCTATGATGAAAATTACAGGCCTCTCTCATCTTTTTAAGTGGGAGAACTTGCACAATTGGTGGCTGACTAAATACTTTTTTCCCCCACTGTATTTACTTTTCATATGTTGCATTACACCAATATGTATGAATGGTGGAGTTGTATTTCTAGACCTACACACACACACACAGCAAATTCTCCATTGTGATACTGAGTGTTAAAACAACACTGAAAGAGTGGGACCATATACACACTGGAACCAGTGTAAAGTGTTGGTCCCATGTTTCATGAGCTGAAAAAAAAGCTTACATTTTCCATATACACAAAAAGCTTAATTCTCTCAAATGTTGTGCACAAATTTGTTTACATCGTTGTTAGTGAGCATTTCTCCTTTGCCAACATAATCCATCCACCTGACAGGTGTGGCATATCAAGAAGATGATTAAACAGCATGATCATTACACAGGTGCACCTTGTACTTGGGACAATAAAAGGCCAATCTAAAATGTGCAGTTTTGTCACACAACACAATGCCACATATGTCTCAAGTTTTGAGGGAGCGTGCAATTGGCATGCTGACTGCAGGAATGTCCACCAGTGCTGTTGCCAGAGAATTGAATGTTTATTTCTCTACCATAAGCTGCCTCCAACATCATTTTAGAGAATTTGGCAGGACCTCCAACCGGCCTCACAACCGCAGACCATGAGTATGTCGTCGTGTGGGCGAGCGGTTTGCTGATGTCAACATTGTGAACAGAGTGCCCCATGGTGGCGGTGGGGTTATGGTATGGGCAGGCATAAGCTACGGACAATGAACACAACTGCATTTTATCGATGGCAATTTGAAAGCACAAAAATACAGTGACAAGATCCTGAGGCCCATTTTTTTTTAAAGGTATCTATACCAACAGATGTATATCTGTATTCCCAGTCATGTGAAATCCATAGATTAGGCCCTAATGAATTTATTTCAATTGACTGATTTCCTCATATGAACTGTAACTCAGTAAAATCAATGAAATTGTTACATGTTGCGTTTATATTTTTGTTCAGTATATATATTTAACACAATACCATAGGTATTTCGTAAGGTCTTATTTTGAGGGCCTAGTTTTACCCTGCAGAGGCCTGAAACTCATACACATCACTGTGAACCAAAACCACACCCATCGTTATCATATTTCCCAGCATGATTGATTAATTAATCTTATGCTACGCAAATATAAATGACATACATTTTCTAAACTAATCCAATATGTTACTTGGATTTATTGCACCCATAACTGAAATGGTTGTTCCAGTTTAGGTACTTTACGTAGCCTCATATCTTAGTCTTCCCAACCCTGGCTGTCATTCTGAATGCAGATTGCGGGTGATATTAAATTCCAAATGTCGGATATCCCCACACTGGCTGGATTCCAATAGGAATTACGCATCACTTTACAAGCCAGCACAATGTGACTTGCAGGGCTGATGTGGACTGTAAACTATGAGATTCAGGTTACCGCATTAAGGAAAAACTAGGTTTCAGGCCATTATTTTAAGAGTATTACACAATTACAAAAAAGGCTTATAGGGGTGCCTAAAGGGGTACAAACATTTTCTTTGTGCCTTTACTCATAGGTACATAATACATAGGGTACTAACACAGTGACTCAACCATTTATAAGTGGCAATAACATACCTCTACCATAGACCCCTTAAACTGGTTCAATGCTTACACTCACAGGTGGCCAAAAATAACTAACTAACGCCCCCACTAAGCCATGTCTCCAATATAATTCCCCAGTGTGCCTTGCCTTTTCGAGTGAATTGTAGAGTTACCACCCATGACTGTATTTTTTAGTGACAGAGACATTGTTGTTGAATTCATTCATTTTCAATCTTGTTGCCTTTACCAAGTGAGTTCCTAGGTGAATGCTATCATTCAAATTACATTTATGACAATAAATGACATATATCACAAGGCCTTATTCTGGGGCTTAGTGTAACCCTAATACAGTAGCCTGCCAATCATGGTACAGGCCACATCAGGCCTGCAAGTAGAGTTGCAAAATTCCAGTAACTTTCCCAAAGTACCCAGATTTTCCAGAAATTCTGGTTCAAGGAATCTGGATTTACTAAGAATTCCCTCACATTTTAAGGCATCTTCAAACTGAGATTTCTGGAAAACATGGGAATTTTGCAACTCTAAATGAAATTCAATTATGCTGACTTACAAAGGGATATGTAATTCCTGTTGGAATCCACCCACAGTAAAGATATCCAACAGTTAGAATTTCTATTCACCTGCAACTTGCATTCAGAATGACTGCCAGGATTAGGAACATTTTAAGGAGACTATGTAATCCATTCAAACTGGAACAGCCATTTCAGTATGGCTGCAAATAATCTTACTAACTGATTGAATAACTTAAGAAAAATGTATAACCGTGTAGATCTCTCTAGGAGAAGGTGACTTTTATATATTCTCCTGTATTTACCCCCTAAAACTGTAACGCTAATTAGCTGCTAATGTTGCTATTATAAAGAACTACAAATGCCACGATGATCTGGAAAAGACTGCCGAATCGAGGCAAATGTTAATCCAAGGATTCTTACCATCTAATGTTAACTAAATGTAGTAATGAATAAATTGGCTACATTTCTTTAAATGGACAATTCTGTGAACTGTCTTGTGCTATATTTAAATTGACACAATACCTAAAAGGTGTCAGCTAGAGATGACGTGCATGAGCTTGCAGGGATTTTAATTTTTACATGATGTCTACTTTGATGATAATTAGCATTTTTGAATCTGAGAGTAAATAGATCCGAATATAGTGATAAAAGTAACCTTGCATTATTTTTTAAAATAGTTATATATATATATATATATATAGAGAGAGAGAGAGGTGACAGCATTGGAAATGCTTTTGGCGGTTAATCTGCTTCTGTTTTGTGGGTGGCACTGTGTGCTGTTTACGATGGATGGGTCCTGGCCTCTCGGGGCCTCAGGGATCCGGAGGGACGTGGGTGGGATGCCGATCACTGGGATGTACTTCTCAAGGGGTGATAATATTAATTAATAGTAATTTCGATCCGAATGTGCAAATTGTCCAAATAGATACGCAAGGTAGATGGATAATTTTAAATATGTTATTGGACCATAAACAGATATGGCTCATTAACCTTTACAGACCAAATAATGATGATCCACACTTCTTTGACAATATATATAATAAATGATCAACCCTGCAAGCAATTCAAGACAATATTATTATGGTGGGGGATTATAATACTGTTTTAAATAGCTCAATGGACCGTAAAGGAAATCACACCACAAACAATCACCCACATGCTCTTAAGGAAATTGTGAATGTCATGGATACATTAGAACTAGTAGATACAGTGGGGAAACAAAGTATTTAGTCAGCCACCAATTGTGCAAGTTCTCCAACTTAAAAAGATGAGAGAGGCCTGTAATTTTCATCATAGGTACACGTCAACTATGACAGACAAATTGAGAAAAAAAAATCCAGAAAATCCCATTGTAGGATTTTTAATGAATTTATTTGCAAATTATGGTGGAAAATAAGTATTTGGTCACCTACAAACAAGCAAGATTTCTGGCTCTCACAGACCTGTAACTTCTTCTTTAAGAGGCTCCTCTGTCCTCCACTCGTTACCTGTATTAATGGCACCTGTTTGAACTTATTATCAGTATAAAAGACACCTGTCCACAACCTCAAACAGTCACACTCCAAACTTCACAATGGCCAAGACCAAAGAGCTGTCAAAGGACACCAAAAACAAAATTGTAGACCTGCACCAGGCTGGGAAGACTGAATCTGCAATAGGTAAGCAGCTTGGTTTGAAGAAATCAACTGTGGGAGCAATTATTAGGAAATGGAAGACATACAAGACCACTGATAATCTCCCTCGATCTGGGGCTCCACGCAAGATCTCACCCCGTGGGGTCAAAATGATCACAAGAACGGTGAGCAAAAATCCCAGAACCACACGGGGGACCTAGTGAATGACCTGCAGAGAGCTGGGACCAAAGTAACAAAGCCAACCATCAGTAACACACTACGCCGCTAGGGACTCAAATCCTGCAGTGCAAGACGTGTCCCCCTGCTTAAGCCAGTACATGTCCAGGCCCGTCTGAAGTGCATTTGGATGATCCAGAAGAGGATTGGGAGAATGTCATATGGTCAGATGAAACCAAAATATAACTTTTTGGTAAAAACTCAACTCGTCATGTTTGGAGGACAAAGAATGCTGAGTTGCATCCAAAGAACACCATACCTACTGTGAAGCATGGGGTTGGAAACATCATGCTTTGGGGCTGTTTTTCTGCAAAGGGACCAGGACGACTGATCCGTGTAAAGGAAAGAATGAATGGGGCCATGTATCGTGAGATTTTGAGTGAAACCCTCCTTCCATCAGCAAGGGCATTGAAGATGAAACGTGGCTGGGTCTTTCAGCATGACAATGATCCCAAACACACCGCCCGGGCAACGAAGGAGTGGCTTCGTAAGAAGCATTTCAAGGTCCTGGAGTGGCCTAGCCAGTCTCCAGATCTCAACCCCATAGAAAATCTTTGGAGGGAGTTGAAAGTCTGTGTTGCCCAGCGACAGCCCCAAAACATCACTGCTCTAGAGGAGATCTGCATGGAGGAATGGGCCAAAATACCAGCAACAGTGTGTGAAAACCTTGTGAAGACTTACAGAAAACGTTTGACCTGTGTCATTGCCAACAAAGGGTATATAACAAAGTATTGAGAAACTTTTGTTATTGACCAAATACTTATTTTCCACCATCATATGCCAATAAATTTATTAAAAATCCTACAATGTGATTTTCTGGATTATTTTTTCTCATTTTGTCTGTCATAGTTGACGTGTACCTATGATGAAAATTATAGGCCTCTCTCATCTTTTTAAGTGGGAGAACTTGCACAATTGGTGGCTGACTAAATACTTTTTTTCCCCACTGTATATGGAGGCTTAAATATCCTGATCTAGTGAGATATACATGGTGGAGACTCAATCAAGCTAGTCGTCTTGACTTCTTT
This sequence comes from Coregonus clupeaformis, assembly GCF_020615455.1. NCBI lineage: Eukaryota > Metazoa > Chordata > Actinopteri > Salmoniformes > Salmonidae > Coregonus > Coregonus clupeaformis. The sequence goes on from NC_059225.1 coordinate 30,486,031, forward strand.
CTTATCTCATTCTCGTTGGCACCAAAAGTTTAAAAAGTGTTGATAGGGGACAGAATGCGGTCGGACCATCATATAATTGCCATATACATTACTCTTACTGAATTTCCACGTGGGCGAGGATATTGGAAATTTAATCAAAGCCTATTGGATGATAATTTATTTTTAATTAGGACAAAGGAATTTATAACTGACTTTTTCCGACATAACATAGGTACAGCAAATCCCCTTATTGTATGGGACACCTTTAAATGTGCCTTTAGAGGCCATGCAATTCAGTACTCATCTCGAAAACAAAAGCAATTTAGGTCAAAAGAGTTTATACTAACAAAGGAAATAGAAAGTCTAACAGAACAGACAGATGGCAATAAAAACTGTAACATATAGGCTCAGAATAAATTAGAGGAAAAACTAAAATAAATTGAGAAACTTATTCAAGAAAGATCAAGTGTAATATACACTGCTCAAAAAAATAAAGGGAACACTTAAACAACACAATGTAACTCCAAGTCAATCACACTTCTGTGAAATCAAACTGTCCACTTAGGAAGCAACACTGATTGACAATACATTTCACATGCTGTTGTGCAAATGGAATAGACAACAGGTGGAAATTATAGGCAATTAGCAAGACACCCCCAATAAAGGACTGTTTTTGCAGGTGGTGACCACAGACCACTTCTCAGTTCCTATGCTTCCTGGCTGATGTTTTGGTCTCTTTTGAATGCTGGCGGTGCTTTCACTCTAGTGGTAGCATGAGACGGAGTCTACAACCCACACAAGTGGCTCAGGTAGTGCAGCTCATCCAGGATGGCACATCAATGCGAGCTGTGGCAAGAAGGTTTGCTGTGTCTGTCAGCGTAGTGTCCAGAGCATGGAGGAGCTACCAGGAGACAGGCCAGTACATCAGGAGACGTGGAGGAGGCCGTAGGAGGGCAATAACCCAGCAGCAGGACCGCTACCTCCGCCTTTGTGCAAGGAGGAGCAGGAGGAGCACTGCCAGAGCCCTGCAAAATGACCTTCAGCAGGCCACAAATGTGCATGTGTCTGCTCAAACGGTCAGAAACAGACTCCATGAGGGTGGTATGAGGGCCCGACGTCCACAGGTGGGGGTTGTGCTTACAGCCCAACACCGTGCAAGACGTTTGGCATTTGTCAGAGAACACCATGATTGGCAAATTCGCCACTGGCGCCCTGTGCTCTTCACAGATGAAAGCAGGTTCACACTGAGCACATGTGACAGACGTGACAGAGTCTGGAGACGCCGTGGAGAACGTTCTGCTGCCTGCAACATCCTCCAGCATGACCGGTTTGGCGGTGGGTCAGTCATGGTGTGGGGTGGCATTTCTTTGGGAGGCCGCACAGCCCTCCATGTGCTCGCCAGAGGTAGCCTGACTGCCATTAGGTACCGAGATGAGATCCTCAGACCCCTTGTGAGACCATATGCTGGTGCGGTTGGCCCTGGGTTCCTCCTAATGCAAGACAATGCTAGACCTCATGTGGCTGGAATGTGTCAGCAGTTCCTGCAAGAGGAAGGCATTGATGCTATGGACCGCCCATTCCCCAGACCTGAATCCAATTGAGCACATCTGGGACATCATGTCTTGCTCCATCCACCAACGCCACGTTGCACCACAGACTGTCCAGGAGTTGGCGGATGCTTTAGTCCAGGTCTGGGAGGAGATCCCTCAGGAGACCATCCGACACCTCATCAGGAGCATGCTATGTAGTATACCAATAAAATGGTCTGATGGTGATGTGGATATACTCGGAATACATATCCCAAATATAAATGATCTCACTTCAATACATTTTAATAGAAAGTTAGCAAAAATAGATAAGATCTTGCTACCTTGGAAAGGTAAATACCTGTCAATTTGTGGAAAAATCACCCTTATTAATTCTTTAGTATTATCCCAGTTTACCTATTTGCTTATGGTCTTGCCTACGCCTAGCGAACAGTTTTTTAAATTATATGAGAAATAAATATTCCATTTTTTTTTGGAACGGCAAGCCAGACAAAATTAAACAGGCCTATTTATATAATGAATATGAATTCAGAGGACCGAAATTATTAAATATTAAAGCATTAGACCTATCACTAAAAGCTTCAGTCATACAAAAGTTATACTTATATCCGAACTGGTTCTCACGCAAATTAGTAAGATTGTCTCACCCAATGTTCAAGTATGGCCTTTTTCCCTTTATTCAGATTACAACCACTCATTTTCAGTTATTTGAAAAGGAAATCATCTCCCAAATATCACTATTTCTAAAACAAGCCATAGTAAGTTGGTTGCAATTTCAATTTAATCCTCCAGAAACGACAGAACAAATAATGCAACAAATATTGTGGTTAAATTCAAATATACTAATTGACAAAAAACCTTTTATTTTTTGACAAAATGTTTAAAAAAGGTATTATCTTCGTAAATGATATCATCGGTAGGACTGGTGGAGTTATGTCGCACATGCAGCTAACAAAAACATATGGAAATGTCTGCTCTACCCAAAATTACAACCAAATAATTGCAGCCTTACCGCAAAAATGGAAGAGGAAAGTGGAAGGGGAGAAAGTAAGGAACTTGTCTGTTGGCCTTGCATTAAAGAACATAATTGGTTAAGGAAAACTGTGATAAATAAAAAAAGTATATCTGTGTCATTTAAGGACCAAAGGATTGACAGCCGTCCCCTATAGATTGCAAATAGTTGGGAAGAGATTTTTGACGTAACGATCCCATGGCATAGTGTTTATGAACTGACACGCAAAACAACACCGGATTCAAAAATTAGAATCTTTCCATTTATATTATTACAGTGGGGAAAAAAAGTATTTAGTCAGCCACCAATTGTGCAAGTTCTCCCACTTAAAAAGATGAGAGAGGCCTGTAATTTTCATCATAGGTACACGTCAACTATGACAGACAAAATGAGAAAAAAAATCCTGAAAATCACATTGTAGGATTTTTAATGAATTTATTTGCAAATTATGGTGGAAAATAAGTATTTGGTCAATAACAAAAGTTTCTCAATACTTTGTTATATACCCTTTGTTGGCAATGACACAGGTCAAACGTTTTCTGTAAGTCTTCACAAGATTTTCACACACTGTTGCTGGTATTTTGGCCCATTCCTCCATGCATATCTCCTCTAGAGCAGTGATGTTTTGGGGCTGTCGCTGGGCAAGACGGACTTTCAACTCCCTCCAAAGATTTTCTATGTGGTTGAGATCTGGAGACTGGCTAGGCCACTCCAGGACCTTGAAATGCTTCTAACGAAGCCACTCCTTCGTTGCCCGGGCGGTGTGTTTGGGATCATTGTCATGCTGAAAGACCCAGCCACGTTTCATCTTCAATGCCCTTGCTGATGGAAGGAGGTTTTCACTCAAAATCTCACGATACATGGCCCCATTCATTCTTTCCTTTACACGGATCAGTCGTCCTGGTCCCTTTGCAGAAAAACAGCCCCAAAGCATGATGTTTCCACCCCCATGCTTCACAGTAGGTATGGTGTTCTTTGGATGCAACTCAGCATTCTTTGTCCTCCAAACACGATGAGTTGAGTTTTTACCAAAAAGTTATATTTTGGTTCCATCTGACCATATGACATTCTCCCAATCCTCTTCTGGATCATCCAAATGCACTCTAGCAAACTTCAGATGGGCCTGGACATGTACTGGCTTAAGCAGGGGGACACGTCTGGCACTGCAGGATTTGAGTCCCTGGCGGCGTAGTGTGTTACTGATGGTAGGCTTTGTTACTTTGGTCCCAGCTCTCTGCAGGTCATTCACTAGGTCCCCCCGTGTGGTTCTGGGATTTTTGCTCACCGTTCTTGTGATCATTTTGACCCCACGGGGTGAGATCTTGCGTGGAGCCCCAGATCGAGGGAGATTATCAGTGGTCTTGTATGTCTTCCATTTCCTAATAATTGCTCCCACAGTTGATTTCTTCAAACCAAGCTGCTTACCTATTGCAGATTCAGTCTTCCCAGCCTGGTGCAGGTCTACAATTTTGTTTCTGGTGTCCTTTGACAGCTCTTTGGTCTTGGCCATAGTGGAGTTTGGAGTGTGACTGTTTGAGGTTGTGGACAGGTGTCTTTTATACTGATAACACGTTCAAACAGGTGCCATTAATACAGGTAACAAGTGGAGGACAGAGGAGCCTCTTAAAGAAGAAGTTACAGGTCTGTGAGAGCCAGAAATCTTGCTTGTTTGTAGGTGACCAAATACTTATTTTCCACCATAATTTGCAAATAAATTCATTAAAAATCCTACAATGTGATTTTCTGGAGAAAATAATTCTCAATTTGTCTGTCATAGTTGACGTGTACCTATGATAAAAATTACAGGCCTCTCTCATCTTTTTACGTGGGAGAACTTGCACAATTGGTGGCTGACTAAATACTTTTTTTCCCCACTGTATATAAAATTCTTGCTACCAATAGAATGTTATTTATATGGGGGATACAATCTTCCCAGCTCTGCAGATTTTGCTGTGAAGAGACAGAATCATTAGATCATTTGTTTTGGTTCTGTCCATTTGTAGCTTGTTTTTGGACACAGGTCCAGGAATGGCTAAAGGATTGCAATATTTACCTGGAGCTAACCTTGCAGATAGCATTACTGGGTGATCTGAAAAGTCATAGTCAATCGATCAATAATATAATAATACTTTTAGCAAAAATGTTTATTTTTAATTCACAATCTGTAGAAGCAATGAGAATAGAAAGGTTCAGAACTTTTGTAAAACATCACAGTACAGTTGAAATATATATGGCAAATAGAAATCCTATATGGATGGTGTTAAGAGATAGATGGGAGGTGTTGAATGGAGTTGAAGGATGGGACTAATAACAAATAACAACAAATAATACCAAGATAACTAATAATGTAAGCATACTGTGTCCATAATAAGTATATAGGTTGTATGATGGGAGCTTTTGTGAAAGAGCACAGTTAGAAAGATATGGCATATAGAAGCAAACCGGATGGACATCATGAAAATGATCAGAGAGGTTGAGAGTAGAAGTTGAGGAGCAAAAACAAATAAAATAGAATTATTGTAAAATTGACTGTGTCCATAAAATGTAGATAGTAAGTATAAGCTGGAAGTAGAGGCCTAAGCATTGTTGTTCACTAATTTACCCCAAATAGGGAAAGGATGGCGGGGTTGAAAAGTAATAAAGGGGAGTATATATATAAAAAACATGGGGGATTGGAAGTGATGCAGACAATTACATTGATGGAAGTTACAATCTATCTGCAATATTAAGCTGATCTACCCCCAAAAATAAAAAATTAAAAATTAAAAAATAAACCTTGTCCAAGAGAGATTTACATGATTACCAAAACGTCACACCAGGGAAAGTCTACACAAACCACAGCCCTTATTTGAAGTGTTTCTAAAATCCCCAATGGGAAAAATGAATGGTGGAAAAACTATTGGAACCATTTCCCTGTTGTGACTGCTAGGTTTTATGGGTATTATGACACTGCCACTGTGGGGCTCTATGCCATGTGTACATACGAATACAATTGTTAAATTACGAGCCTTAATTGGTTTAGCCACGGAAAAATACCGGAACCTTTCCACTAGCCATGATTGGCTGAGATATTGGATGGGCTGGACATGCCGAGAGATGAGTTTGGATTGGTCTGCCATGTAGCATGCTTCTGTCTATAACATAAGCTCCTCAGTATGTGTGGATAATCCTTTTTACCGCAGCTTTTTTTGAAAGATATTATGAAGAACTGAAAAAGTGTTGCTACTGCTCTCAACATTGCTGCCCTGAAGTTAATAGCGCTATCGACAAAGTTTAGTGGAGAAAAGTTGTGTTGGACTACTTTCTGGAGGACGATCGTGGCATGCTGACACTCTCTGACTGAAAATAAATCACGATGAGGAAATCCCTGATTTAGGTAAAAACGTTTTAATTGAACGAGACATTGTAGAGTCTTGTGATGGGGAAGAAACGGCGATCAACAGTGTTGTCACGGAAGAAGTTGACCGAGTTTTGAAATCAGCGGAATGCCCGGTGGAAGCAGAGAGATGATTGACAAATGCAGAGAGAGTCGAAAAGAGAACACAGAAGGCTGTTGTATAAAACACCTGTCTCAGGATTACAACTAAGGACAACCATGGCATCCATGACAGAGAGGGAGAAGTGTTCATCCATGTATACGGGTAAGAGTCTAGCTACATTTTCAGATATCATATATTTCTAATTTTGTCAGAAAGTTGTTTTTATTGCAAGTTAAAGTGTACATTACATTTACATTTTAGTCATTTAGCAGATGCTCTTATCCAGAGCGACTTACAGTTAGTGAGTGCATACATTTTTTTCCATACTGTACCATTAGCTAGCGAGCTAACGTTAGCTGTCTGGCTCGCTAGCTAACGTTACGTGTATGATTTGTGCAGTAATATTATTTGTATATCATAAATACATTTCCATTGCTAGTTATAGCCTAATGTTCGCTATCTAGCTAACATTGAAACTAGTTGGTTAGCTTTAGCTACCTGCAGATTCATGCATTGTGTATGGTAGTATGAGTTGGGATTATGGTTCATTGTTTAGCTAGCTAGCTACATGTCTATACAAAAGGCTCCACTATGCAAGAAACCATTTCACTGTACCGTTTACACCTTCTGTATTCTGTGCATGTGACAAATACACTTTTTTTGTGATATATTATGTGATTACCAGAGACGGTAATGTGAAGAACAACATGACCTGCAGCAAAGTCAGATTAGGATATAGGCCAAAGACTAGATAAAGTGTATTTATGCTACTACTTTCACCACTTTTAGTCTTTCACCAATTTTAGTCTGTGGTTGTTTACTACACTACCTTACTCACTTTGTTTAGCACATGGCCTCACATGTCAGTCCTTAAAGAGATGGGTGGGGCTAAGGCTTAAGAGGGTGTGAACGATCCTTAATGGTTGTAGACAAAGGAGAACTCTCCAGTAGGTGAGGGCCCCGTGTAGCTCAGTTGGTAGAGCATGGCGCTTGCAACGCCAGTGTTGTGGGTTCGATTCCCACAGGCGGCCAGTATAAAAAAATTAATGTATGCACTCACTAACTGTAAGTCGCTCTGGATAAGAGCGTCTGCTAAATTACTCAAATGTAAATGTAGGTGTACCAAAACATTCACGGGCCATTTTCTCAAAAGTGGGGTTACAAATTTATCAGCTTTCAAAGCAGAATTACTTTCCCATTGTTCCTCAACTGCAGTGTACGATATACAATTTTCTAGCTCTGAGTCTCTACTTTTATCCAATGTAAAAAATACAATTTCAAATGTTTCTACATAGGACTGAATCCAGATGGTGGGTCACATACAGTGAGGGAAAAAAGTATTTGATCCCCTGCTTATTTTGTACGTTTGCCCACTGACAAAGACATGATCAGTCTATAATTTTAATGGTAGGTTTATTTGAACAGTGAGAGACAGAATAACAACAAAAAAATCCAGAAAAACGCATGTCAAAAATTTGATTAATTGATTTGCATTTTAATGAGGGAAATAAGTATTTGACCCCTCTGCAAAACATGACCTTAATGTGCTTCTTCTTGAGCCACTCCTTTGTTGCCTTGGCCGTGTGTTTTGGGTCATTGTCATGCTGGAATACCCATCCACTACCCATTTTCAATGCCCTGGCTGAGGGAAGGAGGTTCTCACCCAAGATTTGACGGTACATGGCCCCGTCCATCGTCCCTTTGATGCGGTGAAGTTGTCCTGTCCCCTTAGCAGAAAAACACCCCCAGAGCATAATGTTTCCACCTCCATGTTTGACGGTGGGGATGGTGTTTTGGGGTCATAGGCAGCATTCCTCCTCCTCCAAACACGGTGAGTTGAGTTGATGCCAAAGAGCTTGATTTTGGTCTCATCTGACCACAACACTTTCACCCAGTTCTCCTCTGAATCATTCAGATGTTCATTGGCAAACTTCAGATGGCCCTGTATATGTGCTTTCTTGAGCAGAGGGACCTTGCGGGCGCTGCAGGATTTCAGTCCTTCACGGCGTAGTGTGTTACCAATTGTTTTCTTGGTGACTATGGTTCCAGCTGCCTTGAGATCATTGACAAGATCCTCCCTTGTAGTTCTGGGCTGATTCCTCACCGTTCTCATGATCATTGCAACTCCACGAGGTGAGATCTTGCATGGAGCCCCAGGCAGAGGGAGATTGACAGTTATTTTGTGTTTCTTCCATTTGCGAATAATCGCACCAACTGTTATCACCTTCTCACCAAGCTGCTTGGCGATGGCCTTGTAGCCCATTCCAGCCTTGTGTAGGTCTACAATCTTGTCCCTGACATCCTTGGAGAGCTCTTTGGTCTTGGCCATGGTGGAGAGTTTGGAATTCTGTGGACAGGTGTCTTTTATACAGGTAACAAACTGAGATTAGGAGCACTCCCTTTAAGAGTGTGCTCCTAATCTAAACTCGTTACCTGTATAAAAGACACCTGGGAGCCAGAAATCTTTCTGATTGAGAGGGGATCAATTACTTATTTCCCTCATTAAAATGCAAATCAATTTATAACATTTTTGACATGCGTTTTTCTGGATTTTTGTTGTTGTTATTCTGTCTCTCACTGTTCAAATAAACCTACCATTATAATTATAGACTGATCATTTCTTTGTCAGTGGGCAAACGTACAAAATCAGCAGGGGATCAAATACTTTTTTCCCTCACTGTATATATTGCTGACACCAGACACAGATGAAAGGGGAAACATATAAGTATCTTTGCCATAGATGAATAGGGTAAACTTATAATTTAATTTTTTGACACCAGTAGAGTAGCTATCTAGCTATATAAACCACACCCCTCTGCAACCACAGCTTCTCCGATGTTGGTTACAATGCAATACTTATTTAAATTAGGTAACTGGTTTATTAAAATTAGAGTTAAGGTGATGTCACCTTGTCCCCTTAATAATGAATCCAAGTGTTTGACATGGGGGAGGGCACAAGTAACTTTATGATAAAATGTTATCAATGTACAAGCAAAAATCATTTTTCATACTTTGGTCTGGGTTCCTTCAAATATCATCCAATTTCATGAAAAATTTGATTTTCACTGTTTATGACCTTTAAAAAAAGTATGTTTTTAATGACAACATATTCACTTAGGATCTCACTTGGTGAAGTCCATAGCAGAAAAAGTGGATGAATGCAACAACAATGTCTCTGTCATTAACAAATACAGTCACGGGTGGTAACTATACAATTCACTCGAAAGGTAAGGTACTCTGAGAAATATTCAAATAAGGTTTTACACTAAGCAGTGTGTTAATTTAACACTGGTTCCAGTGTGTATATGGTCCCAATCTTTCAGTGTTGATTTAACACCGGAGAATTTGCTGTACACACACACACACACAAACACAGGTATGAAAGTGCTGAGTGATATGTGTGTGTGTGTATCTTTGAACCTCTATTCCACTTCACACACACTGCTTTTCATTTCCCCACTACTTAAATGCATCAGAGCATGTCCAAGTCCTTTTTTCTCCACTCTGTCAAGCGAATCAAAAGATATTCCAAGGACACTCAAAGCTTATGTGAGTATGAAACAATGTGCTTGTTGATTAGATATGGGATGGTCCTGAAGCGATTGAAGATTCAGAAAGGGTGCTCTACTTCTCTGTACTCTTTCTGTACACACACACACACACACACACCAGAGGAGGCTGGTGGGAGGGGTATACAGTGAGGGAAAAAAGTATTTGATACCCTGCTGATTTTGTACGTTTGCCCACTGACAAAGACATGATCAGTCTATAATTTAAATGGTAGGTTTATTTGAGCAGTGAGAGACAGAATAACAACAAATAAATCAAGATAAACGCATGTCAAAAATGTTATAAATTGATTTGCATTTTAATGAGGGAAATAAGTATTTGAGCCCTCTGCAAAACATGACTTAGCACTTGGTGGCAAAACCCTTGTTAGCAATCACAGAGGTCAGACGTTTCTTGTAGTTGGCCAACAGGTTTGCACAGATCTCAGGAGGGATTTTGTCCCACTCCTCTTTGCAGATCTTCTCCAAGTCATTAAGGTTTCGAGCCTGACGTTTGGCAACTTGAACCTTCAGCTCCCTCCACAGATGTTCTATGGGATTAAGGTCTGGAGACTGGCTAGGCCACTCCAGGACCTTGATGTGCTTCTTCTTGAGCCACTCCTTTGTTGCCTTGGCCGTGTGTTTTGGGTCATTGTCATGCTGGAATACCCATCCACGACCCATTTTCAATGCCCTGGCTGAGGGAAGGAGGTTCTCACCCAAGATTTGACAGTACATGGCCCCATCCATCGTCCCTTTGATGCGGTGAAGTTGTCCTGTCCCCTTAGCAGAAAAGCACCCCCAAAGCATAATGTTTCCACCTCCATGTTTGACGGTGGGGATGGTGTTCTTGGGGTCATAGGCAGTATTCCTCATCCTCCAAATACAGCGAGTTGAGTTGATGCCAAAGAGCTCGATTTTGGTCTCATCTGACCACAACACTTTCACCCAGTTCTCCTCTGAATCATTCAGATGTTCATTGGCAAACTTCCGACGGACCTGTATATGTGCTTTCTTGAGCAGGGGGACCTTGCGGGCGCTGCAGGATTTCAGTCCTTCACGGCGTAGTGTGTTACCAATTGTTTTCTTGGTGACTATGGTCCCAGCTGCCTTGAGATCATTGACAAGATACTCCCGTGTAGTTCTGGGCTGATTCCTCACCGTTCTCATGATCATTGCAACTCCACGAGGTGAGAACTTACATGGAGCCCCAGGCTGAGGGAGATTGACAGTTATTTTGTGTTTCTTCCATTTGCGAATAATCGCACCAACTGTTGTCACCTTCTCACCAAGCTGCTTGGCGATGGTGTTGTAGCCCATTCCAGCCTTGTGTAGGTCTACAATCTTGTCCCTGACATCCTTGGGGAGCTCTTTGGTCTTGGCCATGGTGGAGAGTTTGGAATCTGATTGATTGATTGCTTCTGTGGACAGGTGTCTTTTATACAGGTAACAAACTGAGATTAGGAGCACTCCCTTTAAGAGTGTGCTCCTAATCTCAGCTCGTTACCTGTATAAAAGACACCTGGGAGCCAGAAATCTTTCTGATTGAGAGGGGGTCAAATACTTATTTCCCTCATTAAAATGCAAATCAATTTATAACATTTTTGACATGCGTTTTTCTTAATTTTGTTGTTGTTATTCTGTCTCTCACTGTTCAAATAAACCTACCATTAAAATTATAGACTGATCATTTCTTTGTCAGTGGGCAAACGTACAAAATCAGCAGGGGATCAAATACTTTTTTCCCTCACTGTAGGAGGATGGGCTCATTATAATTACTGGAATGGAATCAAACACACGGAAACAATGTGTTTGACTCGTTCCATTTATTCCATTCCAGCCATTACACTGAGCCCATCCTCCTACATCTCATCCCACCAGCCTCCTCTGACACACACACATCCTCTCCTGTTGTCTCTCTCCTTTTCGTTCTTTCTCTCATAAACATACACTCTTTCCTTGTGTCTGGGGGATAAGTTGTGAAGGCCCTCTCTCTCTCTCTCTCTCTCTCTCTCTCTCTCTCTCTCTCTCTCTCTCTCTCTCTCTCTCTCTGCCTTCATTTGTTCTTCCTTTGTCTCTCGCTCATGAGTATGTTTTCTCCCCCCATTTCTCTCCCTCTCTCTCTGCAGGATCTCCACTGAGTCGCATTCTCCCAAGCTGCAGATCCGGAGCCACAGCTACCTGCGTGCGGTGAGTGAGGTTTCCATCAATAGAAGCCTGGACGGCTTGGACACGGCAGGGCTGCTGGCCTCGCCCAAATTCCGCTCGCGAAACGAGAGCTACATGAGAGCCATGAGCACCATCAGCCAGGTTGGTGCCCCTGGGGGCGCGTACTTCCCCCTGCTCCATCCCCTAACCGGCTCCTGTCCTTTCTTACTTCTAACGGCCGTGCAAGGGGGAGGAAAAACTCCAAACCAACCCCAAATCAATCATTGAACCAATCTCAAACCAACTCCAAACCAATCTCAAACCAACTCCAAACCAATCTCAAACCAACCCCAAATCAAACCCAATCCAACCCCAAACCAGCCCCTAATCAACTATCAAACAACCATCCAGCAACCATCCCATCTGAGCGGCTATTTAAACCAAACCATCTCCAAACATTCAGGTGTTGTTTCCTTCAGGTCAAATTTCCAGCGCTAATTAGACTAGAGGAAATACAGACCTCCTTTTCCTTGATCCCTCCATCATCCTGTCTGTCTGTTAATTCCTCCTCTGTAGACTCCAATAACGTAAAGAGAAATACTCAAATTGGGTCTTTCTCATTAGAGCTGAAACACTTTCATTTTCAACAGCCAGGAAACATGGACTACACTGCAGGAATGTCTTTAGTACTGAAGGCAGGTAAAGGGAGGACGGGCTCATTGTAATGGATGGAATGGAATAAATGGAATGGTATCAAACATATTGAAACCATGTGTTTGATACCGTTCCATTCACTTAATTCCAGCCATTACAATGAGTCTTTACTCCCACATCATATACCACTTGTCCTTAACAGATCAGCTAATTCCCAATGCTCTGTATCATGTAATACAGCACACGTAGCCTCCTGCTAGCATACAATACAACAGTACAACATATGCTTAATTTTCACAGCACACCTTGGAATAATGAGTGTGATTTATGTCTTGCGCCACAGTAATGCATCACAGCATTGTTTAAAACCATTTACTGCCATGTACACCGGCACACTTTATAAAGTAGGCCTTATACATCTGCTCATATATCCTTGTGCTAAGGAGCTGAGCAAAGAGACAAATCTGGAGGTACATTTACTCAAAAGCGTTTTGCTCTGTTGGTGTCATGGGTATTAGCCCAGGAATAAGATGTTACAGTGTGTGTGATGGAGAGTGAGTACTGGCCCTGTCCTCACTCATTTGGAGTGACCGGAGGATAGGCTCTGGCGATGTGGCCCCAGGGCCCACAGGGAGAGGCACAGAGCCCTCAGGCATCCCAGCCTCCCTCCCTGCTCCAGATCCAGTCTAGCGCACACACACACACACAACACACACACACACAACACACACACACTGTTCTTCAGTAAGAGGCAGGCAGCAGGGGTAACAGCCCAGGCGAACCAGCCATCACTCAGCCCAGTGACATCTACAAAAAGCACAGCCAGCATGCAGTGTACAGGAAGATAACGGGAAAGCGCTCAGCCTCACCTGTGTGTGTGTGTGCATATGAGTAACTGAGAGAGAGAGGGTGTGTCTTAGAGAGTGTATATGAGTGGTCAAACCGTAGCCTTAGACTGAATGACAAAAGTCCCAGAAGCCTTAGTGCTTATATTCAATCAGCCAATCAAATGTATTTCTAAAGTCCTTTTTACATCAGCAGTTGTCACAAAATGCTTGTACAGAAACTGAGCCTAAAACCCAAGAGAGCAAGCAATGCAGATGTAGAAGCACGGTGGCTAGGAAAAACTCCCTAGCAACCTAGAGGTGTGGCCAGTCCTCTTCTGGCTGTGCCGGGTGGAGATTATAAGAGTGCATGGCCATTAAGGCAAGATCGTTCTTCAAGATATTCAAACGTTCATAGATGACCACCAGGGTCAAATAATAATCACAGTGGATGTAGAGGGTGCAACAGGTCAGCACCTCAGGAGTACATGTCAGTTGGCTTTTCATAGTCTAGCATTCAGAGGACGAGACAGTCCAAACCCCCAGTCACAATTCTCCCACTTACCCAACATCTGCCATACTAGGGAAGTCGAATGAACGGGCTGCTGCACAGCGCCTGGTTAAATTGTGCGTAAGATAATTTTATATATATATATATACACTACCGTTCAAAAGTTTGGGGTCACTTAGAAATGTCCTTGTTTTCGAAAGAAAATCATTTTTTTTGGCCCATTAAAATAACATCAAATTGATCAGAAATACAGTGTAGACATTGTTAATGTTGTAAATGGCTATTGGAGCTGGAAACGGCAGATTTTTTTATGGAATATCTACATAGGCGTAAAGAGGCCCATTTTCAGCAACCATCAGTCCTGTGTTCCAATGGCAGGTTGTGTTTGCTAATCCAAGTTGATCATTTTAAAAGGCTAATTGATCATTAGAAAACCCTTTTGCAATTATGTTAGCACAGCTGAAAACAGTTGTGCTGATTAAAGAAGCAATAAAACTGGCCTTCTTGAGACTAGTTGAGTATCTGGAGCATCAGCAATTGTGGGTTCGATTACAGGCTCAAAATGGCCAGAAACAAATAACTTTCTTCTGAAACTCGTCAGTCTATTCTTGTTCTGAGAAATGAAGGCTATTCTATGCGAGAAATTGCCAAGAAACTGAAGATCTCGTACAACGCTGTGTACTACTCCCTTCACAGAACAGCGCAAACTGGCTCTAACCAGAATAGAAAGAGGAGTGGGAGGCCCCACTGAGCAAGAGGACAAATACACGAGTGTCTAATTTGAGAAACAGGCACACAAGCCTAAGATCACCATGCGCAATGCCAAGCGTCGGCTGGAGTGGTGTTGTGGCAGTTGGACTCTGGAGCAGTGGAAACGCTTTCTCTGGAGTGATGAATCCAATCAAATGAAATAAAATGTTATTTGTCACATGCGCTGAATACAACAGGTGTAGACCTTACAGTGAAATGCTTACTTACAAGCCCTTAAACAACAATGCAGTTTTAAGAAAGAATACCAAAAAATATCATACAATTTAAAAAATAACAAAAATAAAAACACTCAAAAACATTTGGAATGAGATGTTCGACGAGCAGGTGTCCACATACTTTTGGTGTTGTAGTGTATTTATTATATTATAGAAAAAATCTGTTTGCTTCATTTACTAGCATTCTACACTTTAAAATATTTCTGTATATTTTACAGTAACTTACTGGCAGCACTTGGCCAGTAAGTTACTGTAATTTATTTTACAGTACAGCTACTGTAATGGATTTTACAGTAAACAATTTTACGGTACTAACATTTTTACTGTAATCAAATTTACAGTATATTACTGGAATTACCCATGCAGCGACAATTACCCAGTGCTCTTTGCAAGTTTTCATTTTTACGTTTAAATGTTGGTTATTTAGCTGGCGCTCCTGTTCTTAGCAACTTACAGTCAGTGCATTGAACCAAGGTAAAAATAAATAACACGCCACAGTCATAGCAAGTGAAACACTTCTGTAACCATTACTGAACAGGTTGTTGTAGTTAAGGATACATTGATCTTCTAAGTAATTGTAATTACAACAAAACATATTATGCTATATCTGACTATCTCGGGATAGTGCCAATACAATACTGAAATGTTCAAATATTAACTTGACGCCAAAGCAAAAGGGGTTATTAAACTGTAAGACAATTATTTCTACAGTATTTTACTGTAATTAAAAGGGATTAAATCAAGCAGGCTGGCTATATGTATATGTGTGTGTATATATATGTATGTATATTACAGCATATTAATGAATACTTGGTGTTTTATATCACTTGCACTTCTAGAGGCCTAAACAAAGACTTCCAAACTGGCCATGATTACAGGGCAAAACAGATAAAAATGGTCATGGTTAAATATTCAACCGTTAAAAGGTCCTGGATAGTTATTCTGATTCCCATGTAAAATAGCCTTTTTTGTTACTAAAATATCACCCATAATATTTGTTTTGGATAGAAATGTTCCAAATTTTAGAAAATGTACTTTTCTTCTCATGGCTAACTACCAGGAAGTTTAAAAAGACAGGCTGAGTGGGCAGGGAGCTTATATTCATGAGCTCACCTTGACTTACAGCTCTTTGAAAAGCCTATGTCAAGCAACTTGGATGCAGTGATCAGTGTTGCAGTAAAATCATCTCAAGTACATTTGATGATACACAAAGCAACTCAAACAACATTGAAATTGCATCAATTATATAATTTTAGTTATACAGTACTTGTGATACAGTACTTATTTTTATTTGATATTATGGTGGTCTGCAAACAAATGTTATAGATAAATGCCGCCACCTACTGTATTGCCTGTGTATCAGCCTACTATTCTATGAATTCATTACACTGTAAAAAGAAAAAAAGAAAAGAAAAAAAAAGAAAATGCCCTAGAACTAACCCTACACCCATTAAAAACCTCACCACTATTCCACGACTTTGGCCCTATCTGATTCTACACCATGCCAGCAGCCTGGGAGGATGGGACACTATCATTCAAAACACCTTGTAACTCTTCTGCAGTAAAATCTCATACACCCAAGTACTTCTCTGCAGCTGCCACCACAACAGCTATCCTCTGTGATTTATGTTTCATTCCTACGGTACAGTTGACAACCATGGCCATGAACGCCAAAAAACGAACTTTAATGAAGCGCGTGTTATCCCTATCACTCTCTATTAACCTCTATTGATCCTATTAGGATCCCTCACCCTGTACCAATATGTGAGCGGGCCTGGAGCTGAGCGTGCCCAATTTGACTGAAGCGCGGAGTGAGATTGCCAAAGGCTGGAGCGTCAGCCTTCTCGCCCGTTCCAATGTCGCTCCAGTAGCGCTCACTTCACGAGCTCAGGGCATGCCCATGCCAGCATGCATTTGTAGTCTACTTGTGTGCTGCTATAGCCCCTTGCTTTAGCTACTGTCATGGAGTTCAATAAATGTTTTCATAAAGAAACTGATAAAACACACAGGTGCGAAATCAAGGTGACTTACAAAGATGAGGACCAAGAGGAAGAGAGGGAGTGCGGTGATGAGGCCTGGCATATTCCCACTTTCAAGGAGCTTTCTGTTTTGATTGGGTTATATTGCCTAAAAACCTTTAGGAGTACCTATAGATTTTTTTAAAAAACAACTCTGCATCTCTGCCCAGCCTGGCAAGAGTGGCCAAAGGGGTGTTTAGCATCCCCAGTGGCTCTGCAGGGGTGGAGAGGATATTCTCCGCTGCTGGCCTGCTCTCCAGGCACCATCACATGAGCCTGAAGCCACAGACTGGCCAAACTTGTGTTTCTAAAAATGAATTCAAAGGCACTGTAGAATTAGCTTAATAAGGCAGTTTTTGTTTCATTTGTATTGAATTCTAAGTAAGTCACAGCCTATATGCGCAATTTATAGAATATAATGATTTAATACAACAAAATGGTGTTTAAATGCTGAGCCCTTTCTGTCCCTGCCAGCCTGTTGTGTGGTACTCGCAAATGCTTCACAATGTATTTCTTTGAAGGCTATAGCCTTGAAATAATTGAAATAATATAGCCTAAATAATTCATTTCCATTCCTTCTTAGGCTCCCTGTCTGGCTCGTGACCTATTTAGAGTGTTTATATGCTGTTTAATATAACATGTAGCCTATTTGAAATGATGAGTGCTTCTTACATGTTTATTAAAATACTTTTCATTCAAATCATATGGTTTGGTTTCAATACTTCAAAACCAAATGGTAGGTCCAGGGAGTCACAAAAAAATAGATGGGTGTTGGTTAAATTGTGATTATAATGAATAGAGCGAATTTGGAGCTGCAGTTTTTTTTCCTGTGAGTGTAGATTGGTTCGTTCTGCGTTGAGTACTTTTACCTAGGACACTGCAACAACTGGAATTCTGATGGTTGGATAATTTTTATTCGACCTGCACACGAAGAGACAACACACAATATGTTAGCCCTTGGTGCAGTCACAGCTCTCGGGCACCTGCGTGAGCACATAGAAACTCACTCAAACACTGTCCCAAATACTCCCGAGTTACAATAGGTACCCTAATTAGCGAGCTCGGTGAAAGTTGTTAACATAAATCTTTATATTGTCCACATTGTAACAAAACCTATAGTTGCGTAACAGCACTTTGTGTAACTTTACCACAGTTTTATATTGACAAATTACGGCGCCAAGGACAGCATACCTTGCTAGTTGAAGGTCAGGCAAAAGAGAACAATAAGAGGGTACGTAAGTACAGATAACCCGCGATGGACCAAACCAGAATATACAAGACTTTTACAATTAGTTGTATTTACAATATACAGTGAGGGAAAAAAGTATTTGATCCCCTGCTGATTTTGTACGTTTGCCCACTGACAAAGACATGATCAGTCTATAATTTTAATGGTAGGTTTATTTGAACAGTGAGAGACAGAATAACAACAAAAAAATCCAGAAAAACGCATGTCAAAAATGTTATGAATTGATTTGCATTTTAATGAGGGAAATAAGTATTTGACCCCCTTTGCAAAACATGACTTAGTACTTGGTGGCAAAACCCTTGTCGGCAATCACAGAGGTCAGACATTTCTTGTAGTTGGCCACCAGGTTTGCACACATCTCAGGAGGGATTTTGTTCCACTCCTCTTTGCAGATCTTCTCCAAGTCATCAAGGTTTCGAGGCTGACGTTTGGCAACTCGAACCTTCAGATCCCTCCACAGATGTTCTATGGGATTAAGGTCTGGAGACTGGCTAGGCCACTCCAGAACCTTAATATGCTTCTTCTTGAGCCACTCCTTTGTTGCCTTGGCCGTGTGTTTTGGGTCATTGTCATGCTGGAATACCCATCCATGACCCATTTTCAATGCCCTGGCTGAGGGAAGGAGGTTCTCACCCAAGATTTGACGGTACATGGCCCCGTCCATCGTCCCTTTGATGCGGTGAAGTTGTCCTGTCCCCTTAGCAGAAAAACACCCCCAAAGCATAATGTTTCCACCTCAATGTTTGACGGTGGGGATGGTGATCTTGGGGTCATAGGCAGCATTCCTCCTCCTCCAAACACGACGAGTTGAGTTGATGCCAAAGAGCTCGATTTTGGTCTCATCTGACCACAGCACTTTCACCCAGTTCTCCTCTGAATCATTCAGATGTTCATTGGCAAACTTCAGACAGCCCTGTATATGGGGGGGACCTTGCGGGCGCTGCAGGATTTCAGTCCTTCACGGCGTAGTGTGTTACCAATTGTTTTCTTGGTGACTATGGT
The DNA here is from genome assembly GCF_020615455.1 of Coregonus clupeaformis. Lineage (NCBI taxonomy): Eukaryota > Metazoa > Chordata > Actinopteri > Salmoniformes > Salmonidae > Coregonus > Coregonus clupeaformis. Next base: position 30,504,988 of record NC_059225.1, read on the forward strand.
CCCAGCTGCCTTGAGATCATTGACAAGATCCTCCCGTGTAGTTCTGGGCTGATTCCTCACCGTTCTCATGATCATTGCAACTCCACGAGGTGAGATCTTGCATGGAGCCCCAGGCCGAGGGAGATTGACAGTTCTTTTGTGTTTCTTCCATTTGCAAATAATCGCACCAACTGTTGTCACCTTCTCACCAAGCTGCTTGGCGATGGTGTTGTAGCCCATTCCAGCCTTGTGTAGGTCTACAATCTTGTCCCCGACATCCTTGGAGAGCTCTTTGGTCTTGGCCATGGTGGAGAGTTTGGAATCTGATTGATTGATTGCTTCTGTGGACAGGTGTCTTTTCTACAGGTAACAAACTGAGATTAGGAGCGCTCCCTTTAAGAGTGTGCTCCTAATCTCAGCTTGTTACCTATATAAAAGACACCTCGGAGCCAGAAATCTTTCTGATTGAGAGGGGGTCAAATACTTATTTCCCTAATTAAAATGCAAATCAATTTATTAAAATGTTGACATGCGTTTTTCTTGATTTTTTATTTGTTATTCTGTCTCTCACTGTTCAAATAAACCTACCATTAAAATTATAGACTGATCATTTCTTTGTCAGTGGGCAAACATACAAAATCAGCAGGGGATCAAATACTTTTTCCCCTCACTGTAGATATATAAAATAAAAAAATTTACAGCGAAAAATAACATTAGCTATGCAGCTGTAATTAAATAAAGAAAACACATTGAATTATTATTATTATTATTATTAACACATTAACATCCCCTCTTGACCTGGCCTACTTGAACTGTCCTTGTGTGCAACTTGGTGCATAATCTAGAGGAACAACATCACACTACTACATGAGCACAGAGCGGTTTTTAGCGGAGCAGTTGGAAAGGAAGTGGAGTTGTGCACCACTCCATGAGTGATGAGTGGGATTTCCGACCGCTTAACTCCGCTCACATGCTCTGCCCTGGACTCATTTTCTTCTACTACTCTCTTCACAGCCTCAGCATACGACACCTTCTGCACTACTCTGATCCTGGCAACATCAACCTGCCTTTCTCTCACCGGACACATCTAAACTCCAACACCATGGGTACCCCTACAGTTTACACACACAACTTTGTCCACCGGTACTACACATTATTTTGTCTCATGTCCTCCTGCACACATCTAGGACTCTCCCTCCTACACACTGCTGCCACAGGACCATAAGCTTGACACCTAAAACACGGTAATGCGTTTCACTCAAAAGCTATCACAGGATAACTGACACATCCTAACTTGACTTTATCTGGTAAAGACTCTGCATCAAAACTCAGCAGGACAGACGGTGTCTTCTTTGTTTCACCATGCTCTCCACCGGGTCTGCGTCGCACCAAACGGCGGGCATCACAGACCCCGGGAATCTTCAACTTCAGTTGACCCTCCTCAACACTTAACGCCACTCCAGTTATCACTCCTTTCAACAGCGCCCTGCTCCGGAGAGGAAAGCAAGTCCCCAGTCATGTGGTGCGGAGCACATGCTCCCTCTGGACGGCAGAAACGCAAACAAACACTTCCACCGACCCAACATTCCCCAACCTCTTCTCCACCCAACCTGACACCACATATAGATCTAAAATCATCATTATAACCATTGGGACGAGACTCACACTCTGCGGCCTTCACCGCACTTGCCACCACAGTTCATTCATCCTCACTCTCGCCATGTTCAATTTCCTTCTGCGGTACTCTATATTTACTAATATGTTCCACTTTCTTCTTCTTCTTTTTTTCTACCCGCCTTCTTAATGACCTCCATGGGTTCCCCTGACTCCATTTCCAAGTCCGACAACCATTTAGGCGCACCTGCCACCTTGTCCCTCTTGTACCGCTCTTGTGATACAGGTCAAAGCAGCACTGACGGATGTGTTGACATGACAACTGCGTCAGAGTTTTGAACAACCCTTCCCACCCTTTGGTTCCATGCTGGCTGAAGGCCTGGCTGGCCAGTAACTAGCTAACACCAGATACAGATGAAAGGGGAAACATTTAAGTATCTGTGCCATAGATGAATAGGGTAAACTTGTAATTATATTTGCTGGCACCCTACAGTCGTGGTCAAAAGTTTTGAGAATGACACAAATATTAATTTTCACAAAGTCTGCTGCCTCAGGTTTTCTGATTGCAATTTGCATATACTCCAGAATGTTATGAAGAGTGATCAGATGAATTGTAATTAATTGCAAAGTCCCTCTTTGCCATGAAAATGAACTTAATCCCAAAAAAACATTTCCACTGCATTTCAGCCCTGCCACAAAAGGACCAGCTGACATCATGTCAGTGATTCTCTCGTTAACACAGGTGAGAGTGTTGACGAGGACAAGGCTGGAGATCACTCTGTAAGGCTGATTGAGTTAGAATAACTGACTGGAAGCTTTAAAATGAGGGTGGTGCTTGAAATCATTGTTCTTCCTCTGTTAACCATGGTTACCTGCAAGGAAACATGTGCCGTCATCATTGCTTTGCACAAAAAGGGATTCACAGGCAAGGATATTGCTGCTAGTAAGATTGCACCTGAATCAACCATTTATCGGATCATCAAGAACTTCAAGGAAAGAGGTTCAATTGTTGTGAAGAAGGCTTCAGGGCGCCCAAGAAAGTCCAGCAAGCGCCAGGACCGTCTCCTAAAGTTGATTCAGCTGCGGGATCGGGGCACCACCAGTGCAGAGCTTGCTCAAGAATGGCAGCAGGCAGGTGTGATTGCATCTGCATGCACAGTGAGGCGAATACTTTTGGAGGATGGCCTGGTGTCAAGAAGGGCAGTGAGGAAGCCACTTCTCTCCAGGAAAAACATCAGGGACAGACTGATATTCTGCAAAAGGTACAGGGATTGGACTGCTGAGGACTGGGGTAAAGTCATTTTCTCTGATGAATCCCCTTTCTGAGCTGGTGTTTTGACCACATTGAATTGGGGGAGGGGTGGGGTATTACACATCCTTTCTTTCCTCAGATTGGTGATGTTAGTTTAAACGTTTATAGTCAACACAATTGCACAAGATCAATTGATTAAAACAGATTAATATCTTTGGTTTTGTAATGTTGATTTTGTCATGTGCGCTGGGGCACACAGGACTTTTATTTATTTATATATTTTTGGCATGGAGAATCCGGGGATGTCTCTATATAAAGGTCACTGGCCACACACCAATATACGGATTTGACAGTCAAACTATCACTTAAATGGCAGCCAACTGTTGTCACTGCTGATATCCTATGGTGTGTCTTGATTCGTTGAAGTTAACTAACAGAAAAAGTGGTTTGTTCCCTTTTCCGTGATGGCAATCTCCCAATCTCCTTTTTTTGGGAGGAGTCCCCCCCCCCAAAAAAAGGTTGGGATTATTAATTTTTTACATAACTTAAGTGTTTGGGGTAAAAAGAAACATGCAAAATGTTCCTCTGTAGTGGTCATTAGGACGTAAATATGAAACAATTTACATTACAGTCAATAGTTACTGTAGGTGAAAAACATAGTTGCGGCATCCTTTTATTGATAGCCTCCTTATTTAGCTATTATTTAATGTTAAAAGAACACAGTCCTGACAACTCACTTAACTATTCCTGAGATATCCACTTACTAGAAACTATTTGAATATCAATCTCACAAAAACTATAATTAATAATTACATACTTATTTTCAAAATTTCATAAAATGTGCTAATTTTGACGGCAGACATATTTCTATGAACCAGGAAGATACAGTTGTCAAGGTCACACCCCCACACAAGTGATATCATTGAAAGGCCCAGAATGTCCTCTCAACGGGACAACAGGACGTAATTCAGTGACTTGTATGGCCTCAGAGATACGGACCAAGAACTGATGTCCACTAGAGAGGACAAAAATGAATTGCTGAGTCTCAGGAGGATATAGCTAAAAGCCTTCTACAAATTCTCCTCTAACCAATCATACAGTATATACTTATTCCAAGTTTCCATGTGGTCTTTGTATAATTAGGGCCCTTTTAGTCTCACGTTACCATACCTCCAAATAACGTCTCTGTCACGCCTCCCTTGGAGGGCTGGAGAATTGTGTGTTGCAAAAACGGTTTGAATGGTCCGCTGTTGATTGAATGTTACATTTAAAAACCCTCCCCCCACATGCCCGTTGGCGCTACGTGTTATGTTTGTCACTGTTTTCAGACCGGGAAGGACACATTTTGCTGAAGAGTTGTCCATATGGTTCTTGACGAAGCTAGGGCCCTAAATACTCTGCGATGTGGAGAACTCAGACGGAATAATGGAATCCAGACATTAAAATGGAATTCAACAATATTAAAACATTTATTGAACATAGTAGGAAATCAACTAAATGGATTGAAAATGTATTAATTTGCTCAAGTTTATCAAAAGACATTAACAGAATGCATCAGTGATTCGTATTTCCTGCAACTTTCTGAAGAGGCAATGAGAATGCCCTGTCTGTGTGTGTGTGTGCGGTGTATGCGTCTACCACTTTGTGTAGCCATTAGCGATGATGCTAATGAAAAGGCTTTCCCAAAAACCTTGTCAATTAAATGTTAATTACAAGTAGTCTATGCTTACCTGCCAGAATGATATCATGATTATTTGCATCACTCTAGTGGGTATTTCTTTTGCAAACTATACCATCAAAAACACAGCTAAACAGCAGCCTCTTGCAAGGTGCACACTGGAATTAAAGGGTAACTACACCCAGAAAGATTATTGAGGACATACAATTGAGTTGTTTTTCTATTAAAAAGCGAGAGAGCGAAAACCTGAAAGAAACGGAGGAAAAATTGAATCAGGCAAAAAATTAACAGCTCATACAACCAAAACAATTGGCCCTATTACAGTGATTTTAACGTGTAATCGATATGAGTGAATAACAAAAAAGTGTTGCGTTGGTAACCCACTTCAAACAAAATGCAACACTTTTTTTTCTACAAATTGTCTTCTACCAGTGATATACAAATTATTCACAGATTCTTTGTGGTTTTTAAGCTGTTAGTTTTAACAGGATGTGCAACCTCATCCCCCCTCTCTTGTAATTGATTTCAATGTGATATTGATATGAGAGATTGACAAAACAGTGTTGCTTTTTTCTTTCTTTTTTGGTGACCCCGTATCAAAATCCAACACTGAAATGTAGCTGACTGTCTTCTGCAGGTTGTCCTCTAAACAGTAATGTAAAAAAAATATCTCCAGTTTTCATGTGGTTTTTTAGTTCCGGGTTAAGCGGGCGGGTGTTAAGAAGCGTGGTTTGGCAGGTCAGGTTTTGGAGGACACATGACTTGACCTTCGCCTCCCGAGCCCGTTGGGGAGTTGCAGCGATCAGACAAGATTGAAAATGGGGGCAAAAAATATATATATATATATATAAATAGGCGGCCAGGCGGGTCATATTTCAGAGGATGAATGACTCGCACCTCTCCCGAGCCCATTGAGGAGCTGCGGAGATGAGCCAAGGGACCTAATTCAGGGAGAAAACAGGGTAAAAAATATACTTGTGGCAATACCACCCTGAACACACCTGTTCAGGGTTGGGCCTGGTTAGCACTGTGAAGGGAGGCCACCTGGGAGTAGTAGGTGCCGTAAGTGGAAGAAAAGTATAATAATAATAATAAAATATGCCATTTCAGACATTAGGAAAATCTGGCACCGGACAACATGACAGGATTTACCTGACATTTGAGACATTTTACGGACACCCATATGCATTCAGATCCAACCTGGCGCAGCCAGCACCATCAATAAACGAGGGATGTTGGCCAAATGAGCCACATTTACATGTCCTTAAAAACAGCCTATAACAAATTACAAAAACGCTATTCCTTGTGTTTCGATGTGTAGCATATGCAAAACTTTATAGCCTATTGTTTTTGTGGGGGGTAGTTTAGGCTACTTTCCTAAAACAATAATTGTCCACCTCATGGTTCAGCTGTCAGCGATTTGAGCACTAAATGCATCAAATGTCCACTGTATGATATTCATTTTTTAATAAATAGATATATATAGCCTATATAAAGGAAGAGAAGCTTAGGCCTGACCTCAGAGAGATAGAGATATGCTGGTGGCATGCTATGACACCGACATGCATTTCTATGTCAGATGGCTACTGCGTCTGCTATACAGATATAGATGTACAGAAGGAGGGTAATTCGTTCATCTTTGATCTGAATATTTTGTATAAAGATAAGGATTATATTGTTCGATTATAGGAGTAACTCTGTTAAGCCTGAATCAGTCTTCCTCACCTCAAGTTCAACTGTCGGAGTCAGTTGGAGAGCCGGGGCCCACTGCCTTCATATCATAGGCCTGCAGTAGCTAAATCTTAATAATAGCCACACCATACCAAACCCCTTCACAAATGTTTCTGAACTCTATTAGGGTAATATCAAAAGTAAGTCAAGCCATTGTTTATAGGGAAAATACAAGCAGAGGAGCGAATGTAAACCATGGGTGTTAAACCGTGGGATGTTGGGTTTGAGCGCACAGAGATGGACACAGAGACAGGGAGGTTCCAGTCAGAAAACACACCTTTACTGGGCAACATAAAATAAACGTAACAACAAAATAACTTAGGGCCACCTCCTCGTATTCGGTTTTGTTCCCCTCTCTCGGCTCACTGCCTGCCTCTCTTTTTTCTCTCCCGCGGTGCTCCATTTATGGTGCCTGCACGGCTGGTTGGCACTCTCCCCTAATTGCCCCTAATTGGTGCGATCAGCATTGGGGTGCCCAGCCCGGGTACTCCCAGCAGAGGGAGCCAACATCGAGGCACGTACCTCCCCTCTATCACCAACCCCAGGGGTAGACCTCCCCCAAAAAACACACAACCCTCCCCAATTTTGGAACACCCCTCCCCCAGTAAATTTCGATCTGTCCCTTACAGTTTAATGGCTGTGATATGAGAAAACTAAGGATGGATCAACAACATTGTAGTTACTCCACAATACTACCCTAATTGACAGAGTGAAAAGAAGGAAGCCTGTACAAAATAGAAATATTCCAAAACATCATCCTGTTTGCATTAAGGCACTAAAGTAATACTGCAAAAAATGTGGCAAAGAAATTAACTTTCTTTCCTAAATGATCAACCAATTTGACAGAGCTTGAATAATTTTGAAAAGAATAATGGGCAAATGTTGCACAATCCAGGTGTGGAAAGCTCTTAGAGACTTACCCAGAAAGACTCACAGCTGTAATCGCTGCTAAAGGTGCATCTACAAAGTATTGACTCAGCGGGGTGAATACTTATGTAAATGAGCTATTTCTGTATTTAATTGTCAATACATTTGCAAAAAATTCGAAAAACATGTTTTCACTTTGTGATTATGGGGTATTGTGTGTAGATTGGTGAGTGGGAAAAAATATTTAATCCATTGAGAATTCAGGCTGTAACACAACAAATGTGGCATAAATCAAGGGGTATAGTTTCTGAAGGCATTGTGTGTGTAGGTAGCATATTTTATGTTTTTAATACAGTATATCGCAAACTGTTTCTACATATTGTCTATTGAATTGGACACTCCAAACTATGTTTTGACTATTTATCAAAAGTTCTTGTCAACAGGAAGCAGGGACAGCATCATTTTCAACTTATGTTTTTTTTTAGAAATATACAGTGGGGAAAAAAAGTATTTAGTCAGCCACCAATTGTGCAAGTTCTCCCACTTAAAAAGATGAGAGAGGCCTGTAATTTTCATCATAGGTACACGTCAACTATGACAGACAAAATGAGGAAAAAAATTCCAGAAAATCACATTGTAGGATTTTTAATGAATTTATTGGCATATGATGGTGGAAAATAAGTATTTGGTCAATAACAAAAGTTTTTCAATACTTTGTTATATACCCTTTGTTGGCAATGACACAGGTCAAACGTTTTCTGTAAGTCTTCACAAGGTTTTCACACACTGTTGCTGGTATTTTGGCCCATTCCTCCATGCAGATCTCCTCTAGAGCAGTGATGTTTTGGGGCTGTCGCTGGGCAACACAGACTTTCAACTCCCCTCCAAAGATTTTCTATGGGGTTGAGATCTGGAGACTGGCTAGGCCACTCCAGGACCTTGAAATGCTTCTTACGAAGCCACTCCTTCGTTGCCGGGCGGTGTGTTTGGGATCATTGTCATGCTGAAAGACCCAGCCACGTTTCATCTTCAATGCCCTTGCTGATGGAAGGAGGGTTTCACTCAAAATCTCACGATACATGGCCCCATTCATTCTTTCCTTTACACGGATCAGTCGTCCTGGTCCCTTTGCAGAAAAACAGCCCCAAAGCATGATGTTTCCAACCCCATGCTTCACAGTAGGTATGGTGTTCTTTGGATGCAACTCAGCATTCTTTGTCCTCCAAACATGACGAGTTGAGTTTTTACCAAAAAGTTATATTTTGGTTTCATCTGACCATATGACATTCTCCCAATCCTCTTCTGGATCATCCAAATGCACTTCAGACGGGCCTGGACATGTACTGGCTTAAGCAGGGGGACACGTCTCGCACTGCAGGATTTGAGTCCCCTGGCGGCGTAGTGTGTTACTGATGGTTGGCTTTGTTACTTTGGTCCCAGCTCTCTGCAGGTCATTCACTAGGTCCCCCCGTGTGGTTCTGTGATTTTTGCTCACCGTTCTTGTGATCATTTTGACCCACGGGGTGAGATCTTGCGTGGAGCCCCAGATCGAGGGAGATTATCAGTGGTCTTGTATGTCTTCCATTTCCTAATAATTGCTCCCACAGTTGATTTCTTCAAACCAAGCTGCTTACCTATTGCAGATTCAGTCTTCCCAGCCTGGTGCAGGTCTACAATTTTGTTTTTGGTGTCCTTTGACAGCTCTTTGGTCTTGGCCATTGTGAAGTTTGGAGTGTGACTGTTTGAGGTTGTGGACAGGTGTATTTTATACTGATAACAAGTTCAAACAGGTGCCATTAATACAGGTAACGAGTGGAGGACAGAGGAGCCTCTGAAAGAAGAAGTTACAGGTCTGTGAGAGCCAGAAATCTTGCTTGTTTGTAGGTGACCAAATACTTATTTTCCACCATAATTTGCAAATAAATTCATTAAAAATCCTACTATGGGATTTTCTGGATTTTTTTTCCTCAATTTGTCTGTCATAGTTGACGTGTACCTATGATGAAAATTACAGGCCTCTCTCATCTTTTTAAGTGGGAGAACTTGCACAATTGGTGGCTGACTAAATACTTTTTTTCCCCACTGTAAATGGAACTTTCAACGTCAATTTCCAATAGTATTCTACTTAATCAGGCAAAATGTATGCACTCACTTAACTGTAAGTCACTCTGGATAAGAGCGTCTGCTAAAATGACTAAAATGTAAATAAAAAAGTATATTAGGCTAGAGATCTTAGAGACTTTAGGTTTCTGTGCTATCTGTGGAGTCCTGTTGGGGACTATGAAGACATATTCATTCCAATACGATCACTACACACCCTTTCCCTTAGCTTAGTTCTACAATGTTGTGGCACTCATTTCAACGAGTTGTGAGTCTTCCCTCCTGTAGACATGTGTATTGCCAACACACCCCTGTAGCACTGCACACGGATGGCCCGTGAACTTTTACCCCACAACTTTCCTCCCCTCTGCACCTCATAGTTTTCTTTTGGATTGATTGCAAGTGTCTTTGTGCCTTCACTGATTATACTTATCACTGAATATACTTTAAACCCTTGTGTACATAGCTCCAGTCTGGTGATGTTGGCCTAGGTTTCTCTAACCTGTTTCCCGTTTACACCCCCCCGTCCCCTCCCCTCCATCCCCCCCCCGGGCCGGTCTGAATGTCGTGTGTGCGTGTGTGCGCACGGTGTCGCCCCCTGCAGGTGAGCGAGGTGGAGGTGAACGGGCAGATTGAGGCAGTGTGTGAGTCCGTTTTCAGTGAGATGGAGTCTCAGGCGGTGGATGCCTTGGACCTCCCCATGTCAGGCTGTTTCCGTATGCGCAGTCACAGCTATGTCCGTGCCATCGAGAAGGGCTGCTCCCAAGACGAGGAGGACAGGGTCACCATGGTGGGGGGCAACATGAGGGCTATCTCAGCCCCCCGGACCACCACCGTCAGGACCATCCAGAGCAGCACAGGTCAGTCACACACACACACACACACACACACACACACACACACACACACACACACACACACACACACACACACACACTACGGGCCATAGTGATACAACTAAAACTTTATCTACCCTGACTGTACACTATAAAGGTGCAAGTTGGAACCAAATAAGGTTCTTGAGAGCGATGCCATAGGGGAACCATTTTAGGGTCTCTGAAGAACCACACACACACACACAAGTGGGATGGTTCTTTGAAGAACCATACAAAAATCAAACCAGAAATGTTTTGGCCATCCAGGACCGGAATTGAATAGCCCTGCTTTATAGTTTTAAACCTTATTTGCATATTTCCCGGGGTGCCTTTCGAGTGAATTCTAGAGTTACCAGTACCACATTTGACTGTTTGCTAGTCACAGGGATATGGTTGTTGCATTTATTCATTTTCAGTCCAATGCCCTTCACCAAGTGAGCTCCTAGGTGAGTATGTTGTCATTAAAATTGAATTATTTAATACAATACATATTTCATCACTCATTCTTTTTAGGGCCTAGTTTAGAAACCATGAATACCTACATTGTCCATATGTGCATATGTCTACAATGTATTATACATGTATGTAATGCATTATGTACAGTATGTACTGCTATTGACTACTAATGTAAAGGGACATTAATTGGATTAGCATTGCATGTCTTAATACACTGACAGCTTAGTCCATACACTCCCAGAGAAAAAGGTGCTATCTGGAACCTAAAAGGGTTCTTTGGCTTTCTCCATAGGATAACTCTTTGAAGAACCCTTTTTGGTTCCAGGAATAACCCTTTTGGTTCCAGGTAGAACCCTTTTGGGTTCTAAGGGTTCTACCTGGAACCCAAAAGGGTTCTGCTATGGGGACAACCAAAGAACCCTTTTGGAACCCTTTTTTTCTATGAGTGTACAGTACAGTACATATTTAATACTGTAGACTCCTCAGCGGGAGGCAGAGGAGTTGTGATTGCAAATGACACACACACATACGCAGAGCCTCAGCACATCTATTTATAAGTATTTTAATACATATGACCTATTTTTCTTCAGAGTTAAAATATGATAAATATTAGATGCCCTCTGTGCAGAACTGTGTCTGTCTGTATCTCTGCTGGGCCTACCTTTAAGAGCTTGTTCCTGCTGATCAGGGTCTGTATGTGGCCTCCTGTCCGGCCCTTATTTGAGCTCTCTGCCTCTCGTCCAGTACAACATTGAACTAGAACATTAGTGGATGGGCTGCATGCAGTATTGATGTTAAGTGGTGTTGGCATTCCGAGTTAACTTTCTCTATTTTTTCCTCCCTATAAATTCACCATCTTCTCTGACTTACATTGTAGCCATGCAGTGAGTCAAAGCCCGAGGGCATTAATTTTTTCATGTTCCTCAGCGCTCTCTTCCTCTCCTCCCTCTCTCTCCCTCTCCCTCTGTGTAATTATCCAGATTAAAAGGCAGTTCTTTCTTTCTTCCACACAGCCAACGAGGTTACAGTCAGCTAATTAAAATATTTAGCGCAAATTGTAAGGATGGCAAAACGTGTTCAGTCAAGTTTAAGGTGCTCCTCGTGATTCAGAACAAACATTAATTTAGTGCCATTAACAATTCTGTTCTGTTGGTTCCCTGAGTTTCCCTCCCAAGGCTGCGGAGGATAATGATTTATTTTACCCTCCGTTCTATTCAAGCCAGTGGGAAGAGTATGATGTAAGGGCATCCAGAGATTCGCCACCATTGAGTTTATATAAAACAATTTGATGTTTGTGTTTCTTGTTTGGCTAATAATGATCTCTGTGAGGAAAGATTTGTAATAGGGTGCAGCACATCCCGGCCTCTAGGATGCATCCCAAATTGCACCCTATTCCCCACATAGTGCACTATTTTTGACCAGAGCCCTATGGGCCCTAGTCAAAGGTAGTGCACTATATATTAGATGTGCCATTTGGGAAACACAACTCTAGTCACAGAGGAAGAGGAAGCGAGGGGGAAAATAAAATAATGGACATCATTCATCACACAAGTGCTATTGGCACGAACCTTACTGCTGGTGGGCCAGACGTCTGGGCTGGTCTGGGAGCAGGAGACAGATAAAACATGATAAGATACAGGTGTGGAGACAGCACACTTATGTGCACATATAGTGTGAGTGTACACATACACACACACCCGCGCAGACACACACAACCTACTCCGCACCCACACACACACGTCTGACCCATATCTTAGGAGCTGCCTGGGAGTCGATCAATATTCATTTGGAGTTACTAAAGGTGATACCTCCTGCCCCAAACAGACGGACCACATGTGGTTGGTAGCTGGGTGCTGAGGGATGGCTGTCAGCAGCGGCAACAGCTGTTAGCCATTTAATTCACATCAATTTAGGGGAGTCAGATTGAGTCATGTGATCGTGTGATAACTGGAAATATGAAGCACGGTGAACCCGGAGAGCTTAATGAAAAAGCAACAAAGTTTGTTATCGACAAGAGCCTTTGGTTGTAGCTGTGCTCGGTGCTTTGAAGGGTGTTTGATTTGGTTCTGTGATCGTCAGTCTGGGTGTCAGTCATAACATTATTAAGCACTAAAAAGCCAGGCAGAGTAGGGGATTGGCCCAGATTACTGTCATGGTGCTGGTACTTTATAATTCCTCACATCTCCCCTCCTGAGTCCTCGCTCACGCTAATTAATTTTCTACATTTGTTTCCTCCTCTGTTGGAGAGGAGAGCAGAGGAGAGTTTGGGAAATCGGTGAGACCTCTTTACTGCAGGGCTTAGAGTGTGAGTCTCTCTCTTTTTCTCTCTCTACCTCTCTCTCACGTGCGTGTGTGCGCTGGCACACGTGCACATACAGGTTGCAGAGGGTGCCATGGTGTGAAGCAGACCCATGCAAATTTCAGAGATGATACATACTGTATGTGTAGCAGACTTCACTCCCCACTGAATTACAAGAATGGTAAAAGGTGTTCAGAAAGAACCTGACACATGGTCACACAGTGCTGTTGTCAGAACTTGTCCGTCAAGCCATAGCATACAAAATAGATGTCAACAATTATGTACAGTATTGTATCGAACGGTGTGGGGTTCAAACAATCTGTCTTCCAGAACGTAGGCAAACTTGCTAACCACTGCTCAAATAGGGTTCATCCACTTGTGGGGAGATCATAACCAGTCTACCGAGGCAAGGTTCGCTGCAATATGTTGTGTAGAACTAATGAATGAAGGCACATTTGACATCAAATTAAAAATGTATTCCCTCATTCAGTCTTTTAGACAGAAGCACACAGAGACTCATGTAGAGACAAAATACAATTTCTCTCTCTCTCGCTCTCTCTCTCTCCCATCCTGAGTGCTGTGAGTAGACAGTAGCCAGTAAGCAAAATTACGTTGAAAAGCCATCTTTTAGACGTATTTTCCAGACGTTGACATCATGTGCATTTCAGGTGCTGAATGAAAGGTTAGAAGACGTCTTTTCCGGACGTCGAAAATACGTCTTATACGGACGTTGAAAATACAAATTTTCCAGACATCGAAAATACGTATTTTTGGGATTATTAACATACGTTTCTTCCAGAATTTGAAATCAGGTGCATTTTAGGTGCTGAATGAAAGGTAAAAATACATATTTTCTGGACGTTGAAAATATGTAATTTATAGACATTGAAGATACATATTTTTCAGTCATTGATTCTATTGCCAAATTTCAACTGCTATACATTGTCATTTAAATTTTTGACACCTCTTAATAGGAAAGAGGAACCAACAAAACATGTATTAATTCTCCCATCTATCACATGCAATTACTTCAAGTATTTCAAAGCCTTTAAAACTGGCTATGTTCAAAGTTGTCCAACATACTGAATAAACCAACTTCTACTACAATAACATTCTGAGTAATGGTTACAGATTTTTGTTTTCTAGCTATGACTGTGATATGTTATTGTTTATCTACCGTAGTTGAATGCATTGACTGTAAGTCACTCTGGATAAGAGTATATGCTGAATGACTCAAATGTAAACGTAGAAACAAACACTTACAAAGCATGCTGGGTACTATTCTAATGAGCTCCGCCCCCAAACAAGTACAAATTCGGTCGGCGAAAGGTCCAGATCCAAATCTGAATGAATCATAGATGTCTAGGCTATGTTTCACAAGTTTGAACATCACAGTGCAGTATGGCACAGTTTAGTACAGTAGAACACAGAAGAGTACAGTACAATACGGTGTGGTACGAGTCAGTAGAGTTTTATTCAGTAGAGTACGGTACAGTACAATACAGTACACTACAGTATAGTTGAATTCAGAACTGTACAGTACAACACAGGAGAGTTTATTTCAGTAGAGTACAGTAGAGCAGCGATTCTCAACTTGTGGGTCGCAATCCAAATTTGGGTCGTGGGAGGTTTTGAATGGGTCTTGGGTGTCTGAGTAAAAAAATAAAAAAATGAAGAAATAATCGAGTCTGAATTTAAACAACTTAGACCAGATAGAAAGTGAATAGAAATGATAATGAACTTATATTTGTAAATAATTTAATCTCTGAACAATTTTTATTCAGTCAAAGTATTTTCAATATAGAGCTATTAACAGATCTATTTTGGTTGATTTTGTGGTCTCAAACCAGTGAACTTAGGCAAAAATGTGTTATTGACAATTAAAGAGGTGGTAGTGTTGTTCCCTTGTCATATAATTGCAAAATTTACTATCAATATAACATAAAAAATATTTTTCCAGATTTTATTTTGCCGATTCTTTTTCACACTGCGAATATTGGGTCGCTGCAGAGACAACCTGGTTCAATTTGGGTCCAGAGACAAAACGAGTTGAGAACTACTGCAGTAGAGTACAGTGCAGTAGAGTACAGCAGAGTTTAATTCAGTAGAGTACAGTACAGTTCAGTAGAGTAGAGAACATTAGAGTAAAGTAGGGTACAATACAGTACACTATACTTTTCTTTACTTTACTGTACTCTACTCTACTATGCTCTACTGTACTGTACTGTACTATACTCTACTTTTCGTTACTGTACTATGTACTGTAATGTACTGTACTCTGCTGTGCTATAGTGTACTGTACTGTGCTGTCTAAAGTTGTGTACATAGATGTCTATGATTTGTTCAGATTTGGACTGGACCAATAACCAACGTCCGTGGACGTTGAAATCAAGGCCGGTCCGGACCACACCAAAAAAAGACGTCCAATGCTAAGTGGGAATATTATTATTTTTGGAAGGTTATAGAAGGGGAAGAGGACCCAAACATGCTGTTTACAGTAAATATCAGTTAATACAACACCCCTGAGCAGTCAGTCAAGTTTTGACCGTGCCATGATGACCAACAAACACATGCACCTACAGTATGCATTTGTTTGCACACACTAAGGCTCAGCCACACAGAGACTCAAATCGTATCTGCATTCATCAATTTTTTGTTTTTGTCCATCGAAAGTCAAGTCAACTAAACTCAAGTCAACTATTTCCGAACTAATTGGATACAAAGACGGATAATTAGTGCACGGACAATTCATGCATCCGTCAATGGATGACCCCCATTTGAAAAACCATTGGCTCACACAAAATCTCTGTCATCATACAGACATTATGGAACATGAATTCTTTGTTATATCTATATCCTGTTCCTCCTCTGAGAGTGTTCCAGAGGAAAGCCACCCAGGAGAAGCAAGAGAAGCAGACATGTAATTGAAACCTCTCACACACAGACACAGTCACATACACAAAACACACAGACTCACAGAAATATGGAATACAAAGCTTTGACATTTCATAAGTTAGCTGCTGGGAGGCATACCGAGGACGCATACCAAATGGCGCCCTATTCCTTTTATAGTGCGCTACTTTTGACCAGGGCCGGTCAAAACTAATGCACTATAAAGGAAATAGGGTGCCATTTGGGAAACAGACAGTGAATGACAAAGTTTGTCATGGTAGTGAATATTGCATGTCGTCTGTCAAGGATGGAAGGAGGAGAAGGAAGTTGCACCACAGCAGCAGGGCATTTTGGTTCAAAGTGCAAAAACATCCCCATAAGATGCAGATACTACTTTGTCTTCAAATATGATGATTTTGTATTGCTAAGCAGAAGAAAGGAATCCAAAATAAGGGTGTATCTTTTGATCTATGCTGTTAAAAAATGCTGTGTTTCAATTGATGCTCTCTCCCACTTTAATTTTTCCTCAGTTCCTTGCGTCACAAATACCGGCATATTTCCTATATAGTGCACTGCTTTTGACCATGGCCCATAGAGCTCTGGTAAAATGTTTTGCACTATATAGTGAATAGGGTGCCATTTGGGATGCTGCCCTGGCCTGGGATAAGAATGTTGTTCCTGACATCAGCTCCTTGGGATTGGTTTAATAAAGCTGTGGCGAATCTTCCCTTAAAGCTGCGGAAAATCCATACCAATCTGATAATGTGAGGATGATTTAAACCGCCTTAAACCCCCGTCTCCTTCTACATTGGGTCGCCTCCAGTCAAATCTTACACCACTTACATCCTACATCCATCTTCACTGATCCTGGCGTGAGTCCCAAATGGCACCCTATTCCCTACATAGTGCACTACTTTTGACCAGAACCCTATTAACCTTCTTCAAATGTAGTGCACTATATAGGGAATTGGGTGTCATTTGGGACATAGTCCTGTTCTTCTGTTTAATCTGTTTCCTACTTTGTTTTCCTACTTTTCTACGGAGCCACAACAGTAATTAAACGCGTAAAATCGCCCATTCTTTTACTGAGAGGTGACCTTCAATTAAAGCTACTTCTTCATTTTAGTCATTTAGCAGACGCTCTTATCCAGAGCGACTTACAGTTAGTGAGTGCATACATTTTCATACTGGCCCCCTTGGCCCCCCGTAGGAATCGAACCCACAACCCTGGCGTTGCAAGCGCCATGCTCTACCAACTGAGCTACACAGGGCCGGTCTAAAGTCAAGGAAATGTGCCATGGTGTATCCAACCGTCTCTCTCTCTCTTTCTCTCTCTTACTGTCCCCCTCCCTACTCTCTCTCTGTTTATCTCTCTCTCTCTCTCTCTCTCTGTTTACCTCTATCCCCCCCCTCTGTTTCTCCCCCCCTCTCTCTCGCTGCTGTTTAATCCTCTCCTCAAATCCTCTGCTTTCCACTGTTAATTATCGCCTCTCGTTTTTCCAGCAACCTCTGTTTTCCAGGCTGATACTGTGAGATTGTGTGGAACGAGCTGTAGGCCTAGAATGCATCCCAAATGGCACCCTATTCCCTATTTAGTGCACTACGTTTCAACAGGGCCCTTGTCAAAAGTAGTGCACTATATAGGGAATAGGGTGCCATTTGGGACACATCCTATGACTCATTCACACTATTTTCCTCCCCTGGTTCAATGAGATAATCTTCTTGCTGATTTTTTATTGAACTACCATGGGATTGCTGTGGCCTTGAATTAGTCAGGGGCTCTATGCCGTACTAAAATGGTGAACAAAGAAAGAGAGCTACTTTGTCACATTTCATAGCCGGTCAATGTTAATAGCCTGTGCTGGGATTGGTGTGGGCTATCCTGTGTTGGCCTGGTGTGGGCTGGCCCGTGTTGGGCTGGTGTAGGCTAGCCCGTGTTGGACTGGTGTGGGCTGGCCCGTGTTGGGCTGGTGTGGGCTTGGTGTGGGCTGGCCCGTGTTGGGCTGGTGTAGGCTTCCCTGTGTTGGACTGGTGTGGGCTAGCCTGTGTTGGGCTGGTGTGGGCTTGGTGTGGGCTAGCCCGTGTTGGGCTGGTGTGGGCTTGGTGTGGGCTAGCCCGTGTTGGGCTGGTGTGGGCTAGCCCGTGTTGTGCTGGTGGAGCTTGGTGTGGGCTAGTCTGCATTGGGCTCATGTGGGCTTGGTGTGGCTGGCCCGTGATGGTCTGGTGTAGGCTAGCTCATGTTGAACTGATGTGGGATTGGTGTCGGCTAGCCTCTGTTGGGCCTGTTGTGGGCTAACCCGAGTTGGGCTGATGTGGGTTTGGTGTGCGCGAGCCCCACATTGGGCCAATGGGTTCATGTTTGCTGAGGACATTCTCCCTTCTGTTTGTTTGGATTGATATAACTGTCTGCGTTTCAAGCCATGCTGGACATTTTTGGGAGTCACCGGCTGAAGGGCTACTTTACTTGTAGGTAGGTTGGAGCGTAGGACACGTCCCATGAGTAGCTGAGCAGGGGAGTACTGCAGGCCCATGACAGGTGTATTTCTCAGGTTCAGGAGAGCTGTATGAGGGTCAACACCTGTCTGTGCTGTCGACATGAGCATGTTTTTCACTGACTGAATGGTCGGCTCAGCCATTCCGTTTGACTGGGGAAACCCTGGACTAGAATTAATGATTTTGAAACCCCACTCTTTTGCAAACTGAGCCATCTCAGCACTTGCAAAGGGTACATGATCTGCAATCAGTTCAGCTGCAATACTATGTCTAGCAAACACAGCTTTAAACTTTTCTATGACAGTACCTGATGTCTTGTCCGACAGCCTCAGCACCTCTGGATATTTGGAGTAGTAGTCCACTATCCGAAGGAATGAGCGTCCTTGGAACTCAAAGATATCAGCGGCGATTTTCTGCCATGGAGTGTCAGGCACTATGTGTGGTAGGAGTGGTTCCTTTTGGTTGCTGGGCAGTTTTTCTTGACAGGAAGTGCACGATTCGACCATCATTCGTACATCATCAGTGAGGCCTGGCCAATACATGAGAGATCTGGCATGCGCTAAGAAGCGTTGAATGCCATGATGTGCAATGTGGAGCCTCTTAAGTACTTCAGCTGGTTCTAAAGTCTTTGAGAATGATAATACATTTGTTTGCCATTAGTAGTTCATCTTCAATGTAAAGAGAGTCTCTGATGTGCCAGTAGGGTTGCACTTTCAGTGGTGCACTTTTCTTCTTGTCTAGCCATCCATCTCTGTGCAGGTTCTACAGCAGCTGCATCTTTACTGTCTGCATCTGTGACTGCTCTCAGCTGTTGCACAACAGCACCCTCCAGTGGCTGATGTGTAGAGACTGCATAAATGGCTTTCTAGTCACTGAGGTCACACTCTTCATGTGTGGCAGTCTGGGGGTACAGCCCTGGATAGCGTGTCTGTTATTAACATGTCTGTACCTGGTGTGTAGATGATGTGAATGTCATATTTCTGTATTTGAAGCAGTATCCTTTGAAGACGGGCAAGCGTCTTTCCAATAGTCTTGGTGATTATAGCCTCAAGTGGTTTCAACTCTGACTGGGACACAATAGACATACTGGTGAAACCTCTTCAGTGTGAACACGATTGCCAGGAGTTATTTTTCTATCTGGACAGAGCTCTGGATGCTATAGGCTCTTTACCTTGCATCAAAACAGCTCCAGGTCCATCTATGGATGCACCAGCTTGTATTTAAATCTCTTCCTGTGGATTGAAGAATTTCAGCAGTGGAGATGGCTTTTTTCAGTCTCTCCTGTGCTGCTTGTTGTTCTGGGTGCCACTGCCATGCCATGTCCTTCCAGAGGAGCATTCTGAGTGGTGCAGTGAGCGTAGCTTCATCTTGGATCTACTGGGTTAGGAAACGTGTCATACCCAGTAACCTCTGTAGACCTTTTCTGTCTTCTGGTGGGGGCATCTGTGTGATTGATGTCACCTTGGAGTTGTCTGCTTTAACCCCGTCTGCGCTGATGATGTGCCCCATGTACTTCACTTCACTCACCATGTATTGTATCCTGTCAGCATTGAACTTGTATTCAGACGGATAGCTATGTCCATCACATGCTCGTCTTTGGTGGCTGCTGCAATTATCATGTAATCTGCAATTACATAGACACCATCAATGTCACCAAAACTCTGAGTTAATCTGCTGAAATACCTCGCTGGCACTTTTTATGCCAAAAGGTAAGCAATTAAACCGGTACCTCCCCCATGGGGTATTGAATGTGCAGAGATCAGCTGATTCCTCATCCAGCTTGATTTGCCAATACCCCTCCTTCTCATCTAGGATAGTGAAGATCTTCTTTCCTGCTAGTTTGCATTGCACATCCTCTGAGGTGGGAATGGAGAAGTGTTGGAGCTGTATGGCCTTGTTCAGGTCCTTAGGATCCAAACACACACTAAGAGAGACATTTTTATTTCCTGTTATGACTGGGCTACTTACCCACGCTGTTGGTTTTGTTACTTTGCTGACCACACCCCTCTGCTCTTCATTGTCCAATGTCTCTTTCAGCCTGTCAAGCACAGCATATGGCATTTTCCTACATCCATGAACAACAGGAGGGACTTTTGGATCAATGTAGATGTGGTGCTGGCCTGGAAACTCACAGAGTCCTTTAACTACAGAGGCATAGCTCTTGAGTAGTTCTTCCTTGGAGCATGGCACGCAACTGTCCCTGACCAGTTTTCTGATGAGGTCAAGCTGCACACAGGCCTCTCTCCCTAGTAGTGGTGTGTCAAATGCATCTGTAACATCGAACTGTAGAAGGGCTTGTTTGTGCCGCGTGTGCACTTGCAATGTCATGATACCCTTTGGTTTAATGCGGGTGCCTCCATAGGCTATGAATACAGTCTCAGTCTCTTTCACTTTGAATTGCTTGGGCAATTTGTCTGCTATTGCTTGTGGGAGCACATTGGCTTCAGTTCCTGTGTCTAACTTAAAGCTGACAGTCTGTCCCCCATACGCAAGTTTGTGTGCCAGCCAGCATCTTTTTTGTGTGCTTGTGTCACTGCACCTATGAACAAAATGTCAAATTCTTTGACCTCTGTTTTAACAGGAGCAACATCTGTCCCTGACCTACACACAGCTGCAAAGTGATTTCTCTTGCCACACTTTTTACACTCAACATTGAATGCAGGACACCTCTTTGGTTTGTGTGTTTTTCCACATTTGCCACAAGTCTTTGCCTGCTGCTCGCTGGTTGAGCACGTGGCCTGCCTTTGTTCTGACTGTGCCCGTGATTGATTAACATGGCGGCCCTTATTTCCATCACATGCACAAACTGTTCTGTGCTATTGCTAGCTGACATAGCTTTAGCCTGAGCTGATGTAACTTATTTTGCACGGCAAACATCTATGGCCTTAGCTAGGGTTAAATCTGAACTGGAGAGTCGTTTCTCTCTTAGTCCATTATCTGTGACGCTAAACACTATTTTGTCCCTTAGCATTAGATCCTCAGTGTCTTTGAACTCACAGCTGCGTGCTCTCAGTCTCAGTTTGGTTATAAACTTGTCAATACCTGCCTGTTCATTGAACTTGTGTGCCCAACACTAATGTCTTTCGAACACAGTATTCCTGCGTGGTGCAGAGTAGTTTTCAAACGCTTTCATCACCTCGGCCAGTTTCTTGTTTTCCGGGTCGGCATATGTGATTACATTTACATTTTACATTTACATTTTAGTCATTTAGCAGACGCTCTTATCCAGAGCGACTTACAGGAGCAATTAGGGTTAAGTGCCTTGCTCAAGGGCACATCATGTTGTATATCTCCAGCAAGTTTTCGCCGATGCAGTGTAGCAAAACTGCTATTTTCCTTAGCCTCTGGCTTGTCATTTAGCCCACTGGCTATGTAGTACAAGTTCCGTTTTTGTTCCCATTTCTGCCTATTTTCTGCAAGGTTTCCAGTCAATAACAACGGAGATGGTGGTGTAAACGACTGCATTGCTGCTAATCCCAAGCTTGATAGCTAACCATATCAAAGTATGTTGTTTCACTCACATTAGTGTTAGCCTGCTAACTGGCAACTCGTTTTAGTAGTCTGCTGGTGAAGTCCACAGCTAGCACTGGATTTTTTTCCTCCGTTTTTTTGTTGAATCTTCTGCCACTTCTGCCACCATGTCGTGCTCTAGATGGCACGGTATAATTAACTTGACAATGGAGACTGAAGTACTATTACTTTTAGCTTTACATCTGAAGCACAGTAAGAATCAACACTGTGCATGCAGGCACACTTCAAACTGCAAGACCGCTCATTTACATATATCCCCTTGACCTTCAACCTCAAGAGTGATACTGATTGGCTGTTAAACACAAGGGAGTTATGGACTATCATTAGATCCATATATTACAATAGTTATGAGATATTGTTGCCAATAGGGTTTAGAGAAAATGCTTTTAATCTGATCTGCTGTATGAACATGGAGCTAGGCCTTTAAAATATCCTTTTAGAGTCAATGCTATGATGAGTCATGAGGAAAATCAATTGACAGAAGAGCTGGTATTTGTAGTGATGGGAAACCAAGGCTTTCTGAAGGCTTCGGAGCTTTCACCAAATTGTGACGAAAAACGGTTAATTACTCAGAGCTTCATTATTGGTTCACAATGCACATTAGTGACATCTGCTGGTCAGCAATAAAAAGCAGCGTGTGATTATCAGATTAAATGTATTTTTTCCACTGTTTTCATCAAAACTACTAAAGTCGTTGGCCTTAGTAGACTATAATCAGTTGGAACACCACGTTTACATCATGCTTCAAACATGGAATCTATGGCATTATTTAGGATGCTTAAGACAGAAGCTTATACTGTACAAAATAAAACATTATTTGAACAACAGTGCAGAATGTGTGGTTTCACATGAAACAATTTTCAAAATAGAGCTCTGAAATCAAACATAACATCACTAGGTATTTGAGGTCAAAGCTGGTCAGTCAGCGCGAGGAGGGCAGAGGGGCGCAGCGTTGGCACTGCTCACTGCTGCGCGCCCATCCTGAAATCGAATCATAGGCTACACGAGGAAACGAGAGGGCAAGCACCGCCACCCCATCAAAGAAGCTGTAGTTTGAGAGAGTGAAACGCCCTATATCTGATGCTGTTCCCGTTCCTTTTACCGTATATCTGTAACTTGTTCCGTATGTGTGACCACTGGATACGAGTTTGTGAGTAGACTAATGTCTCTTCTTCCTTTCTACCTATGAATGAGTTGTGTTTCTTCTGCCACGCTTGTGTGATTGTGCCAGCCAGAGATGGCCTCGCGCCCATCCTACATCCTCATGCTTGATGAGAAGAGCATAAACAAAGGACTTGGCTTGTGATATGACATTGATATGAATAATGTTGATGTTTGTATGCCATGTGGACCTTTTGCATGACAACAACATGACTATAACGTTATAATATAATAATAATAATAATAATAATAATAATAATGTTCAAGTATTATCCTTCTAGCTTGATTTGCTATGTCAATGGACTGTTATTATACAGTTATTGTCACAGTTATAAGTTCGGCTATAGGTGTGCTGTGTGTTAGTCAACACATTATTTGTCCCCAAATATGAAAATATGTTATGGGCATAGTGTGAGAACCTTCCATAGTGAAAGTGCAGTGCCATTCTGGTCAGCCCAGATATTTTGAACTGTTTCCAGCTCCCAGTCTATTATTGTGACTATTTATTTGAGTTATTTATATATTTGATGTGGGATAGCAGGTGTACAACACACCTGCCTGGCACCATTTCACACATTTTACTACAGAACCATGTACACAGAGACAAGCCCTGAAATAGCATATGAACAAATAGGACACAGCCTATAGGGTCCATTTTAGCTTTGACATGCATGGAAAGTGACATAGACAGCAAGGGGAGGGGACTTTCTGGCATTACAAAGCAAAACCTTATGGGAAACCAGGTCAGCCAGCCCGGCGTCAGTTGCTGGATGGAGCAAGGCATGATGGGATAGGTGATGGTTCAAGGGTCCCATCCATGTGACAGACATGACGTCTGCACCCCACACCCGGCAGCCCTTCCTCTGTCCCCTCCCTGGGCCATCTGTGAATGAGTCATATGTTGTGTCCTAAATGGCACTCTATTCCCTATTTAATGCCCTACGCTTGACCAGGGCCAATAGGGATCTGGTCAAAAGTAACGCACTATATAGAGTGCAAATTGGTTCGCAACTATGCACGTCATTCAGCCTAGTCACGGCAGCGATGCCAGCTATGCTGCCAGGGCCAGCCCACTAACCCGCTACCTTTATCTCTATTTCGGGACAGGCCCACTACCCTCCCTCCATACCCAGCTCCACATGTGTGGGTCATCCTCTCATAGATACACATACCTCACGCTGGCTGATCAAACCTGCTTGTATAGGAGGCAATGGAGCATGTTCCAGTCACATATGTCGACTAGAAATAAGACTGGGTAACACTTTCTATGAAGAACATACATGACGTACGTACAGCATGTGTCATAATAACCTAATGTAGCAGGTGTAGAAACACGCCTGAGCGGAGTCCCCACTTCCATTTTTCAGGGGAAACGGAAGTTAGGTTGAAAATACTGTACCCTTGAAAACCGGCAACACCCGCTTTCTGCCAACGCCGCTAAGAGTGGTGTCATAACACATTATATATGTTTATTATAAGGCATTATAGAGGATGTTATATAAAGCATTATACATACAGTGGGGAGAACAAGTATTTGATACACTGCCGATTTTGCAGGTTTTCCTACTTACAAAGCATGAAGAGGTCTGTCATTTTTATCATAGGTACACTTCAACTGTGAGAGACGGAATCTAAAAAAAAATCCTGAAAATCACATTGTATGATTTTTAAGTAATTAATTTGCATTTTATTGCATTACATAAATACAGTGGGGAAAAAAAGTATTTAGCCAGCCACCAATTGTGCAAGTTCTCCCACTTAAAAAGATGAGAGAGGCCTGTAATTTTCATCATAGGTACACGTCAACTATGACAGACAAATTGAGAATTTTTTCCCAGAAAATCACATTGTAGGATTTTTAATGAATTTATTTGCAAATTATGGTGGAAAATAAGTATTTGGTCACCTACAAACAAGCAAGATTTCTGGCTCTCACAGACCTGTAACTTCTTCTTTAAGAGGCTCCTCTGTCCTCCACTCGTTACCTGTATTAATGGCACCTGTTTCAACTTGTTATCAGTATAAAAGACACCTGTCCACAACCTCAAACAGTCACACTCCAAACTCCACTATGGCCAAGACCAAAGAGCTGTCAAAGGATACCAGAAACAAAATTGTAGACCTGCACCTGGCTGGGAAGACTGAATCTGCAATAGGTAAGCAGCTTGGTTTGAAGAAATCAACTGTGGGAGCAATTATTAGGAAATGGAAGACATACAAGACCACTGATAATCTCCCTCGATCTGGGGCTCCACGCAAGATCTCACCCCGTGGGGGTCAAAATGATCACAAGAACGGTGAGCAAAAATCCCAGAACCACACGGGGGGACCTAGTGAATGACCTGCAGAGAGCTGGGACCAAAGTAACAAAGCCTACCATCAGTAACACACTACGCCGCCAGGGACTCAAATCCTGCAGTGCCAGACGTGTCCCAATGCTTAAGCCAGTACATGTCCAGGCCCGTCTGAAGTTTGCTAGAGTGCATTTGGATGATCCAGAAGAGGATTGGGAGAATGTCATATGGTCAGATGAAACCAAAATATAACTTTTTGGTAAAAACTCAAGTTGTCGTGTTTGGAGGACAAAGAATGCTGAGTTGCATCCAAAGAACACCATACCTACTGTGAAGCATGGGGGTGGAAACATCATGCTTTGGGGCTGTTTTTCTGCAAAGGGACCAGGACGACTGATCCGTGTAAAGGAAAGAATGAATGGGGCCATGTATTGTGATATTTTGAGTGAAAACCTCCTTCCATCAGCAAGGGCATTGAAGATGAAACGTGGCTGGGTCTTTCAGCATGACAATGATCCCAAACACACCGCCCGGGCAACGAAGGAGTGGCTTCGTAAGAAGCATTTCAAGGTCCTGGAGTGGCCTAGCCAGTCTCCAGATCTCAACCCCATAGAAAATCTTTGAAGGGAGTTGAATGTCCGTGTTGCCCAGCGACAGCCCCAAAACATCACTGCTCTAGAAGAGATCTGCATGGAGGAATGGGCCAAAATACCAGCAACAGTGTGTGAAAACCTTGTGAAGACTTACAGAAAACGTTTGACCTGTGTCATTGCCAACAAAGGGTATATAACAAAGTATTGAGAAACTTTTGTTATTGACCAAATACTTATTTTCCACCATAATTTGCAAATAAATTCATTAAAAATCCTACAATGTGTCACGATCGAGGTAAGGAGTAGACCAAGGCGCAGCGTGATGAACAAACATACTTTAATTAGTTAAAGTTTAAACAATACAAAACAAGAAACGACTCGTGACGTCCACGGTATCAATGACCGAACACGGAACAAAAACCCACAAACCCAAAGGGAAAAACATACAGTTTAAATATGGCTCCCAATCAGAGACAACCAGCCAACAGCTGACACTCGTTGCCTCTGATTGGGAGTCACACAGGCAAACATAGAAATCAACAAACTAGAACCCCCAACATAGAAATAAACACATAGAATAAACACACCCTGGCTCAACAAAATAGAGTCCCAGAGCCAGGGTGTGACAGTACCCCCCCCTAAAGGCGCGGACTGCGACCGCGCCTCAACTAAACAAAACAGGGGAGGGCTGGGCGGGCATACCTCCTCGGCGGCGGTTCTGGCTCCGGCCTTGACCACCACCCTCCAATACACCCCCCATAGCGCCCCTGGTCCAGTCTGGCCCCGCCGGCTGGAGCCGAACTGGACATAGCAGGAGCGGTTAGCTTCAGCTCCATCGTGGAGCAGTTGACCGGTACCTTACCAGGCACCGGTGACCCAGGCACGGGTTGTGCTGGACTGACGACGCGCACCCCTGGCTTGGTGCGTGGAGGAGGAACGGGCCTTACCAGGCTGACGACGCGCACCCCTGGCTTGGTGCGTGGAGGAGGGACGGGCCTTACCAGGCTGACGACTCGCACCCCTGGCTTGGTGCGTGGAGGAGGGACGGGCCTTACCAGGCTGACGACTCGCACCCCTGGCTTGGTGCGAGTGGCAGGAACAGGCCGGGCCGGGCTGGCGACGCGCACCGTAGACTTGGTGCGAGTGGCAGGAACAGGCCGGGCCGGGCTGGCAACGCGCACCGTATACTTGGTGCGAGTGGCAGGAACAGGCCGGGCCGGGCTGGCGACGCACACCGTAGGCTTGGTGCGTGGAGCAGGGACAGGCCGGACCGGGCTGGCGACGCACACCGTAGGCTTGGTGCGTGGAGCAGGGACAGGCCGGACCGGGCTGGCGACGCACACCGTAGGCTTGGTGCGTAGAGCAGGGACAGGCCGGGCTGGGCTGTCGACGCACACCGTAGGCTTGGTGCGTGGAGCAGGGACAGGCCGGACCGGGCTGGCGACGCACACCGTAGGCTTGGTGCGTGGAGCAGGGACAGGCCGGGCTGGGCTGTCGACGCACACCGTAGGCTTGGTGCGTGGAGCAGGGACTGGCCGGACTGGGCTGGCGACGCACACCGTAGGCTTGGTGCGTGGAGCAGGGACTGGCCGGACTGGGCTGGCGACGCACACCGTAGGCTTGGTGCGTGGAGCAGGGACAGGCCGAACCGGGCTGTGGAGACGGATAGGAGCCCTGGAGTGAAGAGCGGCCACAACCCGTCCTGGCTGAATGCCTACCCTCACACACTCTGTGTGAGGCATCCGCACAGGACGTACAGGGCGGTGTATCCGTAACCTGGTGGCCTCCAGAATCCGCCCCTCTTTTGCCTCCGTCAGCCCCGTCGTCCATGCCGTGTGCCCCCCCCTAAAAATTTTCTGGGGTTGCCTCTCGACCGCCCGACGACGACCCTGATCACGCCGTTGCTCCTCTCTACGGCGCGCCTCCACCGTCTCTTCTCCCGGCGCTTCCTCCCATGTCCAGCCCAAGAGCTGCCCCTGGACACGCTGCTTGGTCGTTGCATGGTGGGTTTTTCTGTCACGATCGAGGTAAGGAGTAGACCAAGGCGCAGCGTGATGAACAAACATACTTTAATTAGTTAAAGTTTAAACAATACAAAACAAGAAACGACTCGTGACGTCCACGGTATCAATGACCGAACACGGAACAAAAACCCACAAACCCAAAGGGAAAAACATACAGTTTAAATTTGGCTCCCAATCAGAGACAACCAGCCAACAGCTGACACTCGTTGCCTCTGATTGGGAGTCACACAGGCAAACATAGAAATCAACAAACTAGAACCCCCAACATAGAAATAAACACATAGAATAAACACACCCTGGCTCAACAAAATAGAGTCCCAGAGCCAGGGTGTGACACAATGTGATTTTCTGGAGAAAAAAAATCTCATTTTGTCTGTCATAGTTGACGTGTACCTATGATGGAAATTACAGGCCTCTCTCATCTTTTTAAGTGGGAGAACTTGCACAATTGGTGGCTGACTAAATACTTTTTTCCCCCACTGTATTTGATCACCTACCAACCAGTAAGAATTGTCTCTCACAGACCTGTTAGTTTTTCTTTAAGAAGCCCTCCTGTTCTCCACTCATTACCTGTATTAACTGCACCTGTTTGAACTCGTTACCTGTATAAAAGACACCTGTCCACACACTCAATCAAACAGACTCCAACCTCTCCACAATGGCCAAGACCAGAGAGCTGTATAAGGACATCAGGGATAAAATTGTAGACCTGCACAAGGCTGGGATGGGCTACAGGACAATAGGCAAGCAGCTTGGTGAGAAGGCAACAACTGTTGGCGCAATTATTAGAAAATGGAAGAAGTTCAAGATGATGGTCAATCACCCTCGGTCTGGGGCTCCATGCAAGATCTCACCTCGTGGGGCATCAATGATCATGAGAAAGGTGAGGGATCAGCCCAGAACTACACGGCAGGACCTGGTCAATTACCTGAAGAGAGCTGGGACCACAGTCTCAAAGAAAACCATTAGTAACACACTAAACCGTCATGGATTAAAATCCTGCAGCGCACGCAAGGTCCCCCCGCTCAAGCCAGCGCATGTCCAGGCCCGTCGGAAGTTTGCCAATGACCATCTGGATGATCTAGAGGAGGAATGGGAGAAGGTGATGTGGTCTGATTAGACCAAAAAGCTCTATTTTTGTCTCAACTCCACTCGCTGTGTTTGGAGGAAGAAGAAGGATGAGTACAACCCCAAGAACACCATCCCAACCGTGAAGCATGGAGGTGGAAACATCATTCTTTGGGGATGCTTTTCTGCAAAGGGGACAGGACGACTGCACCGTATTGAGGGGAGGATGGATGAGGCCATTTATCGCGAGATCTTGGCCAACAACCTCCTTCCCTCAGTAAGAGCATTGAAGATGGGTCGTGGCTGGGTCTTCCAGCATGACAATGACCCGAAACACACAGCCAGGGCAACTAAGGAGTGGCTCCGTAAGAAGCATCTCAAGGTCCTGGAGTAGCCTAGCCAGTATCCAGACCTGACCCCAATAGAACATCTTTGGAGGGAGCTGAAAGTCCGTATTGCCCAGCGACAGCCCTGAAACCTGAAGGATCTGGAGAAGGTCTGTATGGAGGAGTGGGCCAAAATCCCTGCTGCAGTGTGTGCAAACCTGGTCAAGACCTACAGGAAACGTATGATCTCTGTAATTGCAAACAAAGGTTTCTGTACCAAATATTAAGTTCTGCTTTTCTGATGTATCAAATACTTATGTCATGCAATAAAATGCAAATTAATTACTTAAAAATCATACAATGTGATTTTCTGGATTTTTGTTTTAGATTCCGTCTCTCACAGTTGAAGTGTACCTATGATAAAAATTACAGACCTCTACATGCTTTGTAAGTAGGAAAACCTGAAAAATCGGCTTGTGTACTTCATAGAAAGTGTTACCTAAGTCTGGATACATTTTCTATGACAGGTAGATTGAGTATTGTCTACAGTCAGTTTAGTGCAGTGTGGGTAGACAAATATTTGTAGGATTGTGTAGTCTGGTATTACAAAGGCAATGAGATTGGCCTATGGGCTATTGCAGTTTGTTGATATTCTGAGGAAGTTATGCTACTCTCATTGTGTTGTTGAGGTGCTGAGGTCTTACAGTATGTAAACAGTAAGCCGTCATATGTCTGTCCGTGTGAATAAAGGGTCTTGTAGTGGAATATGTCCAGATAATTCAGCCAAAGCCACTGCCTGGTCTGCTCCATCAGTCTCCATGGAGAGTAATGTTTTTAGCCTTGAATGACTTCCTCTGGGTGGAGTGGACTTGACCTCTCTGTAAAACACATCTCTCTCTCTCTCTCTCTCTCTCTCTCTGTTGGTCTCTCCTTGTACATGTCTTTCTGTCTCTCTTTCTCTTGCTGTCTCTCTCTCTGTCTCTCTCGTTCTCTCTCTCTCTCTCTCTCTCTCTCTGTCTCTCTCTCGTTCTCTCTCTCTCTCTCTCTCTCTCTCTGTCTCTCTCTCGTTCTCTCTCTTGCACTCTCGTCTCTCCTCGTACTGTACATGTCTTTCTCTGTCTCTGTCTGTCTCTCTCCCTCCCTCCCTCCAAACAGTCCTCACATATGTGATAGCAACTCTACACTGTAGCTTTGACCATGCCTACAAACATCAACATTTTTATTTGTACTCCTGTCATATATTCTAATTGGCCTACATGTTTTTCATTGTCATATTTAATGATAGTGATCATCTGTGTTTGCTTCAGTATTATATGGTGCATCGATCAGCTACATGTCTTATTGATTTTCTCTTTCCTGTTTCCTGTTTCTGTTTCCTGTTCTGTTTCCTGATGTACAGAGCTTATCTCTGCATACACAGTTCCAGTGGTCCCTAGGGTCTAATGGACTAGAGTCTGTGTGTGTCTACTGAGCTCTGCATGTCTAGCCACCACTGATAACATTGCAAGCTTGAAAGAGTGGAGGTACATAGCACAGTTGGGGTCAATTCCTTTTCATTTCAGTCGATATAGGAAGTAAACAGAAATTCAAATTATTCTCAATATTTCTTTTATGAGAAGAAAATGAGTTCTTTGTGATCATGTGACTTCCGAGGAAAAACTCTGGGACCATTCCAAGGTCCAGTCATGTTGATAGACTGATTTCCACCATCAATTTTGAAGCCTTTCCAAAACTATTGCCATAGCGCCTTAGTCACTGAGCAGAAAGGAGATGGTGTTGAGAGAGGTTGGGATAAAGTGCTGAGCCCGTTTTCATAAAGCTTCTCAGAGTAGGACTGCTGATCTCGGATCAGTTTAGCCTTTTAGATCATAATGGACCTGATCCTAGATCAGTACTACTACTCTGAGACACTTTATGAATAGGAGCCATGAACCATAACCTGACACATCAGATCCTCTCTAAGAATATTAAATGTATGATATAAATGCGGAAATGCACTTTTTTTCCCCAAGACGATGCCCATAGCTTACCCATGATGTTGCATAACGATTAAAGTCAATAAGTCATCATTTTAGTCAAAGTATGATATTATTAGGAGTTGAAGTGGGAAATCCAAAGTGGTAACTTCGGATATTTTATGTGCCAATGCAGTGTGTTTCCCCTATGATATGACGTGCTAATACTTTTCAGACTATGTTTTTCTTCAGGGCTGGGTCTTACTTGAATGTTAACACCCAACAGCATGCCATTGTTTATTAATCAGAAACACCTGTAAAGTTATTCCTCTGCGCGAGTCGCGACTGAGCTGAGCACTACAATAGATAATCTTTGGATGAGCCAATCAGCTTTTCACCATTGCCTACAATTGGCCGCCTGAGCCATAGAGCAAATTAAAACTAGGGTGTGCATGTTTTTGCACCCCAAAATATTTCACCAGCAAATTATCATAATCCATTGTATAATTTGACAAGTTTCACTTATATTTTAGCTAGTGTGAATAAAAAAAATATAGCACCATTATTTAAATTGTAAAATTGTGTGTGATATGATTGCATTTTGGAACCCCACTCCCCCCGTCTCCCCAAGATGAATGATTTTGACCACTCTCCAGTGCTTTGATTGGTGCAGCTAGAAATCACCAAATGTCTATCCTATAATGAAAAGGCACGCACGAAAGAAGATTTCACAAACGTGTTTATCTATTTTTTGTGCTGTTGCTATTTGTGCTGTTGCTATATTTGTATTGTTTTGTGTCCGATGTGCTCAGGGTGTTGTTTCATGTCACATAGGAAAATTCAGAATAGGCGTGGCATTGCCCTCTGGTGGGAGCCTTTAACAACTGAAATGGATTTGAAGCTACATTAAGTGCTTAGTGAACGCCTAAGCCCAAACATTGATGGCAGGTTGCGGAGAAGGGATAGGCCTCTATCTAAACCATGGGGAATCATCCTGTATTTCATCTAACATTGGTATTCTCACATGTTATTTGCAGCCTACAAATTACTCATTGGTGACTTCATCCTGAGACTGAGTAATAGGTAGCATCCCAAGTGGCACCCTATTCCCTACATAGCGCACTACTTTTGACCAGGGCCCATCCGGCCATAGGGCTCTGGTCAAAAGTAGTGCACTATATAGGGAACAGGGTGCCATTTGGGAGACAACCATAGTCAAACCTGTGTACAATTATGCAACGGCACGGTTTTCATGATTAGCTCCTGCTGGATAAATACATGTCTTGATACTGAGGATTTTATGTAATATTTACTCCCTTTTGAAATATTTATATGACTGCAGCCTTTTTTGTCACAGATAGACTCTTATGAGGCGTTTAGTTTTTTAAAAATGTAATCCATCATAAGTAATGACTGCATTGCTCAAGGAGTTGTATCATGGTGTGTACAACATTGGCAGCTAAGAGCTGAATTTCAGTGTGCCTCAATACCTAAATTAATTAATTAATTAATTAATTAATACAGATAATTAAATTCAGATAAAGATATGAACTCAGATGAAGAAATTGAACTTTTGCTGTTGCCCTATTGTTAGAATGTTTTACCACTAGATGGGGCTCACTCTCTTCTCATTCTGAAGCACAGAACTGTTACTAGTGGGAGTAAGATTTATCTTACTAGGTGGGATGTGCATCAGAGAGAGAGAGAGAGAGAGAGAGAGAGAGAGAGAGAGAGAGAGAGAGAGAGAGAGAGAGAGAGAGAGAGAGAGAGAGAGAGAGAGAGAGAGAGAGAGAGAGAGAGAGAGAGAGAGAGAGGTCAATAATGAGCTGTTTCTGGAATGCCTCTCACACCCCCATTAATGCCTCACACCTTGTCAGCATCCCAAATGGCACCTTATTCCCTATATAGTGCACTACTTTTGAAACCGCATCCCTTGTGGCTCTGCTTGGCGCTAACCGCTACCGCTAGCAACCCACACACAGCCTCCATCCACCTACCTACCTACTGCCTCAGTGTTTCCTGTGATTACAGGGGCCGATAAAGCAGAGTTTTACCAGTGGCGGTAGGTAGGTGTCACTGGATCAAAGCTAAGTGGAATCCGTCTACATGGCATCATTCAAAGACTTACAGCACTGCTGCTCAAGACTGTGCTGTCTCTCTTTCGCTTTTTCTTTTTCTCGCTCTCTCTCAGTTCAATTCAATAGACTTTATTGACATGGCAAGTTAAATTACTTACTGGCCCTACTTATTGTCAAAGTATACATACAGTACCAGTCAAAAGTTTGGACACACCTACTCATTCAAGGGTTTTTCTTAATTAGTAACCAACATTTTTTTTAAACAAATCAAAATATATTTATATTTCAGTTTCTTCAAAGTAGCCACCCTTTGCCTTGATGACAGCTTTGCACACTCTTGGCATTCTCTCAACCAGTTTCATAAGGTAATCACCTGGATTGCATTTCAATTAACAGGTGTGCCTTGTTAAAAGTTAATTTGTGGAATTGCTTTCCTTCTTAATGCATTTGTGCCAATCAGTTGTGTTGTGACAAGGTAGGGGTGGTACACAGAACATTTGGTAAAAGACAGAGTCCATATTATGGCAAGAACAGCTCAAATAAGCAAAGAGAAACGACAGTCCATCATTACTTTAAGATATGAAGGTCAGTCAATCTGGAAAATTTCAAGAACTTTGAAAGTTTCTTCAAGTGCAGTCGCAAAAACCATCAATCGCTATGATGAAACTGGCTCTCATGAGGACCGCCACAGGAAAGGAAGACCCAGAGTTACCTCTGCTGCAGAGGATATGTTCATTAGAGTTACCAGCCTCAGAAATTTCAGCCCAAATAAATGCTTCACAGAGTTCAAGTAACAGACACATCTCAACATCAACTGTTCAGTGGAGACTGCTTGAATCAGGCCTTCATAGTCGAATTGCTGCAAAGAAACCACTACTAAAGGACACCAATAAGAAGAAGAGACTCGCTTGGGCCAAGAAACACGAGCAATGGACATTAGACCGGTGGAAATCTGTCCTTTGATCTGGAGTCCAAATTGGAGATATTTGGTTCCAACCGCTGTGTCTTTGTGAGACGCAGTGTAGGTGAATGGATGATCTCCGCATGTGTAGTTCCCACCATGAAGCATGGAGGAGGAGGTGTGATGGTGTGGGGGTGCTTTGCTGGTGACACTGTCAGTGATTTATTTAGAATTCAAGGCACACTTAACCAGCATGGCTAGCACAGCATTCTGCAGCGATACACCATCCCAACTGGTTTGGGCTTAGTGGGACTATCATTTGTTTTTCAACAGGACAATGACCCAAATCACACCTCCAGGCTGTGTAAGGACTATTTTTACAAAGAAGGAGTGTGATGGAGTGCTGCATCAGATAGGCCTCCACAATTACCCGACCTCTAACCAATTGAGATGGTTTGGGATGAGTTGGACTTCAGAGTGAAGGAAAAGCAGCCTCGGCATATGTGGGAACTACTTCAAGACTGTTAGGAAAGCTTTCCAGGAGAAGCTGGTTGAGAGAATGCCAAGAGTGCGCAAAGCTGTCATCAAGGCAAAGGGTGGCTACTTTAAAGAATCTAAAATATACACTGCTCAAAAAAATAAAGGGAACACTTAAACAACACAATGTAACTCCAAGTCAATCACACTTCTGTCCACTTAGGAAGCAACACTGATTGACAATAAATTTCACATGCTGTTGTGCAAATGGAATAGACAACAGGTGGAAATTATAGGCAATTAGCAAGACACCCCCAATAAAGAAGTGGTTCTGCAGGTGGTGACCACAGACCACTTTCAGTTCCTATGCTTCCTGGCTGATGTTTTGGTCACTTTTGAATGCTGGCGGTGCTTTCACTCTAGTGGTAGCATGAGACGGAGTCTACAACCCACACAAGTGGCTCAGGTAGTGCACCTCATCCAGGATGGCACATCAATGCGAGCTGTGGCAAGAAGGTTTGCTGTGTCTGTCAGCGTAGTGTCCAGAGCATGGAGGCGCTACCAGGAGACAGGCCAGTACATCAGGAGACGTGGAGGAGGCCGTAGGAGGGCAACAACCCAGCAGCAGGACCGCTACTCCGCCTTTGTGCAAGGAGGAGCAGGAGGAGCACTGCCAGAGCCCTGCAAAATGAGCTCCAGCAGGCCACAAATGTGCATGTGTTTGCTCAAATGGTCAGAAACAGACTCCATGAGGGTGGTATGAGGGTCCGACGTCCACAGGTGGGGGTTGTGCTTACAGCCCAACACCGTGCAGGACATTTGGCATTTGCCAGAGAACACCAAGATTGGCAAATTCGCCACTGGCGCCCTGTGCTCTTCACAGATGAAAGCAGGTTCACACTGAGCACATGTGACAGACGTGACAGAGTCTGGAGACGCCGTGGAGAACATTCTGCTGCCTGCAACATCCTCCAGCATGACCAGTTTAGCAGTGGGTAAATCATGGTGTGGGGTGGCATTTCTTTGGGGGGCCGCACAGCCCTCCATGTGCTCACCAGAGGTAGCCTGACTGCCATTAGGTACTGAGATGAGATCCTCAGACCCCTTGTGAGACCATATGCTGGTGCGGTTGGCCCTGGGTTCCTCCTAATGCAAGACAATGCTAGACCTCATGTGGCTGGAGTGTGTCAGCAGTTCTTGCAAGAGGAAGGCATTGATGCTATGGACTGGCCCGCCCGTTCCCCAGACCTGAATCCAATTGAGCACATCTGGGACATCATGTCTCGCTGCATCCACCAACGCCACGTTGCACCACAGACTGTCCAGGAGTTGGCGGATGCTTTAGTCCAGGTCTGGGAGGAGATCCCTCAGGAGACCATCCGCCACCTCATCAGGAGCATGCCCAGGCATTGTAGGGAGGTCATACAGGCACGTGGAGGCCACACACACTACTGAGCCTCATTTTGACTTGTTTTAAGGACATTACATCAAAGTTGGATCAGCCTGTAGTGTGGTTTTCCACTTTTAATTTTGAGGGTGACTCCAAATCCAGACCTCCATGGGTTGATACATTTGATTTCCATTGATAATTTCTGTGTGAATTTGTTGTCAGCACATTCAACTATGTAAAGAAAAAAGTATTTAATAAGATTATTTCATTCATTCAGATCTAGGATGTGTTGTTTAAGTGTTCCCTTTGTTTTTTTGAGCAGTGTATATTTTGTAACACGTTTTTGGTTACTACATGATTCCATATGTGTTATTTCATTATTTTGATGTCTTCACTATTATTCTACAAGGTAGAAAATAGTAAAAATAAAAAATAAACATTGAATGTACTCCCGAGTGGCGCAGTGGTCTAGCTAGCTGTGCAACTAGAGATCCTGGTTTGAATCCAGGCTCTGTCGTAGCTGGCCGTGATCGGGAGACCCATGGGGCGGCACACAATTGGCCCAGCGTCGTCCAGGGTAGGGGAGGGAATGGCCGGCAGGGATGTAGCTCAGTTGGTAGAGCATGGCGTTTGCAACACCAGGGTTGTGGGTTCGTTTCCCACGGGGGGCCAGTATACAAAAAATATAAATAATGTATGCACTCACTAACTGTAAGTCGCTCTGGATAAGAGCGTCTGCTAAATTACTAAAATGTAAATGTATAGTTGTGTCCAAACTTTGACTGGTACTGTATAATAAAAATCCCTCTCTCTCTCACACACACACACACACACACAGCCTTGTGGGGACTCAATCAAAATCATTTTTACCCTAACCCTAGCTCCTTAACGTAATTCTAACCCTAACACTAATTCTAACTGTAACCCTAAACCCCATAGAAATAGCATTTGACCTCGTGGGGACTAACAAAATGTCCCCAGTTGGTCATAAAAAATCAGTTAACTATTCATAGTTAAACATATCCACACACGCACACGCACGCACACATACAGTTGAAGTCGGAGGTTTACATACACTTAGGTTGGAGTCATTAAAACTCGTTTTTCAACCACTCCACAAATGTCTTGTTAATGAACTATAGTTTTGTCAAGTCGGTTAGGACATCTACTTTGTGCATGACACAAGTAATTTTTCCAACAATTCTATACAGACAGATTATTTCACTTATAATTCACTGTATCACAATTCCAGTGGGTCAGAAGTTTACATACACTAAGTTGACTGTGCCATTAAACAGCTTGGAAAATTCCAGAAAATGATGTCATGGCTTTAGAAGCTTCTGATAGGCTAATTGACATCATTTGAGTCAATTGGAGGTGTACCTGTGGATGTATTTCAAGGCCTACCTTCAAACTCAGTGCCTCTTTGCTTGACATCATGAGAAAATCAAAAGAAATCAGCCAAGGCCTCAGAAAACGAATTGTAGACCTCCACAAGTCTGGTTCATCCTTTGGGAGCAATTTCCAAATGCCTGAAGGTACCACGTTCATCTGTACAAACAATAGTACGCAAGTATAAACACCATGGGACCACGCAGCCGTCATACCGCTCAGGTAGGAGACGCGTTCTGTCTCCTAGAGATGAACATACTTTGGTGTGAAAAGTGCAAATCAATCCCAGAACAACAGCAAAGGACCTTGTGAAGATGCTATAGGAAACAGGTACAAAAGTATTTATATCCACAGTAAAACGAGTCCTATATCGACATAACCTGAAAGGCCGCTCAGCAAGGAAGAAGCCACTGCTCCAAAACCGCCATAAAAAAGCCTGACTACGGTTTGCAACTGCATATAGGGACAAAGATCGTACTTTCTGGAGAAATGTCCTCTGGTCTGATGAAACAAAAATAGAACTGTTTGGCCATAATGACCATCGTTATGTTTGGAGGAAAAAGGGGGTAGCTTGCAAGCCGAAGAACACCATCCCAACCGTGAAGCACGGGGGTGGCAACATCATGCTGAGGGGGTGCTTTGCTGCAGGAGGGACTGGTGCACTTCACAAAATAGATGGCATCATGAGGAAGGAAAAATATGTGGATATATTTAAGCAAAATCTCAAGACATCAGTCAGGAAGTTAAAGCTTGGTCGCAAATGGGTCTTCCAAATGGACAATGACCCCAAGCATACTTCCAAAGTTGTGGCAAAATGGCTTAAGGACAACAAAGTCAAGGTATTGGAGTGGCCATCACGAAGCCCTGACCTCAATCCTATAGAAAATGTGTGGGCAGAACTGAAAAAGCGTGTGCGAACAAGGAGGCCTACAAACCTGACTCAGTTAAACCAGCTCTGTCAGGAAGAATGGGCCAAAATTCACCCAACTTATTGTGGGAAACTTGTGGAAGGCTACCCGAAACATTTGACCCAAGTTAAACAATTTAAAGGCAATGCTACCAAATACTAATTGAGTGTATGTAACCTTCTGACCCACTGGGAATGTGATGAAATAAATAAAAGCTGAAATAAATAATTCTCTCTACTATTATTCTGACTTTTCACATTCTTAAAATAAACTGGTGATCCTAACTGACCTAAGACATGGAATTTTTACTAGGATTAAATGTCAGGAATTGTAAAAAATTGAGTTTAAATGTATTTGGTTAAGGTGTATGTAAACTTCAGACTTCAACTGTACATACGTACATAGACAAGAACACTTGCTCCATAAAGTTCTTAAAATTAAACTCTTTATGACAATACATTACATTTCTCATAAGACCTTATTTTGAGGCCTAGCTTTACCCTAATACAGTGGCCTGAAGCTCATGTTTTACAGGCCACTTCAGGTCTGCAAGTAAGGTTGCAAAAATCCAGTAACTTTCCCAAAATTCCCAGATTTTCAAAACATCCTGGTTGAAGGATTTCCAGGAATCTTCCAAATGGGATTTCTGGAAAACTTGGGAAAATTTACCAGAATTTGGAACCCTGCCTGAAAGTAACATTATACTGGCTTTTAAAGTAATGTGTAATTCCTATTAGAATCCAGCCATAATTAGGAAATCTAACATTTCTATTCACCCACAACCTGCATTCATAATGGAATAGTGTGAGGAGACTACCTCAACCATTTAAACTGGAACAGTTGGATTATTGGATTCGTTTAGGACAATGTATGTTATTTATCTTTGTGTAGCATAAGATTAATCAATCAATCACTCAATGTACTGTACTCAAAACACAGATATTAAAGAGAATTCTCAAATAATCTACCTGCAATAGAGCATGCTAGCAAAATAGTTATTTTTTTATCATAACTTTAAAACATATAGTTGATGTGACTTCCCATTTAGTTTTGAGTCAGTACCACATAAAATTTTTAAGTAATAATGACTTTTCATTGACTTTGAATTCAATTTGCTAGAAGTATTTGAGTTAAAAATGCCTTGGGGTTTACAGTGAAGTACCAGGACATTTTAGCCCAAAACCTGGACATAAAACATTTTTGAAAAAGGCTGTCTGTGTGTTTGTGTCTCTGTCTCATCTGTGTGTGTTCGCACATGCGTATACACAAAACCGCTCTGTGTCTCTGTGTGTGCGTGGCTCTTCTAATTGCAGATGTGGGATCATGCTGTAACTCCACACTCTTTCTGGGTAAACTGTGATTTGTCTATCTCTATTCCTGTACTGGGAGAGATAAATCTTTCTCATGCTCGTGTGTCAAACACTCAGTAATTACTTCTACCCTGTCACGACTGTTTGAGAATGTGAGCCAGTGGGAACTTGCACTGTCCCTCTCAGATGGGAAACCTCCACTCTGAGTCTCTTTGATATTCACCCTCAGTGAACTCTATAAAAACATAATTGTCAACTTACCATGAGTTGGATTTTAGAAACACTTTTTTCGATTTTAGAATTCATAGTCCAGTTGTTTGATATTGACCCTCTGTGAACTGTATAAAACATTAATGTTCTTTGACATTTTATGGACTTTTTTAGATTTTAGAATTCATAGTGCTGTATTTACGTGTTTTTCTCATTTGTCATCTACATGACAGCTCTGTCATGACACCGTTTCTTGAGCTATTTTGATTTGAATTAACTGTTGGTACTTGGTATAGTGGGTACACCTAAGACATAAAACTATATATAACTATCTGCACATAAGTCTGCTTTGGCTAAGATATTATTTCAGCATCCAGTACATCAGTCACCTCATATGATGGAGGGAAATACTTTTTTCAATATATATTTTTAGCATTTTACACATTTTATTAGATAGAGGAGAGACAGTGGGACAAATAGACAGAGAGTGTCACAAAGGCAGTGGGCCGGATTCTAACCCATGCCGACACTGGCATGTATTTGTACTGTAGGCGGCGGCACTAGATGGTAGACCACCACCACATGGAGGGAGGGAGGGCGTCACTAAGCAGCTAGTACTGGACATATAAGAAACAGCACCATGTGTTACTCAATTATGTCACTAGGGGGCGTTAGATACAAAAACCAACTGACCAATGGTAGTTCATGATTACGTTCAGAAACATAATATCAGATAAAGTGGTCATGCATGGCTCAGTTGGTAGAGAATGGAGCTTGTAACTCTAGGAATGTTGCTTCAATTCCTGGGGCTACTCATACATAACCTGTATGCACGGATATCTGTAAATTGCTCTGGATAAAAGCATCTGCTAAATGGCATGTGTTCTATTATATATTTTAAAGGAAATTACAGTGTTCCAAGTGCTTCCCAAAATAGTGGCTGTTAGGTGTTTCTGTTTACTTACGAGTTAACGGTCCTTCTTTGTGTGTGTGTGTGTGTGTGTGTGTGTGTGTGTTTGGAATGCTTTGATTTGGACCACTCAAGGCTTTTGGACATCTCTTGGCACAGGAAGTGAGGATTAGAGAACGTCATTCACCCCTCTCCTCTCTTTCTCAGTGAACAACAGACAAAGATGGAGAGAGGGAGAGAAGGACAGAGTGGGTGGGACATTTGGGACACAGGGAGGAGATGACAGGAACATGTCAAAGTCAGTGCTGACACAGAGCATGCACACTGCAGTGCAGACCACCCCCGCTCTCTGCCTCACACACGCACACGTGCATGCACGCATGCACACACACACACACACACACACAAAGTAATTTAACTCTGAGCCAAACCATGTTCCCTCTTCTTCACATTTTAAATGAAACTACTGACACTGAGTACTGCTTTTCCATAGAGAAAAGTCAAGATGTCAAGAAGTTACCATATTAGCCCCAGTCATGTAGACTGTTTGAATTTTATTGAATTAAATGTTACAGTAAAAATAATACATACATTAAACAAGATGCGCTTTGATACCAGAGGAAAACACTTGAAAGCATTATTTGAAACACTTATTTCCAAAGTGTTCCTCAGGGTTGTGAATCTCCAGATATGCTGTGTTATAACATGCCCTTGTGGAGCAGTCCTCTCTGACTGTGCAGTGCATTAGTAGTTCTGTCAGGTAGTCCTGGATGTCAGCTAGCTAGTGCTATTGCTCTTCTCTTTGTCTTCCCACTCATCTCCTCTCAGTGTTTTGTCATCAGAGAACAAAGCCCCTGCAGGATTTCCTGTGTGTTGAGTGGAGGCTAGAGTTCATCCCTCTGGCTTCCCTCTGGCTCCTCCAGCAGAGAGACTACAGGCCTGGGCCCGGCTGGGCTGGGCCGTTCTTCCTCCATCTCCTCCTCCTCCTGTCACAAGCAGATGGGAATGAAAAGTAGAGACATGGGGTTAGACCTAGAAATGAATGTGTGTTGTGTCTTCCCAGTGGTAGATGGAAGTGGGTGGTTTGTCTGTTCCATGGGAGGGCAGGCCCTAGTCTTAATTATACACTCCTCTGTGAAAAGTCTCAGCCTCCGTTATAGGGCAGGGATAACGTGTGTGTGT
This sequence comes from Coregonus clupeaformis, assembly GCF_020615455.1. Taxonomy (NCBI): domain Eukaryota; kingdom Metazoa; phylum Chordata; class Actinopteri; order Salmoniformes; family Salmonidae; genus Coregonus; species Coregonus clupeaformis. The sequence continues at coordinate 30,546,934 of NC_059225.1, forward strand.
GTGTGAGGGGAGAAGCAATCAAAACCCCGTCATCAAAGGCCCAGTGCATTCAAAAATGTGATTTTCCTGTGTTTGATATGATAATGCTCTTTTAGTGTAACAGCTGTTTGAAAAGACTGCCTCAATTGTCAGCCTCTTTTGGTGGGATGGAGTTTTTGCCTGCCCGGTGACATCACTAGGCGGTAAATTAGTTAATAGACCAATAAGAAAGAACAGTAGTTTTCAGTTTTACCCTCCCCACTCAGACCACTCCTAGCCAGTCCTAGCAAAATTATTGTTTGAGAAACTGCTCTTTGCTGAAAAGCTATTTTTGTTTATTTTAAAAATGTTTTATTAAAAACAATCACAGAAAGGTTACCCAGAAATGATTTGATACCTTCCGGAGACATTTGAAACCCCACCTCTTTAAGGAACACCTGGGATAGGATAAAGTAATCCTTCTAATCCTTCTAATGTTCCACTGTCTTCTTCTTCTCTTTTCTGGTTTGCGTCACTAGCCAAGCCTCATACAGAACGGGGGGTGGATGGATTTGTTGCTTGAGGGAACTGATTCCTCCCTCCTGGGTTTTTAAGACCCCACTGCCACCCCCTCATCCCCCTCCTTCCCCACGTCCTGTAAAGACTGGCGGGCTGTTTACTCTGGCCAGGAGGGGAGAGAAGGAGACCTGAATGGGGAAGGAATGCAGGTGACAAATGAGCACTCTCAGCAGGAGAGCGGGAATATGAGTGAGCCATTGTGTCTTTCAGAGTCTGCTGCCTGGGATGTAAACACACATTGATAGGGAACAGGGGAACACACACACACACACACTGCAAGGGAACACATGTGTGGTGGTGGACAGACAAATAGCTCTGTCACACTAGGTGAGGCACTCGCGCACTCCCACACACGTGCTCTTCGATGTACTTCTATTCACACACACACACACACACAAACACACACACACACACACACACACACACACACACAAGGGGCTGCATGCCCTCTCGTCTTTCCCTCCGACAGGATGCAAAGGGTCAGGGGTCAGAACTGGAGACCACATAGAGGGTTCTGCGTCAGTGTGGCCGCCTGGATTCTTGTTCTAGCCCACCCTCCCTCCTCCCTCTCTTCCTCCCTCCCCCGCTCCGTACCCGCCACGCCTGGCCTGACGTTTGGTTTTAGGCCCAGATGGCTGTAGCGTGCACCTTTTTGCTTCTCAAATGGCACCCTATTCCCTATTGCATGCAATGCTTTTACTATATAGGGAATAGGGTGCCATTTGGGATGTAGCCTCTGACTGAGGATTAGATCAGCAGTGTTTCCTTTACCTCCATGTGTGAGTAGTCAGGACAAAGAACGTCAAGTAGGGAGAAAATAATGTAAGCCTCTAAAACCATGAAATAATACTCTCTACACACACTGACATTTCATGACATTCCTCATGTACTACAAGAACAAACTGCAGTTGGAAAATTTGGAAAGAGACGCCAGACTTGTTTTTGTTTTTATTTAATACGGTTACATTTTTTTGTTGCACTGTAAGTACGTTAACCATTTCTGTTTGTCTTTTATTGTCTTCAAAGTTAATGGTTTGGAGTGAAGCTCTGTTCAGTTTGTGGAGAGAAAAAGGTTGCAGGAGAAGTGTGAACCTTTGACCACATACCGGTGCATGTGTATGCTAATAGGTTTAGCTGCACTGAGCAGTGATCCTTCATGTAATGACATGTAATGACTTGACATTGGTATTGTGTGTCTCTGTGCTCTAGTATGGGCTGAATCAGGATTTGACTACTAACTTTACGTACTGTTTTCTGTTGGACAGTTTGTTATGCTTTCCTTATCTGTGGCCTGTGTTCAGTGTGTGTGTGTTTGGTTGTGGAGACATTTCACAGGGATGAAGGCCATTTTAAACTCAGGGTTTAGGTTTAGGGTTAGGGTTAGGTTTAGGGTTAGGGAAAATAGGATTTTAAATGGCAATCAATTGTTTGGTCCCCACAAGGATAGTAAAACAAACGTGTGTGTGTGTTTGTATGTGCGTGGCGGTGGTGACTCTAAGGCCATGCTGGTGTGTGTGTTTATAGTCAGCACAAACACAGAGGTCTAAGTGGCATGAATTATCCACTTAGTACACTGTCTCCTAGCAGCAGTGTCATGCAGAAGAGAGACACACTGAAAGACAAATACAGTAGTTGTCCCAGATCCTATAATCATTAACTAGTTTGCCCGCCAAAGTGTGTGTGTGTGTGTGACTGTGTTGTGATAAATGACTCATATCTTTGCACCTGTGGAGATATGAGAGTGTGTATCTAATCTGAGGAGATGAGGATGGTTATAGTATCGATAGCTCATGTCATTTATTTAAAGGCCAGAATCAATATAGAATGGATGCTTCCCTAGATTACAACAATCTACTATAGTTGATGTTGAATATCCCGTATTCACCCACTGACAACATGGATATGGTATATAGGCCTATGACTTGCTCCAGAGGGCTATAACTCGCTCCCACTTACATCCCAGACACATGCAGTGTGTCATTCAAGCACCTAGCCTACTCACTCAGTGAGACATGGTTTGCTTCCCAAATGGCATCCTATTCGCTATACAGTGCACTACTTTTGACCAGAGCCATAAATAGGGAATAGGGTGATATTTAGGACACAGGTCCGTGAGATATGGGCCTGGGAGTGTGAAATGAGTGGAGTGAAATCATGCGTGAGATGTGTGGGTGTGTTAGCTTTAGCATTAGGAGGCTAGCGCTGGACTTACTTTGTGCCCCATGTGGCAGCAGGAATGTTAATACAGGAACCGAACAAAACGGACTGACAAATGTATCTTATCTACACCTCTCTCTCTCTTTCTTTCTCTCTCTCTCTCTTCCTCCCCCCCCCTACCTATGAGGTTACTGTTGAATCACTCCCTAAAGATATCCTCTTCTCTCTTTCTCCTACCTCAGGGCATGTCTTTCTTTTAGGGCTGGGACAATGGAGTGATGTGTTGCTTCATGTGGTAAAGGACCTGTGAGGCTTAGGCCCTCATTGCGGAGCGCTGGGGAACAATAGGGGCCGTCTAGCCCTCTAGGCAGGCCTAATGAGAAACCATTCACTTTTAAAACCCACACCCAAACTCTCAGAGTCATCCTAGGATTATCTCACTCTGCTCAGTTCTCCTCAGTTGTCCACCATGTTAGTGTATCTGTCATACATGTTATCTTAGTGTACCTGTAACACTAATATAATATAGTACATACAGCATTGCCTAAATTGTATACTTTGGTGTGTACGATATCTGACATGACACATGATCATATTCTGTTTGTTGATTATAGGACCGCTAAACTGAAGTAGTAGCTTATGTTTTAGACATTGGTAAATGAAAAGTATGTCACTATGTACTGTCCCTGTATCTTTTGTACTGTACACATTTCCCGCTCTAGTTGAAATTGTATTACAGCATGCAGTAAGTCTCAGTCTCAGTCTGTCAGTGATTGATAGAGCAGATGACGGCTCTGGCTCATAATGCAGGAATGCAGGTAACTAGGGTTTCTATTTCAACTTGGTACATGCTGCATGGGGGGGAAAGTGGGTTATGTGGGTTGAAGTCTCTCACCAAGCAGCTGTCAGATAAATGTACAGTTGTCAGTTGTAAACACAGTCTATATCAGGTAGCATAGGGGCCACAAGACAAGCCTGAAGCATAGTTAAGTTTTGTTGTTGTAATTGTTTCACAGTAGGGAATATGCTGTTATGTGGATATTGCTGTTTTGGCTACATGGCGCTACTAGACTAAATACAATATCTCTGACTTAGACTCATTGTGAAAATATTTGTAGTCTGCTTCACACATAATATACTCACATCAACATACACCTAATGGTTGACACACAAAGAACTGTTCTCAAAGCGCTTTTGTGAGTCACCTGAAGGAATCCCAGAAGCCTTCATGTCAGTCTGCACCACTCACCCACAAAGGTCAAGGGTCGCAAGGAGGTTTCTGCTCCCCAGATGCCTGACCTCTTAGCCCCCCTCACAGACACAATGGCTCTGTGTGGAGGAGTGTGTGGAGTGGAGTGAGGTTTGGAGAGAAAGGTAACATGTTCCACTATGAAAGCCTTCACTGTTCACACAGTCACACACAGTAACCTGAAACACTGTTGCGTTTACGATTGACAGTTATGGGGCCTCATTTCTAAACCGTGTGTATGTACAAAATATACCGCAAAAGTTGGCATTTATAAAAATCTAACTTGACGTGAGAATGTGCTCACCTCCACGCAAACTGTAGACCATGCTTACGTATGGTTGAAATATAGTATTGCAAGCTGGCAAGTAAGTATTTTGTGCAAACGGGGGAAATGATGAAAAACTTGTTCTTAACAAACGAAAAACAGGAAAATATATTAACAAGACTGCAACCATTTGCCATTAGTGAGAAGAGCAAAAATCAGTGTTTTATTTTTAGAATCTAAAATAATTAGACATAGCAATCTTTTTCCTATTTTATTTTCATAACCATTGCAGAATATATTCCTCATCTTTTCTGGCCGTGATGGGTTCATATTCCCCGAAGGAGCCATACAACAAATTACCATGCACATCTCTCATTTAATTGGACCTAGTAGTCTAGTAAATAGATAGGCTATATGTATTTCAAGTTTTGCAATATCATTGGCAGCGCGGTTTATAATACCGTTGAATTTAACAGCTGATCTTTTACATTGAAGTGGACCTATGTATCAAGTTTAAAGTTTCACGTTTTTATTGTCATGTGCACTAGTACAGTGAAATGCCTTTCTTGCTTGCTCTTTCCCAACAAAGCAGTACTGAATATCAGTAGAACCATAAAAAATGTATAAGAAAGTAAAGTAGAACAAAACACATGTGAAATAGAACTTTAACTACTGGTTGGGGGATAAAGTCGATTTAAAACATTGTTGATTTCAAACGTTCTGCTGACAGGTCCACGACAATTTGCCAATTGTTTTCTCGTTCAGAAACTGCCACAGTCCTTTTCCAGATACAGCATAAATTACACCTAAAGATTAAAACATTCTGTCAACACAATAAACAGACCGGTAGCTTATGTAAAATATTTGACAGTATGGGTAGGCTACAGTATTGCTGGGCGATAGGAGTACGACATCGTTGCCTATTTAATCTCAGAGCCTATACCAAGACAGGACATATAAACCCAATAATCTATTGATAAACTAAATATTGATCAGCAGTTCGTCTTTTGCATGCCATGTCCTAATGCCAATAGTTCCAAATTATACATAAAAGGTGAATGGAGGCGTTTTCCAGGTGGAGTTTTAATGCACGTTCACGCTCTGAGAGTTTTACAGGTCTGATTTATACCAGGAAACATGCGTATGTATGGCATGATCAAAGTTGATGAATCTCAATATTTTTGTACCTGCACAGACTCTTCAGAAATGGCGCACGCAGACATTTTGTGTGAAATTTAAGCAACAGTTATAAATGAGGCCCCTGATGTCTAGGTTCACACCAGATAGGCCCTACTTAATCACATATTCCAGTTAGGCTTCAGTAGAGCCTGTAATTGACATATTACAGTGCTTTACAGTGCTGTTTATGAGACTAGGGTAATTTCATATGTGTGAACTTTTCATTTTGTGCCTCTTTGTCATCACATTACAGTGTCCCATATAGCAAGTATTGAGCAGAAACTAAAGAAAAGCTGTATTAGTTAGCATTGAGGCAGAAACAGTAGCTACGCCATGACTTATCCTGCAGGCTCAATGCTAAATACTAGCTAACATGCTTCCTGTTATAGTAACACAGTAGCAGTTCACTGTTTTTCTCTTAGTGAGTTTGTCTAACATGAGACTGTTTGTGCTTATTGTTTGGTAAGCGTGCATGTTTGTTTCAGCTTTGAATTTGTTAACTAGCTAGCTAACTAGCATTTAGCTGTGTGCCTGTGCTGTAGCCACAGTGTACACAGTAGAAGGTAAACAGCCACCAGCAGTCTGCTTGTCTCCATGGAGACGCTATCACAAAGGACTCCAGCTGGTGGCATGGTATGTAAGCGCGAGCAGACGGAGCTCTGACTGCGTCGCGAGGAGGGAGGGAGGGAGGGTGGGAGGAAGCTCTGGAGGCCCACCTATCACTCCTCTCTCCCCCTCTGTCCTCACCCCCTCACCCCTCTCTCTTTCGGCTGTCTGGACCTCTTCTGTAGTTCCTCCCCCAAGCGCCATGCAGCTGCACTCAGCTGTCAGTGTTCCACCCCCCCTTTCCTGTCTTTGTGTTTGCATGGCGGTGGTGCTGGTGCTATGTCCTTGTTCCCCACGCGGGGGAGCTCAACACTGTTAGCTTAATAGCCCAGCGTTAGCATACCCCTCTTTAACGCAGCCTCAGACACTTGTGTGAGAGGTGGTTAGTTCTCTGCTTCTGTTACCCCTCATAGCAATCCACTGTGCAGGTGTTTGAAAAATCAAAAGTTCCTAAGGACACAATACACACACTCAGAAAGTGGTTATAGTCCTCTAATGGGAAAGTGTGATCAATGGAGCCAGAGATACTCTTGTGTTTTACTTTTTTCTCAGGGCATGAAGAAGTGAATGGAGGCTTTTTTGTGAAGGGGTGTGTGAGGGTGGTGCGTGTGTGTGTGTGGGGTGTGTTTCTTTGATAGTATCTAGCTCGGGGGGGAGGGGATTCACCCCTGGAGAACAGCTATTCACACAAGCTTGTCGGCATGGGGTTTTGAAGCGTTTGTCAAAGAGGGATTTGGGCAAGTGCCAAGAAGAGTTTTGTCATTCATAAACTCCTCTACCCTCTTCTTTGGAATGACAATACACACAGCAGGTTTCACCTCAAGAAAGGAGTGGAAATAAAATGTAAACCCAAGCACCACTTTAATTAAGAAAGTGTGTTATTCCAAGTCTATCTTACACAACAGAAGACCTTAACTTGATTCTGAATTAGATGCAAATCTAAGATCAAATTGAAATTAAATCCTAGTTTTAAAGAGTAAGATATTTAATAAGAAAGAAAGAAAGAAAGAAAGAAAGAAAGAAAGAAAGAAAGAAAGAAAGAAAGAAAGAAAGAAAGAAAGAAAGAAAGAAAGAAAGAAAGAAATAAGTTTTCCACATCCATTCCCTTCTAATTGAGCTTTGGTAATCAATGTCACATTCCTCCCTCGCTGTTCCTTCAGACAAACACTGCGTCCTTGAGACTATCTATCTGGTGTGTGTGTGTGTGTGCTATTTCACTGTCACGGCTGGCTTAAACATCAAACTACTCAAACTCCTCCATCTCTGTGGAAACTTGCCAATAGTCTTATCATTGCGTTTGTTCTGTAATTTCCCCCCCATATCAGTGTAATGGCATTGTGTCATATGGACAGCCAAATTGGACTGGGATTCTTTGATGTGGAATATTTCTGAGGTTTTGTTGTGTTATGCAAGGGATCAAGTGGCGGGATGCTCAGATCTGGAAGAAGTTGGTTTAGTCCTTGTGAGGGATGCATGAAGTTTACTGTGATCATGAAGTTGCTAAGCACATAACAATTCACACATGCACACACGCACAGAAACACACACACACACACTGCTGCGCAGGTCACCGCTGACAACAGATTCAGATGGATGACAAGCATATCAGTCCCAGGCCAGGAAGTCTGCAGTGTGCCTTGATGTGGTCATGAGAGGTTGAACTGTTTGGCTGCACTGTGTCAACAACCATGTGTGTGTGTGTGTGTGTGTGTGTGTGTGTGTGTGTGTGTGTGTGTGTGTGTGTGTGTGTGTGTGTGTGTGTGTGTGTGTGTGTGAATCCTCTGAACTTCTGCTCCCTGTTCGGCTGGTAGGGCCAAGACCTTAGCCTCTCTCTCTATCTGTGTCAGTCAGTGTATGTGTCTCAAATGGCACCCTATTCCCTATATAGTACACTACATTTGACCAGAACCCCAATAGCTGGTCCTATGGGCCCTAGTCAAAAGTGGTGCACTGTAAAGGGAATAGGATGCCATTTGTGATGCAGCCAGCGTGTGGGTGTTTGAGAGAGTGTGTTTGTGGTTTCATACTCCGTAGATTGCCTAATGGTCTGTACTCAGTGACCTTTGGCGAGATCAGCAGTGTGTGTCAATCATAGTCCCCCATGCAGACATCTGCAAAGCATCAGAACACTGGGGCCCATGTTTAGCTCATGTTTAGGATGCTTTCTCACAGGGTGGCCTGAAGTCACTTCATAATCTATTTTCTTTTATCATGATGATATTAAAGAAGTGATTATAATTTTTAAAGTGTGGGTGCTTATAGTTAGTTGCATAGCACATTATACGTGTGCTATAAGGCATTATAAAGGACGTTAAAAAGCATTATACATGCTTCATAGAAAGTGTTACCAAAAATCAATTGCTACACTGTTACAGCTTTAACTGGATGGCACAAAAAAACAAATGTATTTGTCTTGAACAACAACTGGCTAACAACTGGTAATATAGTCTTCGGCAACTCTTCCTGTTAGCTACAATGATCTAATCTCAATACAATATTTTCTATGTAAGCCTCCCTCTCCGAACTTGTCAAAACTTGACCATACAGACTCTTGGTTGCCTTGGAGGATTCAGTCATTCAATCGTGGTCTTGACAGGAGGCTTTAAGGCAGCCAGCCAGCCAGGCAGGCAGCTCTCTCACCTCCACAGTGGTAAGGCTTTGTAGCTGTCAAGAGAGATGGGAGGGCCCATATAAGCCTCTGATCTAATGCTTTTTGACACGGCACTCACACACACACACACACACACACACACACACACACACAAACACACACACTCCGTGCTCCGCACTCAGGGTGTGGCAGACAATGTGCCACGGTATGCACCTGCCACCGTACCCTTTAGGATGTTTGTCTTTTTCAGGGATTAAAGGGATTCAGGAAATTAACTCACTGTCCGAGTTTCTGGGACAGGAGTCAACAGTAGTCAGCCAGTGACCTAATTCTGATGGGGACATGGAGGGAAGAGGGAAATCAAAGGCATAATGTTGTATGTTGTTCTGTTCTGTTTTGTTGTGTTATGTTCTGTGTTTGGTGCTTTGGAAAGGTTGCTTTGTGTCTGATGGTGTGCGTCCTAAATGGAACCCTATCCCCTATATACATGTAGTGTGCTACTTTTGACCAGGTGCACTATTTGGACTAGGGCCTGGTTGAAAGTATTGCACTTTATAGGGAATGTGATGCCATCTGATGTGCTCTGCGTGGACTCCCTGCACACCAGGGCTTTCTTACCTGCCAACCTGTCGGTGTAATCAGAGATGGCATTCACTGACAGAGAGCGAGAGAGCGATAGAGAGAGATAGAGAATTGATGTATATGTTAGTGTGAGTGAATTTGTGGATCTTGTTTGTTTGAGCATTGATCTTTGCGTTAGGGCTTGTTTGCTGTGACATCCTACCTGATTACACAGTATACCCTTGTTCATATACTCTCTCTCTGTCTTAACCATATACACACACACACTGCTATACAGTTGATCTGTTATGATTACGTAAAGGAGGCCAGGCAATAGAGGAGATCTGGATAGCAGCTTTCAGCCACACTAGACTAGATCAGTAGGTCAAGCGAAGTGACCAACGGACAAATCCTTTTAGTAGGTTAGCTAAGCTTTGTTAAAGATGCTCTTAATTCATTTAAACTCTGACAGCAAACCTAGCTAATCCCCCTGTGAACTACATTTTGGTCGTTTTCTCCATCATTTCATGTAGTTTTTCTAACCAGTTTTTCCACTTCCTGTCCCCCTCTGCAGTGTCGTCATGCATCACCACATACAAGAAGACACCTCCGCCGGTGCCGCCGCGCACCGCCCCATCCAAACCTGTCATCTCCATCACGGCCCAAAGCAGCACAGAATCGGCCCAGGACGCATATATGGATGGGGGGTCGGGTGTCCGGACCCACATCAGCACATCTCAGCCCCGCCTGTCCAACTCCACTGAGAGCATCGACAGTATGAAGGTATATCATATAATAACGTTTATCGTATATTATGAAAATATTATACGTCTTAACGGTATAGGTACAATCTGTTTTGAATTTGTCAGTGTCATTTTGTGCTTATGATGATATCAGTGTTTTTATATTAACCCCAAAAAGATATGCAGTTGAAGTCTGAAGTTTACATACACCTTAGCCAAATACATTTAAACTCAGTTTTTCACAATTCCTGACATTTAATCCTAGTAAAAATTCCCTGTTTTAGGTCAGTTAGGATCACCACTTTATTTTAAGAATGTGAAATGTCAGAATAATAGTAGAGAGTGATTTATTTCAGCTTTTATTTCTTTCATCACATTCCCAGTGGGTCAGAAGTTTACATACACTCAATTAGTATTTGGTAGCATTGCCTTTAAATTGTTTAACTTGGGTCAAACGTTTCGGGTAGCCTTCCACAAGCTTCCCACAATAAGTTGGGTGTCACGCCCTGGCTCGGGGGACTCTTAAATGTTGAGCCAGGGTGTGGAATTTCTGTTACATTTTCTATGTTTTCGTTCTAGATCGTTTAGATCTATTTTGGCCAGGTGGTTCCCAATCAGAGGCAGCTGTAGCTCATTGTCTCTGATTGGGGACCATACTTAGGCAGCCTGTTTTCACTAGTTTATTGTGGGATCTTGCTCCGTAGGGTTTTGTGTATAACCTAGGACTTCACGTATCGTTTGGTTTATTGTTTTGGTTCGTGTGTGTACACAATAAAGAATGTACGCTTATCACGCTGCGCCTTGGTCCGCTTCATCTGTCGACGATCGTGACAGAAGATCCCACCACCAGAGGACCAAGCAGCGTGCCCAGGAGGAGAAGTTGGCGATGTCCCAGGTGGGTGAATGGTGGTCTTGGGAGGACATATTCGCGGGCAGAGGGCCATGGGCAAAAGTAAATGACCAGGCAGTAGAGGAGAAACGGCGCCAACCGTGCCGACGACGGACACGCGAGAGGCAACCCCAAGTATTTTTTTGGGGGGGCACACGGCGTGGACGACGGGGCTGCTGGAGGCAGCTACAGGGCGAATCGGCGGACTAGGAGAGGAGGCCACAAGGTTACGGGGGCTATTGGTCACGAGGGAGAAGGAGAGTGTAGAGGCACGGCGAGAGGAACTGGTTAGGCAGCAGAGGGAGCGGAGGTTTATGAGGAAACCCAGTCCCGCTCCTCGCAAGTGGTGTGTGTCACCAGTCCGGTCCGGCCCGTTCCTGATTCCCGCACAAGGCCAGTGGTGTGTGTTCCCAGTCCGGCCCGACCTGTTCCTGTCCCCCGCACCAAGCCTGTGGTGCGCGTCGTCAGCCCGGTCCGGCCCGTTCCTGCTCCCCGCACCAAGCCAGTGGTGCGCGTCGTCAGCCCGGTCCGGCCTGTTCCTGCTCCCGCACCAAAGCCTGTGGTGCGCGTCGCCAGCCCGGTCCGGCCTGTTCCTGTCCCTCGCACCAAGCCAGTGGTGCACGTCGCCAGCCCGGTCCGGCCCGTTCCTGCTCCCCGCACCAAGCCAGTGGTGCGGCGTCGCCAGCCCGGTCCGGCCCGTTCCTGCTCCCCGCACCAAGCCAGTGGTGCGCGTCGCCAGCCCGGTCCGGCCCGTTCCTGCTCCCCGCACCAAGCCAGTGGTGCGCGTTGTCAGCCCGGTCCGGCCCGTTCCTGCTCCCCGCACCAAGCCAGTGGTGCGCGTCGTCAGTCCGGCACGGTCCGTGCCTGTTCCACCGGTGCCTGGTCCGGCACCGGTCAGCTGCTCCACACCGGAGCCAGAGCAATCCGCTCCACCGGTGTCCAGTCCAGCTCCGGCCAGCGGGGCCAGACCAGACCAGGGGCGCTACGGGGGGGTATACAGAGAGTGGTGGTCCCACCCGGCCCCTACCCCGTTGTGTTGGTGTGGCGCGGTCGCAGTCCGCGCCTTTGGGGGGGGTACTGTCACGCCCTGGCTCGGGGGACTCTTAAATGTTGAGCCAGGGTGTGGAATTTCTGTTACATTTTCTATGTTTTTGTTCTGGATCGTTTAGATCTATGTTGGCCAGGGTGGTTCCCAATCAGAGGCAGCCTGTTTTCACTAGTTTATTGTGGGATCTTGTTCCGTAGGGTTTTGTGTATAACCTAGGACTTCACGTATCATTTGGTTTATTGTTTTGGTTTGTGTGTGTACACAATAAAGAATGTACACTTATCATGCTGCGCCTTGGTCCGCTTCATCTGTCGACGATCGTGACATTGGGTGAATTTTGTCCCATTCCTCCTGACAGAGCTGGTTTAAATGAGTCAGGTTTGTAGGCCTCCTTGCTTGCACACACTTTTTAAGTTCTGCCCATACATTTTCTATAGGATTGAAGTCAGGGCTTTATGATGGCCACTCCAATACCTTGACTTTGTTGTCCTTTAGCCATTTGGCCACAACTTTGGAAGTATGCTTGGGGTCATTGTCCAAGCTTTAACTTCCTGACTAATGTCTTGAGATGTTGCTTCGAAATCCACATAATTTTCCTTCCTCATGATGCCATCTATTTTGTGAAGTGCACCAGTCCCTCCTGCAGCAAAGCACCCCCACAGCATGATGCTGCCACCCCCGTGCTTCACGGTAGGGATGGTGTTCTTTGGCTTGCAAGCGTTCCCCTTTTTCCTCCAAACATAACGAAGGTCAGTATGGCCAAACAGTTCTATTTTTGTTTCATCAGACCAGAGGACATTTCTCCAAAAGGTACGATCTTTGTCCCCATGTGCCATTGCAAACCGTAGTCTGGCTTTTTTATGGCGGCTTTGGAGCAGTGGCTTCTTCCTTGCTGAGCGGCCTTTCAGGTTATGTCGATATAGGACTTGTTTTACTGTGGATATAGATACTTTTGTACCTGTTTCCTCCAGCATCTTCACAAGGTCCTTTGCTTTTGTTCTGGGATTGATTTGCACTTTTCACACCAAAGTACGTTCATCTCTAGGAGACAGAACGCGTCTCCTTCCTGAGCGGTATTATGGCTGCGTGGTCCCATGGTGTTTATACTTGCGTACTATTGTTTGTACAGATGAACGTGGTACCTTCAGGCATTTGGAAATTGAACCAGACTTGTGGAGATCTACAAAAAACAATTCTGAGGTCTTGGCTGATTTCTTTTGATTTTCCCATGATGTCAAGCAAAGAGGCACTGAGTTTGAAAGTAGGCCTTGAAATACATCCACAGATACACCTCCAATTGACTCAAATGATGTCAATTAGCCTATCAGAAGCTTCTAAAGCCATGACATAATTTTCTGGAATTTTTCAAGCTGTTTAAAGGCACTGTGAACTTAGTGTATGTAAACTTCTGGAATTGTGATACAGTGAGTTATAAGTGAAATAATCTGTCTGGAAACAATTGTTGGAAAAATTACTTGTGTCATGCACAAAGTAGATGGCCTAACCGACTTGCCAAAACTATAATTTGTTAACAAGAAATGTGTGGAGTGGTTGTAAAACGAGTTTTAATGACTCCAACCTAAGTGTATGTAAACTTCCGACTTCAACTGTATAATAAGAATTTATATTGTATTGTTATTATAATGAAGGCCCTGACGGCAGCTATTGAGGCAGCCAATGCCCAGGTCCACGGCCCAGCCAGCCAGCACGTCACCAACAGCACCATCACCATCACCGCCACCGCCACCACCACTGCTTCCAGCGACAGCAAGAGGGACGCGCTCCGGAAGTGCCTCTCCATAGGGATACAGGTGCAGATACGTCCACTGTGTTGACAACACATTGACCACATGCTGACCACACATGGCCATATTGGAATGTGATCATACATAGATAAATCATAGAGTGATGGAGTAAAAATATCAGCCATAAACTGTCAATCTTATCAGAGAAAAATCATGACTCTTTGGCATTCCCTGTCGACCTATCCTGTGGTCTATTCTTAACTGACCAATCTCGGTTAACCCAGAACTAAAATCTGGTGTAATTTGGTCAGATGTTACCATTTATGTTTATGTAGTCTAGATTATTAATTGACTTACCTGTATAAATAATGTTTAAATAAAAATTGAATCTGTTTTCTGTTGCAGGTGGATGGACCAGAGGAGGTTGGGGGGACAGAGGAGCACTCCAAGTTCCAGTCAGTGGGCATCCAGGTGGAAGAGGAGAGATGGTGAGTAGAGAGAGACAGAGAAAGAGAGAGAGGATGTTAACAATTTTCTGTCATTCATGTTAGTGTTTTTCTTGTATCCTGTTGTAGTCCGCTGGTGTCTCTGCTTGCTGACTGTCTACTCATAATGCTTCCAGTTGGCACCTCTCTTTCTAACACTCCCCCATCTGGCCTGAGAGCTGTATGTATATACGTGTGTGCCTTGGAGTTGGGCCCAGTGACTGTATGTTACCGGGTCACTCATCCCACCCCCCACATCACCCCACAACAGCTGTCCCCAGCTCGGAGGTTTGGGCATCAGAGCCCCTCAACCAGGGGGCCCATGCGTGCAGTGACAGCTGGGGGACTAGAGGACGTGTAGCAGGGGATGAATAAGGGAAAGGGGAGAGGGAGAGTGGGCAGTTAGTTGACAGCCATCTGTTGCACCAGTCATTGTGATGTAGCCAAGCCACTTTGGGAGGGGGTGCGGGGGGGATTTCTGTCAATGTTCTGTTATTTTCAGTACATGGTCAACCCCCCTTCTCCCCTTCCCCCAACTCTCCCCTTTGCCTGCACTACACGTAACAGTTCTTATAGCTTCCCTACCTCCCCTATATCTCCCCCTAAAGCCTTCCGCATGCTTCGGTTCGGGTGGCGCCTAGCCGAACACGGCTAAGCGAACCGAACGAGTGTGCTCGCATTCTCCCTTAAAAGTCCATCGCTTGAAAAACGAGAAACAAGAGGCAATAGTACTATTGCCGAACTATTTTGGATGGGAAGCATGTGGATGCCTTAAGAGTCTCTTTACTCCTATAGGGCCGGCATATAGCATGCCAATTGGCCACCTCATTGGACAACTGCCCTGACTGACTTACAAGGAGCATTTGCATGGGCCGGAAGTCATGGGAACATTCCTGGTTCCTGGAGTTGTATAAAAATATGTCACGCAGCAGGCAGTTATGTGTCAGTGTGTCTGCCTGCGTAACTCCCATCCACTCCGCACAGTAACCCCTCTGTTAGTCAGAGCTGAAGGGAGATTTCCAATTTAGAAACTGCACTGGATGCAGTAATCTGATTTCATAATGTAAACAGAACATGGTCAGGAATCAAAGAGCCCAGTCTCAACCTACCAAGGTCATGTCCAGGACTGCATTTTCAGAGTCAGACGCAGGAATCTGGGTTGCATCCCAAATGGCACCCTATTCCCTATATGCACTACTTTTGACCAGAGCCCTATGGCTAGG
The DNA here is from genome assembly GCF_020615455.1 of Coregonus clupeaformis. Classification (NCBI taxonomy): domain Eukaryota; kingdom Metazoa; phylum Chordata; class Actinopteri; order Salmoniformes; family Salmonidae; genus Coregonus; species Coregonus clupeaformis. The sequence continues at coordinate 30,562,232 of NC_059225.1, forward strand.
CCAATGGGCCCTGGTCAAATGTAGTGCACTACATAGGGAATAGGGTGCCATTTGGGATGCAGGATATCTGGACTGGTTTTTCCTCAAAGAGCTTTCCTCAGCTGCCTAGCCAAGCATTGAAAAGGAGGCACACCTCCAAGCAGCCAAGGCAAACATTAACTCCTGTAGACACTTCCACTGATCCAGTGGCACTGGGGTTTAATGCCACACATGTGCCTTCCCTTGGTGTATGTTTAAGTGTGTGTTTTTGGCTGTGCATGTTTCATTTTGTGTGTCAAATAAAATAAAATTGTATTGTATTGGTCACATACACGTGTTTAGCAGATGTTATTGTGGGTGTAGCGAAATGCTTGTGCTTCTAGCTCCGACAGTGCAGTAATATCTAACAAGTAATATCTAACAATTTCACAACATATACCCAATACACACAAATCTAAGTAAGGAATTAATTAAGAATATATACATATATGGACGAGCGATGTCAGAGCGGCATGGACTAAGTTACAGTAGAATAGTATAGAATACAGTATATACATATGAGATGAGTAATGCAAGATATGTAAACATTATTAAAGTAACTAAGATACCATAGAATAGAATAGTGTAGTATGAAAAAAAAGAAGAAAAAAAATCTGTAAAATGACTAAAATAATAAATAAATACAGTATACACATATGAGATGAGTAATGCAAGATATATAAACATTATTCAAGTGGCTAGTGTTCCATTTCCTAAAGTGTTTATGTGTGTGTGTTCTGTGTTTGTGTGCGCGTGTTATTGTGCATCTTTCTGTCTGTGTGCGTGCGTGTGTGTGTGTGTGTGTGTGTGTGTGTGTGTGTGTGTGTGTGTGTGTGTGTGTATGTGTGAATGTCCCAGCAAGGCAGGGTTGATCCTGGGAGGTCTAGGTCTGCCCCTATGCACTAGATTCCCAGACGGTGAGAGTGCATTTCTCCTGTGGCCCTGCCCCACTCACAATAAATCTGTGTGTGTGCACGTGTGTGTATGGGGTCATAACCTTACCTCAGTGTTTGAACTGGGCTTAAGCTTGCCAAACTGAGAGGGAGTGGAGGAGAGCTATAAAAGATAAGAACACTACAAACAACCTGGCTGCCTTTTAAAGACATCTGTCAGCTGCCTGCTAAGACAAGTTTACGTTGTCTAATGTAGGTTATTATCAATAATCTCACTCTATGATTATATCATTAACATATACTGTACGTACCGAAAATTTTCCTTAAATATAATTCTGTAATAACATAATATTATACGTTTAGACAATGTTCAGGTTCCATAACGGTACAAGTGTACCTAGTTTCATGCTTTTATGATAAAGTGAATGATTTGTTTTACATACCGCCTGGACTACAAATCTACCAATTTCAATCTAATTTATAATCCTAATTTCAACAACAAATATTCTACAAAGGTGTGCCAACTTATGTCATGGGCCCATACATTCCATATGGTAAACTCATTCCAAGATGGCGGCATATGGGGTAGGTGGAGGTTGGATTTTGTTTCCACAGCTGGCTTTGCAGTAACTGGTAACATGGAATGTGGGTATGTGTATGGTCTATGGTGGTCCCAAACCATACGGTCCTCAATCCACATTGACCGTCTTGAAAAGTCAGTCCGAGACGATCAGACCTACTGCTTTATGGTCATGTTAAGGAGGACAAAGGGACAGAGACACGGTCTGCAACCCTAATGGCTCCCTGTTCCCTTCCAGGGCCCAAAAGTAGTGCACTGTAAAGAGGATAGGGTGCCATTTGGAATATACCCATAACATGGAAGATCTATTAAGATGCCTTGTACCCCTAGTCCTACATTCTTAGAAAAAAAGGTGCTAAATAGAACCATATAGGGTTCTTTGATTTAGGGGAACCCTTTTTGGTGCTAGGTAGAACCCTTTGCAGAGGGTTCGACCTAGAACCCTCTATGAAGGCTTCTACCAATAACCCTTTTATCTTTGGAGGGTTCTTCCTCGAATCCTCTATTATGAATGCTTCCACCATCCTTGTTAGCCTTTCAAATGAAATTCTTTATGACAATACATTACATATAGCATAAGGCCTTTCTTTGAGGGCCTAGTTATACCGTAACACAGTGGTGTTAGGAAACTCCTGGTTTACAGGCCACATCAGTCCTGCAAGTCACATTATGCTGGTTTGCAAAGTGATGTGTAATTCCTATTGGAATCCAGCCAGAGTTAGGATATACAACAAGTGGAATTGTTTTTCACCCGCAACCAGCATTCAGAATTACTGCCAGGGTTAGGAACATTGTGCAGAGACTACCTAAACCATCTAAACTGAAACAAACTTTTCAGTAACGGGTGCAATACATCCAATTACTAATAGATTGGATTTCTTTTGAAAACGGTATGTTATTTATCTTTGTGTAGCATAAAAATGTATCAACCAATCAATGTATATGTAATAACCCTGATATTAAAACAAACCATTCTTACCCTGCAATAGAGCATGCTGGGAAATAAGATATATGGTTATATGTAGAACCCTTATCGCCTTCCAAAGAACCCTTCTTTCCTTCCAAAGAATCATAAAACAACCAAAAATGGTTCTTAGGATGTTAAAGGTTCTTGCAAAGAACCCTTTTCTTCAAATCAAAACGGTTCTGGGTAGAACCCTATCCCTCCGCAAAGAACCCGTTTGGTACCCCCTTTATTCTAAAAGTGTAGTGATAACTCTTACTGATGGGTTTTAGCTTTTAGAATTTTAGCTATTAGTGTCATTTTAGACTGAGGCTTTGAGGTCGCTTTCCGTAATTGTGTTAATTTGGCTTATCCATGTTTAGAGGGGTGGTATGCGCACATCCATAAAAAAACTTTCCCCAGGTGCTGGATCCAAGTGGATAACGTAGAACAAAAAGTACATCCCCACACTGCTCCCAAAGTGTTTAATAAGACTGGGACTACGTTTTGACCCAAACTGGGATTCAGCTTATCCAGACTTAGCCTGAACATGCTAAGAGAAGAAAACGATATCTTACAATTAAGGAATTCTACTGTAGCCACAATCCAGACTGACAAAGTCATCCAGTCTTGGAGCAGCTTTTCCCCCAGTTGGAGAGCGGAGCAGAGCAGGCCTCCCTTAACCACTGAAGTGATTTACAAGGCCCTGTGAAGGACTCCACCTGACTGCACTGTAACAAGAACCTTTTTTTGCTTTTGTCTTTTTATCTTCTCCCCCCTCTATTTCTCTCTCTGTCCCTGTCCCTCCCTCCCTCTCTTTCCCTACTCCACCCCCCACCCCATCTCTCTCTCTCTCCATTCTCTCCATCTTCCCTTCTCCCTCCTCTCTCTCTCTCCCTCCCCCTCTCTAACTCTCTCTCTCTCTCTCCCTCCCTCTCCCTCTCTATCAGTCAGTATGGGTTGTGTTTGGCCTTACCCCTCACTGCCCTGACACAGACAGGAAGTTGTTAGGACGGAGCTGCTATAAAGCGGGCTGAGATCATTATGACTGCACACCTGCTCAGAGGACAGCTACTCTTTAACTGCTGCGAGCACACACACGTACACACACACACACACACACATACACACACTTATCCAGGCACTGGTACACCTCCACTGTGAGTGTCTTTGATCTCTCCTGCTCCTCTCCCCCTCCTGTTCTCTGTTCACGGAAGAGGGGAGATGAATGGAGCAGAGGAGGAATAGATGAATGGTAAAGTGGAGGAGGAGGGACTGACCGGAAATGTGAGGCGATTTCTGGGTCTGTATGAGTGTCACCCTGTGGGCAGGTCATGTCAGTGTCTCCATGCTGTACTGTGTGTGTGTGTGTGTGTGTGTGTGTGTGTGTGTGTGTGTGTGTGTGTGTGTGTGTGTGTGTGTGTGTGTGTGTGTGTGTGTGAGACAGTGAGAGAGTGAGAGAGAGAATTTTCTGTCATTCATGTTAGTGTTTTGAAAATATGTTATTTCCATGCAAGTGTGTGACTTTGTGCTAGTGTGTTGGCACGTTGCTCTGAGAGACTTGGCAATGGGAGTCTTACAGGGGCACAAAGCCTCTCGAACCAATTCAAAAGCTGCACCCCCAGCTGTACAGTGGGGTCCTGAGGGTGTGTGTGCAGCAGGGCAGAGGGACTAACAAGACCACGCTCCATTGCCTCTGAATCAGCCAGGTGACCAAACGCCCCTATGACACCCCTCCCAAACACCCCACACCTGGCTGATCTGATCTGGGATCTGTGTTAATATACTATGCCTGCATGTCTTCTACTAGCCCCACATTCTCTAACATCTGACCTCAGATCTGTGGTTCTCTCTCCAGTTACCGCAGGATGACCAGGTCCAACAGTGTGACCACGGCGGTCCAGGCCGACCTAGACGACCCTGACTACTGTCCCGTCGATGCCCCAGAGATGGCGATGCGCCACTCGGCCACCATGCCCCGCCAGTACTCCCGGGACACCTCCACCGTCTCCATCCAGGGCTCGGGAAACCACTACCACGCCCTGACCATGGAGGAGTACGGCGAGGTAGGTTTCGACCCATCCATCCTGCCCCCACCGGACCCCTGGATGGATCAGGTGGAGGACCCCATGGAGGTGGTGGGGGGAAGGGGGTCGTTGTGTCCCAGGGACGGGCGCTGGTTCCTCAAGCTGCTGCAGGCCGAGATGGAGCGCATGGAGGGCTGGTGCAGACAGATGGAGCAGGAAGAGATGGAGAACGAGCTTCCGGACGAGAGTGAGTAGTGGCTACACAGATGTACATACAAAACAACATCAACTCGAGAATATTCCGCAGAATATGTGCAAACTGGTGCAGAACTGGGGTTGGGATTCAATAGAATCAGTAACACTTCTCTCCATTTGTGCTTTTTGGTGGTGTTGGTGCATGGTGTGTGTGAAGGTTGTATCAGTTGTTTTCCCTCCTTCCCGCTCTCTGTCTGTGTCCTCCAAATGCCCAAACAGACTTAGTAAAGGGAGTGAAATTGGCCGAGTTCCAAATGGCACCCTATTCCCAAGATAGTGCACTACATTTGACCAAGGCCTGATAGGGCTCTGTTCAAAAGTACCGCACTACATAGGGAATAGGGTGCCATTTGGGACGCAACCATAGTAATCATGGCAGTGGGCCACAGTACATTCTTGTTGCCTGCTATCTCCTCTGCCGACTTACAAGGCATAGTTATCAATAGGGAGCCAGCTGGGTCTGGCCATACATCTGTCCTGTACACTACCGGTCAAAGGTTTTAGAACACCTACTCATTCAAGGGTTTTTCTTTTTTTAAACTATTTCTACATTGTAGAATAATAGTGAAGACATCAAAACTATGAAATAACACATATGGAATCATGTAGTAACATTATTTATTTTTTTACAAATCAAAATATATTTTATATTTGAGATTCTTCAAACAGCCACCCTTTGCCTTGATGACAGCTTTGCACATTCTTGGCATTCTCTCAACCAGCTTTACCTGGAATGCTTTTCCAACAGTCTTGAAGGAGTTCCCACATATGCTGAGCACTTGTTGGCTGCTTTTCCTTCACTCTGCGGTCCGACTCATCCCAAACCATCTCAATTTGGTTGAGGTCGGGGGATTGTGGAGACCAGGTCATCTGATGCAGCACTCCATCACTCTCCTTCTTGGTAAAATAGCCCTTACACAGCCTGGAGGTGTGTTGGGTCATTGTCCTGTTTGAAAAACAAATGATAGTCACCCTAAGCCCAAACCAGATGGGATGGCGTATCGCTGCAGAATGCTGTGGTAGCCATGCTGGTTAAGTGTGCCTTGAATTCTAAATCCCTCCTCCATGCTTTACGGTGGGAAATACACATGCGGTGATCATCCGTTCACCCACAACGCGTCTCACAAAGACACGTGGTTGGAACCAAAAATCTCAAATTTGGACTCCAGACCAAAGGACTAATGTCCATTGCTCGTGTTTCTTGGCCCAAGCAAGTCTCTTCTTATTATTGGTGTCCTTTAGTAGTGGTTTCTTTGCATCAATTCGACAATGAAGACCTGATTCACACAGTCTCCTCTGAACAGTTCATGTTGAGATGTGTCTGTTACTTGAACTCTGTGAAGCATTTATTTGGGCTGCAATTTTTGAGGCTGGTAACTCTAATGAACTTATCCTATGCAGCAGAGGTAACTCTGGGTCTTCCATTCCTATGGCGGTCCTCATGAGATCCAGTTTCATCATAGCGCTTGATGGTTTTTGCGACTGCACTTCAAGAAACTCAAAGTTCTTGAAATGTTCCGTATTGACTGACCTTCATATCTTAAAGTAATGATGGACTGTTGTTTCTCTTTGCTTATTTGAGCTGTTCTTACCAAATAGGGCTATATTCTGTATACCCCCCTACCTTGTCACAACACAACTGATTGGCTCAAATGCATTAAGAAGGAAAGCAATTCCACAAATTAACTTTTAAGAAGGCACACCTGTTAATTGAAATGGATTCCAGGTGACTACCTCATGAAGCTGGTTGAGAGAATGCCAAGAGTGTGCAAAGCTGTCATCAAGGCAAAGGGTGGCTATTTGAAGAATCTCAAATATAAAATATATTTTGATTTGTTTAACACTTTGTTGGTTACTACATGATTCCATATGTGTTATTTCATTGTTTTAATGTCTTCACTATTATTCTACAATGTAGAAAATAGTAAAAATAAAGAAAAACCCTTTAATGAGTAGGTGTTCTAAAACTTTTGACCGGTAGTGTACAGTAAAATGGCCTCTCACAGCCACGCTTAATAGGGGTTTTCATTCTCAAACTCACTTAATGACCTCGTTCATGCCTGCTGCCAGCCCCATAGCTCCAGATTGACAGCCCTACACTGACACTGTCTGCATTCCAAATAACACCCTATTGCCCTACTTTTGACCAGGGGAAATAGGGTATAGGGTGCCATTTGGTGCGCATCCTCGGCATAGCCCAATGTGGTAGCCTTTGTACGGCTAGAGTACTACTCCTTAGATTTGTCCCTAGTGACTGTTGTCTTCCTTTAGCCTTTTACTGCAGTGGGCTAAATCAGGGTCACACAGAGTGTTTCTTGGTAGTCTTAAACAAATCTACTTTGAAACAAAAGTATACACCTCACACACATGGTTATGGGCTTAAAAAAAAAGAAAAACACCTTGTACCATGTCAGATATAGAGTTGAAATGTATTACATTTTGAGTTTGCATCCCAATATTATACTTTATATATACTGAACAAAAATATAAACACAACATGTAAAGTGTTGATAGCATGTTTCATGAGCTGAAATAAAATATCCTAGAAACGTTCCATACGCACAAAAAGCTTATTTCTCTCAAACCTTTTGCCAGAGAATGTAATATTCATTTTTCTACCATAAGCCGCCTCCAATGTTGTTTTAGAGAATTTGGCAGTACGTCCAACCGGCCTCACAACCGCAGACCATGTGTAACCACGCCAGCCAGGCACCCGGACAGCTGATGAAATTGTGGGTTTGCACAACCAAAGAATTTCTGCACAAACTGTCAAAAACTGTCTCAGGGAAGCTCATCTGTGTTCATCGTCCTCACCTGACTGCAGTTCGCCGATTTCAGTGGGCAAATTCTCACCTTCGATGGCCATTGGCACGCTGGAGAAGTGTGCTCTTCACGGATCAATCCCGGTTTCAACTGTACCGGGCAGATGGCTGTCAACGTTGTGAACAGAGTGCCCCATGGTGGCGGTGGGGTTAGGGTATGGGCAGGCATAAGCTACGGAGAACGAACACAATTGCATTTTATTGATGGCAATGTGAATGCAAAGAGATACCGTGACGAGATCCTGAGGCCCATTGTCGTGCCATTCAACTGCCGTCATCACCTCATGTTTCAGCATGATAATGCACGGCCCCATGTTGCAAGGATCTGTACACAATTCCTGGAAGTTGAAAATGTCCCAGTTCTTCCATGGCCTGCATACTCACCAGACATGTCACCCATTGAGCATGTTTGGGATGTTCTGGATCGACGTGTAAGACAGCGTGTTCCTTTTCCCGCCAATATCCAGCAACTTCGCACAGCCATTGAAGAGGAGTGGGACAACATTCCACAGGCCACAATCAACAGCCTGATCAACTCTATGCGAACGAGACGTCGCGCTGCATGAAGCAAGTTGTGGTCACACCAGATACTAACTTGTTTTCTGTGACCAACAGATACATATCTGTATTCCCAGTCATGTGAAATCCATAGATTAGAGCCTAATGAATTTATTTCAATTGACTGATTTCCTTAAATGAACTGTAACTCAGTAAAACCTTTTGAAATTGTTGCATGTTGCGTTTATATTTTTGTTCAGTGTACATCACAGAAGACTGAAATATATTTAAAAAACTGAAACACCGGATTAATGTTTATTAATGATGAAATTGCGGTCCTCTGTAGCTCAATTGGTAGAGCACGGCGCTTGTAACGCCAGGGTAGTGGGTTCGATCCCCGGGACCACCCATACGCAAAAATGTATGCACACATGACTGACTGTAAGTCGCTTTGGATAAAAGCGTCTGCTAAATGGCATATTATTTATATTATTTATTATGAAATTATGAAAAATATTAACATTCCACCCATGAGGCCATTAGAGAGCGGTTTGGTCATTTGACTGCAGGAAAGGGCTACGGCTAATGCATTATTTCTGATGGAGAGAACATTTACATTTACATTTTAGTCATTTAGCAGAGAACACAGCGTTATGTGAGGTGAACTTAGACAAGTCTGCTGGTCAGCCCTTGTGTAGTGATTCTGCAGTGAATTTTCTCTCTCTTACATGTAAGTCGAGGTTGTGTATTGAGACGGGGAGGCTGGTTCCGACATCCCCCCCACTCTCAAAGCATGGTGGGGGCGTTGTTTATTTGGTGTGCAGGATAAACACTCCTCCTCTCATCTAAACTCACAGTTTAGGTTCCCAGTTCCCACTCTCTACACATGTATAGCCTTGCACTCATCAAAGGCAAAGTCTGTGTGACTCCAAGGTGATTGAACTAAAGATTGATGTGTGCGTGTGTGCGTGTGTGTGTGGGTGACTTCCCACAGTCCTGGGGAAGATCCGCAGTGCAGTAGGCAGCGCCCAGCTGCTCATGTCTCAGAGGTTCCAGCAGTTTCGGGAGCTGTGTGAGGAGAATCAGGTATGTAATACACACTCACACATAATGAGATGATCTATACAAGTTTATAATTGACACTCAAATGAAACACCGCTATGGATGCAAATTCTAGCTGAATAGGATTCTAGTCTAGCACCACTCAAAGCATACTGACTTTGAAGTGTGGAGGGACAAGGTGAAATAGTCCCAGACTAGTATGTTGATGACATACTGATGGGGAAAGGAGAATGGTTCCAAAGCTGTCCTGACTGAGTGTGTGTGTGTGGGTCTGTGTGTGTCTGTGCGTGCACGTGGGTGCATGTGTATGTGTGTGTTTGTGTCTGTCAGAACCCCAATGCCCACCCCAGGCCCATCTCCCAGGATCTGGCTGGTTTCTGGGACATGCTGCAGCTGTCCATCGAGAACATCAGCCTAAAGTTTGATGAGCTGCACCAACTCAAAGCCAACAACTGGAGACCCCTGGACCCCCCCGTGATAAAGGTACTACTCAATGTAGTAGACCCTATAAGCAATCTATGGACAAGATGAGTCAGCAATCCGTTTTGTTTATCTGGCCACTGTCTCCAAATGTTAACTTTTTAGAATTTTTGTCCACCAATATGACATGTTGTAAATTGGGTGAACTACCCCTTTAAGTCTGAAAGTAATCCAATACAATGGAATGGTGTTTTTGGCCTGCATGCTTCTACATTCATTGTTGTTGAATATGGTTAATGTACACAGTTACTGTAGATTTCGGTTCAATGTAGCACGAGGTGTTGTAATGCATGTAAAATGATTGTTGTAATGTTGTGTGATAGCCTGTCTGACGTGACTGCCTGTCTGCTGTGTTTTTTTGTTTTTTTAGTTTTTTTGTTTTGTTGTTGACAGTGAGCTGGATTGTTGAGAAGTCACTCTGCCTGCCATGCATCGTGGGGCCTCGCTGACCTCGCTGGCCACTCTTACCCCATGCACACCCCACACCTACCACGCACTCTCACAAAATGGCCGCCACTGCCGTCACCACCCACATGAACAAATACTACAGTGTACTATAGAATACTACAGTGCTTACTATAGAAATCTGTAGTAAACTGTAGAATATTATACTACACACTGTAGTATCCCTTGATCATGTGTCGTACTTACTATAGAATGTTGTAGTATACTGTAGGATACTATAGTAAATACTACAGTATTATCCACACACACAAAAACACTGTAGTACATACTACAGTAATGTCTGCAAAAACACTACAGTCCGCGAAAACACAACACTTTTTTAAATATAGTAAATACTACAGTATTTAATTTGCATATACATTGCCCATTCCCCTCCCCTATATCGTAATTTATGCCACCCATAAGTGATAAACCTACATACCAAGTATAGACCATATATTGAATTCCCTACAAGTTATAGAAAAGAACAGAAGCTCTGAACTATCTGTTCAGACCCCAGTCCTACCTACCTAGAGGTTATGAGAATTTGCTCTATTAGTATTTCTCCAGTAGGTTTCCTGAAGGAGAAAGCTTCCACCTCTATATCAAAGATATTAGAACAAAAACACTACAGTAAATACTAAAGTATATACTTCTGTTTTCTTTTACTGCTGTATTTATACTATAGTTAACTGTAAATACTACAGTATACTACAGTAAAGTCTGCAAAAACAATACAGCGAACACTATGGTATTTATAGTATTTTTTGCATGTGGGCACCATCCATAACTTCACTCACGTAAACCCTGTTGCATGCTCTCACACCATGCAAACTCCAACAAACTGCTAATGTCATGACCTCTTTAACCCCCACACAATATGGCTGCCGTTGTGCCCCTGCTGCCAGAGGCACAGAGGATGGCCTCTAACTGTAGTTGTTTGTCCTCCCCCGTCCATCCAGGAGAGACGGTTCGCCCCTCCAGTGCCAAATAAGCCCCACAGGGGCCACCCTCCCCTGGCCAGGGACCGTTCTCTGGAGAGCTCCGAGAGACAGCGGCTAGAGGCTCGCAAACGCCTGCTGGCCGCCAAGCGGGCCCTCTCGGTCCGACAGAGCTCGGTCACCGAGAGTGCAGCAGACAGTATTGAGATCTACATCCCCGAGGCCCAGACCAGACTATGAGACACACACAGATAGAGACAGAGACCGCCCCCCCCCATACACACACATACAAACACAAACACCCACCTACAAAGGTGCACGCAAACTCCCACAAAGGCACACACACAGCACTGAATGGCGAGGGTGCTTGTAATATAATCACATCTTTATTTACTTCAACAAAAGAGTGGGGACGGTCACAGCAGAGCTGGTTGAGTGAGAATACTGTATATTTAGAAATGTTTAGCCTTCTCTCCATTTGATCCTCTCCATTGAACTTTCAGCTTTGATGTAGCTCCCCCCACTCCTTACTCCCAACGACGTTTCTTCTTGTGATGTCAACTCTTCTTACCGATATTCCACCAACCAAGTGACCTGTTGTCACCCAAACAACAGGTATACCAGTACCACAGCATTGATGCATAATGTATAATGTTTCTGATTCATTGGAACAGAAGGCAGGTTAGGGAGGGAGGGGTAGTGTACTAGTGGGTATAGACCGAGCACTGTCAGGGCACACCAGCTAATCCTGTTGGGTGTCAAACAGCCTGATACAGCGTCTGTGTCCCATATGACACCCTATTTCTTAAATAGTGCACTACTTTTGTGCACTACCTGGTCAAAAGTAGTGCACTACATAGAAAATAGGGTGTCATTTGAGACACAGCCAACCTCTCTACTCTGGTAACCGTGGGTGAGGCTGCTACTGTGACTCACAGCACAATGACAGCAGACAATAGGGAAACCCAGTCTCTCTACCCCTGTGGGATACTACTGTCACCGGGTTCATAACACACACACACAAGCACATGTGCACATACGCATGGACGTTCACTCATGCGTGTGTGCACACAGACACGTGCACCCGCACACACACCTGTTCTAAAGAGAGGTTTGAGGTAATTTACCTAAACCTCTTTGAGTTGTTAGGAGAGAACACCTGAGACATATCTAAGACCTTCTGGAGACATACAAGACATCGAGACATCTACAGTAGGTAGCAGCGACCATTGAAACTGTCCGTTTTAAATGTTTCAATTAGGATTCAATCCTAACTTCAATTGAAGTCACATTTTCACTTAGTCATGCATTGATGTCAATGGAAGACTAAGTAAAAATTTGACTTAAGTATAACTTAGGATTCGCCCCTTATTATTGAAATCCAGGAAACAGCAGCTCTATATAACTTGGCAATGAAATCACAAACAAAAGCATTTTAGTCAGTCACCATATTTTAAAAACAATGAAATACAAAGAAAAATGGTATACACTAATGGTTTGATACAATGATTTTAGTCCAACACCTATGAACACCTTGATTTTCTATTAGAGCAACATACATTTATCACATGCTGTTTAGTTATATTATTTAAAACCGCAAAGCTGAGAGACTTTGCGCAGTAGCTGAATCAACACAGTCGGAAGGTGTTCAACCTAGACAATAATAGCAATGTAAAATCCAAACCTTTTATAAAATGGGATTTGGGTGAGAGGTGTAGCGTAGGGATTCGTAGTATTTACCAATAATCAATACAGGTCTTTGTAGAGTAAAAAAAAAAAAAAAAAAAATACATTAAAAACTGTGTGTCGGACAATGACACTATTCTTCCTTTTCTCCAAATGCAGTCTTTCCAGTTGCAGGACCAGTGGTTTGATTCTGCTGTACTCTCCTATTTCTGAACTTTAGGGGTTATAGGTCACAGGGTGTCTGTCTACCCCCAGATGTGGTAGGATTCTAGGGTCGACAGCGCTAATCCTGCCTGGTAGTCAGGTATGGAGTTAGGTGAGCTCATAGCAAGCTCTCAGAGAGAGGTCAGTGCAGTGAAATCAGGGTCTGCCAGAATAGAAATTGTGATTGACATTTTAGCAGACGCTCTTATCCAGAGCAACTTACAGGATGATTTAGGGTTAGGTGCATTGCTCAAGGGCAGATCAACAGATTTTCCACTTAGTCGGCTCGGGGACTCGAACCAGCAACCTTTTGGTTACTGGCCCAACGCTCTTAACCGCTAGGTAACCTGCTGCCCCATTTAGTGTGTGAGTGTGCGTGCCAGTGTCTTTGAGTGCAGGTGTATGTGTGTATCTAATGTGTATGTGAGTATATGGGGTTTAAGTGCTTGTTTCTGAAGTGCTTCCTATTTTTCAAGGTCCAAACGGGCCTTTCTTTTCACTATGGAAGTGTCCCAAATGGCACCCTATTCCCTATATAATGCAATACTTTTGACAAGGGCCCATAGAGCTCAGGTCAAAAGTTGTGCACTATGTTGGGAATGGGGTACCATATGGGACGCAGCCTCTGATTAACGTAGCAGAATCGACATACTGTTAGTACATACCTAAACAGGCCCAGCCTATCATTTTCAACGGAGCGATATATGCCTGTACAAAGACGTTTTCTGAGGAACATATTACTGACTGCATTATACGCATGCTGATATGAGCTAATTGATGTGTTGTCATGTCATTCTTGTCAATTCTTACTTCTTCTGTTTATCATATTGTGCTGAGAATATAATTTGTCCTTAAGTTTTTAAAAATCACCTACTTCTGATGTTCTTTACTTTAAGGGTACCTTTAAATGTAAAGTGTTACCAATGTTGTATATGACAAGATATTTTCTTATTCTATCAAGGGACAGCGGGAATTATTTTCCTCTTACGTACCATCTCCGCATCCAAACTGACATGCAACCATTTGAAAGTAATATAAAAAATAATATGAAGTGTTTAATGGTGTTTTATATCCACTATTTATTTATTTATCCCCAGAAAAGAATTATGAATGTTTATTATCATTATTATTATGCACTGACAAGGCCCTTATGCTGTGTTTATGATTCTCCTTCTTATATTTTTTTGCTCTTTGGCATAAAATACACCTTTTATTCTGTCAGTAATCAGCCTTAATTTATAATGTGATAGTCGAGCACAAATCAGCCTCAGGGGAAGAATAATAAAAAATGTGTGTGTGTGTGTGTGTGTGTGTGTGTGTGAGAGAGAGAGAGAGATTGTATGTAACCCATGAAAAGGCTTTGTCTCATACTGTACATAAACCCAGTCAACAGGAATGCGTCCCAAATGGCACCCTATTCCCTATATAGTGCACTACTTTTAACCAGAGCCTTATGGGCCCTGGTCAAAAGTAGTGCACTTAATAGGGAATCGGGTGCCTTTTGGGACACAACCTGAACATTACAAGAGTTCCGTGGTTTAATTGTTTATATCAACTTCTCATGATTGATTCCTTTGTCAGAATACACCATTACTTATTCTCTGCAACCCCAATCAGTTTGCATTTTCTTTATATTAAGTCTTTTTTTATCAGTTACTTGTATGAGTGAATCTTGAACACATTTGCTTTCATAGACTGTGGTCTTGGTTATAGACTTTTGGTTTTGTGAGTGTTAGTAAACTACACTGCTCAAAAAAATAAAGGGAACACTAAAATAACACATCCTAGATCTGAATGAATGAAATAATCTTATTAAATACTTTTTTCTTTACATAGTTGAATGTGCTGACAACAAAATCACACAAAAATTATCAATGGAAATAAAATGTATCAACCCATGGAGGTCTGGATTTGGAGTCACCCTCAAAATTAAAGTGGAAAACCACACTACAGGCTGATCCAACTTTGATGTAAAGTCCTTAAAACAAGTCAAAATGATGCTCAGTAGTGTGTGTGGCCTCCACGTGCCTGTATGACCTCCCTACAACGCCTGGGCATGCTCCTGATGAGGTGGCGGATGGTCTCATGAGGGATCTCCTCCCAGACCTGGACTAAAGCATCCGCCAACTCCTGGACAGTCTGTGGTGCAACGTGGCGTTGGTGGATGGAGCGAGACATGATGTCCCAGATGTGCTCAATTGGATTCAGGTCTGGGGAACGGGCGGGCCAGTCCATAGCATCAATGCCTTCCTCTTGCAGGAACTGCTGACACACTCCAGCCACATGAGGTCTAGCATTGTCTTGCATTAGGAGGAACCCAGGGCCAACCGCACCAGCATATGGTCTCACAAGGGGTCTGAGGATCTCATCTCGGTACCTAATGGCAGTCAGGCTACCTCTGGCGAGCACATGGAGGGCTGTGCGGCCCCCCAAAGAAATGCCACCCCACACCATGACTGACCCACCGCCAAACCGGTCATGCTGGAGGATGTTGCAGGCAGCAGAACGTTCTCCACGGCGTCTCCAGACTCTGTCACGTCTGTCACATGTGCTCAGTGTGAACCTGCTTTCATCTGTGAAGAGCACAGGGCGCCAGTGGCGAATTTGCCAATCTTGGTGTTCTCTGGCAAATGCCAAATGTCCTGCACGGTGTTGGGCTGTAAGCACAACCCCCACCTGTGGACGTCGGGCCCTCATACCACCCTCATGGAGTCTGTTTCTGACCGTTTGAGCAGACACATGCACATTTGTGGCCTGCCGGAGGTCATTTTGCAGGGCTCTGGCAGTGCTCCTCCTGCTCCTCCTTGCACAAAGGCGGAGGTAGCAGTCCTGCTGCTGGGTTGTTGCCCTCCCACGGCCTCCTCCACATCTCCTGATGTACTGGCCTGTCTCCTGGTAGCGCCTCCATGCTCTGGACACTACGCTGACAGACACAGCAAACCTTCTTGCCACAGCTCGCATTGATGTGCCATCCTGGATGAGCTGCACTACCTGAGCCACTTGTGTGGGTTGTAGACTCCGTCTCATGCTACCACTAGAGTGAAAGCACCGCCAGCATTCAAAAGTGACCAAAACATCAGCCAGGAAGCATAGGAACTGAGAAGTGGTCTGTGGTCACCACCTGCAAAACCAGTCCTTTATTGGGGGTGTCTTGCTAATTGCCTATAATTTCCACCTGTTGTCTATTCCATTTGCACAACAGCATGTGACATTTATTGTCAATCAGTGTTGCTTCCTAAGTGGACAGTTTGATTTCACAGAAGTGTGATTGACTTGGAGTTACATTGTGTTGTTTAAGTGTTCCCTTTATTTTTTTGAGCAGTGTATATTGAAACTGCTTTGACAGAAGGGAAAATCCCTGCTAGCCACATACACTCACCGGCCAGTTTATTAGGTACACCCATCTAGTACTGGGTCGGACCACCCTTTGCCTCCAGAACAGCCTGAATTTTTCGGGGCATTCTACAAAGTGTCGGAAACATTCCACAGGGATGCTGGTCTATGCTGACGCGATGGCATCACGGCGATACATTCATGCTGCGAACAGCCCGTTCCATCTCTATTGGGTTGAGGTCTGGAGACTGCGCAGGCCACTCAAGTAAACTGAACTCGCTGTATTGTCCAGTGTTGGTGATCGCGTGCCCACTGGAGCCACTTCAACCCGGTGTGGTCATCTGCTGCAATAGCCTATCCGTGACAAGGATCGACGAGTTGTGCATTCCGAGATGCCGTTCTGCACACCACTGTTGTACTGCGCCATTATTTGTCTGTTTGTGGCATGCCTGTAAGCTTGCACGATTCTTGGCATTCTCCTTCAACCTCTCTCATCAACCAGCTGTTTGCCCACAGGACTGCCGCTGACTGGATGTTTTTGGTGTGTCGCACCATTCTCAGTAAACCCTATACATTGTCGTGCGTGAAAAGCCCAGGAGGTCGGCCGTTTCTGAGATACTGGATCCGGCGCGCCTGGCACCGACTATCATACCACGCTCAAATTCGCTTAGGTCACTTGTTTTGCCCATTCTAATGTTCAATCGAACAGTAACTGAATGCCTCAATGCCTGTCTGCCTGCTTTATATAACAAGCCACGGTCACGTGACTCACTGTCTGTAGGAGCGATCCATTTTCGTGAACTAGGTGGTGTACCTAAAAAACTGGCCATTGAATGTATATGAGAAACATGTTCATGACTGAAGTTTTAATAGAGAGAAAAGTCTAATTTGTTTGTGATGGAAATCATGTGATGAAGTAACTGTTCTGTATGATATCTCATTTATTTTGGTTTGTAAAAATGAATTTTATAGAGAATATTCCAAAGGTAACAATAGTTATATACCTTTTTTGCCCATTATGTTTTAAGGTAATTTAATATAAATTGTGATACTCTTTATATTTTTATTTCACCTTTTTATTAGAATTCATTCAAATGTTGGTCAAATGATTTCGTTATTTATGGTTATTATATTAACATATCAAAACCCTGACATTACAGGGTGATTACAGAAAGTGGTCATGAATGTTGGATTGTGGGTAATTGCCAAACTAAAGACTTCTCAACCAATCCTGGCAATTCTGAGAGGCGGAGGCTTGTGATGTATGCCGTGTTCACGTGCTAGTCGGAGCTAGGAAACTCTAATATCTCCGACATGCTAACTGGTTGAACACGACAAGTGTATAGCTACAATCAGTTGGCAAGTCCGAAATTTCAGAGTTCCGACTAACACGCGATCGCAGCAGTAGTCCATATATAAGTATAAAATGATTCAAATGAACATTTGTACATAAATGAATGTTCCCTATGTAAATGTAAAAACAATCAAATAACATATTAAGCAGATATACATTTTGTAATTAATGTTATTACACTGTTGATGTTATGTCACGTGTACGGAAATGTATCAGCATTAAAAACATTAATGCCATCATCATACGCTATCCTACATGTGTTTATTGAAATGCACGCTGCACATGTTTTCCCTTATAACATAATGAGGCAGATTTACATATACTGAACAGAAATATAAATGCAACATGCAACAATTTCAAAAAATCTGCTGAGTTACAGTTCATATAAGGAAATCAGTCAATTAAAATAAATTCATTATGCCCTAATCTATGGATTTCACATGACTGGGCAGGGGCGCAGCCATGGGCAGGCCTGGGAGGGCATAGGACCACCCACTTGGGAGCCAGGCTGACCCACTGGGGAGCCAGGCACAGCTAATCAGAATCAGAAATACTCCTCAGCACCCCCCCAATCCCCCTTTGCTGATCCCACAGGTGAAGAAGCCGGATATGGAGGTCCTGGGCTGGCATGGTTACACGTGGTCTGTGGTTGTGAGGCTGGTTGGACGTAATGCCAAATTCTTTAATATGACGTTGGAGGCGGCTTATGGTAGAGAAATGAACATTACATTCTCTGGCAACAGCTCTGGTGGACATTCCTGTGGTCAGCATGCCAATTTAATTCTCCCTCAAATCTGTGTCATTGTGTTTTGTGACATAAATGCACATTTTTGAGTGGCCTTTTATTCTCCCCAGCACAAGGTGCACCTGTGTAATGATCATGCCATTTAATCAGCCTCTTGATATGCCACACCATTCAGGTGGATGGATTATCTTGACAAAGGATAAAATGCTCACTAACAGGGATGTAAACAAATTTGTGCTAAAAAATTGACTTTACATGTTGCGTTTGTATTTTTGTTCAGTGTAGTTAGAAAGAAGGTGTCACTCTCCTCATGCAGATGCGGGCCCTATAATTACATAGCTGTGTGGCCTTGGCTTTGCCTCATCACTCCTACTGCATTTTACATTTACATTTACGTTATTTAGCAGACACTCTTATCCAGAGCGACTTACAAATTGGTGCATTCACAAGTGGAATAACCACTTTACAAAAAAAAGTTTTAGGGGGAGTGGGGTAAGGGGGGGGGGTTAGAAGGATTACTGTATCCTATCCCAGGTGTTCCTTAAAGAGGTGGGGTTTCAAATGTCTCCGGAAGGTGGTGAGTGACTCCGCTGTCCTGGCGTCGTGAGGGAGCTTGTTCCACCATTGGGGTGCCAGAGCAGCGAACAGTTTTGACTGGGCTGAGCGGGAACTGTGCTTCAGCAGACGTAGGGGAGCCAGCAGGCCAGAGGTGGATGAACGCAACGCCCTCGTTTGGGTGTAGGGACTGATCAGAGCCTGAAGGTACGGAGGTGCCGTTCCCCTCACAGCTCCGTAGGCAAGCACCATGGTCTTGTAGCAGATGCGAGCTTCAACTGGAAGCCAGTGTAGTGTGCGGAGGAGCGGGGTGACGTGAGAGAACTTGGGAAGGTTGAACACCAGACGGGCTGCGGCATTCTGGATGAGTTGTAGGGGTTTAATGGCACAGGCAGGGAGCCCAGCCAACAGCGAGTTGCAGTAATCCAGACGGGAGATGACAAGTGCCTGGATTAGGACCTGTGCCGCTTCCTGTGTAAGGCAGGGTCGTACTCTCCGAATGTTGTAGAGCATGAACCTACAGGATCGGGTCACCGCCTTGATGTTAGCGGAGAACGACAGGGTGTTGTCCAGGGTCACGCCAAGGCTCTTCGCACTCTGGGAGGAGGACACAACGGAGTTGTCAACCGTGATGGCGAGATCATGGAACGGGCAGTCCTTCCCCGGGAGGAAGAGCAGCTCCGTCTTGCCAAGGTTCAGCTTGAGGTGGTGATCCGTCATCCATACTGATATGTCTGCCAGACATGCAGAGATGCGATTCGCCACCTGGTTATCAGAAGGGGGAAAGGAGAAGATTAGTTGTGTGTCGTCTGCGTAGCAATGATAGGAGAGGCCATGTGAGGATATGACAGAGCCAAGTGACTTGGTGTATAGCGAGAATAGGAGAGGGCCTAGAACTGAGCCCTGGGGGACACCAGTGGTGAGAGCACGTGGTGCGGAGACAGCTTTTCGCCACGCCACTTGGTAGGAGCGACCGGTCAGGTAAGACGCAATCCAAGAGTGAGCCGTGCCGGAGATGCCCAGCTCGGAGAGGGTGGAGAGGAGGATCTGATGGTTCACAGTATCAAAGGCAGCAGACAGGTCTAGAAGGACAAGAGCAGAGGAGAGAGAGTTAGCTTTAGCAGTGCGGAGAGCCTCCGTGACACAGAGAAGAGCAGTCTCAGTTGAATGACCAGTCTTGAAACCTGACTGGTTTGGATCAAGGTCATTCTGAAAGAAATAGCAAGAGAGTTGGCTAAAGACGGCACGCTCAATAGTTTTAGAGAGAAAAGAAAGAAGGGATACTGGTCTGTACTGCACATGGAGGCAGAAATGGAACCCTATTCCCTTTATAGTGCACTACTTTTGAACAGGGCCCATAGGGAATAAGATGGTATTTGGGACACAGACGGTGTGTATGGTGATTTTGTCACTCCCACATCAATCAAGCTCACATTCAATATGCTGACCTCAGTGTCCAGAGCCCAAAAGGGGAGCCATGGATTTCACCCTCCTCTTCAGCCCTGGGTCTCTCCATCAGGGTCTTGTTTACTAGTCCACTCCGTAGCGAAACGTTTTGCAAAGCAATCCAGGAAATCTGTATTCTGATTAGACAAGTTCACGGAGCACCTCTCCACAGCAGCACTATCTATCCTCTGTTTCTGGAGGTGACGACCCTGATTAGTGATGTGCTCCATGGTGCGAGTTATCGGACCATCGCCGTCGGTATGTCACTGCTGATCCGACATGCAGCTGGGATGCAGTGGGAAAGGTAAATTAGGCTGTGTGCGTTCTATACATATGCCTCAGATCACCAATGATTTATTATCAGAACAATGCAGATCAGAAGACAATATTCTGACAATTGACAAGAGGCATCTGTTTTTATACTCAGTTTTTTGTAGTAAAGAAAGTGGGTTAATAGACGGGTTGGCTGACAACATCATTAAAATGATGTGTGCGCATCGGTGTCGGGAAGGCTTGCTTTGATATGCTTGTGAACGGTCAGATAGCAAGCAACAATGACAAGACGCTGCCATGTGGGGAATCGTAGGTGGCTCGTTTCAGCTCATTGTGTCTTGTTGTTGATACCATGTCTTATTTTGAGGTGTTTTGACTGATGTCATGTCTATGCTAATATGGCTCAAATTCAGTAGCTAGCAAACCAACAACTGTAACAATGTATTTGAGAGACAAGTGCTCATTGTGAAAATGTATTGATGTTTTCAATAAACATTTGGAGACTAAATATAGTTTACATGCTGTCAACAGTTTAAGCCAACCCTGTCTGTTTTACCCCATAGTTGCGCACATGTCCGTTGTTGTTGAACAACCAACCCATCTATACTATAACAGGCTGGTGCAGCATTTACAAACCACCAGAACAAAGGTATGCATGCGGTGGTGATCGGTTTGCTACTCTGACGAAGGCAGTCTTAGAAGGGTCATTTGAATCCTTTAGGATTGTACTTGCGACACAGGCAACAGCTGTCTATGTAGCCTCGAAAGAACACAAATATCCAAGATCCACATGGTCTTAATCTGGGTCGTATTGACTAGCTACCAAACAAAAGAGAATGAACTCGTTATGGGGTATGTAGGACTACCTGAACCAGTCCAACACCCAGCGTCATAACCATGTGATATGGTCATAACACTGTCATGACACATATTTAGACATGTTGTGACACCTCCATAAGTGTCAAAAAGGCAAAACATTTCATTACACCATAGCCTACGTGTCAACAGTATGTTTAAGTTGCATATACTGTATATCTTTTTTAATTGACCATGTTAAATTATCATTGTAATTGCGCACACATTGATGTAAGACATGCACCTACCGTAATGCTCTGTTGCTGATGACTGGGATGAATGCAAGAGCAGATTTCAGGAGCAGGACAAGACACCTTCTTTTTGACTGATATAAGGGAATGTAGGTGATAGGCCTATGTGGCTTATGATTATGATGGTCATAATGCTTCATGACAGTGACATAAAGTGTATTTTCTTAGTCCATGTAAAGTGACACCGGATGGTCATAATGCTTCATGACAGTGTCATAAAGTGTATTTTCTTAGTCCATGTAAAGTGACACCGGATGGTCATAATGCTTCATGACAGTGTCATAAAGTGTATTTTCTTAGTCCATGTAAAGTGACACCGGATGGTCATAATGCTTCATGACAGTGTCATAAAGTGTATTTTATTTTTTACTATACATTCTTTTGGTACTTTTTACCCCTTTTTCTCCCCAATTGGTAGTTACAGTCTTGTCCCATCGCTGCAACTCCCGTACAGACTTGGGAGAGGCGAAGGTCGAGAGCCATGCGCCCTCCGAAAAACGACCCGCCAAGCCGACACTGCTTCTTGACACACTGCTCGCTTAACCCGGAAGCCAGCCGCACCAATGTGTCGGAGGAAACTCAAACTGGCTGCCCTCACAGCCGGCAACATGTACACACAGGCATGAAAGCGCACGTGCAAACACACCTGCACACACACACAGGGGCACACATTCACCACCCCCCTCCCTTGATTGATGTGGGAGTGACAAAATCACCATACACACCGTCTGTGTCCCAAATGCCATCTTATTCCCTATGGGCCCTGTTCAAAAGAAGTGCACTATAAAGGGTTCCATTTCTGCCTCCATGTGCAGTAGGAGTGATGAGGCAAAGCCAAGGCATGCACGCGAACGAAGTCAGCGTGCATGCGCCTGGCCACCACAAGGAGTCGCTAGAGCGTGATGGGACAAGGACATCCCAGCCGGCCAAACCCACCCCTAACCCGGACGATGCTGGGCCAATTGTGCGCCGCCTCATGGGTCTCCCGGTCGCGTCCGGCTGCGACACAGCCCGAACCCGGATCTATAGTGACGCCTCTAGCACTGCGATGCAGTGCCATAGACCACTGTGCCACTCGGGAGGCGTAAAGTGTATTTTCTCCAAGTTATTTAAAATATGATGAAAAATACATGACTGTAAAGAATTCATTACAACAAAGGATTTAAGAAACAAACTTTCAAATGAAAGGAAAGTTCTTGGCAGGGAAAAAATTAATTTGAATAAATGTGGGTTTGACTTCCAACACTTATGTAGGTGTCATAACCAGCCAATAAGATAACACAATATATGTCACAACAGGTGTAAATATATGGATCATGACAGTGTTATGACCATATGACAGGTTATGACATGGTTATGACTGAGTGTCAAGTTTTACTAAAACCTTTGTATTCATTTTCCGTGAATGTATTGACACATCCACACATAAAACCCCTGCCTGGCAGGAAACCGTTGACGTCTGCTGTTAGCCCGCGCTAATTTATACAGGATTATGCTAAAGTTTTGGCGCTCTGGTGAACCTAGCACACACACACATAGGAATGTCTCAGGATAGAATGACTCATGAGACAGAGGCAGACTGCATGTAGAAACACAGGCACATGCACACACATCAAAGTGCTATTTCTCGCCTCTCGCTACCTTTTTATTTCATGTAGTGTCAATGTATGATTGATGGAGCTCATGTCACTCTACATTCTGTGCTACTGCTGTTACGTGATTCTAGTGGGCAATCGCCTTAAAAGATTCTTGGTCCTTAGATGTAGTCAATATGTGATCTGGTGTTCCAACAGTGAAACGGCAAGAGTTGTAGAAAACAACTATTTATTTAAATCCCATATGTGACCCCTATTTGCCACAAACATTGCACAGTATGAAAGGAAATCACATCATTGGCCGTCATGTCACAATTGCTATACACAAACATGGTCCTTTTTTGTACATGAAATGCTTTTTGGTGATTTAGAAAATGCTATCTTTTTTTCCGCTGCTGGTGACTTCACAAATGCAAAACAAATCTTAGTGTTGTTCTTCCAGTTAACTGGCCATCGCTACTCGGGTTTGCGCCCCAATTGGCACCCTATTCCCTATATAGTGCACTATTTTTGTGCACTATATATGGAATAGGGTGCCACTTGGGCTGTACCCCACTAAGCGAGGAGGGGAGGAAGGCTCAGACTAGGAACCTGCTACATTGTTCATCTGAATGATCCCTTGGTATAGGAAAACGCTTAATCAAAACCAAGACGAGAGGTTTACTTTCTTATAAAATATCAAAGGAAAGGTATAAAAAAAATATAAAAAAACACTATACTCTTTATCATGAAAAAACACAGAAGACTTTCTACAGTAGTGATAAAGTTCATCATAGATCCCAAGAGCAAAGTATGTTTTAAGACACTGACATGAGAGATAAGGACCCTAACTCTGCCCTATTGTGCAAAAGGCTGAGTGGAAACCATCGCAAACTGATCTCTGAAATGTAAAACGTGAAACATCTGGAAACTACATATCGCATGGGGGATAGGTCTGTGAAACTACGTACCCCATAATGGAGGAGAGGAGAACCACCCTCCCCCTCAGAACACTTGTATACCCTCATGCCTTGCTCTAGTAAAATACATAGGAAAAGTTAAGACAGGCAGCGCTTTTTTTTTTCTTTTTGGTCCCGTGTGCAAAAAAGATACACATAGATACATACATACATACATACACGTATATGACAAAATAAAAAAAGAACTAACAGCCAAGGCACCTTGATACAGTTTTGTACACCAAAAATAGAAGTTATCAGGCTTGTTGTGTTTGTTCTTTGTTGCGCAGTCACTGAAGTCACTGAATTCATGTGAGGAGTTCATTTAGGGACAACAACAACTGGGTTGTCATCTTTCTTTCCCTCCCTTTTAGCCCTCCCTCTCTCTAAGACACCAGTTGTTTAGCCTGCAGCTCCATCTCTGCCGCCCGCTTGAGGGCCACATCCACTAAGAGCTGGAAGCCACTGAAGTCCTGTGTGAGGTCTGGGGGGGTGGGGGGAGGGGTGTTGAAGAGCCCACTCTGGGGGCTCAGGTTACCCTCCATGGGGGTGGGGGTGGTGGTCACTGCCGGGGCGCCCAGGCCCAACCCTTCCTCCCGGCATCTGAAAAGACCCAGAGCCTCTCTGGTGGAATGCAGCAGCTCTGCGGCCCTACTGCCATCTGTGTTCATGCTGGAGAGGAAGCAGGAGAGGTAGGAAGGGGGGCTGGAGCCCTGTTTCTGCATGGCCATGGTGGTAACAGTGGTGTGACAGATGACAGAGGGCCGGTGAGCCACAGTGGTGGCGGGCCCCGGGGAGGAGGAGGGGGACATTTTAGGGGACGATATGGCCTTCTGCAGAACGCTGGGGCTGGGGAGACCTGCCTCGAAGCTGGAGGGGTGCAGCGCCCGCTGGTCGTAGCCGTCCTCGGGGCCCGTGGCGGCTGTGGCGTGCTTGGGTGACTGAGAGCTGGAGTCAGAGAAGCCCCCGTCGCCTCCCTTGCTGCCTTTCCGGGAGAAGGTGAACTGGTTGGGGTCTTTACCGTCTTTCCGCAGCATCTCCGGGAGGAGCCGCCGACGTGCGTTGATGAACCAGTTGCAAACCTGAAGGAGAGCAAATTACAACATTTATTTAAGTATTTAGTATAGTTTCAAGTTGTCTCAAAAAAGAAGACAAAGGGGAAAAAGGAGAGAGCACAAAATTATACTTTCATATCTCACGTTGACAAAATCAGGTTACATCCGGTTTACATATTTACATGACATTGTGAGACACAGCTGTTTTTCTGTAGTATTCAAAACATGCATCTTATCTGAAACATCTACAAGCATATGTGATGGTTGTTCCACAACTTGCTCTTGGTCGTATATATTCTGGCACACCTATAGACAATGTTATGGCAACTGTTCACTACTTAATTGCACATAAACTAATGTTATTTTTTTTACTTAAGTTAACGTCTTATAATACATAATTCAACAAACAAGTAAGAAAATATAAGGTGCTACTTCTGTGCTCATCAAGAAACTCGAACTAGGCCTTTGAAAAGCCATCACGGCATGTAACACCAGTTTGCTGTAAGGTCTTGTTGCCCTTCCCAATTCTATTGCCCTCTCCTCCCCCGACCCCCTCATCTCCCTCTCTGTCCCAGCCAATTGTCAGCCATGGATGGCTCACCAAAGCCTAGAACTCTTAGTATGTAAAGGACTCTGCATTGTTCACAGACAGCTGGACTGGAAGAGGGCTGGAGGGAGGGAAATTCCTGTGTGATTGTTACAGCCAAGCCCACACCAACCACCCAGCAGAGTGAGTGAGCCGAGTCAAAGTTTCAGAGTGCTCGGTTCCTCCTAGTCACCAAATGTGTCCCAAATGGCACCCTATTATTCCCTATAAAGTGCACTACTTTTGACCAGAGCCCTAAGGGAAAAACCATGTGGGCCCTTGTCAAAAGTAGTGCACTACATAGGGAATAGGGGGCCATTTGGGACACAGTCAATGTCGTTTCACTTCAGATGTGTTTCGTCAGACAGAATGTTGCAACATCAAGCTTCCTTGAAAGGCCCTGCTGCTAGCTGTTCATTGTCCACCTGTCAATCATGCTCTCTTTGTTTACGTACGTATCATAAAACCAAGACAAGACGTTACAACACAAGGTCATTGTATATTGCATTTCTTGCCACTCGTTTTTTTGCATACCACAGACCTACTAGTCATCTGGTAGTAAACCTATGAACAGAGGCCTGTCACTCTGGCCCTCTGTTTGAATGTATCCTTCCTTCCTAATTTCCTTGAGGAGATCTATAAGTGATAAGATATGTGAAAGCAAGCAATTCAACTCTGTGATCACTTCAAGGAAGGTAAGCAGGAAGGAAGCATTGCTGAAGTATTTGAACAGG
Organism: Coregonus clupeaformis; assembly: GCF_020615455.1. Classification (NCBI taxonomy): domain Eukaryota; kingdom Metazoa; phylum Chordata; class Actinopteri; order Salmoniformes; family Salmonidae; genus Coregonus; species Coregonus clupeaformis. Next base: position 30,588,805 of record NC_059225.1, read on the forward strand.
GCCCCTTATGTAATTGATGCAGATCATTAGTTAGCATACCTGTAGTGTGGAAAGCAGCGTCTGCTTGGAGAGTAGGGCTTTCTCCTGTTCAGAGGGGTAGGCATTGTAGCGATGCTCATATAGCCAGTCCCTGAGGATCTGCACCGACTCCTTGGGTAGGTTCCCGCGCCTCTTCCTCTTCCCACTGCTACCTCCCGTACTGGATGACAGGTCCAGGGGGGCATCCACGCTGTCCTCGTCGTCCGTCTCACTGCCCGACAACGTCATCATGCCTGTGTGTGAAGAAGAGAGGAATGGGATGTGTGAGAGAATGTCTGTCAAAATTCCCCTTATGATGCCAACCAAACACGCCCTGTCTTCCTGTCTGCATGTCTGTCTATCTGCTCTGTCTGTCTGTCTGTCTGCCACCCGCCTTCCAACAGCCCTGTGCAAAACGCTAGCTGTCTAGCGGATGCAGCTGATGTGTCAGAAGCAAGCTGTCAAGTTCAGCCATGTGATTCATGGAACAGAGAAGGAGGGAGGAGGAGGAGGAAGAGGGGGGAGGGGGGGGGGAGGGGAGGGGGGGGGGGGGGGGGGGGGGGGGGGGGGGGAGGGGAGACATCACAAAGGCATGCTGCTCCAATGCTGTGTCAGTTATAAAACCTGCCTAGACAAATACTGCAGGCCTACTGTACTGAGCAAACACCTCTTCATGTTGACACTGACACAGTGCAGGAAGCTATGGCAGGATCCAAGACAGCTGAAATAGTTATTCCAGGGGTAGAATTTCAAAGGCTATAAGAACATCTGTAGTCCATTTGAATTGCATTCATGGTAACCTCTTTTTTTTCTGACATTGCCTAATCAAACAGTTAATACAAAATAGTTAATTTACCACAAGCCTTTACAAAAACCTGAATGTCAGGACAATATATTTCTTATCTGGCAATAACACATTTCAAATCAAACTTTTTGGGGAAACTTTATCATTTAGAAGATGTCTTATTTAAGTTTTAAATTGTAAAAACTAAACATGGCATCATCTGTAGTCCATCATTCCATGTCAACAAAATACTGTACAGGATATCACTAGATCTGTCCTTGGCATAGTGGTGGGAAATGTATTTTTAAAAACGACTGAAGTTAGAATTAGGTAATTATGTAGGATTGGATGAGGAAAGGGAGGGGGGAATTGTTACAAATCAACGTCTCGAGACTAAACAAAAGAATCTTGTTCGTCGAACCATTACTTTACTATAATTTGAAGGTTTTTGAAAGAGTAACTACTAATTTCTTACTTAAGTTAAGTATACTACTCATATTCAAGTGAATCGAGCGTTTTGTAAGCTCAACTCAATGGAATTTCTAAGTTTAAACAACGTGTAGAAGTTCTATTGTGTAGTCTGTAACACGAGGTCGAAGAATGCGAGAGAGCACCATCGCAGAATGAAAGCAAACAGCAACTCCACAAAGGAGGTCAGGATTTGAACGCTGTGTCACTACAAATTTAGGGCTGAAGATGTCTGCTGCAAGTTTCTCACTATCTAATTTCATTCAACAATGTTGCACATAATACAAAGTATACCGAGAAAAGGAAACAATGTTGCAGCTAAACTAGCAGAGGAAACTTACTCTGTGCGTCGTTGGGGCTACAGATTTGATACCTTTTAATTACCTAAATGCATAGTGACGTAAGGGTTTAGAGATGCCCTCTAATTTAGTCAACCCATCTAGATGTACCCTAAAGGAATTAGCTAGTAATTGGAAACTTGTTCATCATGAACTAAGTTTTCAGAGTTGCTATAAAGTTAAAGTATCTAACACTATTGTATAACAAAATGGTTATGATATTTACTCGATGCGTTTAACTTGTCAACCTTTAAAGCTAACAATTCCTTGCATTTGAAAGGGTTTGAATCAAAAGGCATATACGCAAAACAATCAATTTTGACAGCCCGCCTGCACGGGAGGGGGCTGTTTTGACTGGAGCAAACAATAGGCTGCGTTACTTGCATTGAGAAATGCATTACGCGCGATCTTCCTCAATATATTTTCTGATACACGCATGTTATCGAAATTGTGACAATCAGCACTCGGATGAAAAAGGCGACCTACCCTTTTTTGTCTTCATGTCCGTTAGAAATCTCCTTTTCACGTTGGTCACGAGAGGAGCGCAGTATTTTTTCTCGAATTGTAACGTTATTCGTTTAGTGGCAGATCTTTTTCTCAGGATATTCCACACGTATACTCCAAATGGTTAAACGGCTTCGTTCATTGATTTATTTTCGGTCATAGAACCGTTCGTCGTCTTTTTAATTTGTTTGAGACGCAATATGCTACTTATGCCAGGGGTAGGCTACCTGAAGTCCGCTGCTCGACTTGGCGAAGCCTTTCTCATTCAATGTGTGTTTGATCATGAAACTGGGTGACAGCTATCTTTGACAGCTGCGTGACTCAACGCACAAAGATCCTCCCACTTTAGAGGGAAGAGCAAAAATCTCTGACATCAGCATTGCTTTTGCAATGGCTATACACAATCTTACCAAACAACCGCTAGAATATTATAGGCTTATAATTGAAATGCGTAGCTGTAGGAATGGAAGCTAAGGGCATTGCAGAGCTTGCAGCAGTTTTAGTGCACCATGTTCAAAACAACAACCGCAGCATGGCTAGGCTACTTCTCATCAGTATTTCGTACGCGGCTTCTCTAATTGGCTAGCCTATTCCTTTATCAATTTCTGTGTCCATGTTTTCATAAATAGCAGAGCCCTATTAGCATATTAATTATTTTATTAGCTAATGCATTATGCAACAAATGTGATGCTTGGCAATTTGTCAACAGGGATAGGCTAATATCCAATGTCAGCCATAAGGACTGTCAGTGATTTTATGCATGCATTGATCTATTTAAATAGCATTTGAGAGTGATTGCATAAATAAATCAACTTTTGCATTGACATGAACACAATCTCACCGAACAACCGAAAGAATATATTCTACTTTTATGTTACAAATGTAGGCTTATAACTGAAATGCTTAGCTGTAGGTATGGAAGCTAGGGCATTGCAGATCTTGCAGCAGTTTTAGTGCACCATGTTCAAAACAACAACCGCAGCATGGCTAGGCTACTTCTCATCAGTATTTCGTACGCGGCTTCTCTAATTGACTAGCCTATTCCTTTATCAATTTCTGTGTCCATGTTTTCATCAATTGCAGAGCCCTATTAGCATATTAATTATTTCATTAGCTAATGCATTATGCAACAAATGTGATGGTTGTCAATTTGCCAACAGGGATAGGCTAATATCTAATGTCTGCCGTAAGGACTGTCAGTGATTTTACACATGCATTGATCTATTTGAATACCATTTGAGAGTGATTGCCTAAATAAATCAATACATGTTTTGCTGCATAGTAGTAGCCCACTGGGCACAAACTGGTTTAATTTGTCAACATATTTTGTGTGACATGGAATCTATGTGGAAAATACATTGGATTTAATAAAAGTCATCAACTTAAACTGTTGTTTTGAGGGTGAAAGTTCAACCACAGGATTATGTCATCATGGTAACCAATTTTCAACATAGACAAACCTTGTATAAAATATGTTGAATTTGTACCTTTGAAACAACGTCAGATGTTCAACATTATATCCACTCTCAGAAAAAAACTATAGGCTGGATATCACCTCCTTCTGGAGAGATTATCTATCTACAGCTCTCCCTTTGGTCTCCCATCCAGGGTTTTAACCAAGCTTTGATATTTGTCACTGACTACTACCAATGCGCTATCGCGAGAATGATTATTGAGAGATCTCCACATAATAACTAAATACTTTCACTGTTGCTATCGAAATCATTCCAAAAGGTAGGTTTAAGAAAGCAAATGAAATGTAACCATGCTTTATAAGTCATACAGTATGTCATCAATGATACTATTTAGGCCTATATAACATTTGCAAAATCATCAACAGCTATTGTTTCAATTCAACCCAGGGTAAAAAAAAAATAGACAGTACATATAGGCCTAGGGTTTCAAGCTTTGGTTATTTCAAATGTAATCTAGAACTTAATCATTCATATGTTGGGTTCACGTCTCCATCTCAACCAAAAATCTATGTTAAATAATATGACTAAATCAAACGTTATGCATTTAAAGTTTGATTTGATTTAATCCTATTCTATAACTATTATTTTTGGTTGAGATGGAGACGTGAATCCAACATATCAATTATTAATTTGTAGACAAACTGTATATTGAATTATATTTGGTTATCATGTATCTTCTGCTAGGATAGTTCCATCTGTGCCACTGACTTAGTCTGGCTTTGATTCCACATTGTCTACAAACTAATAACTGATATGTTGGATTCACATCGCCATCTCAACCAAAAATCAAAGTTAAAGAATAGGACAAAATCAAATCAAACTTTAAATGCACTTTAAATAAAGTTTGATCTGATTTAGTCTTATTCTTTAAGTTAGAATTTTGGTTGTGATGGAGACATGAGTCCAACATAGCAATTAATAATTTGTAGACAAACTGGAATTAAAGCCAGACTAAGTCAGTGGCAAAAAAGATACATCTCCTTCAAATGTTGATATTTGTGTTGATAATCAAACACAATTTAATATTACTTTTGTAATACAGTTAATAGTGTAAAGTTAAGGCTATCTTACAAACAAATGTAACAGTATTTATTCAACCTTAAAATGAGGAACAGATCCATGGATACATTTTGAGATTACTGTAACTATAAATGTCTTCTTATGTAATCATAGAAAGCGTGCATGTTCAAGATAGCATGCAAAGGTCGCAGGTCTGTGGAGATCTTCACAAATGCTATAATAATCTGCACAGAATCTCAAACAGCATTGATCACTTGCACTATGTACGTTTAATGTAATCTCAACTGCAATCCAGGTCATTTGGTTGTGCTAATAGATAAAGCACAGTGAAAACACATTAAAGGTGCAATATGCAGAAATCGCCTTGCCATTTACTGGTTGCTAAAATTCTAATAGTTTGCCTAATTTCAGTTTATTTGACAAAACAACCAATGTGTAGAGAAACATTGTACCATCTAACTCGCTGTGAAATATATTTTCAGTTACCAAAAATATTGTATTTTCAGTGGTTTGAAGCTGGTGTACAAAACCGAAAGTAAAAGAAGCAAAAACAAAACTTAAGAATGGGAAGCATTCTTAAACTTGCTTTCAATGAGAACGACAGATCTATAACTCACATTTCTATGTGAAATTGTTCGGGTTGTCCAAAAAGTTACATATTGTCGCTTTAAGTTGTTATAAAAATACTGAATATCTGACATTGTATTCCCATTTGAACTTTGCTGTGCTTATAAATGATTGAAATTGCAGTGATAACACATTTAAATGACAACTAAACCAAAAATCAGACATTGTTTTCCATTGGAATTTGTTTGTGCTTTTAGATGGTTGAAATCAGTGATAACACATTGAGAATTCAACAAACATCTGGCTCTCTTTTTGAGTGTGTGAATAAAGGTTGAAATCTCATTGATCAATGTCTCAACCAAATATTACCTAATTCTACCTCAAGCGTGGATATGTTAAAGCATATAGCTAGCCTACGTTTGATAATAATTGATTATCCAGGAACCAATATACTCTGTAGGCATATTAGGCTCTTGCGGAGGGGCTATGGAAAGCAACACAGTGAAAAGGGATCACCCCTATTCCTATTCAACACAATCTGTTACTATGTTGCTTTTCTTTCTGTAGTTATGGGTCTGATAGGACTACATGGTGTCCACTGGCCACGTGAGGACCCATACCGCCCCCTATGGTATAAAACGCGGTACTTACCAGAATACTGTGTACATGATGACGTCATCGTGAAAGCACAGATAAAGTACAGGGCTTCTCTCTGCTGGCGATAACTATACATTGCACTTTTCGTTTGAATATTATCAGAAAGGAAGAGGCGAATCGAGAGGGTCCACTCCCGTCAAAATCTGTCCATGCGGGAATATCAGTCTGCTTCCCGCCTTTGGGACAACTACTCCCATTGTTAGGGCAGAGACAAGACCATCTCGTGATTATATACAGTATCTCTGATAATATACAGTGACAATTTCATTTGGTATGATGTTAATTTCGAAAAACGTAACGCTGAATATTATTTATTCTCAGTTAATTCATAATATTATGTGTTTTTCTAAATTAACAACATACCAAATACTAAATTGGATGCAAGTGATGCATGCTAATAAGCTTTTCTGCCCAGTAGACATATAGGCCTACAGAAAATACATTCATATTGTATATTTTGCATAGCCCTGCTTTAGGGGTTTGAAACAATACATTAACATTGTAACTTAAAAAATAGCCAACAAGGCCTCAAAACTAGCATGAGTGCCAGTAAGTTTGCGCTATCATGTCAACTCCTTTAATTCATTGTCATGCCAAACATTTTTCACTTGACAGCAACAATGGAGTAGGAAAGAGCATAAAAATATCTGGGAACAGGTTACCTCAAAACTACACATGCCATTGAATCAGCAAAAGCCTAACAGGAAAGTTTGGTCCACCTATTTATACATATCAAATGGCTCATTTACAAGCTTTCCCTTTAGTTAATAATTAGTCATTTAGCAGACGCTCTTATCCAGAGCGACTTACGGTTAAGTGCCTTGCTCAAGGGCACATCAACAGATGTTTCACCTAGTCGGCTCGGGGATTAGAACCAGCGACCTTTCGGTTACTGGCACAACGCTCTTAACCACTAAGCTACCTGCCACCCTAGTTGACATGCAATGACACTTGTTAGCTGGTTGAAATGGAGATCTACCAATGACATCTCTGTGAAATGATGCATGTCTATTTCAAGACCATGTGTAATGTGGTTTAATCTAGGTTTTAGGGATCTATATCCACATAGTGTGTCATCCGCATATTGATGAAAGATGATAGATTGTGCACGACATTGTGTTATAATAGTGTCATAACAGATAATCGAACATATATTTTCACAATTACTGTAAACAGACACAAATAAATATTGACTGAAGTTTTTAAGCACAGTAGCCTACATTGGCAAATAACCACTAAAAAGCTCATGGATAGAAAATACATTAGGCTGTACTGAATAAAATGGCAAGACAATCCTTTTAAGGACGGGACCTCGCTTTACTCTCAAGAAGTAATGGGGGTTGTGAGTCATTTTTGCGCATATCCATGCGCTTAACAGTGATGTAGCTTTTGGCACGCTTTGTGCATTCCAGAGTGGCGACGCCGCCCTGACTCCGCCGACTGGAACGAGAGAACTTCCGAGAGTGTACTGTGACACATCAAAACCTTTTAATTCCCTCGCTGTGGTCATTACTGCTCTACGTACAACTACTTCAACAGTTGGCTATGAGGGGAGACGAAGCGGAGAGTGTCCGGTTACACTTTTCAGGTCTAAAATTAGGGAGACTGCGCTGACGCAAGATGGCCAAACTCGGTCCCTATGTGTGACAAGGGGAACAAGACACTGGATCCATGGAAACGTATCCTACAACTTAGCTGTTATTGATGACAGGGTGTATTTTTAGCCTTTGTTGTCATCTTTCCGTAACACTTGGGGCTCTAGCGTTTTGTATAAAGGTGAGTCTTCCAAAATGCAGTTGTACAGCAGTGCGTTGACACACTATCCCGGATCCTCTCGCAAAGTTTCGATAACTATCACAAGTGGTACCATTACTGACCATTTGTCCAGGACAAGAACGAGCTCCTCTGCGAATAATACACCGAGTGGGCCTACTCCAGCAGTGACTAACGGGAATCTGGTAGGAGAGACTCAATCTACCGCAAACATGCCTGCTGCTTTTTCATGTTATGAGGCTGCTTCCATGAAGCCAGTCTACTACACTTCTACCGCAGAGATAATCATTCGTCGGCCTGACGGAGTTGAGAGATACGTACCAGTGCACATCATAAAGGAGACCCAGACAAAACGGTCTCCTTCGGAATCAAATTCACAAGATGTCGTGATTCAGGCGCGTGACCGAGATGATCATTTGGACACAGACTTGATTGTGGACTTCATTGATCACTTGAGAGGTAGAGGGGATCTACTCAATGATAGTCAAAACGCGGAACGTGAAAATAACCTGATAAATATTGACAAGAACGATGGACCAAGTTACAGAAAGTGCGAGGAGAGAATTAACATGGCAAATGGAAAGGGAACCCCCATTACAAGTGACACTGTGAACCCAAAACACCATCAGAACTTAGAGGCACAGTCGACCCATTTAGGCCAGGATATATTGGATTCCTGTGAGAGTAGAAATGACAGTGAATACTCAGACCTGTACTCTCCATCAGGCGAGGCGCAGGTCTTTAAGCTCGGTGTCCTACGGGAGCCATCTCCGCGAAGAAATGCAAAAAGGGGTGACATCAACGAGAAGGTGACGTGCTACATAGCGGAGGTGGAGAAACAGAACAAGTACCTTCAGGAGAGGGCACACAAGTACAGATTCCACATCATCCCTGACGGCAACTGTCTGTACAGGGCGGTGTGTAAAGCCGCCTATGGAGAGCAGTCTATGCACAATGAGCTGAGAGAGCAGACAATGCACCACATAGCCGACCACCTGGATGAGTTTAACCCCATCATTGAGGGGGATGTCGGGGAGTTCTTGATCAACGCAGCGCAGGACGGCGCCTGGGCGGGTTATCCGGAGCTTCTGGCGATGAGTCAGATGTTGAATGTGAACATTTACCTAACCACAGGAGGTAGCTTGGAGAGTCCCACGGTTTCAACCATGGTGCACTACCTGGGGGAACAGGATGCATCCAAACCCGCTGTCTGGTTGAGTTGGCTAAGCAACGGACACTATGATGTCTTGCTGGACAGGTGTGTGTCCAACCCAGAGTATGACGAGTGGTTCCGTCACTCTCAGATGCAAAGGAAACGGGACGAAGAGCTGGCCAAGTCGATGGCTGCATCACTGTCTAAAATGTACATCGAACAAAACGGTCACATTTGAAACCAATAGTTATTCAATTGCTGCATTCAAATATTTGTCAGCCTCTCTCTCTCTCTCTCTCTCTCTCTCTCTCTCTCTCTCTCTCTCTCTCTCTCTCTTCAAACCGATTGCACTTTGATTCTCTGTGTGTGTGACTTCAACATTGCCTTAATGACATTTTCTACGTTTTGTATTGTAGCCGAATTGAAGTGCAGTGCACATGTTATATTTATATTTTGTGTTGTAAATAGACTTAACGGCAAAATGTTAGTTCCAAGTGAGGCTTGAAGGAGCTTGTATTATTTCCCATACCTTGATGTGTTATGTTTGAAGTGAATGGGTTGGAATTCTCTGGATCAACCCCCCCCCAAAAAATGGTGTCAACTGGTTAAATGATTGATGTTTTCTCAACAAAAAAACAACAAGACATTTGTTGATACTAAATATATACTGAAATAAAATATCCCAGAAATGTACATACACACAAAAAGCTTATTTCTCTCAAATTTTGTGAAAAAATTGTTTACATCCCTGTTAGTGAGCATTTCTCTTTTGCCAAGATAATCCATCCACCTGACAGATATGGCATATCAAGAAGCTGATTAAACAGCATGGTTATTACACAGGTGCACCTTGTGCTGGGGACAATAAAAGGCCACTAAAATGTGCGGTTTTGTAACACAATGCCACAAATGTCTCAAGGTTTGAGGGAGCGTGGGGACAATAACGCCTTGATCACACCGACAATGTCATTGTGCAAAATATTACTCAACATCATCAAAGTTCATCATTCACCTTCTGCTACAATTTTTGTCAAGCCTTCTACACATACAGTTTTACGCATACGTTCGAGAAATCCAACGTATGCACCACACAGAACGCAATGCAACTACCTTTGCAACGCAATGCTGCAAGGCAAACACAGCGTTCCATTTGAAATTAATGTACTTCTGGTGTACCAAAATGCAATGACGCTGTTGGTGTGATCGAGGCGTAAAAGGCCACTCTAAAATGTGCAGTGTGGAATTGGCATGCTGACAGCAGGAATGTCCCAACAGAGCTGTTGCCAGATAATTTAATGTTAATTTCTCTACCATAAGCCACCTCCAACGTAATTTTAGAGAATTTGGCAGTACTTCCAAACAGCCTCACAACCGCAGACCACGTGTAACCACGCCAGCCCAGGACCTCCACATCCGGCTTCTTCACCTGCGGTATCGTCTGAGGAGGGGGTGTGCTGAGGAGTATTTATGTCTGCAATAAAGCCCTTTTGTGTGGAAAAACTCATTCTGATTGGCTAGGCCTGGCTCCCAAGTGGGTGGGTCTATGCCGTCCCAGGACCACCCATGGCGGCCCCCCTGCCCAGTCATGTGAAATCCATAGATTAGGGCCTATTTAATTTATTTCAATTGACTGATTTCCTTCTATGAACTGTAACTCAGTAAAATCTTTGAAATTGTTGCATGTTGAGTTTATATTTTTTTTATGATTCAATGCCAACAGTTATATTTGATTATTAACAAACCAATATTTCAAGTTGTAACCTATTTCTTTCAACACTCAACTTACTTTTCCCCTTTAGTTAAACATAATCAATACTATAAATACAAACTATATACAACCCATTTTTCATATTGTACCAAGTTGAATTTTCACATTGGACTTACCTATCCAAATGTCTTCAATTGGATACAAACAATAAATAAATAAAATCCTCTTAATCAAGCTATTAAGTTGGTTCCATGGCATAAAATAATGACTCCAAACACTTTCTTTAAAGAAGACTTTCACATTAACTGGTTACAATATTGTAACCAAATGGTGACCATGGGCTCCCGATCGGCTCAGCGGTGTAAGGCACTGCATCTCAGTGCTTGAGGCGTCACTACAGACCCCCTGGTTTGATTCCAGGCTGTATCACAACCGGCCGTGATTAGGAGTCCCATAGGGTGGCGCACAATTTGCCCAGGTTTGGCTGGTGTAGGCCGTCATTGTAAATAAGAATTTGTTCTTAACTGACTTGCCTAGTTAAATAAAGGTATAAAAAATCGAATCAATGGAAACTGTGCCAGCCTCTTTAGTATTGCAGTGTAAATATAATTACAAATAAAATAACACATTACCTGGAATGACATTCACTCTCACAGGTGGCCAAAAAACAACAACTGAAAGCCACGACTCCATCTCTTCTGATAGGCAGCCACCACTACATTGCACCAACTGCTATGCACATGAGGTGTTGAAAGCAATTTAGAAGCTTTCATTCAATTTAAAAAATCATATTGATCTGTCAAATTCGTTACTTGATTTTAGATAAGTTTATTAGAATAGGTTGAATGAACCAAAGCATAATTTTGGATCATACCAATCAGAAAAAGCACTTTGGATTAACAACAATGTCGTTCCACTTTTTACAGTGTGCACTTAGGTCTACTCCTCTGGAAAATATTTATTTGGTTTTAAGTTATAAGTGTTAAGTTACTGTGTTGTTCAGCTTTAGGCCTTTGTAAGGTGTTGGAGTGCAAACATAAAATTGTTTTGAAATAACACATTTGGTGTTCTATTGACTAATTTTACTCTGTTTTATTTACATTATTTTAATCCCAGTGCATGTGCATGGGCGTGACACACACACACACACACACACACACACACACACACACACACTATCTAGACATGGAATAGGGGTGACCTCGGCTGTTTCTACCTCCAGAAGTGACAATAAAAGTGGCTGGTTTTATAGTTTGCTTTATTCCCACGTACAACCATTAGATGGCGTATTAGACCCCTCAATTGATTTGTTTCACAGGGTTGATTGAAACATTGCACAGTATAAAATCGAATTATCCTTAGATACAGTAGCCTACACATAGCATCAATACACAAACAGTAGGCCTAACTGTTAGGTCCAAAGGAACGTTTGCTTTAGGTAGCCTTAACCCCCAAAGTCAGGAAACCCCCTGCAGATAACGGTCACAGTCGTCCCCATTATGAACGTCTTGGTTAAGTTACCTTGTGCCTACTTTTCCCCACGTCTGCCTACAATGTCTGTAGGCTATTTTTGCTATTGTAATATCATTTATTTTAGCCTACGTTTTTCTATAAACATATACAGTCTGGTTTGACTTTGTATATATATTTGTCTATTTTATGGCCACATGTTTTATTTCCCCTGACTCTAAAAGAATAAGAACAGGGGCTGTAAACTGTTATGATGTAATTCTGCAGTCATGTGGATACCAACGTTTTTTAATGCACAAAAGCTCTTCCTCTCTGCCTACATACTTTTAAACCGCTGCTCCGGAGTGGCGCAGCGGTCTAAGGCCACTGCATCTCAGTGCTTGAGGCGTCACTACAGACCCCCTGGTTCGAGTAAAGGCTGTAACACAACCGGCCGTGATTGGGAGTCCCATAGGTCAGCGCACAATTGGCCCACCGTCGTCCGGGTTTGGCCGGTGTAGGCCGTAAATAAGAATTTGTTCTTAACTGACTTGCCAAGTTAAATAAAGGTTAAATACTAGCCGGTGACTCTCCCGCTCTATTTGCTATAATGGACCAGCGGGCAGTTAGTTAGTCAGTCAGGTGAGCGCGCTACTAAAAGCAGAGACGCTGTTTCCGGAGCACAGGCTGCCTCGACCGCTACTGCTGCAGTATTGGCATCTGCTGCCTGCAAATGGAATAGAGTGACGAAAGGCAAAACTGAATGACAGACAATCTGAACTATATCTTATATTTGAGCTGTATGCGCGTCCTACGAGCAAGAGTTGCAAGATACGGTCAACAATGCGAAATAACCATATCGGTGGAAGTTTTAGAATACTTTGAAACAAACTGCGACTGAGCGACGGTGGTGGTGCAACGTGCCCCTTGACTTGAGAGGCAGCCTATCGAACATGTCGGGACATCGGGTGCAGTTCGCGGACCAGCTTCATCCCAGTGACCGCAAAGCCAGACCCAAATTACACAGTAAGCACTACTCTTGATTGCTTCTTGGTTTGTTGCTTTCAAGTTTCGAGTTTATGTCCATACTGACCTTGGCTTGGATAAGTCATATTTGGAAAACTAATGCTGAAATGGCAGTCTATATATTTGGCAAATGACAGGCTTCAAATTATCTATCTTGTTTAGACGTATGTGAAACTATAGTAAGGCTATAGCTACATTTACAATATTTTCTTAATAGCCACAGTCCATGCACCCATATTTCCCCCATGTGCTAATTACATTGGCTAAGCTCCAAACATCCTCAATAGCATTTTTACATAAAGTGAGCTATCTAGCCCTCTATTTTGGGATTGTAATATTATCTTCCTTTTCCTTTACACACCGGTATGTTATGTTACAAATGCATTTCAAGCAGTTAGGATATTCATGCGTTCACTCATGGATTCAAAGTCATTAACTCCATTTAATCAAGTCAAGGACCATTAATTGCTTACGATTTTATGGGATTGCCATGGGAGTGTGGTTTAGTTGCTGTGTGTCACCGCAAGTATCATCACCTGTCATAATGCTTATTTGTCACCTGGAGTCAATGATAGGGCCACTGACAGGGGCCCCTGACAGTGATAAGGGCCACACTGATGCCTGATGCCCTATGGCACTCATCCTGGCAGGGTGCCTGCTCTCTGGGATGGTATGGTCATCAAAGCTGGCTACACACCAAATAATGAGGGTTCCTCAAGGGTTCTTAGGGAAAGGTGATGATAGTTCTATGTAGAACCATACTGATCCAAGGAACCCTTTGAGCCCTTCAATGGTTCTTTGCAGTTCAGAAAAGGGTTATTTCATCTTTTAGTGATAATTAAAATGTGGGGACAGTGGCTCATTAGAATATTTCGGGGCGTGGTTTGTACACAGCTCTGTTTTGCAACCATGAGTGAGAGTGTCATTCCAGTTTATCTAACCTGTTGTGTTACTCTATGACTATGGACAGTGACAGTGTTTTGTGATGTGTGTAGCCTTTTTTTCAATTAAGAATGGTTGACAAAGTCAGTAGTTCTCAATTCTCTTGTTAGAGCCTAAGGTTTTTATAAAGAACCATTAAAAAAAGGTTACCTACAGCACCAAAAAAAGGTTATGCTATGGTTACAACCCTTTTTGTGGCTACATAGGACCATTTTAATGGTTATTTATAGAAGCTTTATGGAGAATGGCTCTATAAAGAACCTTTCTCAACCTCAAAGGTACTTTGTAGAACCATACCATAGAACCATGAGAATGGGGGCGTGCTCAGTCCTCTTTTTTTTCCTGTAGTCCACAATCATCTCCTTTGTTTTGATCACGTTTTTCTCTCAACACTTTTTTTGTTGTTGTTTTATTTTTACTTTTTTTGTAAAAAATAAATGCACTGTTGGTTAAGGGCTGTAAGTAAGCATTTCACTGTAATGTCTGCACCTGTTGTATTCGGCGCATGTGACCAATAAAATTTGATTTGATTTGAAAGGGTTCTTTATAGCACCATACAGGTTCCAACTATAACCTTATGAGCATGGTTCTTTACAGAACCTTAAAAAACATTGTTCCATTTAGCACCAAAAAGGGTCCCGCTATGGTTACAAGCCAAATAACCCTTATTTGGTACTATATAGAACCATTTGTTTTCAGTTTGTAGACCACATCAGGCTCACTGCCAAGCCATAGACAACCTCAGTATACATATGTCCCTGTCTATTTGGATGTCAGGGACCAGGGGCCTTATGTACCAAGCATCTCATAGGGTGCTGATTTAGGATCAGTTTTGCCTTTTAAATCACAATTAATAAGATTACATGGACAGGGGGTCTTGAGAGAATGCAAGATAGTACTCATCGGTTTACTTCAAGTTAATACTTGTAATGGACCACATAGACCACCAAGTGAGCGATTTATTTGCAATAGCAGAAACTCTGGAGCAAATGCTATGTTTTCGTTTCTTTGGGGAGACGTAACATTCTGTCCTTGGAGTTTATCTCTGTTTCCTTTTGTCCTCTTCATGCCCATGAAGAGAATAGAAAGTGCTTTTTTTTTTTACTCTTCTCTTCGAGAAATATGTCTCGTGAAAGCAACAGAATACCCCAGAATGCCCCAGACCTGGGTTCAAATACTATTTGAAATCGTTCAAATACTTTCAGCATTTGCTTTAACCTGCCTGGAGTGCCAGATGGATGGAGTTAAGACTGTTTGGACTATTCTATTGGTTACATTTCGCCAGGCAAGCTCAATCAAACAAAGATAAAGTATTTTAAATTATTTCACATAATATTTGAACCCAGGCCTGATCTGCCCTAACTCAGAAGAGAGAGATATATTATGCCTGCAACGCAACAGCACATGTACTGAATACTATCATCCATATGCATGACATAACTGAAGCTAGATTAGTAGGAGGTTTTGTATTGCCCCTAACCTGTGATCTACAGTCGTGGTCAAAAGTATTGAGAATGACCCAAGTATTGGTCTTCACAAAGTTTGCTGCTTCAGTGTTATGAGATATTTTTGTCAGATGTTAATATGGTATACTGAAGTATAATTACAAGCATTCCATAAGTGTCAAAGGCTTTTATTGACCATTACATTAAGTTTATGCAAAGAATCAATATTTGCAGTGTTGACCCTTCTTTTTCAAGACCTCTGCAATCCGCCCTGGCATGTTATCAATTAACTTCTGGGCCACATCCTGACTGATGGCAGCCGATTCTTGCATAATCAATGCATGGAGTTTGTCAGAATTTGTGGGTTTTTGTTTGTCCACCCGCCCCTTGAGGATCGACCACAAGTTCTCAATGGGATTAAGGTCTGGGGAGGTTCCTGGCCATGGACCCAAAATGTAGATGTTTTGTTCCCCGAGCCACTTAGTTATTACTTTTGCCTTATGGCAAAGTGCTCCATCATGCTGGAAAAGGCATTGTTCATCACCAAACTGTTCTTGGATGGTTGGGAGAAGTTGCTCTCGGAGGATGTGTTGGTACCATTCTTTATTCATGGCTGTGTTCTTAGGCAAAATTGTGAGTGAGCCCACTCCCTTGGCTGAGAAGCAACCCCACACATGAATGGTCTCAGGATGCTTTACTGTTGGCATGACACAGGACTGATGGTAGCGCTCACCTTGTCTTCTCCGGACAAGGTGTTTTCCGGATGCCCCAAACAATCGGAAAGGAGATTCATCAGAGAAAATGACTTTACCCCAGTCCTCAGCAGTCCAACCCCTGTACCTTTTGCAGAATATCAGTCTTTCCTTGATGTTTTTCCTGGAGAGAAGTGGCTTCTTTGTTGCCCTTCTTGACACCAGGCCATCCCCCAAAAGTATTCGCCTCACTGTGCGTGCAGATGCACTCACACCTGCCTGCTGCCATTCCTGAGCAAGCTCTGCACTGGTGGTGCCCCGATCCTGCACGCAGCTGAATCAACTTTAGGAGATGGTCCTGGCGCTTGCTGGACTTTCTTGGGCGCCCTGACGCCTTCCTCACAACAATTAAACCTCTCTCCTTGAAGTTCTTGATGATCCAATAAATGGTTGATTTAGGTGCAATCTTACTAGCAGCAATATCCTTGCCTGTGAAGCCCTTTTTGTGCAAAGCAATGATGAAGGCACGTGTTTCCTTGCAGGTAACCATGGTTAACAGAGGAAGAACAATGATTTCAAGCACCACCCTCCTTTTGTTGTCCAGTCTGTTATTCTAACTCAATCAGCATGACAGAGTGCTCTCCAGCCTTGTCCTTTGTCAACACTCTCACCTGTGTTAACGAGAGAATCACTGACATGATGGCAGCTGGTCCTCTTGTGGCAGGGCTGAAATGCACTGGAAATTTATTTTTGGGATTAAGTTCATTTTCATGGCAAAGAGGGACTTTGCAATTAATTGCAATTCATCTGATCACTCTTCATGACATTCTGGAGTATATGCAAATTGCCATCATCAAAACTGAGGCAGCAGACTGTGTGAAAATTTGTATTATGTCATTCTCAAAACTTTTGACCACGACTGTACACTGTAGGGCACATCAATGGGACACCAACCAAACACAGACGTCAATGTCAAGGGTCACTCTTATTCTATACTCACACAGTGAATGTCTTCTGATATATCTTACTTTAGGTGGCAATTGCCCTTGCAGTAGACACTGAGTATACCAAACATTAGGAACAATTCGTCGGGGCATGGACTCTATAAGGTGTCGAAAGCGTTCCACAGGGATGCTGGCCCATGTTGACACAGTTGTGTCAAGTTGGCTGGATGTCTTTTGGGTGGTGGACCATTCTTGATACACACAGGAAACTGTTGAGTGTGAAAAGCCCAGCAGCGTTATAGTTCTCGACAGAAACCGGTGCACCTGGCACCTACTACCATAATCCGTTCAAAGGCACTTCATTTTTTTGTCTTGCCCATTCACCCTCTGAATGGCACACCTACAGTGCATTCTGAAAGTATTCAGACCCCTTGTTTTTTTCCACATTTTGTTACGTTACAGCCTTATTCTAAAATTGATGAAATTGTTTTTTCCCCCCTTATCTATCTACACACAATACCCCATAATGACATAGCAAAAACAGGTTTTTAGAAATGTTTGCAAATGTATAAAAACCGGAAATATTACATTTACATAAGTATTCAGACCCTTTACTCAGTACTTTGTTGTAGCACCTTTGGCAGCGATTACAGCCTCAAGTCTTCTTGGGTATTGTCACGTCTCCTCCCATTGCTCCCCTCCGGCGTTCTGATTCGCCGGTCTACTGTGCCACCGGTCTGAGAGCACCACCACAGCAACACCGGAATGGAAACCCAACGCACCCTAATCACCTCCAGCGCACCTGCACCTCATCATCTCATCACCACCCCTATATAGCCCTGGACTGTTCAGTGTTGTGTGTGATTGTTAGTGGCATGTCGTGTACTCACTCTTTGTTGTTTTCTTGCTCAGTGTTAAGTAAACCTTTACATTGTTGATTCCTGCGTCTGCGTCCTGCCTCTTCGTATCCTCAGTACTCGTCACAGAATCACACACCTCTCACGAAGATGGATGCAGCAGGTAATCCTCCTGGAGTTTCCCAGCGCCTCGACCAGCACCAGCAGCAGATTGCCCATCTGAGCTATGGAAGCCGCCCTGCCTCCGAGTCCTCACCCATGGAGGTGGGCAGCACCCCCTACACCACCGTGGACCACAGATCTCCTGGCGGGTCCCTATCTAGGCGGTATGACTCCTGTCGCTGCTCCGTGAGTGTTCCGTCATCACCTGTCACCAAACCATTGTTTTTAGTTCCCTTAACGGTGAATGGTTCTTCCATCTGTTCGCTTTCCACGGCAATGATAGATTCCGGATCAGCGGGGAACCTTATCGATAGGGAGCTGGTCTCTAAAGGGGGGTTGCCCACCATGCCCCTGCCTTCTCCGCTACACGTCACCTCGGTGGACAATAAACCCCTTGGTTCAGGCACCATTACGCACCTCACTCTCCCCATCACCATCACCATTCCCACACTACCGGAGCACCACGAGGAGCTGTCTTTCCACATCGTCACATCACCACTTCACCGGATCGTCTTGGGATTGCCCTGGCTCAGACTACACAACCCCACCATCAATTTGATCACCAAGAGGATCACAGCCTGGTCCCCCTCATGCTGCAGGTAGCTTAATGGTTAAGAGCGTTGTGCCAGTAACCGAAAGGTCACTGGTACTAATCCCCGAGCCGACTAGGTGAAAAATCTGTCGATGTGCCCTTGAGCAAGGCACTTAACCCTATTTGCAAGAATGGCGCCGGAGAAGATGGCTGCTGTTTTACAGCCCTCTAACCAATTGTATTATTATGTGTGTTTTTCCGCGTTATTTGTAATTTATTTTGTACATAATGTTTCTGCCATTGTCTCTTATAACCAAAAAGAGCTTATGGATATCAGGACAGCGATTACTCACCTCGTATTGGACAAATATTTTTTCTTAAACGAGGCGGCCACGAAGGATATCCTACAGACACCCGACAAGGCCCAAATCCCCGTCATTCGCATGAGGAAGAGACGGAGATATCGTGGACGTAGGTCGGGGTGCCTTGTAAGGATCCGACGGCGAGCGAGTAAACTGCCTCTTCCATCATTCCTATTAGCCAATCTTCAATCATTGGAGAATAAATTGGATGACCTAAGATTACGGTTATCCTACCAACGGGACATTAAAAACTGTAATATCTTATGTTTCACCGAGTCGTGGCTGAACGACGACATGGATAACATACAGCTGGCGGGATATACGCTACATCGGCAGGATAGAACGGCTGACTCCGGTAAGACAAGGGGTGGCGGTCTGTGTATATTTGTAAACAACAGCTGGTGCACAAAATCAAATACTAAGGAAGTCTCGAGGTTTTGCTCGCCTGAGGTAGAGTATCTTATGATAAGCTGTAGACCACACTATTTACCAAGAGAGTTTTCATCTATATTTTTCATAGCTGTCTATTTACCACCACAAACCAATGCTGGCATTAAGATTGCACTGAATGAGCTGTATAAGGCCATAAGTCAACAGGAAAACGCTCATCTCTGAACGCAGTCACCATCATGTACCGGGACCCCATCCCTCTGGTTCCGTCGGCCATTGAGCAGCTGCGAGGGCCCGGTACTTTACCAAGTTGGACCTGAGGAGTGCCTACAACCTGATCCGAATCCGGGAAGGAGACGAGTGGAAGACGGCATTCAGCACTACCTCAGGCCATTATGAATACTGCGTAATGCCCTACGGCCTCGCCAACGCACCTTCCGTGTTCCAGTCCTTCGTCAATGACGTGTTTCGAGACATGCTGAGTAGACAGGTGGTGGTGTACATCAAAGATATCCTGATCTACTCGGCTACGTTCGAGGAGCACGTCAGGGACGTCCGAGCGGTCTGACTCCGCCTCCGGGAACACAGCCTGTTGGTGAAGGGGGAGAAATGCGAATTCCACCAACAGGCCATCTCCTTCCTGGGATACAGGATCAGTCCTCAGGGGGTGTTCATGGAAAGAGCGAAGATGGACGCCGTAAGGTCATGGCCAGTCCCCACCACCACCAAGGGCCTACAGAGCTTCCTGGGCTTCGCACATTTCTACCGGCGTTTCATTAGGTCCTTCAGCTCCATAGCCGCCCCGCTCACCTCCCTCCTTAAGGGTGGGCCTCAGAAGCTGGCCTGGAACCCTGAGGCTGATGCTGCCTTCAAGAGGCTGAAGGAGAGGTTCACCACAGCGCCCCTCCTAAAACACCCA
This sequence comes from Coregonus clupeaformis, assembly GCF_020615455.1. NCBI lineage: Eukaryota > Metazoa > Chordata > Actinopteri > Salmoniformes > Salmonidae > Coregonus > Coregonus clupeaformis. Next base: position 30,608,990 of record NC_059225.1, read on the forward strand.
GATCCAGCTCGTCCTTTCATCCTGGAGTTGGATGCATCTGAGGAGGGTGTGGGTGGGGTCCTCTCCCAGCGGCAAGATAAGCCAGAGAAAATGTATCCCTGTGCCTTTTTCTTTAAAAAACGTACCCCCGCAGAGAGGAACTATGGAGTTGGAGACAGGGAGCTGTTGGCGGTGGTCCTCGCTCTGGAGGAATGGAGACACTGGCTGGAGGGTGCAGTCCATCCATTCCGGATTCTCACTGACCACCGGAATTTGGAGCACATACGGGCAGCGAAACGGATGAACTCTCGTCAAGCCAGGTGGGCCCAATTTCTTACTCACTTTCAGTTTATTCTGTCCTACCGCCCAGGATCCCAGAATGTGAAAGCCGACGGACTCTCCAGGATGCACCATACCGAAGAAAGGAAGGATCTGGGGGGTCCTATCCTGCCTCCGTCTCTCATCATGGCACCAACAACCCATGGGGTGGCGCACAATTGGCCCAGGGTAGGGGAGGGAATGGCCGGCAGGGATGTAGCTCAGTTGTAGTGCATGGTGTTTGCAACGCCAGGGTTGTGGGTTCGATTCCCACAGGGGGCCAGTATGAAAAAAATAAAAAATAATAATGTATGCACTCACTAACTGTAAGTCGCTCTGGATAAGGGTGTCTGCTAAATGACTAAAATGTACAATATTCATAAAGCGTCTCAGAGTAGGTCTAGGATTAATAAGGATACATAGACAGGGAGGACCTGATCCTAGATCAGCACTCCTACTCTGAGATACTTTATGAAAATGCTTTTATGAATACGGGCCAATGTGGTTTAATGTGGTGAATGCAATAATGTGAGGATGCTTATTGCATGTGAGGCATATGATAGTCTCATCTCTCCTTTCGCTAGTGCAGTGCATGCACCCACTCTGGGACATCATCTCCACAGTGACAGCGTGTTTGACAGGCCACGTGAGCACAGACACAATGAAATACTGCCAGTCTCTGCAAATCCCCTCTAGAGAGTAGGCTGCTACACACAGCAATGTCAGGTCATTGAACCGGTGTGTGTGTGTGATTCATGTGCGGAGAGAGAGGGATGTGCATCAGGGCAGAGCCAGGGTTGAAAAGTCCTCAGGAGGTTGTGTGTAGGGCAGGGCTCAGATTGTATGCAGAATGGCTTGGGAGGGAAACACAAAATGGCCTCTTCAGCAGCAGTCCCCCTCCACCACCCCCATCCCCCCATCCTGTGGTCCAGAGCCAGGTGACGGGAGTGTCAGGTTTCCCTCCCAAACATCCATCCATTCTCTCTCTCTCTCTCTCTCTCTCTCTCTCTCTCTCTCTCTCTCTCTCTCTCTCTCTCTCTCTCTCTCTCTCTCTCTCTCTCTCTCTCTCTCTCTCTCTCTCTCTCTCTCTCTCTCTCTCTCTCTCAGGATTAAAAGACAGCTGCTGGGTTTACCACAGGGCTGTGTGTGGAATCTCATCTCATTTCACCAGACACATACAGGAGGATCATGTTGTTTATTTAGACAAGGAACAAATGGCACCTGGATTGCAGCAGGACCCCAAAATTAATCCATTACTTTAATCCAGGTATAAACTGATATGTTAACTAATGATACTGGCATGACTGAAAGCCCAGGTAGGGGCGAGGAGAGGCACGGAAGCAACACTGTTACACTGGCATGACTGAACGTCATGATTAATTGAACTGACAAAACTATAAGTTGTGGCCTCAACACTTTGTAAGGGATAATGGAGAGGAAAGTCCTGCATTGGAATTGGAAATTCTGATAATTCACCCGAAATCCCCCAGTTTTCTCAGTGCAGTTAATACCTTATGTTCCCAATGCCATTGAGAGAATGTTATTGTTGATTATAGGGGTTAGTCAGAATCCCACAAGTGTTTGTTTTAAACGGTTATAGAACGAAAGCTAGGGCCGAGGGGAGGCATAACCGGAACAGGGCTCTATCGCCAGGGGATAGTGTGGGCTTGGGTGTTGGTTTACGCATATATTCTCCTTGTGGCGAGGTCAAATACAACACAAACACACATTCTATATTTGTGGTTCATTTGTGGACTGCCAGGTCAAATCTGTTCAACATAATAACTTATCACTTTTCATTTGTCACAATGTCCAGTGTTAACATTAGACATTGTAGCATGCTATCTTAATGATGCCTCTACTCAAGGGAGTTGATAAGTGCAGTGCTGGCATGAGAATCACACTATGTGCTTCTTCTCATGCACAGGAATGCACCAGTGAAAAAACACAACTCATGGGCGTGAAGGTTACGGTAGGTACAGTAGGACATCTTAAATACGCAGTGACCTCACAGAGATCCCCCAGGTGTTCCTTCTCTAAATATTTAATTCCATTAAATACAACCAGTGCTAGTCACTGCGGTCCCTCTCTCCTAGTGGTGCGAAGGGAGGTGTCAAATGCCCTGACTTCATCGGCCAGCTGTCCATCCGTCCGTCCTTCTGTCTGTTTGTTTGTCTGTCCTTCCGTCTGTCCATCTGTATGTCCGTCCGCCTGTCTGTCTATATGTCTGCTTGCCGTCCTTTCGCCCGCCCATCCGTCTGCCTGTCTGTCTGTCTGGGAAGGAGGCTGATCACATCAGACGGGCACTTGGACTGATCCACACTTCGCTGAGTGGCGCAGGGGTCTAAGGCACTGCATCGCAGTGGTAGAGGTGTTGCTGAAGACCCGGGTTCAATTCCAGGCTGTATTCACACCTGGCTGTGATCGTGAGTCCCATAGGGTGGTGTGCAATTGGCCCAGCGTTGTCCGGGTTAGGGAAGGGTTTGGCCAGGGTAGGCCGTCATTGTAAATAAGAATTTGTTCTTAACTGACTTGCCTGGTTAAAAAAATGCTAAACAGCTTTTTTCAAGTTGGATTTACAACCAGTCCTTCAAGGGCTCTTCAGTGACAGTGTCTAGAGCAGTAAGATTTAAGGAGCAGTCCATAGCCTCACCCTAAGAGTCACATTTTGTTAATTTCAACTAGGGCCACGGCTTTCAGATAAAAGCTAATGTACCCTTGAGTTGATGTCAAGTGTGTTTTTAGTGCTGAAGCACAAGGACCTGCAAGCACCTGTTTACCTATGTTTTTTCCATTTTAAGTTGTAAAAAAAACGACTCATTTATTAGTTTAAAAAGATGTTCCGAACAAACTGCTGTAGACAGATGCATCGTTTTTCCACTCACTGATTTTTTTTATTGAACCACCTGCTGTGCACGCAGAGATAGTTCACCCAAATTACAAAATGACCCATTGGTTTCCTTACCCTGTACAGTCCATGGACAAGGTATGACAGCAATCCATGCTTTGGTTTAGTTTACCTGGCACTGTTTCCATATGCTAGTGTTTTAGCATTTGTGGCACAAATCCCATTAAAGTCATGAAACCGATATTAGCATTATTTGCACATCATGTTAAGATCATCTTTAAGTGACTTTGTGGAGCTTCACAATTGATTTTAGATACTTTTGGATGATTTGGACATGTTGTGTGAAAAACGCTAAAATTGGTCCCATGATTTGAATGGGATTTGTGCCACAAATGCTAAAACGTTAGCATGTGGAAACAGTGCCAGGGAAACTAATCCAAAGCATGAATTGCTGTCATACCTTGTCCATAGACTGCCTATGGGGTAAGGAAACCAATGTGTCATTTTGTAATTTGTTTGAACTATGCCCTTTAAGGGCTTCTGAGAAAATCAATGGTTCCATGTTCACTCTCTTCTGGTCTATCGAATTTCTCATGTTTCTGCTGAACTCTCCATATGTGCTTCCTGATTTACTGACATCAACCTCTTCAGTTACCCCTTCAACAAAGGACATCTATCCTCCCAGGCTTTGCCTTTTACTGGCCGCTGGCAAATGCACTATGTTGTGTTTTTCTTGCCTCATGACATTTCAGTCCAATTTGAAGTATTAAACTAACTGTTCATATAGTCCTGTGTAGCTCAGTGGATAGAACATGGCACTTGAAAAGCCATGGTTTTGGGTTCGATTCCCACGGTGGACCAGTATGAAAAAATGTATGCACTCACTAACTGTAAGTCGCTCTGGATAAGAGCGTCTGCTAAATGACAAAAATGTAAATGTTCATTGTTTCCAGATTTTTATGAAATATGACCTATAGTTAATGACAATGTGAGTGAAATAGTTTTCCTTCCAAAATGTTTTAAACAAGCATGAATGGTGTGGGCGTACCCCAACAATAGAATGGTGTGGGTGAATACCGGTCATTAACAATATTCATGCGAGTACACTGCTGATTGGTCAGCTCAGCCAATGACCCAACATGACATCATGTTTCAGGTGGGGTTTTCTCCAACTTATGCTTTGGCAACATACGAGTATAGGACGAGTCAACAATATTATTTGGATATGAGTTAACAGAATATGAACTTTTAAAAGTGAGACTAAACATTCAGGCCACATAAAAGGACAGACTAAACATTCAGGCCATTCTTACAAAATCAAGTCTGATTGAGAGTGCTTGAAACACACGCACATACAGTTTTAGTCTGAAGTTTATATACACCTTAGCCAAATACATTTAAACTCAGTTTTTTACAATTCCTGACATTTAATCGTAGTAAAAATTCCCTGTCTTAGGTCAGTTAGGATCACCACTTTATTGTAAGAGTGTGAAATGTCAAAATAATAGTAGAGAGAATGATTTATTTAAGCTTTTATTTATTTCATCACATTCCCAGTGGGTCAGAAGGTTACATACACTCAATTAGTATTTGGTAGCATTGCCTTTACATTTTTTAACTTGGGTCAAACGTTTCGGGTTGCCTTCCACAAGCTTCCCACAAGAAGTTGGGTGAATTTTGGTCCATTCCTCCTGACAGAGATGGTGTAACTGAGTCAGGTTTGTAGGCCTCCTTGCTCGCACATGCTTTTTCAGTTATGCCCACAATTGTTCTATAGGATTGAGGTCAGGGCTTTGTGATGGCCACTCCAATACCTTGACTTTGTTGTCCTTAAGCCATTTTGCCACAACTTTGGAAGTATGCTTGGGGTCATGGTCCATTTGGAAGACCCATTTGCGACCAAGCTTTAACTTCCTGACTGATGTCTTGAGATGTTGCTTCAATATATCCACTTAATTTGCCTTCCTCATGATGCCATCTATTTTGTGAAGTGCACCAGTCCCTCCTGCAGCAAAGCACCCCCACAGCATGATGCTGCCACCCCCATGCTTCACAGTTGGGATGGTGTTCTTTGGCTTGCAAGGTACCCCCTTTTTCCTCCAAACATAACAATGGTAATTATGGCCAAACAGTTCTATTTTTGTTTAATCAGACCAGAGGACATTTCTCCAAAAAGTACGATCGTTGTCCCCATGTGCAGTTGCAAACCGTAGTCTGGCTTTTTTATGGCGGTTTTGGAGCAGTGGCTTCTTCCTTGCGGAGCGGCCTTTCAGGTTATGTTGATATAGGACTTGTTTTACTGTGGATATAGATACTTTTGTACCTGTTTCCTCCAGCATCTTCACAAGGTCCTTTGCTGTTGTTCTGGGATTGATTTGCACTTTTCGCACCAAAGTACGTTCATCTCCTTCCTGAGCGGTATGACGGCTGCGTGGTCCCATGGTGTTTATACTTGCGTACTATTGTTTGTACAGATGAACGTGGTTCATTCAGGCATTTGGAAATTGCTCCCAAGGATGAACCAGACTTGTGGAGGTCTACAATTTTTTTTCTGAGGTCTTGGCTGATTTCTTTTGATTTTCCCATGATGTCAAGCAAAGAGGCACTGAGTTTGAAGGTAAGCCTTGAAATACATCCACAGGTACACCTCCAATTGACTCAAATTATGTCAATTAGCCTATCAGAAGCTTCTAAAGCCATGACATCATTTTCTGGAATTTTCCAAGCTGTTTAAAAGCACAGTCAACTTAGTGTATGTAAACTTCTGACCCACTAGAATTGTGATACAGTGAATTATAAGTTAAATAATCTGTCTGTAAACAATTGTTGGAAAAATTACTTGTGTCATGCACAAAGTAGATGTCCTAACCGACTTGCCAAAACTATAGTTTGTTAACAAGCAATTTGTGGAGTGGTTGAAAAACGTGTTTTAATGACTCCAACCTAAGTGAATGTAAACTTCCGTCTTCAACTGTACATACACACACAGACAGTATACAATCACCCATACACACACACACAGAGGTGTGTCTGGTATAGGTGTGTCTGGTATATCAGGAGGGAATGTCTGGTGGATCAGGGGTGTTCCCCAGTGGTGGAAAAAGTACCCAATTGTCATACTTGAGTAAAAGTAAAGAGACCTTAATAGAAAATTACTCAAGTAAAAGTGAAAGTCAGCCAGTAAAATACTTCTTTATTAAAAGTCTAAAAGTATTTGGTTTTAAATATACTTAAGTATCAAAAGAAAAGTATAAATAATTTCAAGTTCCTTATATTAAGAAAACCAGACGGCACCATTTCTTGTTTTAATTTTTTATTTACAGATAGCCAGAGGCACACTCCATCACTCAGAAATAATTTACAAACAAAGTATTTGTGTTTAGCGAGTCCACCAGATCAGAGGCAGTAGGGATGACCAGCGATGTTCTCTTGATAAGTGCGTGAATTGGACAATTTTCTTGTCCTGCTAAGCATTCAAAATGTAACGAGTACTTTTGGGTGTCAGGGAAAATGTATGGGGTAAAAAGTACATTATTTACTTTAGGAAAGTAGTGAAGTAAAAGTAAAAGTTGTCAAAAAGATTAATAGTAATGTAAAGTACTAATACCCCAAAAAACTACTTGAGTAGTACTTTAAAGTATTTTTCTTAAGTACTTTACACCACTGGTGTTCCCTCTATGAAACGCCAATCATGTCTGGAGGAATCGAATTGGATCTTTGACACGCCACTCATGTCTGGGTGAATCTTATTGGATCAGACTGCTTTGCGTGTCTGATAAATTCTCCATCCACTCTCTCCTGTGTTCTCCATTCTTTCTTCTGCTGTGTTCTGGGTATGGTTGCAAAGCTACTGGGAATTTACCAAAGTTACCAAAATCTCCAGTCATTTCAAATGTGCAATTTACAGTTTCACATGTGAAAATCGCATTTTCACATGTGAAATAGCTGTTTTCACATGTTGAGCTGAGGTCAGTGGTTCACATGTGAAACCATATGTTCACATGTATTACATTTAGTGTTCACATATTAACACCACCTTTTCACATGTGAGGAGAATAACATGTTTTCACCTCACATGTGGAATTGCATTTTCAGTCGAATTTGCACATTCACATGCGAAAAACGTTCACATCTGAAAATCGAACTCTCACATGTGCTCAAATTTATAGTTTCATGTTGAAATTTTCATGTTGACATTTTGCATCCCAATATTGTCACATTTATTTCACATTAGATCATGTTTTCACATGTATAGTTTCATGTTGTCACATGTTATCACATTAACTTCACATAAGATCACATGAGATTACGTGATCAAATGTGAAACAAATGTTATCACGTGATATTCGTGTGTTTTTTCTCTAAGGGTGGTTTCTCAGGTCTGCACCATGGCCTATATTCTGAAAGTGTCTCAGATTAGGATTGCTGATCTAGGATCAGGGGTAGATGCATTTTACTCCTACTCTTATGTGTAAAGATAAAAGCTATGAATGAATTCAGCCTCTTTAGTCCTACAGTGAGGGAAAAAAGTATTTGATACCCTGCTGATTTTGTAAGTTTGCCCACTGACAAAGACATGATCAGTCTATAATTTAAAATGGTAGGTTTATTTGAACAGTGAGAGACAGAATAACAACAAAAAAATCAAAAAAAACATGTAAAAAAATATATAAATTGATTTGCATTTTAATGAGGGGAAATAAGTATTTGACCCCTCTGCAAAACATGACTTAGTACTTGGTGGCAAAACCCTTGTTGGCAATCACAGAGGTCAGACGTTTCTTGTAGTTGGCCACCAGGTTTGCACACATCTCAGGAGGGATTTTGTTCCACTCCTCTTTGCAGATCTTCTCCAAGTCATTAAGGTTTCGAGTTTGCCAACACTAACCTTCAGCTCCCTCCACAGATTTTCTATGGGATTAAGGTCTGGAGACTGGCTAGGCCACTCCAGGACCTTAATGTGCTTCTTCTTGAGCCACTCCTTTGTTGCCTTGGCCGTGTGTTTTGGGTCATTGTCATGCTGGAATACCCATCCACGACCCATTTTCAATGCCCTGGCTGAGGGAAGGAGGTTCTCACCCAAGATTTGACGGTACATGGCCCCGTCCATCATCCCTTTGATGCGGTGAAGTTGTCCTGTCCCCTTAGCAGAAAAACACCCCCAAAGCATAATGTTTCCACCTCCATGTTTGATGGTGGGGATGGTGTTCTTGGGGTCATAGGCAGCATTCCTCCTCTTCCAAACACGGCGAGTTGAGTTGATGCCAAAGAGCTCGATTTTGGTCTCATCTGACCACAACACTTTCACCCAGTTCTCCTCTGAATCATTCAGATGTTCATTGGCAAACTTCAGACGGCCCTGTATATGTGCTTTATTGAGCAGGGGGACCTTGCGGGCGCTGCAGGATTTCAGCTCTTCACGGCGTAGTGTGTTACCAATTGTTTTCTTGGTGACTATGGTCCCAGCTGCCTTGAGATCATTGACAAGATCCTCCCGTGTAGGATTGACAGTTCTTTTGTGTTTCTTCCATTTGCTAATAATTGCACCAACTGTTGTCACCTTCTCACCAAGCTGCTTGGCGATGGTCTTGTAGCCCATTCCAGCCTTGTGTAGGTCTACAATCTTGTCCCTGGCATCCTTGGAGAGCTCTTTGGTCTTGGCCATGGTGGAGAGTCTGGAATCTGATTGATTGATTGCTTCTGTGGACAGGTGTCTTTTATACAGGTAACAAACTGAGATTAGGAGCACTCCCTTTAAGAGTGTGCTCCTAATCTCAGCTCGTTACCTGTATAAAAGACACCTGGGAGCCAGAAATCTTTCTGATTGAGAGGGGGTCAAATACGTATTTCCCTCATTTAAAATGCAAATCAATTTATAACATTTTTGACATGCGTTTTTCTGGATTTTGTTGTTGTTATTCTGTCTCTCACTGTTCAAATAAACCTACCATTACAATTATAGACTGATCATTTCTTTGTCAGTGCGCAAACGTACAAAATCAGCAGGGGATCAAATACTTTTTTCCCTCACTGTAAGAGTCCCACCTATTCAACACATATTTAGGAGACATCGTGAGCTGTCCTAACCAGTTAAGAGTTAGGCTACCAGCAGGTTTCTTGATTACAGAAAAAAGGCAGCGAGTCAGTGGTTCCTGCGCCATAGACAGCAAGTGCTTTGGAGTTGAACGAATATTTGGATATTTCTATGATCAACCCATAAATAATCTAGACCTACTTGCACTTTTGACAATGATTTTACATGAGGCCTAATTCACATGATATGCCTAAAATAATTATAACTACTAGGCTAATAAATCATTTTGTTCGATTATTTCATTAACCTACATCATGTTATTTCCAACCCAACCCAACCCAACTGGTTATTTCAAGTTGATCCCTTTGGTGCAGGTAGCTTAGTGGGTAAGAGCGTTGTGCCAGTAACCGAAATGGCGCTGGTTCTAATCCCCGAGCCGACTAGGTGAAAAATCTGTCGATGTGCCCTTAAGCAAGGCACTTAACCCTAATTGCTCATGTAAGTCGCTCTGGATAAGAGCGTCTGCTAAATGACTAAAATGTAAATGTGCAAAATATCACGTTGTTAAAAAAAAATGCTGAAAATTGGGCATGCCTATAACTTTGGCAATTGACAGCCTATGTGTTCGTGAATAATGATAGAACTATGCAACATTATCAGCAAGTGACTTGATGCCTATACTGTGCCGAAAGCGATTTAGAGTTATTGAAATGTGTTGATATAACAGTAATATTAGGCTTTCAAAATGTTGCGTTTAACAACCATCATACTGAATGATTGCAATATGCACACATCACATTATCCAAAATATCAGAATTTGTTAAAAAATGCCATGCCAACATATTAGGCAATAATTAGGAGTAGGCAAAGTGATCGTGTCTGGCGAAAATTATATGAAACGTTTTACCATTGCAACATTTGATGTACAGTCACATTCACCGTGGTTGTCTGAAGCATGCTATAGAGTTCACAGCTGGCGATGCCTCATCGCGATTGGTTATTCCCCATAATTTACAACAATGGCAATGAGCGTCATCACTATCTTTCGTTTGTGGTACCTCAAACTGTCGTGATTACCAGCTGAGATAAACTTTTATGAGTTGATTTTACTCCTGGCTCAGAGTTTGTATGGACAGTGTCTTAACATCATCCTAAAACCTACTCTGAGCTGGGATTTGTTTGTTTGTCTTAAAACCGGTTTTAACAGGATTCCTAGGACCTTTTCTGAGATGCTTAGTGCATACAGGCTCAGGTCAGCCCATGTAACCTTTTTCATTGTGCTCTAAAAGGCAACACTGATCCTACGTCAGCACTCCTACTCTGAGACTCAACATGTGATCCCTGGTCTGTTTACATAGAGTTTATGAGGTCGAGATGTGCTTTGACTTTAATCAGCGTCAAATGCACAAATTAAGAAGCAGATTGAGGTCTTGGAAGTAATTCTGGCCATCTGCTCGGAAACAGATGACACGTGTATCAGTCAACACTCAACACTGGGCACTTAATGACTCCTACTGGCTGTGTCGCCAGGCAAGAACACACAGTGCTCCTATAGACCATGGGCCCTGTTTAGCCTGTGGATACAACTGGGTGATTAAACAAACATCTTCCCCATCATTGTAGTGATTAGAGAACATGATCTAAACCGTTCCTCTGTAAAACAGTATAAAGAGCTAGGCTGTGTTCCAAATGGAACCCTATTCCCTATATAGTGCACTGCTTTTGACCAGGGCCCATGTGGTATTTGGTACACACCCCTTAACTCCCATGGAGGTCTCAATTGGCCACCCAATTTGTTGTGTTCCTTACCCTCTCTGAGCTGTGTTTTGAAAATGTCCCCATTTGCTCTTTTGGTGATTAGTGCTGATCTGCCTTATTTGGAGCGTTCTCTAGGATGTGCTATGTGTAATACCATTCTCTGTGTGTCGCCCCAATGCTCTAATATCCATGATATGCCAGTCCTGATGATGACACTGTTTTTGAAGAGGGCTCTGGGAATGGAAATTGCTTTCTGACACAGATGAGTGTAAAGCAGGTGCACGGGTGGGGCACCCACTGGGGAAACAGGCCAACCCAATTGGATTGAGTAATTAGTTGTCAGTGTTCCAAACAGTCTTTTTGCCTGAAGACAGTGCTTGACTTGGGCAGGAGCTCACCGGAACCTCCTGTAGAATATTAGCACAAAAGTATTGAGGAGTTCCTGCACCTAAACGGTACCGGCTCCCAAAATGAGTACAAGCACCTATTTTAGTCCAAGTCATGCACTGGCCTGAACATGAATACATCATATAGAATTCATAGCAGTAGGGAGGGATGGGAAGGGAAAAGTGATATACAGTATATTGACAATAATAATAATAATAATAATAATACATTGTATTTGGCAGATGCCTTTCAGGACACTCAAGGAAATCTTGCATTAATTAAAGGTAGGCCTACATAAAATCTAGTGCTGTACATCAAATCAATGTCATGTAGGCCTATGTAATGAAATTGAATTAGGCTTGATTATTTACCAGGAAAAATAAATAAAACTATCAGCTTGTCAATCTCAAAATAATGGACGGGTTCTGTCACTCCGCACTAATACCATAATGCAGTAAACAGCTATCGCTGTGTAGGCTAGGCTACACTATGTACAGTGAGGGAAAAAAATATTTGATCCCCTGCTGATTTTGTACGTTTGCCCACTGACAAAGAAATGATCAGTCTATAATTTTAATGGTAGGTTTATTTGAACAGTGAGAGACATAATAACAACAAAAAAATCCAGAAAAACGCATTTCAAAAATGTTATAAATTGATTTGCATTTTAATGAGGGAAATAAGTATTTGACCCCCTCTCAATCAGAAAGATTTCTGGCTCCCAGGTGTCTTTTATACAGGTAACGAGCTGAGATTAGGAGCACACTCTTAAAGGGAGTTAATTTCAGTTTGTTACCTGTATAAAAGACATCTGTCCACAGAAGCAATCAATCAATCAGATTCCAAACTCTCCACCATGGCCAAGACCAAAGAGCTCTCCAAGGATGTCAGGGACAAGATTGTAGACCTACACAAGGCTGGAATGGGCTTGGACCATCGCCAAGCAGCTTGGTGAGAAGGTGACAACAGTTGGTGCGATTATTCGCAAATGGAAGAAACACAAAATAACTGTCAATCTCCCTTGGCCTGGGGCTCCATGCAAGTTCTCACCTCGTGGAGTTGCAATGATCATGAGAACGGTGAGGAATCAGCCCAGAACTACACGGGAGGATCTTGTCAATGATCTCAAGGCAGCTGGGACCATAGTCACCAGTAATACACTACGCCGTGAAGGACTGAAATCCTGCAGCGCCCGCAAGGTCCCCCTGCTCAATAAAGCACATATACAGGGCCGTCTGAAGTTTGCCAATGAACATCTGAATGATTCAGAGGAGAACTGGGTGAAAGTGTTGTGGTCAGATGAGACCAAAATCGAGCTCTTTGGCATCAACTCAACTTGCCGTGTTTGAAGGAGGAGGAATGCTGCCTATGACCCCAAGAACACCATCCCCACCGTCAAACATGGAAGTGAAAACATTATGCTTTGGGGGTGTTTTTCTGCTAAGGGGACAGGACAACTTCACCGCATCAAAGGGACGATGGACGGGGCCATGTACCGTCAAATCTTGGGTGAGAACCTCCTTCCCTCAGCCAGGGTCATTGAAAATGGGTAGTGGATGGGTATTCCAGCATGACAATGACCCAAAACACACGGCCAAGGCAACAAAGGAGTGGCTCAAGAAGAAGCACATCAAGGTCCTGGAGTGGCCTAGCCAGTCTCCAGACCTTAATCCCATAGAAAATCTGTGGAGGGAGCTGAAGGTTCGAGTTGCCAAACGTCAGCCTGCCTGCCCCGATCGGACTCATTTGGTCAAATGATACAGCCACCCAGTACCCATTATGGAGGACACAGAACTGTTTTTGTACAGCATCTTAAACAAAAGGTACAAGAGGGTCGGGACTTATCCATCACTCTTCAAGGTGCTTGACACCTGTCCCAAATACGTTTTTCAGAACATGAACAGGCTTCTTCGAGCCATCATCATGGCATTCAACAGACCTCCCTAAAGTCGCTGGATGCAGGGGCTCGCGGGAACTGGGTGAGCAGTGATGGCAGAGATCAGTTCCGGCCGGATGAAGCTTCCGCCAAAGGAGTGGAGCTGCTGCAGGGGACCGGAGTGGCTGCCAATGCTCCATTCTGGGTGTGCACAGGAAGCCTTGGTGTGGCTCCTGTTGCAGGGTTGGGGCTGCCATGGGGGGCAGTAGTGTCCCAGACCTGTCCTGGGGATGAGGGTAGGGAGGTAACCAAAATTAGCCTGGGAGGGAGGTTGTGGGGGAATTGAGGAGGGTGGTGCGGAGGGCAGTGTAGCTGGCAAAGCTCCTAACTCTCAGCATATGAGGGCTGATGATGTGAATGATACATGGTGTGGACTGCATCATGTGGTGCACTACCATCAACAGTGTTTTGCCAGACTCTAGGGTAGTGGTCGGTGCAGTGTAGAGCTGGGCTGAGTTGATGCGGGCCTGGTTTGGTAACATGGGAGGGAGGTTGTGGGGTGAATTGAAGAGGGTAGTGTGGAAGGCAGTGTCGCTGGCGATGCTACAAACTGTGTGGAGCTCAGTGTATCTGCATGCAGTTCCTGGGAGAGAAGTGGTGGCGGGTGATGTGGGGGGCAGTGTTGCTGGCTGTTCTCCAGTCTCTGTGAGGCGCCATCAGATGCAGGTCTAAAGGAGTGTCTGATTAGTCTCAGGGAGTTGGTGGCTGGTCTGCTGCTCCTGGCCACCCAGAGCAACATCCTTTAACGTCCTGGCGAAGGTGGGGACAGCCTCTTTGAACAAGTGTACATTATCATACAGACAGTCCAGACTAATGGTGGGATGGTGGGTCAATTTTAAATTTGGCCATTTAGCACAGTTCCAGGGGAGGCTGGCATTTATTCTCTCGATGGTGGCAGGTGAAAATCTCTCCTCCGGAGCAGGTTTGTACAATACAATCCTGGCATCTGGGGAGGTGGTAGAGGCCCTCTGCATCACCCTCCCAAGTGATGTGGCCACCTTTTCCTGGTGAGCACGCAGGTCATTGGTTCCAGTATGTACAATGATGAGGCTCGGTGAGCCAAACTGGGCCACGATCAGGAGCTCCATGGCTCTCTCAGATGTGGGGCACCAACATTTTGCCACTACTCTATTTTCATGGTCAGTAATACATTTTCCATGGGGGGTCCATCATCAAAACAATGTCAGGCTTCTTCTCAGGCCTGTGGAGGATGGCAAGAGTGGGAGCAACTGGGGTGGAGGGGTCAGCTGGGTTGGTGGATTGGTTGGTTGTGTTGGTTGGATGGTTGGGTTGGATTATGGGTCCTTGTTCAACAGTTTGCTGGGTCCTAGGTTTTTACTGGCTGGTGGGGGCTGACCAATTCCTGCCTTAGAACTAGTAGCTCCTTCTGCAGGCCCTGGAGATGGCTTATATTGACTGTGGTAGACAGTTCCTCTCGTACTCTGCACACTTCTGGTGTACTGGTTGTTCTCCTCAACGCACCTGATAGCATACTGTAACTCCCGGATCTCCTCCCTATGCTGACGCACCAGGCTGATCTCCTCCTCTCTGAGATGCTGTGATACTGCAGGTGTCACATGTGAGAGTGGCATGCTGAGGGCTATGTCTGATGCAGGTGTGGGAAGGAGAGGGGCACTGGGGACTACATCCTGGGACCCAAAGGAAGTGGAGGCTGTTGTATGCAGTTTTGGTGGAGAGGTTTTGAGTTTGGCAACAAGATTTAATTTGATTAAAGTACTGTACAAATGTATCCAGACTGGCCTCCGAACCTTGAACAATCACAGTGCCGTTATTATAAATATTAATGTTTAATTTGGGGGTGGAATCAATGTACAATTGCCTCATTGTTCTGTTTTCGGACATTTTAAGTTAATTGTTGGCCTTGTGGAGAGCTATGTGCCAAGCATTAGGATAATCCGTGTAGAACAGAAGGTCTCCTTTGATTTCCTTGTTCACTTTTAGGATGAAGTCTGCCCTCAAAGTCTAGGAATTCTCTTAGCAATTTCTTTTTGAATTTCTTTTTTCCTGACTCACTTGTAAAATTTTCAGGATAAGTAATGGCAAGGTCTCTGAAACAATCCTTAGAGAATGCATCCGTCTTCATCTCCATGGTGACCTCTTTGAACAATGCACTCTGCTCTAGAATGATGTGCATATGCCTCTTGATGAATGCACTTATTTAAATAATGCACCTATAGATAAATGCACGTTTTAAACAATGCACTTTTATGAATAATCCAAATAAAGATATTCAATGTGTGTTCCAATTAAACAAAACATTACACATAAATTAAGATACTGTCTCAATGTTCAGAATGTCAATATGTCAATAATTTTTTGAATATGTTAGATTTTGACCACTAGTATTTGACGACATGGTATTGTTGTTTCCTGCTCAAGTCTTAAATGTTTTAGCATTTTGAAACGCCTCTAGAAGGGCAAGTGATGTAAACACCAAATATTTGTTAATATGTTGTAATGTGTAAACCCTTTACCTAGCAGCCAACCTGCTTGCACCAATCCCTTGTAATTACACTAAAATACTGTGAAATACAAATCCCTCCCCGCAATGAATTTCATTCATCCATTAATTAATTCATTCCGATTATGGTAGCGTTTAGTTTTTTTTACAGTATAATACAGTCCATGTTATGGTATTGTACTGTGTGTCTTTACACAGTACTATAATATTAATTTTTATTTAATAATTGAATATGCCATTTAGCTGACGCTTTTATCCAAAGCGACTTACGGTCATGCGTGCATACATTATTTATTTTTTTGTGTATGGGTGGTCCCGGGGATCGAACCCACTACCCTGGCTATTACAAGCGCTGTGCTCTACCAGCTGAGCTACAGAGGACCACCCAGTACTTGCTTTGGTACCGTATTTATATTACAGTACTGTAATATGAAATACAAATTCTACTCGCCACCGAGCTGCCTGTAAGATACTGTCAAATTTATGGCAAATCCTTTACAGTGTAGTGATATAAGTAAGCAATGAGGCCCCAGAGGGTGTGGTACATGGCCAATATACCACGGCTAAGAGCTGTTCTTACGCACGACGCAACGCGGAATGCCTGGACACAACCCTTAGCCGTAGTATATTGGCCATATATCACAAATCCCCAAGGTGCCTTATTGCTATTATGAACTGGTTACAAATGTAATTATAGCAGTAAAAATAAATGTTTTGTCATACCTGTGTTATACGGTCTGATACACCACAGCTGTCAGCCAATCAGCATTCAGGGCTCAAACAACCCAGTTTATAGTGGAATATAACAGAATGAAATAGAACATTTATTTTCCCCAAATTGATTGCACCTGTGGAACCATGATCAAAAATGGTAAATGTCCTTGTGATTTTTTAAAAAATTGTTAGGCAGCTGAGAGACTCTTCTATTAGTATATAATTCAAAAGGATTTATATGAAGATAAAAAAAATAATTAACAAATATATAAAAAATAAGCATGGCTCCATTCACTGCCTCAGACTCACATGCTGTTCATCCCCTTACAAAAAAAGATTGCAGTTATGAAACTGCAGTGAAAGTGCAGTAACTGCAGTCGACTGTGGTATTTTGGACGCAGTAATTGCAGAATAACTGGCACGGGTCCCAAGATACTCAAAAAGTTCTACAGCTGCACTATCGAGAGCATCCTGACCGGTTGCATCACCGCCTGGTATGGCAACTGCTCGGCATCTGACCATAAGGCGCTACAGAGGGTAGTGCGTACGGCCCAGTACATCACTGGGGCCAAGCTTCCTGCCATTCAAGATCTATATGCTAGGCGGTGTCAGAGGAAGGCCCAAAAAATTGTCAAAGACTCCAGTCACCCAAGTCATAGACTGTTCTGTCTGCTACCGCACGGCAAGTGGTACTGGAACGCAAAGTCTAGGACCAAAAGGCTCCTTCACAGCTTCTACCCCCAAGCCATAAGACTGCTGAATAATTAATCAAATGGCCACCCGGACTATTTACATTGACAACCCTCCCCCCATTTGTTTTTACACTGCTGCTACTTGCTGTTTATTATCTATGCATAGTCACTTTACCCCTACCTCGACTAACCTATACCCCCGCACATTGACTCTGTACCGGTACCCCCTGTATATACCCTCGTTATCATTATTTTATTGTGTAACTTTTTAGAAATGTTTACCTTAGTTTATTTAGTAAATATTTTCTTAACTATTTCTTGAACTGCATTGTTGGTTAAGGGCTTGTAAGTAAGCATTTCACAGTAAGGTCTACACCTGTTGTATTCGGCGCATGTGACAAATAACATTTTATTTTATTTGATTAGACAATTTTATTTGAACTGCAGTTACAGTGCATTCAGAAAGTATTCAGACTCTTTCCCTTTTTCCACATTTTGTTACGTTACAGCCTTATTCTAAAATTGATTAAATAAATTGTTTTCCTCATCAATCTACACACAATACCGCATAATGACAAAGGGAAAACAGGTTTTTAGAAATGTTAGCAAATATATAAAAAAAAAAAAGAAATGAGATCATGTGACAGATCATGTGACACTTAGATTGCACACAGGTGGACTTTACTTTACTAATTATGTGACTTCTGAAGGTAATTGGTTGCACCAGATCTTATTTAGGGGCTTCATAGCAAAGGGGGTGAATACATATGCACGCACCACTTTTCCGTTATTTGTTGTTTAGAATTTTTTTATTTTATTTCACTTCACCAATTTGGACTATTTTGTGTATGTCCATTACATGAAATCCAAATAAAAATCCATTTAAATTACAGTTTGTAATGCAACAAAATAGGAAAAAACGCCAAGCGGGATGAATGCTTTTGCAAGGCACTGTATACTGCAGTCTAACTACAGTTATACTACAGTGTACTGCAGTTATACTGCACTCTGAGTGCAATTCTTTTTCGTAAGGGTTAGTCTCTTCATACATAATTTGACAATGAATATAGTCTATTAATAATATTGTCACGCATGAGACTACTCTTAATTGAATCTTGTCTTTAAAGGCCCCCACCAGAGGGCAATGCCGCCCCTATTTCGACGTACCTCCTGTCCTATAGCATAACTTGTCCTTTAGGTTCCACCTCCGAAGAATAATGCAGGCTGCTAATACTTATTCAGGAACTGGGGGTGGAAACGTTGTGGGTGATTTCCACATGGAGTGGAGAAATGACAACAAGTAGGGCACTGACAGCTGTCAGTGTAGCTAGCTAGCATGCTAACCTTATCTAGCTAATTCATATTATCTGTTGTTGCTACACCTTATCCAAAAGCTATAGCTGGTTCTCGAGCTGGAATCGACATAAGCATGTAGGGAAATGGTCATATATTGTTTTTTTACAGACTACCACATAAATAATTGAAACTTGACAAATTATCCAATGGATTATGATCATTTGCTGATAAAAAAGTTTGATTCATGGCTCAGGCAGCCAAGTGTAGGTTACGACGAAAAGCTGTAGCCAGAGACGGAAGAGGAAGCGAGACACCCCACTCTCTGTTTTTTTCTGGTTCAATGAAAGTCAATGAACTAAGTAGACCAGACCTAGCTGCTATTGCGTTGGTGTCTATGGGAGACACACCCTGTTAAGTAGACCGGAACTGACCATTTTTGATATGGTAAACGGCCTGAGTGAACTATCTTCATTTATCCACCATGTTTGCTGTAGCCAAAGATGATCTATTATGTTGCTCAGCTCAGTCGCGACTTGCGAATTTTACAGGTGTTTCTGATTAATGAACAGTGCAATGCTGGTGGGTGGTACAGTACTATTCAAATAAAACCCAGCCCTGAAACAAAACGTAGGCTAAAAATAATTGACACGTCATTTCATAGGAAAAGACACGTCACTGTTCGGTTTTGTCACTTCAAGGCCAGATATATCATACTTTGAATAAAATGATGACTTAATGACTTACATCGTTGTGCAACATCATGGGTAAGCTCTGGCCATTGTCTTTCAGCTCAAAAAGTGGATTTCTACTGCTGTGGGCGTTTAAGTTTACATCTATAAATGTGTGCTCTGCAATTAGTTCCTGCCGATAGTCGCTTGTGAACTGCAAGAGCCATGAATTTACAATGTAAATAAATTACTGCTTGGTCTGCGAAACACAATTGCATTTTATCGATGGCAATTTGAATGCACAGAGATACCGTGACGAGATCCTGAGGCCCATTGTCGTGCCATTCATCCGCCGCCATCACCTCATGTTTCAGCATGATAATGCACAGCCTCATGTTGCAAGGATCTGTACACAATTCCTGGAAGCTGAAAATGTCCCAGTTTTTCCATGTCCTGCATACTCACCAGACAAGTCACCCATTGAGCATGTTTGGGATGCTCTGGTTCGACGTTTACAACAGCGTGTTCCAGTTCCTGCCAATATCCAGCAACTTCGCACAGCCATTGAAGAGGAGTGGGACAACATCCCACAGGCCACAATCAACAGCCTGATCAACTCTATGTGAAGGAGATGTATCGCACTGCATGAGGCAAATGGTGGTCACACCAGATACTGACTGGTTTTCTGATCCACCAACAGATGCATATCTGTATTCCCAGTCATGGGAAATCCATAGATTAGGGTCTAATTAATTTATTTCAGTTGACTGATTTCCTTATATGAACTGTAACTCAGTAAAATCTTTGAAATTGTTGCGTGTTGCGTTTATATTTTTGAAATGGGAAAGTGTTAAGGTGTATGTGTGTATGTATGCATGCTAGTGTGTGTGTGGTCATGAATAAACTGGCTGTACCTGATTGGTGTTATCGATATGTACACACACACAGTATTGTTAAGCTTTGTTGAATGACACACCAGTCCCCTCAGTCAAGAATTACACTATTCATTGGGATGTAATATATAAAACTCTAACAGAGCTTAATATTCATCATCTCCAGCACCACCCCAACATCAACATACTTGAAAATGGTGTTATGGGGTGGTGCCGGAGATTATGAATATGAAGTGGAACATTTTTTAAATTTCCCTTTAACAACTTTTGACCCTGGAATCTTAAAAATAAATGTGGAAGTTGGAGCCAAATAAGGTTCTTGAGAGCCATACAAAAATCCAAAACCAGAAATGTTTCAGCCCTCCAGGACCAGAATTCAATAGCCCTGCTGTAGGGTTTTAAGCCTTATTTGCATATTTCCCAGGGTGCCTATCGAGTGAATTTTAGAGTTACCAATACCACCCATGACTGTGTTTGCTAGTGACAGAGACATGGTTGTTGCATTCATTAATTTCAGTCCTGTGGTCTCACTAAGTGAGATCCTAGGTTAATACTCTAGTAATTATGACTCCTGGCAGTATGTAATTAATTCTATTGTTTGGTTGTATAAAAGTTTATTTTGTTTTAGTTTTGACTGTAGTGTCATCACTGCTAATATCTGTGACTTGATCCTCCAATATGTGTGTATTGTATGTTGATGAAAATAAATACAAATGTTTATCACAAAAAACAAATGAAATTACACTTACGACCACTGGACAAACAATAAAATAAACTTTATTCATCCCCAAGGGGCAATTACTTAACTTTACTAAACATTAACAATTACTAAACATCTAACTAAATGACAAAGCAAATGTTGCTCTGTAGAAGCCCTAGCTGAGGAATGTTTAGGGTGTGTTCTTTTTTATATATTGTAGCATGGATGGAGAGGAATCCACTCCCAGTCAATAACCACAAGTTGTTCATGTCAGAGTAATTAATTTGAGGTTTGGAGATGGGATACAAGTGGGCTTGCACTGCAGGAATGGAGACCACTGATTGGTTGGGGTCATTATGACAGTAGTTTAAGGGTGGAGATAGAGGGAAGGATTTTCAGGATCAGCTGAGAAGCACATTTGAAAGTATAGTTCCAAACTTTTAAACTTTCTCCCACACAAACAAATCCTGTCACCCACACTTACGCACTAAGCGTTATTTCAAGACGTTATTTCCATTTCCACTGGTTTTTGCATAAAAACCTACAGTTAAAGTCGGAAGTTTAAATAGACCTACATACACTCAATTAGTATTTGGTAGCATTGCCTCTAAATTGTTTAACTTGGGTCAAACGTTTCGGGTAACCTTCCACAAGCTTCCCACAATAAGTTGGGTGAATTTTGGCCCATTCCTCCTGACAGAGCTGGTGTAACTGAGTCAGGTTTGTAGGCCTCCTTGCTCGCACACGCTTTTTCAGTTCTGCCACATATTTTCTATAGGATTGAGGTCAGGGCTTTGTGATGGCCGCTCCAATACCTTGACTTTGTTGTCCTTAAGCCATTTTGCCACAACTTTGGAAGTATGCTTGGGGTCATTGTCCATTTGGAAGACTCATTTGCGACAAAGCTTTAACTTCCTGACTGATGTCTTGAGATGTTGCTTCAATATATCCACATAATTTTCCTTCCTCATGATGTCATCTATTTTGTGAAGTGCACCAGTCCCTCCTGCAGCAAAGCACCCCCACAGCATGATGCTGCCACCCCCGTGCTTCACGGTTGGGATGGTGTTCTTCGGCTTGCAAGCAACCCCCTTTTTCCTCCAAACATAACAATGGTCATTATGGCCAAACAGTTCTATTTTTGTTTCATCAGACCAGAGGACATTTCTCCAAAAAGTACGATCTTTGTCCCCATGTACAGTTGCAAACCGTAGTCTGGCTTTTTTATGGCGGTTTTGGAGCAGTGGCTTCTTCCTTGCTGAGCGGCCTTTCTAGTTATGTCGATATAGGACTCGTTTTACTGTGGATATAGATACTTTTGTACCTGTTTCCTCCAGAATCTGCACAAGGTCCAATGCTCTTGTTCTGGGATTGATTTGTACGTTCATCTCTAGGAGACAGAACGCGTCTCCTTCCTGAGCGGTATTACGGCTGCGTGGTCCCATGGTGTTTATACTTGCATACTATTGTTTGTACAGATGAACGTGGTACCTTCAGGCGTTTGGAAATTGCTCCAAAGGATGAACCAGACTTGTGGAGGTCTACCATTTTTTGGCTGATTTCTTTTGATTTTCCCATGATGTCAAGCAAAGAGGCACTGAGTTTGAAGGTAGGCCTGGAAATACATCCACAGGTACACCTCCAATTGACTCAAATGATGTCAATTAGCCTATCAGAAGCCATGACATCATTTTCTGGAATTTTCCAACTGTTTAAAAGCACAGTCAACTTAGTGTATGTAAACTTCTGACCCACTGGAATTGTGATACAGTGAATTATAAATGAAATAATCTGTCTGTAAACAATTGTTGGAAAAATTACTTGTGTCATGCAGAAAGTAGAGGTCCTAACCGATTTGCCAA
Organism: Coregonus clupeaformis; assembly: GCF_020615455.1. Classification (NCBI taxonomy): domain Eukaryota; kingdom Metazoa; phylum Chordata; class Actinopteri; order Salmoniformes; family Salmonidae; genus Coregonus; species Coregonus clupeaformis. The sequence goes on from NC_059225.1 coordinate 30,631,557, forward strand.
AACTATAGTTTGTTTACAAGGAATTTGTGGAGTGGTTGAAAGACAAGTTTTAATTACTCCAACCTAAGTGTATGTAAAGTTTACAGTACAGCCCTCCCTTTGCAACCCTAGTCACTGTTGATCAGTGAACATAGTGGTGTCAAAGCCTTCATAGTGATATATTTCATGAGCCTTTGTAAGATATGCTTTATGTATTGACATTTATATGGATTTGGAATCTGTTTTGAGTCACATTGTATTTAAAATGTGTTGTCAGCGTATTGTTTTTGTCAATACTAACTGTCTATCTATGAGTTGTTTGACATTCTCAGTCAGCAGTCCCTTCTTTTATTTGTTTTTTCTCACGCCAGTGTAGATGCTGTCTTTTAATGGCCTACTGTGTGTTTCTTAATCATGGACTGAGTGACTTGGGTTGACGTGCCTCTCCTCAGACGGAGACAATGATTGCCAGATGGAAGGAGGTCTCTGTGCCCTTGGAGGTTTGGAGCTCTCTTTGGGGTCATGTCTCTACAATGCCAAGAGAGTGTGTGTGTGTGCTTCTTGCTTACGGTGTCTAGTAATGCAAATGGCTCCCTCTATGATAGAGGCTCTATCTCGCTCTGTTACGGTGACCTGAGTCATCTAGCCTGAACAGCATTGTTGGCTGTGTGTGTGTGTGTTTATGTGTTTGTGTGTGTGTGTGTGTGTGTGTGTGTGGGCGTGGTGCGTGGTGCGTGCGTGGATGCTTTGCTGTGCTCTGTTTCTTCCTGGTTCATATCTCCTTGTTCCATTCAAATGCAGGATAATTGTGTGAGTCAGTGGTCTGGTGGCTGCAGGTCTGGACCTTTCTCTGTTACTCACTCATTGGTAATAAAGGGAACAAAAACATGGGTGCCCCCCTTTTCCAAATGTCTGTCTTCCCAGCCCACCTACGTATAACTAAGTGAAGAGAAATTTCGTCAAACTTTCCACGACCTTCAGGACCTTACGTCCCGCCTCTCCCTGAGTTACTGAGTTAGCCCCAGAGCTCCACGGTGAATTGCAACGCTTTAGACTTTTAATATCAGGAGGATTCCGGGTGCTGCTTCGTGATAAAACGTTTTGGGCTGTCTGCTCTTTGATGTTCCCTGTGGCTTTTAATAAGGATCAGACTCAGGGGTGTTTAGCCGAACCCCGCTATGGGGATGGTAGGGGGGCAGCAGAGGGGTAGGGGGTCCCATCAGCCACCATAAAATGATTTTTTGATTTTATCCCTCTCCTCTCTACCTCTCTCTCACCCTTCCTCCCTCTCTTTCTCTCTTCTCCCACTCCTCTTTAATCACAGCCTCTACACCCCTCCTCCTCCCTGGTGAGTTCATCAGTTCATTAAGGAGGCCTTAGCCCAGATGAATCAGCCTTGTGAAGGACGACTCTCTCTGAAGTCTGACGTTTTTGCAAGCAACTTTGGGAACGGGGGCAGAGGGGGGTGAGAGGGGCCAGAGGGGGGTGGGGTTGGTGGAGGTGACTGAGAGGGACGTATGACACAGGAAGCACACTGAGCGGGGGTGCGTGCTCCAGGAGAGCCCAGAAACACGTTGGGGACGTTGGGAGGGGAGCGAGCCAGTCTGAACTCTGACACCACATTTGAAATATAAGGCCAATCAAAAACATGTGTGATGCTGTGGCTATGGTATGCCTAGGTGAAAATTTCTGCCCCTCCTGCATTTTTTACAAAATCATATTTTGTTGAATGAGCACCCTCAGACAAACAGTGCAAGGTTATCATGATGACATTGGCGTGTGATCTTGGGAGAGCTGACATCCTGTGTGACAATCACTTCCTGTACGAGCCAGTCGTAGTGGAAACCCTGAGGTTTATAGCGCATATGTCTTTAGTCAAAAGTAGTGCACTATATAGGGAATAGGGTGCAATTTGGGGTGCACCCCCTGTCACAATGAGCCAGTAACGGACGAGCAGGATAGGCTATAAACGTGGAAGAACAAGTTCTTTAAAGGTAATTAGTTCAATATATAATCTGTCCCGACTCAGACTCCCATATTTGTCTCCAAAGAAAGATTTTTCAAAGTTATTTGGGGGGTCATTTGTATTATATTTGTATTTGTATTTGTATTTATTAAGGAGCCCCATTAGCTGCTGCCAAGGCAGTAGCTACTCTTCCATGTGTACGTGTGTGTAGAGTGGTTGTCTTATCATGTGTCTATGCCTGTGTGTGTGTGTGTCTCGTCACGGTCCCCACTGTTCCATAAGGTGTATTTTTATCTGTTTTTTAAATCTGATTCTATTGCTTGCATCAGTTACCTGATGTGGAATAGAGTTCCATGTAGCCATGGCTCTATGTAGTACTGTGCGCCTCCCATAGTCTGTTCTTGACTTGGGGATTGTGAAGAGACCTTTGGTGGCATGTCTTGTGGTGTATGTGTGTCCGAGCTGTGTGCTAGTAGTTTAAACAGACACCTCGGTGCGTTCAGCATGTCAACACTTCTTACAAAAACAAGTAGCGATGAAGTCAATCTTTCCTCCACTTTGAGCCATGAGAGATTTACATGCATATTATTAATGTTAGCTCTCTGGGTACATTTAAGGGCCAGCCGTGCTGCCCTGTTCTGAGCCAATTGTAATTTTCCGAGGTCCCTCTTTGTGGCACCTGACCACACGACTGAACAGTAGTCCAGGTGCGACAAAACTAGAGCATGTAGGACCTGCCTTGTTGAAAGTGCTGTTAAAAAGGCAGAGCAGCGCTTTATTATGGACAAACTTCTCCCCATCTTAGCTACTGTTGTATCAACATGTTTTGACCATGACAGTTTACAATCCAGGGTTACTCCAAGCAGTTTAGTCACCTTAACTTGCTCAATTTCCACATTATTTATTACACAATTTAGTTGAGGTTTAGGGTTTAGTGAATGATTTGTCCCAAATGCTTTTTGTTTTTGAAATATTTAGGACTAACTTATTCCTTGCCACCCATTCTGAAACCAACTGCAGCTCTTTGTTAAGTGTTGCAGTGATTTCACTCGCTGTAGTAGCTGATGTGTATAGTGTTGAGTCATCCGCATAGACACTCTGGCTTTACTCAAGGCCAGTGGCATGTCATTAGTAAAGATTGAAAAAAGTAAGAGGCCTAGACAGCTGCCCTGTGGAATTCCTGATTCTACCTGGATTATGGTTGAGAGGCTTCCATTAAAGAACACCCTCTGTGTTCTGTTAGACAGGGAACTCTTTATCCACAATGTAGCAGGCGGTGTAAAGCCATAACACATATGTTTTTCCATCAGCAGACTATGATCGATAATCTCAAAAGCCGTACTGAAGTCTAACAAAACAGGTCCCACAATCTTTTTATCGTCAATTTCTCTCAGCTAATCATCAGTCATTTGTGTAAGTGCCATGCTTGTTGAGTGTCCTTCCCTATAAGCGTGCTGAAAGTCTGTTGTCAATTTGTTTACTGTAAAATAGCATTTGAGCCAGTAAAGGGGGCTTTACTATTCTTTCTAGTAGGCTTAGATTGAATATATGGCGAATAGGAGTAGCAGTATCGTCCGCTATTATCCTGAGTAGTTTTCCATCCAAGTTGTCAGACCCCAGTGGCTTGTCATTGTTGATAGACAACAATAATTGTTTCACCTCTTCCACACTCACATTACGGAATTCAAAATTACAATTCTGGTCTTTAATAATTTGATCAGTTATACTTGGATGTGTAGTCTCAGCGTTTGTTGCTGGCGTGTTATGCCTACATTTGCTAATCTTGCCAATTAAAAGATAATTAAAGTAATTGGCAATATCAGTGGGTTTTGTGATGAATGAGCCATCTGATTCAGTGAATGATTGAGCTGAGTTTGTCTTTTTGCCAAAGATTTCATTTAAGGTGCTCCAAAGCTTTTTACTATCATTGTAATTTATCTTTGTTTCATAGTATAGTTTCTTCTTCTTTTTATTCAGTTTAGTCACATGATTTCTCAATTTGCAGTATGTTTGCCAATCGGTTGTGCAGCCAGACTTATTTGCCATTACTTTTAACCATACCATTTTTCAATTCCTCATCAATCCACGGGGATATAATAGTTTTTACAGTCATTTTCTTAATGGGTGCATGCTTATTAGTAACTGGAATAAGCAATTTCATAAATGTGCCAAGTGCAACGTCTGGTTGTAATAACTCAACCCAAATATGTGCCCTAATGCTGGTCCTGAGTCGACAATCCATTCCCCCCTCGAAGCATCACTCCACAGCCCAGCCCAGCCAAGCCTGTAATACATTTGCTCTCTCTCTCTCGCTCTCTCTCTCTCTCTCTCTCTCTCTCTCGCTCTCTCTCTCTCTCTCTCGCTCTCTCTCTCTCTCTCTCTGGACCACACTCACAGTGCTTTAATGGCTTTTTGGCTAATGCTCTGATTTGATTTTCCACCAAACCTATTTCTAGATGAGAGCTCTATCTTTACTTTACTGCCCTCTGCCTTCGTTCTTTCTCCAGTGCACCCTCTCTGTCACTTAACCCATACATCTATAAGGCTATACGCTACAGTACGTGTGTGTGTATGTGCTTTTCCATGTTTCTGTGTTTGTGCGTTCGCATGTGTGTGATATATTAGCTGGGATGTGTATACTCAGCATGCTCCATGCTTTGGTTCCTCTGTGTGTGTTGGAGATCTGGGATGCTGACTGCAGGCTTGTTGAGGACTGGAGGCTCTGCTGCTCTTTCCTGTGCCATGTTTTGTGGGAGAGAGAGGTAACATCCTGGTTCTGACTGCATGGAGGATGCTGGGCCGTATTCACATAAAATGAAGTTATTATCAAAAACTATGGATTTCAGCACCCAAAGAATAGCCCACATTTAGACTCCAGTGTGGATGGACTGCCAAAGCAAACATATAGACACATCAAATCAATGATGGCGCAGATAGATAATAATAGGAAAAATAATAATACTCAATGAGTAGTAATAATTAACAGGACAATACAGTAAGAAATGAATGAGGAGGACAATAATGAAATAGTGAGATAGCCTGTTGTCCCATGCTCATCATGCCCATATGAACTGTTCACATGTTGCAGGGCATGAAACACATATTCATATTCACAGCTCATATTCATATTCATGTAAGTGTTGAATAAACGTGAAACAGAAGGGGGCAGAAATGTTCACCTAGGCATGAACACACATCAGCTTCCCTGGGTCCACATAATGAAGATCTATGGAGATCTAGTGTGTGTGTGTGTGTGAATATCTATCTTCCCTGTACAGACCTCTTAAATTACACAGATTAAATTCATTATCAGGGTTAATTAAAGGTGCTTTTAGGTCCGTATACACAAAGAAGCTCAAGTAGGAATCCTAGGATCCGTTTTGTATTTTAGATCAGAATGAATAGGATGATGACAAGGAGGACTTATTTCACTCAATGCAGACCATTCGGCCATGCCAGTTTAGGGAGATAGCATTACTATTAAATGGTGTAGGAATTACGTTACTATAACTATTGAAGTTATGATGATGAGGAGGAATGTTATGGGGGAAAGTAAATCATGTCAAACCTGTCTGTGTGTAAGAAATACACTGCTCAAAAAAATAAAGGGAACACTTAAACAACACATCCTAGATCTGAATGAATGAAATAATCTTATTAAATACTTTTTTCTTTACATAGTTGAATGTGCTGTCAACAAATTCACACCAACATTATCAATGGAAATCAAATGTATCAACCCATGGAGGTCTGGATTTGGAGTCACCCTCAAAATTAAAGTGGAAAACCACACTACAGGCTGATCCAACTTTGATGTAATGTCCTTAAAACAAGTCAAAATGAGGCTCAGTAGTGTGTGTGGCCTCCACGTGCCTGTAAGACCTCCCTACAACGCCTGGGCATGCTCCTGATGAGGTGGCGGATGGTCTCCTGAGGGATCTCCTCCCAGACCTGGACTAAAGCATCCGCCAACTCCTGGACAGTCTGTGGTGCAACGTGGCGTTGGTGGATGGAGCGAGACATGATGTCCCATATGTGCTCAATTGGATTCAGGTCTGGGGAACGGGCGGGCCAGTCCAGTCCAACTGCTGACACACTCCAGCCACATGAGGTCTAGCATTGTCTTGCATTAGGAGGAACCCAGGGCCAACCGCACCAGCATATGGTCTCACAAGGGGTCTGAGGATCTCATCTCGGTACCTAATGGCAGTCAGGCTACCTCTGGCGAGCACATGGAGGGCTGTGCGGCCCCCCAAAGAAATACCACCCCACACCATGACTGACCCACCGCCAAACCGGTCATGCTGGAGGATGTTGCAGGCAGCAGAACGTTCTCCACGGCGTCTCCAGCCTCTGTCACGTCTGTCACGTGCTCAGTGTGAACCTGCTTTCATCTGTGAAGAGCACAGGGCGCCAGTGGCGAATTTGCCAATCTTGGTGTTCTCTGGCAAATGCCAAATGTCCTGCACGGTGTTGGGCTGTAAGCACAACCCCCACCTGTGGACATCGGGCCCTCATACCACCCTCATGGAGTCTGTTTCTGACCGTTTGAGCAGACACATGCACATTTGTGGCCTGCTGGAGGTCATTTTGCAGGGCTCTGGCAGTGCTCCTCTTGCTCCTCCTTGCACAAAGGCGGAGGTAGCGATCCTGCTGCTGGGTTGTTGCCCTCCTACGGCCTCCTCCACGTCTCCTGATGTACTGGCCTGTCTCCTGGTAGCGCCTCCATGCTCTGGACATTATGCTGACAGACACAGCAAACCTTCTTGCCACAGCTCGCATTGATGTGCCATCCTGGATGAGCTGCACTACCTGAGCCACTTGTGTGGGTTGTAGACTCCGTCTCATGCTACCACTAGAGTGAAAGCACCGCCAGCATTCAAAAGTGACCAAAACATCAGCCAGGAAGCATAGGAACTGAGAAGTGGTCTGTGGTCACCACCTGCAGAACCACTTCTTTATTGGGGGTGTCTTGCTAATTGCCTATAATTTCCACCTGTTGTCTATTCCATTTGCACAACAGCATGTGACATTTATTGTCAATCAGTGTTGCTTCCTAAGTGGAAAGTTTGATTTCACAGAAGTGTGATTGACTTGGAGTTACATTGTGTTGTTTAAGTGTTCCCTTTATTTTTTTGAGCAGTGTATTTTAGTGGAAGTCTGGTATCCTGTTGGAGGGTTAAACACACACACACAGACAGACCGTGGACACACAGATTCCTCCCATCTCTCATGAGAGTTCTTAAGCTAACAGCCTTTTCTCATGTTAAAGGTCATAAGTGGAAAATGGCAGTTAAAAACACTAGCTGTAAGTTATAGATACTAGCTGGGTTTATAGTACACATCAATATGAAATGCTACACCCCAGGTACCACTGAGTATGTGGATGGAGGATGTACAGGTAACTGCCAAAATAAAGGAAACACCAACATAGTGTCTTAATAGGGCGTTGGGCCACCCCGAGCCAGAAAAGCTTCAATGTGCCTTGGCATAGATTCTACAAGTGTCTGGAACTCTATTGGAGGGATGCAACACCATTCTTCCACGAGAAATTCCATCATTTGGTGTTTTGTTTATCTCACAAAAGTGTTAAATTGAGTTGAGTTCTGGTGACTGACACACACACACACACACACACACACACACACACACACACACACACTTTAAACCCCCCATGCTCCTTTGAGACCACTCGTTCAAAGTCACTGAGATCTCTTCTTCTAGCCATGGTAGCCAAAATAATGAGCGTTTTTATACATGACCCTAAGCATGATGGAATGTTAATTGCTTAATTAACTCAGGGACCACACCTGTGTGGAAGCACCTGCTTTCAATATACTTTGTATCCCTCATTTACTTGTGTTTCCTTTATTTTGGCAGTTACCTGTAGTTCACACAGAGATCCTATAATTCATGTTCAATATGTGATTCTATGGTAGTTAATGATTCATAGCCTATATCAAATGCGGCATATCACATGATGAAGTATCTATATGGTTGTTGTTGTTAACCTCCATGCCATGCAGGAAAGTTAATGTCAGTGTGTGTTCCAAATGGCAACCTATTTTCTACAGTCGTGGTCAATAGTTTTGAGAATGGCACAAATACTAATTTTCACAAAGTCTGCTGCCTCAGTTTTGATGATGGCAATTTGCATATACTCCGGAATGTTATGAAGAGAGATCAGATGAATTGCAATTAATTGCAAAGTCCCTCTTTGCTATGAAAATTAACTTAATCCCCCCAAAAAACATTTCCACTGCATTTCAGCCCTGCCACAAAAGGACCAGCTGCCATCATGTCAGTGATTCTCTCATTAACACAGGTGAGAGTGTTGACGAGGACAAGGCTGGAGATCACTCTGTCATGCTGATTGAGTTAGAATAACAGACTGGAAGCTTTAAAAGGAGGGTGGTGCTTGAAATCATTATTCTTCCTCTGTTAACCATGGTCACCTGCAAGGAAACACGTGCCGTCATCATTGCTTTGCACAAAAAGGGCTTCACAGGCAAGGATCTTGCTGCTAGTAAGATTGCAGCTAAATCAACCATTTATCGGATCATCAAGAACTTCCAGGAGAGAGGTTCAATTGTTGTGAAGAAGGTGTCAGGGCGCCCAAGTAAGTCCAGCAAGCGCCAGGACCGTCTCCTAAAGTTGATTCAGCTGCGGGATCGGGGCACCACCAGTGCAGAGCTTGCTCAGGAATGGCAGCAGGCAGGTGTGAGTGCATCTGCACGCACAGTGAGGCGAAGACTTTTGGAGGATGGCCTGGTGTCAAGAAGGGCAGCAAAGAAGACACTTTTCTCCAGGAAAAACATCAGGGACAGACTGATATTCTGCAACAGGTACAGGGATTGGACTGCTGAGGACTGGGGTAAAGTCATTTTCTCTGATGAATCCCCTTTCCGATTGTTTGGGGCATCTGGAAAACACTTTGTCCGGAGAAGACAAGGTGAGCGCTACCATCAGTCCTGTGTCATGCCAACAGTAAAGCATCCTGAGACCATTTATGTGTGGGGTTGCTTCTCAGCCAAGGGAGTGGGCTCACTCACAATTTTGCAGAAGAACACATCCTCCGAGAGCAACTTCTCCCAACCATCCAAGAATAGTTTGGTGACGACCAATGCCTTTTTTTTTGCCATAAGGCAAAAGTGATAACTAAGTGGCTCGGGGAACAAAACATCGACATTTTGGGTCCATGGCCAGGAAACTCCCCAGACCTTAATCCCATTGAGAACTTGTGGTCGATCCTCAAGAGGCGGGTGGACAAACAAAAACCCACAAATTCTGACAAACTCCAAGCATTGATTATGCAAGAATGGGCTGCCATCAGTCAGGATGTGGCCCAGAAGTTAATTGACAGCATGCCAGGGTGGATTGCAGAGGTCTTGAAAAAGAAGGGTCAACACTGCAAATATTGACTCTTTGCATAAACTTAATGTAATGGTCAATAAAATCCTTTGACACTTATGGAATGCTTGTAATTATACTTCAGTATACCATAGTAACATCTGACAAAAATATCTCATAACACTGAAGCAGCGAACTTTGTGAAGACCAATACTACCCATAGGGTTCTGGTCAAAAGCAGTGTGTACTATGTACAGGAAAAGACTGCCATTTGGGATGGAACCAAAGTCTATAAGATGGCCGTTCTGGCTCTTATAGTAAAGAGATCCACCCTTGGTAGCTGCTTCCTTACAGTAAAACCACATGATTTCACATGTGGAAAGTCACATGATTTCATGTGAAATTTCACATGTGAAATCATGTGAAAACGTATTTTTGGAACACATGTTAACACAAGTTTTTTTACATGTTATCACATTAACTTCACATAAGATCACGTGTGATCATATTAAATAAAAAAATGTGTATAGCTGAGGCTGAGGCTGACTGCAGATGCTGAGTCTCAGTGAAAATGTTTGGGCTTTATGGGGGAAGAACTGAGTCAAGTTTTCCATGTGGATGGAGAAAACTGTTTCATAATTGCCATGGAAGGATTTTCCACTTTGAGACAGGATGTGCTAGATTCAATCAGATGCATTTGGTTGTAGTTGGATTGGTTGGGTTAGGTAGTTGATTGGTTATGGATACAACCGCAAATTCATTTTATAGCCATTTTATTTGTACAATTAGCATTTTAGGACAAATAAAAGAGAAATTATGTGTTCATCTGTTTGAGTGCAAAAATATAATTTAAAGTTTTTTTTTATTGATAGATACAGAAAATAAGTGGTTAAGATGGGGAGACAGAGAAGAGAGATAAAGAAAGTAGTGCAGTCAGGATTTGAACCCATGCCTCCAGGGGCAAAACTACTACCTCTAGACCAGGCCCTGTCACCCTGGGCCTTTCTGAACTGTAATGACCATGGCATGTTGACTAAGGGTCCATTTTTATATTGGGCTGCGGGATGATTAAGGACAGTCGCATATATGGAAATTAGAGTTTGGAGCAATCTGACCCGGAAGCAGGGAGGGAATCCTCCAACGGGGAATCCTCCAATCAGCATTTCTGGAAAACCTAGGAAAGTTACCAGAATTCTGCAACTCTAGTATTGACAGAAGCGCCTCGAGACACAACTCTTTGCAGCTGTCTCAGTGTAAAAGGAGCATTTTCTCTCCATATTGTATGAGTGTGGGATGAAAAAGAATGTGTTATAGCTCCTCAAGCTGTTTACATGATTCTCCCAGCATGGAGCCAACAGGCATCGGTAATGGTTGGGGCGAGGTGGTGGGGGGAGAGGAGGGGGAGACTAGCTCCAATGAAACACCCGGCACACACTAGAGATGTAGATAATAGACTTTATTATCTCCATGGGGACATTTTGTGTGTGTTCCCTCTAACTTTTTTTCAGATGAGTCAAGTGTTTGTCTTAAATTACCTGGACCTAGAGTTTTCCCTGCTCAGGTCATGAGGTCAGGAAGAACACTAGGGAACTCTGGATCTACATGGCCCAATCCGGTTACTGCCTTGTCTCCCAGTTACATCATCAACATATCTGGTGGGCGAATACAGTCCCCTTACACTAGGGTGAGGCATGCCCAAATAACTCAGCAAGTGGGTGGGAGTCAACTGTCAGAATGACTGTATTCTTGATGTCTTATCCAGCCATGTGTTTCAGTCGTATTTCTATTCTGATGTTGTTTTGTGTCCTTTTTTGTGTCCTGCTATTGAGAATCGTATGTAAAAAATAAATAAATAAATAAATATATATATATAATTAAGTATTTCACTAAGCCATCTTGCCAGGTTTGCAGCTACTGAATATGTAGGAGATAAGGTTGACTTTCGAAAGTTATTTGATGAATATATTTGACAAACATTTGGAATGCATGCTGGCTATTATGTTTCTTTCTCCTGACTTTTCATTTACCCTCAAGCTGACATGAGAGAAAAGCATGTTCACATGTGTGTGCAAACAGGGAAAACCAGTATCAAACCCATAGTGGGAGAGGAGGGCACTGTACAAGTTGCACACACCCACAGACCCACCAGAGCTGACTCTTCAGAAACCTAATCTCCTTGATGTGGCAGAGTAATAGAACAGTGTTCACTGAGCAGCTGAATACGTTTGTGTCTATTGTGTTTACTAAATCCATTCTAAATCCTGGGCTGCATCCCAAATGGCACCCTATTCCCTACATAGTGCACTACTTTTGAGCAGAGCCCTATGTATTCACTCTTAGAAAAAAAAGTTCCAAAAGGGTTATTTGCGGAAGGATAGGGTTCTACCAATAACTATTTTGATCAGAAGAACCCTTTATGGAAGATAAGGGTTATTTGTAAGGCAAGGGGTTCTACCTAGAACCTTTAACATCCTAAGAACCGTTTTTGGAAGAAAGGGTCCTATGATGATTCTTTGGAAGGCAAGAAGGATTCTTTGGACGGTAAGAAGGGTTCTACATAGAACCATATATAATATTTCCCAGCATGCTCTATTGCAGGGAGATTTTCAGAATTGTTTGTTTTTACATGTACATTGATTGGTTGATTAATTTGATGCTACACAAAGATAAAAACATACAGTTCTCTAAACTAATCCAATCTGTTAGTAGTTGGACTTCTTGCACCATTAGTGAGATGGTTGTTCCAGTTTAGATGATGGAGGTAGTCTCAGTATTCAATCTGCCATACCCTGGCAGTCACTCTGAATGCAGGTTGCAGGTGATTAACAATGCCAGGTGATTAACAACCAGAAGCCATGGATTACAGGCAACATCCGCACTGAGCTAAAGGGTAGAGCTGCCGCTTTCAAGGAGCAGGACTCTAACCTGGACGCTTATAAGAAATCCCGCTATGCCCTCCGACGAACCATCAAACAGGCAAAGCGTCAATACAGGACAAAGATTTAATTGTACTACACGGGCTCCGACGCTCGTCGGATGTGGCAGGCCTTGCAAACTATTACAGACTACAAAGGGAAGCACAGCCACGAGCTGCCCAGTAACACGAGCCTACCAGATGAGCTAAATTAATTATATGCTCGCTTCGAGGCAAGCAACACTGAAGCATGCATGAGAGCATCAGCTGTTCCGGATGACTGTTTGATCACGCTCTCCGTAGCCGATGTGAGTAAGACCTTTAAACAGGTCAACATTCACAAGGCCGCAGGGCCAGATGGATTACCAGGACGCAGTGGCGGCTCCTGAAAAAATTCTCAGGAGGGGCAATTTTTCTGATGATTTAGGTGACCTACACACATTTTAAAAAAGATATGTCCAGCAACAACATGAAGACAGGGGCAGCATATAAGTCAATACCAGAAGCATTTATTGACTGATCTGGGGAGATGGATTCCAGTTTCTGTGACAGATTATAAATAATCTCTGATGCCTTTGTTATATTAGCTTTTGGTTGAATGTACTGTCGTAGTAAATATATAATGTTATAGCTTGGTCTGACTAAAATCTTGTGCATGACCCATTTTGTGTTGGGCCTTTGTATTCAATACAATGAACAAGAGTCCTATCTTGTCAGCCTTGTCAGCAGGTGGCTAAGGATAACACCCACGCCATAGGTCTCTCAGTTCTTCCAACTCACGAGTTCTTGCCCTGAGGACACACACACACACACCCACACACACACACACACGCACACACACACACACACATCATCACTGATAACAAACACACACACACACACACACACACACACACTGATAACAAACACACACACACACACACAAATCCTCTTCTCTTAGGCTGAACATCTGAAGACAGAGAACCCGACTCAGAGCCAATGCAACAGTGACACTAGCCTGGAGGTGACCTCGCCCAACTCATCAGGACCAATCAGAAGATCAGAACTACTAGATTCAACCTACTTCATTTTATTGTATAAAATGTCAGCACACAATGTTTAGGGGCTCTTCTGATAAACTCCCCTACGAGTTTGACGAACGGGTCCGTGCACGCGATTCCAGATATCTTTACCTCTGAATAAACTGCCTTATATTATACAATTATCCACCTTGTCCAAAAGTCTCTACTTGGTCTCCGTTCTCCAGTAAACTTGTTTTATCAACAATAGTAAGGTTCAATGACACAGAAAGCAGTTCAATGTCGGGGTACAGAGTCGCTCTCTTACCAGGATCGCGGTCCGCTCTGACCAGGGTGAAGCCGGCCGGCTCCACCTCTCTGTCCGGGACTCTGTCATCCAGCCAAGTCTCCCAGCTGTATTGGGATTCCGCTGCCAGCAGCGTTTTCATTATTTAGTCCGTTCGTAGCGGGTATGTACACGATCAACAAGATCAGTCCAAAACCGAAGATCAGTCCAAAGCAGAATGTTTGCAGAATGTTTGTAAACTAAGTCTACAAATTAAAAACATAAAATAACGCCACACTGCAGGTCGCAACATAGACGCTGCTAGCCGCCATTGTCTTAGTTACGTTCAACGTTACGTCACGTATGACGAAAGCGCGTAAGTGCATGCCCACAGACACCCATAGAGAATGTATTGAAAGCTTTGAAATGTGAAAAAAATAGATTTTACATGACAGGCTATGAGAGACTTCTGGGCGATTTTCAACCTGACTGAAATCGCCCAAAAAACGGGCGGGGCCATTTGAAGCACGACTTTAGCCTGATTTGACATTTAGTGGCTGGCAGATCAGACGTGAACACTGATAACTGCTGTTGCCGTGATATAATTGATTAGGAAAAAAATCCCTTCCTTTTCCCGTTTGGCAGTGCGTCGCCCATATCGCCCTATTGAACAAGCCGTCCCTGCCAGGACGTGTACTCCGAGCATGCGCTGACCAACTGGCAAGTGTCTTCACTGACATTTTCAACCTGTCCCTGACTGAGTCTGTAATACCAACATGTTTCAAGCAGACCACCATAGTCCCTGTGCCCAAGAACACTAAGGTAACCTGCCTAAATGACTACAGACCCGTAGCACTCACGTCCGTAGCCATGAAGTGCTTTGAAAGGCTGGTCATGGCTCACATCAACACCATTATCCCAGAAACCCTAGACCCACTCCAATTTGCCCAAACAGATCCACAGATGATGCAATCTCTATTGCACTCCACACTGCCATTTCCCACCTGGACAAAAGGAACACCTACGTGAGAATGCTATTAATTGACTACAGCTCAACGTTCAACACCATAGTGCCCTCAAAGCTCATCACTAAGCTAAGGACACTGGGACTAAACACCTCTCTCTGCAACTGGATCCTGGACTTCCTGACGGGCAGCCCCCAGGTGGTAAGGGTAGGTAAAAACACATCCGGCACGCTTATCCTCAACACGGGGGCCCATAAGGGAGTGCGTGCTCAGTCCTCTCCTGTACTCCCTGTTAACCCATGACTGCATGGCCAAGCACGACTCCAACACAATCATTAAGTTTGCCGACGACACAACAGTTGTAGGCCGGATCACCGACAACGATGAGACAGCCTATAGGGAGGAGGTCAGAGACCTGGCCGTGTGGTGCCAGGATAACAACCTCTCCCTCAGCGTGATCAAGGCAAAGGAGATGATTGTGGACTACAGGAAAAGGAGGACCGAGCACGCCCCCATTCTCATCGACGGTGCTCTAGTGGAGCAGGCTGAGAGCTTCAAGTTCCTTGCATCACCAACAAACTATCATGGTCCAAACACACCAAGACAGTCGTGAAGAGGGCACGACAAAGCTTATTCCCCCTCAGGAGACTGAAAAGATTTTGCATGGGTCCTCAGATCCTCAAAAGGTTCTACAGCTGCACCATCGAGAGCATCCTAACTGGTTGCATCACTGCCTGGAATAGCAACTGCTCGGGCTCCGACCGCAAGGCACTACAGAGGGTAGTGCGTACGGCCCAGTACATCACTGGGGCCAAGCTTCCTGCCATCCAGGACCTCTATACCAGGCGGTGTCAGAAGAAGGCCCAAATAATTGTCTAAGACTCCATCACCCTAGTCATAGACTGTTTTCTCTGCTACCGCACGGCAAGCGATACCGGAGCGCCAAGTCTAGGTCCAAAAGGCTTCTTAACAGCTTCTACCCCCAAGCCATAAGACTCCTGAACTGCTCATCAAATGGCTACCTGGACTATTTGCATTGTAAGTAAGCATTTCACTATAAGGTGTTTTATTCGGCGCATGTGACAAATATAATTTGATTTGATTTGATTTGCAAAGGGTTCTACCCAGCACCAAAAAGGGTTTGCCCTCCCCTCTCTCTGTCTGTCTATATAGCTGAGGGCAATGGTGTGATCATTGTGGTCATCATCCTCTGTATCCTTCTGCTGGCAGTGTGCTCTATTTCCTCCACAACAAGGCCGCTCTGGCAAGCAGGAGATGTGAGCATTGCACTTTAACAACTGGTCTAGGGCTAGGTTTTGTGTCTAGTTCTATAAGGTGGGTGCTACACATTGGTTCCTGCCTGAACAACAACAGAGCTATATGTCAGGGAGAGAGTGGGGATAATTATAAATGCGAGCTGTATTTCATACAAATGTGATCAAAGCATCAAGACAATAACAATCATCACTTGACAACGTAATAAGCCAGTTATTATCACCTTGACCAGTTTAGCAGTTATATTATGCCATTGTAATTAAACTGACATACTTACAGTTTACTTACAATACTAACAGTTTTGATGGACATGTTTTGCGAGTGAAAGTCCCAGTGGAAGTCCCCCATTGTGTGTGTGTGTGTGTGTGTCATGAGTTCAATCACATGTGGTCTGCTGGGAAATAGCATGAGCCTCCCCTCCTAATCTCTTTAGTCCCGTGTAGCTCAGTTGGTAGAGCATGCAATGCCAGTGTTGTGGGTTCGATTCCCACGGGGGGCCAGTATGAAAAAAAAAATATGTATGCACTCACTTAACTGTAAGTCGCTCTGGATAAGAGCGTCTGCTAAATGACTAAAATGTTAAATGTGGTGCTGCACTCTTCTGGCTGCTGTTCCAACCAATATGCTGCTGCTTTCAGGCTTGGCCAAGAGGCGTCTCTCTCTCTCGGAAGCCAGGCAGTGAACTAAAAGTCAATATTCCATAAAGAGACTAACAGACTCTTATATACATGAGAACGTGCTGCGTTTTCTCTCTCTCTCTCTCTCTCTCCCTTTACAGGGCCAAGGGATATGTTCATCTGTCTGATAAGCAGTTGTCCAATAAAGACGAACAAGACAAATACCCAGTGATAAAACAATCTGTTCTGCTAGCAGACAAAATATTAGACAAGACTGTCTTTTACTCCTGAGCCCCTGAAGAAAATAAAATATTTTGTTTCCCACTGAATTTACAGGGACTTACTCTTTGTGGAAAGATCGATATGCTATATATTTTTTTACCTTTATTTAACTAGGCAAGTCAGTTAAGAACAAATTCTTATTTACAATGACGGCCTACACCAGCCAAACCCGGATGACACTGGGCCAATTGTGCGCCGCCCTATGGGACTCCCAATCACGGCCGGTGGTGATACAGCCTGGAATCAAACCAGGGGGTCTGTAGTGATGCCTCAAGCACTGAGATGCAGTGCCTTAGACCGCTGTGCCACTCGGGAGCCCAATGCATTTACTCCTTTTGTACTAAATGTAAGGGGCAAATAGGCCAACGTTAATCCATATGCTTGTATTGTAGAACATTGTCTACCCTATCCTGTTTGTGCTTGATGTCCATAAATGTGTATCTAGACTACATAGGAGGAGTAAGCCATAAGGCCACTGGGGGGCCTCAGAGACAGTCCATGGGAAGAGTCTGCTGGACTGCCTCCAATATACAGAATGTTATTCAGAGCCTGTCACCTTGCATAGTTCAAATACTATTTGAAATCTTGCAAGTGTTTTCTTTAGCATGTCTGGAGTTCCACACTCCAGGTCCGGAATATTATTTTGGTCAATAAAGCCAGGTAAGCTCAATCAAGCATAGATAAAGTATTTGAAATTACTTCAAATAGTATTTGAAAAGAATGCCTGCCATACGACACTCCATGTCCCCCTCCAATCACACAAGGGGTCCTTCAGGGCTCTATTCTGGCTCTATATACAGTGGCGTCCAGAATTATTGGATCCCTTGATAAAGATGAGCCAAAAATTCTGTGTAAAATAAATAATACAAATACTGAGCTATACTCTATGCAAACATTTACAATTTTTTTTAATTACTTTATATTAATACAATTGCTCAGAATAGAAATAATAAATATAAATAAGAAAGGGGTAAGAATTATTGGCACCCCTGTTTTCAATACTTTCAGGAATGCCAATCTCATCTGTTTCTAACTACAGAAACTATTTCAGAACAATCTGAGATGGTGGGTGTCATGGCTTGCTAAAATAACATGGAACGACTCTTAAGATTAATAGTCTTAGGGGCCGTCTGGAGGCTCCATTCATCCTCTAGTTTGCATCTCAAATGGCACCCTATTCCCTATATAGTGCACTACATTTGACCAGAGCCTGTTAAAAAGTAGTGCATTAAATAGGGAATAGTGACCATTTGGGACGCAGTCCTAGTGTCTGCCATATCGTTCAGCTACAGACAATATGTCTATGGAACATACAATATAAATAACCAAATAGCTTAACACTGTTCTCTGTTTATGACAACATCCAGACAAAGACAAACGGCATCCCCTTTGTGTGGCCGTAATGCCCCTAAAAAAATGGCCGTTGTGCCCTTGGGTTGAATATAATAATTATAATTCCTTTCTCCCGGCTGCGTGCTCCGAAGCAACTCTCACTCACATGGCTCTCTCAGATATCTCAAGTCTTATTAGCCAATGCCCGTCACGTGATTGGGTCCTTCTCTCAATCATCTCGGGTCCTTCTCACAGGCTAAAAGTGAATACAGACACATCGGGACGCAACTGCGCGCATCTTTATCGAATTCAGAGGTGCATATTGAAGATGTTGGAAGAACTGTCCACATTTACTTTTCGGAACGTTTAGCTTAAAATGTTGATAAACTATTTGGCTATTTCTTCACATTATAACTGCAGCTATGCGCACACGGCAGTAGGCTATAAGCACAAATGTTCCAAAATGCAATCAATTAGAGGGAAAACAACACTCTCAAAATTGACCACAAATGCGGTTATGCATTTAATGCTTTATTATAAAGGTGCATTTTTATGGTGACAATTATCTTCCCCAAACTTGAAACTCACGCGCCGCCTATGTATGCCAGTTAGGCTCTACACTGGTTGTAAAGCAGATGAATGTGCTTCATTTCTTTGGCTACTTTAGCTTATCAAAACATATAGGCCTATGTGCTAGGCTCCATGTGCGACTATGATTTGAAAAAATCACTAAGACAATGTAGGTGTTCCAAAGGTCTGCATCAATGGCTTGTAGGCTATGCGTGGAAGCCAGGAGATGCTAAATGTGTTTATGTTAATTTACAGTAAATTACCGTGAGACATGCAGTTATTTGCTTGACAATCACCGGCTGACAAAATGTCATAACCGCCACAGCCCTACCCACAGTTGTGTCAATTTTGCTGGATGTCCTTTGGGTGGTGGACCATTCTTGATACACAGGAAACTGTTGAGCGTGAAAAGCCCAGCAGCGTTGCGGTTCTTGACACATTCAAACCGGTGTGCCTGGCACGTACTACCATACCCCATTTAAAGGCACTTAAATTTTTTTGTCTTGCCCATTCACCCTCTGAATGGCACACATACACAATCCATGTCTCAATTGTCTCAAGGCTTGAAAATAATTATTTAACCTGTCTCCTCCCCTTCATCTACACTGATTGAAGTGGATTTAACAAGTGACATCAATAAGGGATCATAGCTTTCACTTGAATTCACCTGGTCAATGTATGTCAT
This sequence comes from Coregonus clupeaformis, assembly GCF_020615455.1. NCBI lineage: Eukaryota > Metazoa > Chordata > Actinopteri > Salmoniformes > Salmonidae > Coregonus > Coregonus clupeaformis. Next base: position 30,650,776 of record NC_059225.1, read on the forward strand.
GGAAAGAGCAGGGGTTCTTAATGTTTTGTACACTCAGTGGATATCCCAGACAAGATTAAAGAGTGGGACAAAGTGAATATAGGTCAGTGCGTAGCAGTTTGTATGGATTTGAGTGGTTACATATAATAGATGTTGACAAAATAGCTGCGAGACAGAGAGGGAGACTGTTGCTGTATTCCCAGGGAAGGCCCTTGACTCCGGTACCACTAAAGGCCCCAGTATTCAGTCAGGCAGCTTGAAGAAGATGTGTGTTACCATCCAGGCCCTTGTTACAGCATGCAGTGGCCTGAAAGGGAGATGACAATAAATGCATTATGTACCTTTCATCACCAAAGCCATGTTAGCATTCACTGCACATGTTGCTGAACAATTCAACCCTTTTGTTAGTGTCATTGATATTTAGAAATTCTCATACAATATTCAGTTCATAAGCATTGACTGTAATACCTCTAGGGTCCTGTGGTGAAAGACTGCTGTGCAAGTTATTGGGCAACAGCTTTCTTCCCGGGCCCTTATTCACAAAGTGTCATCAGAGTAGAAATAGGGATCTAGGACCAGCTCTCCCTTGTCAATGTAATCATATTCATTTTGATTAAAAAGGTCAAACTGATCCAAAATCTGTACTTCTACTCGGAGATGCTTTGTGAATATGGGCCCACCACCTGAAATTTCACCAAAAACATGAAAAACTGTTAGCCTAGTAGTAACTTTAGCTAACTAATGAAGCACTCATGTAAATGTGCACAGGCCTATTCCGCCAAATTATACAAAATAAACACAGCTTATTTGCAGTGAAATCGAGCACATGCCAACTTTTTCAGCCACCAATGCATCATTAAACAGGCAGGGGAGAGAAGTAGTTGTCAAGAGTGCTGTAGGTGGGTGTAGTGGTGGAATCAAGCGCAGGACACCGAAGTATAGTCCAAAAGACTTTAGTAATATTTCCAACAAGGAAAATATGAACACACTTGCCCGAAGGCGAAATTACGCACGAAGGCGACAAAATAACGGCGCACTAAACATGTGCGAAAATGCTCCAACGCAGTGGAGTGAAGCTCTACCGAGCGAGAATGCAACAAACAAGCAACACAACGACAGCAAAATATTCAATAACACACAACACTAGACAAACACAACGAGAAACTTATAGGACACTAATTACGCTAAACGAGAAACAGGTGTCACAACAAACAGACAAAAGCAACCGAACATGAAACATACAACGGTGGCAGCTAGTATTCCGGAGACAACGAACGCCGAAGCCTGCCCGAACAAGGAAGAGAGGCAGCCTCGGCCGAAACCGTGACAGTAGTTTGGCAAAAAGTGTTAAAAGTCAGTAACTAATCTTTAAAGTATAGCTACACTTATGGAAAAATCACATGACTTCACTTGTGGAAATTCACACGATTTCACGGGACATTTCCATGTTTTGCACATTTGAAATCATGTGAAACCATGTGTTTTTGGAACACTTCACGTGATGATATTTCACATGTGGATTTTCACGTGATCACATAAACTTTGACATGTGGATTCAAATGTTCACATGTGAAAGATCATTGTACCTGAAATTCAGAGGTTTTTAAAATCCCAGGTTGAAATCCCAGGTTTTCCTGAACAGCGATAACACATGGAATTGCACATTTGAAAACGTGATCACGTGAAGTGTTCCAAAAACACATGTTTCACGTGTGAAATCATGTGATTTTCCACATGTGAAATCATGTGGTTCAACATGAAACTACACTGTTAATGAAAAATGCACAATAACCTTGTCACAGTGCAGCTCATTACTGACACATTATCTTACAAAGTTTGCAGGACAGTGTCAAAGGAGGTGCTCTACTTGCATTGCATGACCATCAAACACTTAAACTGCTACAACACTTCACAGACAGTTGACACAAATACACATATATTTGACCACGTCCCCAAATATGCTAATGAGCCCCACCAGTACATTGCCCCCACCTATCAAAGCGCAGTGATGATCATACCTTATATTTTAAATATTGGGTAGAAAAATGTCCCATTATACCTACAAGGTACCATGTGATTTCATATGTGTATCTGTAAAGTGTACCTTTGACTGTTTGTACCCCAGGTACACTGTAGGGTAACCTAACCATACCCTTATTTTTTGAGTGTGTTAATACGTGTTCCAAGCAATTAGTATGGACCTGGTGCACCTGCAGAAACATTGATGCACTCCCAACCAAGAGATTTCAAGTTCAAATCCACAAAGAATTAATGTATGTGCTACGTCAAGTGTCCTTGAGCGCTGCTAGTTTTACGTTGATGTTACGTTGGTGGTGATAAGTGGACAATTATTTGCTCGATTCTGGGCAGGTGTTAGGGAAGTGCAGAAATGCATTCTTTCCAATAAGTCTGTGGCAATATCTCTGTCATGCCCACCGATCTGGTGGTGTAGATGCACTGTAGCATGACATTTCAGGTTGTTGGCGACTAAGAGGTTATGAGTTCAAATCCAATTTAAGTCCCAATTGTGGTCACATTACAAGATTTTACAGTAATTGAAATCAGAATACATTAGCATACTGTCATTTTATAGAAATAACACCTTCAAGTTGTTGTATATATTTACTTTATACATTTTTATTGCAACTTTAGACAAAGTGCAGAAATGTATTCTTGCCAATCTCCTTTATTTGCACTGACCTGGTGGCACAGCAGGAACTTCAGGTAGCTACCAAGTTCAAATCCCAGGTGAGGTTGAGACCCAGGCAGCATACTGACTTTTAACATATCAATATTTGCGCATAAAACCGTTTCCACCCAAATGTCTTGCATAATACATTTTACCGACACAAAAAGATCTCACGTTTTCCAGCATATTTTGTTTTGTCGACATTTGGAAAGTTCTGTTTCCATCAGGCCTGTCATGACATTTTTTTATCTGACATACTTTACTCCCATAAATAGGTTGGATGGAAACGTGGTTAATTATGCTTATCAAAGTAAAATATTCAAAATTACATTTGACACCTGGGTTTTCACATGTGCTCAAATGTTGTCACGTGTAATTTCATGTTATCACATGTTGAAATTTAGAATCTCCATTAATTTCACGAGATCTGTCACGATCGTCTGAAGAAGCGGACCAATACGCAGCGCGTGGAGTGAACATGATGACTTTCTTTAATAAAGCAACCACAAAAAAACAACAAATGACGATAGTGAAGTCCTCTGTAACACTGACAGAAACATGGAACAAAAACCCACAATACCCACGAGAAAACACACAGTATAAATATGGCTCCCAATCAGAGATAACGAGCCGACAGCTGTCACTCGTTACCTCCGATTGGGAGTCACCTGAATAATCACGAACAATCACCACACATAGAAATGAAACAACCAGAATACCCAACATAGAAATACACCCAAAAGAAAATGAACAACCCTGGCTCAATACTCAAAGTCCATGGAGCCAGAGTGTCACAAGATCATGTTGTCACACGTGTAGTTTTATGTTATCACGTTGCTGTGATCACGTGAGATCACACAAAATCACGTGTTCACATGTGAAATTCATGTGGTTTTTCTGTAAGGGTAGCAATATAGTCGTTATTTTCTAGAAACCTAGCTACAGTCCACTTAGCTACTGTACCCTAGCTAGCTAAGGTGAACTCCGAGACTGATCGTGTAAGTTAGGTAATGTTAGCTAGCTTTCCCCCAGCAGTTTCAATCTAGCTAGCTGCAGTAGTATATTTTTGTTATCAACTTTATTAATCAGATGGAAAGCTTCCCCTCGCATAAGGGGATAAACATATTTTTTTTGGTATTGCCATCTACAAGTGGTGTAGATTCTATTTTTATTGGCAAATTTTACTTGCAACATGGCCTTTAATATGTTATTTTAATGTACTATTATGAAGACTGTAATTAAATATTGATTATTTTCTGGGTACTATTACTGTTTCCAGGAAGATTCCACTTTTACTGTAGCCCCAGGGCATGCAGCAGCCACATAGACAGCAGAGCAACTGAAAAAACATAATCTATTCTATATGACAAAAATCTTAATAATACAGTCAAACCTAGGAAACATGTTTGTTTGTGTGTGTGTGTATGCTTGTGCATGCTATGTTTTCTTTGTGCGTTACTCAGAAACAGGAAGCAGTGAAGGGGGAGGTGTATTGTCATCCATCATGACTCATGGTTTTGTCTGTCTGGGCTGGGGTAACTCTGGGATGGAATGTGAGAGAAACTACCCCCTAGGGCTGTGAAAACAATGCTTGGCTACCCAAACTCCTTGCTCCGGCCAAACAAGTCTGGATTTGAGCACCATCCCAACGATTTCAAGAACACAAACACATTCTAGCCGTTCTGATTGGTCCCAGAAACCGATGGGTTGGGACAGAGCCAGAACACAAGTGGGTAAAGCGGCATTTTGAAAATTCGTCATTGGCTTTGATAGTATGATTGGTTAGAGATGATCCAATCGCTGATGACTTTGTTTTGTATAACAACCCTCATTTTGACATCACCACAAACGACTTCAACGACGGCAGTCTCAGACGGAAGTATGTAGCGAACATAGAGCAGTGGAAGAATTCAGTTTGAGTCATCAGCCAAGTGAAAACACACAAGACCCTGCCTAGCTTTATCTTCATGTCGCTTACACACACACACACACACACACACACACACACATACACACACACACAAACCCCCTGTCCTCCCCCCTGCGCCTTAAACCAGATTGCTTGGAAGGGCAATGTCCTCCAGTCTTTCTCTGGTTCATCCTGTTATGAATCTCTTGGGAAATGGTCAGTAATAATATTTTAAAAGTGCAATGTAAAGGTTTAAGTACACCTTTGTGTATTTTGGAGATCCCCCATTTAGATTTCATGATGGATCTGACTGGAAATGCCTCATAAAGTAGCCGTAATCTAAACTGACTCAAGACACTATCTTCACTGACCACTTAGACCAAGTCAATAAATAACTAGCTTGATGAGTTCATTTCACCTGGATCAAAGCCAACTTCAAGATTTGTGAGATGGGAGGGCTGTGTAGCCTTCTTTTGTTGTGGTATGCTGTATAGCCCAATAGCATTTAAATTACGTTTTTCACATATTTCTGAACTTCACAATAATACAATAGTAGGCCTTTGTATCAATACTACCTCAAAGAAATGGATTCCACTTAGAACTGATGCAATGTTCCTGCCCTTCTCTGAGTATAACATTAAAAGAGCCCAGTCTGGCATTGAGCCCATCCCCTATAGAGCCAATTATTATTCAGGTGCCCCAGTCCTGCTCCTAATAACACTCTAGAGAGGGAATTACTACTTAATTACACAAATACCACAGAAGCACTCAGACCCTCCTTAGCAACCCCCTCCCCCTCCCCCTCCCCCCTCCTCCCCTACTAAAACCTCGGAGTAACCTCCAACTCCCTCCTCACATGAGTGATTTTGACCAAGCCAAGGTGAGAGACAATGACATCTCTTTTAATGTATTGTTGTGAATGTGACCCCATTCTGGATAGCCAAAAGTATAGGGTGCCAGTCACACACACTTCATATGAAACGAATGAGGTGGTAAGAGCAGCACAATGCACACAACACTAAATGCTTTACCAAGCTAGCTATCTAGCAAGATGAATAAATCATTTATTTCACTTTCCATTATCCCATACTGCCAGTTCCAGTTCGCTTGCTAGCTAACGTTAGCTAACGCTGACGCTCGACAGCTAACTCCACTGACGCTCGACAGCTAACAGGCAGCAGCTTAATTAAAAAACAAATCCATTGTGATTTAATTATAATGTTGCTAGCTATGCTAGTTATCTAGTTATCTAAATAAGGGATTACTACAATTTCTAACCAGCTAGCAACAACATTAGCGCAGCTTTCTAGTTACAGTGCCTTCAGAAAGTATTCACATCCCTTGACCTTTTTGTATTGTTTTTGTTGTGTTACAGCCTTAATTTAAAATTGATTAAATTGCATTTTTTTGTCACTGGCCTACACACAATACCCAATATTTCGCAATTTTTACAAATTAATACAACATGAAAAGCTGGAATGTCTTGAGTCAATAAGTATTCAACAACTCACATAATATGTTGCATGGACTCACTCTGTGTGCAATAATAGTGTTTAAAATTTTTTTATGACTACCTCATCTCTGTACCCCACACATACAATTATCTGTAAGGTCTTAACATCTTTATTGAATTCATTTAAAATTCAGGCTGTAACACAACAAAATGGAAAAAGTCAAGGGGTGTGAATACTTTCTGAACGCACTGCTTTGGGCATTGGTTCACTGCAGCCCATATAAGTGAGTCTGTGTTTATGTTTATTTCTATATTTACAGTATGGAGTGTGTATCAGAGTTTGTGTACTACGTCTTAGCCAAAGGCATGACACTGCTTTTGTATACATTATTTCCTTCGTAACACTTGAATTCTACAATATAATGTGACGTTTCTGCAATTACTCCCCTTTATTCACAGTGAAATGTCAATTTTTCTCCTCACATTCGCATATGGAAGCTTAGCCTTGCATCCCAAATGGCACCCTATTCCCTATTTAGTGAACTACTTTTGAACAATAGCCCTATGGGTTTCCATATGGCCCCTGGTCAAAAGTAGTACACTATTTAGGGAATAGGGTGCCATTTGGGACACACACCAAGACACACAAATGGAATCCTAGAGGTTCTTAGCCATGAGCTTTCGGAACCTGAACATTATATAGGTCAATCTGCTTTCCTTCCACTCTAAACCCATTCTACTGAAATGTGTTGATATGATTATTTCATATCTATAAGTTGATTGGTCTGTCAGGTCCAGATGGCCTAGTAGTCTTTTAGTGGGGGGCTGGGGTGGCGGTTGGGATGGGGGAGTTATTACAAATCACATGGCGACTGAATACTATTCGACGTCCATCCATGTCTGAGGACGTTGGGAGATGACGTGGAAACCGGCCACTAGGGGCAACAGTGAGCACTGTTACCGCCAAGTACTGTAGTTAAACTAAACCTTAAACACCCCGACGCTGATGGTACCAATTAGGGGTAATTAAGGGAGAGTGCCAACCAGCCGTGCAGGCCACATAAATGGAGCACCTTGGGAGAGAAAAAGAGAGAGGCAAGGAGTGAGCCGAGAGAGGGGAACGATGCTCCCGGGGGAAGAAAAGCAAAGAGAGAGGTGAGGGGCTGAAGGGGACCCCGGACGGAACTAGCCAAGGCTGTGAAGCGGGATGGCGACCCAAACCGATGACGACGTCCGCTGCTAGATCCAGATCAGAGGCGCTGCTATGAGTGCGGCGAGCCGGGTCACCTCGTGTGGAGCTGCCCCGGCTGGGAGGAGTCCATGCCCTCCGCATCCCCCAGCTGGGTAACCCGGATGGTGAGTTACGTCACCTCGGCGCACACCGAGACAGCCCCTCCTATGGTTCCAGTACGAATCGATGGTGTCGACACCAGCGCTCTGCTGGACTCCGGCAGCATGGTGACCTTGGCCCAACCGCAGTGGCTCACACGAGAGGGGAAAGACGAACCGTGGGACGAGGAGATGACGGTATCCTGTGTACATGGGGACATGAAGAGGTACCCAACCGTGCCGGTGCGGATAACCACCCCGAGGAGGGAGTGCCAGATGCGTGTGGGGGCCATTCCTAACCTGTCAGTGCCCATTCTCCTCTGTAGAGATTTCCCTCTCTTCCAGGCACTGTGGAGGAGGGACCTGGGGAGGCATGCGCACAAGGTAGGAAGGAGAGGAAAAAGGACGGTCGCCTGCGTAACCCACACCCTGGCTCGAGAGGTGGTCACTGGGCCCGAGTCAGACCAGGAGGAGGAAGACGACCCCGCGCCAGGAAACGAGCCATCGTCTGAGGAGGACCTCAGGCTCCCCTTTATGAAGGTGGAGGCACCAGACGGTCCGCCAGACACGGGAATTATCACGGGCCAGTTCGGGATGGCCCAGTTAGAGGACCCCAACCTCCAGAACGCGAGGGGTCAGGTGATCGCGGCGTATGGCGTGCTGTTACCCGGGGTAAGTCAGTGGCGCTACCCACACTTCACCATCAAGAGTAATTTATTGTAACAGGTAGTAAAGCGCAATGGGGAGACGAAAGACTTGTTACTCCTACCCACCCAGTATATTAGTACTGTCTTGCAGCTCGCCCACACCCACCTGTTCGGGGCACACCTGGGGATGGAGAAAACCAGGGAGCGGATCGGGAATCAGTTCCACTGGCCTGGAGTCAAGCGCACCATGGAGGACTACTGCCGTACCTACCCGGAGTGCCAGATCACAGCCCAGAGGGCACATTATGGAAACCCTTTGGTTCTCCTGCCCATTATAGGGGTGCCCTTTGAGCGGGTGGTGATGGATCTGGTGGGTCCGTTGGTGAAGACCGCGAGGGGACACCAATACATCCTGGTAATCATGGATTACGACACCAAGAGCGCGTATACAACCGGGGGGCCCAACCACAAGAGTTGAAACCGGAAGGAACCGTCTGCTTCTTTAACGACTTCCAGGGCCTGAACGAGGTCAGTAAAGGCCAGATACGTAAGCACCCTGGACCTGATGAAGGGTACTAGCAGGTACCGCTGTCAGCGGCCTCCTTGGAGAAGACTGGCTTCTCCACCCCGGGGGGGCTATACAACTACCGGGTAATTCCTTTTGGGCTCCACGGGGCCCCAGCAACCTTCCAGCGACTCATTGACCATGTCCTGCGCCCGCACCGTGAGTACGCTGCTTGCTTATTTGGATGATATAATCATGCACAGTGGCAGTTGGGAGTCCCATCTCTGTAGGCTACAGGCGGTGGTGGATGCGCTAAGGGATGCGGAGCTGACCGCAAACCCCCACAAGTGCAAGCTAGGCTACGCCGAGGTGGAGTACCTGGGCTATGGAATCGGGCGGGGAAACGTGAAGCCCCAATAAATAATTATTGCCGCCATTGGAGAATGGCCGGTCCCCCGAACCAAGAGGCAGTTGAAGTCGTTCCTGTGGTTAGGAGGCTGCTACAGTCGATTTGTAACTAATTTTGCCACAATAGCTTCTCCCCTCACAGACCTGATGAAGGCATGCCTACCCCAGACTGTGCGATGGACAGAGGACACCGAGGCGGCGTTCCAGGCCCTGAAGGACGCGCTATGTTCGCACCCGGTACTCGTCACCCCGGACTTCTCAAAGAAAAATCCTGGTCCAGACAGACGCGTCTGACACAGGGGTGGGGGCTATCTTGTCCCAAGAGCAGGAAGGCGAGGCACACCCCATCATGTATGTCAGCAGGAAGCTCCTCCAGAGGGAGAATAAGTATTCAATTGTCGAGAAGGAGTGCCTCGTGGTGAAGTGGGGGCTGGACACCCTCAAGTATTACCTTCTCGAGAGGAAGTTCACCCTGTTCACCGACCATGCCCCCCTTTTGTGGATGGTAAGAGGTAAGGACACAAATGACAGCGTCACCCACTGGTTCCTGTCCTTACAGCGATTCTCTTTCTCTGTCATCCAGAGGTCGAGGGCCAGGCATGGCAATGCGGACGCCCTTTCCAGGAGGGATGCCAACCTAGCTCTGAGCACGCCTCCCATCATGGCTAAGGGGTGGGGTGGGGGGTTATGGTATCCCGGGAGGTCTACCCCTGGGGTTGGTGATAGAGGGGAGGTACGTGCTGCGACGTTGGCTCCCTATGCTGGGAGTACCTGGGCTGGGCACCCTGACACTGATGGCACCAATTAGGGGTAATTATGGGAGAGTGCCAACCAGCCGTGCAGGCCACATAAATGGAGCACCGTGGCACACCTTGGGAGAGAAAAAGAGAGTGACAAGGAGTGAGCCGAGAGAGGGGAACGAAGCCAAATATGAGAGGGAAGTACAGAGCCAACCCTAAGTTATTTTGTTGTTACGTTTCTTTTTTGTTGCCTAGTAAAGTTGTGTTTTCTGATTAGAACCTCCCTGTCTCTGTGTCCATCTCAGTGCGCTCAACCCAACACCCCACGGTTTACCACACACTTCAACATTTTACGTTTGAGAAACATGGTTTGAGAACGTCTAATTCGGACGTGAGACGGTGAGAGCTTGTAGATAGCTGAACCAACATACAGTGTTGCCGTCCAAAGGCAAACATCAATTTGTAATACGACTCAACATGTTTTGAAGTGTTTAAGGTTAAGTTTAGGCATTAACTCAGAATTTTTAAGGTTAGGCATTAACTCCGAAAGGGTTAAGGTTTGGGATAGGCTTAAAATGCTGGATTCGAACATGCAACCTTTGGAATCAGAGGCAAAAACATGTTTTTATACATTCAGCTCACTATGAGCAAAGTTTGTTGAGTGAACGAACGTTCACACATTAGCTCAATTTCTTGTCCTTCTGAATTCCACCCAACTCACAGAATAACACTGATTAAGCAATTGGTTAAATTGGCTTTTTTACAGTGTGGTTCCAGGTAGAACCCTGTTGGGTTCCATGTAGAACCCTTTCTACAGAGGATTCTGCATGGAACCAAAAAGGGTTCTACCTGGAACCAAAAAAGGTTATCCTATGGGGACAGCCGAAGAGCCCTTTTGTAACCCTTTTTTCTAAGAGTGTATATAGTGGACTACTTTTGACCAGAGCTCTATGAACCTTGGTCAAAAGAAGTACATGCCGCCATAGGGAATATGGTGCCATTTGGGATGCTAACTATCTTACCTCTGTGTGTACAGATGTACAGAACATTCTGTTAGGCTCAGAGGAGAGAGGGAGGAGTAGAGAGAGGGAGGGGGGGGGAGAGAGAGGGAGGAGTAGAGAGAGGAAGGGGAGGAGAATGCCCCTCTGTAGCCTTTCGTCTTTTTCAATTTTTCTCTCAACTTCAAGCTGCACTGTTCTCTCTCTATCTCTCTTCTCTCTCTCTCTCTTTATCTCTCTCCCCTCTCTCTCTCTTTCTCTCTCTCTCTCTCTCTCTCTCTCTCTCTCTCTTTATCTCTCTCTCTCTTTATCTCTTTATCTCTCTCTCTCTCTTTATCTCTCTCTCTCTCTTTATCTCTCTCCTCTCTCTCTCAATCTCTCTCTCTCTCTCTTTATCTCTCTCGTCTCTCTTTCTCAATCTCTCTCTCCTCTCTCTCTCTCTCCTCTCTCTCTCGCTCTCTCTCTCTCTCTCTCTCCTCTCTCTCTCTCTCTCTCTCTCTCTCTCTCTCTCTCTCTCTCTCTCTCTCTCTCTCTCTCTCTCTTTATCTCTCTCCTCTCTCTCTCTCTTTATCTCTCGCTCTCTTTATCTCTCTCCTGCTCTCTCTCTCCTCTCTCTCTCTCGCTTTCTCTCTCTCTGTCTTTCTCTCTCTCTCTTTATATCTCTTTCTCTCTCTCTCTCTCTCTCTCTCTCTCCCTGTCTCTCTTTTTCTATCGATCTCTCTCTCTCTCTCTCTTGCTCTCTCTTTATCGCTCTTGCTCTCGCTCTCGCTCTCTTTCTCTCTCTTTTTATCACTCTCTCCCGCTCTTGCTCTCTCTCTTTATCGCTCTCGCTCTCTCTCTCTTTATTGCTCTCGCTCTCGCTCTCTTTTTCTTTCGATCTCTCGCTCTCTCTCTTTATCTCTGTCTCTCTCTCTCCCTGTCTCTCTTTTTCTCTCTCTCTGTCTCTCATTTTCTCTCTCTCGCTCTCTCTCTCTCTTTCTCTCTGTCTCTCGTTTTCTCTCTCTCAATCTCTCTCCTCTTTCTCTCTCTCTCAATCTCTCTCTCTCTCTCTTTATCTCTCTCCTCTCTCTCATCTCTCTCCTCTCTCTCTTTCTCTCTCTCAATCTCTCTCTCTCTCTCTCTCTCTCGCTCTCTCTCCTGCTCTCTCTTTCTCTATCTCTCTCTCTCTTTATCTCTCTCAATCTCTCTCCTCTTTCTCTCTCTCTCAATCTCTCTCTCTCTCTCTCTCTCTCTCTCTCGCTCTCTTTACCTCTCTCTCTTTATCTCTCTCTCTCTCTCTCGCTCTCTCTCTCTCTCTTGCTCTCTTTATCTCTCTCTCTTTATCACTCTCCTCTCTCTCTGTCTTTCTCTCGCTCTTTCTCTCTCTCTTTCTCTCTCCTCTCTCTCTCCTCTCTTTCTCTCTCTCCTCTCTTTATCTCTCTATTTTTCTCTCTCTCTCTCCCTGTCTCTCTTTTTCTTTCGATCTCTCGCTCTCGCTCTCTCTCTCTTTTTCTTTTGATCTATCTCTTTATCTCTCTCTCCCGCTCTTGCTCTCTCTCTTTATCTCTCTCTCTCTCTCTCTCTCTTTATCTCTCTCTCTCTCGCTTTCTCTCTCTCTCTGTCTTTATCTCTCTCTCGCTTTCTCTCTCTCTCTGTCTTTATCTCTCTCTCTTTCTCTCTCTCTCTCTCTCTCTCTCTCTCTTTTCTTTACCTCTCTCTCTTTATCGCTCTCTCTTGCTCTCTTTATCTCTCTCTCTTTATCTCTCTCTCTCTCTCTGTCTCTCTCTCTGTCTTTATCTCTCTCTCTTTCTCTCGCTCTCTCTTTCTCTCTCCTCTCTCTCCTCTCTTTCTCTCTCTCTCTCTCCTCTCTTTATCTCTCTATTTTTCTCTCTCTCTCCCTGTCTCTCTTTTTCTTTCGATCTCTCGCTCTCGCTCTCTCTCTTTTTCTTTTGATCTCTCTCTCTCTATCTCTCTCTTTATCTCTCTCTCCCGCTCTTGCTCTCTCTCTTTATCGCTCTCTCTCTCTCTCTTTTTATCTCTCTCCTCTCTCTCTCTCTCTCTCTGTCTCTCTCTCTCGCTTTCTCTCTCTCTCTCTCTTTATCGCTCTCGCTCGCTCTCTCTCTTTCTCTCTCTCTTTATCACTCTCTCCCGCTCTTGCTCTCTCTCTTTATCGCTCTCGCTCGCTCTCTCTTTTTCTTTCGATCTCTCGCTCTCTCTCTTTATCTCTGTCTCTCTCTCCCTGTCTCTCTTTTTCTCTCTCTGTCTCTCATTTTCTCTCTCTCGCTCTCTCTCTCTCTCGTTTTCTATCTCTCTCCTCTTTCTCTCTCCTCTCTCTCTCTCTCTCATCTCTCTCTCAATCTCTCTCTCTCTCTTAATCCCTCGCTCTCTTTATCTCTCTCTCCTGCTCTCTCTTTCTCTATCTCTCTCTCTCTCGCTCTCTTTATCTCTCTCTCTTTATCGCTCTCCTCTCTCTCTTTATCTCTCTATCGCTCTCCTCTCTCTCTTTATCTCTCTCTTTTTCTCTCTCTCTCTCCCTGTCTCTCTTTTTCTTTCGATCTCTCGCTCTCTCTCTCTCTTTTTCTTTCGATCTCTCTCTCTTTCTCTCCCTCCCGCTCTTGCTCTCTCTCTTTATCGCTCTCGCTCTCTCTCTCTCTCTCTTTATCTCTCTCTCTCGCTCTCTTTATCTTTCGATCTCTTGCTCTCTCTCTTTATCTCTCTCTCCCTCTCTCCTCTCTCTCTCCTCTCTCTCTCCTCTCTTTATCTCTCTCTCTCTCCCTGTCTCTCTTTCTCTCTCTCTCTCTCTCTCTCTCTCTCTCTCTCTCTCAGTGTTGCAGCCTATCAGGGCTACACATACACACACTGTACAGAGAAGCATGCTGTGTTCTACAGTAATCCTTCTGTGCTCTTTAATTCTCTGTAAACTCCTCCGGTGAAGGGGTCTCTGTGTGCGTGTGTGAGAATGTGTGTGTTTGTTAATTCTGGCTGCTTCCAGTGTCAGGACAACGTCTTTTAACATGTATTAGGAGGAGTGAAACTGAGCTGTGGGGACAGTGTGAACGAGGGAAGGAGAGAGAAGGAGAGTGATAGAGGGATAGAGAGGATTGGGAGTTTGAGGTGAATCCGTCGATGGAGCGGTGAGCAGGTATGCGAGTGGCTGTGTGTGTGTGTGTGCTGGGCAGCTGAGCGGTGACGTGAAGCGACTGACACACATCTGGAACGGCTTCAGCAACTGCACCTGAGGAGGAGGGATCACAAATCATCCGCTCTCTCTCTCTCTCTCTCCCGCTCTCTCACTCATGCTCTTTTTTCTCTCTCTCTCTCTCTCTTTCTCTCTCTCTCTCTCTCTCTATCGACGGGTGTTCTGTTTGTGCTCGCCAGAGCACTGTAACAGTTACACACTGAGCATCAGCAAAGCAGTGGAAGAGCAAAGAAGAGGAAACCGAAAAGAGAAGAGCAGAGAAAACGGGAGTACGGAAGATTAAAGAAAAGGAGGAGGGGATGAGAAGAGTGTGAGAGCGGGCGATAGAGAGGGAAAGAGTGGGTTACAGAGCTGAAATGCGCTGACATTAAGGACCTGGCTGCTTATAAATGCGTTTGGCCCAGCACCTCCTGCCGAGCCACAGGTTTGAGCGCACACACACAGCTCTGTTTGCTTTGGAGGATAAGCCCAGGAGGCCCCGTCAGGAGAAGAGTACACCTTCAAGGGAGCTGTTAACTCATCCCGCCCCCCTCTCTCTCTCTCCTCCTTCTCCTCTCCTGCCTTCCCAAAAGTACCCTCCTCCCTCTGGCTGCCCAACCCAGCCTACCTGCTCCAGTCAGGACTCGCAGAGCCGAGTGGGAGACACACACACCGAGAAGCTGGAATACTCTACTGTTTACCACGGACCTGGCACTGACAGAGGCTAAGAGAGACAGAAAGACTGAGAGTCCCAGAGACCCAGCCTTCCACTGACTTCCACCAGGATGTCTAAAGCTTCACGGCTGGCTCGACCCTCCTCCGCCGGGGCAGGCTCCAAGCTGTCGTCCTCCCGTAAGGAGGCTCCTGGAGAGGCCCGAGCCCGCGTGGTGAGTGTGGGGGAGAAGCTGATGAGGGCCGGCAGCGACGGGACCCTGACCAAGCAGAGGGCCCTGGCTGCAGCCGCCCCACCTGCACAGCAACAGGCAGACAAACAGCAGCCCCAGATGCAGACTCAGACCCAGAGCCAAAGCCAGGCACAGACTGGGGACATGGTGGCCCAACCCAAGAGCAGAATCAGCCCGCCTAAAGCGTCAGCCCTCCCACAGGGCTCTATGCACAGTAAGTACTGGACTACAGTCATGTTGCTTTTTCACTGTGACACCGGTGTTACCCTGGTGTATACACCCTAGTGTTAAACCAGGGAAATTGCTGTATTTTCATAGCCAGGGCTGACCCCAAGGACAGCAGAATCACCAACCTCAGTCTTACACACAGAGACATTCATGTGGCCATGTGCTTATGAGCATCTCTTTTATTCTGTGGAGTTTACTTGGTAGTAACACTTGTACTGTAGTGCACAGGAGGCTGCTGATGGGAGGAAGGCTCATAATAATGGCTGTAACGGAGCGAATGGTATGGCATCAAACACATAGAAACCATGTGTTTGATGTATTTGTTTTGCCCTGTGTGTGGTCGGCTACAGGGGATCAGTGTGTTATCTGTTTGTTATGTGTGTATCGGTCAGACCGGTGTGTTGTGGGATTAGATCTACCTATCAGGGCTCCGCTTCCTGTCCTGTTCATCAGTCAGACTTTTGTGTTGTGTTGTGTATGGTCCATGATAGGGTTGTTGTCACGATATCAGTATTCCAATACTCAGAAGTATCATGACAAGCAAACAAAACATGAAGCAGACTTAATTTCTTGTTTCTTGAGGAAAACAGTCCTAATGTTGGAAACATAGAAACACATTTTGTCACATTTGTTTATTTTCCAAACTTTAGCACATACAATTTTACCAGTTTTTTAAAGAATTTTCATTTTTGCCGTTGGAAAATGTAGCAGTGTAGGATCGTGATACTGGTATTGTGATTGACAACCCTATTCCAGCATTAGATCGTCCTATCAGCGCTCTGCTTCCATGCCTGGGAGTAGAAGGCATTCCTCACCTGATCACATGACTGGATCCCCCGTCACATTGTTGTTTTCCCAATCCCATCTCCGTGGGGTGCGGATTATGGATGGGAGCAGGGGGTCTGTCACTCACTTTTGGCCCCATCATCACATTCCCTCACCCCAGTGAGCTAAGATTAAACACAGTAGGAGAGTTGAAGGCTGTGTCCCAAAAGATGGCCTATTATCTTTATAATGCACTACTATTTCCTGGCCCTGGTCAAAAGTAGTGCACTAAATGGGGAATAGTGGTGATTTGGTATGCACTCTAAACCTACCCTAGGATTTGCAGTGTTATTGTCTTGAAGTATTTGGTGAGTACCGGTATCTTGTATCAAGTAAACACTTATGTGTTTTCGTTATAGAGATACTTCAGGATTTTGGCAATGAAGTCCTTTATCTACTTCCCCAGAGTCAGATGAACTCATGGATACCATTTTGATGTCTCTGTGTGCAGCTTGAAGGAAGTTGCTAACTAGCGTTAGCGCAATGACTGGAAGTCTATGGTAACTGTTAGCATTGGCTCGCGAAACTACCTCTAACTTCCTTCATACTGAATGCAGTGACAAAATAAATGGTATTCATGAGTTAATTTAACTCTGGGGAAGTAGATAAAGAGCTTCATTGCCACAATCCTAAACTATCTAACTGTTCGCTGCTCTGGCACCCCAATGGTGGAACAAGCTCCCTCACGCCGCCAGGACAGCGGAGTCACTCACCACCTTCCGGAGACATTTGAAACCCCACCTCTTTAAGGAATACCTGGGATAGGATAAAGTAATCCTTCTACCCCCTAAAAAAAAAAAAATGTGAAGTGGTTATCCCACTGGCTATAGGGTGAATGCACCAATTTGTAAGTCGAGCGTCTGCTAAATGACGTAAATGTAAATGTATCTATCCCCTCTCTCAATCAAGATGTTCACTGCCAATTACACACACACACACACACACACACAATCACACACTCACTTACACACATACACATTCAGAGGGGTGTCAAATCAATTCAAATGTTTTGTGTCACATGCTTCGTAAACAGGTGTAGACTAACAGTGAAATGCTTATTTACGGGCCCTTCCCAATAATCCAGACAGAAAAAAAGTGAATAGGCAACAGGATAGATAATAAACAGTAGCAGCAGCGTATGTGATGAGTCAAAAGGGGTGAATGCAGCTATTCCGGATAGCTATTTGGTTAAATATTTAGCAGTCTTATGGCTCGGTGGTAGAAGCTGTTCAGGGTCCTGTTGGTTCCAGACTTGGTGCATCGGTACCATTTGCCATGCAAGTCTATGACTTTGGTGGCTGGAGTCTTTGACAGTTTTTAGGGCCTCCCTCTGACACCGTCTGGTATAGAAATCCTGGATGGCAGGGAGCTCAGCCCCAGTGATGTACTGGGCCGTACGCACTACCCTCTGTAGCGCCTTCCAGTCTGATGCCAAGCAGTTGCCATACAAAGCAGTGATGCAGTCAGTCAAGATGCTCTCAATGGTGCAGCTGTATAACTTTTTGAGGATCTGAGGGCCCAGTCCAAATCTTTTCAACCTCCTGAGGGAAAAGAGGCATTGTCGCGCCTTCTTCACGACTGTGTTGGTGTGTGTGGACCATGTTAATTCCTTAGTGATGTGGACACAGAGGAACTTGAAGCTCTCGACCCGCTCCACAACTGCCCCGTCGATGTGAATACCATTCATCCTGGTGTCAGGTCTGAGTTATGTGTTTCTTGTCTAACTCAGAGACAGTCAGTTGGGGGGAGGGGAGACAGGGGAGACAGACAGGGTTTCGGCAGGGGGGAGGGCGGTGGGAGGAGAGAGGGGAGCTGTGGGTGTGATTCAAACTTTCGGGTGACAGAAGGAGGTCAGGAATGTGAGCAGGGCATGCTGGGAAGTCTGCAGGTCTGGAGCCCTGTGTGTGTGTGTGTGTGTGTGTGTCAGTTGTTCTTCCCTGCAGTAAAAAGTCAGGTTGTGGGTTATGAGGGACAGATCTATACTGGAAACCAGATGTCTCCCAGTCTGTGGCTCTGTGTGTCTCCAACCTCTTCACACAAACAAACCACTGGCCAGGAGGACTCCTGCCCCTCCTATGCACGCGTGCACACACACACACACACACACACACACACATATACACACACACACACACGTCTTCTCTGTCTCTGTGTCTTTTTCTCTCTCTTTACTTATCTGTCTGTCTGTCTGTCTGTCTGTCTGTCTGTCTCTCTCCCCTCTCTCTCTCTCCCTCTCTCTCTCTCTCTCTCTCTCTCTCTCTCTCTCTCTCTCTCTCTCTCTCTCTCTCTCTCTCTCTCTTCCCCTCTTTCTTTCTATACCTTACTTTCACGTTTCTACTGCAGTAAACACAGAGTTTCTACCCACTGCTATTCTTAACTGAATAATGACTTTACTCCATGCGACCGCCCCACACACATACCCTCTCTCTCAAAATACTTTCAAACAGAATACATGATCTGTGTATTGTTGCAGATGGCGGCTTGGAGGAGTCAGCTCAATGTTTCTCTATGTGAGTCGGAGTGATGATGACAGAAACAGAACTCTATCCACATTTCCTGCTGAGGCCTGAATCTTAGAAGCAGCTCCCCATACAAACGCTGTAAATATTCAATTTGTAGAGCTATTTTTTGTGATTTTGTTGTTTGTCTAAAGCCCTCATTCACTATCTGACTGTCTTTATTTGGAAGTTACTTCAATGATTCTGCAATTTTCTCTGACCAAATACATAGTGGCACTGGCATCATCGTAACCTCATATTTTTCACTTAATTTAAACCTTTATAGGAAAATAGGAAATAGGCTTCTGCCCTGTGGGCCATTCTGGCTCAGACAAGGCTAACTTATCATAACCTTATATGTTTCACCTCACCTTTATGAACAGAGATTACAGGTTCATAGGTCAAGCTCAGGTCCCATTTTGACCTGGTTTCAAAGGTCAAGCTATGGCATTTAAGGCCAGGCATGGGCCATGACCATGGTGCGTCCCCAATGGCACCCTATCCCCTATATAGTGCCCTGGTCAACATTTGTGCATTATATAGGGAATAGGGTGCCATTTGGGACACAGCCTATGGCTGCAGTCGAGGCACGGAGGTCGGTCTAGCGCTGATGTTGCGTGGCTGGGGCCGGATGATAAGCGTGTGTGACAGGTGACATTTCCAGCATCTGTTAAGTCTTCAGAGTTGACGTAGGCCACAGGGCCACAGGGCCAGGACTTTCACTGAAGCTGAAATAAAAGCCTCTGATTTGCCCTTA
This sequence comes from Coregonus clupeaformis, assembly GCF_020615455.1. Taxonomy (NCBI): domain Eukaryota; kingdom Metazoa; phylum Chordata; class Actinopteri; order Salmoniformes; family Salmonidae; genus Coregonus; species Coregonus clupeaformis. The sequence goes on from NC_059225.1 coordinate 30,669,803, forward strand.
AAGATCTCAGCTGCCTCCTGAGTGGTGCAACGGTCTAAGGCATTGCAGTGCTAGAGGCGTCACTACAGACCCAGGTTCGATCCTGGGCTGCATCTCAACCGGCCGTGAACGGGAGTCCCATAGGGCGGCACACAATTGGCCCAGCGTCGTCCTGGTTAGGAGAGGGTTTGGTCGGTGGGGCTTTACTTGGCTCATCGCGCTCTAGTGACTCCTTGTGGCGGGCCGGACACCTGCAGGCTGACCTCGGTCGTCAGGTGAATGGTGTTTCCTCCGACACATTGGTGCGGCTGGCTTCCGGGTTAAGCGGGTGGGTGTTAAGAAGCGCAGTTTGGCGGGTCATGTTTCGGAGGACGCATGACTCGACCTTCGCCTCCCAAGCCCGTTGGGGAGTTGCAGCAATGAGACAAGATCGAAATTGGGGAGAAAAAGGGGGTAATGGTCTAGCAGTAACACACCCAAACCTATCATGTCTTTACTGCTCCCCACCGGAGACCGGGGTTCAATCCCAGCATCTACTTTCTACTGTAGTCCCACTTGCCTGTCATCCCTCTGGCCTTGGCTGCTGTGGAAATCAGTTTTTCATCAGAGGAGGCCATGGAGTGGACCATGGTGTGTGCCAGAGGCCAGTGGTCTAGGCTGGCCTCTTTAATGACACATCTGGCAGGGCTCTGGTACGTCTGAGACACGCATTGATAGAGAGAGAGAGAGAGAGAGAGAGAGAGAGAGAGAGAGAGACTGCATTATCAACCATCAGCTAGTCTATCGCCAAGCACCCACGCGCTCTTATCTTTCTCTCTCGCTCTCTCTTCTCTAGCCTAGCTATAAGTGTTTCATTCTGCCCAGGTTGATCCTTTGATCCTAAGCCACACTATGCTTGTGGTTGATCTCATGGTGGTCTTGGGTATGAGGGAACTGTATAAAATACACCTACTGTATAGGTCATGTAAACGTTTTCTAGAGTAAAGGTGGATGAGACGAGCAGCACGGGGGAAAAGCTAAAGCCCAACTGTCTCCAGTTGTCCTTAGTCATCCAGGCCATTGCACCATTTAAGGAGCCATCTTTTGTTGTTCTTGTGTTGTGTCAGTATGGCATGCAGACAGACAGCAGAGTTTAATAAGGGGATTTGTCGGTACATGAATGTGAGGGCATTCACTTCAGTTTCCTGTGAAGCATCAGAGATCACAATAAGGATGCACTTTGAGACTGTGTGTGTGTGTGTGTGTGTGTGTACACGTTCTCAATGGTCTGTGAAGTACTTGTTTTTCTGATCAAGATTTTGTTACATTACTTCTGGCAGATGGCACAGGAGCGTGCGTGACAGAATATGGTGGCATGACAGTTGGCACCAGGTTATTCCAGGCTTGAACTTAACAAGCTGAGCCATTCCACACATGTTCCTTGTTAATTTGTTCTCGACTGCCGCTTTCAGATTTTGGGTGGAAAAAGCACTATGCTAAAATGAGCTAACACAAGCTCAATCCAATTGTGATTACTTTCTTTAAGCGTGAGATAAGATTGCTTTTCTCAAAATCGAGAGAGGATTAGATTCATTAATGCCTCTCATTACTCATAAAGCCCTCTGGTTTATCTATTGACAAACTTTGGCCAGACTATAAGTGTTATAACAGATCATTGTAACACACTGGCCCACATCAAACAGCCCTCAAAGATCCTTCATTTGTGGCCCACGTCTTTCATTACGCATTTCTCACCACACTTTGTTTTGAAATGACTTAATTTGCCTCAGAGTTTGTATAAATATCGAATTTCTTAGCTCTATTGACTGAGCGATGGCTTGGACATATTTTACACAAAGGTCTGCCAAAGGAGAATTACATGGGGAGGGGTGTCACAGATAATACAAAATCAAATTGTATTTGTCACATGCTTCATAAACAACAGCTGTAGACTAACAGTGACATGCTTACTTACGGGCCCTTCCCAACAATGCAGAGAGAAAAAATATTATTATATATTACATTGTGTTTCAAATGGCACCCTTTTCCCTATAAAGTGCACTTCTTTTGACCAGAGCCCTATTGACCCTGGTCAAAAGTATTGCACTACATAGGGAATAGGGTGCTATTTGGGATTCTAAGAAGGTTATGAAAAAAGCCTGTGCTAAAGGATTTAGATAATTGTCAGACATTGGCAGACCTCTAGCACAGGAGGATATATATATATCTATATTCTCATTTACAACTGCGACCAAAGCAGTGCGATTAAAAACAACAACAACAACAGAGTTACATATGGGATAAACAAAACATACAGTCAATAACACAATATAAAATATATATACAGTGTGTGCAAATGTAGTAAGTTATGGAGGTAAGGCAATAAATAGGCCATGGTGCAAAATGATTACAATTTAGTATTAACACTGGAGTGATAGATGTGCAGAAGAAGATGTGCAAATAGAGATGCTGGGGTGCAAATGAGCAAAATAAATAACCATATGGGGATGAGGTAGTTGGGTGGGCTAATTACAGATGGGCTGTGTACAGGTGCAGTGATCGGTAAGCTGCTCTGACAACTGATGCTTAAAGTTAGTGAGGGAGATAAGTGTCTAGATATAGATAGACACCAGACATGAATAATCTCACAGTCAGACAAGCTTAGTCAATTTAGAAGTCAAAGACCTCCACTTATGGTGGATTATGGGAAGAAGAGGTTGCATGGTCGCCATGGCAGCAGGGAAAATGGCTTCCAGGTTGACAACTCGGAAAGACAAGCCATGTTTGAGAGCATCAAATATGTGATGCATTGTCGGTAAGTTGTGACTAACTGATTTACAAATAAGAATGGGTAGTTAGTTTTGATGCAAGGATGATTTGTAGGTGATTTGTAGCTCAATCAGTCGGCAGTCACCTGTTGTGCCATGTTGTGTCGCTACTGTGTTGTTGTCATGCTGTGTTGTCATGTGCAGCTGCCATGCTGTGTTGTCATGTGTTGCTACCATGCTGTGTTGTTGTCTTAGGCCTCTCTTTATGTAGTGTTGTTGTGTCTCTCTTGTCGTGATGTGTGTTTTATCCTACTTTGTTTGTTTTTTATCCCCCGTCCCCGCAGGAGGCCTTTTGCCTCTTGGTAGGCCGTCATTGTAAATAAGATTTTTTTTCTTAACTGACTTGCCTAGTTAAGTAAAGGTTAAACCCCCCAAAAATGCACTGTCAGCTGCAATGTCGAACAAGCCCACTGTCTACCTTAGTCAGGTGGACTGAATAACTGTACCTGGCTGGCCCAGGGGTCTCAGAATGAGTCAGCGTGTAGGATGGTGTTAGATCATCATCATGTCCTGGTTCTTAACTCTAAGAGACATGCTCCGCTATTGTTCGCTAATGACTGGACGCCTATGTGTCATCCTTTAATCCAAACAGACTAGAATCAGGTCACTGAGCAAGAAGAAGTGTGTGAGTGTTTCAGAGAGACTGGGTGGGATACTTTGTTTGGTCGAGTGGGATTTATTCATTCAAGCTCTAGCTTGAGGCAGTGTATTATACTGAACAAAACTATACACGTAACATGTAAAGTGTTGGTCCCATGTTTCATGAGCTGAAATAAAAGATCCCCGATATTTTCCATACGCACAAAATGCTTATTTCGCTCAAATTTGGTGCACAAATTTGTTTACATCCCTGTTAGTGAGCGTTTCTCCTTTGCCTAGATAATTCATCCATCTGACAGGTGTGGCATATCAAGAAGCTCATTAAAGAGCATGATCATTACACAGGTGCACCTTGTGCTGGGGACAATAAAAGGCCACGCTTAAATGTGCAGTTTTCTCACACATCATTAAACAGTACTTACTCTAATATGAAATACAGAATTGTATTTGCCACCGAGCTGCACACACACAAAGCCTACTTAGAATGCTGAACATGTCACAGTGCTACCAGAGAGTAGCTGAACTCAACAGGTGTCAATCATCATATGATGCAACCTTGAGTTTTGCTTTACAAAGGCTTCCAAACTGGCAGCGACTACAGAGTAAAACAGACATGGCAAAATGCTCAACCATTTCAGATTTAAGACTTGCTGCCACTCCAATCTGTCCCCCAAACCACATTGAATGGGCATTATAACCACATAGGAGTTACATTGGTACAGTATTCTCACTCACGGGTTCAACAAATATATTATCTTTCAAGGCACACTTCAAAATATGTTAATTAGCAATACCATGCACCCACTAGTGGTCAAAAGGTTTTTGGCGCGTCTGTATTCTGTGCGGTGGAATTCTGTGGTGTGGAATTCCAGTACCATTCGAAATACAGCAATTCTTTGCTCCGCCACAAAATTTTCCCACAATGCATTTTACTGTTGATAATACCCAAAATTACTATATAATTTACAATTTTCCGTTACAGTATGTACACTAATTGACGTCGCTGTTAAACCCTCCTCTTTGTACCCCATCTATGCCCTTTTCCAAAGCTAATTATGGAAACTTGTAATCTCGCCAACCGAAACCTGTAGATCCTGCATTGAGCACATACTGTGTCTGCATCCCAAATGGAACTCTATTCCCTACATAGTGGCCTACTTTTGACCAGAGCCCTATGCAGACTTTAGTTTTCCCCAGTCTTATGTATGGGCTATGTTGTTAGCTTTTAGCGATCGTGGCTAATTCACTTGACTGGTGGTTATGAGCAGATACCAGTGGATGCTAGCTCTCCTTCAGGCATTTTCTCTGATAGAGCAGACAGAGAAATCAGTATGCCTCTGCCGCTGATTCATTAAGACTGGGGCCTTCAGGCAAGACTACATAAATAATTGTGTGTAACTTAGTGCTCTCTCTCCGTGTTGTTATGGATCTCTGTATTCCATCACTTAGCACTGAATATTCAGTCAATATGACGCTGTGATATTTAGACTTTATTCCTGAAAAGGGGACTACCCTTCTGATGTTGATTTTCATTCATATTTCAATTCTGTTATCATGTTCAGTCGATATTACACTGTGGTATTCAGGCTGCGCTCCTGTGGAGGAAATTCACAATGAAGTTTGAGTTTATTGATATGTTTTAAATAAATATTTTCATTCATTCATTTTGATGTTGATTTTCAGTAGTATTTCAACACCTGTCATTATTGAGTGGAAAAGTACTTGTGTAAGGTTATGACAGTGATGTTTGTATGTCAGCATCATGTGGGTTGTGTCCCAATTGGCACCCTAAAGTGCACCATCTTTGACCAGGACCTATAGGGTAATGGTCATCTAAAGAGGGATTCCAGTTCAGGCAACTATCCCACGTTCTTGAATCCTTTGGAATTAGCTGCATCATGTTCAGTGATGGAAAGGCTGGTCCACACTGACAGGTGACTCTGTGTTGTGAGACAGCTTAGCTACAATACCACTGAGGGTAAAACTGATACAGTAAAACAAAATATTGACTGTAGAGAAACTGCAGTTGTACTATATACAGGACATTGGGTTGTGTGTTTGCCCGCTGTGCCGCCCATACAAAAATGTATGCACGCATGACTGTAAGTTGCTTTGGATAAAAGCATCTGGTAAATGGTGTATATTATTATATTGTTTTATTAGCAAAGACCAGGAAATTCCAGCCCATGCATAATCAGGATTTGTAGGCCATAAGCACAAGAGGGGTAAAATGGATTCTTTGAAAACGACTTCCATTGAATCTATTCTTAGGACTAAACTAGAGCTGTGAGCCACTATTCCAAAAATGAATAGAATTTCCGTCCTATTATTGTAATGTTTCCTGGATGCTCGACCACACGTTGGTTTCCTTGTTTATCACCATGAAGAGGCATGCCTGCTCTTTGTATTACTGGTCTCAAATGGCACCCTATTCCCTATATACAGTAGTGCACTACTTTTGACCAGGGACCATAGACGTAACCCCTGACTTGCTGACTGCATTAGTAAACTATATAGGGAATAGGGTGCAATTTGGGACGCGTATCCTACTGTGCATGTATGACTAGAATCAGTTCTGCCTGTAAACTACATCATGGTTATTACAGCTAGCTGTTATCTGTAAATCTTTAAAGCCCTGTTTGGCAGAGAGAGCACATCCTCTTGGCCTCTTACTGACCCATATTTACTGCTGTAAATAAATACCCGTTGATAAATCAAAATCCAGGATCCAAAAGTCAAATAAATCAAAATCCCAAACCACTCAACTCCAGATTTATTTTGAGGAGGAAGAGTAGGAGTGGTGCTGTTATTCCAGGACCATGTATGATTGGATAGCCTTTTGATTCAGATAGATAATAGCTTTAACACGTTTAACACATAAACCGTTAACCCACCCACTGCCATCGCTGGATGGTAATGGTCCAATTTGAATGATTAGAGACACTAGTCATGCTTGATAAAAGCACACTGAATGCACACACACACTCTAAGAGCAAGCTTTTCACTAGTCCATAAAACAGAGCTCTTAAAAGCATTCATTTTTTGTCCAAAGAAATGCTGTCACAAGCAACTTCATCCTGAAACATGACGATACTAGTAACTTGGGGCGCTCTGCAAGTTTATTGACAGGTCATCCTCTGACCTAAAGAGACCGTTAATGTTACCCAAAAAAACTTGAATTCACATTCATTGAATCATATGAATAGGCGATCTCATCTTACAGTGATCCGGCTTCTATATGTGTGAAAATATTAATAACACATCTTGAATTCAGAAAGAGTTGTATAAGTTGTGTAAACAGGGAGTCAACAACAACAATGCAAGGTGCTGTTAAATGAGATTTGGATGTTGTAAGAAAATGAAGGACAGTATGGTGAAACGTTCCCCAAATGAATTACCTTCCATAAGTCTAAATCTTCCAATGCATCTATCTCTGGAGGCTAACTGCCCCACTATTATAACAGGCATGTCACTCTGATGGGTGAAACTCCCCTGTTCTATCTCAGTTTCCAGCGGTCTGCCTCCAAAGAATGTTTGCCTCTGATTCTGAGACTATTTGGTGTGACAGTCATACAGCTCAAGCTGAGAGAAACTTTCATTTTATCTTCATCCTACTGTGCATTCGGAAAGTATTCAGAACCCTTGACTTTTTCCACATTTTGTTACTTTAGTCTTATTCTAAAATGGATTAAATAGTTTTTTCCACTCATCAATCTACACACAATACCCCATAATGACAAAGCAAAAACAGGTTTTTAGAAATTGTTGCAAATTTATACAAATGAAAAAACTGAAATATCACATTTACATAAGTACTCAGTACTTTGTTGAAGGACCTTTGGCAGCAATTACAGCCTTGAGTCTTCTTGGGTATGACGCTACAAGCATGGCACACCTTTTATTTGGGGAGTTTCTCCCATTCTTCTCTGCAGATCCTCTCAAGCTCTGTCAGGTTGGAAGGGGAGCGTCAATGCACAGCTATTTTCAGGTCTCTCCAGAGATGTTCGATCGGGTTCAAGTCCGGGATCTGGCTGGGCCACTCAAGGACATTCAGAGACTTTTCCCGAACCCACTCCTGCATTGTCTTGGCTGTGTGCTTAGGGTCGTTGTCCTGTTGGAAGGTGAACCTTCGCCCCAGTCTGAGGTCCTGAGTGCTCTGGAGGAGGTTTTCATCAAGAATCTATCTGTACTTTGTTACGTTCATCTGTCCCTCGATCCTGACTAGTCTCCCAGTCCCTGCCGCTGAAAAACATCCCCAAAGCATGATGCTGGCACCACCATGCTTCACTGTAAGGATGGTGCCAGGTTTCCTCCAGAAGTGGCGCTTGGCATTCAGGGCAAAGAGTTCAATCTTGGTTTCATTAGACCAGAGAATCTTGTTTCTCATGATCTGAGAGTCCTTTAGGTGCCTTTTGGCAAACTCTAAGCTGGCTGTCATGTGCCTTTTACTGGGGAGTGGCTTCCGTCTGGCCACTCTACCATAAAGGCCTGATTGGTGGAGTGCTGCAGAGATGGTTGTCGTTCTGGATGGTTCTCCCAACTCTGGAGCTTTGTCATAGTGACCATCAGGTTCTTGGTCACCTCCCTGACCAAGGCCCTTCTCCTCCGATTGCTCAATTTTGCCGTGCGGCCAGCTCTAGAAAGCGTCTTGGTGGTTTCAAACTTCTTCCATTTAAGAATGATGGAGGCCACTGTGTTCTTGGGAACCTTCAATGCTGCAGACATTTTTTGGTACCCTTCCCCAGATCTGTGCCTTGACACAATCCTGCCTCGGAGCTCTACGGACAAATACTTTGACCTCATGGCTTGGTTTTTGCTCTGACATGCACTGTCAACTGTGGGACCTTATATAGACAGGTGTGTGCCTTTCCAAATCATGTCCAAAATGATGCAAATCTAAAATTAACTTCTATTGCCATTATGTAAAAATAGCCTACATAAAGCCAACAAATAAAAACATTGCAGCCCACAGGTAGAAAATATCCTGATAAAAAGGAATACCCTATAAATCAAATTGCCTACGCAAACTTGAAACATGGTATCATCTATTTTTACATTTTAGTCATTTAGCAGACGCTCTTATCTAGAGCGACTTACAGTTAGTGAGTGCATACATTTTCATACTGTCTATTAACTTGGTCTGGCCCGATGCAGCTCGTGCTTGCAAACTTGCAACATAAAAAAAAATATATATTTCATGCCAAGTGGTTATCGAAAGGGACAGCTGGAAAGATTTTTCAAATAGGCTACGTTGAGGAACTATTGTTATTCTAAATGGATGTAAAAACAGACTTTGTTTACTTGCTGTTTGAGGTGAAGAAAAAATTACTTTGAGAAGCTCCACAGTGATTGGGAGTTAAGACAATCAGGGATGTAGCTCAGTTGATAGAGCATGGCGTTTGCAACGCCAGGGTTGTGGGTTCGATTCCCATGGGGGGCCAGTATAAAAAATAAATGTATTCACTAACTAAGTCGCTCTGGATAAGAGTGTCTGCTAAATGACTAAAATGTAAATGTAAATAGTATCAGATCCCCAAATGGGCACATTTATAAGCCTACATTTGCACACAGGCCAGGTAGCCTAGGCCTACTTCTATGTGTAATTAGGTGTGTGTACTTACTCAAGATTGAAAGGAGCACTTCAAATAAAAGACAATGAATAAATTGACAACTCCTAAATGGAATTAAATATACCCAAACTTTTTTCTCACAAGTATAGCCTAGGTTGTGCGCTCTGCAAACAACACGTCCATTCTTACAATGGCAACGGTAAGACTGTAATAATAATATGTAACAAACATTATAATTAGAAATTATGGGAATTAAAAGTAAATGTACTACTGATGATACTGGTGTGCCACCCCTGCGGCATCCGCAATGGATTAGTCCACTCACAGGCGTGAATCAGACAGGTGTCTGGTGTGCCATAACATTTTTGTATATATTTGCCACTGGTCGACAAAAGAAATCTCGGTCGACCAACAGCCTATCAACCAAACCATCGACCAGTCGACTAAATGGGGTCAGCCATAGGTTGTACCCTAAAATGCCAAATTTGTACCATAATTATTGTCATCATCTTATTTCCCAGCATGCTTTACTGCAGGTAGATTTTTTTTAGAATTGTTTTTAATATCTGTGTTTTTGCATGTACATTGATTGATTGATTAATATTATGCTACACAAATAAACTAATCCAATCAGTTAGTTTGATTTTTTTCTGAAATGGTTGTTCCAGTTTAAATGGCTTAGGTAGTCTCTTCGCAATGTTCCTAACCCTGACATTCATTCTGAATGCAGGTCGCGGGTGAGTAAAAATTCCAACTGTTTGATATCCTAATTCTGTCTGGATTCCAACAAATCACTTTGCAAACCATCATATTGAGACTTGCAGGTAGGGTTGCAATATTCTGCTAACTTTCCTAAATTGCCCAGGTTTTTCAGAAATCCCGGTTGGAGGATTCCTGGAAACAGGAGGGAATAAGCAGGAAATCAATCAACAAGGATTTTTAGAAAGTTACTGGCCTGATGTAGCCTGTAATCCATGAGTTTCAGGCCGCTGTATTAGGGTAAAACTAGGCCTCAAAATAAGGCCTTATGAAATATGTATTGTCATAAAGAGCTTAATTTTAATGATAATATACACCTAGAGACTCAACACAGGACTGAAAATTAACGAATTCAACCATCATGTCTCTGTCACTAACAAATACAGTCATGGGTGGGAACTCTACAATTCACTCAAAAAGGCAAGACACACTGGGAAATTATATTGGGGGCATGGCTTTCAGGTAGTTGGCTTTGTCACTGTGGTGGTACTATTTAAAGGCAAAAAGCATGCTTTTGTACTTGTGGAGGAAGGTACTGTCTGAGGTATAAACTGAGGTACAATTATCTACCTATAACTAAAAGTACGAAGGAGGACCTTACAGAGTACCACCCCAGTGACAAGCACTTGTACCACTTTAGGAACAAATCTAAACCTTTATTTCTGAGAGTGTAAGATGCCTGAAGGTGAAGTTACAAAAACTAGCAACATATTACACTACTGTTTTGCTGTGGTTCCTGCTCGTAAAAACAATGGTGATGAATGCCATGTGACGTGGAGAACGCAGGGCTACATAAATCACGCCACAATGGTCTGCTCTGTCTCTTTCTCTCTATTTCTCCCTCTCTCTCTCCCTCGCTCTCCCTCAGCCTGCCTCCCTGCCATTTTTAGCCCAAAACGGCCCACTACAGCTAGGCTGCAAAGGAAGACCGAGTAAGTCACTAGTGCACCTACCACCAACAGGGCTAAACAAATGTTTAAAAATAGGAACGCAAGGCTTTATCGGTGAAATGTTTGGTGATCGACTAGGAATGCCTTAGAGATCGACCATTCGGTGACCGCTGGTGTAATGGATCAGCCAATTAGATCCCTGCTACATTGGGTTCCTTCCTGCTAGTCACTGTGGCCCTTAGAGCCACGTCTCTGTGATGAATGAGCCTTTTCTCACTTAGATTCTTGCCTCGTGGAAAACGTAACAGAAAAAAACTATCCTGACTACCCAGACATTGGCAGGTTTTTTTCCCAGAGATAATTGTCCCGCGCCGTCCACCTCAGTGCAGCTCAGTTAAATATTTTTGACAGACACGCACGGACGCACACAAACACACACACACACACACAAACACAGACACACACACAGTGTGTATTCATCATCAAGCACTCTGGCATCACAATGTTTTTACATTGCCAGCCAAACTGTTGCACAAAGCTCTACAGAATTGGGTAGTGAATATACTATGCAGCTTGTAGTGGCGGATGCCAAACGTATATCTTTTTCTATCCTCTAAATGTGTATGTGTTGAATAGCCGCAGGGCCATTTGCACAGTGGCTCATGTGAAGTAAAACAGTGAACAAGGGGCATTTACATTGGAAGGGCAATATGTAACCAACTGTATGTTATCTACAGTAAGTATATATGCAATCAATGGTAAACCTGGAATAATGTATTTATCCATGTTGACAGTGAGTTTTAACCTAATCTTTGACAGTGAGTTCTAATCTTCTCTCAATGTGTGTCCCAAATGGCACCCTATTCTCCATTATAGTGTATTACTTTTGACCTGGGCCCATAGGGCTCTGGTGAAAAGTAGTGCACGTTATATGGCATAGGGTGCCATTTGGGATCCAACCTGAGGCCTGTCAATACCAAACTAATTACATGAATCTACATGAATCTACATCACATTAAACGTGGTCATCTGCTAAACGCCCATGATGAATACAGATGCAGCTGAATAAAGAGAATGTGGGTAAAGATTAGAAACCTTCATTAGTCTAAATGAGAAATAGGAAAGGTGAAACAAAGATAATAGGGTCAATCTTTAATACAGTATTTCCCTTTTGCAAGAAGAATAGTTCTAAAGCACATACTTTAAGCTACAGTATGAAATGGACATTTGCTTAAAGGGATTGTCCACCCAAATGACTAAATGACATTGGTTTTCTTACACTGTAAGCAGTCTAATCCAAAGCATGGATTGCCATCTTACCTTGTCCATAGACTGCTTACAGGGTAAGGAAACCAATATGTCATTTTGTAGTTTGAGTGAAATATCCCTTTAAAATGAGTCTGTCATAATCAAAACACTGTCAGTCAAATTCAGTAAATGTCCCCATACTTTAGTTTTAAACCATTATTATCACAGTGCCCCTGTGCTGTTAACCTACTACTTATAAGAAAATTGAGAGGAAATGGTTATAATAGCTGACAAAACTGCTGCCTCTGTAATTTCAGTCTCTAACATAAGCTTCCCTTTTCTCTTTCTTTCCATACCTAAAGTCTCTCCTCCCTCCCTGCCACATTCTTTCTACCTCTCTCTCTCCTTTGCACCTGTCGCTCTATGGCCAGACTGAGAGGGATAGATACTGTATAAAAGACACCTTATAACTTAAGGGATACAAAAGGGTTACATAACACTGTTATAATCATGACATAACATTGTATAACCGACTTAAGAAGGCCTTATTTGATGTCTCCTCTTTTTAGGTTGTAGTGCATACCATTGTCTGTAACTGTATTGGTTATGCCTGTTGCATTTACATACTCACGGAGGATATATACTGTATGTTTATCAGTTCTCTATAGGCTCATAGTGTATATCGCTATAGGTGAGTTAGAGTGTCCCCAGCAGGCCAGGTAGAGAAACTACAGGAAAATACACCTCACTCAAACTGTACACTGAAAAGAATACAAGTTCTTAAATGGTTATTCCTCAGCTCTTACGGTTCATTGGAGAACTCTTGCCCGATAAAGAACCTGAGTTAAGTGTGGGGTTCTTGACGTGGCATCTACGGTTCTTCAGAATTCTAAAAGGTTCTTGAAATGTATGGAAACCTGCAGATGTGTCCCTTTCATAGCACACAGCATATTGCCCAGTGTTAACTAGGTTTGCTTTTTCAGTGTAACATTTATAGTGTTGATTCAAGAGTTAAATTAACGCTGTGAATAGTTAAATTAACACTCAGTGGTGTAAAAGAACCCCAGTGTTGGGGTTAATAACCAGAGTTGAACCAAAACCACTCCCATCATTATCATATTTCCCAGCATGCTCTATTGCAGGTTGATTTTTAGAATTGTTTCTTTCACTGTCTATGTTTTGCGTGTACATTGATGAATTGATTAATCATCTTATGCTACTGAAATATAAATAACATACATTGACTTGCAGGCCAGATGTGTTTAAGGCCACTGTATTTTGGTAAAACTAGGTGCTCAAAAGAAGGCCTAAAGACATACAGTGGGGAAAAAAAGTATTTAGTCAGCCACCAATTGTGCAAGTTCTCCCACTTAAAAAGATGAGAGAGGCCTGTAATTTTCATCATAGGTACACGTCAACTATGACAGACAAATTGAGGAAAGAAAATCCAGAAAATCACATTGTAGGATTTTTAATGAATTTATTTGCAAGTTATGGTGGAAAATAAGTATTTGGTCACCTACAAACAAGCAAGATTTCTGGCTCTCACAGACCTGTAACTTCTTCTTTAAGAGGCTCCTCTGTCCTCCACTCGTTACCTGTATTAATGGCACCTGTTTGAACTTGTTATCAGTATAAAAGACACCTGTCCACAACCTCAAACAGTCACACTCCAAACTCCACTATGGCCAAGACCAAAGAGCTGCCAAAGGACACCAGAAACAAAATGGTAGACCTGCACAAGGCTGGGAAGACTGAATCTGCAATAGGTAAGCAGCTTGGTTTGAAGAAATCAACTGTGGGAGCAATTATTAGGAAATGGAAGACATACAAGACCACTGATAATCTCCCTCGATCTGGGGCTCCACGCAAGATCTCACCCCGTGGGGTCAAAATGATCACAAGAACGGTGAGCAAAAAACCCAGAACCATACGCGGGGACCTAGTGAATGACCTGCAGAGAGCTGGGACCAAAGTAACAAAGCCTACCATCAGTAACACACTACGCCACCAGGGACTCAAATCCTGCAGTGCCAGACGTGTCCCCCTGCTTAAGCCAGTACATGTCCAGGCCCGTCTGAAGTTTGCTAGAGTGCATTTGGATGATCCAGAAGAGGATTGGGAGAATGTCATATGGTCAGATGAAACCAAAATAGAACTTTTTGGTAAAAACTCAACTCGTTGTGTTTGGAGGACAAAGAATGCTGAGTTGCATCCAAAGAACACCATACCTACTGTGAAGCATGGGGGTGGAAACATCATGCTTTGGGGCTGTTTTTTTGCAAAGGGACCAGGACGACTGTTCCGTGTAAAGGAAAGAATGAATGGGGCCATGTATCGTGAGATTTTGAGTGAAAACCTCCTTCCATCAGCAAGGGCATTGAAGATGAAACGTGGCTGGGTCTTTCAGCATGACAATGATCCCAAACACACCGCCCGGGCAACGAAGGAGTGGCTTCGTAAGAAGCATTTCAAGGTCCTGGAGTGGCCTAGCCAGTCTCCAGATCTCAACCCCATAGAAAATCTTTGGAGGGAGTTGAAAGTCTGTGTTGTCCAGCGACAGCCCCATAACATCACTGCTCTAGAGGAGATCTGCATGGAGGAATGGGCCAAAATACCAGCAACAGTGTGTGAAAACCTTGTGAAGACTACAGAAAACGTTTGACCTGTGTCATTGCCAACAAAGGGTATATAACAAAGTATTGAGAAACTTTTGTTATTGACCAAATACTTATTTTCCACCATAATTTGCAAATAAATTCATTAAAAATCCTACAATGTGATTTTCTGGAATTATTTTTGTCATTTTGTCTGTCATAGTTGACGTGTACCTATGATGAAAATTACAGGCCTCTCTCATCTTTTTAAGTGGGAGAACTTGCACAATTGGTGGCTGACTAAATACATTTTTTCCCCACTGTATGTATTGTCTTAAATAATACTTCATTGACAACATATTCATTTAGGATCTTATTTGGTGAATGCCAAAGGGCTAAAAATGAATAAATGCAACAAACATGTCTTTGTCACTAGCAAACACAATCATGGGTGGTACTGGTAACTCTAAAATTCACTTGAAAGGCATCCTGGGAAATATGCAAATAAAGCTTAAAACCCTACAGCAGGGCTATTCAATTCCGGTCCTGGAGGGTCAAAACATTTCTTCAAAGAACCATCCCATTTATGGGTCTTCAGAGACCCTAAAATGGTTCCCCTATGGCCTGCCCATTGTTTAAGTGTCTGATGTGCTTAACTTTATCCTCTAGGGAGACCTACCGGTTTAACTAAGACTCAGCTAAAACCCAGCTCACTGTCAGCTCATCTCCTTAAATATTCTGGAGAGAAGCGTTTGGTCCTCTCAAACTGGGACTGTGGGAAACCCAGAATAATATAATACACACACACACACACACACACACACACACACACCAGGGAACCTGGAATACAGGATCAAACTCCGCCGCCTCATAATTCAGGGGATTTTGGAAAGGAGCAATAATATGGTTTTATAGCAATGTGAAGTCATCCCTCAGAGATGTATGTTTGAAGCCAGGCGGTGAGGCTAAAGCCATCATGGAACTGACGCAGCGTTTCGCCAGGGCTCTCACTGAGGAGAGAGAGAATACGTCCAAAATGGTACCCCATGCCCCCTATTTTTTTTTTCATTCTGTTACAATGTTCCCGACCAGAAAATGATGTTCTGAACCGGTGCGAAACCCCCAAAAAGTAACGGTTCATATAGTTCCTTTTTGTTCCTTTTTTAACCAGTGGAATCAACATTGTCTTTACATTTAGCTCATTAGAGCAGCTTGCTGATACGGTAGGATAGTTGTTTACATGTTTGATTGGGAGTTAAGACATATAGGATAACTGAAGTCTGTTTTTCAAAAGCCCTCAGTGTTTGTTTTGTTTTACAGTAAATGGGCACATGTTGTTCTCTCTATGACTACACACAAAACCATTTTATTTGAAGGTGTGTGTGTGTGTGAGGATGATAATAAAAATGAATATTGATGTAATAAATGAATGTGCGTGGGGTTAATACAGCGTTTCCCAAACTCCAAGGGGTGCACGTTTTGTTTTTTGCTTGATGATTAGTTGAATCAGCTGTGTAGTGCTAGAGCAAAAAACAAAACGTGCACCCCTTGGGGTCATGAGGACCAAGTTTGGGAAACCCTGGGTATGTAGTTCACCCACAGCACAGAGCAGGGGGAAATATTATTTCAGGAGCATCAGAGACATGGGAGAGAATCCAAAAGTCCAGGGTTTTAGAACTATTCATTAGGCTTATAAATATATTTAGGATTTTGTACAAAAAGTTTTGCCTGACTGGTATCTTAGCAGGTAGAGGAGGGAAATATGGAACATTCATGGACGTGAGGGTATGAGGTCGAATCCTGTTGAAGACACACTATTTTCACAATTGTTTTTTTGTGAAACCGCACTTTCTGCACTGTTGTTCAAATATTTTGTTTTATTTAGTATACACTTTCTGTCTTAAGCATCCTGCTATTTAATCCTGCTATTTATTGCTGACCAGCTGATGTCACTAACGTGGATTGTGAATAGATAATGAAGCTCAGAGTAATGAAAGATTTTCCTGCACAATTTGGTGAAAGCGCCGAAGCCGTCAGAAAGCCTCGGTTTCCCATCACTAGCTAACACCAGACACAGATTAAAAGGGAAACATATAAGTATCTTTACCATAGATGAATAGGGTAAACTTTTAATTATATTTGCTGACACCCTAGAGTCAAACTTTGGCACCAGTAGAGTAGCTATCTAGCTATATAAACCATGCCCCTCTGCAAACGTGCCTTCTCCAATGTTGGTTACAAGACAGTACTTATTTAAATTAGGTAAGAGAACATCACATTACCATTGGTGTATTAAAATGAGAGGGTTAGGGTGATGTCACCCTATCCCCTTAAATAACTCATACACTTATGTAAGCTTCATTAGCTCTATTAAAGTATCAGTGTTCAACCATAATATGTGATAACAATTCAACAGAACAGATGAACCCTAATGACATTTACTCTCACAGGTGGCCAAAACTAACTTCCTGAAAGCCACGTCCCTACTAAGCCAAGCTTCCAGTCTTCTGATCTGACACGCTGGAGCATATCTCAATAACCCAGCATCAACAAACAACCTTGCTCTTTAAAAAAAAAGAAAAAAAGATAAGAGTGACACTATGTACAGTGGGGGAAAAAAAGTATTTAGTCAGCCACCAATTGTGCAAGTTCTCCCACTTAAAAAGATGAGAGAGGCCTGTAATTTTCATCATAGGTACACGTCAACTATGACAGACAAAATGAGAATTTTTTTCTCCAGAAAATCACATTGTAGGATTTTTAATTAATTTATTTGCAAATTATGGTGGAAAATAAGTATTTGGTCAATAACAAAAGTTTCTCAATACTTTGTTATATACCCTTTGTTGGCAATAACACAGGTCAAACGTTTTCTGTAAGTCTTCACAAGGTTTTCACACACTGTTGCTGGTATTTTGGCCCATTCCTCCATGCAGATCTCCTCTAGAGCAGTGATGTTTTGGGGCTGTCGCTGGGCAACACAGACTTTCAACTCCCTCCAAAGATTTTCTATGGGGTTGAGATCTGGAGACTGGC
This sequence comes from Coregonus clupeaformis, assembly GCF_020615455.1. Taxonomy (NCBI): domain Eukaryota; kingdom Metazoa; phylum Chordata; class Actinopteri; order Salmoniformes; family Salmonidae; genus Coregonus; species Coregonus clupeaformis. The sequence continues at coordinate 30,687,289 of NC_059225.1, forward strand.
TAGGCCACTCCAGGACCTTGAAATGCTTCTTACGAAGCCACTCCTTCGTTGCCCGGGCGGTGTGTTTGGGATCATTGTCATGCTGAAAGACCCAGCCACGTTTCATCTTCAATGCCCTTGCTGATGGAAGGAGGTTTTCACTCAAAATCTCACGATACATGGCCCCATTCATTCTTTCCTTTACACGGATCAGTCGTCCTGGTCCCTTTGCAGAAAAACAGCCCCAAAGCATTATGTTTCCACCCCCATGCTTCACAGTAGGTATGGTGTTCTTTGGATGCAACTCAGCATTCTTTGTCCTCCAAACATGACGAGTTGAGTTTTTACCAAAAAGTTATATTTTGGTTTCATCTGACCATATTACATTCTCCCAATCCTCTTCTGGATCATCCAAATGCACTCTAGCAAACTTCAGACGGGCCTGGACATGTACTGGCTTAAGCAGGGGGACACGTCTGGCACTGCAGGATTTGAGTCCCTGGCGGCGTAGTGTGTTACTGATGGTAGGCTTTGTTACTTTGGTCCCAGCTCTCTGCAGGTCATTCACTAGGTCCCCCCGTGTGGTTCTGTGATTTTTGCTCACCGTTCTTGTGATCATTTTGACCCCACGGGGTGAGATCTTGCTTGGAGCCCCAGATCGAGGGAGATTATCATTGGTCTTGTATGTCTTCCATTTCCTAATAATTGCTCCCACAGTTGATTTCTTCAAACCAAGCTGCTTACCTATTGCAGATTCAGTCTTCCCAGCCTGGTGCAGGTCTACAATTTTGTTTCTGGTGTCCTTTGACAGCTCTTTGGTCTTGGCCATAGTGGAGTTTGGATTGTGACTGTTTGAGGTTGTGGACACAGGTGTCTTTTATACTGATAACAAGTTCAAACAGGTGCCATTAATACAGGTAATGAGTGGAGGACAGAGGAGCCTCTTAAAGAAGAAGTTACAGGCCTGTGAGAGCCAGAAATCTTGCTTGTTTGTAGGTGACCAAATACTTATTTTCCACCATAATTTGCAAATAAATTCATAAAAAATTATACAATTTGATTTTCTGGATTTTTTTTTCTCAATTTGTCTGTCATAGTTGACGTGTACCTATGATGAAAATTACAGGCCTCTCTCATCTTTTTAAGTGGGAGAACTTGCACAATTGGTGGCTGACTAAATACTTTTTTTCCCCACTGTAACTAGTGATGGGAAACCAAGGCTTTTCTGAATTTTGCTGAAAAATGGTTAATTACTCGGAACTTCATTATCGGTTCACAATACACGTTAGTGATATCTGCTGGTCAGCAATAAATAGCAGCATGTGTTCGTCAGATAGACATTTCTTTCTCCACTGTTTTCATCAAAACTTGGCTTTAGTAGCCTATAATCAGTTGAAATGCAAGGTTAGCATCTTACATAATACTTCAGTTTTTTGCCTTCAAGTTAGCTATAAAAAAAAAGAAAGGAAACTATGGCATTATTTAGAATGCTTAAGACAGAATAAAATACAACAAATTATTTGAACAACATTGCAGAAAGTGTGGTTTCACATAAAACATTTTCAAAGTAGTTTCCTACTCTACCTGCTGAGCTACCAGTCAGGTGAAACTACATGCTGTGATGAGGTGTGAATGACGGAGTCAGGCGCAGGAGGTAAAACACAGAAATCAAGAGTTTATTCAGTGTACAATAATGTAGCGCATATAACGACAGAACGAAACTAGCACAAGGGAAAATCAACCTTGGCTGCATACAAATAAAGAGTAGCTCAACCGAGCTACTAACTCTCACAATGAACAATCACTCACAAAGGACAAGGGGGCAGAGGGAACACTTATACACAGACTAATGAGGGAATGAGTACCAGGTGTGTGTGATTGACAAGACAAGACAAGACAAATGGAGTGATGATAAATAGAGCGGTAGTGGCCAGTAAGCCGGTGACGACGAACACCGAAACCTGCCCGAGCAAGGAGGAGGGGCAGCCACGGCTGAATTCGTGACAGTACCCACCCCCCCCCATGGCGACGATGGAAGTCCCTCAGCAGAGAGGGATCGAGGATGCAGCACCGTTCTTCCGGACCGTACCCTTCCCACTCCACGAGGTACTGAAGGCCCCCCACCCGGAGCCTCGAATCCTGGATGGACCGGACAGAGTACGCCGGCGCCCCCTCGATGTCCAAAGGAGGTGGAGGGACCTCCCGCACCTCAGACTCCTGGAGCGGACCAGCCACCACCGGCCTGAGGAGAGACACATGAAACGAAGGGTTAATACGGTAATCAGGGGGGAGTAATAACCTATATGTGACTTCGTTGATTCTCCTCAGGACTTTGAACGGCCCTACAAACCGCGGGCTCAGCTTCCGGCAGGGTAGGCGGAGGGGCAGATTCCGGGTCGAGAGCCAGACCCGATCCCCCGGTACAAAGACGGGGGCCTCACTGCGGTGACGGTCAGCGTTGGCCTTCTGACGACGCACAGCGTGTTGGAGGTGAACATGGGCAGCGTTCCACATCTCCTCCGCGCCAAAACCAGTCATCCACCGCAGGAGCTTCAGGCTGGCTCTGGTGCCACGGTGCCAGAACCGGTTGATAACCTAAAACACACTGAAATGGCATTAGGTTCGTAGAGGAGTGGCGGAGAGAGTTCTGGGCATATTCTGCCCATGGCAGGAACACCAACCACTCCCCCGGCCGGTCCTGGCAATAAGACCTCAGGAACCTACCCACATCCAGATTAACCCGTTCCACCTGCCCATTACTCTCAGGGTGGAACCCAGAGGTCAGGCTGACCGAGACTCCCAGACGTTCCATGAACGCCTTCCAGACTTTTGACGTGAACTGGGGACCTCGGTCAGACACTATATCCTCTGGTAACCCGTAGTGCCAGAAGACGTGTGTAAACAGGGCCTCTGCAGTTTGCAGAGCCGTGGAGAGACCGGGCAGAGGAAGGAGGCGGCAGGCCTTCGAAAAGCGGTCCACAACTACCAGGATGGTGGTGTTCCCTTGAGAGAGAGGCAGATCAGTTAAAAAATCAACACTCAAATGAGACCATGGTCGTTGTGGAACTGGTAAAGGTTTTAACTTACCCGCTGGGAGGTGCCTAGGTGCCTTACTCTGGGCGCACACTGAGCAGGAGGAAACATACACCCTCACATCCAGTACTTTTCGGTCAGGCAGCGCACTGTACCACCAATACCTGGGTGACCAGAGGAGGGTGATGTGTGTGCCCAGTAGATCAGATGATCACGGATAAGCGCAGGCACGTACTGCAGCCCAGCTGGACACTGCGGTGGAGATGGATCTGTGCGTAATGCCTGCGCTATATCCGCGTCCATCGCCCATACTACCGGCGCCACAATGCAGAAGTCTGGCAGTATGGGGTTATTGTCTCTGGGCCTCTCCTCTGTATCATACAGACGGGACAGTGCGTCTGCCTTCATGTTCTTCGTACCCGGAATGTATGACAGTGTGAAATCAAACCGGTTGAAGAATAGGGCCCACCTGGCCTGGCGAGGGTTCAGCCTCCTCGCTGCCGAGATGTACTCCAGGTTACGGTGGTCCATCCAAACGAGGAAAGGATGTTTCGCCCCCTCGAGCCAATGTCTCCACACTGTCAGAGCTCGGACCACAGCCAACAGCTCCCGATCACCAACGTCGTAGTTCTGCTCCGCCGGGCTGAACTTCTTTGAGAAGAACGCACAGGGGCAGAGCTTGGGTGGCGTGCCCGAGCGTTGAGACAGGACTGCTCCCATCCCAACCTCGGACGCATCCACCTCCACTACGAACGGTAGTGATGGATCGGGGTGGGCCAGTACCGGTGCCGAGGTGAACAGTTCCCTCAGGTTACTGAAGGCCCTGTCAGCCTCACCAGACCAGCGGAGCCGGGACGGCCCACCCTTCAACAGAGATGTAATGGGAGCTGCGTCCTTGCCAAAGCCCCGGATAAACCTCCGATAATAGTTGGCGAAGCCAAGGAAGCGCTGCACCTCCTTTACCGTGGTTGGAGTCGACCAATTACGTACGGCTGCAATGCGGTCTCCCTCCATCTCCACACCTGTGGTAGAAATGCGGTATCCGAGGAAGGAGACGGACTGCTGGAAAAACGTACAATTTCTGCCTTAGCATAAGGGTCATTTTCCAACAGTCAGGCCAGTACTTTGCGAACCAGGGACACATGCTCGGCGCACGTAGCGGAATACACCAAGATGTCGTCGATGTAGACCACTATATCGCGACAAAGCATGTCCCGAAACACCTCATTCACAAAGGACTGGAAGACTGAGGGAGCATTCATCAAACCATAGGGCATCACCAGGTATTCATAATGCCCCGTGGTTGTGCTGAATGCTGTCTTCCACTCATCTCCCTCTCGGATACGCACCAGGTTGTACGTACTCCTGTGATCTAATTTAGTGAAGAAGCGCGCTCCATGCAATTACTCAACCACTGACGGAATGAGAGGGAGAGGATAACTAAATCTAATCGTCTCCTTGTTCAGTGGTCGATAGTCAATGCACGGGCGCAGACCGCCGTCTTTCTTCTTCACAAAAAAGAAACTAGAGGAGGCGGGTGAAGTGGAGGGACGTATGTACCCCTGGCGCAGGGACTCGGTGACGTATGTCTCCATAGCCTCCGTCTCCGCCTGCAACAGGGGATACACATGACTCCTGGGAGGTACAGCGTCTACCCAAAGGTTTATTGCGCAATCCCCCGCCCGATGAGGTGGTAATTTAGTCGCTTCATTTTTAGAGAAGACTTGTACCAGATCATGGTATTCGGGGGGACTGCGCACGGTGGAGGCACCGTCTGGACTTTCCACCGTGGTTGCACCAATGGAAACACCCATACACCTACCCTCACACTCTCGCGACCACCCCGTGAGAACCCTCTGCGGCCATGAGAAAGTGGGGTTGTGGAGTGCTAACCTTGGAATATCTAACACCACAGGGAAAGCAGGAGACTCAATGATGGAAAAAGTGACCTGCTCACAATGCGTCTCCTGTGTGATCATGGTGACTGGTACCGTGACTTCCTTTATCAACCCGGACCCTAATGGTCGACTATCAAGTGCTCTGATGGGGCGTGGAATGGATAGGGGAACTAATGAAATGCCCTGACGGCGTGCAAAAGTTTTGTCCATAAAGTTCCCAGCTGCGCCTGAATCGACTAGCGCCTTACACTGGGGAACTCTCATGTGATCAGGGAAGTATATGGGTATAGTACAGTGCTCAGCAGAGGGCTCTGAACAAGAGTGGGTGCTCAATACCTGGGGTGATGCGAGAGTGCCCTGCCGGCCGCCTCCTGACCCAAAAGAGCGCTGACGACAACGTGTGGTGGAATGTCCCTTCGTGCCATCCGAGTGGCACTGGTGCTGACGAATGGCCATGTCCACCAGTTTGGTAAAAGACAAACTGGTGTCACGGCAGGCTAGCTCCCGTCAGACGTCCTCCCGTAGATGGCACCGGAACTGGTTGATCAAGGCCCGCTCGTTCCACCCGGACCCTGCTTCAAGGATCCGGAACTCCAGCGCGAACTCCTGTATTGTCCTCATCCCCTGCCTCAAGCGGACCAGCTGCTCACCCGCCTCTCGACCCTCGGGCGGGCGATCGAACACCGCCCGAAATAGGCGGGCGAACTCCCTGTAGTCCTCTCGGGGAAAGCCCTGGAGTGGGCCAACGCGGTTTGTAGAGAAGGAGGAGCCGCGTTGGCCCACTCCAGGGCTTTCCCCGAGAGGCATGAAATGAGGACGGACACCTGCTCTCGATCTGATGGCGCCGGCCTGACACTGGAGCAGTACAGCTCCAGTTGGAGAAGGAATCCCTGACATAGAGCCGGCGTCCCATCGAACGCCCGAGATCGGGATATCTGGATTCTTCCGGGTGCTGTGATGTAGGTGGCTGGATCCGGTTGGCCAGTTGGTCTCGACAGATTGGTTCCTCTTCTCTCCAGGCATTGGACGACCTGAAGAACCCGATCCATCGCTTACCCCAAGCTGGCCAGCATCATGGAATGCTCCTGGACCCTTGCCACGATTCCAGGTGTGCGCTCTTCTCCCGCTGACTCCATAGCTGGTGAGTGATTCTGTGATGAGGTGTGAATGACGGAGTCAGGCGCAGGAGGTAAAACACCGAAATCAAGAGTTTATTCAGTGTACAATAATGTAGCGCATATAACGACAGAACGAAACTAGCACAAGGGAAAATCAACCTTGGCTCAACCGAGCTACTCATTCTCACAACGAACAATCACTCACAAAGGACAAGGGGGCAGAGGGAACACTTATACACAGACTAATGAGGGAATGAGTACCAGGTGTGTGTGATTGACAAGACAAGACAAGACAAATGGAGTGATGATAAATGGAGCGGTAGTAGCTAGTAAGCCGGTGACGACGAACGCCGAAACCTGCCCGAGCAAGGAGGAGGGGCAGCCTCGGCTAAATTCGTGACACATGCACAAAATCCTAACTATATTTGTAAGTGCGGTGTCCAGTAGAGGTCGGTGTTTGAAAGCAGTTTTACAATTGAAGAAAGCACCGGAACCACAGTGAAATCAGTGAGATCTCGCATTTTGCAACACATGGTTTGAAAAAGCACATGATCAAACAAAGCTTCTTACGTCATTGATAACGTACTTCTGATAAAGCGATACACGCATCGGCACAGTGCATTGAAGTTGCTTAATGATTTACATGACTAGGAGCTCCGTATTCAAATGTAACATCACTACATCGTAACCCAACAGTTGTGTCATCCAAACAAAATAGTATTTTTTGGAGTGAAAGCCCTCAAAATAAGGCCTTGTATTATGTTAAATAGTTAAATTGTAGTGATAACATTTTCACTTAGGATCTCACTTGGTGAAGTCAATAGGACTGACAATGTATGTATGCAAGAATCATGTCTCTAACAAATTCAGTCATGGGTTGTAACTCTACAATTCACTCAAAAGGCAAGGGATTCCGGGAAATATAGGTATGCAAATAAAGCTTTACACTATGCAGTGTGTTAATTCAACACTGTTCAGTGTCAATACGGGTCCACACTTTCAGTGTTAATTTAACACTGTGGAATTTGCTGTGTAGGCACCAAACGGAAGAAAGCAGACTGAAATATGGAGGGACTACCTCAATTTGTCCAATTAGAAATGCTTGTTTGTGTTTTTTGTTGCAAAATGTTTTGCGACGGTGTGCCCTAATGAATAAGACCCTGGTTGAGGCCCAGTTTGCAGTACAGGAAGAGGCCCTGTAGACAGTTGTCCCAGAGTGATACAAAGCTGGCCTGATTGATTTGCTTCATGTTGTCCGTGCCTGAGGAGGGGATTCAACGACTCATTGTTCTGCTTCACACTGTCTATGTCCCAAATGGCACCCTATTCTCTATGTAGTGTACTGTATAGGGAATAGGGTGCCATTTGGGACACAGCCACTGTTCCTACATCACAAGCCCCTGACAAATAACTTCCTCTTATTCTCTGTGTTTATCCTATCACAGCTCAGAGATACATCACCCGTTTTCAGTCGTGAATGAATTCAGGTTTAGTGAACTCATTGGCCTTTGTCTGGTAATTGCATTTTTATTCAGAGTGATGTTGATGCAAACGCTGGGTGTCACACTATAGTCCAATCATTGTCTACAGTAGCTTTCTGATAGATCACAGGATGAGAGCAAAGCCACAGTCATTCCTACCTGACTGAACATCAGAAACTAAATTACAGTGACTGTGTACCTGCCAGAAGGCTCAATGTCAAGATGGTGAGGATGGAGAGGGACGGAAAGGGATAGAGAGAGAGGAAGACAGCTGTAGAGAGCGAGACAGCAAACAGAAGAGGGTAGAGAGACTGGGAGAGAGGAAGACAGCTGTAGAGAGAGAAGAGAGACAGCAAACAAGTGGGAAAGAGAGAGACAGCAGAGAGGTAGAGAGAGAGAGAGAGAGTAGTGAGGTAGAGAGACTGGGAGAGAGGAAGAAGAAGAAGAGAAAGATGAGGGATGAGAGGAGGGTGAAAAGTCTATATCGCAGCTGGCTCGGGCGGTGAACCTGTCACACGCCTCTCCTCTTCGGTGCCACCTGGTTTCCCATGATGGCTCTGGAGGTAAGGCAGAGACAGGGTTCTCTCCTCCACCACCCTCTCTCTCTCTCTCTCTCTCTCTCTCTCTCTCTCTCTCTCTCTCTCTCTCTCTCTCTCTCTCTCTCTCTCTCTCTCTCTCTCTCTCTCTCTCTCTCTCTCTCTCTCTCTCTCTCTCTCTCTCTCTCTCTCTCTCTCTCTCTCTCTCTCTCTCTCTCTCTCTCTCTCTCTCTCTCTCTCTCTCTCTCTCTCTCTCTCTCTCATGACAGTAACTGCCTGGCTTTCACGCAGGAGAACAATAACACTGCTAGTCATAGGCCCAAATGGCAAACCCAGGGCCCATGGCACTCTATGGATCCTGGTCAAATGGGGAGAATCAGACAATGTCTCTCTTTCAGTGAGAGTGGAGTTCAATTGTGTTGGGAGTTCAGATGTTGTACATTAAGTGTTTGCCATGTAGACTTACCCCACCCTTCTCCAATGTTGTTACATTCATTTGGCTGTCTCCTGAGGCAATATATGTTCAGGGGCCTTGGACAAAACTTGTTTAAATATTCAGGAAACAAGCTAGTTATAAAATATGAATGCATGTTCTTTGTTAATCCCAGCGGGGGTAATTAGGTTTTCCTCCAGGAGCAAATAGTTTTATTTTAAAAAGTTTACCTTGGAGAGATGCTGAACATCATTTAAGGCAGGAGTGTCAAACTCATTCCATGTAGGGCCTAGTGTCTGCTGTTTTTTTCCCCCTTTCAATTAAGAGCTAGACAACCAGGTGAGGGGAGTACCTTACTAATTAGTGACCTTAATTCATCAATCATGTACAATGGAGGAGTGAAAACCGGCAGACACTCGGCCCTCCATGGAATGAATTTGACACGTGATTTAAGGATTTCAGAGGTAGTCTCCTACAGAGGTGTAACCAATGAATAATTGATGGTAGTTGCAGATGCCAAGTGAATATGAAATAATGTAGCTGTCAGGACTGCATTTAGAAGAATCAGACAAAAACCAACACGTTTATCATGAAATACATTTATATGCACAATGACAACTAATTTCCTGGCAAAGAGAGAGAGGGGGAGAGAGAAAGAGAGAGAGAAGAAAGGAGTAAAAACTAAAAGTTTGGATTGATTCCTCAAAAGGTGATTTTATTTACTTATATTGGACTACTGACATTAGGTCAAAGTTGATGATTCTGCGTCCCAGTAGTCTAAACATGCTAATATCATCAATTACTTTGATTATGGCTGAGTAACGGGCTAGCTATTTGGAATGCTAATTCAGCCACAGCCAACGGGTTCATGGGCATTGTGACCTTCCCTCAATTAAATGATTTGTAGATAATTTAATGATCAAAACACCACAGTGTTTCATCTCCTTTCCTTGCTAATTAGTTGACTTGAGGCTCATCATTAAAAAGTTGCTAAATCCTTAAAAAGTCCATAATTCTAAATGAAAACATCAATGTGGACTCAAAAAATAACATTTCCTTAGTAGAACTCTATGTGCGATGACGGGTAGACTAGCACGCCTAGGTAGGGGTTGTACTCGATACTCTATTGCATTTTACATTTACATTTTAGTCATTTAGCAGACGCTCTTATCCAGAGCGACTTACAGAAGCAATTAGGGTTAAGTGCCTTGCTCAAGGACACATCGACAAATTTTTCACCTAGTCGGCTCGGGGATTAGAACCAGCGACCTTTCGGTTACTGGCACAACGCTCTTACCCACTAAGCTACCTGCCCTGCCCTGGATGGCTGAGATAACAGAAATATCTTGGTCTCTGTCCGCAACACAATTTGTCTCTGCTCCTATTCTGTATTACTCGACTGGATGCAGTGAGGTGTGTAAGGGTTGGTGTGACCCAGGTGCGGTGCAGGATATACAGTAGGCAGGGATGGTGAAACAAGGATATTTACTGGTGGTCCAAAAGCCAGGATACAAAATAATGGACTATTCACGAAAACAAATGAGGAGCACATAGGTCTCCAAAAAACAGGCTGACAACAAACAATACGAAATACTAACTCTGACTGGAAAAACACAGTGACAACACTTCTCGAGTACCTGTAACTCCGACACTGATACGTACTGCTTAACATCAAGGAACTAGCAGAGAAAACGGAGCAAGGGAACACAGGGAAGTGAGGGCGTAAATACACAGGTGAATCAGATAGCCACAGATGACACCAATAGGCAGATAATTAGTCCCGACTGTGAGTGAGGAGGTGCCTAAGGTTGTCGGAGGATGACACCTAGTGGGTCGCTCCGGAACTGCGACCCACTCCTTTAATAGAGGTGGGCTTCAAGATTTTTCACTATAATGGTGACAACCTGAAGTGTAACAGTGTGTGTACTAGCAGGATTATAAACCCAACCTAGTAACCCCTCCCTCATATCAGGAGGTTGTTTCGTTCTTATTATTTAACTTTTTCGTTGTCTTCTATGTCAAGCATATTCACATCAGCACCATCGTATTCCACAATTTCTTCTCTCCTCCCGTGCTACGCCCCTCTTCTCCCATCTCACAATACTATTGGCTAACACCAAAGCTTTTAGAACTCTTGACTGGTTAATCAAACTGTCCATTAACGAACACAGTCCCTCGAGCTCAATATATAGTTCCCAGGGGAAAGGCTATAAAGTCCATTTGTTTCTCTCACCGTTACATATGAATAGTACTGCAGATTACTCTATTACACAACAACTACATTGATCACATTCTGTTCAGTGTACATGGCCACATTATGGTAGCTGTTCAAAAACAATGTTGTGCCCAGAGTACTCATCTCAGCTGATACACTTTGAGCTGCAATATGATCAAGAAGACACTGCTGGACTATACACTCTTAGAAAAAAGGTGAAATCTAGAACATTAAAGGGTTCGTTGGCTGTCCCGATAGGAGAACCCTTTGAATAACCTTTTTTGGTTGCATGTAGAACCCTTTTGGCTTCTAGGTAGAACCCTTTTGTGTTCCATGTAGAACCCTCTGTAGAAAGGGTTCTACATGGAAGCCAAAAGGGTTATCCTATGGGGACAGCCGAATAACCCTTTTGGAACCCTTTTTTTTTTTAAGTGTAGGGTCCAGATTGCATCCCAAATTGCACCCTATTCCCTATAGTGCAATACTTTTGACCAGGGTTGAGCTCTGGTCAAAAGTAGTGCACTATATAGGGAATAGGGTGATCACGCAGCCCCAGTCTTCCAGAGAGAGGGGCCATGAGATGGCTGTAGGGCTTGAGGAGGGTCAGTGAGGAGAGACAATGAGAGACTGACTGACCAACAAGGTGATGACAGACAGCCCAGGGTGTTAAGGGTTTGTATCTCACCAGGGGTGAGAAAGTCATTAGAGAGCTGTAGATGTCATCACTATCACTCACCATAGCAGCTGTCTTACACGCCCCTGATAACAAGACTGCAGCTTCCCTAAGGGACAGAGTCACACACACACACACCACAAACACACACACACACACACACACACACACACACACACACACAAACACAGGCATGTAGTGTGGTGGTCGTCCCTCAGAGCAAGTGAGCTTTCACGTTAACACACGCACGCACACCCACAGACACTTAACCACATTATTAGAAGACATTTTAGTCTAATGGATATTGTACTCTTCCTGTGCCTATTGGCTCAGTATATACACTGCTCAAAAAAATAAAGGGAACACTTAAACAACACAATGTAACTCCAAGTCAATCACACTTCTGTGAAATCAAACTGTCCACTTAGGAAGCAACACTGATTGACAATATATTTCACATGCTGTTGTGCAAATGGAATAGACAACAGGTGGAAATTATAGGCAATTAGCAAGACACTCCCAATAAAGAAGTGGTTCTGCAGGTGGTGACCACAGACCACTTCTCAGTTCCTATGCTTCCTGGCTGATGTTTTGGTCACTTTTGAATGCTGGCGGTGCTTTCACTCTAGTGGTAGCATGAGACGGAGTCTACAACCCACACAAGTGGCTCAGGTAGTGCAGCTCATCCAGGATGGCACATCAATGCGAGCTGAGGCAAGAAGGTTTGCTGTGTCTGTCAGCGTAGTGTCCAGAGCATGAAGGCGCTACCAGGAGACAGGCCAGTACATCAGGAGACGTGGAGGAGGCCGTAGGAGGGCAACAACCCAGCAGCAGGACCGCTACCTCCGCCTTTGTGCAAGGAGGAGCAGGAGGAGCACTGCCAGAGCCCTGCAAAATGACCTCCAGCAGGCCACAAATGTGCATGTGTCTGCTCAAACGGTCAGAAACAGACTCCATGAGGGTGGTATGAGGGCCCGATGTCCACAGGTGGGGGTTGTGCTTACAGCCCAACACCGTGCAGGACGTTTGGCATTTGCCAGAGAACACCAAGATTGGCAAATTCGCCACTGGCGCCCTGTGCTCTTCACAGATGAAAGCAGGTTCGCACTGAGCACATGTGACAGATGTGACAGAGTCTGGAGACGCCGTGGAGAACGTTCTGCTGCCTGCAACATCCTCCAGCATGACCGGTTTGGCGGTAGGTCAGTCATGGTGTGGGGTGGCATTTCTTTGGGGGGCCGCACAGCCCTCCATGTGCTCGCCAGAGGTAGCCTGACTGCCATTAGGTACCGAGATGAGATCCTCAGACCCCTTGTGAGACCATATGCTGGTGCGGTTGGCCCTGGGTTCCTCCTAATGCAAGACAATGCTAGACCTCATGTGGCTGGAGTGTGTCAGCAGTTCCTGCAAGAGGAAGGCATTGATGCTATGGACTGGCCCGCCCGTTCCCCAGACCTGAATCCAATTGAGCACATCTGGGACATCATGTCTCGTTCCATCCACCACGCCACGTTGCACCACAGACTGTCCAGGAGTTGGCGGATGCTTTAGTCCAGGTCTGGGAGGAGCCCTCAGGAGACCATCCGCCACCTCATCAGGAGCATGCCCAGGCGTTGTAGGGAGGTCATACAGGCACGTGGAGGCCACACACACTACTGAGCCTCATTTTGACTTGTTTTAAGGACATTACATCAAAGTTGGATCAGCCTGTAGTGTGGTTTTCCACTTTAATTTTGAGGGTGACTCCAAATCCAGACCTCCATGGGTTGATCAATTTGATTTCCATTGATAATTTTTGTGTAATTTTGTTGTCAGCACATTCAACTATGTAAAGAAAAAAGTATTTAATAAGATTATTTCATTCATTCAGATCTAGGATGTGTTGTTTAAGTGTTCCCTTTATTTTTTTGAGCAGTGTATAATGAGCCCCATAGGGCTCTGGTTTAAAGTAGTGCACTATGTAGGGAACAGGGTGCCATTTGGGACAATATAATGCAGGCCTCCATGGTGGAGCCCTATCTTCCCTCCAACCATTTGATGAATCAAAGCAGACCCTGATTCTCCTGCTTTATGCTATGGGCCTGTGGTTCGTCAGGCTCTGTTATCCCAGTTAGTCCTTCTCCATGTTCGGTCTGGCCTTATGAAATCAAACATTCCCATTACGTAAGGCTGACATTAGATAAGAATGTTGCTGATGATGCCATTCACAACACATCTCCATCTCTACACTCTTCGAAAAAAAAAGGTGCTAAGTAGAATCATAATATAGGGTTCTTCGGTTTGTCCGCATAGGGGAACCTTTTTTGGTGCTAGGTAGAACCCTTTGCAGAGGGTTCTACCTATAACCCTCTATGTAGGGTTCTTCATAGATCCCTCTGTATATGGGTCTATCTAGAACCCTCTATGAAGGGTTCTACCAATAACCATTTTATCATCTAAAGTTTCTTCCTAGAACCCTCTATGAAGTGTTCTATCGATAACTTTTTTATCTTTGAAGGGTTCTTCCTAGATCCCTCTATGAATGGTTCCACCAGCCTTTTTAGCCTTTAAAATTAAACTCTTTATGACAATAATGTACATTACATATCTCATAAGGCCTTTATTTGAGGGCCTAGTTATACCCTAGCACAGTGGTGTTAGCAAATTCCTGGTTACAGGCCACATCAGCTATGCAAGTCACATTATGCTGGCTTGCAAATTGATGTGTAATTCCCAATGAATATGAATGGACAAAGCCATCGACACGTGACACCATTCATTCCTATGTGAAGACTCAGTAGCACATTTGAAGCCCAGGAAGTTGGCTAAGATGGCGTCTCATGTGGGAGATTTATGTAGACATAACATGCACAGTTTGAGCTACTCCAGGAAGTGACATTGCAGGCTACCTCAGTGCTGCCCATTCTCATTGAGTTTCTCAAGCTGAAGGCTGACCAGGGTACTGCCGGTTGCCATTAGCTACTAAATTATGATGTAGGCTGGGGCGGTATACCGATATACAGTATACCGGGGTATTTGGAAATAGCCACGGGATGGTTTTTCAATACCGTCAATAGCGTTGAAACTATTAATTTGACATTATTTTAAAAAATAGAATATTTGCAGCTACTTTTTAAATAAATACCTGCAGTCAACTTTTGCAATACTTTAGGAGATGAAGCAGATAGCATTCTTCATTTCATCTGTAACATTATGTTTCATTATGAAGCTTACCAGTAGTCCCCAGTCACACAACGACGAGAGACCGGAGCCTCACTCGCAGAATCCGCCAGGTGATGTAGTTACAATATGGAATTTGCCAGCTAGATATCTTATAACTATTATGTAAACTGTCTAAATGACAGTTAAAATGTGCTAAATGCTCTGCAGTTGTGCATTTAGTTTGCTAATTTAGTAGCTAGTTATCTAGCTAGCTAATCGTGGTTAGCTTCTTGCTAAATCAAGCTTCTCTTGGTAACAGCGGATAATCCCCTCCTGGATCAAGAGCCTTGCTGTCTAATATTTGTTTTGTGCCTGCATCTGGACACAGAGACATAAAAATGGTGTCCAAGAGTTCATCTGATTCTGGGGAAGTAGATAAAGGGCCTCAGTTTTATCTAGAACCCTAATGTAGGGTTCTTCAAAGAACCCCCTGTATATGTAGTCCCCTGTAGCTCAGTTGGTAGAGCATGGCGCTTGCAACGCCAGGGTTGTGGGTTCATTTCCCACGGGGGGCCAGTATGAAAATGTATGCACTCACTAACTGTAAGTTGCTCTGGATACGAGCGTCTGCTAAATAACTGTAAATGTAAAATATGGATCTTCCTAGAACCCTCTATGAAGGGTTCTGCCTAAAACCATCTATGAAGGGTTCTACCAAGAACCATAATATAAAGGTTCTTCCTAGAACCCTCTATGAATGGTTCACCAGCCTTATTGGCCTTTAAAATTGTATTATTTATGACAATACATTACATACACTAGATGTGGACACCTGCTCGTCGAACATCTCATTCCAAAATTATGGAGTTGGTCCCCTCTTTGCTGCTATAACAGCTCCACTCTTCTGGGAAGGCTTTCCACTTTAGTTTAAGTTTAATTTATTCGAACCAAAGAAAACAAGTGATAGACAACAATACAGATAAAAACAAATACAAAACAACGGTGTGCAGGTGTAGTTGGAAGCCCAAAGGCTTATATGAAAACCACACCACATAAAAACAATATACAATACATAAGTACAGGAAAAAAAAGGTTTCTTAAAACCTACTAATTATAAATATATAAATAAATTGATCAGTAATCACTAGATGTTGGAACATTGCTGCAGGGACTTGCTTCTATTCAGCCACAAGAGCATTAGTGAGGTCGGGCACTGATGTTGGGCGATTAGGCCTGGCTCGCAGTCAGCGTTCCAATTCATCCGAAAGGTGTTCGATGGGGTTGAGGTCAGGGCTCTGTGCAGGCCAGTTAAGTTCTTCCACACCGATCTCAACAAACCTTGTTTTGTGCATGGCGGCATTGTCATGCTGAAACAGGAATGGGCCTTCCCCAAAGTGTTGCCACAATGTGATTGTCATTGTATGCTGTAGCGTTAAGATTTCCCTTCACTGGAACTAAGGGGCCTAGCCCAAACCATGAAAAACAGCCCCAGACCATTATTCCTCCTTTACCAAACTTTACAGTTGGTACTATGCATTGGGGCAGGTAGCGTTCTCCTGGCATTCGCCAAACCCAGATTCATCCATCGGACTGCCAGATGTTGAAGCGTGATTTATCACTCCAGAGAACGCTTTTCTACTGCTCCAGAGTCCAATGGCGGCGAGCTTTCCACCACTCCAGCCGATGGTGATCTTAGGCTTGTGTGTGGCTGCTTGGTCATGGAAACCCATTTCATGAAGCTCCCGACGAACAGTTATTGTGCTGACGTTGCTTCCAGAGGCAGTTTGGAACTCGGTAGTGAGTGTTGCAACCGAGGACAGACAATTCTTACGCGCTATGCGCTACAGCACTCCTCTTATCCCGTTCTGTGAGCTTGTGTGGCTTGTGTGCCCTACAGCTTAGCCGTTGTTGCTCCTAGACGTTTCCACTTCACAATAACAGCACTTACAGTTGACCAGGGCAGTTCTTGCAGAGCAAGACTTGTTGGAAAGGTGGCATCCTATGACGGTGCCACGTTGAAAGTCACTGAGCTCTTCAGTTCAGGCTATTCTACTGCAAATGTTTGTCTATGGAGATTGCATGGCTCTGTGCTCAATGTTATACACCTGTCAGCAACAGGTGTGGCTGATATAGCCGAATCCACTCATTTGAAGTGGTGTCCACATACTTCTGTATATATAGTGTATATCATAAATCCTTTCTTTTGAGGGCCTAGTTATATCCTAACACAGTGATGCCAGGAATCTCCTGGTTTACACGCCACATCAGGCCTGCAAGTCACATTATGCTGGCTAGCAAAGTAATGTGTAATTCCTATTGGAATCCAGCCGGAGTTAGGATATCCAACCTCCATTCAGAATGACTGCCCAGATAGAGAAAATTAACCAGTGGGGCTACCTCTATCATCTAAACTGGAGCAACCATCTCAGTAACAGGTGCAATAAATCCAACAGATTGGATTAGTTTACAAAACTGTATGTTTTTTTTTTTTTGTGTAGCATAAAAGGTATTAACCAATCAATGTACATGCAAAAACACAGACATTACAGTAAAACAAACAATTCTGAACATCTCACTGCAATAGAGCATGCTGGGAAATATGATATATGGTTCTATGTAGAGCCCTTCTTGCCTTCCAAAGAAACCTTCCTGCCTTCCAAGGAATCATCAAAGAATCCTTTCTTCCAAAAACAATAAGACAATAACGCTGGTCTTTAACTATCACAGTGGCCTTTACTTCCACAGTATTGGACTCATACCCATAGGGCACTCTGAAATTATCATGTTACTTCAGTAGAGCTACCGGAAACATTATCCCACCGCCGCCTCACATTTCAGATTATGAAATGGGCTTTAAAAAGGAGAGCAGCCCAGTGGGGCTTTGGCTGATCTGAAATAAATAACTGCAAAAGTCAGCATGATCTGGGTGGATCTGAGCTGAATCACAAGTAGAATCTGCTTCACAGTTTAGCAGACACTCTTATCCAGAGCGACTTACAGAAGCAATTAGGGTTAAGTGCCTTGCTCAAGGGCACATCAACAGATTTTTCACCTAGTCAGCTCAGGGATTTAAACCAGTAACCTTTTGGTTACTGGCCCAACGCTCTCTACCTGTTCACACATCACAGACCCATCGACTTGAATGGGGACACCTGTTCTAGTTATTGTATTTCTATGGTGATCAGTGCCCTTTATCCCAGCACAGGAAGTGCATCGCTATGCTCACTACTACACACATTGGGCTCGATTCAATCCATATTGTGAAAGTTCAGCGCTATAGTGCGATTGAAATTGAAAGGCAATGTTCCCGCGGAGACTGCATTCACAGTAAACACTGCATATGTCGGCTCAATCAGAAATTACCTTTACATTTCAATTGCGCTATAGCGCTGAATTTCCACGATATGGATTGAATCGAGCCCTGTGTTGACCAAGTGGAATGATGCCCTCCAACCTACATCTAATATTGAGAGAGAGAGAGAGAGAGAGAGAGAGAGAGAGAGAGAGAGAGAGAGAGAGAGAGAGAGAGAGAGAGAGAGAGAGAGAGAGAGAGAGAGAGAGAGAGAGAGAGAGAGAGAGAGAGAGAGAGAGAGAGAGAGAGAGAGAGAGAGAGAGAGAGAGAGAGAGAGAGAGAACACACCTGGGCAGCCAGACAGTCATTAAAAACACAACTATAATGAGATAATGATGCTGCTGTAGTCACATACATACACACACACACATAGGCAGTCAGTGGCGTGAAACAGGTGGCTCATTCAACTAGCATCCCAGAATCCTTAGTTATGTAGAAGAATGGCAGAAGCTTCAGAACAGACTGAATTTACTTCAGGTGTAAGCTTCACCTTCTTTCTCCATTCCCTCCATTCCTTAAAACCCAGCTCCTTTGATATGTGACTCCTTTCCATTTGTTTGGGCTCTGCAGAGACTGAGGAGGGATTTGTCTTTGGCGAGGGAGGCAGAGGAGAGGGGGCCTGTTTGTGTGTTTGTACAGAAGACAAGTGAGGTCAAGGCATTTCCTGCTTGATGAGGTATCGGAGTTTAGTGTCCCAAATGGCACTCTATTCCCTATTTAGTGCCCTTCTTTTGCCCAGAGCCCTATGGGCTGTATCTATTGGCCCTGGTCGAAAGTAGGGCACTATACAGGGAATTGGATGCCATTTGGGAGGTAACCACAGAGTCTTCTCCCCCTCTTCCAGCTCTGTGCATCATCCTCATTCATCCAACTTCCTTCCTGCTCAAAGCTCCATAAATCACTCGCTCTGAGAGTCAACATCTGAGCTCCATCAATTTCTCAATGCGCTCTCGCCCCCAACTCACCCCCCCGTCTTAATATGTTCAGGGGTTGCGGAGGAAACACTGACACATAAACACCCAGGTATCTACTCCCTCTCATCTCCCCCCACCTGAGCTAGAGTGGGACTGACAGAAACACATTTCTCTCCCCATGTAAAAAGCATTCACGCATACAATGTTGTTTCTGTTACCATACTTATTCAACAGGGGCTGATCTAAGTTAGCATTCTCCCTCCTGGGCTCGTGTTTATCAAGCTTGGTCTAGGATCAGTTTTGCCTGTTAGATCATAATGAATTAGATTACATGGACAGAGAGAACCTGATCCTAGATCAGCACTCTGAGTCACTTGATAAATAAATATGCGCGTGTCTAGCTAGCATGCGTTCAGCACAGGGCTCACGGTAGGAGGGTTCAGGACATCAGGATAGCATGCAGCCCCCTCTGCTCAGCTCCAACACATGGTGCTCAGACTAAACATGATTAATGTTTCCAGAGCCGGCCGTCACTGTGGCATGATGAAGGAAACCTGATCTGACTGTGTGGTTATCCAGCATGGCTCTGAGACTGACCTGGAGAGAGTAGTGGTGCTGGGTTGAGTTGAGGAGAGGAGAGCAGAGGAGAAGAGAAGAGAAGAGAAGAGAAGAGAAGAGAAGAGAAGAGAAGAGAAGAGAAGAGAAGAGAAGAGAAGAGAAGAGAAGAGAAGAGAAGAGAAGAGAAGGGGAGAGATGGGTAGATGACAGGAGAAGAGGGAAGAGAAGAGGTGAGTGGATAAGACGGATTGAGAACAGGGGATCTGCAAAAACTCTAACTCCTAACTCTAGCACAATCTTAAAACGTATCATATTGTGCTAGGCTACATCATTGGACCATCATGAAACCAGGGAATTAGAATTTTAGGTTAATTCTTTAAATTAAGTGAGTGAACGTTATTTATAATAAGGGTTACATGGAGAACAGTGGATGCTGCTGAGGGTTTATAATAATGTAAATGGAATGGTACCATTCATTTGATACCATTCCACTTTTTCCGCTCCAGCCATTACCACGAGCCCGTTCTCCCCAATTAAGGTTCCACCAACCTCCTGTGATGGAGAAAATCTGACCTCTCTGAAATGAAAATGGATGGTCCTCCCTTCAGCAAGATATATTTTACCTAAACCCTCCCTGAACGCTTGAAAAAAAGTGACCCTCCCCTATACCCTAAATAATAATTAAAACATAAAGTGGAGAGCAGAGAACATGCCTACCGTTTACCCTCACTTCTTGGACAGACCAGGGCCTAAGATATGCCTTTTTACAAACTGTTTTTCATCCTATAAGCATTACATGGCAATGCAGGAGTTTTGATAGCACACAGGGCTGTGGGCCAGAAGGTTGTGAGTTCACAGACCACCTTGAACAAGAGTAGGGGTGGAATGATATCCTTTATAGTAAAAGGATTGCATGAATGTATCATCGTATTTGCAGGTCCGAGAAAAAATTGCCTTTTATAAACATTTAATGCAATTCTATGTCATTTTACATATTAGCAGAATCTTTTTTAATACCACACAAATTACCAAAATTACAGCCTAAGAATGGACAGAGAGATAGCCCTATGTGTTCATTATATCATATTTCTCCAATGCCAAATCAGTGTATCTTGTTTGCAACCAAACTGTCCCTGTTTGCAAATTAAATCTGAGACGTCATTAGGAATTTGAGCATGGTAGCCTACTTTAAAAAGTTAGGCCTACCTTTCCACCCGACAGAGTAGGCCTACCGACGCAGAATAATTTAAGTTTTAACTGCTGGCTACTCTACTTCCATGGCTCAACCCAACGAGAGAAGGTCATAAGTGTTTCCCTAAAAGCTGTCTGGGTTTAAACATCTTCTATTGTACAGAAAGTGAATAGCTTAATCAATTGATAGTGACAGAATTAGATTACTTCCCGATCAAAGTCAATTTTTTGTCTCCTCGGCTATAGAAGGTTGTAGTCACGTCTTTCCCGGGTATTTTACAGCTTGTTTCTAGCATAAAGCATTGCGGACCAAAGCGCTGTTATAGATCACTTTATATAATCGGATCTGTTTTATTTTCTTCCAAATCTTAAACTAACAGGGAATACGGTGCTATTTGGGATGCAGCCTAGGTCTTCTGATAGTGCTTCTGTCAACCTGTGTTCTCTCACCTCTCCCTCGTCATCTCTCACCCCTGGCCTCTCCCCCTCCCCTGCCTGTCATGGGCGAGGATGGAGATGGGGTATGGCTGTGGGTTGGGTAGAGGGATAGAGAGAGGGGGGTGGAGGTATTAGTGGTGAAAATCTTTGTCAGACCTCGGAGCAGACGCCTTGTATTGCGACTGAGCCTGGATCTCAGTTAGCCTTGCATGGCCCAAGCCTGCGGTTTGTAACAGCTAACTGTTGGATTCAGAGAGAAAGTTCCAGTCACACCCCCACCCCTTGGTTGATACCCCCTCCCTTCATCCCTTGCTCCCTCGCTCCTCTCTAAACATGTGTGTCTCAGTAGGACAACCCAGCAGGAAGTCCATGTTTTCCTTTAGCCTCCTCACTCTCTCTCTCTCTCTCTCTGTCTCTCTCTTATCTCTCTCTCTCTCTCTCTCTCTCTCTCTCTCTCTCTCTCTCTCTCTCTCTCTCTCTCTCTCTCTCTCTCTCTCTCTCTCTCTCTCTCTCTCTCTCTCTCTCTCTCTCTCTCTCTCTCTCTCTCTCTCTCTTTATCTATCTCTCTCTCACACTCTCTCTCTTTCTCTTCCCCCTGTTCTGCCCAGCCCTGTCCCCCTCTCACTTACAGTGTTTCATTGAGGTGAGCCAAATTCTGGAGAGGTTACACAAACCTTATTCAAGAGGGCACGCACACCAACACACACACACACACGCATGCATGCAAGCACACACACGCACACACACACACACACACTTGGTCACACACACACACACACCCACACACATCCGAACATATGCAAGCTGAACAATGGCTGTTTACTGAGGGAGGGGGTAAGGGGGAGGGGGGCAAAAGGGGGGGTAGCGTGCCTCTTTGGAGGGGCTGATTGGAGCCAGCGTTAACACACAGCCCAGGAAGTGTTGAAGCGAGGGAATGAGGGAGGGGAGAGAGACAGAAGGAGGGAGGAACAGTGGATGTGTGCAGAAAGGGAGAAGGAACGTTTTCTACTGCAGAGTGTCTGTCCCTCTGTATGAGTCTCGCTGCTCCCACACGGTTGTCCCGTTTGCTTTCAGACGAATGACAGAGCACCTGAGAGGTGAGTAACTGCATCTCTATATGCGCACACAGCGCACACATACATATTCACACACACACACTCACACACACATTTGCTTATACTGTACATACACACTCGCTTACACACAAACCAGTGTAAGAGCTGGACAACATGACAAGTCTGGGCTTGTGTGACTTCACTTAAGCTCTTCTCTACTTTATTTCTTACCTGATTGTGCATTGTGATATGATTACTTTAAAATATTCCTTTAAAAAAGGGACTTTTAACCTAATGATTGATTGAGCCATTAATTCTTGAAAAATTTAACTTATAAATGCCTCATGAGCTTAGTTCAACTATCTTACCACATCACAACCCAAAATATCATCTTGTTTTACTCTGTTTGCAAGACGTTGTTGTTGTCTGTTGCTGTTGTGTGGTGCTATGGAATGAAGCCAGTGTGTGAAGTAGACTGTGTGAAGTTGGTAGGATGTTGAAGGGAGAGTCATGTGTGTGTAGCTGTGTGTGTCTAATGAGATCGATGGGGAATTAGTTGTTTGGGGTCATACACCAAGAGAGATTGACATTGACAGAAGTTTAGACAATGTTGCATCATGGTTGCTTTTTCAACACTGTCCTCAAGCTCACTCACTTCTGGTGTCCTTCATCCTTCTTTTGAAATCAAACCAGATCTGGCAACGTTGTGGACAGCTTCTTTCTGTATTGTCTTAGTTTGCTTTTCAAGATCACATCAGAGAGATTCCTTATTCCTTATTAGGTAGATATGGATATTTGTGTATCAGATTTATTTAGATTTGACCATGTATGGGAATGCTGTTCGCTTTCTGGATCAAATAGGCTTTTGAAACCCTTTGGGGAAATGGGTTGCATAATTATTTTAAAAGTAAACATCAGTGTCACTGTACAAAATAAGTTATCCTAGTCGCACGTCACGTTGATCTGCTACAGTGTAATGCTTGATATACTTTATATACTGTAGTAAATGTCAGTTTGTTGTGGTCAGTGAGGTATGCCTATTTTAAATGGTACATTTTAGGCCAATGGAAACTAAGACTCCCTGGATAACAGTGGCTGAGAGTACTATCCTGGCTAAAAAAAAATGAAAATGAAATGAAGGCCCATATCAAGATCCACTGTAACTGAAGTGGTATGTTCAGTATTTTTGCTGTGGGTTTGAGAAGCAGAAGCTTATTTTCCAGGCTAGCTTCATGATACCCCAGGACATTTTCAGCGTTTTCCGCAAGTTAAAGTAGATTCACATCTGGAGTTGTAGGGCCAGTTGCCCAAGTTGAACCCTTGTGGAATATCAACGTTTTTCACAGGTATTCACATGTAAATGTTTGATATGAATCTCACTTAACGTCAAAGTCTACACAGTAAACGTTGTTTTTTATTTATTTCCGTAAATTACCATAATGTATGTAGAAGCTGGACCTACTGTTTGCATAATGTGTCTAATAAGCCTAATAACGGTTTGGCGAGACATCACTCTACTGGGTTATTTGGTAACTCCTTTCTCTTTTAGTGCAGTCGTTTTTCTACTAGTTTTTCTACTGCAGTACTCTCCAGTCATGGTCTTATTACTGCTTTAGAGGCAATAGATTCAGATTTAAAGACTAGTATTTCTGATAATTTTTTGTTTTGTTCATCAATTCAATTGCTTAGCTAAATAGGTGCTTCTTACCAAAAAAACAATAGCTGAGATTTTAGAATTCGGACAGAATACTGATAGATTTGTCAAAATAAGCGACTAAAGTTCTGCTTAAAAGCAATAAGTTCCTACTCTTTCTTTTTTGAATATGCTGAGACGTCTCAGCAGTGCGTTTATTAAACCCCGCTCCCCGTAGGGAGGGTAGGTAAGCACATCGGAGAGGAACGTCTCTTCACATGAGCTCGCACCTCGTCCCCAGCCCCAAATCCCATCCCTCATCCCGCCCACTGCTTGCTGCCTGACAATGCTAAACGGCCGCCGTCTCACAAGTTTTCTCTTGCCCGCTCTTTGCTGATGCTGCCGATTGACACCAATTTACTAAAAAGAAAACTGCAGGGAAAACTGTTATTAAGTGTAATACAAGGCGTTGCTGTCTGTTGAAGCGCTAGCATATGGAAGGGCAGTGATTTTGGCAGTAACCTACATCAACAAGCAGAAGCACAATCATTGTCGCCTCACACCAGATGTCTGCCCCTTTATGATATTATGATGCGAGTGTCCTTCCAGACTGAATAAGTTCTTGACCACGTGACTACACTCCATCAAGAGAAAGTCCCAGTGGGCCCTCACTCCACATCCATGCCTGGGATCAAACACCAAACTGGGTCATAGCTAGCAGCTGATGAGTGTCTGTGGCTATGGATTTGGATGGCTGTCTAGAGGGATTACACTCTATGTAAACACACCTGGCCCAGCGGCATGTGGACCAGTAGGATCTGACCAGGTGTTTATCCACCAAACGCTATCAGCAATGTCTGGCTTAATTGGGCCCTGAGCCAACATAGTCAATAATGTCAGCTCTCATTGGGGTTTGTGGCTTGATCAAACCCTGTTAAAGGACTTCTCATATCAGGTCATATTTTGAGTCGGAGCATTGAATAAGATGAAACGCTGCCCTGGATAAAGTTATTGGAAGTTAGTGTGTGGTTCTTGGCAGTGTGTGTGTGGCTTTCATCCTGAACTCGATATCAGCAAAGCATCCCAAGGTAGTTTACCATCAAACAACCAATTCATCTGTCAATTTAATTGCCACCAAAGACTTAAGATGATGCCCCAAAGGCTAAGCACTTCTAGTAGAGGCAGTAGCCAACCACTGCCAAATTACATATACTGTAAGTCGCTGATTCATATTTTGTAAGGAGAAGATTTTGGAGTTGGGTTTCTTCAACACATCATCTGGGATTAAGACTGGGGGGGGGTATTCTGACTTTATACACAATGCTTCTTTTGTGACAAAGAAGAACTTGGAATCAGATAGAGATCATAGTCGATTATCTTAGTTACCATCATTGCAGTCATGTGAGCCACACCACATTTTCGTTGTTAGGGCTTTCATCCTGAACTCGATATCAGAGAAGCATCCCATCAATCAACCAACCAACACATCATCTGGGGATAAGACTGGGAGGTGTCCTTTTGGCAAAAACAGAGTTTATATAATTGAGGTGGATACGATAACGAGGGATTATCTCCTTCTAAATCTCATATTACATGAATCAACCTCTCCCTACTGCTTAGTGACCTCATCATGAACCAAATCATTTCCTTGAAGAAGGTGGAGGATAGGCTCAAATGGAGGTAAAACACTTTCTTTGGCCGCAGGATGAGTGAATTTTGAAAAATCTTCACGATGTGATTGAACACCTTATCGGTTGACACTTTAAACAAACCCAAGATAAGCCTATTCCCATTTCACAAATAGACCAGGGGTTTGCATTGCTCTTGGTTGCAGTTGAAATAGCTTTCGGTCAGCTCGTAATGGCCGCATTTTAAATACTTGTGCCAGGAAAAGTGACAGGCTAGCAGAAAATAGTGTAATAGGGTGGCGAATCTCAAAGTTATTCAACTAATAATTATTTATAATAGTTCTAGCATTTTCCCTCTATATCGTAACCCTATATTAGTAATTCAACATCCTGCCAAATACAATAATCCTTCGAATGCTGGAAATAAAATGTGTTTGACTGAAGCTGTTACATGAAATGTTGTCCATAGCTTACATAAACATGATGAGATACACAATGGGGTTTTCTAATGGTAATGTACTGTGGTTACAAAACAGTTTTAATGGGATGGGAGGGAGGCACATGAAGGAAACAGGACTCGTTTCCCACGGGGGGCCAGTATGAAAAATGTATGCACTCACTAACTGTAAGTCGCTCTGGATAAGAGCGTCTGCTAAATGACTAAACATTTAAAAATGTAAATATAATAAAGACAGCCATCTTTCTTTCACTGATGCTGTGGTCTCTTTTATATTTCAACATTTCATTCATTTATTTATTTAATTATTTCTTTTTTTTGACGTCTTTAGTCTTCCGTACTCTTTGTCATTCTGTTGTTAGGTTATGGTAGAGAATGACAATGTCTATTTGCGCCTCTACCGGATGGAAACTACAAGTGTAACGGCTGCGCTCAATGCAATGGCACTTACAAATGTAGATCCTTTAAACACCCCCAAACAGGGAAACAGATCCCAATCAAAGGTGTTATTACATGCTCTACTAAGGCAGTTATTTATCTTATAACTTGTACTTGTGGTAAACGTTATGTGGGTAAAACAAAGCGCAAATTAAAAGTACAAATCTCGGAGCATCGTAGCACCATTAGGTGCAAAAACTCGACATACCCAGTCGCTGCCCACTTTTTGGAAGCGAACCACTCGATTTCGTCGCTACGTTATATCGCCATCGAACATGTCACCCTCCCTAGGAGAGGGGGTGACCTCGACAACTTATTGTTAAAACGATAGGCTACCTGGATCTTTAATTTAAAGACCCTTGCTCCCTTCGGTCTCAACGTAGACTTTGATTTGAAGCCATTCTTGTGATTATTGTGATTTTGCTATTTAATGTAAATGTTTGTGGGCCTATGTAGCCAAGTTGTATCTATGATCGTATGCTATCGTTGTTTTTTGTATGTTCTGTTTATCTGTGAATTAACCAATGCTATTAGGCCACACCCGGCAATGATTACAGACACCTGCGTGTGTCCTTTGACACTATATAAACTAGTGACCCGCAGTGTTTGTCATTATACCCTGATGAAGACAGCTTGTCTGTCGAAACGTTGGTTATTAGGATATTAAATTATTGCATCTGAGCTCCTAGAGTGTGCGGCTCTCCTTTTCTTTTTCAAGTGTTCTACTCCGTTAGCCAGCACCTCGTCTAAATAGGTGTGCGTTTCTTTCGCCTCTATAGAGAATGACATAAGACATCAGCATTTAAAGGAGTTCATAGGAGCCTATACAGTGCATTCGGAAAGTTTTCACACTCCTTGACTTTTTCCACATTTTGTTACAGCCTTATTAAAAAAAAATTGATTGGAAAAACATTTCCCCTCATCAATCTACACACAATGCCCCATAACAACAGGTTTTTGGAAATTTTCCAAATGTATTAAAAATAAAAAACTGAAATACCTTATTTACATATGTATTCAGACCCTTTGCGATGAGACTCGAAATTGAGTTCAGGTGCATCCTGTTTCCATTAATCATCCTTGAGATGTTTCTACAACTTCATTGGAGTCCACCTGTGGTCAATTCTATTGATTGGACATGATTTGGAAAGGCACACACCTGTCTATATAAGGTCCCACAGTTGACAGTGCATGTCAGAGCAAAATCCAAGCCATGAGGTCGAAGGAATTGTCCGTAGAGTTCTGAGACAGGATTGAGTCGAGGCACAGATCTGTTGAAGGGTACCAACACATTTCTGCAGCATTGAAGGTCCCCAAGAACACAGTGGCCTCCATCATTCTTAAATGGAAAAAGTTTGGAACCACCAAGACTCTTCCGAGAGCTGGCTGTCAAACTGAGCAATCGGGGGAGAAGGGCCTTGGTCAGTGAGGTGACCAAGAACCCGATGGTCACTCTGGCAGAGCTCCAGAGTTCCTCTGTGGAGATGGGAGATCCTTCCGGAAGAACAACCATCTCTGCAGCACTTCACCAATCAGGCCTTTATGGTAGAGTGGCCAGAGAGAAGCCTGTCCTCAGTAAAAGGCACATGACAGCCCGCTTGGAGTTTGCCAAAAGGCACCTAAAGGACTCTCAGACCATGAGAAACAATATTTTCTGGTCTGAAACCAAGATTGAACTCTTTGGTCTGAATGCCAAGCGTCACGTCTGGAAGAAATCTGGCACCATCCCTAAGGTGAAGCATGGTGGTGGCAGCATCATGCTGTGGGGATGTTTTTCAGCGGCAGGGACTGGGAGACTAGTCAGGATCGAGGGAAAGATGAACGGAGCAAAGTACAGAGAGATCCTTGATGAAAACCTGCTCCAGAGTGCTCAGGACCTCAGACTGGGGCAAAGGTTCACCTTCTAACAGGACAACGACCCTAAGAACACAGCCAAGACAACCCAGGAGTGGCTTCGGGACAAGTCCCTGAATGTCCTTGAGTGGCCCAGCCAGAGCCCGGACTTGAACCTGATCGAACATCTCGAAGAGACCTGAAAATAGCTGTGCAGCGACGCTCCCCATCCAACCTGACAGAGCTTTAGAGGATCTGCAGAGAAGAATGGGAGAAACTCCCCAAATACAGGTGCTAAGCTTGTAGTGTCATACCCAAGAAGACTCGAGGCCGTAATTGCTGCCAAATGTGCTTCAACAAAATACAATTTCTAAAAACCTTTTAGCTTTGTCATTATGGGGTATTGTGCGTAGATTGATGAGGGGAAAAATTCAATTTAATCCATTTTAGAATAAGGCTGTAATGTTACAAAATGTGGAAAAAGTAAAGGGGTCTGAATACTTTCCGAATGCACTATATGCTGGATGTGACAGGGATTATCCATAGAGGAAAGTTGTGCTTCCTATCCTATGGTGACGTGGGCTAGGCACTGAGCTTATGGAAAATCTGCCAAGACATGAAATTTGTTTTTTAGGAGGCTGCGCTGTGAAGAGCAGGCCTCTATTAAAGGGAAGGTAAATGTGGCTTATCCAGAGAATGGGTTGGAGTTGTGTCATACTGAACTAGCATCAACCATTTGACTTTAATTCTTTAATAGTTTTTTATTTTATTTTTTGTGTAAAAAGAATGAATCATCATTGTCAATGTCTTTGAATACACGCTTGTCAAGCACACACATGCACACACGCACACACACACACACATGTCCTACTCACACACATCACTCAACCTTATTCCCCCATCTTTTTAACCAAAGACTTTCATGAACTCCATCTCATCACTTGCAAAGTCATTTGTTGACCCCCCTCGCCTCCCCTCTCATCTCCTCCCCTCCAGCAGGGGTAAGACACGTTCCGCTCCCCTCCCATAGAGAACACACACCAGCCTCCGCTGACACTCTCAGCTTCTTTTATGTACTCAACCACTCACTGTTTACATTCCCGTCCAAACAGGCTCAAACGGCATCTTTAAAGATACAAGACCGGTCTGGTTTGGTCGGGTATGTAGAAGATCACACTTTCTGAACACAATACTGTATGTAACGTCCTTTTGTTTGTTTCTATATGCTCATAGACAAATCGCTATGGGAAAACTGAACCTCAGATCAGCTTTATCACACTCTGCCGAGAGTGTCTCCTGACTCCTTGCTTCCATAGTGTTATGTAAGGAGTTAAGCAACAAGATATCAGTATGAAACAGCAAGAATGAGTCAGGAGCGAGGGAGGAGGATGGAGAGAGGAAACAACCTGAGGAGCACCCTGATAAATAGAATTAGTGGCTAATTGATGAGCGGGTGAAACATTGTGATAAGCCTTTGATGTGCCCTTCCTATCAGGATGGTTTAATTGGACATCCATTTGCCTTCGCTTCTCTCAATCCTTTTTTTGAGTATTTGCCTCCATCTCAAATTTTCCCTTTATAGTACACTACTTTAGACCAGAGCCCTATGAGCCCTGGTCAAAAGTAGTGCACTATATAGGGAATAGGGTACCATTTAGGACATAAATATTGTGTTGGTAAGAAGTGGGAAGCTGTCTCCGTCCTTATGAAGAGTTGTTAATTAAGATATTAGTTCGATATTTGATATATGGATGAAATTCCGCCTCAGTAAGTCGTTTTTCTGAAAAAGACGAGAAAGCTTTGGCCCTTGTCCTCAGATGTTTTCTTTTCATGTTTTTCTCCATCCTTGTCAGTGACCATAAGCTAATGGCTCATTATCACAATGGGATTTATAATTACCCTTTGCCAGCCTGACAGACTCCATGGCTACATCCCAAATGGAACCCTATGGGCTCTGGTCAAAAGTAGTGCGCTATTTAGGGAATAGAGTGCCATCTAGGACGCACCCCATATTACA
This sequence comes from Coregonus clupeaformis, assembly GCF_020615455.1. Taxonomy (NCBI): domain Eukaryota; kingdom Metazoa; phylum Chordata; class Actinopteri; order Salmoniformes; family Salmonidae; genus Coregonus; species Coregonus clupeaformis. The sequence goes on from NC_059225.1 coordinate 30,717,310, forward strand.
CTCTCCGTTAGCAGACAATATTTTGAAGTCCCTGCATTGGACATTTTCTCGAAAGCGTGTCCTGGGTTTACTGTTTAGATTGCGGTTGCCGTTGCATGAAATACACAGGATGTTTGTGTAATGCTGGGTTATTCTGGGGCTATTCAGCTACCTGAGTTACACAGATATAGAGTTGGAGGAAACTGGCCCACTGTCTCTCTTTAGGGTGGTTAACCTGTTATGATAACGCTCTGCGTTTGTTTCACAAATGGCACCCTATTCCCTATACAGTGCATTACTTTTAACCAGAGCCCTATGGGCCTTGGTTAAAAGTAGTGAACCACATAGGGAATAGGGTACCATTTGGGATGTACACTACTTCTTAACTTGAGCAAAAACAGACATGATAAAATAAATACTGTCTCTCCCTGAAAATGTGAAATTGAGTCTCATCCATATAAACCTAAATATAGTTCCAGATGATGACTTTGAGTGAGAGTGGTATGTTAAAAGCTTTATTTATGTTGTACTGTGTGGATCAGTGAAGGCACTTCATCAATCCTGTAACATGGGATTGGGTTGGAGTGTGACAGAATTCCCAACTCTGAATCCACAACTGTGCTGAAGACATCGGTTCTGCCATATGACGATTTAATATGAAAAGTTAGAGGGGTATGCTCAAAATGATGAACATGAAGACCGTTGTTGAAGACCATTGTCCAGCCCTAGAACCACATATACTTTTATGTTTTGTTTTTAAGCGACTTTAATATTATCTGTATAATAAAAAAGTGCTATATTAAATACATCTATTATTATTATTATTATTATTATTATTATTATTATTATTATTATTATGAAGCCAGACTACAGGTGGTAATCTACACATACAGTAAATGCCTTTAATCCATCCTTGTCTGAGTAATTGCTGCACACTTTGAGGGTGATTAAGGTATATTTTTAAAGGTCCTGTTTGGATATCACTTTTTACGATGGTTTCTTCATATTGGGATAATTTAGAGGTGAAAGATGTAGCAGCAGGGAGAAAGTGATAGGAAAGTACTATAAGCCTTGTCTGAGCCAGAACGTCCCATAGGGCAGGAGCCTATCTCCTTTTTCTGTAGTGTGAGTCAGCATGATGTACAAGTACACCCCCTGGACAGGACGCTAGTCTGTTGCAGAATCTGATTGGAAGAGTTGACGTTTTTACTTATCCCCCTTTGAAGAGGTGATGATGATAACCACAATGCACTTCACCCAGAGTACCCCTCTACCCAGAGTACTCCTCTACCCAGAGTACTCCTCTACCCAGAGTACTCCTCTACCCAGGGCTCCCTCCTGAGTTACAAAACCCCATCTAGTAAAACTTGACATTTAAAGTACTTTCTTCCTCTTTTTCCCCTCGTCATTTCAAAAGGTTTTCCATTGTATTGTCGATGTTCAGTTGTGGTAAAACCCTTTAAGGAGACATTGCAAAGTAAGATGGGATCTGCTGCTCTCTGCTCACTGTGTGAATTGAATTTGGGAACGTTTTGTTTCTCATATTGAATATCTAATTTTGTTGCCTTTAGGATCGCAGCATATCCACTGAGGCTCCAGAATAATAAAAGGTGGTTTGAATGAAATCCATTTATTTGATATCAAACGGAGAGTCTGCACATCTGTAGATATTTAATAAATAAAAGTATCTTTCAGACTTAAACGCATTTGACAAAAATCTGAAACTGTAAATCTTGGCTAGATTTGTCCTTACATTTCTGAGCTCACCTCCCCTGGTAAAAGACTGCTGAGAGATGTGACCATAGGCTGCTGCTTCATTCTCCTTTTTTCCATCTCCCTAAGATATTCCTATCAGCTTGCACCTTGAAAGTCATGGCCACAGAACAATCCTGAGAATTCCAAACCTTTCCATTGGTTTGTATAATGGCAGGAAGAGAGGAAGTTGTCCAAAAAACTTCAACAATCCATCCAAGTGTGTGTGTGTGTGTGTGTGAGAGAGAGAGAGAGAGAGAGAGAGAGAGAGAGAGAGAGAGAGAGAGAGAGAGAGAGAGAGAGAGAGAGAGAGAGAGAGAGAGAGAGAGAGAGAGAGAGAGAGAGAGAGAGAGAGAGAGAGAGAGTGACTTTGTAAAATGCACTTTAAATCAATTGAGATATGATTTGATTTGAGAGAGAGAGAGAGAGAGAGGTCTCTCAGGTCCACTGCCCTCCTAGTCTTTTCTCTTGCTTCTCTCAACGTTTCTTCCCCTTTCCATCTGGATTTCCTCCCAGGATATCTATGTCCTTCCCACCAGAAGCACAACAACAATACCCTGCTTAATTTCCCCACTGCGGTCATGGTCCTAGACCACTGGAGCCACTGGGCTAGAGCACATGCTAGAGCCATTAGGAGGTGGATGACTGCGGCTCAACCACAAAAGGACCACAAATAATCATCTCACTTCTCTCAGGTTCAACCCTAGGGAACTGTAGGACTGTATCAGCTGATTGCATCAGGAGAGAGACGACTTCCCTAGGGAGACTCCTGTAAAGGGGGGGAAGGGGAGGGGGGTGAGTACGTGCGTGCGTGCGTCTGACACTGAGATCCCAGACACCTCACTGAGTATATGGCCTCACTGAATCAGAACTATGGAACTATGGACCCACCCGGGGTTGGGGACTGTTTTGGCAGTTGCACTGATGAAACCTCAACCTCACTCTCTAGGGCCTGAGTTTGTCATTGTCTATCCATTCACTAGACACCAACCCAATCTACTGGACCAGTTTTGATGACCGTTTTAATGTAAAGCAGAGACGAGCTGACTCTTATTCTAACATTCGATTCTAACATAAATGAAGTTATGAATCAATATTAACCTCAGTCAGTTTGAAATGAACTCTTGCTTTAACCAGTGGCCACTCAATATCTATTAGCCCCTGACATATGGATGGCAGTCATGGGCCAGCGTCTCTGCTTTGATGGACTTAGACACTGTATGCCTCCCAAATGGCACCCTATTCCGTACATACAGTGGGGAAAAAAGTATTTAGTCAGCCACCAATTGTGCAAGTTCTCCCACTTAAAAAGATGAGAGAGGCCTGTAATTTTCATCATAGGTACACGTCAACTATGACAGACAAAATGAGAAAAAAAATCCAGAAAATCACATTGTAGGATTTTTATGAATTTATTGCAAATTATGGTGGAAAATAAGTATTTGGTCAATAACAAAAGTTTCTCAATACTTTGTTATATACCCTTTGTTGGCAATGACACAGGTCAAACGTTTTCTGTAAGTCTTCACAAGGTTTTCACACACTGTTGCTGGTATTTTGGCCCATTCCTCCATGCAGATCTCCTCTAGAGCAGTGATGTTTTGGGGCTGTCGCTGGGCAACACAGACTTTCAATTCCCTCCAAATTTTCTATGGGGTTGAGATCTGGAGACTGGCTAGGCCACTCCAGGACCTTGAAATGCTTCTTACGAAGCCACTCCTTCGTTGCCCGGGCGGTGTGTTTGGGATCATTGTCATGCTGAAAGACCCAGCCACGTTTCATCTTCAATGCCCTTGCTGATGGAAGATACATGGCCCCATTCATTCTTTCCTTTACACGGATCAGTCGTCCTGGTCCCTTTGCAGAAAAACAGCCCCAAAGCATGATGTTTCCACCCCCATGCTTCACATTAGGTATGGTGTTCTTTGGATGCAACTCAGCATTCTTTGTCCTCCAAACACGACGAGTTGAGTTTTTACCAAAAAGTTCTATTTTGGTTTCATCTGACCATATGACATTCTCCCAATCCTCTTCTGGATCATCCAAATGCACTCTAGCAAACTTCAGACGGGCCTGGACATGTACTGGCTTAAGCAGGGGGACACGTCTGGCACTGCAGGATTTGAGTCCCTGGCGGCGTAGTGTGTTACTGATGGTAGGCTTTGTTACTTTGGTCCCAGCTCTCTGCAGGTCATTCACTAGGTCCCCCCGTATGGTTCTGGGATTTTTGCTCACCGTTCTTGTGATCATTTTGACCCCACGGGGTGAGATCTTGCGTGGAGCCCCAGATCGAGGGAGATTATCAGTGGTCTTGTATGTCTTCCATTTCCTAATAATTGCTCCCACAGTTGATTTCTTCAAACCAAGCTGCTTACCCATTGCAGATTCAGTCTTCCCAGCCTGGTGCAGGTCTACAATTTTGTTTCTGGTGTCCTTTGACAGCTCTTTGGTCTTGGCCATAGTGGAGTTTGGAGTGTGACTGTTTGAGGTTGTGGACAGGTGTCTTTTATACTGATAACAAGTTCAAACAGGTGCCATTAATACAGGTAACGAGTGGAGGACAGAGGAGCCTCTTAAAGAAGAAGTTACAGGTCTGTGAGAGCCAGAAATCTTGCTTGTTTTTAGGTGACCAAATACTTATTTTCCACCATAATTTGCAAATAAATTCATAAAAAATCCTACAATGTGATTTTCTGGGAAAATAATTCTCAATTTGTCTGTCAAAGTTGACGTGTACCTATGATGAAAATTACAGGCCTCTCTCATCTTTTTAAGTGGGAGAACTTGCACAATTGGTGGCTGACTAAATACTTTTTCCCCCCACTGTATAGGGAATAGGGTGCCATTTGGGACGCAACCACTGTCAGCATGGTGATCATGATGGAGGGCTCTTAATGAGTTTAATTATGGCCACTTTCTCGATCTACATTTATAGAGACTGTCTGCATCCATAATGGATGGGTGTCTTCCTCCAAGTATTGATGATCCCCAGTTAGAAGGACTCAATATAACTGCATATCATTCACTATAGTCAAAATGGTCCTGTGTGGCTCAGTTGGTAGAACATGGTGAATGCAATGCCAGGACTGTGGGTTCAATTCCTGCTGGGGCCAGCTATATGAAAATGTATGCATGCACTACTGTAAGTAGTGTTGTATGGGCTGAGAGGTGTTACGGGGACATCCAGCCAACTTGACACAACTGTGGTAAGCATTGGAGTCAACATGGGCCAGCATCACTGTGGAACGCTTTCGACACCTTGTAGAGTCCATGCCCCGACGATTTGAGGCTGTTCTGAGGGCAAAAGGTGTGCAAATTACATTTACATTTTAGTCATTTAGCAGACACTCTTATCCAGAGCGACTTACAGTTAGTGAGCGCATACATTTATTTATTATATTTTTATTTTTTCATAATATTAGGAAGGTGTTGTTAACATTTTGTACACTCAGTGTACCATTCAAACTATAGCTGGTGTGTGTGTGAGATAGTATTGCATAACATGGTGTGTTTTGTTTGGCAGTGTCCATGTTAGCTGGGTTTCTCAACGCCACGATATGTACATCTCGGTGGAGTTGTGTTGCGACGACTGACTGCTGAGTGTACCTCTGACTACATTGAGTCGCTGTCAGTCGATACGAGGAAACAGTCGGTGGTTGTATTTGACGAAGGTTTTATTAAAAAGTATGGATTTCAGCAAACATAGAAAGGCACGTAGCTACAGAGGACAAACATAGGTAAGGGTTCGATTGACAGTGACTATCGATCGATAGTCGGAGGTTCAATCCACCCACAGTCGTCTCCGCTCAACTCCATTGATGTGATGTACAGGACATGGTGGAGTTGAGAAAAGCTTGGCTATGTATATAATAAATACTGTTCAAACCATGTCTATAGTGTATAGGCATAAATATCATACCGCCACAAAAATGCTAACCTCCCCTGTTATTGTAATGGTGAAAGGTTAGCATGTCTTGAGGGTATGATAGTTGTGTGTCTGTAACTTTCTCACTCATCATTATTCAAGATTAATTCAGGACTGTCCGTAATCATGATAGCATCCAGGTTAATGTAGAAGTGTTTAGAAACATATTATATTCTTATTTACAATAAAAGTGACTCCAAAATGACACAATACATTATTTACCATTAATTTCTATTGGGAACAAAATAATCTGAAACGCAACCAAAACAAACAGCAAATGCATCCAATAGGTTTGTAGAGTCACAAGCTTGATGTAATCATTGCACGCTATGGAATATGGGACCAAATACTACACCTTTGCCTACTTTAATGCACATATAAGTGAATTTGTCCCAATACTTTTGGTCCCCTAAAATGGGGGGACTATGTACAGAAAGTGCTGTAACTTCTAAACGGTTCAACCGATATGGATGAAAATACCCTCAAATTAAAGCTGACAGTCTGCACTTTAACCTCATCATCATTGTATCATTTCAGTGCTGGAGTACAGAGCCAAAACAACAAAAAATTGGTCACTGTCCCAACACTTTTGGAGCTCACTGTATGTGGTAGTTTAGTATTATCTATGTGCCAGTAATCTGGACTCAGTGCTGCTGTGGCGCTCGTTGATTAGGGCCAGAGTTTCTACACTAATCCGCTTGAGCTTTGGCTGTCCTCCCTGGGCGCGCACACACACACATACATACACATGCACACACACACAATCACACCAAATACACACGTGCACACATACACACACACACATACCGGGTGCATACACATGCCTGCACGTGTTGCCCACATTTTCACACACACACTAAGTATGTGATTAAAAATCAGATATGGCTGTCCGTCCTCCAAAATGTTTATAAATACATTTAATGAAACGGCAAGGGGATACAAGTGCTTGGTGTCCACTGCCCAGAGTCTCTACGCAGAAGGCCACATTATGTGTGTGTGTGTGTGTGTGTACATGTGTGCGTGCGTGAAACGCTTAGTGTCTGTTTGCTGTAGTCCTGTGAGGTAGAGGCCAGAGAGCTGATCTTGGGACATACAGTGAGGGGAAAAAGTATTTGATCCCCTGCTGATTTTGTACGTTTGCCCACTGACAAAGAAATGATCGGTCTAATAATGTAAGCATACTGTGTCCATAATAAGTATATAGGTTGTATGTTGGGAGCTTTTGGGAAAGAGCACAGTTAGAAAGATATGGCATATAGAAGCAAACCGGATGGACATCATGAAAATGATTGGAGAGGTTGAGAGTAGAAGAAGTTCAGGAGCAAAAAAAATTAAATATATATATATAATATAATTATTGTAAAATTAACTGTGTCCATAAGGTGTAGATAGTAAGTATAGACCGGAAGTAGAGGCCTGGGTATTGTTGTTCACTAATTTACTCCAAGTAGGGAAAGGATGGCGGGGTTGAAAAGTAATAAAGGGGAGTAGATATATAAAAAACATGGGGGATTGGAAGTGATGCAGACAATTACATTGATAGAAGATACAATCTATCTGCAATATTAAGCTGATCCATCCCCCCCCCTCTCAATCAGAAAGATTTCTGGCTCCCAGGTGTCTTTTATACAGGTAACGAGCTGAGATTAGGAGCACACTCTTAAAGGGAGTGCTCCTAATCTCAGCTTGTTACCTGTATAAAAGACACCTGTCCACAGAAGCAACCAATCAATCAGATTCCAAACTCTCCACCATGGCCAAGACCAAAGAGCTCTCCAAGGATGTCAGGGACAAGATTGTAGACCTACACAAGGCTGGAATGGGCTACAAGACCATCGCCAAGCAGCTTGGTGAGAAGGTGACAACAGTTGGTGCGATTATTCGCAAATGGAAGAAACACAAAAGAACTGTCAATCTCCCTTGGCCTGGGGCTCCATGCAAGATCTCACCTCGTGGAGTTGCAATGATCATGAGAACGGTGAGGAATCAGCCCAGATCTTGTCAATGATCTCAAGGCAGCTGGGACCATTGTCACCAAGAAAACAATTGGTAACACACTACGCCGTGAAGGACCGAAATCCTGCAACGCCCGCAAGGTCCCCCTGCTCAAGAAAGCACATATACAGGGCCGTCTGTTTGCTAATGAACATCTGAATGATTCAGAGGAGAACTGGGTGAAAGTGTTGTGGTCAGATGAGACCAAAATTTAGCTCTTTGGCATCAACTCAACTCGCCATGTTTGGAGGAGGAGGAATGCTGCCTATGACCCTAAGAACACCATCCCTACCGTCAAACATGGAGGTGGAAACATTATGCTTTGGGGGTGTTTTTCTGCTAAGGGGACAGGACAACTTCACCGCATCAAAGGGACGATGGACAGGGCCATGGACCGTCAAATCTTGGGTTAGAACCTCCTTCCCTCAGCCAGAGCATTGAAAATGGGTCGTGGATGGGTATTCCAGCATGACAATGACCCAAAACACACGGCCAAGGCAACAAAGGAGTGGCTCAAGAAGAAGCACATTAAGGTCCTGGAGTGGCCTAGCAAGTCTCCAGACCTTAATCCCATAGAAAATCTGTGGAGGGAGCTGAAGGTTCGAGTTGCCAAACGTCAGCCTCGAAACCTTAATGACTTAGAGAAGATCTGCAAAGAGGAGTGGAACAAAATCCCTCCTGAGATGTGTGCAAATCTGGTGGCCAAATACAAGAAACGTCTGACCTCTGTGATTGCCAACAAGGCTTTTGCCACCAAGTACTATGTCATGTTTTGCAGAGGGGTCAAATACTTATTTCCCTCAATAAAATGCAAATCAATTTAAAACATTTTTGACATGCGTTTTTCTGGATTTTGTTGTTGTTATTCTGTCTCTCACTGTTCAAATAAACCTACCATTAAAATTATAGACTGATCATGTCTTTGTCAGTGGGCAAACGTCAGCAGGGGATCAAATACTTTTTTCCCTCACTGTAATCAGCAGCATAGTCGTTGTGGTTGCCATGGTTTCCTCTTCCCTGCCTCAGCCTGCGGAAGAGACTTATGATCTGTGAACCATATTTTAATGAAACCTCCATAAGCGATGGACAGGCAGGGGGCTTAACCGATTTGACACCCCTGCTGTGTCACCGTTTTTTGGGCATGAGATGAGATATGCTGGAGGATAAATGGTACGGTTTGGGTCCAGCATTTTTAAGGACTAATAAACACCCAATGAGCTGGGAAAAGATTTGAAGGAGAATAGTGGAAGAGAAATGAGAGAGAGAGAGGAGGAGAGGAGGAGGAGAAGAGAAAATGAAAGAGGAGAGGGCAAGAGGGGTGCTTCTGCTCAGCCCCAGTGTCTGTGAGTGTGACGGCCCTCCCAGCATTACATCACTGACATACCTCAGCACTGATGACATCGCCCCAACTGGGAGGGGTCCTGTGATTCAATGATGTCATCAGGAGCAAATCAGATTGCTCCTATCCGGTGAGGTCTGCTAGCCACTGTGCCCAGAGTTCTGAAATAGTTAGAATCACCCATCTCTCTCTCTCTCTGTCTCAAGCTTCTCCAAAATTACAGCCTTTTGTCTTTTTTTTGTTGCCTTTGCTATATTTTTCCTCTTTAGTCGCTCTTTTAAACAAGTAGGCTTATTTTAGACCCCCTAGCTGCCTCTAGCTCGTTGCCAAGAGTATAACTGTAGCCTCCTCTCTCCACCAGAGTAATGCTGTAAATATGTCGCTACCCGCTAGTTCGCTAAGAAAATTAGCATTTAGCTAACTTAATAACACAAAGCAAGAATCTGTTGTTCTGTGCAACCGAACAGGTTTCGACTTTACCTTGTTTGGTTTGGGTCTTTCTATACCTATAAGTTCAAGGCTGAGAAGCCCAAATAATTTCAATGAGTCATTCTATTCCTACACTGTGACTAAAAACTGTAATTTACATGGTCATTTTAGGTATTATCAACAGTTTAAAAAAAAAGAAATCTGAAAGCTTTACTACAGCATACTGAAAATGATGATGCATTGTGGGAAAATTGCTGTTTTTCAAAGGGTACTGTATTTCCACCCCACAGAATACAGTACCCTACCGTATCTTTGGAGCACTGTTACGAACCCCGTGGCTTTAAAAGTCTAGGGTGGATGGAAAAGAGACCCGTAACATAATTCATGCAAATTAGAAATGCAAATCATGACATGGAAACAGTGAGAACAAAAAATACACCGACAACCATAAGCTACCGTCAAACACAAAATGTTTATTTTGAACACACAGTAAAGGTTTGGGAAAAAGGGGCTGAGCAGGACCCAAGGAATGAAACAATAATGTAAAAAAAAACTAAACTGATCTTGCCTGCCTCAAGAACCGCTAAGCTACTGCTAACCATACAAAAATTACAGTGGGTGGTCCGCTCAGGTCTAACTAGTGTTTTTAGACAATGTTCTTCCTACGGGTAATGTATGCCCAAGGGCAACTTGCTAAATCCCCCTTTTCCCAGAAACACACAACATAGTTACCATACAGAGTAACCAGCAAATGAGTGAGTACACAAAAAACAGGACACCACAGTACCCATACTCACATACGAATATAGTCTCTTTCAACAAACACAACTGACTGGCTTTTAAAACAATGAGAGGTGTGAGTGAAAAAACAGAAAATGGTGGTGCAATACAGAGGAATGTCCACTGATTGGTCCACCTCAGCAATCAGCAGACAAACGGATGTCGGACAGGTGGGACACCCCAACGACCACCAATCAGGAACACAAAGGACACCTGTGATTAGGGCAGAAGGAGAGGAAAAACACAAAAACCTTTTGACCATTAGTGGGTGCATGGTATTGCTCATTAACATATTTTGAGGCGTGCCTTGTAAGAGGCTATATTTGTTGCACCCGTGAGTGAGAATGCTCTACCAATTTAACTCCAATGTTGTTATAGACCCCATCAACTTAAAATGTGTAGGATATATTGAAGTGGCAGCTAGTCTTAAACATTAAACGGTTGAGCAATGTCCTTTTGGTCTGTTTTGCTCCATAGTTGCTGACAGATTGGAAGTCTTTGTTAAGACCTCTGCAAGTGCAAGTGATACAAAACACAAAATATTCATTCATATACTGTTAGCCAACCTGCCTGCACCAATCCCTTGTAATTTAAGTAAAATACTGTGAAATACGAACCCTTCCCCTCAATAAATTTCATTAATTCATCTATTCTTTCTTTCTGATTACGGTAGCATTTATTTTTTTACAGTATAAAACAGTCAATTTTACGGTATTGTTCTGTGTGTCATTACACAGTACCTGCTTTGATACCGTATTTATTTTACAGTAGGTGTACTGTAATATGAAATACAGAATTGTACTTGTCATGAACTGACTGTAAATTGCTGTCAATTTACAGTGTATGGAGAGGCCTGCCTATTGAGACCCTGCCTAATGTCCTAATGAACTGAACTAAGCTGCGTTCAAGGGTGGCAGTGTCATTTAAACAGACCAACTTCACGAAGAGCTGAGGTATTCTTATAACTATGTTTTAAAGCAGCATTTCCCTAATGGTGGCATGAGGCTTGAAGCTTGAGCTTGGGTCCTAGACAACATTGTGGATCACAAGAAAAATTGGAAGGCTTTCGATGTGTCACAATATTAAACGTTTATGTAACACTTTACAATAAGGTAGCCTTTATTGTAAATTGTTATCAACGTTTATATACAGTGCCTTTGGAAAGTATTCAGACCCCTTGACTTTCTCCACATTGTGTTACATTACAGCCGTATTATAAAATTGATTAAATTGTTTTTTTCCCCCCTCATCAATCTACACACAATACCCCATAATGACAAAGCAAAAACAGGTTTTTTGAATGTTGCTAATTTATTAAAAATACAAAAATGAAATATATCAGTCCCTTTACTCAGTACTTTCTTGAAGCACCTTTGGCAGCGATTACAGCATTGAGTCTTCTTTGGTATGACGCTACAAGTTTGGCACACCTGTATTTGAGGAGTTTCTCCCATTCTTCTCTGCAAATCCTCTCAAGCTCTGTCAGGTTGGATGGGGAGCATGGCTGCAAAGCTATTTTCAGGTCTCTCCAGAGATGTCTGATCGGGTTCAAGTCCGGGCTCTGGCTGGGCCACTCCTTAGACATTCAGAGACTTATCCCGAAGCCACTCCTGGGTTGTCTTGGCTGTGTGCTTAGGGTCATTGTCCTGTTGGAAGGTGAACTTTTGCCCCAGACTGAGGTCCTGAGCACTCTGGAGCAGGTTTTCATCAAGGATCTCTCTGTACTTTGCTCCATTCATCTTTGCCTCGATCTTGACTAGCCTTCCAGTCCCTGCCGCTGAAAAACATCCCCACAGCATGATGCCGTAGGGATGGTGCCAGGTTTCCTCCAGACCTGACGCTTGGCATTCAGGCCAAAGAGTTCAATCTTGGTTTCATCAGACCAGAGAATCTTGTTTCTCATGGTCTGAGAGACTTTAGGTGCCTTTTGGCAAATTCCAAGCGGGCTGTCATGTGCCTTTTACTGAGGACAGGCTTCCATCTGGCCACTCTACCATAAAGGCCTGATTGGTGGAGTGATGCAGAGATGGTTGTCCTTCTGGAAGGTTCGCCCATCTCCACAGAGGAACTCTAGAGCTCTGTCAGAGTGACCATCAGGTTCATGGTCACTTCCCTGTCCAAGGCCCTTCTCCCCCAATTGCTCAGTTTGGCAGGGCGGCCAGCTCTAGGAAGAGTCTTGGTGGTTCCAAACTTCTTCCATTTAAGAATGATGGAGGCCACTGTGTTCTTGGGGGACCTTCAATGCTGCAGAAATGTTTTGGTACCCTTCCCCAGATCTGTGCCTCGACACAATCCTGTCTCAGCGCTCTACGGACAATTCCTTCGACCTCATGGCTTGGTTTTTGCTCTGACATGCACGGTCAGCTGTGGGACCTTATATAGACAGGTGTGTGCCATTCCATTTTAGAATAAGGCTGTAATATAACAAAATGTGGAAAAAGTCAAGGGGTCTGAATACTTTCCAAATGCACTGTAAAGTCTCTCTCTGACATTCCTATGTCCCTAACACTGGGGGGCGCTACCCCCACAGGAGTAACTATTACAGCCGAGCAGAGTAACATCAATAATTGACACTGCAGCAGTTTTGTTTGACAGAGCCAGCCCACTGAGCCATTCACTCCCTCTCCCTCTCCTCCCTCTCCATACATCACATGATCTCATTCCTGCTTGGTTTCTGTCTACGTCCCAAATGGCACCATATTCCCTATTTAGTAGAATAAAGGTAGTCCACTATATAGGGATTAGGGTGCCATTTGGGACAAAGCCTCTGGCTTCGCTGTGGTGAGCCAGTTAAAGTCTGTGGTGCCTCTTTCCCTCTCTGGTAGGAACAAAGCGACTTATTCCCTTCACCATTAGGCCTCTTCTCAAATCAAATCAAATTGTATTTGTCACATGCGCCGAATACAGTGAAATGCTTACTTACAAGCCCTTAACCAACAATGCAGTTTTAAGAAAGAATACCAAAAAAAATCACACAAAAATACTATATAAAATAATACGAAATAAAAGTTACAAATAATTAAAGAGCAGCAGTAAAAATAACAATAGCGAGGCTATATACAGGGGGTACCGGTACCGAGTCAATGTGCGGGGGAACCGGTTAGTCAAGGTAAATGGGGTAATATGTACATGTAGGTAGAGTTATTAAAGTGACTATGCATAGATAATAAACAGAGATTAGCAGCAGCGTAAAAGAGGGGTGGGGGGGCAATACAAATAGTCTTGGTAGCCATTTGATTAGATGTTCAGGAGTCTTATGGCTTGGGGGGAGAAGCTGTTTAGAAGCCTCTTGGACCTGGACTTTGCGCTCCGGTACCGCTTGCCATGCGGTAGCAGAGAGAACAGTCTATGACTAGGGTGGCTGGAGTCTTTGACAATTTTTAGGGCCTTCCTCTGACACCGCCTGGTATAGAGGTCCTGGATGGCAGGAAGCTTGGCCCCAGTGATGTACTGGGCCGTACGCACTACCCTCTGTAGTGGCTTGCGGTCAGAGGCCGAGCAGTTGCCATACCAGGCAGTGATGCAACCAGTCAGGATGCTCTCGATGGTGCAGCTGTAGAACCTTTTGAGGATCTGAGGACCCATGCCAAATCTTTTCAGTCTCCTTAGGGGGAATAGGTTTTGTCGTGCCCTCTTCACGACTGTTTTGGTGTGCTTGGACCATGTTAGTTTGTTGGTGATGTGGACACCAAGGAACTTGAAGCTCTCAACCTGCTCCACTACAGCCCCGTCGATGAGAATGGGGGCGTGCTCGGTCCTCTTCTTTTTCCTGTAGTAACAATCATCTCCTTTGTCTTGGTCACGTTGAGGGAGAGGTTGTTGTCCTGGCACCACACGGCCAGGTCTCTGACCTCCCTATAGACTGTCTCGTCATTGTCTGTGATCAGGCCTACCACTGTTGTGTCATCGGCAAACTTGATGATGGTGTTGGAGTCGTGCCTGGCCATGCAGTCATGAGTGAACAGGGAGTACAGGAGGGGACTGAGCACGTACCCCTGAGGGGCCCCCGTGTTGAGGATCAGCGTGGCGGATGTGTTGTTACCTACCCTTACCACCTGAGGGCGGCCCGTCAGGAAGTCCAGGATCCAGTTGCAGAGGGAGGTGTTTAGTCCCAGGGATCTTAGCTTAGTGATGAGCTTTGAGGGCACTATGGTGTTGAACGCTGAGCTGTAGTCAATGAATAGCATTCTCACATAGGTGTTCCTTTTGTCCAGGTGTGAAAGGGCAGTGTGGAGCGCAATAGAGATTGCATCATCTGTGAATCTGTTGGGGCGATATGCAAATTGGAGTGGGTCTAGGGTTTCTGGGATAATGGTGTTGATATGAGCCATTACCAGCCTTTCAAAGCACTTCATGGCTACAGACGTGAGTGCTACGGGTCGGTAGTCATTTAGGCAGGTTACCTTAGTGTTCTTGGGCACAGGGACTATGGTGGTCTGCTTGAAACATGTTGATATTACAGACTCAGACAGTGAGAGGTTGAAAATGTCAATGAAGCCACTTGCCAGTTGGTCAGCGCATGCTTGGAGTACACGTTCTATCACTTACATAGAGGTTTTATTTGGGAGTGGGACTTGTATCTGTTTCGTGTTGGTAAACTGTTATTGCATGGACCACCTTTGGGTTTTAGAAGTGACACCAGTTTTGTGATTGTAACTCACCCACGCGTGCTGTGTAAACTTGGGAAGCTATTCAAGGTGTGGTTGGTTTTCTAACCTCAGGCTGTTGTTGGTAGAGACTTTCACCCCCAAGCTACAGAACAATGTCTCTGCAGGAGAGGGATTTATTCAGGATACATGCCCATACATATGCAGAACCTTCAACATACTAACGCCCTTGTTTTTCAGTTTCACAATTCTGAAGCCCATTTCTAATCATTGCATTGATAGTTGGAGAACGTAATGTACTAACACGTTTGAACAGTCTGGCCGGTGCTCAGGAATCCCTCAATCCCTTCTTCACTCCATCCCTCCCACTAGAGATGGGCAGCCTGCCACCACACACACTCCCAACCCCTTACTCTTCAATACGGGCCCTGTGTAGCTCAGTTGGTAGAGCATGGCGCTTGCAACGCCAGGGTTGTGGGTTAGATTCCCACGGAGGGCCAGTATATATATATATATATATATATATATATATTTTTTAAGTATTCATTCACTAACTGTAAGTCGCTCTGGATAAGAGCGTCCGCTAAATGACTAAAATGTAAATGTAAATACAGCCCATGCCTGGGTAGAGTCCACGCAGTCACACACACACAGCAGGTGTCACAAGTAAACAGTGAGACAGAACCTAGGGTTCTTAGTGTGCTCTGCCACCTGGTTAGTTTCTCTGACCTCAGACTGTTGTTGGTGGAGACTTCACCCCCAAGCTACAGAACAATGTCTCTGCAGGAGGGAGATTTATTCAGGATACATGCCCACACACAGTAATGGAAAAAGTACTCAATTGGCATACTTGAGTAAAAGTAAAGATACCGGAATAGAAAAGTAAAAGAATAAATCATTTCAAATTCCTTATATTAAGCAAACCAGATGGCACAATTGTCTTAATTTATTTTAATTTATGCACAATATTATTTTTGTCTTTTTATTGACGGATAACCAGGGGCGCGCTCCAACACTCAGACATCATTTACAAACCAAGTATTTGTGTTTAGTGAGTCTGCCTGATCAGAGGCAGTAGGGATTACCAGGGATGTTCTCTTGATAAGTGTGTGAATTGGACCATTTTCCAGTCAAAATGTAACGAGTACTTTTGGGTGTAAGGGAAAATGTATGGAGTAAATAGTACATACAATTCTTTAGGAATGAGGTCAAGTAAAAGTTGGCAAAAATATAAATAGTAAAGTAAAATACAGATACCCCCTAAAACGACTTAAGTATTTTTAGTTAAGTGCTTTACACCACTGGCCACACATATGCAGAACCTTCAACTTACTAACTCCCATGCTACACAATTCAGAATCCCATTTCTAATCATTTCTTTGGTAGTTGGGGAATTATTTACTTTTACTTGTCCAGGAAGTCTAATGTGTTAACTGGGGTGCATTTACAGACCTGCCTCCCTCCATGTTTGAATAGTCTTGCCGGTGCTCAGGAATCCCTCCTTCCATCCTTCCCTCCATCCCCCCATCCCTCCCAATGGAGCTGGGCTGCCTGCCACCCCCGACACCCCTAGTCCCAGACCCTGAAGTCCACACAAACACACATGCTGCGCACGTACGTGCACACATTTACACACACACACACACACACACACAGAAACACAAACACAAACACACAGCAAGTTTCACAGATAAACATTGAGACAGAAGCTCCAGTGTTCTCATTGTGTGTTGCTCCACCACGGGGTATTTCACAATGCTCTGCCACCTGCATCATTTATCAACTCAAGTAGTCCTCATGTCAACAGACCAAGCTAGGTAACAATGCCAACAATCCTCTGTGTATATATCATGGACTTTCCCAGAAGATAAACTGGAATACATATTGCGAAAGAGACAGACAGGCAGACAGACAGACAGTACTATGATATCCTTGAGAGAGCTACTGGAGGAAGCTCAGTTAACCGTAGGAAGTTCCATATCGATTTGTATCATTTATTTCATATTTGCACTGCACTGCTGGACCTGTTAGGTTACAAATGAACCTGAGGTTGCAAATGAGGTCTGTGGCCAGCGAAGTCTAGCCTGGCATGTCCAGAGGCAAGAGAGAGATGGAGGGAGATAGAGGAGGTGGGAGGGAGGGAGAGAGAGAGAGAGAGAGAGAGAGACAAAGAAATATGGAGAGAGAGTCAGAGAGGAGAGAGGCAGGCGGTGCAGGAAAGAAAAATTAGTAATGAATGTGTGATTGACTGGCTGGCAAGTCAGGGCCCTTAAGCTGCTTATCACTATTGAGAGAGCCAATTGCAGCACAATCACTTTTAAATAAACTTGACTGCAAGGACAGTCATATTAAAAAACAAACTAAAACAGAACAAATATGGAAGCTGCATAAACAATCTGCACCGCCTACAACAGCTGCATAGATTAGAAAAGGAGGCAGCAAAAGTTATTTTCTTTTTGTGAGTCTCTCTCTCTCTACCTTTCTCTTTTTCTCTGTCTTTGTCATGAGTTGATTCTTATATGGACAGGTGATCCAGTCTCATGTGCATTGGGCCCACTCCTGAAAATCAACTTATCTCTCTGATGTGCCTCCTGTCTCTACGACCCTCATAGGTATGACAGAATGAGAGAGTATCCTGGAATATCCAAGGCCTGAGGTCATCTGCTTTTGGCCTAATGAGCAGGAACCTGGACTTCACCAAAGAAATCAGAAATACAGACATTGTCATCCTACAAAAAACATGGTATAGAGGAGATGGACCCACTGGTTGCCCTCTAGGTTACAGAGAGCTGGTAGTCCCATCCACCAAACTACCAGGTGTGAAACAGGGAAGGGACTCAGGGGGTATGCTAATTTGATATACAGTCGTGGTCAAAAGTTTTGAGAATGACACAAATAATAATTTTCACAAAGTCTGCTGCCTCAGTTTTGATGATGGCAATTTGCATATACTCCAAAATGTAATGAAGAGTGATCAAATGAATTGCAATTCATTGCAAAGTCCCTCTTTGCCATGAAAATGAACTTAATCCCAAAATAACATTTTCTCTGATAAATCCCCTTTCCGATTGTTTGGGGAATCCGGAAAACACCTTGTCCTGAGAAGACAAGGTGAGTGCTACCATCAGTCCTGTGTCATGCCAACAGTAAAGCATCCTGAGACCATTCATGTGTGGGGTTGCTTCTCAGCCAAGGGAGTGGGCTCACTCACAATTTTTCCTAAGAACACAGCCATGAATAAAGAATGGTACCAACATATCCTCCGAGAGCAACTTCTCCCAACCATCCAAGAACAGTTTGGTGATGACCAATGCCTTTTCCAGCATGATGGAGCACCTTGCCATAAGGCCCTACCTCTGCGGAAGAACAGTTCCTGCTCAGCCCAGTCAAAACTGTTCGCTGCTCTGGCACCCCAATGGTGGAACAAGCTCCTTCACGACGCCAGGACAGCGGAGTCACTCACCACCTTCCGGAGACACTTGAAACCCCACCTCTTGAAGGAATACCTGGGATAGGATAAAGTAATACTTATACCCCCCGTCACCCCACCCCCAAAAAATTAATAAAATAAAAAATATTGTAAAGTGGTTGTCCCACTGGCTATCATAAGGTGAATGCACCAATTTGTAAGTCGCTCTGGATAAGAGCGTCTGCTAAATGACGAAAATGTAAATGTATAACTAAGTGGCTCGGGGAACAAAACATCAACATTTTGGGTCCATGGCCAGGAAACCCCCCAGACCTTAATCCCATTGAGAACTTGTGGTCGATCCTCAAGAGGCGGGTGGACAAACAAAAACCCACAAATTCTGACAAACTCCAAGCATTGATTATGCAAGAATGGGCTGCCATCAGTCAGGATGTGGCCCAGAAGTTAATTGACAGCATGCCAGGGCGGATTGCAGAGGTCTTGAAAAAGAAGGGTCAACACTGCAAATATTGACTCTTTGCATAAACTAAATGTAATTGTCAATAAAAGCCTTTGACACTTATGGAATGCTTGTAATTATACTTCAGTATACCATAGTAACATCTGACAAAAATATCTCATGACACTGAAGCAGCGAACTTTGTGAAGACCAATACTTGTGTCATTCTCAAATATTTTGACCACGACTGTAGAGCAGACCTAACTCACTCTATTAAATTAAACAAAACAGGAACATTTTACATTTGGCTAGAAATTCAAAAGGAAATTATCTCAACAGAGAAAAATGTCCTCCTGTGTGCTACCTACAGTGGGGAGAACAGGTTTTCCTACTTACAAAGCATGTAGAGGTCTGTAATTTTTATCATAGGTACACTTCAACTGTGAGAGACGGAATCTAAAACAAAAATCCAGAAAATCACATTGTATGATTTTTAAGTAATTAATTTGTCCAGGCGGACAAATTACAGACCTCTACATGCTTTGTAAGTAGGAAAACCTGCAAAATCGGTAGTGTATCAAATACTTGTTCTCCCCACTGTATATCCCCCCCACTAGAATCCCCATACTTTAATGAAGACAGCTTCTCCATCCTGGAGTGGGAAATCAATCATTGCCATGCCCCGGGACATGTATTAGTCTGTGGCGACCTAAATGCCAGAGCTGGACAAGAACCTGACACCCTCAGCACACAGGGGGACAAACACCTACCTAGAGGTGACAGCATACCCTCCCCCATACACCCCCCTAGGCACAACTACGACAACATAACCAACAAAAACGGGTCACAACTCCTGCAGGTCTGTATCACGCTGGGTATGTACATAGTCAATGGTAGGCTTCGAGGGAAGACCTACGGTAGGTACAGTGGCTTGCGTAAGTATTCACCTCCCTTGGCATTTTTCCTATTTTGTTGCCTTACAACCTGGAATTAAAATACTTTTTTGGGGGGGGTTGTATCATTTGATTTACACAACATGCCTACCACTTTGAAGATGCAAAATATTTTTTATTGTGAAACAAACAAGAAATAACACCAAAAAAAAGAAAACTTGAGTGTGCATAACTATTCATTTTTCCTTGATGGCCAAAAAGCTCAATTTTAGTCTCATCTGACCAGAGTACCTTCTTCCATATGTTTGGGGAGTCTCCCACATGGGTTTTGGCGAACACCAAACGTGTTTGCTTATTTATTTCTTTAAGCAATGGCTTTTTTCTGGCCACTCTTCCGTAAAGCCCAGCTCTGAGGAGTGTACGGCTTAAAGTGGTCCTATGGACAGATACTCCAATCTCCGCTGTGGAGCTTTGCAGCTCCTTCAGGGTTATCTTTGGTCTCTTTGTTGCCTCTCTGATTAATGCCCTCCTTGCCTGGTCCATGCGTTTTGGTGGGCGGCCCTCTCTTGGCAGGTTTGTTATGGTGCCATATTCTTTCATTTTATAATAATGGATTTAATGGTTCTCCATGGGATGTTCAAAGTTTTGGATATTTTTTTATAATCCAACCCTGATCTATATTTCTCCACAACTTTGTTCCTGACCTGTTTGGAGAGCTCCTTGGTCTTCATGGTGCCGCTTGCTTGGTGGTGCCCCTTGCTTAGTGGTGTTGCAGACTCTGGGGCCTTTCAGAACAGGTGTATATATACTGAGATCATGTGACACTTAGATTGCACACAGGTGGACTTAATTTAACTGATTATGTGACTTCTGAAGGTAAATGGTTCCACCAGATCTTATTTAGAGGCTTCATAGCAAAGGGGGTGAATACATATGCACGCACCAGTTTTCCGTTATTCATATTTTAGAATTTCTTGAAACAAGTTATTGTTTTCATTTCACTTCACCAATTTGGACTATTTTGTGTATGTCCATTACATGAAATCCAAATAAAAATCAATTTAAATTACAGTTTGTATTGCAACCAAATGGGAAAAACGGCAAGGGGGATGAATAATTTTGCACGGCACTGTACACCTATAGCTCATCTCTTGGCAGTAGTACTGTAGACTAGTTTATCACTGACCTCAACCCAGAGTCTCTCAGAGCGTTCACAGTCAGCCCATTGACACCCCTATCAGATCACAGCAAAATCACAGTCTACTTTAACAGAGAAATACTCAATCATGAGGCATCAAAGCCAAAGGAACTGAATAATATTAAGAAGTGCTATAGAGGGAAGGAAAGTAGTCTGGAAACAACAAATTCAATCACTTTTTCCTGGACAAAATGTTTCACTTAAATAGTGAAGGTGTAACAGTATATTTGACCTCTCAGCTTCCCTATTAAATCTAAACATGTAAAGCAGAAAACCTAAGAAAATTAACAACATTGACAAATGGTTTGATGAAGAATGCAAAAACCTAAGAAAGAAATTGAGAAACCTATCCAACCAAAAACATAGAGACCCAGAAAACCTGAGCCTACGCCTTCACTATGGTGAATCACTAAAACAATACAGAAATACACTACGGAAAAAGAAGGAACAGCACGTCAGAAATCAGCTCAATGTATTTGAAGAATCCATAGACTCTAACCACAATTGGAAAACACTAAAGAAACAACATCACGAAGAGTTATCTATCCAAAACGGAGATGTATGGGTAAACCACTTCTCCAATCTTTTTGGCCCTATGACAAAGAACAAACAGCAAAAACATATACATGATCAAATACAAATCTTAGAATCAACTATTAAAGACTACCAGAACCCACTCGATTCGCCAATTACATTGAATGAACTACAGGACAAAATACAAACCCTCCAACCCAAAAAGGCCTGTGGGGTTGATGATATCCTAAATGAAAAGACCACAAATTCCAATTGGCTATACTTAAACTCTTTAACATCATCCTTAGCTCTGGCATCTCCCCAATATTTGGAACCAAGGACTGATAATCCCAATCCACAAAAGTGTAGACAAATTTGACCCCAATAACTACCGTGGGATATGCGTCAACAGCAACCTTGGGAAAATCCTCTGCATTATCATTAACAGCAGACTCGTACATTTGAACAAATATCAAATTGGCTTTTTACCAACTTACCGTACGACAAACTATGTATTCACCCTGCACACCCTAATTGACAAAGAAACAAACCAATACAAAGGCAAAGTCTTCTCATGCTTTGTTGAAGCTTTTGACTCAATTTGGCATGAGGGTCTGCTATAAAAATGGATGGAAAGTGGTGTTGGTGGAAAAACATACAACATTGTAAAATCCATGTACACAAACAGTGTGCAGTTAAAATTGGCAAAAAACAAACACATTTCTTTCCACAGGGCCGTGGGGTGAGACAGGGATGCAGCTTAAGCCCCACCCTCTTCAACATATATATCAACAAATTGGCAAGGGCACTAGAACAGTCTGCAGCACCCGGCCTCACCCTACTAATTTCTACTGTTTGTTGATGACTTGGTGCTTCTGTCCCCAACCAAGGAGGGCCTACAGCAGCACCTAGATCTTCTGCACAGATTCTGTCAGACCTGGGCCCTGACAGTAAATCTCAGTAAGCCAAAAATAATGGAGTTCCAAAAAGGTCCAGTTGCCAGCACCACAAATACAAATTCCATCTAGACACCGTTGCCCTAGAGCACACGAAAAACTATACGTACCTCGGCCTAAACATCAGCACCACAGGTAACTTCCACAAAGCTGTGAACGATCTGGGAGACAAGGCAAGAAGGACCTTCTATGCCATCAAAAGAAACATAAAATTCGACATACCAATTAGGATCTGGCTAAAAATACTTGAATCAGTTATAGAACCCATTGCCTTTATGGTTGTGAGGTCTGGGGTCCGCTCACCAACCAAGAATTCACAAACACCAAATTGAGACTCTGCATGCAGAATTCTGCAAAAATATCCCCAGTGTACAACGTAAAACACCTAATAATGCATGCAGAGCAGAATTAGGCTGATACCCACTAATGATCAAAATCCAGAAAAGAGCCATTAAATTCTACAACCACCTAAAAGGAAGTAATTCCCAAACCTTCCATAACAAAGCCATCACCTACAGAGAGATGAACCTGGAGAAGAGTCCCCTAAGCAAGCTGGTCCTGGGGCTCTGTCACAAACAAAAACAGACCCCACAGAGCCCCAGAACAGCAACACAATTAGACCCAACCAAATCATGAGAAAACATAAAGATAATTACTTGACACATTGGAAAGAATTAACAAAAAAACAGAGCAAACTAGAATGCTATTTGGCCCTAAACAGAGAGTACACAGTGGCAGAATACCTCACCACTGTGACTGCCCCAAACATAAGGAAAGCTTAAGGGAAGCACAGCCGTGAGCTGCCAATTGACACGAGCCTATCAGACGAGCTAAATTACTTCTATGCTTGCTTCGAGGCAAGCAACACTGAAGCAGCATGAGAGCATCAGCTGTTCCGGATGACTGTGTGATCACGCTCTCCTCCCACCTTTAAACAGTTCAACATTCATAAGGACGCAGGGCCAGACGGATTACCAGGATGGGTACTGCGAGCATGCGCTGACCGACTGGCAAGTGTCTTCACTGACATTTTCAACCTGTCCCTGACTGAGTCTGTGATACCAACATGTTTCAAGCACACCGCCATAGTCCCTGTGCCCAAGAACACTAAGGTAACCTGCCTAAATGACTACCGACCCGTAGCACTCACCTCTGTAGCCATCAAGTGCTTTGAAAGGCTGGTCATGGCTCACATCAACACCATTATCCCAGAAACCCTAAACCCACTCCAATTTGCATACTGCCCCAACAGATCCACAGATGATGCAATCTCTATTGCACTCCACACTGCCCTTTCCCACCTGGACAAAAGGAACACCTACATGAGAATGCTATTCATTGACTACAGCTCAGTGTTCAACACCACAGTGCCCTCAAAGCTCATCACTAAGCTAAGGACCCTGGGACTAAACACCTCCCTCTGCAACTGGATCCTGGACTTCCTGATGGGCCGCCCCCAGGTGGTAAGGGTAGGTAACAACACATCATGGGTCCTCAGATCGTCAAAAAGTTATACAGCTGCACCATCGAGAGCATCCTGACTGGTTGCATCACTGCCTGATATGGCAACTGCTCAGCCTCCTACCGCAAGGCACTACAGAGGGTAGTACTTACGGCCCAGTGCATCACTGGGGCCAAGCTTCCTGCCATCCAGGACCTCTATACCAGGCGGTGTCAGAGGCAGGCCCTAAAAATTGTCAAAGACTTCAGCCACCCTAGTCATAGACTGTTCTCTCTGCTAACGCACGGTAAGCGGTACCGGAGCGCCAAGTCTAGGTCCAAAAAGCTTCTTAACAGCTTCTACCCCCAAGCCATAGGACTCCTGAACAGCTAATCAAATGGCTACCCGGACTATTTGCATCGGTTTATTATCTATGCATATTCACTTTAACTCTACCTACATGTACATATTACCTCAATTACCTCGACTAGACGGAGCTGCTCTTCCTCCCGGGGAAGGACTGCCCGTTCCATGATCTCGCCATCACGGTTGACAACTCCATTGCGTCCTCCTCCCAGAGTGCAAAGAGCCTTGGCGTGACCCTGGACAACACCCTGTCGTTCTCCGCTAACATCAAGGCGGTGACCCGATCCTGTAGGTTCATGCTTTACAACATTCGGAGAGTACGACCCTGCCTTACACAGGAAGCGGCACAGGTCCTAATCCAGGCACTTGTCATCTCCCGTCTGGATTACTGCAACTCGCTGTTGGCTGGGCTCCCTGCCTGTGCCATTAAACCCCTACAACTCATCCAGAATGCCGCAGCCCGTCTGGTGTTCAACCTTCCCAAGTTCTCTCACGTCATCCCGCTCCTCCGCACACTCCACTGACTTCCAGTTGAAGCTCGCATCTGCTACAAGACCATGGAGCTGAGAGGGGAACGGCACCTCCGTACCTTCAGGCTCTGATCAGTCCCTACACCCAAACGAGGGCATTGCGTTCATCCACCTCTGGCCTGCTGGCCCCCCTACCTCTGCGGAAGCACAGTTCCCGCTCAGCCCAGTCAAAACTGTTCGCTGCTCTGGCACCCCAATGGTGGAACAAGCTCCCTCACGAAGCCAGGACAGCGGAGTCACTCACCACCTTCCGGAGACACTTGAAACCCCACCTCTTTAAGGAATACCTGGGATGGGATAAAGTAATCCTTCTACCCCCCCTTACCCCACCCCCCAAAATGTAAATAAAAATAATTGTAAAGTGGTTATCCCACTGGCTATAAGGTGAATGCACCAATTTGTAAGTCGCTCTGGATAAGAGCGTCTGCTAAATGACGTAAATGTAAATGTAAATGTAACCGGTGCCCCCGCACATTGACTCTGTACCGGTAACCCCTGTATGTAGCCTTGCTACTGTTATTTTACTGCTGCTCTTTAATTATTTTGTAAAAATGTCTTACTTATCTATTTTTTACTTAACACTTATTTTTCTTAAAACTGCATTGTTGGTTAAGCATTTCACTGTAAGGTCTGCACCTGTTGTATTTGGCGCATGTGACAATTAATATTGGATTTGATTTGATTTGATTTGAAAATGTACAGACTCATTGAGCATAGCCCTGCTATTGAGAAAGGCTGCCATAGGCAGACCTGGCTCTCAAGAGAGGACAGGTTATGTGCACACTGCCCACAAAATGAGGTGTAAACTGAGCCTGCCAAATGTATGTGTCACGATCGTCTGAGGAAGCGGACCAATACGCAGCGCGTGGAGTGAACATAATGACTTTATTAAATAAAGCAACCACGAAAAAACAACAAATGACGATAGTGAAGTCCTCTGTAACACTGACAGAAACATGGAACAAAAACCCACAAACAAACAGTGAAACACAACAGTTTAAATATGGCTCCCAATCAGAGATAACGAGCCGACAGCTGACACTCGTTACCTCCGATTGGGAGTCACACGACACCAATCAACGACCTAGAAATAGACACCCAGAACTCCCAACCTAGAAATAAACGTGACAGACATGCAAACATAAACAATCACCCAAACCCAACAAAACAACATACACCCTGGCTCAAATACACAAGTCCTGGAGCCAGAGTGTGACAGTACCCCCCCCTAAAGGTGCGAACTCCGGGCGCACCAGCATACAGTCTAGGGGAGGGTCTGGGTGGGCGTCTGTCCACGGTGGCGGTTCTGCCCCTGGTCGTGGTCCCCATCCCACCTTAGTCACCACCCGCTTCCCTAGCCTCCTCCACATGACCACCCCCCAACTAAACCCCACTGGGTTAAGGGGCGGCACCGGACTAAGGGGCGGCACCGGACTAAGGGGCAGCACCGGACTAAGGGGCAGTACCGGACTAAGGGGCAGTACCGGACTAAGGGGCAGTACCAGGCTGAATGGCGGATACTGGCTGGACGGCTCTGGTGGCTCCTGGCTGGTCGGCTCTGGCGGATCCCGGCTGGACGGCTCTGGCGGATCCCGGCTGGACGGCTCTGGCGGATCCCGGCTGGACGGCTCTGGCGGATCCCGGCTGGACGGCACTGGCGGATCCCGGCTGGACGGCTCTGGCGGGTCCTGGCTGGACGACTCTGGCGGATCCTGGCTGGACGGCTCTGGCGGATCCTGGCTGGACGGCTCTGGCGGATCCTGGCTGGACGGCTCTGGCGGATCCTGGCTGGACAGCTCTGGCAGATCCTGGCTGGACGGCTCTGGCGGATCCTGGCTGGACGGCTCTGGTGGCTCCTGGCTGGTCGGCTCTGGCGGATCCCGGCTGGACGGCTCTGGCGGATCCCGGCTGGACGGCTCTGGCGGATCCCGGCTGGACGGCTCTGGCGGATCCTGGCTGGACGGCTCTGGCGGATCCTGGCTGGCTGGCTCTGGCGGATCCTGGCTGGCTGGCGGATCCTGGCTGGACAGCTCTGGCAGATCCTGGCTGGACGGCTCTAGCGGATCCTGGCTGGACGGCTCTGGCGGATCCTTGCTGGACGGCTCTGGCGGATCCTGGCTGGGACGGCTCTGGCAGATCCTGGCTGGACGGCTCTGGCGGATCCTGGCTAGACGGCTCTGGCGGATCCTGGCTAGACGGCTCTGGCGGATCCTGGCTGGCTGACGGGTCTGGCTGCTCATGGCTGGCTGACGGCTCTGGCTGCTCATGGCTGGCTGACGGATCTGGCTGCTCGCGGCTAGCTGACGGATCTGGCTGCTCATGGCTGGCTGACGGATCTGGCTGCTCATGGCTGGCTGACGGATCTGGCTGCTCATGGCTGGTTGACAGATCTGGCTGCTCATGGCTGGCTGACAGATCTGGCTGCTCATGGCTGGCTGACGGATCTGGCTGCTCATGGCTGGCTGACGGATCTGGCTGCTCATGGCTAGCTGACGGATCTGGCTGCTCGTGGCGGGCTGACGGATCTGGCTGCTCGCGGCTGGCTGACGGATCTGGCTGCTCATGGCTGGCTGACGGATCTGGCTGCTCATGGCTGGCTGACGGGTCTGGCTGCTCATGGCTGGCTGATGGTGCTGGCTGGGCGGCTAGCGGTGGAGGCGGACCCCAGCCTCGGATTGCAGTCATCACCTCCAGCAGGACGGCTCCCATCCGCATGAGCCGCTCCTGCCGGTCACGAACTCCGAGCCTCCAGTCCAGCATAGGCTGCGTCGGCTCCTGCTGATTCCATAGCAGGTGTATGATTCTGTCTGGCGGAAGGCTCTAGCGGCTCCGGTCTGGCGGACGGCTCTGAAGGAACAGGCCGGGCTGGGCTGGTGACGCACCCGTAGGATACGTGCGTGGAGCAGGAACAGGCCGGTCCGCACCGGGAACACACACCACTGGCCTTAACTGGGGATCAGGAACGGGCCGGACCGGACTGGTAACACACTTCAGTCTCTCATGCCGTGCGACAACAACTTCCCTCCCTCTACTCGCCAATGGCTCCCGTAATCCGATAGCCTTCTCTCCACATCTCCCTGTGGCAGCCTCCTGCTGCCCAGGCGCCCAAGCCATGTGCCCCCCAAAACATTTTTTGGGTAGTACTCCCGGGCTTCCAGCCTTGCCTCCGTGCTGCCTCCTCAATCGCCTCCTCTCGGCTTTAGCTGCCTCCAGCTCTTCACGAGGGAGGCGATATTCTCCCGGTTGTGCCCAAGGACCCTTACCATCCAGTATCTCCTCCCATGTCCATGAATCCTTTATGGGTGGATATAAATCCTGTGTAGGTGGATCCTGTTGCCGCTTGACACGCTGCTTGGTCCTTTTATGGTGGGTTTTTCTGTCACGATCGTCTGAAGAAGCGGACCAATACGCAGCGCGTGGAGTGAACATAATGACTTTATTAAATAAAGCAACCACGAAAAAACAACAAATGACGATAGTGAAGTCCTCTGTAACACTGACAGAAACATGGAACAAAAACCCACAAACAAACAGTGAAACACAACAGTTTAAATATGGCTCCCAATCAGAGATAACGAGCCGACAGCTGACACTCGTTACCTCCGATTGGGAGTCACACGACACCAATCAACGACCTAGAAATAGACACCCAGAACTCCCAACCTAGAAATAAACGTGACAGACATGCAAACATAAACAATCACCCAAAACCCAACAAAACAACATACACCCTGGCTCAAATACACAAGTCCTGGAGCCAGAGTGTGACAGTATGACCATATTAGAGACACATATTTCCCTCAGATTACACAGACCCACAAAGAATTTGAAAACAAACCCAATTTTCATAAACTCCCATATCTATTGGGTGAAATAGCACAGTGTGTCACGCTCTGGCTCCGGGACTGTGTATTTTGAGCCAGGGTGTGTTCATTTGGTTGTGTGTGGTATTGGTTGTGTTGTATTTGTTTGGGTTTCCTTGTTTGGTCGTGTGACTCCCAATCAGTGGTAACGAGTGTCAGCTGTCGGCTCGTTATCTCTGATTGGGAGCCATATTTAAACTGTCAGTGTTCACCTTAGTGTTGTGGGTTTTTGTTCCGTATTCAGTCTTTGTCACTGTGGACTTCACGTATCGTCATTGTTTGTTGTTTTGGCATTGAGTACTTTAATTTAATAAAGTCATGTTCACTCAACGCGCTGCGCTTTGGTCTCATTCGTCAGACGATCGTGACAGAAAAACCCACCAAAGAAGGACCAAGCAGCGTGTCCAGGAGCAAGGAGACTGGACATGGGAGGAAGCGCCGGGTAAGGAGATAGAGAGGCTGGCGATGGCCCAGGTGGGCAAATCGTGGTCCTGGGAGGACATGCTCGGGGGCAAGGGACCTTGGGGGAGGATCAAGGCCCTGGCGAGAGAGGAGCAACGGCGTCAGCAGGGCCATCGTCGGAAGGACGAGAGGCAACCCCAAGAAATTTTTTTGGGGGGCACATGGCTTGGGCGGCTGGGCAGCAGGAGGCTGCCACAGGGCAAGTTGGAGAGGAGGCCACCGGGTTTTGGGGGCCAGAAGGCAGGTTGGCGAGGCCGGGATGGAGAGCGGAACCAACTTCCCGTACTCAGGCATGGCAGCATGGGGACGGGGCAGGTTCCGCGGTATGCGGAGCAGCGTCACGGTGCCACGAGTGGTCCGGCACAGTCCTGTGCGTCCTGTGCGAGCACCCCGCACGTGTCGTGCGAAGGGGGGTATGCAGCCAGGACGGAGTGTGCCGGCTCAACGCTCGTGGTCTCCTATGCCTCTCCGCGGTCCCGGATATCCTGCTCCAGTATCACGTGCGGTCATGTCGGTACGGGTACACAGCCCTGTACGTCCTGTGCGGATGCCTCACACAGAGTGTGTGAAGGTAGGCATTCAGCCGGGACGGGTTGTGGCCGCTCTTCATTCCAGGTCTCCTATCCGTCTCCACAGTCCGGTGAGGCCTGTTCCTGCTCCACGCACTAAGTTAATGGTGCGCGTTGCCAGCCCAGCCCGGCCTGTTCCTGCTCTACGCACAAAGCCTACGGGGTGCGTTGCCAGCCCAGCCCGGCCTGTCCCTGCTCTACGCACAAAGCCTACGGTGTGCGTCGCCAGCCCAGCCCGGCCTGTTCCTGCTCCACGCACTAAACCTACGGTGTGCGTCGCCAGTCCAGCCCGGCCTGTTCCTGCTCTACGCACAAAGCCTACGGGGTGCGTCGCCAGCCCAGCCCGGCCTGTTCCTGCTCCACGCACAAAACCTACGGTGTGCGTCGTCAGCCCAGCCCGGCCTGTTCCTGCTACTCGCACCAAGCCAAGGGTGCGAGTCGTCAGCCGGATCCAGCCTGTTCCTGCTACTCGCACCAAGCCAGGAGTGCAGTCGGGTCGGCCTGGTCCAGCCCGTTCCTGCTACTCGCACCAAGCCAAGGGTGCGAGTCGTCAGCCTGGTTCAGCCCGTTCCTGCTACTCGCACCAAGCCAAGGGTGCGAGTCGTCAGCCTGGTTCAGCTCGTCCCTGCTACTCGCACCAAGCCAAGGGTGCGAGCCGTCAGCCTGATCCAGCCCATTCCTGCTACTCGCACCAAGCCAGGAGGCGAGTCGTCAGCCTGGTTCAGCTCGTCCTGCTACTCGCACCAAGCCAAGGGTGCGAGCCGTCAGCCTGATCCAGCCCACTCCTGCTACTCGCACCAAGCCAGGGATGCGAGTCGTCAGCCTGGTGAGGCCCGTTCCGGCTCCACGCATCAAGCCTAGGGGTGCGTATCGTCTGCCAGGTCCGGTCCATTCCTGCCTCACGCGCCAAGCCAGGGGTGCGCGTCGGCAGTCCTGATCCAGCTAACTGGGTCAGATCGGACTGGGGGCACTACGGGGGGATTGTAGTAGGGTGGTGGTCAAGGCCGGAGCCGGAGCCGCCTCCGAGGAGTAATGCCCACCCAGCCCTCCCCCGTTTGGGGGTTTTTGAGGCGGTCGCAGTCCGCGCCTTTAGGGGGTACTGTCACGCTCTGGCTCCGGGACTGTGTATTTTGAGCCAGGGTGTGTTCATTTGGTTGTGTGTGGTATTGGTTGTGTTGTATTTGTTTGGGTTTCCTTGTTTGGTCGTGTGACTCCCAATCAGTGGTAACGAGTGTCAGCTGTCGGCTCGTTATCTCTGATTGGGAGCCATATTTAAACTGTCAGTGTTCACCTTAGTGTTGTGGGTTTTTGTTCCGTATTCAGTCTTTGTCACTGTGGACTTCACGTATCGTCATTGTTTGTTGTTTTGGCATTGAGTACTTTAATTTAATAAAGTCATGTTCACTCAACGCGCTGCGCTTTGGTCTCATTCGTCAGACGATCGTGACACAGTGTGCCGTCACAGCAGCAAGATTTGTGACCTGTTGCCTCAAGAAAAGGGCAACCAGTGAAGAACAAACACTATTGTAAATAAAACCCATGTTTATTTATTTTCCCTTTTGTACTTTAACTATTTGCACATAATATGACATTTGAAATGTCTTTATTCTTTACTGTAATGTTTACTGTACGTTTTTTTGTTGTTTATTTCACTTTTGTTTATTATCTATTTCACTTGCTTTGGCAATGTAAACATATGTTTCCCACGCCAATAAAGCCCTTCAATTGAATTGAATTGAAAGAGAGAGAGAGTGGGTGGGGGGGGGGGATGTTATCACCAAGAACAAACACGTCTGCAATAGGAAACCTTTTTATAATGTTATGATTGTTGACTTAATACTTCTGGCTCAGCCTCAGTGGACCTCTGTGGACTACTTGGCTGTGACACATGGCTTGGTAGTGAAGTGTTTTAAGTCCAAGATCTCACTAAATGATTGGCTTCTCTGGGGATATTAGGCTAGCATTACTTGTCAGGCATCAGCAGGGACAAGGAATACAGTACAGTGGATTCAATTTTAAATTTGAAGACATCATAGGCAGTTACTGAGGTTCCTCAACTGTCTAAGGTTCTGACTGTTCTCCTTATCACTCAGATGGACTGATAGACAGATCAATGACTTACACTCTCGCTCTATTTGTTCTCTAGAGCTGTATACAGTATGTGAGCATGCAGTTCCCTGTAATGTAAGCAGTTATTGATTAGTTTGTAATTAATTATTACAGTCTTAAAAGCCCAGTTAAAGGCCCAGTTCAGTCAAAAATGTAATTTTCCTGTGTTTTATATATATTTCCACACTATTAGGTTTTTAGTGTAAGAGCTGTTTGAAATGTTGTTTTGGTGGGATGGAGTTTTGGCCTGGCTGGTGACATCACCAGGCATTAAATTAGTTAATAGACCAATAAGAAAGAGAGTTCCAAACCTCTCTGCCAATAACAGCTAGTTTTCCGTTTTCCCCTCCCCAATCAGACCACTCCCAGACAGTCCTAGCAAAAGTCTTGCTTGAGAAATTGCTCTTTGCTATGAAGCTATTTTTGTTTCTTTTTTACGATTTTAACTGAAAACAATCACAGTAAGGTACTTAAAATTATTTGATATTGAGATAAAAACGGCTGCATTGGACCTTTAAGCCTCCCACCATGATGTTTAACTACAATGACCCAAGTCATGGACATGATCTTGAAATCTGTCCATTTAGTGGGTATGAAATCCCACTCCTCTGATACTTCATATATAGTGCTCAGTCTCAGCGATACAGTTGAAGTCGGAAGTTTACATACACTTAGGTTGGAGTCATTAAAACTCGTTTTTCAACCACTCCACAAATTTCTTGTTAACAAACTATCGTTTTGGCAAGACGGTTACTATAGTCTACTTTGTGCATGACACAAGTACTTTTTCCAACAATTGTTTACAGGCAGATTATTTCACTTATAATTCACTGTATCACAATTCTAGTGGGTCAGAGGTTTACATACACTAAGTTGACTGTGCCTTTAAACAGCTTAGAAAATTCCAGAAAATGATGTCATGGCTTTAGAATCTTCTGATAGGCTAATTGACATAATTTGAGTCAATTGGAGGTGTACATGTGGATGTATTTCAAGGCATAAACTCAGTACCTCTTTGCTTGACATCATGGGAAAATCAAAAGAAATCAGCCAAGACCTCAGAAAAAAAATTGTAGACCTCCACAAGTCTGGTTCATCCTTGGGAGCAATTTCCAAACGCCTGAAGGTACCATGTTCATCTGTACAAACAATAGTACGCAAGTATAAACACCATGGGACCATGCAGCCGTCATACCGCTCAGGAAGGAGACGTGTTCTGTCTCCAAGAGATGAACATACTTTGGTGCAAAAAGTGCAAATCAATCCCAGAACAACAGCAAAGGACCTTGTGAAAATGCTGGAGGAAACAGGTTCAAAAGTATCTATATCCACAGTAAAACTAGTCCTATATCGACATAACCTGAAAGGCCGCTCAGCAAGGAAGAAGCCACTGCTCCAAAACCGCCATAAAAAAGCCAGACTACGGTTTACAACTGCACATGGGGACAAAGATTGTACTTTTTGGAGGAATGTCCTCTGGTCTGATAAAACAAAAATATAACTGTTTGGCCATAATGACCATTGTTATGTTTGAAGGAAAAAGGGGAACGGTTGCAAGCCGAAGAACACCATCCCAACCGTGAAGCACGGGGGTGGCAGCATCATGCTGTGGGGGTGCTTTGCTGCAGGAGGGACTGGTGCACTTCACAAAATAGATGGCATCATGAGGAAGGAAAATTATGTGGATATATTGAAGCAACATCCAAGACATCAGTCAGGAAGTTAAAGCTTGGTCGCAAATGGGCCTTCCAAATCGACAATGACCCCAAGTATACTTCCAAAGTTGTGGCAAAATGGCTTAAGGACAATAAAGTCAAGGTACTGGAGTGGCCATCACAAAGCCCTGACCTCAATCCTATTGAAAATGTGTGGGCAGAACTGAAAAAGGAGGCCTACAAACCTGACTCAGTTACACCAGCTCTGTCAGGAGGAATGGGCCAAAATTCACCCAACTTATTGTGGGAAGCTTGTGGAAGGCTACCCGAAACATTTGACCCAACTTAAACAATTTAAAGGCAATGCTACCAAATACTAATTGAGTGTATGTAAACTTCTGACCCACTGGGAATGTGATGAAAGAAATAAAAGCTTAAATAAATCATTCTCTCTACTATTATTCTGATATTTCACATTCTTAAAATAAAGTGGTGATCCTAAATGACCTAAAACAGGGATATTTTACTAGGATTAAATGTCAGGAATTGTGAAAAACTGAGTTTAAATGTATTTGGCTAAGGTGTATGTAAACTTCCGACTTCAACTGTACATGCAGAGGAGGGGATAATATCAATTTCATATGCAGTAATACTCAGTGAGGCAGCTTCTTTGCTATGTTAGTGGTTGCTCTGGACGTCTGTAGGCCAGGGCCCAGCCTTGAGTGACTCACAGCCCCAGGAACGACTCTCCTAGCCAGGGAAGGAGAGGGACAGAGAGGGGAGGAAATCCGGGGAAGAGAGTGAGAGGTGCTCCCCACTCTCTCGCTCCTGGCAGGACGTCCCAGACACATCTGATGTCAGGTGGTGCCTCTCTCCTCCTCTCCTCCTCTCTTCCTCTCGTCCCCTCCTTCTCTCCTCCCCTCAGGATGCTGTGGGCCTGTCCGATGAGAGATCGATGGTGGGCAGGGATGGAGACCAGCAGATGTCTGGACTGGGCTGTGTTAGGGAGGGCCTGAGGCAAGGGTTGGGTTGGGTTGAGTTAGTCCACCCATGGCTGAGCAGAGAGAATTACAGTGAAAGGGAGGTTGTTGGTACACACATGCGCCCATTTTCAGACTTACACATAGGTGTTCTGAGATTATTACTGTGTGAGGAAGAGCAATATAAGCACTTTGTCCAATTTCAGGCCCCCCACACTACACACTCTCTCTCTCTCCACTTTTGTGATCACGTTTTATCTTATTTTTCAACACGACTCTAACTGTATAATTAGATTGTAGCAAACAGCGCCCCCTGCTGTAGAACATGGACATGAGAATGGACTAGCCAAGTGTTCAAGGGAGTGTATGTCAACTTCAAATGTGCAGGAGTAGGGTGAAGTGCCTCTAGATGCTGATCTTGGGTCAGTTTTGCATTTCCCCCCACTAATGGTAAAAGTTAGGAGTGAGGGTGGGGAAGCTTCACCCCGGAGTGTGCATTTGTCACCTGTTAGTCAACCTCACATACACACAAACGGAATGATGGATGGATGTTTACTGAAGGAGGGTAGAAGGGGAGTTGACTGATGTCTCAGGGTACTCCAGCAGCACATTGTGTCAGCGTTCAGCAGACAAACAATGTGGGTTGATGATGTTCAGTGGAGCTAGGCAATAACAGAGAGAGCTGTACCGGTGGTTCTATTAATCTACAAAGCCATCGGGAAGCATTCATTAGTACTGACAGAGCCAACATCAGAGCTGTTTGGACCCTCTGTTTGTCTCCAAACTTGAATTGCAGGAACAGGAAGGAGGGAGGGAGGGAGGGAGGGAGGGAGGGAGGGAGAGAGAGAGGGAGAGAGGGAGAGAGAGAGGGAGAGGAGAGAGAGAGAGAGAGAGAGAGAGAGAGAGAGAGAGAGAGAGAGAGAGAGAGAGAGGACAAATTAAATCTACTAAGCGATTTGTTGAGATCTGGACTGTTTCTTTTTAGCTGAATCACCTTCATTTGAGTCAAATCTAAAGTATGATCTGTTTTCATAATGACAGAGGATCAGGCTTATTGGCCAGTAGGGCCTCTGCCACACACAGAGGATCAGGCTTATTGGCTAGCAGGGCCTCTGTCACAGAGGAAATAAAACTGGTTTGTGCGACTTTATTGGCCTGTTCCATTGGGAGGATATTGAGTTTGCGGTCGAGTTAAAGACACACAGGTGTACCAACTCAAAATGAGCAATTCCATTCCATCGAGCAGCAATAAAATCAAGTAAAATGCATAATTTGTTTAGTTGAAGTACTCACTGGAATATGACGGCTTTGTGTTAAAAAGTATTTTCACTTACAGGGTTACAGAGAGGCAAATTAGTTATATACTTTTCCTCAACTACTCTTCTATCTATCTCTTTCTGTCTTTCTTTATCTCTCTGTCTCCTCTCTCTATCTATTTCTCACACACACGCATGCACGCACTCACAAACACACACACACACACACACACACGCAGTCTGGCTATCATAGTGGTTCATATCATATCTAGCTCCTCTCTTTTGGTACCCGGCCCATCCAGGTTGGCAGACATGTCTCTGTCTGTTTATTGAAGACAGGAAACTCTGGTCAGTCAGGGCTGTGTTCTCTCTCTGATTCTCAGGCATCTTATTGTAGAATTGCATAATTAGCCTTCTGTTTCGACTGAAGGGCTGAGAGTGTACATATACACTGAGTGTACAAAACATTAAGGACACCTTCCTAATATTGAGTTGCACACCCACTTTTGCCCTCAGAACAGCCTCAATTTGTCAGGGCATGGACTCTACAAGGTGTCAAAAGTTTTCCACAGGAATGCTGGCACATGTTGCTTCCCACAGTTGTGTCAAATTGGCTGGATTTCCTTTGGGCGGTGGACCATTCTTGATACACACAGGAAACTGTTGAGCGTGAAAAACCCGGCAGCGTTGCAGTTCTTGACACAAACCGGCGAGCCTGGCACCTACAACCATATCCCTTTCAAAGGCACTTAAATATTTTTTTTGCCCATTCACCCTTCTGAATAGCACACATACACAATCCATGTCTCAATTGTCTCAAGGCTTAAAAATCCTTCTTTAACCTGTCTCCTCCCCTTCATCTACACTGATTGAAGTGGATTTAACAAGTGACATCAGTAAGGGATCATAGCTTTCACCTGGATTCACCTGGTCAGTCTATGTCATGGAAGAACCGGTGTCCTTATTGTTTTGTACACTCAGTGTATTTAGTGCACTAATTTTGACCAGAGCCCAATAGGCCCTGGTCAAAAGTAGTGCACTAATTAGGGAATAGGGTGCCATTCGGGATGCTGAGAGTGTCTTGTAGAGTAAATGGAGTTTGAGTTGTGGTGGTGGAGACTATCATTTAATGAAAAGCCCTAGAGGAGGCAGATGCAGTCAGAGAGGAGATGAGATGTGTTTATCTGTGTGGTGGAGGTTTGGGATTATACTGCTAGTGAGAGGGAGATGGCACAGCCATGGCTTCATACAGACCTCCACCACTGTTTAGTGCAGAGCACAGACTGTCCATTGGCTTGCCAAAGACATGGATCACATAAACACTCACTGGGGCCAGAGGAAGAGCAATTGAGGGAGGGAGGAAGTGGGAGGTAGAGAGGGGTCAGGGGGGATAGAGGCAACTCAAGTTAAGTGGTATTTAAGGACAGAGAGAAACAGCCATCTGCATAAATAGTATTCATGTCAAACCAAACAGTTCTGGATACTTGCACCATTGATTAAGATGTCCTAGTAGATTGCATATGGAGGCCCCATGGGACGAAATGAGCTCTTGAGCATTATAGCCTCATATAACGTTGTATCAGTGCTGTAATAGCATAAGTTCAGTCTTAAGAGGGGTTTTAACTTCAGTCTTAACAGTTAGGAGGGGCTTTTAACTTCAGTCTTAAAGTTTGGATGGGTTTTAACTTCAGTCTTAAAGTTAGGAGTGTTCTTTCATTTCAGTCTTAAGAGTGAGGAGGGCAAGGAGGATGTTGGTCTGTGAATGAATCATAGCAGTTCTATTGAGCTCAGTAGGAGGTGTCAACCCCTGGACGCTCTCGAATCAAAACAGAGAAGTGATGAGTTAGTCTGTCTGGGACTAGAAGTTAAAGTCAGCTCCCACGTGATTGGATGGCAAGTTTACTAACGAGGTTCCAGCACCTATTTTGGAAAAATATTATGTGAGCGAGCATGTTCTCTATTATGATGTTATTCTACTACTTCATTGTCTTTTTAAATGACTATGTGTATATGCTGCAATGGGGATTAATAAAGTATTTATTATCTTATGTCAAAGAGCAGAAACTAGAGATGACAATTCTACATGTTTACATATCCTATCCCCCTATAGATTTGTTTGACTTTACCCTTGTTATTGCCCTACTACAAATACTCAAGAGTAACAAAAATGACCTAGTTACTGTAATGTGTGTGAAAGTTGGAAGTGTCGACGTGTACAGAAATGTTTTTACGACAGGAGAATGCACAAAGTGAAACAGATACTAAGGGGCCAAACGTTGAGGGCCCAAACGTTTCCTGTGTGTGTGTGTGTGTGTGTGTGTGTGTGTGTGTCAGGTTGCGTGTGAACAATGTGACCGGGCTGCATTGTGAGAGCATTAATAGGTGCTTTTCACTGAGCTAGGAGGACCAGCATGGAAAAGACCTTATCCGTTAGATCAGCAATCAGCTTCCTCTCAATGTAGAAATCAGCCTCTCTGTAAGCTGTCAGACGTGGCAGGAGACCTCCACAGTGTCTGTCTCAAATGGCACCCTGTATTTCCTATAAAGTGCACTACTTTTGACCAGGGCCCATAGCTCTGATCAAAAGTAGTGCATTATACGGGTTTTGGGATTTGGGACGCACCCGTAGCCTACTACCCATCCTGTTCATGGCAGAGTCCTGGCGGGGTGGCAGTGCCCCTTTTACAGGCTGCTCATGGGAAGGAGGTAGGTAATGAGTTCTAGTGAAGGACATGGAAGGAATCAGATGGTCTAAAATTAGGCGACTGGCGAGAATACAAATCACTTTTATGTGCTAAGTTAGTGAGTCCATTGTAACAGGCAGGGGAGTGAGATTCGTGTGTACAAGCTAGCGTGCATGTGTCCATCAGACGGAGGTCTTGAACAGAATTCTCTTCCAAAAGGTACAGACAAAAACATCCATATACCTTTGGATTGGGTTTCGACAACTGTGATAGTCCAGATCTTATGCCCAACATTTTCAATACGTAAGAATGGACATTGTGTATCCCATATCAACAGGGGAGTACAGATTGTCGTGGTCATAGTAGTGCCCTATGTGGGCTTTTCTGTTGTAGCACACTGCAGCTCTTTGTTTCATGTTAATGGGTAAGTCTTACCAGAAGAGTGGGAGTCGTGCCTGATACATTCCTCCATAAATGACTAAGGATGCGTCCCAAATGGCAACCTGTTCACTATATAGTGCACTATTTCTAACTATATAGGGAGGATATGGTGCCTTTTGGGACCATATTTACATGGAGTAACTGGAGACGACAAAGCACGGGACCTTACACTTAACCAGCCCCACACTGTCACGCCGCAAGTGTTGCATGTCTTCTTTTGACCGAGACTAATATTTACTTAACACTGGCAAATGGGAGAGAGGACATTCTTTAGATACTAGCCTGTAGACACATTTCACTTTCCGCCACCTCTCAAGACTTCTCAGAGTACATGGTCATTTTCCGTCTGGGTGTTCACAATAGGGTCTATTCGGTTGAGTGAGTGAGTGAGTGAATGAGTAAGTGAGTGAGTGATTATAGTGTAGGGTTGTATGGTAGGTTTTCTTGTTTGAAATTTGAGTGGCAGAAACTGACTGGTTGGGTGGTTTAGGTAATAGGTACCAATTTACCGTACATGTATACTATGGGGATTCTGGCTAACTGGTCTGTATATTTCGCCTCCTCTTGCTGGGTCATTTTCTATCTGGCTATTTGTTCAGAGTATAGAAGGGCAGGTTGGTTGAGTGTTTGGAATTTGAGTAGCAGAAACTGACT
This sequence comes from Coregonus clupeaformis, assembly GCF_020615455.1. Taxonomy (NCBI): domain Eukaryota; kingdom Metazoa; phylum Chordata; class Actinopteri; order Salmoniformes; family Salmonidae; genus Coregonus; species Coregonus clupeaformis. Next base: position 30,756,555 of record NC_059225.1, read on the forward strand.
GGTTCAGGTACCGACATACCATATACACTGAGTGTACGAAACATTAGGAACACCTGCTCTTTCCATGACATAGACTGACCAGGTGAATCCAGGTGAAAGCTATGATCCATTATTGATGTCACTTATTAAATCCACTTCAATGAGTGTAGAGACAATTGAGACATGGATTGTGTATGTGTGCCATTCAGAGGGTGAATGGGCAAGACAAAAGATTTTAGTGCCTTTGAACGGGGTATTGTAGTAGGTGCCAGGCACACCGGTTTGTGTCAAGAACTGCAACGCTGCTGTGTTTTTCATGCTCAACAGTTTCCTGTGTGTGTCAAGAATGGTCCACCACCCAAAGGACATCCAGCCAACTGGACAACTGTGGAAAGCATTGGAGTCAACATGGGCCAGCATCCCTGTGGAATGCTTTCGACACCTTGTAGAGTCCATGCTCCGACGAATTGAGGCAAAAGGGGGGGATGCAACTCAATATTAGGAAGGTGTCCTTAATGTTTTGTACACTCAGTGTATATACTATGCTATAGGGATTCTGGGTCAATGGTTTGATGGCTGTCTGGGAGTAAGTGGGTGGGAGTACCACTTCTCTCCATGTGTTTGACATTATCTTTCATCTGGCTCAACTTTGTTTGTTCATGTGCTGACCCCTCCACTTTCAATTACATGGCCCACAAACTACACATTGATCTCCTCACGTTTACTGTAAAAATATTGAAACTGCTGTGGAAATCACACACACACACACACACACACACACACACACACACACACACACACACACACACACTCTTACATGCACACACTCACATGCACACACACACACGAGTCCCAAAATGTTGGGCATATGTTTGCAGTCATGTATAGCAAACATACAGGATATGTTTCAAGTCAACAGTACAGTCACACGTTTAGACAAATAAACATTCATGTGACGATTATTTTTGATTTCCATAACCCTTAGGATACTGGTTGAGCAGGTCAGCTTTGTTAGGTTATGTATATGTTTGGCATATGTTACAAAACCATTTTCATGGCTGTACTTATGATGGCAGCTGATCACTTAAAAAGCAGCTGAGCAAAGATAAGTTAAGAGCCTTGTGCGATGAATTTAAACTGGCTGTAAACCAGAAGTATGGCACATGCCTGGTTACATCTCAAATGACACCCTATTCTCTTTATAGTGCACTACGTTTGACAAAAGTAGTGTACTATAAAGGGATTAGGGTGCCATTTGGACAGATGCCTGTCTTTGTCAGGTTCCCTATGAGATCAGAGGGAATGGCTTAGTAGGAGTCAGCTCATATAAGACATAGTGTAGTGGCAAAGACCAGAGAGGACCGTGTGTGTGTTAGACAGAGTGGGTCAGACACCTGTTGGTCTGGGGCCCACTCTCTAACTGAACGATGCCAGTAACCTATTTTAGATAGCTATAGAGAGGAGGCAACTTACACGCACACTCTCTCTCCCTCTCACATACACATGCGCACATACCCAACCTTACACAAATAGTGGTTGGCCTGAGGCAGAGAAGAGGTGCTTGCTGTCCCTCCTGTGTCCTGGAATTGAGTTTGTTTTCTAAATCCCTACTGGTCACCCCTGTGGTTCTGGGCGGATCTCAAGGCCCTTTTTCACGTGAGCCTTGTCTGGAATTTGGAAGTCAACAGTTGCCTGTGTTGTTTTTCTATTTCTCCCGACCCGTTTTCTTCGGTCCCAGTTTGTTACTCGCGGGATAAAATGGAAAAAGGCAGTGGAGGAATTGAAGAGATAGGAGAGGAGGATGTATTCTATTCTATTCTAGAATGTTCAAGTCTTGTTGAAGGTAAGGAACTTGAAACTGAAAGAGTTTAACGTTTCTGTAGCGTTCGGTGTAGATACAATAGCTAAGTGATTTAGAAACTGTTTTTAGGAGTTAAAAATAGGCCTGTAAGTACGTCAGCCATGCTGCAACACTCAACTAGAAGAGTAAGGGCAGCGGGATATCTTTCATTAGCCATCCATCGGCAGTGCAGTGCTTTTCTGGTATGTTCCTAGCTACATCATACCCCCATTTACAGTGCTTAACTGATCCAGACAAAGTTTACTGTGAGTTGTGTGGGTGGAAATATCCATGTGAATGCACGTTATCAGTTCTGTTGGTGTTCAAGTTTCAAGATTTAATGTCACATGCACACGTACAGTGGAATGCCTTTCTTGCAAGCTCTAACCCCAACAATCAATAACAATGTAATACTAAAAATAACAAGGTAGAACAAAAACACACGTACTATATACAGGGTCAATTCCAGTACCACATTTACAATGTGCAGGGATACTGGATCGATAGAGGTAGATATGTGTAGGGGTAAGGTGACTAGACATGAGGATGATAAACAGAGTAGCAGCAGCATATATGATGATTGTATGTGAGTGGGTGTGTGTAGAGTCAGTAAATGTCTGTGCATATTATGTGTGTGTTAGCAAATTATGGAGTATGTGTTCACACTGGGTGACCAAAACACCATGTGATAGGAAACACTACTGTGTGGGAGCAAAGCGGAGCGACTGAAATACAATGCTGAAACTGAAAGTCATGTTACACCCATGTGCTTTTGTTTGGTGAGGAAACATAAGACAGCAATAATTATATAGCCAGACCCTTATTTTTCCCCATTAACCTTGGACAAGTACACATTATGGCTGTACCTGCAGTGTAGAGAAACAAGCCAACAGATCAGCATGCTTGATTACTCTCTCCCTGTGTTTTCACACTCCACCGCTCCTCTCTTCCTCTCCTCCTCCTCTCTTATCCTCCACGCCCCAGCCCTATGGGGAACCAAAAGCCTGGAAGAATTACAGCGCGGGGAAAAAGAGTCTGTGTCAGCACACGGCACCATGGGATAGCTCTCAGTCTCACAGCAAGCCCCTCACTGTCACAAACACGCTGGATACATCCCAAATAGCATATTCCCTATATAGCACACTGTATAAAGTAGTGAAATAGTCGTCAAAAGTAGTGCACTATAAAGGGAATACGGTGCCATTTGGGACACATCCACTGCCCAGCCTGAGCCAAAATGGTTCCCTCATTGATTTGTAGTGTTAATGCCCAGCCCCAAGGAATGGATTGATTTATAACAAGATAATAGAGTGTTTAGAGCTTGAACTGAAGGAAATGTTTCTCATTATCTCTTTAGTATCTTAAAGTGATGCTCCAGAGCTTTTGTATAATTTCAGCCAGTAGTTTTGAAAGTAGTCCTCACGAGCCAAAAATGGACCCCGGAAATTGTGCACAATTGTATACTACAACATCCTTGTAATTTATTTTAAAAAATTAAATTCGTACAATATGTTACGAATTTGTAAGTGGTTAAGATCCCGGACTGCCTCTTTAAGATTGAATATCATGTTGATATATTGGGTAGTTAACAGTATGTTGATGTGTTATAATGGAGTTGAATGGTTTTCAATATTTATGTTTTTAATTTGACATATGGTTTCTGTTTTTCCTAGAAGTTCATGATGTATCAATGTTCACAGTTGAGAGGAAGACAGGACATCCCTTTAGAGAATGGAGTTATTCCAAGTCAAGATCGCCGCCGTTATTCAAACATCCTAATGTGCTACTGGAAGGAATAACATTTCCTCCTGAAAATATTGACTTTGACGTACGAATGTCTGTAGTCAGCGACTTCTGTTCACTATGAGGATTCCATTTCCCAAGTGTCTGTATATAAACAGATTCTCTGGATAACGTTTTGTCTCTCTCCTAGACAGATTTTGAATGTTTGCCCAGGCTTTTGAATGTCGGGGAGAGTTTAAAGTGAACAGCTGCTTCAGTTTAATGTTTTCATCACTGATATTGTTTCTGTCACATGAAATCTGGAGTTCCGATCACTGAAATAAGCAACAACATGAATATGTGATGAGGTGGAGGCTTGCATCCTAAATGGCACCCTATTCCCTTTATAGTGCACTACTCTTTGACCAGGGTTGGCCACTGTATAGGGAATAGCATGTAATTTGGGACACATATGGGGACTAGTCTGCAGTACTGGATGCTTCCTATCCTGGAAGATATCAATATCCCACTTTATGATTTGATGATACTTCATGCAATGAAGCTTGAAGGTTGTTTCCTATGGCTAGATTTATTGAGAATTCCCTCAGATAAATGATTATATAACAGAACAATGCCTCTCATTATTTTATTGGATGCTTAGTTCTCTACTGATGCTGTCATTGAGACATTATGCTGTTTTCAGCTTAGCCCCAGATGAAACTGTGTATACTAAACAAGAGCAGTTGGCTAGGTCTGTTCGGGATGTTCCATTGCCCCAGGCAAGCTCAATCAAACCCAGATAAAGCATTTGGCATCATTTCAAATAGTATTTGAACCCAGGTCTGATCTGTAGATGCAGTATTTTATGTCTAGACTGCGTTTTCATAACATCCATAATGTCTCAATGTCTACAATGGGATCATGCATCAGTCTGCTGATAATGGATTTTACAGGTTGTGTGTATCTTCAGCCATCTTCAGCCACATTTGAAAATGTCATTATGTAATTCAGTTAGAGCACGGAGCCTGGATCTTTCCCAATCTGGCTGGTCCACTGGTGTTTAGGGTTAGGTCTCTGACTTAGGCTATAATTTTATAGTCATGTGTATAACCATAAGGGTTTGTGAATGCACCTAAGGACACGCACACTCACACACACACACTCACACACTTGTTTTTTCCTGCGTAGTACATTCTTGGGCGCCCAATACCCTGCCCACTGCCACACCCAAGCCCCGTTTTGGCCCAGGAGAAACCATGCACCCACACACACCAATAGAATAGTGCCACAGTACCTGTATGTTGACCCAGCCTCTCTCGCTCTCTCTCCAGAGCAAACCAAAAGCAACCTAAAGGTAACCTCCCTGGAGGACTCCGAGCACCTGAGCAGGAGGCAGGGCCCCACGAATGGGACCCCCACCCGGACCCAGGACCCCAAAGGTAACGGCAGCCGCACCGTCCCCCGCAGGCACACGTTAGGGGGGGCACGCAGCTCCCGAGAGATCCTGGCCATGCAGCCCTCGGACATGGACAAGAAGCGGGAGGCCTTCCTGGAGCACCTGAAGCAGAAGTACCCTCACCATGCCTCGGCCATCATGGGCCACCAGGAGAGGCTCAGGGAACAGGTTAGTGACGAACAGGTTAGTGACAGTGGAGATATTTCATTACATATTTTTACTTGCGTGTCCTACTGGCGGTCTAAGCCACTGCCACCAGAATACATGTACCAGTGAAAGCGTGGGTCTCCCATCTCCTCCTATCTTTCCTGTAAGTCTTTCACCTGGGCTCTATTGTGACACTTTTCCTAGTTAATCAACTTCTTTGGTCCAAATTATAAATGAACGTGAGACTACTCTTTTACACCTGGGGTGTTACAAGTCATTTGTATTTGTCTTGTTTGGGTCAGGTGACAGTCCAATAGCAACACTATTTCTCCCGGTTTTGCCACAGGTGAAAATGGGAAGTCCATTCCATAAATCATGTTGTCACATCTTTTTATCCTTAGACTGCTCCAAGATTATAATTGTTTGTCTGGTGCAGAAGTGGTAAACATTTGGCTCCTTTTCAGTGAGGTGAATTAGAGCTGGACTCATACTGGATCGGTTTCCCAGACACAGATTAAAGCTAGTCTTGGACTAAGAAACATGGCCAATGGAGAATCTAGCTTTTTAGTACAGGACAAAAACTATTCTGTATCCGGGAAACTGGCCCCCGGTGTTCACATTCATTATTTTACAAACTCTGCAAACTTAACATCTACCACTAGCTGCTTATTGCATGTTGGTCATTCATTAATAATGACCGCTAAATAACCATAGATTCATCATCAGAATCCTCTGTTCACACACTCAGTAAAAACAGAGTGATTCAGGTATAGAGTTAAAGTGATGCCAAATGGGCCCTGGTCAAAATAGTGCACTATAAAAGGAATAAGGTACAATTTGGGACACACACTGAGAGTCTTTACACCAAGGTGTGGTAGCCCTTTCCTGCAGTCATTGACCAAAAGCGCCCTCTTTGGCCTCATGGGTGGAATGTTAATTTCATAATTCATTTTCTTTTTCTTTTTTTTACGACGAAAATCAGGTGTTTCTATGTCAAACAGTTTTGTTATATTTCAGTCTTCTGTGATGTATAAGTGTAATATTGGGATGCAAACTCAAAATTGAATAGATTTCAATTCTATATCTGACATGGTACAGGTGTCTTCTTTTTTTAAGCCCATAACCATGTGTGTGAGGTGTATACTTTTGTTTCAAAGTAGATTTGTTTAAGACTACCAAGAAACACTCTGTGTGACCCTGATTCAGCCCACTGCAGTAAAAGGTTAAACATTCGGCCCGCAAGCTCATACAATCCGGCTTGCCGGGGATTTGAGTAAAAAAATTTTTATACAGTATATATATATATTGTGACGTCACGAGAGGCTACACAGCTTTCAGCGGGATTGCTCAAGTAGTGCCAGGAGACCAGGTTCAATCAAAACAAGGATTTTATTAAAGGTCTTGGGAAACTAACGAAAGTATAACACAATTCTGTTCTCTGGTGGCTCTTTAAGGGTTAACAGTTCAGGGATGTCTCTTCCACATCCAAAATCATAACTCTCCCTCGCTCAAATAACTTTTCCCCAGTCTTACTGTATTCCACGTTGCAGCTAGTGGCCAACCCAGCAAAACGTCCTTCCAAATGTCCCACACGTATTTCCACAGGTGCATATATCCAAAGGTGAGTATTTCCCAAAGGTAAGTATCTCCAAATCCTTATATTCCTCATGGAAGTGGACGTGCAGCACTCTTGTCCTCCAGAGAGCCCCGCTTGGAGACCGTGTCTCTTCCCTTCAACAAACCTTCAGCTCATCAGCTCCTGATTGGTTTCAGCTGCGTGGGAAGATTGGCCATAGAGGGTTGGAGTTCCCGACCATACCAGCAGATGGAGCCATAGCTGTCTGGGTTTGCAGCCATCTCAGGGGATGTAACGTCCCTCCAGGACACAGCCTCTCGTGACATCACACATCCCCCTCCTCGGGACCGACGTCCTCGTCGGGGTAAAGGCAGCGAAGAAGGCATCACGCCGGGAGAGGGCGTCCGCATTGCCGTGGTGCTTGCCAGACTGCTCTCTCTTCAACTCCTCCAACTCTAGGACCAGGGACTCAGCCTCCTGTTGTCTCTCCTTGAGTTTCTTACTGAACGCATCAGCCTTGGTTTTAGCAGAGTTTAGCTTCTGTTGAGCAGCTTTCAGTTCCTTCTCTCTCTCTGCCTCCGCATTCTTCATCTTGTTCTCCAACACCTTGTACTTCTCCTCTGCCTTCTTCTGGACCTCCTTACTACTGCGCAGGGTCTCCTCACACTCCTCGATGGTCCTGCGCAGCCTCTCCAGCTCCTCCTGTTGCTTAGGGAAGGAGCTCTGTTGGAGTTTAGCCTGGAGGATATCTAACTCTTCTGTCTTCATGTCTAACTGTTGCTTTAACAAACGATACCTCTCAGCGGTCCCCTTCAGACCAGACAGTTCTTTGTCCAGATTCTGTAGCTCCGTCTCTGTGTCGGTCTGGGCACCTGCCATCCCTATCAGAGCCCGGGCGGGAGTGAGTAACTCGGAGGATTGCACGGAGCCTTCCCAGGATGAGTCTTGCCTCTCCGTTTCGAGGTACTCGGGTTATCCTCTCCTGAGACTCTCTCCAGAGTGGGTAAAAGGCTGGGCAGTCTCGTCCAATTAGGACAGGGACGGGGAGGGAATCAACCACCCCCCGCCGTCGTGTGTATGGTTCCCCGTGTGCTGGTCATTGTAAGTTCAGTAATGGGGTATTCTCTGGTGTCCCCATGGACACAGGAAACTGGGAGGACTTTCCCGGGGTCAGACACGTTGGGCCCACCAAATCCTTACGCACCAGGGTGGCCCGGCTACCAGAATCCAGTAAGGCCTCCACATCATGGTGATTCACAGTTACCGGGCAGGTGGGGGGTCGATCTGGGCCACCATCTACGACTCCCAAGAGCGAGGCAAAACGGTGTGTGGGTGCTGAGCTGGAGGACTCCGCAGTGGGCATAGGTTCATCGGCTGGTTTCCCACACTGCCAGGAGATATGTCCCATCTCCCCACACCGGTAACACTGTCGAGTTTCCCCCTCCTGGTGTACTCTTCTTGGACCCGCCTGGTTTCTGGCTCCCCTGAGCCGGGATAAGTCCTGACGTGGCTGGGTTCGAGACCTTGGGGTCCTTTGGACGGGTTCTTCCCATTTGTGGTGGGGCCGCACTCCGGGGTCTTTTCGGGAAGCATTCAGCATCTCCGCTGTGGCCTGGTACTTTTCCACAGCTTCCACGGTCAGATCAGCCGTGGTCAAGGCCTGTTGACTGATGAACCGTTTTGCCTCATAAGGCAGGGCGCGTAGGTAACGATCCACCACAACGGCCTCCACCACCGCCGCTGCTGTATTCCTCTGCGGATCCAGCCATTTCCTTGCGATTCGGACAAGTTCATGCATCTGCGCCCGAGGAGGTTGGTCTGGTTGGAAGGTCCAGCTGTGAAAGCGCTGGGCCATACCAAACTTTGTGAGTCCATATCTGCTGAGGATCTCAGACTTCAGGGCATCATAGTCAGTAACCTGGTCAGGGCCCAGGTCCCGGACAGCATTCAGCGATTCCCCGGTTAGAAAGGGGGCTAACAGACCAACCCACTGTTGCTTGGGCCAGGCTTCCCTAGTGGCCGTGGCCTCAAATGCATGCAGGTATGCCTCAATGTCATCGGTAGCTCCCATCTTAGATATAAAGTCACTTGCCTTTATTGGGCGGGTATTTTGGACAACCCTCTGTCTCTGCAACTGCAATTCCTCTGCCTTCAGAAGGTTGGCTTTCTTTTGCTCCTCCAAGAGAGCCACGTTTGCTTGCATCTGGGCTTGCTGGCCAGCAACAAGGGCTTTCAATATGTCCTCCATTTCAGTCGGCGGGGAGCCTACGGCCAACTTGGAAAACTGGGTGATCAAACCTTCGGTATCCTCCTCTGACATGCACTATTAACGCTTGAGCTGCCTGTATTCTCCACCACCTGTGACGTCACGAGAGGCTACACAGCTTTCAGCGGGATTGCTCAAGTAGTGCCAGGAGACCAGGTTCAATCAAAACAAGGATTTTATTAAAGGTCTTGGGAAACTAACGAAAGTATAACACAATTCTGTTCTCTGGTGGCTCTTTAAGGGTTAACAGTTCAGGGATGTCTCTTCCACATCCAAAATCATAACTCTCCCTCGCTCAAATAACTTTTCCCCAGTCTTACTGTATTCCACGTTGCAGCTAGTGGCCAACCCAGCAAAACGTCCTTCCAAATGTCCCACACGTATTTCCACAGGTGCATATATCCAAAGGTGAGTATTTCCCAAAGGTAAGTATCTCCAAATCCTTATATTCCTCATGGAAGTGGACGTGCAGCACTCTTGTCCTCCAGAGAGCCCCGCTTGGAGACCGTGTCTCTTCCCTTCAACAAACCTTCAGCTCATCAGCTCCTGATTGGTTTCAGCTGCGTGGGAAGATTGGCCATAGAGGGTTGGAGTTCCCGACCATACCAGCAGATGGAGCCATAGCTGTCTGGGTTTGCAGCCATCTCAGGGGGATGTAACGTCCCTCCAGGACACAGCCTCTCGTGACATCACAATATATATATATATATATATATATATATATATATATATATGTTAGTGATGGGGGAAAAATCGATACAGTTACATATCAGAATATTATTCTTGATGATCTATTGTATCGTATCGTTTAGACAATATCACAATATTATTTTTGCACTAGTTGGCTGTACCAGCACCAAAACTCCAGTATATTTCCTTCATAACTTGTTCTCCAGCTTCTTTTTAAATAGGGAGCCGATTTGTTTTCAGCACTTATATTTCCATGACTCGTTTTCTCATGGCTCTCTCTTGTCCCTCTGCAGCAGACATACTGGTGAGCAATATGTTTGGACCATGGAATCTCAATAAAATCACAGTATTGAATCACAATACATATATACTCTGGAGAATCGTGAGAATCGCAATACATATCGTATCAGCGCCTAAGTATCATGATCATTTTGTTTCGTGAGGTCGCTGGCAATTCCCAGCCTCGCAAAAGTATTCTGATTTTAATGTATTACAAAGTGGGATTAAAATTGATTTAATTGTCATTTTTTGTCAACAATATACACTAAATACTCTGTAATGCAGAAGTGGAAGATTTTTTGTTGTTTGTTTGTTTTAACTAAAATATAGTTGTTGCATAAGTATTCTGCCCCTTTGTTTAGGCAAGCCTAAATTAGTTCAGGAGTAAAATTTGGCTTAACAAATCACATAAAAAGTACAGTACATGGACTCACTCTGTGTGAAATAATAGGGGTTAACGTTAATTTCAAGCACAGATTCAACTACAAAAACCAGGGAGCTTTTCGAAAGCCTCATAAAGAAGGGAAGTGATTGGTAGATGGGTAAGAATAACACATCAGACATTGAATATCTCTTTAAGTATTGCCTAGTTAGTAATAATTATGCTGTGCATTATGTATTAAACCACCCAGACACCTCAAAGATACAATCATCCTTCTGAACTGAGCTGCAGGACAGGAATAAACGTTAACATGAGGCCATTGGTGATTTTAAAACAGCTACAGAGTTCAATGGATGTGATGGGAGAGAACTGAGGATGGATCAACAACATTATAGTGACTCCACAATAATGACCTAAATGAATGAAAAGAAAAACATAAATATACAAAACATGCATCTTGTATGCAACAAAACACTAAAGTAATAATTTAAAAAAATAATGGCAAAGGAATACACTTTTTGGCCTAAATGCAAAGCCCTATATTTGGAGCAAAACCTTTTACATTTACATTTTAGTCATTTAGCAGACGCTCTTATCCAGAGCGACTTACAGTTAGTGAGTGCATACATTTTCATACTGGCCCCCTTGGCCCCCCGTGGGAATCGAACCCACAACCCTGGTGTTGCAAGCGCCATGCTCTACCAACACAACACATAACTGAGTAAATGCCTCCTTATTTTCAAGCATGGTGGTGGCTGCATCGTGGTATGGGTTTGCTTGACATCGGTAAAAACTGGGGAGTTTTTCAGGATAAAAATAAACGGGAAAGGGCTAAGCACAATTAAAATCCTAGAGCAAAACCAAAATCAGTCTGCTTTACACCAGACACTGGCAGAGGAATTCACCTTTCAGCCGGACAATAACCTACAACACAAGGCCACATCTACACTGGAGTTGCTTACCAAGAAGACAGTGAATGTTGGCCAGGTTATAGTTTTGACCTAAATCTGCTTGAAATATTATGGCAAGACTCGAAAATTGCTGTCTAGCCATGATCCCCAACATCTGGACAGAGCTTGAAGATTTTTCAAAAGAATAATAGGCAAATATTGCAATCCAGGTGTGCAAAGCTCTAAGAGAATTACCCAAGAAGACTCACCTGTAATAATTGCTGCCAAAGGTGTTTCTAACACGTATGGACTCAGGGAGCTGAATACTTATGCAACGACTATATTTTATTTATTACATTTTTATTGATCTTTAAAAACAGTTCGAATATTTCTTCCACTTTGACATTACAGAGTATTTTGGGTAGATAAAAAAAAAGACAATTAAATCCATTTTAATCCCACTTTGTAACACAATAAAATGTGAATACTTTTGCAAGGCACTGTATAGGATCGGAAATTCCAAAAGCGGTGGATAGAGGACAATTTTTGCACATTTTCACGGTGAGGAAATATAAAACATTATAAGTGCGGCCCTCCGGACTTGGTGAAGACCGAATGCAGCCCGTGGCGCAAAATGAGTTTGACATCCCTGCTTTAGACAATGAAGAATGTTTGTTGCCGTGTCACCCTTGGGGCAACCTGGCCGAGGAGAAGGTATGGGGGAAGGAGCAGTAGAACCTTAGACCTTTGGTTCACCTGGCCTCTCTGTTTGTGTTTGCATCGGTTCAGAGGAGACAAAAGGGAGTGATCACCTGGCTTTATAGTCAAAACAATAGAGGTAAATGTGAGCCGGGCACTAAGTCATGAAGGTGTACTGGCTGTACGTGCGCGTGTGCGTGCATGCGTGTTGGTATGCATTCTGCATTTTCTGCCCATTATGACTGATAATCCGTGAATACGGTTGATTTTATGAGACAGCAATCATTGCAATTCAAGACAACAAACCTCAACAATTTGAGCGGCAATGTTGATCCAATGGAAATCAAATTCATCTGAGATCTTAGTTTTAGTAGATCTAGTCTGAACTTCAGAGTCTAAAGCAATCAGTGGAAGAAGTAGCTTGCTTTTGTTAATATTTTAGACAAACTGGGACAGTATTATTTTACTGTTTATAGAATAATAATGACTCTTAATGTGTGTGTGTGTGTGTGTGTAGAGAGAGAGAGAGAGAGAGAGAGAGAGAGAGAGAGAGAGAGAGAGAGAGAGAGAGAGAGAGAGAGAGAGAGAGAGAGAGAGAGAGAGAGAGAGAGAGAGAGAGAGAGAGAGCATTTGGAAAGTATTCAAACCACTTCCCTTTTTCCACATTTTGTTACGTTACAGCCTTATTCTAAAATGGATTAAATTCATTTTGGCGAACACCACTTTGTTGCCTCTCTGATTAATGCCCTCCTTGCCTGCTTGCCTGCTCCGTGAGTTTTGGTGGGCGGCCCTCTCTTGGCAGGTTTGTTGTGGTGCCATATTCTTTCAATTTTTTAATAATGGATTTAATGGTGCTCCGTGGGATGTTCAAAGTTTTGGATATTTTTTTATAACCCAACCTTGATCTGTACTTCTCCACAACTTTGTCCCTGACCTGTTTGGAGAGCTCCTTGGTCTTCATGGTGCCGCTTGCTTGGTAGTGCCCCTTGCTTAGTGGTGTTGCAGACTCGGGCCTTTCAGAACAGGTGTATATATACTGAGATCATGTGACAGATCATGTGACACTTAGATTACATACAGGTGGACTTTATTTAACTAATTATGTAACTTCTGAAGGTAATTGGTTGCACCAGATCTTATTTAGGGGCTTCATAGCAAAGGGGTTATTTTTTTAATTTCACTTCACCAATTTGGACTATTTTGTGTATGTCCATTAAATGAAATACAAATAAAAATGCCTTTAAATTACAGGTTGTAATGCAACCAAATAGGAAAAACGCCAAGGGGGATGAATACTTTTGCAAGGCACTGTATAAGACCCCACATTTGTCAGAGCAAAAACCAAGCCATGAGGTCGAAGGAATTGTCTGTAGAGTTCTGAGACAGGATTGTGTTGAAGCACAGATATGTGGATGGGTACCAGAAAATGTCTGCAGCATTGAAGGTCCCCAAGAACACAGTGGCCTCCATCATTCTTTAATGGAAGAAGTTTGGAACCACCAAGACTCTTCCTAGAGCTGGCCGCCCAGCCAAACTGAGCAATCGGGGGAGAGGGGCCTTGGTCAGGGAGGTGACCAAGAACCCGATGGTCACTCTGACAGAGCTCCAGAGATCTTCTGTGGAGATGGGAGAAACTTCAAGAAGGACAACCATCTCTGCAGCATTCCACCAATCAGGCCTTTATGGTAGGTTGGCCAGACGGAAGCCACTCCTCCAGACTCTCAGACCATGAGAAACAATGAAACCAAGATTGAACTCTTTGGCCTGAATGCCAAGCGTCACGTCTGGAGGAAACCTGGCACCATCCCTACGGTGAAGCATGGTGGTGGTAGCATCATGCTGTGGGGATGGTTTTCAGCGGCAGCGACTGGGAGACTACTCAGGATTGAGGGAAAGATGAAAGGAGCAAAGTACAGAGAGATCCTTGATGAAAACCTGCTCCAGAGTGCTCAGGATCTCAGACTGGGGCGAAGATTCACCTTCGAACAGGACAATGACCCTAAGCACACAGCCAAGACAACGCAGAAGTGGCTTCGGGACAAGTCTCTGAATGTCCTTGAGTGGCCCAGCCAGAGCTCGGACTTGAACCCGATCTAACATCTCTGGAGAGACCTGAAAATAGCTGTGCAGCGATGCTCCCCATCCAACCTGACAGAGCTTGAGAGGATCTGTAGAAAAGAATGGGAGAAACTCCCCAAATACAGGTGTGCCAAGCTTGTGTGCCAAGCTTGTAGCGTCATACCCAAGAAGACTTGAGGCTGTAATCGCTGCCAAAAGGTGCTTCAACAATGTACTGAGTAAAGGGTCTGAATACTTATGTAAATGTCATATTTCAGTTTTTTTTTTTTTTATAAATTTGCAAAACAGTCTAAAAACCTGTTTCTGTTTTGTCATTATGGGATATTGTATGTAGATTGATGAGGGGAAAGAACAATTTAATCCATTTTAGAATAAGGCTGTAACATAACAAAATGTGGAAAAAGTTAAGGGGTCTGAATACTTTCCGAATGCACTGTATATTTCTGTAACATTAGGCTAGTTGTGTTATGATTTAACTGGATAGAACCCAAATGCAGACAAGTACACCAAGCCAGAGAAGTTTTAACAGGTTTATTATAATGTTCAATAGTCCAGGTTTCCAATAAATGGGGAAGAGCAAGTCCAGGTTACAGGGAGGGTACAGATCCAGGTCAGGGCAGGTGTGGTACCGTAATGTCCTAGTGTCCGTGGTGAGTCCAAAGGAGAGGCCCGATAGTGGAGAGCAGGATGGTGGTGGCAGGAGTGAAGCGGAGGCAGGAGTCAGGTTCCAAATATCTGTGGCACAGGAGAAAAAGTAAATAAACAGTCAAAAAAACACAAAGAGCAAAAATAACCAGGTTGAGTCGGCAGCGAGACTAACATGGTCGTCTTGACTATGATCTGACGATGAGTGGAAAGTTTGACCGGGTCTTAAAGGCTGAGGTGATTATGGTGAATGAGCTGCAGCTGGAACCCTGACTCCCGCACACCAGACTTCACTCCTGCAATCAAGGACAGACAGAGGGGGAGGGAGAGAGCAGAGAGAGAGCTACCTAGCAGCAGTAGGCCTAACAGTACCCCCCTCTACGGACGCCACCTGGCGGCCGACAGGGTTTATCAGGATGTAACCTATGAAACTCACGAACCAGAGCAGGATCCACAATGAAGCTCCTGGGCACCCAGGAACGTTCCTCAGGACCATAACCCTCCCAATCCACCAGGTACTGGAAACCACGACCCCGGCGGCGAACATCCAGAAGTCGCCGGACAGTGTAGACCGGACCCCCACCCACGATCTTGGGCGGAGGAGGGGGACGAGAGGGCGGGCACAAAGGGCTAACCGACACAGGCTTAATCTGGGAAACATGAAAGGTGGAATGAACCCGTAGGGAGGCAGGAAGCTGTAGCTTAACCGCGCAGGGGGTTAACAATAGACAGTATCTTGAACGGTCCTATAAAACGAGGCGCCATCTTCTTCGACTCCACCTTCAATGGAAGGTCCCGTGACTTCAGCCATACCTCTTGACCAGGAGAGTAACCGGGAGCCTGGGACCGGTGACGGTTGGCTTGCCTCTGCATGTACGCCGAAGCTCGGGACAGAGCTACCCTGGCCTTCCTCCAGACCTTGCAGCAGCGGCGCATGTGGGACTGCACCGAGGGTACCGCAAGTTCCCTCTCTTGGGAAGGGAACAGGGGAGGTTGATAACCCAGAGCACACAGAAAAGGAGACAAACCAGAGGAAGCGTTAGTCAAGGTGTTATGAGCATATTCCACCCAGGGGAGCATGGAGCTCCATGACCCAGGGTTAGACCCAGTGACACAGCGAAGTGCGGTCTCCATCTCCTGGTTCGCTCTCTCGGCTTGCCCGTTGGTCTGGGGGTGATATCCAGAGGACAGGCTGGATGTAATGCCCAAAGCTTTACAGAAAGCTTTCCACACCTGGGAGACAAACTGGGGACCCCTGTCAGAGACAATATCCGTGGGTAGACCATGAGAGCGGAACACATGTTCAACCAAAATATCAGCCGTCTCTCTGGCAGTGGGCAGTTTAGGTAGGGCCAAAAAATGAGCGAACTTAGAAAAACGATCAATCACCGTAAGAATGACAGTCTTACCAGATGAGGGGGGAAGTCCAGTGACAAAATCCATAGCGATATGCGACCAGGGCCGGCTGGGTATAGGTAGAGGTCGTAGATGACCAGCGCTGGCCTGGGTGGAGTTTTTACTTCGTGCACATACCGTACAAGCAGCAATGAAGGCTCGAGTGTCCGCCTCCATCGTGGCCCACCAGAACTTCCGTCGCACAAAGTCAAGGGTCCGCGAAACTCCAGGGTGACAGGTAAGGGGAGACGAGTGAGCCCACTGAAGTACCTGGGAGCGAGCAGACTCAGGGACAAACATCCGGTTAGGAGGACCCCTCCCAGGGTCAGCTTGATGATGTTGAGCCTGTCTAACAATCCCCTCGATGTCACATGTGATGACTGCAATACTGCAGGTAGGAGGCAAAATGGGTTCAGGGTTACTACCAGTATCAACAGCCGAATGAACACGAGACAGGGCGTCAGGCTTGACGTTGCGTGACCCAGGACGGTAAGACAGAGAAAAATTGAATCTCCCAAAAAATAGTGCCCACCTGGCTTGACGGGGGTTGAGCTGCTTCGCTGACTGGAGGTAAGCCAGATTCTTATGATCCGTCCAAACGATGAAGGGTTGTTCCGCCTCCAACCAATGTCGCCACTCCTCGAGAGCCAGCTTAACGGCGAGCAGTTCACGATTTCCAACATCATAATTCCTCTCTGCCTGAGAAAGTTTCCTTGAGAGAAAAGCACAGGGATGCAGTTTGTTATCTTCAGGAGAACGTTGTGACAACACTGCACCTACCCCAGTGTCGGATGCATCCACCTCCACGACAAACTGGCGGTCGGGGTCCGGCTGCATCAGAATGGGAGCCGAGGCGAAGCGATGTTTCAGTTCTTCGAACGCTGATTCGGCCCCTTCATTCCAAGCGAACGGTCGTGAGATGGAGGTGAGAGCGGTGAGTAATTGAACCTGATTAAGCAGCACCTGACTGTCCTCAGCAATCGTCTTAAACAGGGTATCATGTTGGCCAAGTAGAATGCCCTGATTGGCTATGGCAGTCCAAATCTGAGTGCACTCTGGGGTGGTATCCGAGCTACTGTCTGCTGGGTTCATGTTGGTCAGATCATACTGTTATGATTTAACTGGATAGAACCCAAATGCAGACAAGTACACCAAGCCAGAGAAGTTTTAACAGGTTTATTATAATGTTCAATAGTCCAGGTTTCCAATAAATGGGGAAGAGCAAGTCCAGGTTACAGGGAGGGTACAGATCCAGGTCAGGGCAGGTGTGGTACCGTAATGTCCTAGTGTCCGTGGTGAGTCCAAAGGAGAGGCCCGATAGTGGAGAGCAGGATGGTGGTGGCAGGAGTGAAGCGGAGGCAGGAGTCAGGTTCCAAATATCTGTGGCACAGGAGAAAAAGTAAATAAACAGTCAAAAAAACACAAAGAGCAAAAATAACCAGGTTGAGTCGGCAGCGAGACTAACGTGGTCGTCTTGACTATGATCTGACGATGAGTGGAAAGTTTGACCGGGTCTTAAAGGCTGAGGTGATTATGGTGAATGAGCTGCAGCTGGAACCCTGACTCCCGCACACCAGACTTCACTCCTGCAATCAAGGACAGACAGAGGGGAGGGAGAGAGCAGAGAGAGAGCTACCTAGCAGCAGTAGGCCTAACAGTTGCCTATATCTACAGATGTAGGATCTTAATTTGAGCCAGTTAACTACAGCAGAAAAAGAATCCTGCAGCAACAGGAAAGGTTAATTATTATGTGGATTATAATTAATTGAAATTTTTGTAGGGGTTGATACATTTTCATAAGGGAAAATCAAGTCAGAAATTTCAAAGTGGAAATTACAAACTTCAGAAGCTTTTTTTTTTTTTTTTTACTTCAAATACTCTACAAGTTTTACATTTAACAGGGTGATCAAATTAAGATCATACATAGCCTATATCTTAACTTAAAATAGGAAAGCAAACAAATGTTCAGATATTGCAGTGATACAGGTAAATTCAGCTTTGAAATGGGTGGAGTTAAAGTTTGTATGAAGACTCATGTCATGATGTTACCGCTTGAGAGGCTCAGTTTTCATGTAGGTGCCTGTTGGAGTCGAGAGAATGGTGCTCTTATGTAAATGAAACGTAAGAACTCACTGAAGTTATATAGAAGAGGATTGTCCGAAGGCATGGCTCTTTCCCACCTATCTGAATTATTCATGGAAATACAAATAACACCTTCTGACTAAGGCACGAATAAACGTTCGCCTTTGCAGTTTGAACAAAGGTAGGCTATTAATTCTCTTTCATATGTTTTGTGCGCCTTTTCGCATTCTTAGAACAGGTCTAACGTGGCCGTGCACTGCACTTCTTGAAACTCGCATGTTATGCGAAAATGATAGAATAGATGCATGCGCTTATTTAGCAATAGTTTGTAACATTCTAATGTTATTTGATCTGAACCGCTGTGCATACTTGAATCAAGACAAGGAATGGTGGGTTATCAGGTGCTCCCACGGTGGCAGAATTGGATGCTGAAAAAGTTGGCACATGAGTTTAACAATAAAGCAAGAACAAGCAATTTTCTGACGTTCTCTATTGGTTTTTTATTAATCTTGTTCATGCTACTGTAGGCTAGGCTATGCATATTGTGGTGCACTGGAGTTTCTCAATACCTTCATAACCGTAACAAAAGTGAGATCCTCATTACGCGGGCTGATATGGAAGTGCTATACACTGAGTGTACAAAACATTAGGAACACCTGCTCTTTCCTTTACAGAATGACCAGGTGAAAGCTATGATCCGTTATTGATGTAATCTGTTAAAACCACTTAAATCAGTGTAGATGAAGGGGAGGAGACAGGTTAAAGAATGATTTTTAAGCCTTGAGACTTTGGATTGTGTATGTGTGCCATTCAGAAGTGCTTTTGAACTGGGTATGGTAGTAGGTGCCCAGCCTGGTCTCATAGACTAGACGTAACATAGTAAAGTTAATCCGGAACTCTAAATTAGTATGATATGTAACGTTTGGTATGGTTACATAAGACAGATGGTTACTTAAGGGAAAAACTAAAGTAGTGTGGTTGGTCGGGGTGGATGTGTAGACATATAACGTGAACGTCTAGCAACCCACAGGTTGAGTTTGAATTTTATTTAGCATATTTGGTTATTATCATCTTTTTTTTACTACTTACTACTTTTTAGCTACTTTGCAACTACTTAGAATGTTAGCTAGCCCTTCCCCTAACCTTAAGATTAGGGTTAGCTAACATGCTAAGTAGGTGCAAAGTAGCTAAAAAGTAGTAAGTAGTTGAAAAGTAGCTAAAGAGCTAAAATTCTAAAGTTGTCTGTGATGAGATTCAAACTCACAACCTTTGGGTTGCTAGACATTCACGTTATACGCCCACCCATCCACCACAACTAACCACCCTACTTTCGTTTTTGCCTTAAGTAACCATCTGTTTTATGTTGGAAAAAATAAATAATGTATGCATTCACTAACTGTAAGTCGCTCTGGATAAGAGCGTCTGCTAAATGACTAAAATGTAAAATGTAAATGTAAATGTTATCCCGGATTTACATTAACTATGTTATGTCTAGTCTATGAGACCAGGCTGCATAGCTTGGCGCACTCTTGTTAAATTTGTCTGTCACACAATTGAGATATTTATTCTGCACTTGTGGGCCTACAATCTTGTGGTTGTGCAACTGTCAAACTGATTCAGTACAGCTTTGACAAGTCAACAAATGTGTGTGGTGCGTTTGTTTCTACTTACTAGTACACTCTAAAATCAAATGGTTCTATATAGTGCCAGATAAGGGTTATTTGGCTTGCAACCATAGCTGATTCCTTTTTGGTGCTATATGGAACCTTTTTTAAAATTTAGTTTCTATTAAGAGCCATGTTCATAAGGTTCTAAATGGAACCTGTATGGTTCTATAAAGAACCATTAAAAAAATGTTATATATATATCACAAAATTGTTCTGATATTGTTACAACACTTTTTGGGGCTATATAGAACCCTTTTTTATGGGTCTTATAGAACGTGTATGGAGAACAGTTCTATAAAGAACCTTGCTCAATCTCAAAGGTTCTTTGTAGAACCTTACAGGGTTTTGTTTTCTGGTTTAATAGCCATATGATATTGTTACAATTCCATAGGTCTTATTATTGTGTTTATTAACAAATCAAATCAGGTGTGGAACAGCTGGGGGTCCCAGAGGAGAAAATTGAGAATGACTGACTTAATCAACCATTCTCAATTAACACAAGGCCATAGAGGGAAAAGCCGCCAAGGCCATTCTCTCCACTACTGTTGTCACATCGTCGTCCTGAGTCGCTGGCGCTATCAAAACAAGAGCAACAACTGTGGCAACGGTGCTTGATAGCGAAGCGACAAGCAGATACTTTGTAATCTCACTTTGGGTTGAGATTTCACAGGAGGGCTTTTTTCAAGGTTAAACAGAGGTCGGTAAGATGATATCTCTCTGTGCACAGTGGAAGTGGTACCGAATGACTCACACTCAATTTCCGTCTCTCTCTCTCTCTTTCTCTCTCTCTGATTCCTAACAAAACCAGAGAGGTTTAATTTCCTCCTCTACTCATCCGGCCTTTAAAGACCTGGATCCAAGGGAGATGAGATAGCTGCCCACGGCCCCATCCTCTCCTCTGGGTGTTGGAGGAGCACGCTTAAGCACTCCTCTCCCCTCCCACACACTCTCATGCAAACACACACATGGACAAACACACACGCAGAGAAACGCACACACACCCTCCTCCCCATGAGGGAGCTGAGCTGTGACATGGCTGGCCACGGCTGGCCTGGTCCTCAGTGTGAGGGATACAGCCGCCATGTTAGGACAGCTGCCTGCAGCTGTGTGCACAGCCAGGCCACTCTACTTTACGTGATACACTGAATGGTTCCGACACAGTCGCAGTTGCGGAGGGACACATTACAGGTGGACACAAAATGACTTGGACACAGTTGCATGGTGGACACATTGTGGTAGTAACCCTCTCTATTCCTTACGGATTGTTTTAGTGGCAAAATGAACACCGTGGACAGCCTCTTGGTAATCAACAGGTAGGCCTACTGGAGTAGTCCATGACATATTATTACCATAATATAATACAAAAGTATTTGATAAAGGCCACGGGTCGGATTCAAACCCATGCCGACTTGTGTGCCATGGTCTGCAGCACTAACCACTAGACCACACATGCCAGAGTCTGTACATTGTATTTGGAAGCTCCATGGTTTACCACCTGTCGCATTCAGAATCACAATCCTTAAAACTCATTGAGTGACTCATACCAGTGAATATATCTTCTCCCTTCCCTCAGAGACTAGTGAAATACTTTATTCAATGTTTGCAAGTATGCAACATTTGGCCGATCCCTTGCATTCCTCTCTCCCCAGGTTTCTGGCCCAGCTACACTGTTATTCCTTAACTCCAAGGTCAGCTAGATAACAGTGGCACAGGGAGAAGCAACTCTCTCTGGCTGGAATTTGAGATCATCCACTAAATGCGAAAGAAATGCTGGCTCTGCGTTTCTTACTTTAACTCTAACCCGAACACATGGAGGAAAAAGTTGAAATGTGATTAATGTGATTGATTCACTCAGTGTTTTTCAGAGTTGATGGAGTGTGTACTATGTTCTTCAGATGTTTTATTGCTGTATTACATATTTAATAACGTGAATGTACAGTCAACAGAGATTATGTAATAGTTTGGAATCTAGGTCACTTACAGATGTCTTACACGTTTGCAAGTCTACTATGCCGTAATGCTAAGTTCATTATGACACTGAAATTATTATTAGAAGGGGTTAAGTGAGCATAGATGATTATGTCAACGGACTGGTTAAAACCAACCATATTGGATATATATTTAGACTTTCTTTCCAAAGCTTGTGTTTCAAATGAGACAAGGTAACACATTCTTATCCCTCTAAACCCTCTAACGGAGATACTGAGGTATTTTCATAAAGCGCCACTTTGTCTTGGCTCTAATTCCTGTGTGTCTGGATTCACACAATCACGTCAGTGTAGCAGGTGTCCGTCCAGACATCTGTTTTCAATCAGCCCCTCTCAGCAGTCTCAACGGCTGTCAGAACAGAAGGCAGGAGCTAAGGCTATTTAATGGTCTCTGCTCAGGTCCACCCCAGCCACTCCTCCACAAGTGCCGCTTTCAGATCAGAACGACTCCTTGGACTGAAACAAACGACAGCCGCAGGGCTTGGGGAGTTAACGACAGGCACACGCAGACCTGCCATCCAAGGGGGTGGAGGTGGTTAAAGTGGGGGCTGGAGGTTGGGGGTTGATGGGGTGCTGAGGGGACAAGTGACCCATAGATTGGCGCCGTGCCTGGGGCTTAATCCTGAGGAAAAGGGGGGTGACAGGGGGGACAGGACGAGGCCTGGGGGTTAAGCCTCTTTGACAGAACCAGACCTGATCAGACCTGATAACAGCCCTAGGGAGACAACAGACAGTCTTTACACAAGTCTCACAATGCACACGTGGAAATCAGACTGGTTCAGCTAATCTGGCCAGCTAATCTTCTAATGTAGCAGGATTCTCCGGTATGATACACAACACTGTTGTTTGCAGAGGCATAGTTTACTTACAACACAAGTCTGAGTCACACTGGAAGTCAAAGTTATTTGTTGCTTCCATTGAGTCCCAGGATCAACAGGTCATTGTTGTTATTACAGAGGTTTTTGTTCAGATTTTTTGATTATTTGTTCCTCCCTGTCAGAATCGCTGATTCACCATAACTGAATGAGATGATGATGAAATAGGAGACTGTTTTTAGACCATCTTTAACCTTAAACACATATGCCGTTGAAGTCGGAAGTTTACATACACCTTAGCCAAATACATTTAAACTCAGGTTTTCACAATTCCTGACATTTAATCCTAGTACAAATTCCCTGTTTCAGGTCAGTTAGAATCACCACTTTATTTTAAGAATGTGAAATGTCAGAATAATAGTAGAGAGATGTCACGACCGTTGACAGATGAAGCGGACCAAGGCGCAGCGTGATAAGCGTACATTCTTTATTTAGTACACACACGAACCAAAACAATAAACCAAACGATACGTGAAGTCCTAGGTTATACACAAAACCTTAACGGAACAAGATCCCACAATAACTAGTCCAAACGGGCTGCCTAAGTATGGTCCCCAATCAGAGACAACGAGCTACCGCTGCCTCTGATTGGGAACCACCCTGGCCAACATAGATCAAAACGAACTAGAACCAAAAACATAGAAAACCAAAACATAGAAAATCCACACCCTGGCTCAACATATAAGAGTCCCCAGAGCCAGGGCGTGACAAGAGAATGATTTATTTCAGCTTTTATTTCTTTCATCACATTCCCAGTGGGTCAGAAGTTTACATACACTCAATTAGTATTTGGTAGCATTGCCTTTAAATTGTTTAAGTTGGGTCAAACGTTTCGGGTAGCCTTCCACAAGCTTCCCACAATAAGTTGGGTGAATTTTGGCCCATTACTCCTGACAGAGCTGGTGTAACTGAGTCAGGTGCGTAGGTCTCCTTGCTTGAACTTTTTCAATTCTGCCCACACATGTTCTATAGGATTGAGGTCAGGGCTTTGTGATGGCCACTCCAATACCTTGACTTTGTTGTCCTTAAGCCATTTTGCCACAACTTTGGAAGTATGCTTGGGGTCATCGTCCATTTGGAAGACCCATTTGCGACCAAGCTTTAACTTCCTGACTGATGTCTTGAGATGTTGCTTCAATATATCCACATCATTTTCCTTCCTCATGATGCCATGTATTTTGTGAAGTGCACCAGTCCCTCCTGCAGCAAAGCACCCCCACAGCATGATGCCGCCACCCCCATGCTTCACGGTTGGGATGGTGTTCTTCGGCTTGCAAGCAACCCCCTTTTTCCTCCAAACATAACGATGGTCATTATGGCCAAACAGTTATATTGTTGTTTCATCAGACCAGTGGACATTTCTCCCAAAAAATATGTTCTTTGTCCCAATGTGCAGTTGCAAACCGTAGTCTGGCTTTTTTTATGGCGGTTTTTGGAGCAGTGGCTTCTTCCTTACTGAGCGGCCTTTCAGGTTATGTCGATATAGGACTTGTTTTACTGTGGATATAGATACTTTTGTATCTGTTTCCTCCAGCATCTTCACAAGGTCCTTTGCTGTTGTTCTGGGATTGATTTGCACTTTTCGCACCAAAGTACGTTCATCTCTAGGAGACAGAATGCGTCTCCTTCCTGAGCGGTATGACGGCTTTGTGGTCCCATGGTGTTTATACTTGCGTACTATTGTTTGTACAGATGAACGTGGTACCTTCAGGCGTTTGGAAATTGCTCCCAAGGATGAACCAGACTTGTGGAGGTCTACAATTATTTTTCTGAGGTCTTGGCTGATTTCTTTTGATTTTCCCATGATGTCAAGCAAAGAGGCACTGCGTTTGAAGGTAGGCCTTGAAATACATCCACAGGTACACCTCCAATTGACTCAAATTATGTCAATTAGCCTATCAGAAGCTTCTAAAGCCATGACATAATTTTCTGGAATTTTCCAAGCTGTTTAAAGGCACAGTCAACTTAGTGTACGTAAACTTCTGATCCACTGGAATTGTAATACAGTGAATTATAAGTGAAATAATCTGTCTGTAAACAATTGTTGGAAAAATTACTTGTGTCGTGCACAAAGTAGATGTCCTAACCAACTTGCCAAAACTATAGTTTGTTAACAAGACATTTGTGGAGTGGTTGAAAAACGAGTTTTAATGACTCCAACCTAAGTGTATGTAAACTACCAACTTCAGCTGTACATTCCAGTGGGTACAATTAGGCTATTCGTCAAAGTGGCAGGCCAGGCGCAACCTGCAAAACCTTCCCCAGAGGAAATGTTTTCAGCGTTTTACCTCAGGTCAGGTTCCTGCAGTATTTCTCTATGTGGACTGTGTAAGAGGGCAATCGATATTCACAGCCAGAAATTATCAAATGGGTTTGGATATGAAATAATTGCATCGTCACTCAACAATACATCTGTGGGGAGACAGGTTACGGTTTATAATGAGATATTTTACTCTATTTTTAATTGATGCTATTTACTGTAGTGATGATTAATAATATTAAGATACAGTAGTAATATTACATCTAAGCTACCAATCTGTCTTGTTGGCAAGAGTTACAAAAATTAAACAGCCTGTAGATAAGAGGGTCAATGACCAAATCAACAGTATTTCCCCTTTAACCTGTCCTGATAGACCCCCAAAGGCTGTCCTTGTCCTGGGCTGTGTCTCAACTGGCACCCTATTCCCTATATAGTGCACTACTTTCGACCAGGTATAGGAAATAGGGTGCCACTTGGAACAGTGTTGTCAATGTAGAGCTTATGAGTTTCCCAGCTCTCAACTACCTGACCTCTATCCGTACAGTGAGCAGTAGGGGGTTGATCACCAATCACCACCCTCCACCCTCTCCCTGCATGCCGTTGCATGCAGCAAGCCCAACATCTGGACTCCACCTTGGCCCAAAGGTACGTGGCTGACTAACTTCAAAGCACGCAGGATGATTTCACCACCGACAAACTCAGAGCTCCAACTCTGAGCAGCCGGTCCCGTTGATCCAAACCCCCCCTTGACCCCCACGTGTGTGCCCGCTTCAGCAAGCGTTTCTCACTGAAAGAGAAAGGGGCTACACCTGGAAACTCAGAGAAAGTATTATAAGGGAAGTTCGTTTTTTAAACTGCTTTATGGATGATATCATTGGTGATATACTGTACTACTGTATTTGATTAGACAGTGGTTTTGATGTGACATGATTTGTTAGGTCTTAAACGTTACAGAGTGGTAGAGCACGGCGCTTGTAACGCCAAGGTAGTGGGGTCGAACCCCGGGACCACCCATATACAAAAAAAAAATGTATGCACGCATGACTGTAAGTCGCTTTGGATAAAAGCGTCTGCTAAATGGCATATTATTATTATTATTATTATTAGGATGGCTGTGCTCCTCCTAATTCCCTGCCATGGTCTTGATGTGTGTGTATTTAAAAGTACACATCAATTCTCCAGCGTTGAATCGACACTGACATTGTTAAATGAACAGTGTGCTTAGTGCTGACGCTGTTGTACTTTGTCAGTGTTAGGGAATGAACCGTTTTAGTGTTATGCAATAACACCTCAAAGTTTGTTTAACACTAGGAAGTGTAAATACAGTGCATTCAGAAAGTATTCGGACCCCTTGACTTTTCCCACATTTTGTTACGTTACAGCCTTATTCTAAAATTGATTACATTAATTTTTGTCCTCCTCAATCTACACACAATAACCCATAAAGATGAAGCAACATTTTTTTTTTTTATGTTGACAAAATAAAAAACAAAATTATCACATTTACATAAGTATTCAGACCCTTTACTCAGTACCTTGTTGAAGCACCTTTGGCAGTGATTACAGCCTTGAGTCTTCTTGGGTATGACGCTACAAGCTTGGCACACCTGTATTTGGAGAGTTTCTCCCATTCTTCTCTGCAGATCCTCTCAAGCTCTGTCAAGTTGGATGGGGAGCGTCGCTGCACAGATATTTTCAGGTCTCTCCAGAGATGTTTGATCGGGTTCAAGTCCGGGCTCTGGCTGGGCCACTCAAAGACATTCAGAGAATTGTCCCGAAGCCACTCCTGCGTTGTCTTGGCTGTGTACTTAGGGTCATTGTCCTGTTGGAAGGTGAACCTTCACCCCAGTCTGAGGTCCTGAGCGCTCTGGAGCAGGTTTTCATCAAGGATCTCTCTGTACTTTGCTCCGTTCATCTTTCCCTCGATACTGACTGGTCCCCCAGTCCCTGCCGCTGAAAAGCATCCCCACAGCATGATGCTGCCACCACCATGCGTTTCCTCCGGACGTGACGCTTGGCATTCAGACCAAAGAGTTCAATCTTGGTTTCATCAGACCAGAGAAATCGATAGGTTTAGGCTACCTCGTGATACTCTCATTTTCCCTATACCCATCATGAGGTTGCTACAACCTAGCCTATGAATGAAAGTTTACAACATAGGTGTGTAACCAACTTCATATACAGTGCCTTGCAAAAGTATTCATCCCCCTTGGCGTTTTTCCTATTTTGATGCATTACAACCTGTAATTTAAATGGATTTTTATTTGGATTTCATGTAATGGACATACACAAAATAGTCCAAATTGGTGAAGTGAAATGAAAAAAATAACTTGTTTCAGAAAATTCTAAAAAATAAATAACGAAAAAGTGGTGCGTGCGTATATATTCACCCCCTTTGCTATGAAGCCCCTAAATAAGATCTGGTGCAACCAATTACCTTCAGAAATCACATAATTAGTTAAATAAGTTGAATGCACCAATTTTGTAAGTCGCTCTAGATAAGAGCGTCTGCTAAATGACTTAAATGTAAATGTAAATAAAGTCCACCTGTGTGCAATCTAAGTGTCACATGATCTGTCACATGAACTCAGTATATATACACCTGTTCTGAAAGGCCCCAGAGTCTGCATCACCACTAAGCTAGGGGCACCACCAAGCAAGCGGCACCATGAAGACCAAGGAGCTCTCCAAACAGGTCAGGGACAAAGTTGTGGAGAAGTACAGATCAGGGTTGAGTTATAAAAAAATATCCAAAACTTTGAACATCCCACGGAGCACCATTAAATCCATTATTAAAATATGGCACCACAACATACCTACTGTCACGGATTCAGCCGAGGCTGCTCCTCCTCCTTGCTCTGGCAGGCTTCGGCGTTCGTCGTCCCCGGAGTACTAGCTGCTGCCGATCGATGTTTCGGTGTTTGTCTAGTTTAGTCTGTATTGTTTACACCTGTTCCCCATTATGTTTGATTGTATGCCCTATATTTACCCCTGTCTCTCATTTGCGATTTGTGTGTGATTGTTTCTTTGTTACGTGTGTCGTTGGTGAGCGGGTTAGTTCCTCCCTGTGTGGAGGTATTCTGTGTCGTGTTCTTTACTTACTTAGTAAAGTATGTTTCTTAGAGTTCTGTGTCCTGCGCCTGACTTCTTCCACCGCATTTCACTGACATTCGTGACACCTGCCCACCAAAACTCACGGACCAGGCAAGGAGGGCAAGGAGGGCATTAATCAGAGAGGCAACAAAGAGACCAAAGATAACCCTGAAGGAGCTGCAAAGCTCCACAGCGGAGATTGGAGTATCTGTCCATAGGACCACTTTAAGCCGTACACTCACAGAGCTGGGCTTTATGGAATATGGCCAGAAAAAAGCCATTGCTTAAAGAAAGAAATAAGCAAACACATTTGGTGTTCGCCAAAAGGCATGTGGGAGACTCCCCAAACATATGGAAGAAGGTACTCTGGTCAGATGAGACTAAAATTGAGCTTTTTAGCCATCAAGGAAAACGCTATGTCTGACGCAAACCCAAGACCTCTCATCACTCCGAGCACACCATCCCCACAGTGAAGGATGGTGGTGGCAGCATCATGCTGTGGGGATGTTTTTCGTCGGCAGGGACTGGGAAACTGGTCAGAATTGAAGGAATGATGGATGGCGCTAAATACAGGGATATTCTTGAGGGAAAACTGTTTCAGTCTTCCAGAGATTTGAGACTGGGACAGAGGTTCACCTTCCAGCAGGACAATGACCCTAAGGATACTGCTAGAGCAACACTCGAGTGGTTTAAGGGGAAACATTTAAATGTCTTGGAATGGCCTAGTCAAAGCCCAGACCTCAATCCAATTGAGAATCTGTGGTATGACTTAAAGATTGCTGTACACCAGCGGAACCCATCCAACTTGAAGGAGCTGGAGCAGTTTTGCCTTGAAGAATGGGAAAAAATCCCAGTGGCTAGATGTGCCAAGCTTATAGAGACACCCCAAGAGACTTGTAGCTGTAATTGCTGCAAAAGGTGGCTCTACAAAGTATTGACTTTGGGGTGGTGAATAGTTATGCAGGCTCAAGTTTTCTGTTTTCTTGTCTTATTTCTTGTTTGTTTCACAAGAAAAAATATTTTTCATCTTCAAAGTGGTAGGCATGTTGTGTAAGTCAAATGATACAAACCCCACATTTTTTTTAATTCCTGGTTGTAAGGCAACAAAATAGGAAGAATACCAAGGGGGGGGTGAATACTTTCGCAAGCCACTGTAGCCACCCAGAAGAAAGGCACACGGACATCCACACTTCAGGTTGACTTGGTTTTTATCTGCAGTAAAATATATCAAACAGTGATGACAGGCATTGACAGGACGGGCACAGCCACACGTTCACTGGTTAGGTAGGACACAAGATATATTTTAGATAGGAGCAACAGTAATAATACATGCCCTCAATGTGAAGTGACATCAATCCATAAATACAGAGCACAAGTACAACCCTTTTTATACAAACCTTTTAAGGTAGTATGAAAATAAACATTCATTTAATATTTCAATAAATCACCTGCTAGCAATAGCTAGCGTGACATTAAAGTGCACTGACTGAAGGTGCTAGTTAGCTCGTCATTAACATGGCTAGCTAAGCCAGCAAAAACGTGGTTAACTTGCCAAAATAGGCTTTAAATACATAACAGCAACATAAATATATACATAGTCACATTCGCTATTGACTTTGGGATATATGAACCAGTTTTCCAAAGACACTATTGTGTTGTACAGTTTTAAACCATTTTTTTATGTACAGAGGAAGGAGACACGAACCTGCTCTCAGAATATCTCTCTCAGACTGAAGAGCAGGCAGACCAACTTTCCAAATAGGGGAAAAGCACTCAAAACCCACTAGTTCTTCTTTCAAGGAGGATAATACAAAAATTATAAGTCTGAAGACCTCTTGTATTGCCAACCTTACTACGATGGCAGCAAATATTTGTATGAATTCGACAACACATAATGAAAGGAAACTTTATTTATATCACACCTTTTTCTGAGGTGAATGGTTTCACCCACTGCTCTGCCCGCGAACTGTGGTATTCTTTGATATCTACATTGCGAGAGAGGTTGATGGAAACTCTACATTTTCACTTTGTCACAGGTGCACAGGTCGAGAGAAATTAGAGTAATCAAGGTGCCAGACATTGTCACATTCAATACTGCCTTGCACACTCTTGCCTGCATCCAGCTGATCTAGGGTGTAATCATTAGTCCAACAGTTGCAAACAAGAGTTTCTTTTGGACAAATTCAGGTATATTTGTCCCCGTTTCATTCCGTTTGTTTCCGTTTAAGAAACGTTTTTCAACAGTATCGGCAGAAAGAATACACCCCTGATCACAAGAAAACACAGTTCACGTTCATAGCAGCCATATACAAACATAATGATCACTTTGCTTGTTGTATAATTCCTTCTCGCATCTACATCCCCCTCTTACCTTTTCCCTTCACTTGTGGACTTCAGTACACAACACATCAGCTGTCTGTGACCAGGAGAAAAAACCTTTCCAAGCCAAACCTTCATATCATAACTGCTAACCGCTACACACAGCCTAGATCGTTGTCACTATATTAGCTAATGTCATAGTCAACATAGCTACTAGAACTAACGCATTAGTGAACCAGGTACAATAATGCAGTACAGTGTTACTGCAAGCAGTTTAGTAGTTACACAGGCGGGCCCCGGTGACAATAAATTAATAAAACCAAAAGCTTACCTTGACTTGGAAGAGTTCCATTATTGGATAGCCATAGCCAGCTAGCTAACATAGCAACCCTCTCTGTTTGAGCCGGATGTTTTGAGTAGGCTAAACTAGCTAGCTGCATTTGCTAGCTAAGTAAGTGAAAGTGAAAGTGTAAAAAATACGAAATATAGTTATCTCTCTCGCTCTCTTGCTTCACCTTCATTTTTGAAAAAATTAATTTGTTCAAAACTGTTCAACTATTGTCTTTCTCTCTCTTTGAGTCAACTACTCACCACATTTTATGCACTTTCAGTACTAGATTCATTCTCTGATCCTTTGATTGGGTGGACAACATGTCAGTTCATGCTGCAAGAGCTCTGATAGGTTGGGGGACGTCCTCCAGAAGTTGTCATAATTACTGTGTAAGTCTATGGAAGGTGGTGAGAACCACCAGCCTCCTAGGTTTTGTATTGAAGTCAATGTACCCAGAGGAGGAAGTTAACGAGCTGTCCTCCGGCTACACCATGGTGCTACCCTACCATGGCTACTGTAGACCTTTATTGCAAAACTGTGTGTTTAATCAATTATTTGTTGATGTGAATATATTTAGTATAGTTTTATCTAAAAAGGATAATTTTATGAAATTCACTGAGGAGGATGGTCCTCCCCTTCCTCCTCTGAGGAGCCTCCACTGGTAGAGACACCTTCTTAAGGTGCCTCTACATCGCAATTTCAATGGTAGAGTTGAACCGCTAGTGGCAAAAGAGCTAGATTTACTACTAAAATACCAAAATATATCACCTTTGCAACTAACTGTCAAAATGAAGACCAAAATTGACGCGTTTCACTATAACTAAGCCTAAAACATCTGGTTTTCGATTATTATTTTTTCTTTCATGAAAGTTACAAAAAACGATGTCAAATATATCTCATAAGGCCTTATTTTGAGGCCTAGTTTTATCCTAACACAGTGGCCTGAAACTCATTGTTTGACCCAGCAGCTTGGTCTTTTTAAACGTAATCCATAACTTATTTTCAGGAATCGTAGCCTATTGGGCAACAGTGTTATTTGTTTACACTGTGTTTGAGTTCATATTTCTTTCCCAATCTCATATGGATGAATGAGTCATGTTTTGGATACTGACTGAGCACCAGAATCAGTATCAGTTGTCACTGGAGAGGATCTGTCTGTCGATAACAGGTTCTGTCTCAGCAGACGTGTATGTGTGAACGAGCTAGAGTCATGAGTTTAGTGTACTGTAAAATCAGCAGTTGTGTGTGTGTGTGTGTGTGTGGGCTGGAGTGGTGAGTGTAGTGTGGTGTAGTATCTGATATAACTTAGTGCACATCCAAGATGTCAAAGAGAAGCCAATGCTGGGGTCAATGGTGCGTGAGGAGGACAGCATACACGTAAAGGTCAAACAAGACAGGAACAGATGGAGGAGAGCGATAGGAAGGGATGGATGATGAAAGGCAAATGTAGAGTTGAAAGGAGCAATGTTTTCCCTATTTGCATGGGTCAATCAAACAAATCCAGCTCCGATAAGATTGGCTGAACCTTGTGTGTTGCTGTACGTGTATGTGTTGATGTGAGTGTGTGTGCATGTGTCTGGGAAGTGCGTCAGAGTGTGTGTGTGTGTGTGCATGCTGGGATTACAGCAGATACAAACTCACATGAAA
This sequence comes from Coregonus clupeaformis, assembly GCF_020615455.1. Lineage (NCBI taxonomy): Eukaryota > Metazoa > Chordata > Actinopteri > Salmoniformes > Salmonidae > Coregonus > Coregonus clupeaformis. Next base: position 30,788,862 of record NC_059225.1, read on the forward strand.
GAGTGATGAACATTTGCTTATGTAATGTCAAATCTAATTAAAAGTTCAGTCTGTAACTAAGGGTGTGTTTGTGCGAATGTGTATGTGTGTTCGTAAAGCCGCGTGTGTGTGTGTTTGTGTGTGTTCGTGCCGCTGTGTTGCCCGCCCACCCCTCCCTCTACCTCTCCTCTGGGAGATAGAGGATAATTTGGTGTGGTTAGAGTAAAGGGGTGTGAGTGGTCCCCAGTGAGCATTTATTAGACACGTATAACACTTTTATAATGGGGATCAGGGACCTGCAACGCTTCCTCACTCTGAAGAAACTACACCTCTGGCCCAAATGGCACCCTATTCCCTTTATAGTGCACTACTTTTGACCTTTGGGCCCTGGTCAAAAGTAGTGCACTATATAGGGAATAGGGTGCCATTTGCGGCTGTGTGACTTATTCTCAGATAAGGCGTTAACTTAAGTATGAGAGAATGTGGTGCCAAGAAGACTTGTCATATTAGGCATGGCTGGCAAGTTAGTATTTAATCAGATATTACTTAAGTAACCAGGTGGTATCTCACATTTCTTGTCACCGTCTCCCCTTTCTTTGTTCTGCTGTCTTTCATGTATGTAGACAGAGATGGGCAAAGATACTATCTTGTTGATGAGATGGGCAAAGATACTATCTTGTTACAATTACAAAATACTCTAAAGACCAATGTATAAACATTATTTTTTTCATTGTTCGAAATACATTTGCAATTACACGCCTTCACAACAACAACATTCTTAGTAACAGAAAAACGGTGTACTTGCTATGACTGATATGTTGTTGTTTATATACTTTAGTTGAATTCACTGACTGTAAGTCACTCTCGATACGAGGGTCTGCTAAATGACCAAAATGTAAAAATTAACAATTACAAAGCACACAGGGTCCATATTATATTAAAGAAGTATTTAAATACATATTTCAAATACATGTAACAGAAATACTGCCCATCTCTACATGTAGATAATATGGACAAAGTTTGTGTGTGTCTGTGTGTGTGTGTTTGTGTGTGTGACCTGAGAGAACAAACAGACCTATTTTTTATTTTATTTTAGAACTTCTGACCACAGGCTCTGAGCCATATTCCCATCATCACATTTATCAGATACACCCAGAGAGGCGCAAATCAGACCTGACGGTTATACTGGCCAGGACAAACTATCTGGAGGAGAGTGTGTTCTCTGTGTGTCTGGGTGTGCGGGTGTGTGGGTGTGGATCCCCTTAGAATGAAACCCAGCAGAGCTGTTATTACGGGAAAGCCGGAAGCGTCAGAAGGAATAAATCATACTCTGAGTACTAATGTTATGACATTAAAGAGCAAGTCTGGACAGGACGTGATGCCAGAGCGCTGTCAACAAATACTTTGTCTGTGTGTGCGTTCAAGTGGCAGTGTGTAGGTGTGTTCGTCTGTGTGTGCGTGTGTGTGCGTGTGTGTTTGTCTGTGAGTGTGTGTGTGTGTGCGTGTGTGTGCATGCGTGCATGGGTGCGTGGAAAGTACAGTAATGCGTAAATGATCTGCTAAGATCTGGGTAGCCCAGACCTGTTAAACTCTGGCTTGCTCAATCCCAAAGTTGCACGACAGTTACTGGCACCAGTACAAAACAGAACCAGTAAAATCACCCTGCAGCGTGCACCGTATTCCATGACTAACAACCTCATATTATTTCCAACCTTTTTCCAGCCTTTCCAACGTAATCACCTGTAACTTAAATGCCGTGCAATATAACCCTTACGGAAAAACCACATGAATTTCACGTGATCACACGTGTTTCACATGTGATCTCATGTGAAGTTAATGTGATAACATGTGACAACATGTAAAAGCAACATGTGATAATATGATCTCATGTGAAATAAATGTGACAACATGGCGATGCAAAATTTCAACATATGATACCATGAAACTGCACATTTTATTTTCACATGTGAATGTTTTTCACATGTGAAAATGCAAATTAGATTTTCACGTGCAATTCACATTTGAGGTGAAAACATGTTATTCTCCTCACATGTGAAAAGGTGGTGATATGTGAACTCTAAATTTAACATGCGAACAACTGACCTCACATGTCTCTTATGTTTTCACATGTGAAAATGTCAGCTCAACGTGCGATTTTCACATGTGAAACTGCACATTTCCCGTGTTTTTTTTATTTATGGGAAGTAATGAAATGGTATGGGGGTTTGAAGATAAGTGGTATGCTGTTCAGCTAAAATATTGTAAACATCTTTAACCAATATGATTACATTTGACATGATCAGCAGATTTTTCAGTATGACCCCACCTGGGATTTGATCTTGCAACCTTGGGCCACAAAGTCTGTAGAATTCTCAGAAGTCCCCTACAGATTCATTGCCTATAATACATCTCTGCACTTAGCAAAATACTTCCATCTACACTGCTATTTTAGTTATCAGTTAATCTGACTATTGTCGCATCATTAATACAATTATCAGCAATTTGAGGGATTTTCTGTATAGTTGTCTAATGTTGGTGGGACATATTATTCTGTTTTAATGTTACTCCTGAATTAATATGATAAATATAATAGTTTTTCTTGAGTGTATTTTTTAAGAGATTTACTTTGAAGTCCAAAGTGTAGGGATACAGGTGAAGTCAGTTATTGACACAGAAATGGTGGTGTAGCAGGAAGATTGGAATGCTGTGAACCAAGAGGTTGTGAGTTCAAATCCCATGTAAGGACGTGTTGAATAATAATGACTGTATTAATAAACCTACACAATGTAATCATGTATGTCAAATATGTAAGTTGATGATATCCTAAGGACTCATTTTTGTTTGCAGGGCATCGCCTGTGAGATCCCGTGAAAAATATCCACATGTGAAACTTCATGTGAAATATAATCACATGTGAAGTGTTCCAAAACCATATGTTTTCACATGTGAAACTTCATGTGATTTCTTTTTCCTTAAGGGAATGCAACTTTACTTGCTATTTAGAGACATACTAGCAATTTAGTTGTACAACTATGGTGAAGAGAGAGACAGTTTGAGTGGTTTTTAGGGTCTCTGTCCCATGCTGCCAGAGGAGAGACCAGGGGCGGACTGGGACCAGAAATCGGCCAGGCCATTTCTTCCTTGAGGCCCCCATTATTACCCAAATAATAATTATTCTGTGCAACAAAAGAAAAACTATTTTGACTGTCCCACTTGGCTAAAGATGGACTGGCCCATCTGGCATTTTCTCGAACTGCCCTATGGCTAGTCTGTTTCTCGGTGACACTGATTAAGTTGTCAGTATTACCAGTGAGGGTTAGCCTAGCAGGCTTAGGTCTTATCTGTTCTGGGGACCGTTGTCATCTTTCTGTCTTCTTCCGGCCCTTGTGAGATGGAAGGCTGTAAATACCAAAGGGGATTGGGGACATTTCAGAGGTGTTCATTTTATCTGACACACACTGTCAAACTTGTAAATCGATTACTGCTCCCAGATAAATCTTGTGTCAGTGCACAAAGAGTAATTTTTTTCACTGGATGACTTAGAGATTTAAGAAAATGTGTGTTGATTTTGATTAGTGTGTGTGTGTGTGTGCGTGCACATGCGTATGTGGTTGCGCACCCTTGTGTGTGTGTATGTGTATTTGTGATCCACTGTGTGTCCTGGTTCTATACACAACCACTTCCCTTGACTGCTCTCCCCTGACACTGTGGTGGTGATAGAACTTCCATGTGAGTTTATCCTGGGCAGCCTGGGGTGGAAGTCACCACCATCCTTCCATCCACTCTGGGGGAGAACAGTGGGGCTGGAATAACAGCAGGATGTGTGTGTGTGTGTGTGTGTGTGTTCAGAAGACCAGGGGAGTTTCCACTAGACTAGGATATGGGAAGCTCTGCAGGAGGGAGATACTCGCTGTGCTGGTAATTCACTGTAAATATCTTATATTCTATTAAATGTCTTCAAACTAGAAGGGAAATATTTAAAATGTATTTAATTCTGCTTATGATCAGGATTGTGGCTATGATGTTTAGTCACGTATGTCTCTTATGCATAGGTTGAGATTGAGAAAATATTGATTCAGTATTTGTAGTAAGTTGGTTGGATTAAAAGTAGCCTCTGAGCGACATTGTATGGATTGCCACATAGGGCATTGTAATATGTGGACTTTCAGAATGTCAACATTCTGTAAATCTCCAACCTTCCATTTGTATCGCTCGGAGCATGTTTGGCTAGCGAAAGTACAGTAGTCTGAGTTTGTTGTCGGCGAACCGTCTATGTTTGTGTGCTCAGGCTAATATGTTTTGTATAGGCTCTCTCAGTGCAGGCACACAGAGGTCTATGTGTGAGAGTCTGATTTAGGTATGCCTGAGTGAATGTAATCGAATGGCTGGGCCAAATCAGTTATGCATATGTCAAAGTTGCTGAAACAGATTAACGTAGGTTGTGGGAAGGTCAATGGACCTGTTGTCATGTGGTCTCATATGGCCTATCGCTGCGTCCCAACTGGCACCCTATTCCCTTTTGCCCAAAAGTAGTGCACTACTTAGGGAATAGGATGCCATGTGGGACGCAGTCCATCTCTGGTTAGAGGGATTTCACAGCTAACCCCCTTTGAATGTTGCCACTATCTCTTTCCAGACTCTGGATCTTATATGACTGTACAATGATAGGCTAAACAAAGTAGCTACCCTACCTCTGAATGTGTCTACTGTGTGTGCTATATCTGCTTTGACTGCAACTCCTGCTACAGTTATTATGTCATAAAAAATATATATATTATTATTATTTAATTTTTTTAATTAACCCATCCACAACCCCCACCCCTCCCTCTGATGTTTTTATAGCTTTTCTGCTACATATACATTTTACATACATGGTACTTTTATATACAGCAATCACATAACAATAATACATTTATTGACGACAGGGCATATGAATTTGATATACCGTAATGTGGTTGATATACTGTAATGTGTCTGATATACCGTAATGTGTCTGATATACCGTAATGTGTCTGATATACCGTAATGTGTCTGATATACCGTAATGTGTCTGATATACCGTAATGTGTCTGATATACCGTAATGTGGTTGATATACCGTAATGTGTCTGATATACCGTAATGTGTCTGATATACCGTAATGTGTCTGATATACCGTAATGTGGTTGATATACTGTAATGTGTCTGATATACCGTAATGTGTCTGATATACTGTAATGTGTCTGATATACCGTAATGTGTCTGATATACCGTAATGTGTCTGATATACCGTAATGTGTCTGATATACTGTAATGTGTCTGATATACCGTAATGTGTCTGATATACCGTAATGTGTCTGATATACTGTAATGTGTCTGATATACCGTAATGTGTCTGATATACCGTAATGTGTCTGATATACCGTAATGTGTCTGATATACCGTAATGTGTCTGATATACTGTAATGTGGTTGATATACTGTAATGTGTCTGATATACCGTAATGTGGTTGATATACCGTAATGTGTCTGATATACCGTAATGTGTCTGATATACTGTAATGTGTCTGATATACCGTAATGTGGTTGATATACTGTAATGTGTCTGATATACCGTAATGTGGTTGATATACCGTAATGTGTCTGATATACCGTAATGTGTCTGATATACCGTAATGTGTCTGATATACCGTAATGTGTCTGATATACCGTAATGTGTCTGATATACCGTAATGTGTCTGATATACCGTAATGTGTCTGATATACCATAATGTGGTTGATATACCGTCATGTGGTTGATATACCGTCATGTGGTTGATATACCGTAATGTGTCTGATATACCGTAATGTGTCTGATATACCGTAATGTGTCTGATATACCGTAATGTGTCTGATATACCGTAATGTGGTTGATATACCGTAATGTGGTTGATATACCGTAATGTGGTTGATATACCGTAATGTGGTTGATATACCGTAATGTGGTTGATATACCGTAATGTGGTTGATATACCGTAATGTGGTTGATATACCGTAATGTGTCTGATATACCGTAATGTGTCTGATATACCGTAATGTGTCTGATATACCGTAATGTGTCTGATATACCGTAATGTTGTTGATATACCGTAATGTGTCTGATATACCGTAATGTGTCTGATATACCGTAATGTGTCTGATATACCGTAATGTGTCTGATATACCGTAATGTGTCTGATATACCGTAATGTGTCTGATATACCGTAATGTGTCTGATATACCGTAATGTGTCTGATATACCGTAATGTGTCTGATATACCATAATGTGGTTGATATACCGTAATGTGGTTGATATACTGTAATGTGGTTGATATACCGTAATGTGTCTGATATACCGTAATGTGTCTGATATACCGTAATGTGTCTGATATACCGTAATGTGGTTGATATACCGTAATATGTCTGATATACCGTAATGTGGTTGATATACCGTAATGTGGTTGATATACCGTCATGTGGTTGATATACCGTAATGTGTCTGATATACCGTAATGTGGTTGATATACCGTAATGTGTCTGATATACCGTAATGTGGTTGATATACCGTCATGTGTCTGTTACAGTATCAGTCTGATATGTCTGTTTTGACTACAGTTATTACCTACAGTTATTACCTAATAAAAGCATATTTAATATTAGTTTGATATGCCGTAATGTGCAACCACAGTGCAAACCGCCTAGAATCCACAGACTATAGCCCTTCTCCATAGAACGCGTGATTGGCTTTGATTGTTGATACTGTAAAGTCGACCCCTTTTTAACGAACCAATTAGCCAGGCCAGGCAGTCTGTCTGTAGAAGGTCATGTGAGGATTTGGAGGGAGGGGGATTAGAGGTGGAATGTAGTAGGGGAGGGGTTAGGGAGGGGGACACAGCCGTAATGAATGGGAATGGACGACAAGGGGATACTAGTGTATAATGTCATTAACACTGGGGATGTGTCCCAAATGGCACCCTATTCCCAACATAGTGCCTATTGGGCTCTGGTCAAAAGTAGTGCACACATAGCCTGGATGATACAAAAGACCGTAAAGAGTTGGAGACCCACAGACAGACACAAGGATACTGAATGCACTGAGCACAATGGAGCCATCGCTGAGATGATCTGGGAATTCAAACCACAGTCTTTAGAGTAGTAAACCAATGCCATGTGTGTTTGGTTGTGAACCATACAGTGTCTAACAGATCTTGCATTCTTCCTCGTCAGGTATTCAGCAAAAACTCAGGACCCCAATTTTGGACCATAAAGTGGCTTACCATATCCAGCTGAACGTCTATTGTTTTGTTGCTGGGCTACGTAGACGTCCTGTTAACAGAGTGGCACCTCAGATTGGACAGGGTTAACACACAGATGTACAGGTAGGGTTAGAGTAAGAGAGAGGGGTTAGACAGTGTGTCTTGCTGTCTTCCCATGATGTACAGGGTTAGCAGCATGTAGAAGTACAGTACACAGACAGAGTGTACATGGTTAAGGGACTCCAGATGTGTGATACTCATACAGATCAGGCCAGTTAATTACATTGGGCTGAGGGATGGTCCTATATATCTCTCTCTCTCTCTCTCTCTCTCTCTCTCTCTCTCTCTCTCTCTCTCTCTCTCTCTCTCTCTCTCTCTCTCTCTCTCTCTCTCTCTCTCTCTCTCTCTCTCTCTCGCCTCTTCTCCTGAGGGAGCCAACACAATTAGCATATTAAGTTTAAAGGCTTGCTGACATCACCAGTGTGGGGCTAAACCATGTTGAGCTTTTGCTTCCTGTCTGAAGTCCACACTCTTCAATGTCTGAAAAGGGAGGAGAAGTTTGGCGAGAGAAAGACCTAGATGCTGACTAGACGGAGTAAATAGTATTTGTTTCTTATTTAACTCTTAAATGAGGAATAGGGAACAATTCTTTGACAAGATAGACAAACATAGTCTATTTCTATTTCTGTTGTGCTCTACACAACCTGAAGCTTGAAGCGGTCTTAAACAAAGACTCGAAAACATTACTTGTGAAGTTGCTTCTGTTTTGCAGAAATCAGCCCATCCTCCTGGCAGCCATGGCTATATTTTCCATAAAGTGTTCTATGTCTACCACAGCAGGTCTTTGATAGAAGCAGTGATTATTTTTAACTATCATAATTCAATTTAATCACCACGTCTCAGCGCTGTACTATACCTCTGATCGTCTGTCTGAAACCAAGACACCACAATCATAATGATGTTTAGACAATGTTATGGAATCTTTTCGTATTTCTTTGCTTTTCATCCATCCATTTTTGTGGAATATCTGATCGTTTGTGAATCCAGAAAATGTACCTAAATTGTATGCAAAAGTAACCTGATTTGACAGTTGTGAAAATCTTTCAAGGTTTGAAAGACAGTAAACACACACATGCACATGTAACCGGTGTGAAATGGCTAGGTAGTTAGCGGTGTGTGCTAGTAGCGCTTCAGTCGGCGACGTCACTCGCTCTGAGATCTTGAAGTAGTCGTTTCCTTTGCAAGGGCTGCAGCTTTTGCGGAGCGATAGGTAACGACACTTCATGGGAGGCAGTTGTTGAGAGGGTCCCTGGTTCAAGCCCAGGTCAGAGCGAGGAGAGGGACGGAAGCAACACTGTTACACAGACACACACAGAGTAAAATGCTACTCTACAAAATATTACGTTTGCTAAATAAAAACTAGAGTAATAAAGGAATTTGAAGGGACGTATTCGATGTCATTGAGTATAACAAAACATCAGACATCAAACAACCAATGGACACCGCCTCTGGAAATCATTTTGGAAATAAAACGAGAACAATGGAGAAACTGCAACTGAAAGGCACACCAGAGCTTTTATTATACCATATGACTCAGAATTCAGTCATCTGTAAAGACTTTGAAGTCAGGTGAAAACAGAACATGTTCTCATGGAATAGTAAATAGTATAACGTTAAAGAATGATATTGAATGACCTTGATAAAGTCATAATATTCAGACTGAATGTGTTTGATTAATTTGTTCCCGAAGGTCATAATCATTATCATATTTTGTATTGAAGTCCTTCAAGCTATTTTGTAATCACTTTTGCTGTAACTGTATGAAACTGGTTCACTTCTCAGTACCACATGTTAACACTCATCACGTCTGTTGTAGGTGACCTACAAAGAATGATATGATAGACTACTCCGTGCAGAAATAGTAGGTGCTCTATGGTTTCCATTGACTGTCATAGCTAACTAAACCACACAGGGTGAGATGTGGAATTTAGGTCTCTCCTCCCAGCCGTGGCCGGATCGACGTGTGGTCGATGTGTCTAACAGCAGGTTGGCGGTTGTAATCAGAGGTTAAACTGTGGTTTTCACGTCTAGGCCACGACAGGAAGAGGTTTCAGCTGGGACAGGAAGTGGCTTTTCTGTGATAGAGGGATGCCAAATGGAGTGCCTGCCAGAGAGAGGGAGGGTGTGTGTGTGTCTGTATGTGTGTGAAAGAGAAAAAGGATAACTTGCTAAGCTCATCCGAGAGACACCTCATCATTTGGTGTTGATGGGTAAACTTTATTACCACTATCCGCAGGGAGGTGGTAGGTCTATCTGACATTTTGTCCACGTAATACAATCACACTGAATAACTCAATTGTCTCAAGCATCTCTCTCCACCTTGCTCAGTATGTATTCTACCACGTGACAATATGTATGTAACACTGCCAGGTTTTCAGAGTAGCCTGGTACTGTATCTACCTCAACATAATTGGGCACACTCATAAATAATTACTTTTCACTCATAAATCATTCAAATTCCGTTCAAATTACTGAGCATGCTCCTTGGTTTCGGATGACACATCAACTGAACTTGACCCTCCATGTGACTGTCTCATCATGGGCCATGCATATAAAGGATCGTACCTTTTTTACTTACTACACATTGAGTAAGCATATTCTAATAGAGTTGTAGTGCTCGGTCATCAGGTCTGCGTCCAAATGGCAGGCTGCCATTTGGGATGCATCCCAGGTATGCCCAGAGGATGCTGCTGCTATATCAGGTGACAGGTCACTCCTGTGGTGGTGACACTGAAGGTGACGTGTCTCATCCACTCAACGATGTCATACGAGATGACTCAGCACAGAGCTAGTCTGGATAATAATGAGGGCAATGGTGTGGATGGTGATGACTGTAGAAACAATCATACAGCTATTTATAGCAAAGGATTAGTAGACTATAGTGTATGTTGGATCTATTGGAAAGCAGATGTGGTACAGTACAGGTAGATACAGTACAGAGCTAGTCTGGATAATAATGAGGGCAATGGTGTGGATGGTGATGACTGTAGAAACAATCATACAGCTATTTATAGCAAAGGATTAGTAGACTATAGTGTATGTTGGATCTATTGGAAAGCAGATGTGGTACAGTACAGTATAATCTCACTCCGAAACATGATCTCACACAGTTCTGTTCACATTGCTGCTGTGTTTCTTGATATGTTTGATGACCAACTGTCACACCTCTCCCTTTCCCCACTTCCCTGCGTCCTCTCTCTCTCTCTCTCTCTCTCTCTCTGTCTCTCTCTCTCTCTCTCTCTCTCTCTCTCTCTCTCTCTCTCATCAGTCCTTACAGGGCATGTTGTCTTCTCTCCGTTCTGAGCTTGACATTCAGAGGTACTTGCTGAAAATCCAATTTCCCCACACAGTTAGTCTGCCTTTTATCTTATCTGCATCATGCCTGGGCGTGTGACTCTGTCTGCATCCCAACTAACCTGTCTGTCAGGGTTGGGCTCAATTCGAATTGAAGGCAGTCAATTCAGGGAGTAAACTGAAATTCCAATTCAATGATTGAAAAAAGGGCATCTATTTTCAATGACTTCTCAATAAACTGAAAAGGAGAAGCTATTTATGTCAAAATGGTCATTGTGTGTGCACCTGGGTGTGTCCTCAGAGCCATTAGCTTGATAAAGGGCTCTCTGTGTGCTGACCTCTCCATGTTAGTCACGCTGTCACCCTGGCACAGATAACCTTACAGTACCACCAGGCTTCTCAATGGGCTCCACAGCCTTTAACACTCTGCCAGGCCCACAGGACTGCCTGCCTGGTGAACTCATTAGTGGCTTTAATCAGCCTCACTGCACCTTTTCCACTGGTTGTTGTGCAAAGCTTGAAAAATATGTCTGACCTAACGAAAAAATATTATTATTTGTATTTTTTCTACTATGTCGATTTTGGGACTGCAACTACCTACACCACAAGCGAGAAAAGCATGGTAGTGTGTGTGTTAACCCTTCACTTCTCAAGTTGTGTGAAGCTTGTCAAAAGAGAAACACATTATATTATGTGATAAGGCCTAGGGACCATTTTTTCTGCAACTGCGACATGGAAAATCATAGTGTGTGTGCTTGTGTGAAATATAGCAGGGTGTGTCTTGTCTGCCTCACCTCACCTTATCTGTATACTCCTGCCAAAATCACTGCCCGCTCCACATTAGTCAATGGGCCGAGGGGGATACCCAGCACAACCAAATGACTGCCCCCCTCTTCCTTTTTTAGCAACTGCGACATGGAAAATCATGCTGTGTGTGTGTGCTTGTGTGACATAACCTATAACAGGCAGTGTCTGTCTGTGTGTCTGCAATCTGCATTGACGCAAACAATTGACACCCAAATACACTGGAATGCATGACTAGAATGTTAAGTCACACAATGGCACTGGGTTTTTCACTGTGTTAACATTGTAGTTAAAAATCGTCTCTTTCTCTTAAAAAACACTTAAAAGCATTAACACTAGTGTGTGGTTCAGATGGCTTTGTTGTGGTGGGTTTGATCCCTGCACGTGACACTGGCACATAGCTTAGGGAAATTGTGTTTCAGTTTGTGTACGTTTTCTATGTAGGGTTGCAAAATTCCAGTAACCTTCTCAAAATTCCCAGAATTCATTTTTGGGGGGACATTTTGGGAAAGTTACTGGAACTTTCCCTGTGTATCGTGACCCCTCTTGCTGAACCTCTTTCTCCTCTTCTCCTCTCCAGAGCAGAAGCCCTAAACACGGCCTCAGCAGCTCCAGTGTAGGGGAGCAGGCTGAGCACCTCTCCCTGGCCTCCCTGGAGTCTCTGGACACCATGTCAGAGGCTGATGCCCCCACCACCTTCACCAGAGGCAGCCGCTCCCGCGCCAGCCTGCCCGTAGTGCGTTCCACCAACCAGACCAGGGACCGCTCGCTAGGTAGGGGACCACAACATAACCACACTGTGTTTGATGCTCTTATGATGCAATTAACCACAACTACACCAAGGACTGCTTCTCACACACACACGGACAGACACAGCTTGCACAACCCAGCCTGGCTAAAAAAATACACACACACACTTACTACACATACACCAGGGTTTCCGGACATTTGACCGGCAGCATTTTAATTTACCAGACATTTGAGAAATTTACCAGACCCATATGTATAGGGTGCTTAACCTGATTAGGGTGTCCACCCACGGTGCTCAGAATGACAGAATTCACATTTAGATTATGGTAACTCATTTTAACAGAACATACAACCCGAGGATGCAACAGGGTGCGTCCTTCTTGCCGAATTCCGATGTGCACTTTGAAGATTATTTTATATTTTCCTCAGTAGACAAGACGAGTAACGAACAGCAAAATCACTAGCCTATGTCAATCTACTATCCCCCATAGTACGAAAGTTTACCTATTCTATTGGTCAGCTTGTCATTCAGTGCTAGAAAGAAATTGCCTATTCCAAACAGACTCTGGGACAGTTGTGGGAAGATAGATCACAAATTCATACAAGTACTTAATAAAAAACGTTCAAAAGCAATGAGGCTGATGCCACAGATCAGGGCCCGGTTTCCCGATAGCGATGGAATTTATGCTTACAAGGGTTTTAACGATGCATCTTTCTTACAGCGGCCGAAGATGTAACATGCATTTCCCAAAACACCACTCAGATAAGCGGGTCGTTGCAGCATGTGTCGATGCTGATCGAAAAGAAAGGGAGCGCTGCTCTCGGATCAGCTTTCTCCATTAAAATAGTTCCTTAAAATTTAAATTATTTCACAATACTGACGACGGATCAGCTCCTAGAGAGATATTACCACCTACGGCTGAAAATATTGAGGCGGCTTATTCTTCTAATGCTTACCCAATAAAAATGCACAAAATCACAGATTTGGCACATCATTGAGCACATGTTAGGCTACACATCATTAAATATATTGAGACAAATTACAGACAGCAGCCTACAAGTAGCAAAATACAACTCAATTGATTGAACATTAAATATTCAATATGATTGAAATAGGCCTATAGCCTACTGTTTATATTTTAATGCAGTCATCTCGGTTTTCATTTGAATATACGTTGTTTGTTTGTATCAATTACAAAGACATTGACAACATTGTATTTGTAGTCAATTTGGTGGTCACAGAGAGACGGATAAACCATGTGATTCTATGTTTAGTGGTGATCTTCTGTGTATGAAATGGGCAAAAAAGCATCTCATGACACACTTAGCTGTTCTACAGGTGGTCTGAGGCAGGCATTAGATTACGAGAATTTTCAAGTGCAACGTTAATAACGATGGTTTTGCGAAACAGCTCTGAGATTTAACGATGCTGCTATGAAGGTTCTAACAATGAACTTAGCCTTAAAGTTGTTTTTGGGGAACCAGGCCCAGTACGTTTAGCTTAAAATGTTAATAAACTATAATTTCTTCACATTATAAGTGGAGCAATGCGCACACGGCAGTAGACTACGCGCAAATGTTCGTTCCATAATGCAATTAGCAGGAAAACACCATTGTCAAAAGCGCACCTCACATGTGAGCGGTTTCATGTGACAGAAATAAAATAATTGCCTCCACGTTTAAAGAAAAGGCTTTTGGCTAGAGTACTTCATAATATGAAGTAAAATATTCAGGTTTCACGCAATTAAGAATGTTTTCAAAATGCATTGGTTACTGCCTCCAGCTCAAATTGTAAAGTGTGACACGCTGAAGCCTGCCTACTGTTGCCTATCCACTTGAATTGTTGTGTAATGATTGGGCTTATAAAAGCACATGTTTCACTCCAGCAGCAACAGGAGCTGTGGTCATAGCCACGAGGCGAAACCCAGTGGCATAGACCATCACAGCCATGATAAAAATTTCAAAACACATAGACTCAAGTATATTATTGCTTTTATACAACAGGTTACCAGCATTAAAAAGCAAGATTCTTTCCCAAACCATCAATTTTTAATCAAAAGGTGATGCTACATTCACTAACACTGGTTGTCAAGTGCAATTTTAGGCGTTCTCTGGTCATTAGTTCTATTCGTATTATCTACCATTTAAAGCAAAACTACCAAAGTTCTGGTTGATAGCTCCAGAGCGTTGCAGGTTGTTATGGCAAACAAAAATGGTTGCTATGGAGGCTCTTCCCCCCTTGCTACACTCTTAGAAAAAAAGGTGCTAAATAGAACCATAACAGGGTTCTTCAGTTTGTGCCCATAGGGGAACCCTTTTTGTTGCTAGGTTCTATCTAGAACCTTCTATGTAGGGTTCTTCAAAGAGCCCCCTGTATATGGTTCTACCTAGAACTCTATGAAGGGTTCTACCAAGAACCATTTTATCATCAAAAGGTTCTTCATAGAACCGTCTACGAGAAACCTTTTATCTTTGGACGGTTCTTCCTAGAAATCTCTATGAACAGTTCCACCAGCCTTATTAGCCTTTAAAATTACATTATTTATGACAATTCATTACATATATCATAAGGCCTTTCTTTGAGTGCATAATTATACCCTAACATAGTGGTGTTAGGAATCTCCTGGTTTACAGGCCAAGTCAGGCCTGCCAGTCAGATTATGCTGGCTTGCAAAGTAATGTTTAATTTATTTTGGAATCCAGCCAGCGTAAGGATAGCCAACAAGTGGAATTCTTAATCACCCACAACCTGCATTCAGCCAGGGTAGGGAATATGGAATATTGAGACTACCTCAATCCTCTAAACTGGAACCACCATCTGGGTACAATAAATCCAATTACTAATAGATTGGATTAGTTTAGCCAACTGAATGTTATTTATCTTTGCGTAGCATCAAATTAATCAACCAATCATGTAAAAACACATATTACAGTAAAATAAACTATTCAGAAAATCTCCCTGCAATAGAGCATGCTGGGAAATATTATGTATGGTTCTATACTGAATAAAAATATAAACGCAACATGTAAAGTGTTGGTCCCATGTTTCATGAGGTAAAATAAAAGATCCCAGAAATGTTCCATAAGCACAAAAAGCGTATTTCTCTCTAAGTTTGTTCACAAATTTGTTTACATCCCTGTTAGTGAGCATTTCTCATTTGCCAAGATAATCCATCCACCTGACAGGTGTGGCATGTCAAGAAGCTTATTAAACAGCATGATCATTACACAGGTGGACCTTGTGCTTGGGACAATAAAAGGCCACTCTAAAATGTGCAGTTTTGTCACACAACACAATGCCACAGATGTCTCAAGTTTTGAAGGAGCATGCAATTGGGATGCTGACTGCAGGAATGTCCACCAGAGCTGTTGCCAGAGAATTTAATGTTCATTTCTCTACAATAAGCTGCCTCCAACGTCGTTTTAGAGAATTTGGTAGTACGTCCAACCGGCCTCACAACTGCAGACCACGTGTAACCATGCAAACCCAGGACCTCAACATCTGGCTTCTTCACCCACGGGATCGTCTGAAACTAGCCACCTGGACAGCTGATGAAACTGAGGAGTATTTCTGTCTGTAATAAAGCCCTTTTGTGTGGAAAAACTCATTCTGATTGGCTTGGTCTGGCTCCCCAGTGGGTGGGTCTCAAGTGGGCCCTCCTAGGCCCACCCATGGCTGAAATGTAATGTATTTCAAAATACATTCTGAAATACATTTAAAGAATGTATTTTAGAACATATTTTCACATGTATTTATCAATATATTCAGAAATGTTTGTAAATATATTACAAACTGCATTTAAATGTATTTATAAGAAAATAAAAATAATTCACCAAATCATATTGTAACATAATGGTGACTGTCTTAACAATTACACTTCAGTAGGCTCTTTGGTATCACATTCACTTACGTCAGTCCAATTAAGACTGCAGCACTGGCAGTATACAAGGCTAACCTTTCATCCCAGAACACAACATAACACATTAACTGGCATGACAATCTGTCTCATGGGAGGCCAAAAAGCACTACGACAAAGCCACACCCCAACAAGTAGTCTCCAAGTCTTCTAAAACGCTGCCGCCGCTACAATATATTTGGTCAAAATGCATTTTTATTGTACTTGACACATACCAAAGCATACCAAAAGCACTAACATGCATTTAAATGACTACAAAAATGACTACAAACATGATACATTATCGTTCATGTAGTGACTCCATGTCTTTCATGTGCGTATGACAAATAAACAAACAAACTTGACAAGAGCGTTGCAACCAACGTCCAACGGGCAGAACTTAACGTGTACTGGGTCGTTCCAGGAAATGAGTGCCTTTTGCATCCCTTTGATATGTTAAGTAGAAATTATGCACCAGTTTTGAATTTTAAAAGCCTGTTATATGAAATGATGTGCCCTTTAATGTAGACCACATGGAGAATTCAATACATCTGACTTTCAATATGAATAAAGACTTGCTAAAGTGGAAAAATTCGGCATTTTGTCCGTCCGTGCATCCTCTGTGACTTCTAGGAAGATTTTAACCCACTAACCCCAACAAATACTCAAAGTTTTCACCATCCTTGCAAAGCCCTTGTTATTTCGTTGCATTGACAAAGTAATTTTTTAAGATTATGATTTATTTCATGTGATTAGTGATTCATTTACGTCTGTCCCTCATTTTAAGGTCAACCCTGTTACGTGAACTGAACTCTCGTTTTAATATGGTGAAGCTATTCCTTTTTAAATACTTATTTGAAAAGAAACATTGAACATCTAATAGTCAAATCATAGTGTAAAAGCATGAGCTGGTTCTACTCTTTTTGGCCATTTTCTGGTCGAGCATAACACATCAACCCTGTTACCCATAGATAGACAGGCTAGAAATGTTTTAACAAGTAACAATGTTTTGTGAATCTTGCATTCAATTGCCCCTCCCTGTTGCACATGACAAGCTTCCATTCCCTGTCACAAGGAGATTCATGGCTGATTTAACTAGTAATTACCAGTTGGAGGGCCGATGTCCCCCCAAATTATCTCCATTGATCAATACGTAAAGAGTATTAGCCGAATGAAGAATCACTTTGGCCCCCCTGTAGATGTCATAGCCATGCATTTCTGGAATATTGTCAGGCATTACATATGCACTTGAGCAAAGATGCAAATGTATGTACATGCATCTCTGGAATACATTTTAAGGCAATACATGCATTTTAGCAAATCATTTTACGTGACGTTAAATATATTGAAATGTATTTTTTTTCGTATGGGTATTGACAGCATTAGAAATGGTGTTTGCTATCAAGGCAGAGGGCACTTCAGTATGACAAAGCCTTCAGTTGTGTGGAAATAGTTGCATTAATACACTGCCGCATAGCTGCAGTAATGTTACGCTGGTTCTTCTAAGAGCCAGTCATTTAACGTTGCTGACCTAAACCGAGAGAGTGCTAGAACTCTCACAATCACAACATGTAGTCAACCTCTGAGCCTCTCAGGATTGTGCTTCTTAAAATGGTATTTCAAAATGTAAGCACATATCTTAGTTTGAAGTGACTTTAGGTTGAGTAATTGTAATTTCATTTATTTTGAGTGCCTCTGAATGTGTAGTTTACATTTACAAGTCATTTCGCATGCTGCTCTGTGCCAAAAGAGGCCTCTTGCTTAGGTTGAAATGCAGACATTTGCAGACACAGCAGGAGAAAGCGTTATGCTAGCAGCGGGGGTTATTGGGTGATGAAGGGGTGGAGAAAAGAGGGCACATTACCCAGCATTCCACTGGTGGCCCTCCCATACGGAGTAGGGTGAAAGTTGCCCCTAAACACTGATCTTGGGCAAGGTAGGCTTTTTCCCCATTAATGGTTAAATGTAGAATTGGGCGAGGGTAAACTGATCCTAGATCTGAACCTAGGGAAAACTTCACCCCGTAGCCTCCCACACACACATACACACAGTCGTGTCCCCAGAGACGTCTGGTCTTCCGTAAGAGCCCTGTACCAGTGGAAGTAGTGCCTTCAGTCAGAGGATTTCTTAACACAACATTGGAGCTACAGTAGCTGACATCTACAGTAGGATTTACTAATTCAAGTGAGTTTCTGTATTCTCTCGATGTTACTTACAGCATAGTGTTATGTATGGCGGCAGGTAGCTTAGTGGGTAAGAGCGTTGTGCCAGTAACCGAAAGGTCGCTGGTTCTAATCCCCGAGCCGACTAGGTGAAAAAATCTGTCTATGTGCCCTTAAGCAAGGCACTTAACCCTAATTGCTCCTGTAAGTTGCTCTGGATAAGAGCGTCTGCTAAATGACAAAAAATGTAAATGTAAAATTTTTTAAATGTATAGTAGTGCTACATTATGCTTATACTACAGTATTGTAGTAGTTGTTTTGGGATAACTTTTTGATATTTATTTATTGCTGTACTGCATTTTAGATTGTAGAAACGAGGAAATTTAAATAACTCTCTTTATTATTCTGCATTTGAAATTATCGTAATTTAAGGTGATTTGGTTCCATTTGGAAAAACATTAGAGTAGAGTGTTGAATAGGATCTGACTGTCGTAAAGCCTTGCAAGCTCTAGAAACTATGTATACGTCCCAAATGGCACCTCATTCCCTATGTAGTGCACTACTTTTCACCAGAGTCCATAGGGCTCTGCTCAAGAGTAGTGCCCTATATTGGGAATACAGATGTATGATCTTAATTTGATCACCCTGTTGCAGGAGAACTTTCCTGCAATGCAGAAAATGTCAGTTTGTAATTTCCCCTTTGAAATTCCAGAGTTGATTTTCCCTTACGGAAAATGTATCAACCCCTACAGAAATGTCAATTAATTATAATCCACACAATAATGTACATTTCCTGTTGCTGCAGGATTACTTTCCTGCTATAGCAACCTAGCTCAAATTTAGTTACTAGGGTGCCATTTGGGATGCAGCCAAAGTCTGAACTTCTCTGTCCATTTGCTGTGCAGCCACGCCATTTGGTTCTGATTTAGTGAGTGAAACCAGACAATCAACAACCACATACAGTCCTGCAATCCGACTCCATCTTAGAATTGAGCTGTCCAAAGTCTCCGGAGCTAATAAAGTTTGGTTTTTAGGGAATGTTACAAATACTGCATGTGAAATAGAATATGAAGCCCAATGTGTGTCCCAAATGGCAACCTATTCCCTATAGGCCCTGGTCAAAAGTAGTGCACTATAAAGGGAATAATAGTGTTCCATTTGCGACGCACGACCAGTCATCAAATAACGCACGTCGTATTAGGATCATCTGCAGTATCTGTCCATAGGACCACTTTAAGCCGTACACTCCACAGAGCTGGGCTTTACGGAAGAGTGGCCAGAAAAAAGCCATTGCTTAAAGAAAAAAAATAAGCAAACACGTTTGGTGTTTGCCAAAAGGCATGTTGGACACTCCCCAAACATATGGAATAAGGTACTCTGGTCAGATGAGACTAAAATTGAGCTTTTTGGCCAGCAAAAAAAACGCTATGTCTGGCGCAAACCCAAGGCCTCTCATCACCCCGAGAACACCATCCCCACAGTGAAGCATGGTGGTGGCAGCATCATGCTGTGGGGATGTTTTTCATCGGACGGGACTGGGAAACTGGTCAGAATTGAAGGAATGATGGAATGCTCAAAATACAGGGAAATTCTTGAGGGAAACCTGTTTCAGTCTTCCAGAGATTTGAGACTGTGACAGAGGTTCACCTTCCAGCAGGACAATGACCCTAAGCATACTGCTAAAGCAACACTCGAGTGGTTTAAGGGGAAATTTAAATGTCTTGGAATGGCCTAGTCTAAGCCCAGACCTCAATCCAATTGAGAATCTGTGGTATGACTTAAAGATTGCTGTACACCAGCGGAACCCATCCAACTTGAAGGAGCTAGAGCAGTTTTGCCTTGAAGAATGGGAAAAAATCCCAGAGGCTAGATGTGCCAAGCTTATAGAGACATACCCCAAGAGACTTGCAGCTGTAATTGCTGCAAAAGGTGGCTCTACAAAGTATTGACTTTGGGGGGGTGAATAGTTATGCATGCTCAAGTTTTGTGTTTTTTTTTCTTATTTCTTGTTTGTTTCACAAGAAAAAATATTTTGCATCTTCAAAGTGGTAGGCAAGTTGTGTAAATCAAATTATACAAACCCCCAAAAAATCAATTTTAATTCCAGCTTGTAAGGCAACAAAATAGGAAAAATGCCAAGGGGGGTGAATACTTTCGCAAGCCACTGTAACAGTACACCAGGGAAAGAGCGTGTTAGTTCACAAACTGACTTTGTTAAGTTGTTACAAGGAAGCCCTAGTATTAATTATAGAGCCATAGATGTATTTGCCATAGAGTGGCTCAGCACTTAATTCCTGGATTAATCCTCTCTCTCTTTAGAGGAGTCTGTAGGATCTTGTATTATGCTACTGGAAACATCTGGTATTTTACTCAATGTAAATACACTAAAGATAGTGCTGTATGTCAGACTGCATACAACTCATGTGGCCCACAGTACACAAAGTATGCATCCCAAATGGCACCCTATTCACTATATAGTCCACTACTTTTGATCATGGCCCATAACACTAATGTCGTGTTCCTGTACATGGTTAACAGCCACCCGATCATCATCAACCAATCATTATCTTTTTGGTAATCCTCTCTCCTCCCTCCCTGCTTCCCAGGTGTGCTGTACCTGCAGTATGGAGACGAGACCAAGCAGATCCGGATGCCCAATGAGATCACCAGTGGAGACACCATCAGGGCTCTGTTTGTGAGTGCCTTCCCCCAGCAGCTCACCATGAAGATGCTGGAGTCTCCCAGTGTGGCCGTCTACGTCAAAGATGACATGAGGAACATGTACTACGAGCTTACTGACGTCAGGTGTGTGTGTGTGTACACTGCGTGTGTGTGTTTCGTCTCTATTTTCCCACACTGGGTTAGCTAGAGAAGGTCATTTGGGGTTTGCTTCCTTATGTCTCAGTCTCACCCCTGTAAGGTCCTCAGGGTTACCCAGCAGCCTTCCTCTCTCCCCTCCTTAGGCTCTTCCTGTCTAATGAGCTCAACTTACTCAACACAGGAAGTGACCCTCTGAACTTCCCAGTCAACCCAATAGCTGTGTGGATGAAAGGCCTCAGGATGTGGAGCCCTACTGTCGTGGAAGCTTTAGTTCCACCAACACCAAAACAAACCCAAACAACACAGTGTCTGAGTCCCAAATGACACACTAATCCTTATCTAGTGCACTACATAAAATGCACTACATAGAAAATAGGGTGCCATTTGGGTCGTAAGCACAGTATCAGAATCTCTACTTTCTCAAATGTTGTCCCACGTGACGGAAAGTGGAAGGTTCTATTGTGGGTGACTTCATGTGTTTTTAAACGTTTCCTTCCTGCTCAGTTGACAGGACAAAAGGATTGGACAAGAACCCATAAACAGTCTTGTTTCTTCCAGAGCCACAGATTTAAAGTGTGCGAGAGAGCTGTAGCAATGGTGGCCACAGTATGGCTGTCTTCTCTGTGCAGAAACATGTGCCTGTGCAAAGAGACACTTGGTCTGCGTTCCAAATGGTCCATATTCTCTATTTGGTGCACTACATTTGACCAGGGCACAAGGGAACACTGGTCAAAAGTACTGCACTAAATAGGGAATAAGGGTGCCATTTGGGACGCATTATAAGTGTCTATTTGCACAGGCACATGTAGCATTAGCATTAGCCTGCCTTTCTTTTAACACACAGAGAAAAACAAACACCAGTGAGGTTCTGTTGCGTAAGTTGTCCCCACTGTCTCTGCTCTTTTCAATTGTTCACCGGGGTATGACTAATAAGACAACACTGACCAGGGTTTCTTGTCCTCACAGTCATCCCCACACACAGTCATGTCACCAATCACCCACTTCCTGGTACTATGGGTGTGTTTATGGGAGACAACACTTCATAAAATCCAACCATACATACAGTGCATTGGGAAAGTATTCAGACCCCTTGACTTTTTCCACATTTTGTTACATTACAGCCTTATTCTAAAATTGATTAAATAAAAATGTTTCCTCATCAATCTACACACAATACCCCATAATGACAAAGCAAAAACTGTTTTTGAAAAACTTTTGCAAATGTATTAAAAAATTAAAAACAGAAATACCTTATTTACATAAGTATTCAGACCCTTTGCTATGAGACTCGAAATTGAGCTCAGGTGCATCCTGTTTCCATTGATCTTCCTTGAGATGTTTCTACAACTTGATTGGAGTCCACCTGTGGTAAATTCAATTGATTGGACATGATTTGGAAAGGCACACACCTGTCTATATAAGGTCCCACAGTTGACAGTGCATGTCAGAGCAAAAACCAAGCCATGAGGTCGAAGGAATTGTCCGTAGAGCTCCGAGACAGGATTGTGTCGAGGCACAGATCTGGGGAAGGGTGCCAACAAATTTCTGCAGCATTGAAGGTCCCCAAGAACACAGAGGCCTCCATCATTCTTAAATGGAAGAAGTTTGGAACCACCATGACTCTTTCTAGAACTGGCTGCCCGGCCAAACTGAGCAACCGGGGGAGAAGGCCCTTGGTCAGGGAGGTGACCAAGAACCCGATGGTCACACTGACAGAGCTCCAGGGTTCCTCTGTGGAGATGGGAGAACCTTCCAGAAGGTTCCATCTCTGCAGCACTCCACCAATCAGGCCTTTAAGGTAGAGTGGCCAGAAAGAAGCCACTCCTCAGTAAAAGGCACATGACAGCCAGCTTGGAGTTTGCCAAAATCCACCTAAAGGACTCTCAGACCATGAGAAACAAGATTCTCTGGTCTGATGAAACCAAGATTGAAATATTTGGCCTGAATGCCAAGCATCACGTCTGGAGGAAACCTGGCACCATCCCTAAAATGAAGCATGGTGGTGGAAGCATCATGCTGTGGGGATGTTTTTCAGCTACAGGGAGACTAGTCAGGATCAAGGGGCGGCAAGTAGCTTAGTGGTTAAGAGCATTGTGCCAGTAACCGAAAGGTCGCTGGTTCTAATCCCCGACCTGACTAGTTGAAAAATCTGTCGATGTGCCCTTGAGCAAGGCACTTAACCCTAATTGCTCCTGTAAGTCGCTCTGGATAAGAGCGTCTGCTAAATGACTAAAATGTAAATGTAAAATGTAAGGGAAAGATGAACGGAGCCTAGTACAGAGAGATCCTTGATGAAAACCTGCTCCAGAGTGCTCAGGACCTCAGACTGAGGCGAAAGTTCACCTTCCAACAGGACAACAACCCTAAGCACACAGCCAAGACAACGCAGGAGTGGCTTCGGGACAAGTCTCTGCATGTCCTTGTGTGGCCCAGCCAGAGCATGGACTTGAACCCGATCGAACATCTCTGGAGAGACCTGAAAATAGCTCTGCAGCGACACTCCCCATCCAACTTGACAGAGCTTGAGAGGATCTGCAAAGAAG
The DNA here is from genome assembly GCF_020615455.1 of Coregonus clupeaformis. Lineage (NCBI taxonomy): Eukaryota > Metazoa > Chordata > Actinopteri > Salmoniformes > Salmonidae > Coregonus > Coregonus clupeaformis. The sequence goes on from NC_059225.1 coordinate 30,812,421, forward strand.
AATGGGAGAAACTCCCCAAATACAGGTGTGCCAAGCTTGTAGCATCATACCCAAGAAGAGGCTGTAATCGCTGCCAAAGGTGCTTCAACAAAGTACTGAGTAAAGGGTCTGAATACTTAAATAAATGTAATATTTCAGTTTCTTTCTTTTTTAAATAAATTTGCTAAAATGTGTAAAAACCTGTTTTTGCTATGTCATTATGGGGTATCGTGTGTAGATTGATGAGGGGAAAAAAACATTTTAATCAATTTTAGAATAAGGCTGTAACGTAACAAAATGTGGGAAAAGTCAAGGGGTCTGAATACTTTCCGAATGCACTGTATATGGATTACCCAGGGAATGATTTGACAATGCATACAGAAGCTGTTTAGTGACTATATTGGATTATAGTATATTTGAATTTCGGTAGAGCACAAGCTTTCAGCACACTGGGCAATTATACTCCATTTTGAAGGCTCTAATGGAAAAAGCAAGTGTTCTCTTTCTGTATTGTTCTTGTGGTGGTGGGATGTTGACTTTGTGACTAGCCGTCATCTTTTTTATCAGGGCTGTAAAAGTTGTCACATGTTCGTTCCTCGCAGACTGGTACAGTATAGCACAGGAGTACTAGCTGACTCAGAACACATCTAGACAGAGAGATCTTTACTTAGGGGCTTTATAAAGGAGATTTATTTAAAAGAGGAAAACTATTCACCCTAACACTACTGGACAACTTTTGGGCTTATTGGAGACTTTTTGACACAGCACCGTGATGTCTCAGCCAGTGTACAGTCAGTACACCAGACCACGTACTGTGTATGACATAGCCTTGTCAGATTACACACCAATGTCTCGGTATAGGAGTCCCAGGGCTAGTGGAGACAGACCGCTGTCCGATAGTGATATAATCTGGGCTCCTCATCAAACTTTGGATGTTTTTCACTACAGGAATATCGTGGATCACTCCTGCCTGAAGGTGTACCACAAGGACCCCGCACAAGCCTTCAGTCACGGCCCAAGACCCACCAACGGGGATGCCAGGGTGAGTACTTTACTTTCGGTTTTTTTGACACCAGCTTCAAACAGCTGAAAATACAATATTTTTTTAATGGAAAATATATTTCACAGCAGTTTAGATGGTACAATGATTCTCTACACTATACTTGCTTGTTTTGTCACATAAACTGAAATTAGGCCAACTATTAGAATTTTGGCAACCAGGAAATGGCGGAGCGATTTCTGTATAGTACATCTTTAATTCCTGTCTGAGCAAAGGAAGATAAAGAGTCTAATACCTGCTGTGGTGCTTTTGTAAAAAAGGTACAGTATTTATGATGGGTATTATTATGGGCAACATGCCAGCCATTCCCACGGAGACAGCTCCAGTATAGGCCAGTCTAGTCAGTCTAATGTATAAATAACACAGTCTATGGGGGCCCTACCTCTTCCTCTCCTCCTATCCTCCTCTACCCTCTTCTCTCCTACCCTACCTATCATCCCTCCTTCTCAGCATCTGGGTAGAGGAATGACCCCCAACCTCCCCCCGTCTTCCTTAATCTGTTTATGGGGGGTCTTCTGTTCTCTGTGCCTAATTTCGGGGGGATCGAGGGAGCCTTGTGTGTGCTTTAGCGCAGCTCTCCGAAAAGAATTGAACTACATTCACGGGGCTTTTCCTTGTCCATTCTTCTCCAATCTCCTGCTAATCTCCCACAAGGCTGTCGCCTGCTCTCCGCATGTTGGTTTCCTGCTGATGTAACGGAACTAACGCGCAAAGACCTCATTCCTCGTGTGTTCTTCCCCAAATCCTTTCTGATCAACTGACCCCTGTCCTCCCTAATCCTCTTGGATGCTTTATCTATCTAGCCAAGAGGAGTGTCCATGTGGATTGCCATGCAGAATATGGCCCGCATTCCCTGTGTAGTGCACTACTTTTGCCAAGACCCCTATCGGGTCCTGGTTGAAAGAAGTGCACTATATAGGGAATAGGGTGCCATTTGGGACACAGACAGGAGTATTATTGCAGTTATTACAATCACAATAACCCTTTCAATGAACCCCAGCATAATGCATTGCGTCTTTGTTGGGAGACGGCAGCTTTGCTTTATGGGAGGTGGAGTGTGTTGTCAGATTCTGTAGTGTTTTGCTTTAGTAGTAGAGTAAAGTAGCATTGAGTGTTAGGTCTAGGGACTACTTTTGATTGATTCTTATTTATGAAACTGTGCTTCAGTCTGCCTCTATTACCTATGTATGCATACACTGTAAAGTATTTTACTGAAATGACTGGAACATATAGGACACAAAGGAGAAGCCACTATTTCTAAAACAACTACTGCAGAAAACTCAAGAAATAACTATTGATCGCACTACTGTTGACTGTTTAACAGGGAGTAGACATATTTTATGAGCAGTGTTATAAAAAGTGAACACACACACTGCATGAATACGTAACATTACGCAACCCAGTTCTCATGAACTGTCTTATCAGTTCTGTCATTGTTTAACCCTCAGGAGCAATTCACACACTGTCTGTCTCTCTAGACTACTAGACTACTGGACTACTCCAAGAGACCTATGGACATTGTCTTACACACACACACACTCACACACACACACTCACACACAGGTTGCACACACACATGCGCACAGGTTTGAGTATATTTGTTCTGGCCTAGGCACTGGTGTGCGATTGAGTTGAAGTCGCCTGTCTCTTTAAAAGGCGGTGACCACTGTGATGTTGTTTGAATCCTAGATTGTCCCTTTAACACAGAACATATGAGTTAGGCTATGGACTTTGATCTCATCCAGGGATGGGCAAAAATTACAAAATACAATTACAAAATGCCATAAAGATCAATGTATCAAAATAAACTACAAAATCAGGGTGTGACGATTTTGTTACGTTACAGCTTTATTCTAAAATTGATTAAATAAATGTTTTCCCTCATCAATCTACACATAATACCCCATACTTTTTGCAAATGTATTACAAATAAAAAACAACCTTATTTACATAAGTATTCAGACCCTTTGCTATGAGGTTCTAAATTGAGCTCAGGTGCATCCTGTTTCCATTGATCATCCTTGAGATGTTTCTACAACTTGATTGGAGTCCACCTGTGGTTAATTCAATTGATTGGACGTGATTTGGAAAGGCACACACCTGTCTATATAAGATCCCACAGTTGACAGTGCATGTCAGAGCAAAAACCAAGCCATGAGGTCGAAGGAATTGTCGATAGAGCTCTGAGACAGGATTGTGTTGAGGCACAGATCTGGGGAAGGGTACCAAAAAATGTCTGCAGCATTGAAGGTCCCCTAGAACACCGAGGCCTCCATCATTCTTAAATGGAAGAAGTTTGGAACCCCCAAGACTCTTCCTAGAGCTTGCTGCCCGGCCATACTAAGCATCCGGGGAGAAGGGCCTTGGTCAGGGAGGTAACCAAGAACCCGATGGTCACTCTGACAGAGCTCCAGAGTTCCTCTGTGGAGATGGGAGAACCTTCCAGAAGGACAACCATCTCTGCGGCACTCCACCAATCAGGCCTTTATGGTAGAGTGGCCAGACGGAAGCCACTCCTCAGTCAAAGGCACATGACAGCCCGCTTGGAGTTTGCCAAAAGGCACCTAAAGGACTCTCAGACCTTGAGAAACAAGATTCTCTGGTCTGATAAAACCAAGATTGAACTCTTTGGCCTGCGTCACATCCGGAGGAAACCTGGCACCATCCCTATGGTGAAGCATGGTCGTGGCAGCATCATGCTGTGGGGATGTTTTTCAGTGGCAGGGACTGGGAGACTAGTCAGGATCGAGGGAAAGATGAACAGAGCAAAGTACAGAGAGATCCTTGATGAAAACTTGCTCCAGAGCGCTCAGGACCTCCCACTGGGGGCGAAGGTTCACCTTCCAAAAGGACAACGACCCTAAGCGACCCTAAGCACAAGTCTCTGAATGTCCTTGAGTGGCCCAGCCAGAGCCCGGACTTGAACCCGATCGAACATCTCTGGAGAGACCTGAAAATAGCTGTGCAGCGACGCTCCCCATCCAACCTGACAGAGCTTGAGAGGATCTGCAGAGAAGAATGGGAGAAACTCCCAAAATACAGGTGTGCCAAGCTTGTAGCGTCATACCCAAGAAGACTCGAGGCTGTAATCGCTGCCAAAGGTGCTTCAACAAAGTACTGCGCCGGAGAAGATGGCTGCCGTTTTACAGCCCTCTACCCAATTGTACTATTATGTGTGTTTTTCTGCGTTATTTGTAATTTATTCTGTACATAATGTTTCTGCCATCGTCTCTTATAACCAAAAAGAGCTTCTGGATATCAGGACAGCGATTACTCACCTCGTATTGGACAAAGATTTTTTCTTCAACAAGTCGGACGCGAAGGATATCCTACAGACACCCGACAAGGCCCAAATCCCCGTCATTCACATGAGAAAGAGATGGAGATATCGTGGACGTAGGTCGGGGTGCCTTGTAAGGATCCGACGGCGAGCGAGTAAACTGCCTCTTCCATCAATCCTATTAGCCAATGTTCAATCATTTGAGAATAAATTGGATGACCTAAGATTACGGTTATCCTACAAACGGGACATTAAAAACTGTAATATCTTATGTTTCACCGAGTCGTGGCTGAACGACGACATGGACAACATACAGCTAGCGGGCTATACGCTACATCGGCAGGATAGAACGGCTGACTCCGGCAAGACAACAGCTGGTGCACAAAATCAAATACTAAGGAAGTCTCTAGGTTTTGCTCGCCTGAGGTAGAATATCTTATGATAAGCTGTAGACCACACTATTTACCAAGAGAGTTTTCATCTATATTTTTCATAGCTGTCTATTTACCACCACAAACCAATACTGGCATTAAGATTGCACTGAATGAGCTGTATAAGGCCATAACTGAACAGGAAAACGCAAATCCAGAGGCAGCGCTCCTAGTGGCCGGGGACTTTAATGCAGGGAAACTTAAATCCATTCTACGTAATTTCTACAAGCATGTTAAATGTGCAACCAGAGGAAAAAAAACTCTAGACCACCTTTACTCCACACACAGAGTCGCATACAAAGCTCTCCCTCGCCCTCCATTTAGCAAATCTGACCATAACTCTATCCTCCTGATTCCTGCTTATAAGCAAAAACTAAAGCAGGAAGCACCAGTGACACGGTTAATAAAAAAGTGGTCAGAAGACGCAGATGCTAAGCTACAGGACTGTTTTGCTAGCACAGACTAGAACATGTTCCGGGATTCTTCAGATAGCATTGAGGAGTACACCACATCCGTCACTGGCTTCATCAATAAGTGCATCGATGATGTCATCCCCACAGTGACCGTACGTACATACCCCAACCAGAAGCCATGGATTACAGGCAACATCCGCACTGAGCTAAAGGGTAGAGCTGCCACTTTCAAGGAGCGGGACTCTTACCCGGACACTTATAAGAAATCCCGCTATGCCCTCAGATAAACCATCAAACAGGCAAAGAGTCAATACAGGACTAAGATTGAATCGTACTACACCGGCTCTGACGCTCGTTGGATGTGGCAGGGCTTGAAAACTTTTACAGACTACAAAGGGAAGCACAGCCGCGAGCTGCCCAGTGACACAAGACTTCCAGATGAGCTAAACCACTTCTATGCTCGCTACGAGGCAAGCAACACTGAAGCATGCATGAGAGCACCAGCTGTTCCGGATGACTATGTGATCACGCTCTCCGTAGCCAATGTTTGTAAGACTTTTAAGTAGGTCAACATTCACAAGGCCGCAGGGCCAGACGGATTACCAGGACGTGTACTCCGAGCATGTGCTGACCAACTGGCAAGTGTCTTCACTGACATTTTCAACATGTCCCTGACTGAGTCTGTAATACCAACATGTTTCAAGCAGACCACCATAGTCCCCGTGCCCAAGGACTCTAAGATAACCTGCCTAAATGACTACCGACCCGTAGCACTGACGTCTGTAGCCATGAAGTACTTTGAAAGGCTGGTCATGGTTCACATTTACATTATTTAGCAGACGCTCTTATCCAGAGCGACTTACAGGAGCAATTAGGGTTAAGTGCCTTGCTCAAGGGCACATCGACAGATTTTTCACCTAGTTGGCTCGGGGATTAGAACCAGCGACCTTTCGGTTACTGGCACAACGCTCTTAACCACTAAGCTACCTGCCGCCCCACATCAACACCATTATCCCAGAAACCCTAGACCCACTCCAATTTGCATACCGCCCCAACAGAATGCTATTCATTGGCTACAGCTCAGAATTCAACACCATAGTGCCCTCAAAGCTCATCACTAAGCTAAGGATCCTGGGACTAAACACCTCCCTCTGCAACTGGATCCTGGACTTCCTGACGGGCCGCCCCCAGGTGGTAAGGGTAGGTAACAACACATCTGCCACACTGATCCTCAACACAGGGGCCCCTCAGGGGTGCGTGCTCAGTCCCCTCCTGTACTCCCTGTTCACCCATGACTGCATGGCCAGGCACGACTCCAACACCATCATTAAGTTTGCCGACGACACAACAGTGGTAGGCCTGATCACCGACAACAATGAGACAGCCTATAGGGAGGAGGTCAGAGACCTGGCCGTGTGGTGCCAGGATAACAACCTCTCCCTCAACATGACCAAGACAAAGGAGATGATTGTGGACTACAGGGAAAAAAAGAGGACTGAGCACGCCCCCATTCTCATCGACGGGGCTGTAGTGGAACAGGTTGAGAGCTTCAAGTTCCTTGGAGTCCACATCACCAACAAACTATCATGGTCCAAACACACCAAGTCGTCGTGAAGAGGTCACAACAAAGCCTATTCCCCCTCAGGAGACTGAAAAGATTTGGCATGGGTCCTCAGATCCTCCAAATATTCTACAGCTGCACCATTGAGAGCATCTTGACTGGTTGCATCACCGCCTGGTATGGCAACTGCTCGGCCTCCGACCGCAAGGCACTACAGAGGGTAGTGCGTACGGCCCAGTACATCACTGGGGCCAAGCATCCTGCCATCCAGGACCTCTATACCAGGCGGTGTCAGAGGAAGGTCCTCAAAATTGTCAAAGACTCCAGCCACCCTAGTCATAGACTGTTCTCTCTGCTACCACACGGCAAGCAGTACCTGAGTGCCAAGTCTAGGTCCAAAAGACTTCTCAACAGCTTCTACCCCCAAGCCATAAGACTCCTGAACAGCTAATCATGGCTACCCGTACTATTTGCACTGCCCCCCCACCCCATATTTTTACGCTGCTGCTATTCTGTTAATTATTTATGCATAGTCACTTTAACTCTACCCACATGTGCATATTACTTCAACTACCTCAACTAGCCGGTGCCCCCGCACATTGACTCTGCACCGGTACCCCCCTGTATATATAGCCTCCCTACTGTTATTTTACTTCTGCTCTTTTTTTCTCAACACTTTTTTGTTGTTGTTTTATTTTACTTTTTTCAACAACAAAAAAATGCACTGTTGGTTAAGGGCTGTAAGTAAGCATTTCACTGTAATGTCTGCACCTGTTGTATTCGGCGCATGTGGCCAATAAAATGTGATTTGATTTGATTTTAAAGGGTCTGAATACTTATGTAAATATATTATTTTCGTTTTATTTTTTTGATAAATTTGCAACCTGTTTTTGCTATGTCATTATCGAGTATTGTCTGTAGATTGATGAGGGAAAAAAACGATTTAATCAATTTTAGAATAAGGCTGTAACGTAACAACATGTGGAAAGAGTCAACGGGTCTGAATACTTTCCGAATGCACTGTAGTATTCTGAAAACTAAAGTGGATATTTGTAGTGGCTGGTGTGCAAATACTTTCTGGTTGAATTTGACAAATTAATCAAATTCATTCAACATTGATCCATGCCAATTTTTTACCATTATATACAATATAATGACTGTAAACCTGTATGAATGATCTGTTGTTTCAATGCCGTTGAGCCATTAGCTTATGGCAGGGTGCCCTTTAAATACAGACTGGGCAAAGTCATACATTTTAATACTGAAGTGCACACACACATACACATACAAACACACACACACAGGCAAGGTAAACAGTGGCTTTATTCCTGACAGATGTGAAGCTGAGAGTACAGATGTTTTTCTAGAACATGTTCGAGACAGAAGAGCCTTTCTGATGCCTCCACTCGTTAGCAGTTTCTCTTCATTGTGAAAGCAAACCCTGGCATACTAGGAAAAGGGCAAATACAGAACGATGATCAAATAAGTGCTGCACCTGTTCAAACACAGTGTTTGATGGGAGTGGAAGAACATTGCTGCACGTCTCAGTAGGGCTAAGCAGTGTACTGTCTTCTCTAAATAAAGTATCAGACACATACACACACACACACTGCATTGATGCTGTCTATCCACAGTAAAGTCAGTGAATAATAATGTATGCTATTGGTCTCCATTAGTTTTATTTCCCTCTAACAGATTGTTTCCCAATGTTTTGGGGGTTAAATATATGAGTGGGGTTAAATAAGTTAGCGGTAGCCATGCTCATACGGTGACAGTTTCCGCAGTGTGTGTGTACAACAGTTAATCAGTAGGCTTGCATCCAGTCAGGCTGTTTCATTTACATCAGGGAATTGTAACAGAGGTGATGGAATAAAACACATAATTTGCAGTAAACATAAGCCACATATGCCTGACAGTCAAGTAGCCTATTTATGCATCACTGTTTTATTCTAGGCTAAAAATACTCGGTGTTGTTTGTAATGTTCGGAGTCCGAAAGCAGCAAAACACTGCGTAGGGTCATCTATCTACACTGAAAAAATAAAGGTTCTTAAATGGTTCTTCCTCAGCTCTTAAGGTTCCTTGGAGAACTCTCGCCCGATAAAGAACCTTTGAGTTAAGTGTGGGGTTCTTGACGTGGCATCTACGGTTCTTCAGAATTCTAACAGGTTCTTGAAATGTATGGAAACCTGCTGATGTGTCCCTTTCATAGCACACAGCAAATTGGCCAGTGTTAACTAGTGTTGATTTTTCTGTGTAACATTTCTAGTGTTGGTTCAAGAGTTAAATGACCACTGTAAACATGGCCGATTAAGAAATCATAGGCCCGGGGTTATTTTATTTTTTATAGGTCCAGAAAAAAATCATCCTTTAAAAAAACGAATTTCATGCAATTCTACGTTATTTACATGACAGAAGACATCTGAATATTTTTTTTATACCACACAAATGACCAAAATTATTGGCTACTCTGACTGACAAACTGAGATCAATCTGGTCTTGAATTCAAACAGTAGCTCAGGCCAATGACGCGACACACAGATTGTACAATATTAGGAGGAAATATGCAGTATTTCATAGGCTAAAGTAGGCTACAAAATACTATTTCCAGTGGCACTCTGATGAAGATTAAGCCATAGGCTACTCACGGTGATGGCTGATGCGCTCGTCGTGCCAATAGCTTATCTCAAGATGAGGTACTTTGAAAAATAGAGATGTTGTTAGCAAAGAATTGGGAGTTGTTGAGGGAAAAAAAATGTATATCGGTTCTACAGACAGATTAGTCTTCTCTTTTCAGCAGTAGGCGTTTGCTTTCCAAACTGTACGGTTTTCCCGTGATTGTATTTTGAAATCTGTAAAAGGCAAACCGACAGCCGCAACCAACCAAATAAATATAATCCATAGATGGCAGTTCCCATTCAAGTCAGGACTGGCATCCATTGCTAGTGTACCCATGAGTTTAACAGTCAAATTGCCATGGTAAGAGGTTATACAAACCCTTCTATGGATTATATGTCTATGGCCACAACGCAACAAGTTGTATATATGGAACGCATGCTGCCCAAACTGCGGCCTTCCCGACTGTAGGCATACCAGTAACTGCCAAAATAAAGGAAACACTTGAGTAAATGAGGGATACAAAGTACAGTTGAAGTCGGAAGTTTACATACACTTAGGTTGGAGTCAAACTCGTTTTTCAACCACTCCACAAATTTCTTGTTAACAAACTATAGTTTTGGCAAGTCAGTTAGGACATCTACTTTGTGCATGACACAAGTAATTTTTCCAACAATTGTTTACAGACAGATTATTTCACTTATAATTCACTGTGGGTCAGAAGTTTACATACACTAAGTTGACTGTGCCTTTAAACAGCTTGGAAAATTCCAGAAAATTATGTCATGGCTTTAGAAGCTTCTGATAGGCTAATTGACATAATTTGAGTCAATTGGAGGTGTACCTGTGGATGTATTTCAAGGCCTACCTTCAAACTCAGTGCCTCTTTGCTTGACTTCATGGGAAAATCAAAAGAAATCAGCCAAGACCTCAGAAAACAATTGTAGACCTCCACAAGTCTGGTTCATCCTTGGGAGCAATTTCCAAACGCCTGAAGGTACCACGTTCATCTGTACAAACAATAGTACGCAAGTATAAACACCATGGGACCACGCAGCCATCATACCGCTCAGGAGGGAGACGCGTTCTGTCTCCTAGAGATGTATGTAATCAATCCCAGAACAACAGCAAAGGACCTTGTATAGATGCTGGAGGAAACAGGTACAAAAGTATCTATATCCACAGTAAAACGAGTTCCATATCGACATAACCTGAAAGGCCGCTCAGCAAGGAAGAAGCCACTGCTCCAAAACCGCCATAAAAAAGCCAGACTACAGTTTGCAACTGCACATGGGGACAAAGATCGTACTTTTTGGAGAAATGTCCTCTGGTCTGATGAAACAAAAATAGAACTGTTTGGCCATAATGACCATCATTATGTTTAGAGGAAAAAGGGGATAGCTTGCAAGCCAAAGAACACCATCCCAACCGTGAAGCACGGGGGTGGCAGCATCATGCTGTGGGGGTGCTTTGCTGCAGGAGGGACTGGTGCACTTCACAAAATAGATGGCATCATGAGGAAGGAAAATTATGTGGATATATTGAAGCAACATCTCAAGACATCAGTCAGGAAGTTAAAGCTTGGTTGCAAATGGGTCTTCCAAATGGAGAATGACCCCAAGCATACTTCCAAAGTTGTGGCAAAATGGCTTAAGGACAACAAAGTCAAGGTATTGGAGTGGCCATCACAAAGCCCTGACCTCAATCATATAGAACATTTGTGGGCAGAACTGAAAAAGCGTGTGCAAGCAAGGAGGCCTACAAACCTGACTCAGTTACACCAGCTCTGTCAGGAGGAATGGGCCAAAATGTACCCAACTTATTGTGGGAAGCTTGTGGAAGGCTACCCGAAACGTTTGACCCAAGTTAAACAATTTAAAGGCAATGCTAGCAAATACTAATTGAGTGTATGTACACTTCTGACCCACTGGGAATGTGATGAAAGAAATAAAAGCTGAAATAAATAATTATCTCCACTATTATTCTGACATTTCACATTCTTAAAATAAAGTGGTGATCCTAACTGACCTAAGACAGGGTATTTTTACTAGGATTAAATGTCAGGAATTGTGAAAAAGTTTAAATGTATTTGGCTAAGGTGTATGTAAACTTCCGACTTCAACTGTATATGTTATGGTGTGGTGTGCATTTTCCTGGCATGGTTTAAGTCCACTTGTAGAATCTATGCCAATGAGCATTGAAGCTGTTCTGGTACCTCGTGGTGGCCCAATGCCCTATTAAGACACTTTATGTTGGTGTTATTTTGGCATATACCTGATACCTGTATGTGCTTGTGATAAAACTTAATCCACAGTTATTTTTTTAAAACAATTGATCATCTGTGGCTAAATTATTTTTGAACATTGAGAGCAGGCTGCTGTGGTTGGATAAAAAATTAAAATAATTAAAATTAAAATTACTTAATATACAGGAAAGTATTCAGACACCTTGACTTTTTCCACATTTTGTTATGTTACAGCCTTATTCTAAAATTGTTTTTTCCCCTCATCAATCTACACACAATACCCCATAATAAAAAAGCAAAAACAGTTTTTTAGATAATTTTGCTAATTTGCTAAAAAACAAAAATATCACATTGACATAAGTATTCAGACCCTTTGCTTAGTACTTTGTTAAAGCACCTTTGGCAGCGATTACAGCATCAAGTCTTCTTGGGTAGAAGCTTGACGCTACAAGCTTGGCACACCTGTATTTGGGGACTTTCTCCCATTCCTCTCTGCAGATCCTCTCAAGCTCTGTCAGGTTGGATGGGGAGCGTCGCTGCACAGCTATTTTCAGGTCTCTCCAGAGATGTTCGATCTGGTTCAAGTCTGGGCTCTGGCTGGGCCACTCAAGGACATTCAGAGACTTGTCCTGAAGTCATCCCTGCGTTGTCTTGGCTGTGTGCTTAGAGTCGTTGTCCTGTTGGAAGGTGAACCTTCACCCCAGTCTGAGGTCTTGAGCGTTCTGGAGCAGGTTTTCATCAAGGATCTCTCTGTACTTTGCTCCGTTCATCTTTGCCTCGATCCTGACTAGTCTCCCAGTCCCTGCCGCTGAAAAACATCCCCACAGCATGATGCTTCCACCACCATGCTTCACCGTAGGGATGGTGCCAGGTTTCCTCCAGACGTGACGCTTGGCATTCAGGCGAAATAGTTCAATCTTGGTTTCATCAGACCAGAGAATCTTCTTTCTCATGGTCTGAGAGTCCTTTAGGTGCCTTTTGGCAAACTCCAAGCGGGCTGTCATGTGCCTGTGACTGAGGAGTGGCTTCCATCTGGCCACTCTACCATAAAGGCCTGATTGGTGGAGTGCTGCAGAGATGTTTGTCCTTCTGGAAGGTTCTCCAATCTCCACAGAGGAACTCTAGAGCTCTGTCAGAGTGACCATCGGGTTCTTGGTCACCTCCCTGACCAAGGCCCTTCTCCCCCGATTGCTCAGTAAAGAGTTAAATTAACACTCAATGGTGTAAAAGAACCCCAGTGTTGGTGTTAATAACCAGAGTTGAAACAAAACCACGCCCATCATTATCATATTTCCCAGCAGGCTCTATTGGAGGTTGATTTTTAGAATTGTTTGTTTCAATATCTATGTTTTTGCATGTACATTGATTCATTAATTAATCTTATGCTTCTCAAATATAAATAATATACATTTTTCTAAACTATTGCTGTTACTTGGACTTATTGCACCCGTTACTGAAATGGTTGTTCCAGTTTAGATGTTTAATGTAGTCTCATATCTTAGTGTTCCCAACCCTGGCAGTCATTCTGAATGCAGGTTGCGTGTGAATAAAAATTCCAAATGTTGAATATCCCCACTCTGGCTGGATTCCATTAGGAATTACACATCACTTTGCAAACCAGCATAATTTGACTTGCAGGCCATTGTATTAGAGTAAAACTAGGCCCCTCAAAAGAAGGCCTTGTGAAAAAAACAAATCTAAATCTAGAAGGGGGTATTCTAAAGAGTGTCAATGAGCATGCATTAAGTAATATATACTGTATAAAATACCATCATGTTTTTATCTTTCAGAAATGATTAAGTGTTTGCTGAATGGTTCTTTCTAAAAGTGAACAGCAATGGGGAGGGTGTGACAGCTGATGTGTGTGAGAGGTGAAAAGCCTGTATCGCTGAACAAAAACTCAGACTGGGCTGGATCCACAGCCAACAAAGACAAACTCACTCATTGGTTGATAAGTGAAAACACACTTTCTATAAATATGAATCTTCTATTCAAAGGCTATTGAACAACATGTAATAGAGAAAATTGGAAAGCACAAGCGACTGAGTTCAAACACTCACTGTCGAAGTCAAATATTTTCACACGTCTCTTATGGAATGCTCAATGTTAAAACTGTTTTGGTTTGATAGGATAATTGCAAGGTGGAAATAGTACTGCATACACATCCTGACAAAGGAAAAGCACCAAGTAGTTGTATGAAGTCAAGCACAGCTGTTCTATGCTGTTTGTGAATCATAAACAGATGGTGTACCTGATCAATGCATTCCTTTCATCCTCTTGAAAGACCACATTGCATTTTCAATATCATGACGTTATAAGGCAGGAGGTCCAGGTTTGTCCGCAGACATATAAAACATTGCCTTTTAATAAATAAATAAATACATCTGAAGATGTGAGGAGAACATGCAGTGAAATGGGGAACATTTGGTTTGAGTTTGGCTCATGTGGACTTTTGGCTCAGAGACCTCTCTCTTTCCACTGCCTCCTTAAGGTTCTCATTAGAAGGACAGTATGTCTAGGAGGGTCTCATAAAGTCTGCTCAATCCAGTTTCATATGAGTACTACATCAGGCTATTAGAGTCCTGCACCAGGCCAGATACACACCCACATGAATCAGGAGTTCTGATTGAGAAGTAGTGAGACTTATTGTATCTGTATTGGTCTCCACTGCAGTCCTTGGATGAGCTAATAGGGATTTTCATTGTTATGATGACGGTTTATGGGCAATATCTCTCTCTTATACAATGACTACCACCTTGGCAGGGGCAAATTTGAACTGTCTGACTTCAGAGACTTCTTTGTAGTCATAACTGGGGAATCAAACAGTCACCATATCAAATCATCTAAATGGTAGGATTCATATTTAATCAACGAGAACAGGGGGATGAAAGTGAATTATTCAAGTACGAACAACAAAACACGTCGACAGAGATCACAATAGTAGCCAAGTCGAAGAAAGCACTGTATACAAAACAGCTCCAATAGCCACCATTTCGGCCATGTGTAAAAAAACATGACTTCTGAGAGCATAATATTGGGATTGCCAGTATTGACACACTCAACAGGTAGTTGTGAACACTTGGATGCTTGTATACAAATAGCGGGGGCGCAACTTTGGTTTTAGAAGTGGGGGGGACATACAGTCCAAACAGCCTACCCGACCGCTCGTAGGCGTCTGCATGGTCCTAAAGCACACCGTTGCCTCGTTTTGTATCACATTCCAATGATAAAACTGGGGGGGACAAAAATGCAATTTCAGAATGTGGGGGGACAGGTCCCCCCCCCCGTCCCCAGTGAAAGTTGCGCCGCTGACAAATAGTATGTACAGTACAGTGGGAGACTGCTTTCAAGCTACAGTAACCCCAGGCTACTGTAGCAGATTAAGGAGTCACGTAAATTATGAAGAAGCATTTTGTTGAGTCAGATTAGATAATTACATTGACGTTAGCTTCCACCAAAGCAGGTGGCTGGCCACAAAAACCACTGAACCACAGCAGTAGTAGTGCATCCGGAAGAAATGAACTCACTCTCACAACCTGGCAGTGAGTTAACCATGCATTCCTGCGTATAAATATCTCTGCATACTCTCTGCCCTCCACGTTTGACTTTTAAATCCATATATCTGCTCCAGTCATGCCTCTCCTTTAACCCAGCTGTAGTTGAATGAAGTGAATTTCATAGTTTCAGTCCACAGGTACTCTGGGGTCCTTCATGGGTGGTTCAATGCAGTCCCAGCTGCCTGTTTAAAAAGGTTGTGCCAGACGACGACGGCACCTGTTGCTAATTCACCAGCTACTTCTTTCCTGCCTATAGGCACAAAGTTGAAATCCTTCTCTCTCAGTGTTTTTTACGTTGGCTGTTTTAAAAAGGCACACTGTTATCAGCAACCTGTGGCAATTGAGCTCACAAGCTTGCATGAACCTTAAAATAAACCCTCAAGGTAAGCACCTAGCTTTAAAGTTAATGCGAATATCCTGCTTATTCAAGGGATTTTTTTAAATATCAAAAAATCGTATCCAAAAAACTGGTTTTCATGTCAAATCTTATTTTAGAAGCCTGAGGGTATAGGCTGTGAAATGTTAGTAAAATATTGATAGGGGGGAAAAAATCCCTGTGGCCTTAACAGAACTTAAGGTCAACTGATTTCTCACTCTGAGAATGTGCTAATGTGACATTATTTTTCTCTAAACGTGGTTGAAAACCAACCGTCCTGGCTGGGTTAGAGCGTAATGGTTTGCATCCCAAATGGCAACCTATTCTCTATTTATTCCACTACTTTTGACCAGAGCCCTAGTGAACTACATAGGGAATAGATTGCCATTTGGGATGCAGCCATGGTGTGTTTGGGGGTGACCTCTCTCCAGAGATGCAGGGTATACAACAAACCAGAGCTCTAGCTCCTAGACGCGCAGAGGGAGGTGTCATGGCTGACTGCCTGAGGGCTGTGACACTCGACTATGTTTGGTAAACATGGTCAACTAACGTAAGTGTAACGTAGTAATAACATGATTTGGTGTTTTTTGTTTCACTCTTCCTCCAGATGCACAGAGAGGTGATGTACGCCAGCAGAGATGGCCAGCACCCCCCAATGCGACAGCTCTCCATGGGCCCCCCTCCACACCACCCCATGCAGGGCTCCCTGTCCCCACCCACGGCCCACTCCATGCCCCCCTCACCCTCACGGATCCCCTACGGCCCGCGCCTGGGATCCATGCCCGGCAATGCCACCATGCCCCGGGAGCGCATCGCCAACGCCACCCCTCCTGCGCGATCCGTGTCCCCCTGCCCCAGCGCCATCCTGGAGAGGCGGGACGTCAAGCCCGACGAGGACCTGGGTGCTATGAGTCCCAGCCTGGTGAGGGGCGGAGAGGGGCTGTACACTGACCCATACTTGCTCCTCAACGAGGGTAGGATGGGCCACGGTCCTGCCCATGGAGGGCACCCTCCTCCTGGGGACATGGTGGACCACGGCAGCCTGGCCGGATACCACCGCGCCTCCATCCGCTCCACGAGTGCCTACAGCGGGCACAGCCCCACCGAGGCCATGGAGCAGCCTTCACTCTACCGCCAGAAGTCCAGGAAGTACGGAGACAGCCAGCTGCCTACGCTGGGCTCCAAGACCCCACCCCCCTCACCCCACAGGATGGCAGAGGTGAGGATGATTGACATCCACGGGGCGCCGCCCCCTCCCAGCGGCATTCCCCTGGAGTGCTCCTCGCCCGTTCGCCATTCCTTCAGGAAGGATGAAGTGGTGAAAAGCAGAAGCAACGTGGCGTCTCCAGTTGTCCCGGACATCCAGGGTCATGGCCCTATCCCGCCAGCCAACGATCCCCAGACACGGTAAGCCAACCCGGGGGACCTGAGGTGGGACTGGTGGGGTGGGGGCTCAGTGAAAGGGTATGATACTGCATGAGGGCATAGATGAACTAACACTGCATCCTTGCACCACCCTAACAGTAACCGTGGGCTGCTCTGTTTTAATCTTAGCTCAGACTGTTTCTCCTCATCACCACTGCAGGGCAGAGACGTCTCCCCTGTCACACACACACACACACACACACACACACACACACACACACACACACTGCGTGTCTGGTCCGCCCTGTCAAGGTCATCACATTTAGCACAGTGGGCTATAACACTATTATGGTTATGAATATTCTTATTGTCTTTTATCTAGATCAATTAGGGTTGTGTGTGTGACCAGCTCTATTTATATGAATAGCTTATTCCTAATCCTAAAACCTTGGAGTGAGGAGTTGAAGAGAGTTGGTTTACTCAGTGCTACATAGTTGACACTGTAAACCAAGCCACTGCAGTAATGGAATAGCACTTCAAGCCTCCTATTCAGACTGTATATCAATAACTCTCTGTCTGCATGCCCGTGTAGATCGACTATTAGCCCTGCACTCCGGCAGTCATTTCTGCGGCTATTTCAACTTGGCTTGTTCTGTTTCACTGAAGGACAGAACACACAAACACAGGAGAGGGCATGAGGGACATACTCCAGCCATACAGTCATATGTGTTTTGATTGGAATGCATTAGACTGGATGGCTATGGGGGTGAGGGGGCTATGTGTGTACTGCTCAGGAAAACCAAAGCAAATATTGACCAGGTTGGTTGGATAAGACCTGGGCTTTCTGAGAGCCGATTCAGGGGGAACAGATCATTAGGACCACCTGCATGGCACAAACACCATGGCTGTGTCCCAAATGGTACCCTATTCCGTTTATAGTGCACTACTTTTGACCAGGGCCCGCATAGGCAGCTAGCCTTGTGGTTAAGAGCGTTGGGCCAGTAACCAAAAGGTCACTGGTTTGAATCCCCAAGCTGACTAGGTGAAAAATCTGTCAATGTTCACTTGAGCAAGGCACGTAACCCCAAAACAGGGTAGTTTCGTTCACTTACTTTATACTCTATAACTACGGAGTGGCCTTCAAGCATGAGTTGTACTTACAGACCATTCCGTATAGGCACGGTGCTCTATAATGGCTATATAGGTACAAGAAACTTTTATATCTTAGGCTTTGCATTTCAGTGCCCTGGGAGACATAGCTAAGTGTCTGTTTCTCTACAGTACAATGTCTGGGCGCAGTATACAGCACGATCTGGATCACAGTCATTTCTCTTGTCCTCATCTAGCTCCATCCAGCTCCCTTCCCCTCCCCTCACAAGCCATTAGATATGTGATGACATGTGAAAAGACAGTGCTCCTCTATGTCTGAGCCTCACTGGTCACCAAGCAATCACCAAGCCTAAGGATCCCTATTCACCCCCTGTGCTTGGTTTTCTTCACATTGCCGGTCCGGCCAGAGTAATATGAGAATTGATATTGGCCAGATATTGCTTTAAATGTGTATTTAACTGTTGTTTATATAGCAGAAACCCATCTATTTGACAAATCAATTAAGTATTTATAAAAGTATTCATAAAATGTTCTAAGATAGAAAATAAATTATACTTCTATTCTCAATATCCAGTACATGACTTACTCCTTATGTTTTTTATTTTATATCGCTAATTTGATCTCTAAGCAACAAAATCTAGCATGGAAACAATGCAGGTAGTATTTAGGAAGTAACTCCTAACTTAAAAAGTACTTCTAACTTAAATGTCATAATGCCACCTCCTAGTATGCCCCATTTTTAAAAGCTTGATTTTCTGATGTTTCCTGCAGAGAGCGAATGAAGGCTATGGAGCAACAGATTGCCAGCTTGACTGGTCTTGTTCAGCATGCACTTTTAAAGTCCCCAAACACTAGTGGCACCAACGAGGCTCTCAGGTAAGCGAGAAGATGAAGAAGTGAGGCAGCTTGGGACATTGAGTTCTCCGAGATAAGCCCAGGCTGCCCCAGCCAAAGTGGAAAAAGACAATAGCAGATAAACTAGCTCTCACTTTTAGCCATCTGATCCAGCTTAGGTAAACGGAACATTGTCAGGGGGAAATAGGGTGGACAAGGGGTCTGATATTATCTCAATTTATTCTCCAAAATGGCTGCCTCTATTGGTTGATCTGGCTGAAGTTTACCTTTGCATTTCAACCTACTCTGTGGAGATCTTGTGCTAACTGTGTTTGCTTGAGTTTACAATTAACAATATCAATGAAAGCACGATGACTGGAATGAAAATGGGAATGACTTACTATGGGAACAGACTGCTCCTAACAGCCATCATGTTAACCTGTCCGTCTATGTCAGTCTGTCCAACCATACTGTATGGCTGTCTGTACGTCTATAATGCTTTTACTAATATGTATGAACCCTAACTCAAGGACAGTGCCCAAGGTTTTGTATTCAGTCTCTTATACCGTAATTCAACAGAGTTCATGTCTCTTTCTCTCCTTTCCTGTCTGTGTGTCTGTGTGTGTGTGTGTGTGTGTGTGTGTAGCGAACGACCCATGAAGACATCAAGACAAGCGTCTCCGGTTCATAGTGCACACAGTTCAGGTCAGGACCACTATTACCCTTCTGCATGTATCACATCATGATCTGCATCCCTATGTGGTGCCCTATTCCCTAAATAGTGCACTACTTTTGACTAGAGCCCCCCCCCCCGTGGTTTTCCCTATGGGGCCTGGTAAAAAATGGTGCACTATATAGGGAATAGGGTGCCATTTGGGATGTACCCATGATCTACTTCACGATACAGTTTTCTGTTGCATATCCATGTTTCCCCCATGATGCATTCCACAGACAAGTCTCTCATGTTAATGTGTGTCAGTTAGTCAGTCAAGCTACTTTATTCTGCGCCAACTCATATTCCCCTCAAATCCTCTCTTCTCATACAAAAGCAACAAACCTAATATGTGCTGCTGAAAAACAAGAGAGATGTATTATTTCTTGATCCCCGCCAAGATGATTCAATCTCGTCTAGCTAACGGTCAGCAGATGTGGGTTCGATAAAAGAAATGCAATCTCGAGTGCGGCGGAACGAAAACAGAGCGGTATTTATGTGTCGGCTGCTGAAGCAGTTCCTCACATCTTAGCGATACACTTCTTCTTCTTTTTCTTCTTACTCCACGCTGATACAATCTGCTGTCACGTTGTGTGTGAGTGAATTTAAATCTCTACAACATCAAAAAGACTGTTCATGTCTCACAGGATTTCCCTTCGTTTATCGTTCCCCCGCTTCAAATACATGAAGAATTTACATATTTCTCTTGATTCTTCAAAGACGGCCCTGTTGTTACTTCATAATCTCCATCACAAAAACATGCTCTGTCTCCAAACAGTGCATGCATTCTAAATGGCACCCTATTCCCTATATAGTGCCCTACTTTTGACCAGAGGCCTGGTCAAAAGTAGTGCACTATAAAGGGGATACGGTGCCATTTGGTACGCAGACAGTGAAACACAGGAACTGCTCTCTTCCGAACCTGCACTTCAGGTCTATGCCGCTGTCATCCACTTTGAGAGGACTGTGGTGAATGTTGGAGGGGGATTACACAGTGACAATAGCAGTGTGTTCTTTAGCCCCACAGCAGGGCTGTACTATGGTTGTATCCCAAATGGCACCCTATTCCCTTTATAGTGCACTACTTTTGATGGGCCATGTCAGAAGTACTGCACTATATAGGGAATAGGGTAACATTTGGGATGCAGATCAACTCTGTTTGGAGGGAGCTTAGAGTGCTCTCTCTCTCTCTCTCTCTCTCTCTCTCTCTCGCTCTCTCGCTCTCTCGCTCTCTCTCGCTCTCTCATTCACTCAGAACATTCCACTCTTTTCATTGATCTGACACTGGACAGGGACTTTTTCACTTTCGCTAAGGGACTTTAGTGGCTTACAACGCAGCAATGGAACTTAAAGTGCCACTCCCACATCTTCGACATCTGATCTGTCAGTGTTCAAAGGTCATACTACTACACTTTGAATGTGAGGAACAGCTTAATTTAATTCAACTTGAGTTACTGTCAATGCAGGCTGCAGAGGGCATAGCATGTAAAAAGTCATTCTCTTGTCAGTCTGACAGTCTCCAAGGTCAGAGGACATGACGTCTGGCGGTTGTTTTCGACGGCGGTCGAATCCGTCTCCTGTCTCCCATTCCTCACAGTGATTGAAATGGTCTGTGTCCCAAATGACTCTCTATTCCCAATACAATGCACTCTTTTTTTTACCAGAGCCCAATAGTTCCTGGTCAAAAGAAATGCACTACATAGGGAATAGGCTGCCATTTGGGATGCAGACATGGTGAGGTTGGCGGTCGGCCGTGTGCTTCTGTGGGCAGACACCACAGGCCCTTATTACTAAACATTCTAAATATTAAATCAGGAACCAACGCGGGCGTCGGGAATGTGTTCGGAGACGTGTGAGGCGAGCTCTAGCCAGGCCAATGAATCACAGAGGCTACATTTCAAATGACACCCTATTCCCTATATAGTGCACTACCTTTGACCAGGGCCCCTATGTATTACCTGCTTCCCTATGGGCCCTGGTCAAAAGTAGTGCACTACATAGGGAATAGGGTGGTTTGTAGGACATAGTTACATAAGGCAGAAGGTGAAAAGGAGAGAAAACATTACTCCATGACTCCCTCCATTCAATTGCAGAGGAGGAGAGCAATGACATGTTAACTTTTTACGTGCCTGTGCACTTTTGACTGTGTGGTATTTCCTTTGCAGTTAATGAGGGAGTAGTATATTGCCTGCTTCCTCCAAAATCTGCAGTGTTGCTCAAGTTTCCGTCACATTGTGGAAGAGATTTATGTACTTGTAGATGCATACAGCATAGCCTACATTATGAATAATTCAATGATATGGATTTAGATGCATTTTCACATACCGGTTATTGTTTTGATTCCATTGTTCTAAATCAGTTTTCATAAAGCTGGATAGAGGGCTCATCTTTATGGAAAGTGAGCTGTCTATCCAACTCTGTTTTCTTTGGAGTTTTGTTTTCACCGTTGTAGAACTGACTAGCTTGTAGGGGTTTTAAATGTGGTTATTTGATTTGATTTCATTCAGGAGGTTCCCCTATCCTAGCACCCAAAAGTGCCGCGCCCCCCTCTGAGATTGGCTCCACCCCTGCACTACCAGGCTCTGCCCCCTTTCAGGCCAACCTGTTCCAGTTCAAGAAGAATGTCTCGGACCTTCGGCTGCAGCTCCATCAGATGAGACAGCTGCAGGTAACACCCCTGATGCTCTATCTAGGAGTGGGATTAAGTTTTTCCTAGATGCTGATCTTGGGTCCGTTTTGCATTTTCCCCACTAATGGAAAAGGTTAGGATTGGGATAGGGGAAGCTGATCCTAGATCTGTACCTTGGGGAAACTTCACTCCGGAGCCCCTATCTACTGTTATTGGCTATCAATTTGATATCAGCTGTAAATCATTGCTTTTCAGCCATTCAACTACTTTCTATCAGCTACCGTTCCACCCCCTCTATCTGGATTGGTTAAGAAACAGAACTCTTTCTTTCTCATTAATCAATGGAAGGGAATTATGCCACCAGATACAATCAAAGAATGGTGTTCGCTCCTTGAGATATTCATGCTTGTGTGTGTGTGTGTGTGTGTGTGTGTGTGTGTGTGTACGTGTTCATGCATGTGTGTGTATATTCATGTGTGTGTGTGTGTGTGTGTGTGTGTGTGTGTGTGTGTGTGTGTGTTACCTAGCTCCAGAACCAAGAGGCTCTACGTGTGCAGCTGAAGCGGGCTGAGCAGGAGATCAGCGTAAAGCTGGTGGAGGCCATGAAACGTCTGGAAGACCCGATTCAGAGACAGAGAACCCTGGTGGAGGAGGACAGACACAAGTACCTGGGCCTGGAGGAGAGGGTGTTCAACCAGCTAGGGTAAGAGGGAGAGGGAGGGGCTACAACAACAACACAACAACCATTCCATCCACTAGAACCCCATTTCCTGACTACCACATGACGGCTTTAGAATTTGTCCTGGGTTATATTAAGTAGTGCAGATTGTATACTCAACAAAAAAAAGTGCTTGTTAGTACAAAACATTTCATGTTGTCGCTGTAGAACGCAAAGGGGTTTGAATTTGTGTTTTGCCCAAGCACTTTACAGCTAATTCAAAGTATCAACTCATCATCAAGCTTTGATGATTTGAATCAGGTGTGTAGTGCTAAGGCAAAAACTAAAATGTGCACCACTTTGGGTCCCCAGGATCAGGATGAGAACCACTGCTGTAGGGGAACCCTTTTTTTGGATGTGGAGAACCTTTTTATATCGGTTATTTGAATAACCCTTTGTATAACCATTTGTATGGTTCTTCATTACACTGTTCCAATCAGAGGGTTTTTTCATTACACTTTAAAAATTGTCCCGGGTACTGGTTGCAGTGAAAATCGGGTAAATATACAAAAGTGACTGTATTTTTAGAGCTGGACTAAGGGATTATTGATGTAAGGGACAGTATGCTGCTGTATTCTGATTACTTAGGAGTCAACCTTACTTGAGATTTGGACTATTCTTTACAGTAATGTAATGTTAAAGCAAAGTTTCTTTGAAATTTACAGTAACATACTGTTTTTTTTGTTTTTTTTACAGTAACTTACAGGTAACTAGTTGCCAGTAAGTTACCGTAAAAACAAGTTACGGGTTTTACAGTGTAGTGAATATGACCCAGGTGTTATTGGCAACTGCAAGTACACACCCTCCAAATTGCCAACAGGTTTGAATAGGCATGCCATGTCTGTCTCTCATTGGAGCCCAGCAGTCACTGAACAATAAGACCAGACAGCCTAGGCAGGCAATTATTCACAGCATACTCTTAATTTAATTCACTCATCACGGCTTGCCAATTGGGAACATTCATTTAATCCTTTTTAATGTTGATGTTTAACAGGCAAGGACAATGCTGCCTGGGTAGACAGTGGTAAACATATACCCTGATATACATCACAATAGGAGCATTGCCTGAACATTGGTCTTCTGGGGAATCAGACATGCGCAGGGCGTTGGGCGCTGGATTCAGCTCAGTGTTTTCCTTGGTGCTTTGCCAGGTCTTACTCAGCAAAGGCCTGCAGTAGTGTTTTAAATAAGGCTGGGTAATGAGCTCTGTTTGGCTGAGGGGGGGGTGTGGCGTGAAAAATCACAGCCTTCTTCTCCGGAGAGAAAACCCAATTTAACATGACCTAGGAGAGTGTGAGTCTGGGACTTTGGGAAGAAATGAGGCGACAAACGACCAAGGTTCAAATAGGACTGTTTATCATTGTTAGCACTACTGTAGCAAGGCCCTTTAAATCCAAAGGTCTACGCCATAGGGCGGTTCGGGCAAAAGCCAGATGTGCTGGTCCATTTTTAGCCCACTGGGCCGGTCTCAAGTGGGGATTTTGTATAGAATGATCATTATTTGGCTAATAAAGGGGGCCTCAAGGGGGGAAATTGTCCTGTTTGGGTGGCCCATTGTGTGTGTGTGTGTGTGTGTGTGAGGGGGGGTATTTCTGGTCCCAGTCCGTCCCTGGTCATTCCTATTTATTTCCAGTCAGTTCTGATCACCAGTCATCATGAGCCTGCCAAGGAGCCTAGATCTGAACCAGCTGTCAGCACTCAGCCAGTGATCCTACTACCCTTGAGCAATAGAGAAAGATGAGAGAGAGTTGAGTGCCCATTAAGCCTCCTCAAATAGATGATCCCTGGGATATCTTGCATGTTTGTCTAGCCATCTTTAGAAGTGGATTTTAATGCAGCAACATTTCATAGACTCACATTATAGACATTACTTTCTAAAGTCCTGTATAGTTCTTTTAAGAAGAAAGAGATGCTTTTTACCCGCCGGCTCTTCTGTTGAATTTTCACATAGTCATCATCAAGAGGCCTTCACATAAGAGGAACTCCCTTTTGAGAGCAGCTGTACAAAAAAACGTACTCTTCTCAAGGGAATCTAGTCCCAAAGAATCTAAATGTTTTGTCCTCATGAAGTTCAGAACGGCACAAAATGCTATCATCTACCCAGCACATTTCCCCTTGGAGTTGACTGCTCAGAAAACAGAGTACAGTGTTATCAAAACTATAGGGATCCTATGTAAGGAAGTGGTCACACAAATAAGCCCAGATTCCATGTGTACACAGTTGAGGTTTTGGGAAGTAACCCAATCCAGTCGGAGCGGACTCACATAGAGGAAGTGCAGTGTGGTCTGACTGAGAAAGGCAACTTTGGTCATTAAGGTTGAAGGGCCGACTACCCTACAGCCCAGATGGTTTTTAGAATATGAACATTGTTTGATTTGATCTGTTTTTTAGATTCATGCCCTGTCACCTTTCAGTTGTCATTCAGTTAGCTCAGGCTAGAGCTTGCTGTGTGCCAATAAGGTTAAATGAGTATAGTCTGCCCTCTAGTGTTGGTGTGTAGTCAATGTTTCAGGTGACACTTCAAGCACACAATCTCAAGTCTATTATAGTGATCTGTTAGCATCACCAGTGTGTCAGGTATTTGATGGTGCCATCATATTTCATTTGGTAGCTGTGGAGATGAAATTAGGATAATGATTGATCTGGCTTTTCCAGATGCTCAAAGCGCTTACATAGTAAGAGGGAAACTCGGCTCATCCATTTACATTTACGTCATTTAGCAGACGCTCTTATCCAGAGCGACTTACAGTTAGTGCATACATTATTCTTTTTTATTTTCATACTGGCCCCCCGTGGGAATCGAACCCACAACCCTGGCGTTGCAAACACCATGCTCTACCAACTAAGCTACCTCCCTGCTGGCCATTCCCTCCCCTACCCTGGACAACGCTGGGCCAATTGTGCGCCGCCCCATTGGTCTCCCGGTTGCGGCCAGCTACAGCAGAGCCTGGATTCAAACCAGGATCTCTAGTGGCACAGCTAGCACTGCGATGCAGTGCCTTAGACCACTGCGCCACTCGGGAGACTACCAATGTGTGGCACCCACTTGGGTGATGCACTGCAACCAGTTGTGCCACAAACCTCACCACACATCAGCTAGCATAGTGGAGAGGTGAGGAGTGATATACCAATTAGGAGTGGTGTTTTGAATGTCCTCTCTCTCTCTCTCTCTCTCTCTCTCTCTCTCTCTCTCTCTCTCTCTCTCTCTCTCTCTCTCTCTCTCTCTCTCTCTCTCTCTCTCTCTCTCTCTCTCTCTCTCTCTCTCTCTCTCTCTCTCTCTCTCTCTCTCTCTCTCTCTCTCTCTCTCTCTCTGTGTGTGTGTAGGGAACTGGAGCATTATGTGGACACTCTGAAGAGGGAGACCAGCTCAGCGGGGGCTCACAGAGCTGTGACACTGAAGCATGTGGAGGAGGGGGCTGTTAGCCTCAGGAGAGTGGGAGAATCTCTGGCAGGACTCAAAGGTAATACTGCAGTACAGTGTAGCCTACTTTAAAAATACACATACAATATATTAGATTATGTGCATTGACATGGATTCCATAGGTTTCCATGTGCTATGGTTTTCAGTTACAGGTAAAGTAATAAGTAAGATAATATAATTTTTAACTGAATAACAATGCTACAACTAGAAAAAGGTTTTATGTCCCCTGAAAAAATATGCTTAAAAAATTATGTTGAATAGCAGTTGTGTTCTGCTAATGCAGCAGATTAATAAAGTTGCCCTCCAATGAAGGGTGGTGGATAATGTTTTTAAATGATTTTTCAAGTATATATTTTTTAACATGTTTTCTCAGGGGAGTTCCCGGCACTGCAGACCAGGATGCGTTCAGTGCTGAGGGTGGAGGTGGAGGCGGTTAAGTTCCTCAAGGAGGAGCCCCACAAACTGGACAGCATGCTGAAGAGAGTCAAAAGCCTCACAGAGACACTCAGCGGCCTGAGGAGGTACAGGAACCAGGGAGGGACGGAGGGAGGGAGGGAGGGAGGTAGGGGGGCGTTCCGATTCTCTACCCTTCACCAGAAGTGTGCACTTGTTCACTCCCGCTCATGCATTTAAAAGTATTGTACTGGTGCAAGCATGGCTGGGGGGAGTTTTCTTCACCATATCCCTCACACCAGTCCATTCTTTTTAAATCCATGAGGAGGAGTGTACACTTCGAAAAGAAGGGTAGAGAATCTGAATGTAGCCAGAGACTTTGGATGAAAACAGAACAATCAAATAAAGATAAAAGTAAATAAAGTGAATTCAAGTGAAAATAAATAAATACTCGGTGGCCGGAAGCCATGGAGTGATGGGTCATCATCACTTTTACCCAGGGCGCACCACACTGCACCACGCGGCCAAACTCATCTACATTACCTCGTCCCCTCAGTGCGCTTCTCTCCCCGCACGTCAGAGATGATTACGCTCCCTTTGGTGTTGGATTTGGGCCAAATATTTATTTGTATTTTCAGGCTACACAAGTTTATAGTATTTTCAGGCTACACAAGCCATGGCAGTAGAATAGTTCTATCAAACTCCAAAGTTCTATATGTACTGTTCTGTGTTATGAGGTTAGGAGATTTTAAGCGTTCATTCATGGCAGCATGGCATTTGTCATCATAGGTAAGTTTTACCTTAGTGGGATACCAATTGTTGCAGTTTGGATTAACTGGTGTTTGGCTGTTTGTGTTCAGTATACTTTCCCAAACTTTCCCCAAATTCTGGAGAAAAAATCCACTTGGAATTTTTCAAAAATCCTGGTTGGAATATTCTAGGAGGGGACACAAAATCCTGAGAATTTTGGTAAATTAACCTGAATTTTGCAACCCTAATATTACGTTTATCCTGCCCTCTCTGCCCTAAAGATGTGCTACAACCCCAGTAGAGAGCAGCCCAGCCACCACCGACCCCCCAGCGGAGCCTCCAGCCTCCCCCTCGGCCCTGCCCGAGCCCCAGAGCTCCTCCCTCAGGTCCGAGGTCGTCATGCCCTCCTCCCTCATGGTCATCCACCATGTCCAGAGCGCTCCGGTCCACATTCAGCAGTCCCAGCAGTCTGCAGCCCTGCTGGTCCAGCCCAGTTCCCCGACAACCCCCACCCACAGCCAGGGCCGGGACTCCCCCAGCTCAGCCAAGGGCTCCACAGGCACTGCCTCGGCCTCCAACTCCAACCCCTCCAGCCAGGGGGGAAGCCCTGCCCAGCAGAAGAAGACCCCTGCTGCTGCTACTGCTGCTGTCAACCAAGAGCTGCCAACCCAGGCTCCGGTCAATAACGGCAGCAATGGGACAGGGGACCACTTCATCGAGGAGATGAGCAGAAAGAGCAAAAACAGGGCCATGTCTATAGAGGTAAGCCCTATGGAAGTCATAGTGCTCTCCAGTCCTCAGTCTATGATCTATGACATCTCATATCAGATTTCCCCTAAGGGTTATTGAAGGCACTGTCTGTTTCTCTTCCCTCCACTGCTCTCTCTCTCTCTCTCTCTCTCTCTCTCTCTCTCTCTCTCTCTCTCTCTCTCTCTCTCTCTCTCTCTCTCTCTCTCTCTCTCTCTCTCTCTCTCTCTCTCTCTCTCTCTCTCTCTCTCTCTCTCTCTCTCTCTCTCTCTCTCTCTCTCTCTCTCTCTCCTCTCTCTCTCTCTCTCTCTCTCTCTCTCTCTCTCTCTCTCTCTCTCTCTCTCTCTCTCTCTCTCTCTCTCTCTCTCTCTCTCTCTCTCTCTCTCTCTCTCTCTCTCTCTCTCTCTCTCTCTCTCTGTCAATCCTCTCTCTCAATCCTCTCTCTCTCTCACCGTCCACAGGCGGCAGAGAAGGAGTGGGAGGAGCGGAGGCAGAACATGGGCCACTATGATGGGAGGAAGTTTGAGAGGATCCTGAATGAGGCCCAGGCCAACATGATGAAGGGCATCCCCTGTCTGGAGGTGTCGAGCGAGGGGGAGGCCTCTACAGTGGCCCCTGCTGCCCTGGAGGACCAAGTGGATTCCCCCAAGCCTGTGGAGCCAACCCTAGGTAGGAAGGGGTCTTTTATAAAGCTACCTGACACACTCAACATATTCCACTAATATAAAACTACTTTTGGACATCTTTTTGTAAGCAAGGACATAATTTCAGCCCTTATTGTTGACCTTATGTGTGTGTTTGTCTATTACAGAAGAGGCTCAGCCTGAGCCCAGCTCAGAGAAACCAGCCATAGCCAAGCCTGCTGGTCCTGAGAAACTCCCCAAGCCGGTGCTAGAGAAGCCTACCACCACCACCACCAAGCCCACCACCCCTTCAGACAAAGTGGGCAAAGTCAGCTTGGAGAAGGCCAACAAGTCACCTCCCCCTCCCCCGCCCAGAAAGATCTTTCCCACCTCCAGCTCTGGAATGACCACCACTCGGTCTGGAGAGGTGGTCTACACCTGCAGGAAGGAGTCTGCCTCGGAACAGGTCAGTCTGCCATGTAGTCTAGCTATAGGCTAGTCAGCGGTCAACTAGCTCTGGTCCAGGGCATTACGTGCGGCTTGCTAACACTGAGCCTTCAGCATCAGCAAGCCACACGTAACGTTCTGGACCAGAGCTAGTTGTAAACCACAGACATGGCTTCTACTTGTGTGGTCCAGACCTGATCTATAAACGACATGGGGAGAGGGGATGAAGTTTAAGGCCAGTTTATCAAGCAATTTGAAGGCAATATCATTTATATACCTTGGAATGGCCATGTTGATCTGTTGATCTGACTCGTGGTAAAAAATAGTGATGCTAGTATTTGAGTCATATTAAATGCATTAACCTGCTCCTCCATTCCCATCTAAACCAGGAGGGAGAGGAGGCTGAGGTCCCAGTCCCAGCTGCCCAGCGCAAACCCACCAAGGTCCCCCCAGAGACCAAGCCCTCCACCCCTCCCCCCGTTGCTGCCTCAGCCATCCACGAAGAGGAGGAGGAGGAGGGAGACAAAATCATGGCAGAGCTCCAGGTGAGACGCATACATCCAACAGCTGCTGTACATTTACCACCACACACATACTTCATACTATACTATACTATACCATACTATATCGATCACATAGAGCCACCGGGAAACACATCCACATCCAGACTAATGACGGTTGTATCTCTCCTTCACTGTGGGAGTGGGTCCTCTATCCCTTCCTTTCCTGGTGGTTGGGCTACCGTCACTTGGCAGAGGATGGACGCAGTCCTTTACAAAACCAGAATTAGCCATGCTCTTACCCCTAGAAAGTTGAACCATTCGGCCACCACAGCACTAGGTTGATAGTATACGAGTAGTATCAACTACTGTAGGTGTTTCTAATAAACTATCACCTCACATATGGTAGGTACAGTATAGGTAGGCTCTAACCCTCAGGGCCCTAAACCCTAATCCCCTTACATATCTTCACTCCCCAGGTGTTCCAGAAGTGCACAGTTAAGGATGTAGAGGTGAGAAGTAGTGTGCTAGAGACACACCCTACTCGAGTTGAGCCCCAGATCAGAGAGCTAAGACCCGGGGCCTTATTGCCCCTCAAAGAGAAAAAGGTAAAGGACGTGGTGCCGTTTAGCCGTTTAGCCGTCCGCCTAACTGCCTGCTTCTGCCAACTGCGTGACGCCAGCTAACGATCGATGGCTGTACCTTAACCTCCTCTGTGCCTTTCACACCTCCCTGCTTCTGCCTCAGTGAAGAGATCTGTACTGTAACAACTCCACTACCCAAAATCCCTTCTGATTCTGACTTATTCTCTTTTTCCCTTTTTGATTTCAATGGAACTCATGGCTTGGACTTGTTTTTCTCTGATTAAGTCTGCAGAAAATGTCTGGAAAAGTGTATTGTGTGTATCCAACAAATTAATGGTGTCTTGTTGCTACTGATATTTGATTGCATTATGTTTGTCTTGATTGAACCAATCAATAAACTAATCCTTTATCTTGAATCCAGACCTAATCGAATGGTCTTGTCTGTTTCTTTGGAATAACTGCCCTTTATTCAAATAGTCATTTGCTTATAGACTTTGCTATAAGAAAGTACTTTGATTGGCTATTGAGGGGAACAAGGTTGTATTACTTGTTACCTAGGTCACAGACTTGTTTTTGCAGACTTGGTTTACTTTAGGTCACTGTGACCACTTTCTTTACTTGACTTATTTCTTGGGAATGATACCTTACTATTTCTCTGAATCTCTATATAACTTTAACTCTATCTTCTAATTCATTTGAATACCCAAACATATGCCTAATGTGGTTGTTGTCCACAGGAGAACATTTGTTTTTCTATGATCACAGTCACACAGGGCACTACAGTGGATGCGTCCCAAATGACACCCTATTACCTATATAGTGAACTACTTTGACCAGAGCCCTGTTGGCCCTGTTGAAAAGTACGCTCTTAGAAAATAAGGTGCTTTCTAGAACCTAAAAGGGTTATTCGGCTGTCCCCTTAGGAGAACCATTTAAATAACTATTTTTGGTTCCAGGTAGAACCCTATTTGGTTCCATGTACTGTAGAACCCTTTTCCCGGAGGGTTCTACATGGAACCCAAAAGAGTTCTACCTGGAACCAAAAAGGGTTCTACCTGGAACCAAAAAGGGTTCTCCTATCGGGAGTGTATGTAGTGCACTACAAAGGGAATAGGGTGCCAATTGGGATGCACCCTTAATCTCATGCTCCTCTCTAACTCGCTCAGAAACCATGTCACACAAGATATTGTACATTGTATGAGAGATCCAGTTATTCTGTGGGTCAGATATAATATTTTCCTAGAAAACCCAATGTTCAGCTCACACATCAGCAATGCATTTGTCATGTTATTCCTACATACACATTTTCAGTCATATAACATTGCATTCCACTCACCACATGGGAATGATTGATAAAACATTCTTGGAACACCAACAAGAAAGTTGAGAATATATAAAAACGTGATGCACTGAACATTAGCTAGTCTGTGAGTAGAATGGGTGTCAGTCTATACCCCAGATTAGAATATTAGTTTGGTAACTAATTCCTTAGTAAAAGGGGCAATTTGGGATTGGTACATACATTTTTGGACTTTTAAATCAATGATATATAGACTGCTTTGTTGTTGTTTGAATCCCAGATTGTCCCCTTAAAGGTTTTTACATAATCCAATACCTTATCAACTACGTTCCATAACTATTCACTTGTGCCTGCATGTATTATCCTATAAGGTATCTAATATGTTATAAGCACGTATCTTGAAACGCAATCAAAAGATGCCTTATAGGAGGGTTTTTGCCCAATGCTTTGTTGGGCAACAGAGTGCAGTTGCATAGTAGAGAGAATCCATGTTAGAGTGCACCCATAGAGTGCAATTGCACAATAATGCTGTGCCTTCACAAACTGTCCTAGCAGAGCTCGGAGAACACTCATGAGGACAAAGATCCCAACGTGGATGAAAATGGGAACACCACCTCTCTTCGTCAGAGCCCAGGGGTACGAATACCATATTTTCACCCCTAAAACTTCATAGTCAAAATCTCAGGGCATTTACTACGCTACTCAGGGCATTTACTACTACTACGCTAACATTAATCTTCACATCCAAAGTTCCAAACATGCCTTTAAATGTTTACAAATGTCTTGTTGTATGGTTATATGGGCCTTATGAAGGCATGTTGTATGGTTATATGGGCCTTACGAAGTCATGTTGTATGGTTATATGGGCCAAACGCATGCCTTACATGTCATGGTATCTTTTCCCTTATTGATAGGCTTGTTATGTGTTGTAGTTTTGTAGTTTTGTAGTTTTTAACATGGACTCTCTCGTCCTTCCTTTGCCATTTGCAGGTCATATACTATGTAACTGGGCAGATGTCCAAAGACCAGCCGCCACCCCTGGACCCAGTGGAGGAGGCTCCTGAATGCAGAGACAACCCAACACTGTCCCCCTCACAGGTGTCAAATGTGAATGCTAATGACAATTCCCCAAGCCAGCAGCCACAGCGGCCACAACCGAAACCCCAGCAGTTAGGGCCACCAATATCTCCCAAGCCTCTTTTCTTGAATTGTCCCAGCCCTCTGTCTCAGAAACAGGTGGTGAGCTCAGAGTCATTGAAGACCAGCCCAGGAGTGGTAAAAGGGGTTCTGGAAAGCCCATCGGCCAACACTGTAGATAAGCCTCAGATAAGCACAGTCAAGAGGCTTGAGTCCTCAGTCTCCTCAGTCGTCCAGGAGTCCGGCATTTCACTTAGTAAGAGTGTTGTGTTGCCTGCTGCATTGCCTAAAATCCCTCCACCAATCACCATAAGAGAGGCTCCTAAGGCAGTGGTGTCTCCCCCAGAGAAGGCCCTTAGTGAGGCCACCGATCAGCCCAGAGATCAGCCCAGACCCAAGTATGAAGAGGTGGAAGAGGAGGCCTTTCTGAGCCCTGACCTCCCTGCTGAGGAAGCCCCTCCGCCCCCAGACAACATCGCCTTCATGATCACCAACACTAAGGTCCAGGCCCTGTCCTGTGGGGAATACCAGGAGCTGGTCAATGCCAAACGGGGCATCCAGACCGTGACCGTGGGCGGGGGACCTGGGAACCGGGAGATGACCCACACCACTCCGGGCGGCGACGGCAGCAGCTTGGTGGGGTCGCAGGACGACAGCTTCAACAACAAGAAGCCGGTCATCATCATCTTTGACGAGCCAATGGACATCCGCTCGGCCTACAAGCGCCTGTCCACGGTGTTCGAGTGCGAGGAGGAGCTGGAGCGCATGCTGGCCGCGGAGCGCATCGAGGAGGAGGATGAGGAGATGGAGGAGACATGGTGGAGCAGCGGCGGACTGCAGGTAAAGGGGGGAGAGAGGGCGGCTGGTCCCACGGCCGTCAAGGCCCCCAGCGGCGCTCTTAGCTCTTCCAGTAGTAGCTTGTCGCACTCTTCCTCCTCGTCTTTGGAGCTCGCCGAGTCGTCCTGCGACAGCAAGCCAGACGGGAAGAAGAAGTTCAAGTTAAAGTTTCCCAAGAAGCAGCTGGCCGCTCTGTCGCAGGCCATCCGCACAGGCACCAAGACAGGCAAGAAGACGCTGCAGGTGGTCGTGTACGAGGACGAGGAGGAGTCGGACGGCACGGTCCGACAGCACAAGGAGGCCAAGAGGTTTGAGATCAAAAGCCACTCCAAACCATCTGCTCCTCCAACAGACACGTCACCCAAGGCCCAGGCTCCAGCTGTAGTAAGGCGGGAGCATTCAGATTCCCAAGGCAGGACGGACGAGATCCGGAAGAGCACCTACAAGACCCTGGACAGCCTGGAGCAGACCATCAAGCAGCTAGAGACCACCA
Organism: Coregonus clupeaformis; assembly: GCF_020615455.1. Classification (NCBI taxonomy): domain Eukaryota; kingdom Metazoa; phylum Chordata; class Actinopteri; order Salmoniformes; family Salmonidae; genus Coregonus; species Coregonus clupeaformis. The sequence goes on from NC_059225.1 coordinate 30,846,537, forward strand.
TCAGTGAGATGGGCCCCACAAGGCCCCACCAGGAGGAACCAGTGAGGAGTGCAACCAGCGTGGATCCCCAGGCTGGGTGTGTCTCGAGTGGGGAGAGTGGAGGCCTGAAGAGGTCCTCATCACTCCCTTCTAAGAGTTCACTCCCCAAGGTCCCCCAGCCCATTAAGGCCTCCTCTCTGAGGAAGAAGACCAAACCTCAGCTCCTCCCCAGGCCAGCCGCCATCCCCACCGCCACAATCACCCCCAGCCAACAGGTCTCTTTCTAAGCTCTTGTCCCTCTGGAGGCTTTGGGTCCCTTTTTACTCCTCCCTCCCTCCCTTAACTCCATCCTAACCACTGGGTTTACCAACCAACCACTCATTAATCACTTCCCAGGTGTTTTGGAAATGACGGAGCCCTTCTCTGTTGCTTTCTCCCTCTAAGTAATCATGGTCCAACATGATTGGGGAGTGGCATTTTCAATGGGTCCCGTCCTCTGTCTCTCGTATCTCTCCTTCAATTGGCTGCTCAAACTCTAACCGGGGTTTCAGCAAGTGGCAGACTTTTATTCACACAATGATACTCAATGTTGATTACACTTTTGGTTTCTTGAATCGGTTGTTCTTGGACTGCATTTACTGTAGGGTTGTACGTTTTGGTATAGGCTACTACAGTACAGGCGGTGCATGTGCTCTTACTGGTGTTAACGGTTAGTGGTAATCTTGAACGAACAGGTTTTTGACCTGTCATTGCCTTGCTTCTATCAGTTTGTCATACCTCCAATATGGTGTTGTTTTTTTCTTTCTTTTATTTTCTTTCTTGTTTTGTTTCGTTTGGATCCTCTTGCAGAACGCAACCAGTGTCGCTTCCCCTACTAGTCGGATGCCAGTGCCCATGTCTGCGAAGTCCAGGCAGTCGCCAGGGACTCCTACTGACAAAGCAGGAAAACAGCAAAAGCTACAGGACAGCGCTCAGAGGCAGTTCCGACAGGTAGTTTTACTATAGGGCCTTACCAGGGACCAAAGGGACTAGAGGGAACAAACTTGTATAGTAAACATAGGGTATAGAAAACAAGAGGCCTGTGTTAAGGGAAAAAAATATCAAAACAACCAAAGCTGTGAGAGTTCGTGTTTTGTTTAAATGGGATTGAGGTGGCCATTTTGGTTTCTGTTTCTGTTTTCTCTCAATCTGCTCTGACTGAAAGGCATGTTTGACTCTTGACTGTTACCCTTATAACATCACCGAATGCTTCTGCATGGTCCACACTGCTCATGGCAGCTTTTGCTATGTTGGTGACGAGAAAAAATAAAAAAGAGAAAAGAAAAGAAAAGAGAAAGAAAGAAAGTCCACATGCATCCTGTCATCGACTGAGTTCTCCATCACATCCCCAGTTTCCATCACAGCTGAGTTCCTAAACAGTGATGCCAAACAACCTCAGGAGGCTTTACTAAACCGATATTTCTATTAGCCACACTCCCTCCTACCCACAATGCACCTCTACTAAACCCAAAAAGCCTACCTGATACGCTCCTTTATTTTCACAATGCACAGCTACTAAACCACACTTTAATACCCCTCCCTCCTAGCCTGCTGGAGCTAGCCTGATCGCTGCGTTCACCAATATATTTCACTTCAACAGAATGGTGAATGCAGGAATCAGGCTGGTTCCACCAGGCTACCTCCGGCCCTTCTCTGAAGGATGCTCTTCTACCACCCATCTCTCCCCCTTGCACTTGCTGTACCAGTCAGTGGAATATTCACCCCTACTTTTCCAGATATCCACTTTTATCTTTCCCACCTTCAAAAAGATCCCCTCTTTTATCTAACATACTCCACCTTCCTCCCCAACCAATATGCATCTCTGGTTTTTCCCTCCTCTCAGAAAGCTTGACAATCAAACTTAACACACAGGCATCACCAAGCAGTGCCCCCTCCCACATCTCAAACCTCCTTCCTTCATCCCTCCTTTCAATATTTTCTTTCTCCTTTTTTATTAACAGTGTGTTTCTCAGTTACCTCAAGTAACCCAGTCAAAATAGACACTGTAGCTAGTTTGAGCCTTTTTGTGTGTCTTTTAGTTCTCTTAGTAGCAATATGTTTGTTTCTGTGATTGTTTCTTGTCTAGAACTTTAGTTAAGTCAATGTTGTCTTGCCTTTTTTTTGTTTTTTTTTGTTACTTTAATAACCAGTTCCCATTTTGACAACCAGTCTTTGTTTTGGCATCTCTGTTTGCAGGCTAATGGAAGTGCTAAAAGAGCGGGAGGGGATCATAAAACTACTTCCCCTACTATACCTGCCTCTAAAATTCCTGCTTTTTATCCTAGCTCTGGTAAAGGCAGCTCCTCCCAGTCTGCTACAAACTCAGATGCTACTAACCCTATTAACATTTCCTCCTCTTCCAACTCCTCCTCTCCCCCCCTCCACACCACCAAGTCCTCCATCCCGTCCCCTTACGCCCCCCGCCACCCTGGCTCGGCCCTCCCCACCTCCTCCCACATCCCCTCCCTCTCTAACGGTTCCTCCCTCAAACTCCCCACGCCCTCTCACACAGGTAAAACTCTCTCGTTCTCCTCGCAGACTCAAAACGGCCGAGCACCCTCCTCCTCCTCTTCCTTCTCTTCCTCCTCCCCCTCCCCTCTGTCGCCCACCCCGTTGGGCCCGGGTGTGAAGAGCATCCGCACCATACACACCCCCAGCTTCACCAGCTACAGGCCCCAGAACGGCAGCAGCGGCAAATCCTGCATCCCAACCACCACAGCAGCCAAGGACTCCACTTAGCCCCCGTACAGTTGCCCCATTTGGGTTACTACTCTCTTTCTCTCTTAGGAGCTAGATTTGTTCTGTTGTTTATTGGTTTGTATTTTGTTGTAAAAAGGGTAATGGATGCACTTCCCCAACCATTCATATTTCAATTTGATTTGGCACTGGCATTCTCACACTGATGCTTTGACTTCGTTTTAAGTTGCATTTTCCCTTGGCTGATGCTTTGAACTTGAATCCTGGATTTAAAAAAAGGTATATTAGAGTACTGAGTAAATGATTTTAAAGAGAAGAAAAAAAGATATTTTTCTGACTATCTAAGAAAATTGAGTTGATGTACAATCACTATTACCATGTAAGAAAGGTGTTTTATTTTTGAAAACCAGAGACTGGATAATCATAGTATATCTTCATCTTACACTATTTCTTATGCTCCCATTCAGCATAGCCCTTGTAAATGCCTTTTATGAATGTATACTGTAAGTATACAGACGTTTAAAGTGGAATTGCATTGACTTCTATTTTGCTAAGAACATTTTCTCATATAGTTATCCATGCACTGCCAATGTATTTTTAGGAGATAACTGATTTTAGGAGGTTTATGAGGAATAACAGTTATTTCTGTAGGTATTGTGCCTATTTGCCAAAGTTGTTGTAATGTAATCTCCTGACTGTATTACTGTAATCATGACATACCAAGTGGAAACTCTACACATACACTCAAGGTGTGATGGCTGAAGTCTTTACCTTCAATAGCTTGACTGGAGGTCTATGTTTCTTAAGTTAATGTTTATCGATGTCTAAATGTATACATTACTAAAAACAAAAGAAATTCACCAACTGTTCTACCAAGTGTACATAACTGCTTCTAATAAGAACTTTAGTAGTTTTGTTAACATACCAAAGTTTATTTGTATGCATGCCTTTAAGATACTTTAGGAGAGTGATCATGTTAAAGAATAATTATGTTTGCGCAGATAGATTTTGTAAATATTTTGTTCGCTCTCATTTTTGTAAAGCTTTAAACCATACTACATAAAAACAATGTGGTAAAGAAAGAATTGTGTTGGAATAAAAACAATAAAGGTCTGCATGCTTGTAATGCATTTAAGTTCTAGTCACGTTTAGTTCCTCTCCTGTTCTGCTCTCAACTCTGTACAAAGTTCCAACCACATACCAAGCAGCATGTCACTCTGTATTAACTGGTTCATTACATTTACTAACCAGGAGATGTCAGTGAGTGTCCAGGCCACATAATGGCTGCATTCCAGGCTGACTAAGTTGCAGATCTCAAAACCCCTGGAAAGGTGTTTATCATATCAGTTAACCACGTCATATGATATAGCAATCGGATGCTTGACTACACAGTCAATGAAGTGGCACGCAACCATTGGTTGATGCAATGCAATGTGGTCTGTCTGGAAAGTGACCATTGCTTTGAGGGTGTGAAAACTGTGTAAGAGGAAGTTAACCTATGAGAATACATCTCTAAGAGTAGGAACAACAGAACTACTCTTATCCCAGTCTGCAACCACCACCACTGTAACGTGTCTGTAATTAATTGAAAATAAATATCCAGAATTACTCCTTGAAGGCTAAGGGCCTACTGGTAAGTACTGTATTAGAAGTGGTTATTTACTATTCATGTTGATTCTTTACTCTCACTCAGATAATTTATTAAATGAAAGTTTAAGTTAATTTGATTTAAATTTCAAATTTAAAGGGACAGTCTGCAGTTGATGCATACATGTTTTGGACTTTTAAATTAATTATATACCCAGTGATTCTTGAAGAATATAACTTATAAATACCTCAGGAGCTTAGTTCAACTGTCTTAACCAATCAAGAACCCACAATATAAGTTTTGTAAACAATGTAATTGTAAACCAACACTGTATAGCCTCAAAACATTGTTAAAATTATCATTTTGATCTCATGGATGGTCAATCCTTGCATCCATAGCTCTGTCTATGAATTTGAGAGTGGTTACATTTCTCCAGCCCTCAGCTGTTTACCAAATCAGTGACGGGGTTCACACTTTGTTATTGTTGGAACTGCAGATTGCAGTTCAATTGATTTAAATTAACTGGGAAATCAGTGTAACATTTCTTGTGTTGATTCAGGAATTAAATTAACACTGTAAAGGTTTAAACTACCCCTCAGTGGTGTAAAAGAAACCCAGTGTTAATAACCAGAGTTGAACCAAAACCACGCCCATCATTATCATTTTTCCCAGCATGCTCTACTGAAGGTTTAGAATTGTTTGTTTCAATATTTATGTTGATTAATTAATCTTATGCTACTCAACTATAAGTAACATACATTTTTCTAAACTATTCCAATATTTTATTGAGGACTTATTGCACCCATTACTGAAATGCTTGTTCAAGTTTAGATGTTTAAGGTATTCTCATATCTTAGTCTTCCCAACCCTGGCAGTCATTCTGAATGCAGTTTGCGGGTGGATTTCAATAGGCATTACACATCACTTTGCAAGCCAGCATAAAGTGACTTGCAGCCCTGATGTAGCCTCATAACTATGGGTTTCAGGTAATTGAATGATGTATTGTCTTAAAGAATTTAATGTTAATGGCAACATTTCCACATAGGATCTCACTTGGTGAAATCCACAGGATTGATAATGTATGAATGCAACAACCATGTCACTGTCACTAGCAAACAGTCATTGGTGGTACTGGTAACTCAAAAATTAACTCAAACGGCACCTTGGGAAAGATGCAAATAAGCTTTAAAACTCTACAGCAGGGCTATTCAATTCCGGTCCTGGATGGCTGAAACATTCCGGGTTTTGAATTGTATGGTTCTTCAAAGAACCAACCCATTTATGGTTCTTCAGCATCCCTAAAATAGTTCCCTTATGGCATTGCTCTCAATAACCTTATTTGGTTCCAACTTGCACCTTTATTTTTTAGAGTGTAGAGTTATTTATAGAGTACAATACTTGATAAATGACTGTTCACTTTCATTTATGGGCTACCATTACTAACAATAGCCATCATTTGGATCAGTTCCTTCTCACTTAGTTCTTTGCAGAAACCACCCTGATCTGTGTAGGCTACAGGAAAACAATATTTGGCATTTTCTTGTTCCTAAGAACCACCACATCTACCTCTGAGGTCATCTTACTGATGCTGTAGAAATCACTTAGTGTGATTCCCAAATGGCACCCTATTCCCAATAGGGCTCTGGTCAGAAGTAGTGCACTACATAGGGAATAGGATGCCATTTGGGAAACAGCCTTGGGTTATTCTGTTCAAATCCTCCAGACCGTAGGTATGTGTGCTGAAATGATGTAGACTCCACAAATAAAACCACAGTGATGTGTAACAACAGAGCCATTCACAACTCACTAGTAGCCCTCTCTCAATCTCACATCTCTGTAGACTACAGTGTCTTGTCTTTGTTATGTCCTATAGGCTAAGAATCCACTGCATGATTATGAACTACACTGAGGAGGAGAGACATGGCTTACACGCCAAAGGTTCCCACCATGAGAACGTCCTGCTTGCTAGCTTTTACATACTGGTATTCGTGGTTGCTGTGCCTGGCAACACCTTGGCATTGTGAGTGTTCTGTCGTCAGGCTGTCACCTCGCCCTCCAAACTCTTCCTGAGGCACCTGGCCATAGCAGACGTCTCCTATGTGCTGATCCTGCCCATGCGGATGGTCTACCACTTCTCTGACAGCCACTGGCCCTTTGGAGAGGTCCCCTGTCGACCGGGTGGGATTTCTATTCTACCTCAACATGTACTGCAGTCTCTACTTCATGACCTGCATCAGCCTGGACCGCCTCTTGGCCCTGGTCCTACCGCTTAAGTCAAAGTCAATGAGGAAGATCACACACGCCAGAGCAGTCGTGGTCATCCTGTGGGTCACAGTGACTGTGTCTATGACTCCCTTGCTATTCTCCAAAGACCAAACGATGACCATTCAGGTCGACAACACGACTGTGGTCATGTGTAACCAGCTGTACTTGGAAAATACTTCTCCCAAAGCATTGGTGTCAACCGTGGTGGCGTTTACTATTCCTCTGGTCACCATAGTGGTTTCCTATATACTAATCCTATTGAAACTGAGGGGCGTCAAGCAACAGGAGAGACCAGTTGGAGACAAGGCTATCAGGATGATCATACTCATCATGGTGAACTTCCTGGTTGCTTTTGTGCCCTATCACTTGAACCGTTCCATCTACATTGAGAGACACACTCATAGCCACATAGAAACTGCGTCCATTGAGGCTCTGGCACTAGCCAATCGAGTCACTTCCGCACTAACCTGTGTGAGTGGAGTGTTGGATCCTATTATGTATTTCTTTCTGGCAAGGACTTATCAGAGTATACTGCTTCAGCTGTACTGTAGAGACAGGGGAGATCTAGGATCAGGTCCCCCCTGTCCATAATCTTATTCATTATTATGATCTAAAACAAAAAGGCAAAACTGTTCTCCTCCTGCTCTGAGACTTGAAAAAGTGTATGCTTGCAGTGATTCAATGACTATTTAATATTACAGTGACGATGTACAGTGTTGAATCCTATGGTATGATAGCATTGTGGTGTTGAGCAATACAGGCATACAGTACATAAGAATGGTTGGTAGGCCTATGGCCCTGTATGAAAATCAAGCTTATTTCTAGGTTGTTTTACCATCTCTGTTATTGTATGCATAGTATTCTTGTAAATGTAAGTGCACTCATTCAGACCCCTTGACTTTTTCCACATTTTGTTACCTTACAGCCTTATTCTAAAATTGATTAAACACAATACCCCATAATGACAAAACAAAAACAGGTTTTTAGACATTTTAGACAATAAAAAGCTGAAATATCACATTTACATAAGTATTCAGACCCTTTACTCAGTACTTTGTTGAAGCACCTTTGGCACCGATTACAGCATAGATTCTTCTTGGATATGATGTTATAAGCTTGGCACACCTGTATTTGGGGAGTTTCTCCCATTCTTCTCTGCATATCCTCTCAAGCTCTGTCAGGTTGGATGGGGAGCGTCGCTGTACAGCTATTTTCAGGTCTCCAGAGATATTCGATTGGGTTCAAGTCTGGGCTCTGGCTGGGCCACTCAAGGACTTTCAGAGACTTGTCATGAACCCACTCCTGCGTTGTCTTGTCTGTGTGCTCAGTGTCATGAACATTCTGAGCACACAGTCTGAGGTCCTGAGCGCTCTGGAGCAGGTTTTCATCAAGGATCTCTCTGTAATTTGCTCCGTTCATCTTTCCCTCGATCCTGACTAGTCTCCCATTCCCTGCAGCTGAAAAATATACCCACAGCATGATGCTGCCACCACCATGCTTCGCCGTAGGGATGGTGCCAGGTTTCCTCCAGACGTGACGCTTGGCATTCATGCCAAAGAGATCAATCTTGGTTTCATCAGACCAGAGAATCTTGTTTCTCATGGTCTGAGAGTCTTTAGATGCCTTTTGGCAAACTCCAAGCGGGCTGCTATGTGCCATTTACTGAGGAGTGGCTTCCGTCTGGCCACTCTACCATAAAGGCTTGATTGGTGGAGTGCTGCAGAGATGGCTGTCCTTCTGGAAGATTCTCCCATCTCCACAGAGGAACTCTGGAGCTCTGTCGAAGTGACCACCGGGTTCTTGGGCACCTCCCTGACCAAGGCCCTTCTCCCTTCTCCCCCGATTGTTCAGTTTGTTCGAGTCTTGGTGGTTTCAAACTTCTTCCATTTAAGTATGATGGAGGCCACTGTGTTCTTGGGGACCTTCAATGCTGCAGACATTTTTTGGCACCCTTCCTCAGATCTGTGCCTCGACACAATCCTGTCTCAGAGCTCTACGGACAATTCCTTTGACCTCAAGGCTTGGTTTTTGCTCTGACATGCACTGTCAACTGTGGGACCTTATATAGACAGGTGTGTGCCTTTCCAAATCATGTTCAATCAATTGAATTTACCACAGGTGGTCTCCAATCAAGTTGTAGAAACATCTCAAGGATTATCAATGGAAACAGGATGCACCTGAGCTCAATTTCGAGTCTCATAGCAAAGGGTCTAAATACTTATGTAAATAAGGTATTTCTGTTTTTTATTTTAAATAAATTAGCAAAAATTGAGGAAAACATTTATTGGTTCAATTTTAGAATAAGGCTGTAACGTAACAAAATGTGGAAGAAGTGAAGGGGTCTGAATACTTTCCGAATGCATATTATTAAAGCAATTTTTTGCAAAATGAATGAAAAACTCATGGCATTGCTTTCTTCCAAATAGTAAAAGTGTGTAAACCATTACATAAAAAGATGCCAGAAAACAAACTTTATTTCTTCCAAATGAAAAGCCTCCTTAATGTCTCCATCCAGTGAGCACTTCTCTCCTTTAGTTTAAACGAACGCCCTCAATATTAAACAACACAGAGCAGAGCAGGAGAGGCCTAAAAAGAAGATTGACAAATAAAAATACATGTATTTATCAAGTCATATAAAGCCCAATTCCTGAAAAAAAACATATCAAGCCACTTCACTCGAGGTTATTTTAACAGCAGAACCTAGGCCACTTAGCAGGAGCTATGGTGTTCAAATAAAATGTGTGTTTATGGTGTTAACAAAAGTAGTATTGTCTATTGTCTTAACTTCATATGTTCATTCGGTACTGTATTACATACACAAAGGAGGTAAAAATAATCTCTAAAGAAGACTAAAAAATGTATCCCTATCATTCTACCAGAGCTGAAAAAAGAAACTATAAAGGCATGATAGTTTGTGTATATTTTTTGTTGATTGCTAACATGAACTGAGCATCGATAAAATTCAAAAGTAATCTATTGAGCTTTTGGACAACCCCCCACCCACACCCCCCTTGTTCAGACAGAACAGCTACATGTGTACACTGTTTCAGTAGATGTGTGGTGGTACTGAGACAGTTGGCTTGACTGGTACAATTCTCAAAGGAGACTGGCTTCCAACAAATGGAAAAATTATCTTATCAAAGTTGTGATAAAGTCTGTATAAGGCTTTTTTGTTGATGAGGTCATATAAATTCATGTATCCTCTGTATATGTCCACAAATACCCTGATCCTTTCAGGTCTGGCTCTCACTTGCAGTTTTGTAGTCTCAGGATTTGATTTGGAGCTTACTTTGTATTTCCCATCCATGTGCCAGAGACAGCAGTCTGGCTGGTCCCCCGGCCCTTCCATTGCTGCGTCGGTCAAACCCAGCCTCCAGAATTCGTGGCCCCCAACATCCACGTCCCAGCTGTGCGCCCAGCTCGCATTTGAAGAAGTAAATCCCGGGCACGTCATCAGACTCCAAATATAATGGGTGGGCAATGTTGGGGTCCAGAACCACAGGAGCTGAGTGAAACTATCAGAGATATGCTGAATTAGAACCTTTGATTGTAATAGAGTAATTCTATACTACGAAGCAAGCTAGATCTACTCAGGTTTTTATAAAGCTAGCCAGCTTCAGTTAGCTTCACATTCCAGGTCAGGCTTCATCCATGCTACGACGGCGGATAATGCTCGTCTGCCTTCCGCTAACTCTAGCAGGCTTGTAACTGTGTATGCATGTCGCACAAGGCTAGTCGAATGCCGAACTCTTCATTGAGACAATGCTAAAACATAAATCCATGGGCGAGTCAGTGCCACATTTTCATTTGTGCCAAAATCAAAATGAAAGAAAAGTTATTACAAATGCATCAGACTATGGTGTGAAATGGGCTTGTAGAGGTCCCGTCTTTATTTTATTACTTATCGTTAACGCCGTCTTTGGTGTACTTATTCATTCACAAGCACCTTTTTCCCCAGTCCTATCGCTCCTTCTATCTGTGGAACAGCTTGTGGCGTTGTGGCCATAAACATATAATCCATACAAGGGTTTTGGAACCTCTAAACCTGTCAATTTGACTGTTAAACTCATGGGTACACTAGCAATGGCTGCCAGTCTTGACTTGAATGGGAACTGCCATTTATGGATTATATGTTTATGGTTGGATTGCCTTGCGCAAATTTCAAAATTCAATAGCTTGAAAAATGTACAGTTTGGAAAGCAAATACTGTCATTACTAAATGTGTCACGTGATACGTATTTTAACATTTAAAAAAATTTACACACATAAAAACATTGTATTAATAAAATATTGAATCAGTCGTCATCCTCATATGAAGGGGACGATGACATTATTTTCCAGAGGGAGGGTATCTGATTTTATTTTTCCACAACTCGTGGCTCAGACACTTCCCACTGGGCAAAAACTGGCTAAATCAACGTTGTTTCCACGTCATTTCAACCCAAAAAATCTATGTGATGACGTTGAATCAACATGGAAAACAGATTAGAGTGGCCTGCTCCAGAGCAGGTTAGTTCTGAAGGATTCATTGCCATAGAAATGTACCTGGCTAAAAGGTGAGCCTCTTTCATACGACCGGGTCTCCCGAGTTGAACTCAGAGATGACCAATGTTACCTCTCTAACTCCTCAAACCCGGTATGTAGTATACCCCACTAGTCTCAGATCTGTTTGTGTGGTCTTGCCACCTCCTATGGCCATTGTCACGCATGAAAACAATCATAGGAGTAAGCAAGACGGCAAACAGATAGAACAAGCTACAGTGCCGTTGTTTGATTAAATCTGTTAACCCTGCATTTTGCACAGTAAGATCATAAATTGATACTCACTACAGGTCGCAATCTCCTTCATTTTCCTCCACACTCTAAAGCACAGGTTTCCCAGGTGTTTGGCCACGTCAACCACCTCTTCTTTGGCCACAGCCAGGCCTCCTGGGGCCACCTCTGGATCTGGTACAGCAGCCCATCGGTCTCTGGAAGAACAGTCTGGAGTCATGGCTGCTGTTGTTCAGAACCACAGAGGAGGGAGGGAGAGAAGAAGAGAGAGCGAGAGAGGTGGCAGTTCACTTACCTTGTTTTCGCTGTGGCTTTATACTCCTGCAGGTCAAAAGAGGGAATCAAATCAATCAACCACTACATATCAGTCAATCAATCATACCCACAAACAATGTTCCCCCTAAAAAACAAAATGTGGCACTGAGAAAATGTCTACTGAGCGTGAACTTGTACATTGTGAAAATTCTGTGCAACTTCCAGCGTTAACTGAGAACACTGAGGTTGTACCAACTTTAAGTTATAATTGTAGCCTATTGCATTACTTTAGTTTAAAATATAAGTTTGTTTATTTAACAAATCTAGAACCCACTATAGGTTGGTGCTATTCCCTCAGCATAATAGCTAAAGCTACTTGCATCCCCTGGTCCCCGTAACGAAAATAAATTATCGTTCTAGAATTCACCAACTATTTGCATACACCACTGGTGTTAAGCAACCGATCGAATAAAGTAATAACAATTAGAATTTATCAAAGCACTGCCTTCCAGTCAAGTATTTAGACCTCTACTTGAAATCTTACAGCTCAATCTAACTCGCTGGACTGTCTCTATTTTTTTTTCTCTCGCTAACCAGAGCCATAAATTATTCTCTTTTGTCCTCAACTCAATTTTCACAGCTCTATCGCCATTTCAGTTCGCTATTCAATTTTTTAAACTGTTCTCTCTGATTAGGCCCTAATTAATAAAACAAATACTTGCTATCATTGATAAGCATACATTTAATGATATTCCTATCATTTGAACTATCTCTCACCCCTCCCCTTGCTCCTTCCTACACAATGGGGGAGGCGCGGGGACCTTGTAACATATTTTCATAGACCTTTATAGAATACTTCTACTCAAGCTATCTAATTCAACCTTTCACATTTCTCAATCCACGTAGTAACCTAGGTCTATAGCCCCAATGTGAAAGCTTTACCCACTGTCCCTACCTGGGTTCGAACCAAGGACCCTCTACATACATTGCCAGTCACCCCACACATTCCGCAATCCATTCAATGTATATACTTCCAGTTCATAGAGCAAGTGACGTCACCAAATGAAAACCGCACTAGCTCTCACCTCATTCTAAGGTTGCTGGGGCCTCTTTCATTCCCCACCAATAGATTAGGTAAGGCTATCAGTGGGTACTGGCCCCCTCCTACCTCTCTCTCTCTCTCTCTCTCTCTCTCACTGCTTCTTTAAATTTACCCCTACGCGGTTCTCCCTCCTGTTTCCACTCCGAACAGGTTTTGTCCGTTTTTCGTTTTAACGTAATAATCGTCCGTTATTTAAAGTACGTTAGTCTATTTATTTAAATCAAATTATTCCCACCTAATTAGTTAAAGTCGGTGCATATTTATACTTCAACGATAAACCAAATTATTTCAGTCTAATTATTTAACCAGTATTTTGCAGGGTCAAGCATCAAACGTTAAATTAATGTGGCGTCAAACATAAAACATTTATATTTGGGAACTTGATCACATCAAGCCAATATCATGTTGTGTTGAACATCCAACGTTAAGTTGAATAATATATCAAATTTCAACTTAATTTCTTCTTTAAAACCAGTATTATGTTATTTCAAACACCAACGTTACAGTTTAATTATATCAGTTCAATACATTTCAATTTAGTTATATTGACTATTCATTATCTTTACCTTTATATTCCCAATTTACTAACGGGTTATACGGTTTAAGCAGCTACAGACTTCTTTAACTCCTAATTAGTTTTCTATCAAGGTATACATGTTTATTAATTTTAATAACCCGCATTCACTCTTTTATTTCATTTGCAATCACTCTTTTATTACACTGGGATCATTCGCACTCTCATTCATACAACACCCTATACTTTAAAGTGTCCCTCTGATCCTAGCCGTACCTAGCCCTCTGGTACGTGTCAGTAGTGCAACACTATCTAAAATTGTAAGTGTCCCTCTGATCCTAGCCGTACCTAGCCCTCTGGTACGTGTCAGTAGTGCAACACTTTTAAGCCAATAATTCCTTATACCCCCAGTTCTCACCCCTGGTGGTCCTAGCCTGGGGACTTCAGTATTTTCCCCGATCCTAGCCGTACCTAGCCCTCTGGTACGTGTCAGTGGAACAATACTCTATAATACCATGGTTTAACACTCACATTTACCATAAGTTTGCATGTCACACCATAGTGTTTTATGTAATTGATAATGATTCAGGTATTCAGTTACAATTTGGGTCACTTACATCAAACAGGTGTTTCACAAAATTAATTTGGATAAAGCCAATGTGCAGAACTTCAGTCATATATCAATAGGTGTCTGCTTACCTGTTTTTAGTAGTCCGGACTCTTTGTGAAACACACCGTCCAACGACAGCGATGTCCAATCGGCCGGACAATACCCAGCGAAGTCCCTCTACCAGATCACGTCGGCGGTCACCAATTGTTAAATTGCGTCAATTCAAATCTGGTATAACAAAAAGAGGTCAATACACGTCTTCTAAGATAGACTAGTATTTTAATTAATGCAAACACTTGAATGGTAAATATGATGTTCGTATATACGGGCCCACTGAAAAACCACGCAGGGCAGACAGAGAACTGAGCTTTTGTTATAAGTTCTTCTTTAAATACTCTGACAGAGATAGTTCCCGCTCCCTGCTGGGCCTGTCAGAGTAGAGGCTGGGTGTGGTTTAAACTTACCCAACCTATCGATGGCGCACAGGCTGGTCCCAGCCCCTTGGCGCTTCACTGTTGCCAGGCATTAGTTGTTATCTTTACAACTTGTCTCGAGTCAGCAACCTCAGACATAGTTTGTCCTTCTTTGTAGCAGATCACATGTCCTTGAGCGGTTTAACAAAGAGGCTGTGTGTATGTGAGTCACAAGCCTGTCTCAGCCTACCCCCTAACGGTTCCTCACATTAATCACAGCTTGTTATGTTAAACAATCTATATCAGTACAGCACAAACCTATTATGTTTAATCATTAATGTATTCTTTCTAAGCTAGGCATCACATCTAGTTGTAAGAAAATAGATCCCCACACTACTTATCCCCTCCATCGTCTCTCGAATCCCCCTCATCTTCCATGAAACCTTGTGCTTTAAGACAGCAATCCTGGCTGCCTCCTCCTTTTTCAGGAACGGATGCAGCTTCTCAAACTCACACATTATCTGCAGTTCAGTGCGCTGGGCCTGGCTCTGGAGACAGGGGGACATGAAAAGAACAGTTACTGCTGACTATAGTATTTTTATCTCACCACTACCATTATGGAGAATATAATCTCTCATGGACAGACGCACATAACATAGGATGGTATCGTAGCATCTGTAAACAGACTGTGGGATGTGACGACTAACAAGAAACTTTGTTTCCGGTGCGCCAATTTTTTTGTCACTTGGACAAATTAGGATTTCGCAGTTGTTTGCATCTTTCGAATTTCGGAAGGGTAGGGGACATTTCCGTTTAGTGGGTGGAGACTTTGCTCGTCTCATTAGTATATTTTCTCATACATCTCCCCCAGAACCTAATGGAGCATCTGAAGCAATTATGTGAGATTTTTGATCTGGGTTTCCGAGAGAATACTATCCAGGGTCTTCGGATCAGTTTATCTTACAAATCAGTCAATTCAGGAAGTGATTTCAATGATGAAAGGTTTCTAACCTTAGCCAATTATGCTCAGGGATTGATGCCACGTTCAGGTCGTGTTTGGGAACTAGTAAATATGACCTTCTTACTGGGAAAAATGCATGTGAACGCCCTCCAACTTGTAATTATGACTAGGAAACTCGGGTATGAACTCTGGACCACGATTTTCCCCACATGCTGAACTCTGACGTCACGCACCACTGAAAATGGCAACACACATGGCCGCAATTTTGGCTGTCAATGGTGAGAATGGTTCTTGCGTTTCTTCCGAGCTCTGAGCATGTGAACATGTGAACACAAGTTGTTCCTCCAAAGTAGACAAGTCAGGGATTTTTCTGCAATTGAAATTCTTGGGCAGGCCGCCTAAGCGTTTTTTTCAGGTCGCCTAAGTCCAAACTGTAAAAAATAATTGTCAAGTTATGCGTGATTTTTGGCTGACCACAGCTCTGCCCAAACTTGAAAACGGCTTTATCCTTGATGAACGCAAAGGACAACTCAAAACTGTTCACTTTATGATTTTTTATTGTCATAAAGGTGGAACAGAATAGGTTGATAACCTTCAAAACACACAAACAAAAACCCATGGATTAGTTACAAATAACTCTCAATTCCACTTTCTCAAAAATAAGCATAAACTAATGTTACTGAATCCTCAACCTAACCAAACAATCATTTCATCATTTAGATTAACCTAGGATCATTGCAAGTTAATAATTAAATATCAATATCATAATTAAACATTTAACAATACACATGATTATAGTAACGTTACTGTCAAGTTCTACGTTCACATAATGAAGTCTTACTATTTAATTTAATTAATAATTGTATTGTATGTTACAACCAAACAAAAGGGCATATAGAAGCATGAATTCACAACACATTCTGTCCTACCAGTTGCGTCTTTGGATGATCAGGAGCCGTGGTCATTGGTATCTCTTCTCAGGAATGAGTGAGAGCCAAGTAAGCTTTTACCAAACATTTCGATGCCATGCACATGCACTGCTTGTGGGTGCGCACGTTAATATGGTCCCCAGAGCACTTCCTGGTGGTTGGTTTCAACAGCTCCGGTTGCATGGTTGCCCCTGCAGGTTGGGAGTGCTTTGAGCACCCTGGGTGGATTTAGGCTTGAGTGCTCGGTATAGCTTGTAGTCAGGAATTGACACAACACCTCCCACTTGACCTCCTGGTTCTTCAACCCAAGGAGGTCACACAGAACTGTGATGTGTTGGATTCAGTTACTCTATTTTTGATCCTGTTGCTGCTGCTCTTCAACTGGAAGCAAGACAACTATCCGTCTGACATCCCTGTGAAGAACTGTTGCTGGTATCTTGATTGAATGTTTTTCCATCTTTTTAGTGGGCTTCACAGTTGTGACTGGGTAGCTGGGGAAGGATCGGAGATATACATCCCTCACAATTCCCTTCTTGTCAGTGTTAACGTCAATAACTCTGGCAAGCCTGTACTGACCTCTCAAGGCGTTCTGGTCGGCCAGCCAGACGACATCTCCAATTGCCACATTCCTGTGAGCGGTGTGCCACTTGGTCCGGACAAACAGGTTTGGTCCGGCTAACTGACTCCATTTCCTCCAGAATCGGTCAACTTCTGTTTGGATGGTTCTTAATCTCTTGTAGGAGTAACCTTCAAAGTCAAAGGTCCCTGGATCTCCTCTGGGTCCGGTCCGTCCGAGTAGAAGTGAATTTGGGCTAATGTATTCTACACAGTCCTCTCTGCTCTGAGTCCTGGCATCAATAGGCCGCTCATTGGCAAGGTTAGAAGCCATATAAAGGAAAGTCTGAAATTCACCCCATGTGAGGACTCCATTACCTCCCAGATTGTGTAAAGCCCGCTTCACAGTTCGGACAGCGGCTTCAGCAGCTCCGTTTCTGTGAGGTGAGTCTGCTGGATGGATCCTCCAGCTCCATTCTGTGCCATGCTTGGAAACGTCGTTTTCAAGCTTCGACTTCTCCAGCCGGTCCAGAAACATGTAGAGTTCTTTGAGGGCAGGTCTGGCTCCGACAAAGTTTTTTCCAGGATCCGACCACAATTTCCTTGGATGCCCTCTCAGTGCCGTAAATCTTTGGTAGGCTAACAGGAAGCCTTCAGCTGACTGGTCGCTGACAAGGTCTGTGTGCATAGCTCTTGACACCATGCAGCAAAAGACAATTCCCCCACACCTTAAGTTTCACCTTCTTTCTCACCTCATCCTTCACTTCATAAGGTCCAAATAAGTCCACTGTGGTGTACTCAAAGGGATTGGCTGGTGTTATTCTCTCCGATGGAAGGTCACTCATGATCTGTTGGCATCTCCGGGCCTTAAGTTTCCTGCATGTCACACAGTTATCCACGATCTTTTGAGCTAGTTTCCGGCCTCTTACCACCCACGCTTTCCTTCTCATCCGGAGGAGTGTGCCTGCGATGTCTTCATGATTTGTCTTGTGGGCTTCTTGAGCTAGAAGGGAGGATACCCATGACGTGCAGGGCAAGATTGGTACTGCAGTTTTTTCTTCATTAAAGATTTGGAATCTTCCTCCACAGAGCAAGAGTCCAGTGTTTTCCTCTTTGACCACAGCAAGCCTGCTGAGTGTGGTGTCTGGCCAGGTTACATCCTTTTGGGCTGCAAGGAAGAGATCCCTGAGTGCATCTTCACACTCCATGATGGTAAGTGTAGCTTTCTTGATTCTGGACTTGATCTCAAGAGCTGAAGGAATTTCCTTTTCTTTGGCTTGCTTGTGGTGGTGGTCTTGGCTAGCATTTCTTTCCACCTTGTGGCAGCTCTCCACACCCAGGCAATGACTCTTGTCAACCTGGTTAAACTGCTGAACTTGCTGATGTTAAGGATATTCCCCACTGAATAACCAGAAGGTGGTCTTTGGACTTGGATTTGTTGCCCTCTTCCATTAGGGCTGCTTTGCAGGTCTTTACCTTTGTCAGAGGTTGGAGATATTGGTATACGTGGAGCATGTTGGATCTTTTTCCCCACCTGCGCTCGGGTCAGTGCTGCTGTAAAACATTTCCTTTGGAGCTTGTTTATGCCTTCTTTGGCATCTGCAGCGACTTCTTTGGCTGACTTTGTCGGCCAATCCTCTACAGGTCGTTTCAGAAACTCTGGGCCGTTCTGCCACACAGAGTTCTCTTTGAGGTCCTCTGGGGTTGCTCCTCTTGTCATGAGGTCAGCAATGTTTTGCTCACCTGGAATCCATCTCCAGTCCTCAACTGATGTGGACTTCTGGATCTCTCCCACTCTGTTTGCAAAAAGGTCTGGTACCCATAACTGTCCCTTTGGATTGCACCCAGCACAGTTTGACTATCTAACAGATGGATCCAACGTCCTACTTGCATCCGACTGTGCTTTTCAATGTATTTCCTGAGTCTTGCAGCGAACACAGCACCACAGACTTCAGCCTTCACTGGTTCTCCCTTTTGGTCAAGTGGTGTAAGCTTGGCTTTGGACTCAACAAGTCGGACCAGGATGCCTTGCTCGGTCTCCCACCTGAAGTATGCCACTGCTCCATAACTCTGGTCGCTCCCATCTGAGAATGTTATTCCCCAGGGTTCTCCAATCCTTTTGACTGGAGTCAGGCTTCTATGGAAGGTAATTTGGTTGAGGTGTCTGTATTCCTCAAACAGGCGGATTGCTTCTCCTCTAAGTTTCTCAGACAGAGGTGTGTCCCATGTGTCTCTTGTTAGAGCTTTGCCTCCAGTTTCTTGGAATGCTTTTCTGACTAAAATGGCTCCTTTCTGTTTGGCAGGTGTTGCAAGGCCTATTGGGTCATACAAACTAGCTACTTGGCTAAGCAGTTGCCTTCTGGTCAGTGGGTTTGGAGTTTTCATTCTCACTTCCTCTCCAA
This sequence comes from Coregonus clupeaformis, assembly GCF_020615455.1. Taxonomy (NCBI): domain Eukaryota; kingdom Metazoa; phylum Chordata; class Actinopteri; order Salmoniformes; family Salmonidae; genus Coregonus; species Coregonus clupeaformis. The sequence continues at coordinate 30,865,619 of NC_059225.1, forward strand.
CGAGATCTTGACTGATCCTCATCTTCTTTTGTCTCTTTGAGAAGTTTATCGAGGTCCTGAGGTACAGTTTGTCTGATTCGACTAAATAACCAACTCCAAGGGCTCTGTTGTCTCCTTCTCTCACTTGGTTGGGGAGGATGAAGACTTCATCTGATGATGTTGGATGTTCTGATGTAGATGTTTGCCTCCCACTTTGGCCTGATCGGACCCACAGCTTGAGGAAGAATCCACCTGCCTTTAGGATTTCTTCGACTTTTTTGGTGGTTCCGTCTAGCTTTTTCAGGTCATTATGGGATGTCAGGATGTCATCTACGAGGAATCCTCTTCAAGGACCCTCCGTTCCTCTTTCAGATGTGTGAACATGGGCAACTTCGCTGTTTCTCTCATGGCTAGTTGTGCGATACACCCTGCTGGTCGATCGCCCATGTTGACCCTGGTGATGGCATATTCCTCAATGTCCCCATCATCACCGTCTCTCCAGAGGAATCTATGGAGGTGCATCTCCAGGTCTTCGAGCCACACAGAATTGTACATCTTTTTGATGTCACCGAGAGCAGCATGGATTCCTCTCCTGAACCTTAGCAGTACCGCTCGAATAGGATTAAGTACATCAGGCCCTTTCAGAAGAAGGTCATTCATGCTGCTTCCTCTAAACCTCTGGCTGCTGTTCCATACCAGTCGGACAGGTGTAGTTATAGAGTGTGGGTTTGGTGCTATCAAGTGACTGACGTACCATACTGGACCTTTCCAGTCGGCAATGGTCTTTCTAGTGAGTTTCTTTGCTGCCTTCCTTTCCACCATCTCATGAACTTGAGTTGTGTATGCTGCACGCCAATCTGGTTCTCTCTTGAGTTGTTTCTCCGTCCTCAGAAACGTGGCTTCCACTGCGCTTCTGTTGTTGGGCAGGGAACTTGGATCTTCAATCCAAGGGTATTTTGTGTCCCAGTGAGGCTCCTGACTATGCACATCTGACTCCACGTAACTGAGACCTTGCCTGATTATCTCAAGCTCTCTTTCTTCACTAAGAGTCATGTCTTTGCCTCCTGGTTGACAGTTACCACAACGACATCCTCCACACATGGGTTCACAGGCCGCACCAATGCTGTCCCACTTCCACCAGTCCAAGAACTCTTTGCCAATAACAATGGTTTTAGTTTCAGCTCTAGATTCTTGCATCTCAGCAATTTCTTGATACTTTACTGCTGTGATTCTCATAGATCGTGCAAAATGAGTTTCGAATTGTGCAGGGCCATGTCCACTACTTCACAGAGGTCTGGATGTGCTCCTCCAACGGTCTTTCCTAAAGGGCTCTCCCACAGGACAAGATCTCCTACTACCTTTACTCTCTGTGGAGCAAGTCTTCCTTCACGGTGGCTTATGAGAAGCTCAACATGTTCTGGTCTGTGAAGGTCTTCCAGGTTGGTATCGGGAAGAACTTCTTGAGGTGTTGTGCTTTGATTGCTCTGTGAACTTTTGCAATTTCATCCAACCCATAACAGATCAGCTCATGAGCTTTCTCCGTGCCTCTTGGTGTCTTGACTCTCACCTTGAGTAAGTATCTTTTGGTCTTCACCTTCATGGCCATGCCTCCAACTCCATGGACGACTAGTGTGATCCTTTCACTTGAAGCTTCAGTCTCCTGGCGGCTGTGTGAGTGATGTAGTTGGTGTCTGATGCTAAGTCAATGAGAGTTCCAATTTTCTGCCCTGCGTTAGTAGTTACTTCGAGAAGCATAAGAATAACTGGTAATTCATGTGTGCTTGAGTCCATTACCCCAGGAAGGCTTCCTCCAGTGCAGTGTGATTTTGCCATGTTGGTGAAAGCATTCCTGAATTTTTCTGCCACGTCCGGGGTGAGCTCACGTATTAATCTCTCTTGCTCCTCTGTGAATGTTTGCCTCCTGGTGCTGGGTTTTTCCACTTTCACGTATTCTTTCCTCTTAGCCCCTCCTTTAAGGCAGAGAAAGAAATGGTGATCCGAGGAGCTTCCTCTTTTGCAGTCTCTGTTTCTGCAAAGGTAAGTGTCCGTACATTCCTCATCCTCTCCATGACATCTGAGGCATCTTCTGCATGCTCCCAGTCTTTCGACAGCATTCAGCTTCTCACTAGGCTTTAGTTCTTTGAACTGCTTACAAAAGAAAATCTTCTCACGGTGCTTTTCATCTCCACACACAACGCATCCTCCCTTTTCGTGGACCTTGTGGAAGCATACCGCTTCTCCGGGTACGTAGCTTTCTTTTCAGGTTTTTCACTTACACCCAACTGGTCTAGTTTCTCCAGTATGTCCTCTTGTGTCTTTAAAAATCTTAGAAGGCTGTCAAGTGATTGTCAGGTGTGACTCCATTTCTTGGGTTGACCATGAATGTCAGCCAGTCCCTCTTCATGTTATCCGGCAGCTTGCTCTCTATGGATCTGATGACAAGGGGATTCTTTATGGCTCCACTGCTTTCGAGCTCCGTGAGGTCATTCAGGGCCTTTTCCACAGCTTGAATCAGGTCAATAACCTTCCTTGGTTGGTGTGACTTTAAAGGAGGGACCCTCTCCAGGTCCTCAATTATCTCCAAAGCGATTGTTGGCTTGTTTCCATACCGGTTTTGGAGTACTCTAAACATGTCTTCAGCACTGTTATATGATGACAGGCGCAGGTCTCTACATATTCTCTCGTCCACACTGTCAAGAAGTTGAAACTTCTTCACCTCCACTGAACCAGTCGGCTCTCCCTGCTTTTGCAGGCTCTCCCAGTCTTTCCTCCATCTGTGGAAATTCCTCCTAAGCCCAGTGAATTTAGGTAGACTGGTTGGTTTTATTCTCACCACTGGTTGTGGGACTGCTCTTGGTTGAAGCTCTGTAGGTCTTCTGTCCTCTTCTGCAATTCTCTGTGCGATGAGGAATTCTGTTCTTTTGGCCTCGAGGTTACTGCCGAATATTCTCAGATCTTTTACTCTGCCTTTCAGATCTGCAGTCTCATCGTGTGGGACCCATTTTTCCCAGTCTTTCAGGCTTTCACTTGCATCATGGATTAGCTTCCTCGCTCTTTCCAGCTGTAGTTCATAGCCGTCCCTGTTAATAGCAGTGACGGGGTTTCTTTGGCTCTGTCACAGGCTTTCTCCGCTTCTTGGATTGCAAAGTCTACCTCCTCTTTACCGTATCTTGGCCAGAGGTTGAATTGGACTGCCTCTCGGATTTCCTCCAATTTCATGTCGCACTCTTCAATCGTCCTTTCAAGATCAGCATGCTGGTCCTTGTCGAGCTTGACCTCTTCATCTCCCTTAGTTCCCGCTTCAGCCAGTAGGCCAGCCGCGTAGTCATCATTTGAATCACCGACACTTCTAGCCAGGGAACTGAGCTTGCTGAACTCCTCTTGTAATTCATGCTTAATCATACCAGCTGCAGCTTTACTCAGGTAGTTCGCTTGTCTGGTGAAAGCAGATTTGGCTAAGGTCCGCTCTTGCTTCAGTTGCTTGACTGTTTTCCCAAAAGTTTCCTTGGCCATGGTGTAGAGTTTCACAGGCAATTCTTCCTTTGCGTCGACAGCTTGACTTCAGCCCTTTGATCCTCGTCTTCACTGCCGCGCTGGTTATCAACTGTCAAGTTATGCGTGATTTTTGGCTGACCACAGCTCTGCCCAAACTTGAAAACGGCTTTATCCTTGATGAACGCAAAGGACAACTCAAAACTGTTCACTTTATGATTTTTTATTGTCATAAAGGTGGAACAGAATAGGTTGATAACCTTCAAAACACACAAACAAAAACCCATGGATTAGTTACAAATAACTCTCAATTCCACTTTCTCAAAAATAAGCATAAACTAATGTTACTGAATCCTCAACCTAACCAAACAATCATTTCATCATTTAGATTAACCTAGGATCATTGCAAGTTAATAATTAAATATCAATATCATAATTAAACATTTAACAATACACATGATTATAGTAACGTTACTGTCAAGTTCTACGTTCACATAATGAAGTCTTACTATTTAATTTAATTAATAATTGTATTGTATGTTACAACCAAACAAAAGGGCATATAGAAGCATGAATTCACAACACATTCTGTCCTACCAGTTGCGTCTTTGGATGATCAGGAGCCGTGGTCATTGGTATCTCTTCTCAGGAATGAGTGAGAGCCAAGTAAGCTTTTACCAAACATTTCGATGCCATGCACATGCACTGCTTGTGGGTGCGCACGTTAATATGGTCCCCAGAGCACTTCCTGGTGGTTGGTTTCAACAGCTCCGGTTGCATGGTTGCCCCTGCAGGTTGGGAGTGCTTTGAGCACCCTGGGTGGATTTAGGCTTGAGTGCTCGGTATAGCTTGTAGTCAGGAATTGACACAACAATAATAAATAATAATAATAATTATTTTGTATTCATTTTCAGGATGGATTTTTTTTTTTGTTAACTTAGACCAGATACAGTGAGGGAAAAAAAGTATTTTATCCCCTGCTGATTTTGTACGTTTGCCCACTGACAAATAAATGATCAGTCTATAATTTTAATGGTAGGTTTATTTGAACAGTGAGAGACAGAACAACAACAAAAAAATCCAGAAAAACGTATGTCAAAATTGTTATAAATTGATTTGCATTTTAATGAGGGAAAAAAGTATTTAACCCCTCTGCAAAACATGACTTAGTACTTGGTGGCAAAACCCTTGTTGGCAATCACAGAGGTCAGACATTTCTTGTAGTTGGCCACCAGGTTTGCACACATCTCAGGAGGGATTTTGTCCCACTCCTCTTTGCAGATCTTCTCCAAGTCATTAAGGTTTCGAGGCTGACGTTTGGCAACTCAAACCTTCAGCTCCCTCCACAGATTTTCTATGGGATTAAGGTCTGGAGACTGGCTAGGCCACTCCAGGACCTTAATGTGCTTCTTCTTGAGCCACTCCTTTGTTGCCTTGGCCGTGTGTTTTGGGTCATTGTCATGCTGGAATACCCATCCACGACCCATTTTCAATGCCCTGGCTGAGGGAAGGAGGTTCTCACCCAAGATTTGACAGTACATGGCCCCGTCCATCGTCCCTTTGATGCGGTGAAGTTGTCCTGTCCCCTTAGCAGAAAAACAACCCCAAAGCATAACGTTTCCACCTCCATGTTTGACGGTGGGGATGGTGTTCTTGGGGTCATAGGCAGCATTCCTCCTCCAAACACGGCGAGTTGAGTTGATGCCAATGAGCTCCATTTTGGTCTCATCTGACCACAACAATTTCACCCAGTTCTCCTCTGAATCATTCAGATGTTCATTGGCAAACTTCAGACGGGCATGTATATGTGCTTTCTTGAGCAGGGGGACCTTGTGGGCGCCGCAGGATTTCAGTCCTTCAGTGTTACCAATTGTTTTCTTGGTGACTATGGTCCCAGCTGCCGTGAGATCATTGACAAGATCCTCCCGTGTAGTTCTGGGCTGATTCCTCACCGTTCTCATGATCATTGCAACTCCACAAGGTGAGACCTTGCATGGAGCCCCAGGCCGAGGGAGATTGACAGTTATTTTGTGTTTCTTCCATTTGCAAATAATCGCACCAACTGTTGTCACCTTCTCACCAAGCTGCTTGGCGATGGTCTTGTAGCCCATTCCAGCCTTGTGTAGGTCTACAATCTTGTCCCTGACATCCTTGGAGAGCTCTTTGGTCTTGGCCATGGTGGAGAGTTTGGAATCTGATTGATTGATTGCTTCTGTGGACAGGTGTCTTTTATACAGGTAACAAACTGAGATTAGGAGCACTCCCTTTAAGAGTGTGCTCCTAATCTCAGCTCAATACCTGTATAAAAGACACCTGGGAGCCAGAAATCTTTCTGATTGCGAGGGGGTCAAATACTAATTTCCCTCATTAAAATGCAAATCAATTTATAACATTTTCGACATGTGTTTTTCTGGATTTTGTTGTTGTTATTCTGTCTCTCACTGTTCAAGTAAACCTACCATTAAAATTATAGACTGATCATTTCTTTGTCAGTGGGCAAACTTACAAAATCAGCAGGGGATCAAATACTTTTTTCCCTCACTGTATATATAATAGGAACGCCTGAGGCTGAAGTATTTCTGTGTTTGGGTACCCCTCAAGATTTTTTGGTGATTTGCAAATTACTTTGACTTCGGTGAGGACCCTTAGGGAGGATCTCGTTACCAGGGCAGCCAGGAAGCTGAGGGTATATGTGTGAGTATTTATTGTATTCTAGGCCAGTTAAAGGCCTATCTTTTGGTTTCATTGTCAAGAGTCCAATTCTGTCTGGTATGGAATAGCTGTTGTCTTGTACTTGTCACTAAATTGCTTCCACTGTGATGACTGTAATGTTTTTGACTGACAGGCTCTGCAGAATACTTACCAGAAGGGAGAAAGAGAGTGCTTTGGAAGCTAAGTACCAAGCCATGGAGAGAGCTGCTACCTTTGAGCACGACAGGGACAAAGTGAAATGGCAGTGTAAGGTTAAGATCATGTGCCTCCCCCTCCTTGTCCATGTGTTTATTTGGATCCCCTATAGCACATTACTCCCATGCTAACGCACAATAGAGCACATAAGAGAGAATATTCAGTATAGTAATACCCTAGTATGGCATTCCATCTGGGATTTGTACCCGCAAACTTCAAATCTCAAAACTGCTACGGTTCATCTTTATGAAGCCTTATCCTACTTTATCCTACTTCCTCCGCACATGTTTAAATAAGTACTGTACTTACAGTAATGTGTATCCATATATAACACATTTTCACATACAGTACTTTTTACCTGCATGCTTTCTATGCTCATTTGTACTTGGATTGTGTTTTCTTTCTATATTCTTATTGAATACTTTCGATAGCTGTTGCACTGTTAGCACGGAGAGCATTTCATTGTACTGTGTAGGCGACACTACGCTGTATCCTGTGTATTAAAATAAACTGTGATTTGAAGTAAATGTCAGATCTTCCGGGAGACCAAAGAGAAGGAGATCCAGGAACTGGCTATAGCAGCTACAGGCTCATGGCATCATGGTGTACAAAGCGGACGACTTGGATGACGATGACAACCGTACCACCATCACAGGGAAAGGACAAAACCGACTGTGGCGACAAATGGTTAAAATCAGCGGGTGTCATTTTCTGTTAATTTCCAGAGAATTCTACGTGTTGATTCACCACCGTTCATCGACATGCAGCACGTCATCTAATGCGCACAGCCGACGTTCGTTATGGTGTGTATTGTCCTAGAAGACCAACCAATCATGCCAAACCTGCAGAGCCACATAGGAATGAATATGGCAATTCCCGTATCCCGTATTTCAATGCAGTTAAATTGGGAAACGAATATTGCAATTGAAGTTATAAAAAAAGCCTGAATTAACATAATTTACCCTAATTGCTGAACAGTTTACTTAAAACTTGTCAAAGTGTCAACCAAGTAACACTTTAACAATCATCTAATTTCCTCTGATGTAAATTACTCAAAAAGCTGATGCAGTTGTCTGCAGTGGCGGCTGGCCGATAGAGGGCGCTAGGGCGCCGCCCCCTTAAATAAAATTATTTTAAAAAATAAAATAAAAAATAAATAAAAATAATAATAATAATAATAAAAACATCAGTATGTCAATATTTGTGTGTTTGAAATATGGAATGCACACAGTAATATGTGTAAGATATGATAGAAAATCATATTCGCAACCTTTCCTCTGCCTGTCAAACGCCTCGTCAGCTCTGGGCGATACAGAAAGTGCCCCGAGGAGGCGGGTCTACATAGCAGTTAAGCCAATTGCTAATTTAAGATATGAATGTATGACATAAAATGTAGCTAATCAGCGATTTTAATTCGAATCCAAGGAGGGCGATTATTTTATCGCCCTCAAGCTCGCCCCCTGATAAAATAAGGACCGGGCTCCAGTGGCGCCATTTTTACTAGACGACAATGGCGAGCGCAAACGTTACTCCTCCAAGACCCAACCCTAACTCGGGTGAAATCTCTCCTCCAAGATCCGTTTGAGAGGAGAACTTTGTCAGAGAAAGTTCGGGTGAAAGAGCTGGGCCCAGATCAACCTGACCTCTCAATCAGACAGCAGGCTAGCGAGAAAGGGAAGCAGTATATGCGCGGCTTCTCCCGTAGCTGGTACACCAGGAAGGCTTGGCTAGCTGGGTGCACTGATGCTAATGCTTTATTTTGCTTTCCGTGCTTGCTTTTTTAAAACGACGGGGTCAGATTCAGCATGGACAGGTACCGGAGTGAGGGATATGAAGCACCTGTCAGAGAAGGTAAAGAAACATGAGAACACCAGGGCACACATGGACAACTCTGTAAAGCTAGCTGTATTAGGAAGGGGTGAACATTGCTACGCAGCTGGATGACGGCCACAGGATTGCGGTGAGGAAACACAATGAGGAGGTGGATAAAAACAGGCACATTCTATCCAAAATTATCGATTGTGTGAAGTTCTGTGGGGCTTTTGAGTTGGCCTTGCGTGGGCACGAGGAGACTGACTCCTCGGACAACCCCGGCATTTTCCGGGGCTTAGTGGATTTTGTTGCCTCCTCGACAGTGTGCTGGAGGAGCACCTGAAGACAGCTACCGTTTTTAAGGGCACGTCAAAGACGATACAGAACGAGCTGTTGGACTGTATGCTGTCAGTGCTTAAGGATTACATCCTGGAGGAAGTAAAGAGTGCTGATTTTATCGCCATTCAAGCTGGCCGAGACGACTGACGTTTCCACCCACTGCCAGTTGGTGCTTGTGATACGCTACATCGATGCTAAAAGTAACGTCCAAGAGCGTTTTCGAGTTCATTTTGATCGAGAACGCAACCGCCGACACCATCGCTACAGCGCTGCTGGAGAGGCTCAGCACCATACTCTCACATGGACAAAAGGACAAACTTATTGCCCAGGCTTACGACGGAGCAAGTGTGATGAGGGGAGCCACCGGCGGAGTGCAGCGTAAAATAGTGGATGTGTACGAAAATGCGCACTACGTCCACTGCTATGCACATCAGCTGAACCTCATCATGCAGCAGGCTACTTCACGCATCCCCAGGATCGGCACTTTCTTTTCCGACCTTGCAGGATTTTCTGCTTTCTTCTCCAGGTCTCCCAAGCGAACCACCGTGCTTGACGAAGTGGTTGCGCATAGACTCCCCAGAGCCTCTACAACACGGTGGAACTTCCACAGTCGCGCTGTAAACACTGTGTACGAGTACAGGGATGACCTCCTAACGTGTTTCCAGACCATCAGAGACTCTGGGAACTTTGATGCCTTGACTGTCAGAGAGGCGGGGGGCTTTGTGAGGATGCTCGAAGACGAGGCTTTCTGTTTTTTCCTGGCACTGTTCCACAAGATCATGCCAAATGTGGACATGCTTTTCAGCCAGCTGCAGAAGAGGAACATCGACCCTGTCTTCATTAAAGCACTTGTCCAGAGGTTCACAGACAGCATGCTAACAATCAGGTAAATAACTATATTTACTATTGGCTGATAAAGATGTTGTTAGAAAGATGAATAGTTCACTTACAACAGTTTAAAAGCCTAAATGTGTCTGGTCATCAAAGTGAGTGATTATCATAGAGCCGTCACAATTATATTTGTTTTAGTATTTTAAAAGGAAAGAGAAGACACAATCAGACGTTGATAATAATGCAGGAAAGTACTACACAGTTTGTAATAATTATTCAGGTGTCCACCAGGTCAATTTCTAGAAGAGGCCTAGTTGTTATTGAAGATTAACTTTATTGCTAAGTGCACAGCAGAACAAAATGATGTTGCATCCCTCTCACAAATGTAATAGAAAAAGGCTTTAAAACGTAATAACATCAGTTAATTATGTACATCACAGGTTAAAAGCAGTTACTAGACATAGTTTGTGTGTATATACACACTGTCTGTCTGTCTGTCTGTCTATATATATATATATATATATATATAAGTCACTGGTTGTGTGTTGAGGGGGAATTACAGTGAGTTAAGAAGTCTGATTGCAAGTTATCAAATTAAACTTTATTTTTTGGACCCAGGGCCTCAATTCCCTCTTTGTGTGGGGACAGCGCATCTGACGAGCAGCAACAGCCCATCAAGCGACGGAGGATGCTGGGACCAGGAGAACAACAGAGGTTGGCTATAGAGGTAAGTTGTGATGTAATTGTCAGTGTTTTCCCCCTAGAACTTTTTTTCAGGCCTGGTAGTATGTAGCCAAAACCCTGAACAATCAGCACCTTGGTAATCATATACTTGAGTTGGACATAGGCATGTGTCAGTCAGGATCACTTGCATCAAAATAGCTTAATTGCAAATTAAAGCTGATGATGTATCTTTTACAGGTATGTGATACCATCCTGAGTCATGCCAAAGAGAGGTTCTCCTTCACCCAGCACCTCATCAGCGCAACACTATTGCACGGAGAGTTGTTCCCACAACACAGTGTGAAGTTCCCGATACAGCGCTTGAAACAACCGTGGAGGCGTACCCCATGTTGAACAAGGCCAAGCTCAAAACCGAACTGTCCCTCATCTATGAGAACAGTGAGTTCAAGGCTTGTAGTGGTGCAGTGCCCCTGTACCAGTTCTTCATGGAGAACAACCTTCAGAGCACTTTCACAGAGACTGCAAGCCTCCTCAAGATCCTCATCACCACACCCATGACAACTGCTGAGTCAGAAAGGTGCTTCTCTACACTGAAAAGGATCAAGACCTTCCTGAGAAACAGCATGACACAGGATCGCCTGAACGCTCTGGCCATGCTCTCCATGGAGAAGAAACTTGTCAGGGACATTCCTGACTTTAATCAAAGGGTCATTGAGAGGTTTGCCACTCAGAAGGACAGACGGGCAAAATTCCTGTACAAATAAGATGACAGACACACACACACAGAGCAGCTCTGGCCGCATGTTTCTTTGTATATAGTTGACCTTAGCATAAAACATCCAGTTATATATGGTACTCTAGAAAGTCTTAATAGTGTCTTTGCTAATATTACTGTATATATGTTGTTTTGTATCAATTAATTGTTGCAGTTCTGGAGCACATTAACAATTAGTCACATTTAGTATGATCATAAAATACTGTATGCTATTCTTCCAGTCAAAGGTTTGAGTTCATCCACTTGATATCCATTTCTATATTATACATCCTTTTATACAGTGTAAGATTTCCTATAAACTTTATAATAATTTCATGTTATTGTCCACTTTCCACTCTGTTCTGACAGCATGCCTGTTGCGTTGCCTGTTTACTACCAATGGTGAAAAGTTCACTTTAAATGCAAATGAAAGGCTTGGGTTTGTGTAATATGTTTTTGTGTAAGAATGCCTCAACTTTTTAATATTGGCATTAAATAATTACTGAATGTTTCACTGAGCACTGCTGTCCTGCAGTTTGTGTTAAAATATATCGCGATGGTTACAGGAAAAAAAAAGTATGGCACAGCCCCACCGAGAATATTTTTCACCAGCCGCCACTGGTTGTCTGTATTTTTCCTGTCTCAAGCTGCAGGGACTCAGTGTGACTACTGGGGTGGTGGAGTATTAGGGAGGGAGCCCTCTATGGGCAACATGATGCAACTGCAGCAGCCCTTCAGAGGACCAGAGTTTGCCCACAGCTTGTACGATGTTGAGGGCTGGTTTGCCAATGTCTGCAGAGGTAAGCATGGGTTGGATCTTTACACGTGTATGTATTTGAGCCTTGGTGTCTCAGTTGGTTGTGAATCTATATGTGCTGTATGTGTTTTATGTATATGAACATGTGTACTGTCTTTAGAAGATGAGAGCTATTGTTTAGGCCACGCCACACACACCTGTTACAGAATCATAGAGACAATGGCGTCATGTACTTGAACACAAGGACAGAGAGCGCTAACCCACACCATAGCCCTTGTTGAAAAGTATTTGGTAGAGGGTGTTTGTGTGTCCGTCCGTGTGTGTGTGTGTGTGTGTGTGTGTGTGTGCGTTCGTTCGTCCGTCTGTCTATGTGTGTTTATGTATGTGTGTCCCCGTCTGTGTGTGTGTGTGTGTGTGCGTGTGTGTTTGTGTGTGTGTATAATGTATGTGTGTGTGTGTGTGTGTGTTTCAGATGACTGTGGCCAGTCGGCTGCATGTGTTTCCTCACGTGTCCCAGGCGTTATGGAGCAACACGGTGCACTCCTACCTGATCTCTACACAGGAGACACAGGCTGAACTGGATATCTTCACCCAAGTACTGTACACCAGGGATGGAACTTAAAGGGATAGTTCGCTCAAATTCATTTGGGTGACCTATCTCTTTAAGGATATGGGGCACTGGCCAGCCTGCTTGGAATTCTACTAACGAAGGGTCCAAAATCTGTGCCATCATGCGATATTTCTACCTGAACATCTGTTTCCCTGAGGAGGGCGCAGCCTCCTATGCACTGGAATGCCGACAGGAGATTGAGAGGATCTCTGTGTCTGTGCTCCTCCTCAAATCCTCCATCACTAGGTCACTGTCTCTCACTCACATACACCTGAAATCATGAACACAGACAGTGGATGCTTCCCAAATGGCACCCTATTCCTGTATAGTGCACTTATTTGGACCAGAAACGTATGGGCCCTGGTCAAAGTAGTGCACTATATAGGGAATAGTGTGCCATTTGGGTCGCAGGCAGAGCAACCTCTGTGTTTTTTTCTGTGGCTCGTTCTCTTCTTCACTACCACGTGGCGGTATTAAGTATGCCCCTGCCTCTGTCGCCAGTGAAGTGCTGCTGTTATAGGTTATAGTGTGGTCATTGGCAAACTTCAGACGGGCCTGGACATGCACTGGCTTGAGCAGGGGGACTTTGCATGCGCTACAGGATTTTAATCCATGACGGCGTAGTGTGTTACTAATGGTTTTCTTTGAGACTGTGGTTCCAGCTCTCTTCAGGTCATTGACCAGGTCCTGCCGTGTAGTTCTGGGCTGATCCCCCACCTTCCTCATGATCATTGATGCCCCACGAGGTGAGATCTTGCATGGAGCCCCAGACCGAGGGTGATTGACCGTCATCTTGAACTTCTTCCATTTTCTAATAATTGAGCCAACAGTTGTTGCCTTCTCACCAAGCTGCTTGCCTATTGTCCTGTAGCCCATCCCAGCCTTGTGCAGGTCTACAATTTTATCCCTGATGTCCTTACACAGCTCTCTGGTATTGGCCATTGTGGAGAGGTTGAAGTCTGTTTGATTGAGTGTGTGGACAGGTGTCTTTTATACAGGTAACGAGTTCAAACAGGTGCAGTTAATACAGGTAATGAGTAGAGAACAGGAGGGCTTCTTAAAGAAAAACTAACAGGTCTGTGAGAGCCGGAATTCTTACTGGTTGGTAGGTGATCAAATACTTATGTCATGCAATAAAATGCAAATGAATTACTTAAAAATTATACAATGTGATTTTCTGGATTTTTGTTTTAGATTCCGTCTCTCACAGTTGAAGTGTACCTATGATAACAATTACAGACCTCTACATGCTTTGTAAGTAGGAAAACCTGCAAAATCGGCAGTGTATCAAATACTTGTTCTCCCCACTGTATATGTATGTATATGTATGTATAGGATATTTATATATATGCATATGTATATGTATGTGTATGTATGTAGCACATTAACAATTGAAGTCTGAAGTTTACATACACCTTAGCCAAATACATTTAAACTCAGTTTTTCACAATTCCTGACATTTAAATCCTAGTAAAAATTCCCTGTCTTAGGTCAGTTAGGATCACCACTTTATTTTAAGAATGTGAAATGTCAGAATAAAAGTAGAGAGAATTATTTATTTCAGCTTTTATTTCTTTCATCACATTCCCAGTGGGTCAGAAGTTTACATACACTCAATTAGTATTTGGTAGCATTGCCTTTAAATTGTTTAACTTGGGTCAAACATTTCGGGTAGCCTTCCACAAGCTTCCCACAATAAGTTGGGTGAATTTTGGCCCATTCCTCCTGACAGAGCTGGTGTAACTGAGTCAGGTTTGTAGGCCTCCTTGCTCGCACACGCTTTTTCAGTTCTGCCCACACATTTTCTATAGGATTGAGGTCAAGGCTTTGTGATGGCCACTCCAATACCTTGACTTTGTTGTCCTTAAGCCATTTTGCCACAACTTTGGAAGTATGCTTGGGGTCATTGTCCATTTGGAAGACCCATTTGCGACCAAGCTTTAACTTCCTGACTGATGTCTTGAGATGTTGCTTCAATATATCCACATAATTTTCCTTCCTCATGATGCCATCTATTTTGTGAAGTGCACCAGTCCCTCCTGCAGCAAAGCACCCCCACATCATGATGCTGCCACCCCCGTGCCTCACAGTTGGGATGGTGTTCGTCGGCTTGCAAGCAACCCCCTTTTTCCTCCAAACGTAATGATGGTCATTATGGCCAAACAATTATATTTTTGTTTCATCAGACCAGAGGACAAAAAGTACGATCTTTGTTCCCATGTGCAGTTGCAAACCGTAGTCTGTTTTTTTATGGCGGTTTTGGAGCAGTGGCTTCTTCCTTGCTGAGCGGCCTTTCAGGTTATGTCGATATAGGACTTGTTTTACTGTGGATATAGATACTTTTGTACCTGTTTCCTCCAGCATCTTCACAAGGTCCTTTGCTGTTGTTCTGGGATTGATTTGCACTTTTCGCACCAAAGTACATTCATCTCTAGGAGACAGAACGCGTCTCCTTCCTGAGCGGTATGACGGCTGCGTGGTCCCATGGTGTTTATACTTGCGTGCTATTGTTTGTACAGATGAACGTGGTACCTTCAGGCATTTGAAAATTGCTCCCAAGGATGAACCAGACTTGTGGAGGTCTACAATTGTTTTTCTGAGGTCTTGGCTGATTTCTTTTGATTTCCCCACAATGTCAAGCAAAGAGGCACTGAGTTGAAGGTAGGCCTTGAAATACATCCACAGGTACACCTCTAATTGAGTCAAATGATGTCAATTATCCTATCAGAAGCTTCTAAAGCCATGACATCATTTTCTGGAATTTTCCAAGCTGTTTAAAGGCACAGTCAACTTAGTGTATGTAAACTTCTGACCCACTGGAATTGTGATACAGTAAATTAGAAGTGTAATAATCTGTCTGTAAACAATTGTTGGAAAAATTACTTGTGTCATGCACAAAGTAAATGTCCTAACCGACTTGCCAAAACGATAGTTTGCTAACAAGAAATTTGTGGAGTGGTTGAAAAACGAGTTTTAATGAATCCAACCTAAGTGAATGTAAACCTCCGGCTTCAACTATATACAGTCGTGGTCAAAAGTTTTGAGAATGACACAAATACTAATTTTCACAAAGTCTGCTGCCTCAGTTTTGATGATGGCAATTTGCATATACTCCAGAATGTCATGAAGAGTGATCAGATGAATTGCAATTAATTGCAAAGTCCCTCTTTATCATGAAAATGAACTTAATCCCCCAAAAAATCATTTCCACTGCATTTCAGCCCTGCCACAAAAGGACCAGCTGCAATGTCAGTGATTCTCTCGTTAACACAGGTGAGAGTGTTGACGAGGATGTCACGATCGTTACAGGAAGCGGACCAAGGCGCAGCGTGATAGGCGTACATACTTTATTTAGTGTACACAACATGAACCAAAACAACAAAACGATACGTGAAGTCCTAGGTCATACAACAAACCAAACGGAACAAGATCCCACAAAATAACAGTACCAAACAGGCTGCCTAAGTATGGTCCCCAATCAGAGACAACCAGCTACAGCTGCCTCTGATTGGGAACCACCCTGGCCAACATAGATCTAAATGATTTAGAACACAAACATAGAAAACTAAACAATAACAAATCCACACCCTGGCTCAACATTTAAGAGTCCCCAGAGCCAGGGCGTGACAGAGGACAAGGCTGGAGATCACTCTGTCATGCTGATTGAGTTAGAATAACAGACTGGAAGCTTTAAAAGGAGGGTGGTGCTTGAAATCATTGTTCTTCCTCTGTTAACCATGGTTACCTGCAAGGAAACACGTGCCGTCATCATTGCTTTGCACAAAAAGGGCTTCACAGGCAAGGATATTGCTGCTAGTAAGATTGCACCTAAATCAACCATTTATCGGATCATCAAGAACTTCAAGGAGAGAGGTTCAATTGTTGTGAAGAAGGCGTCAGGGTGCCCAAAAAGTCCAGCAAGCACCAGGACCATCTCTTAAAGTTGATTCAGCTGCGGGATCAGGGCACCACCAGTGCAGAGCTTACTCAGGAATGGCAGCAGGCAGGTGTGAGTGCATCTGCACGCACAGTGAGGCGAAGACTTTTGGAGGATGGCCTGGTGTCAAGAAGGGTAGCAAAGAAGCCACTTCTCTCCAGGAAAAACATCAGGGACAGACTGATATTCTGCAAAAGGTACAAGGATTGTACTGCTGAGGACTGGGGTAAAGTCATTTTCTCTGATGAATCCCCTTTCCGATTGTTTGGGGCATCCGGAAAACACCTTGTCTGGAGAAGACAAGGTGAGCGCTACTATCAGTCCTGTGTCATGCCAACAGTAAAGCATCCTGAGACCATTCATGTGTGGGGTTGCTTCTCAGCCAAGGGAGTGGGCTCACTCACAATTTTGCCTAAGAACACAGCCATGAATAAAGAATGGTACCAACACATACTCTGAGAGCAACTTCTCCCAACCATCCAAGAACAGTTTGGTGACGACCAATGCCTTTTCCAGCATGATGGAGCACCTTGCCATAAGGCAAAAGGGATAACTAAGTGGCTCGGGGAACAAAACATCGAAATTATGGGTCCATGGCCAGGAAACTCCCCAGACCTTAATCCCATTGAGAACTTGTGGTCGATCCTCAAGAGGCGGGTGGACAACCAAAAACCCACAAATTCTGACAAACTCCAAGCATTGATTATGCAAGAATGGGCTGCCATCAGTCAGGATGTGGCCCAGAAGTTAATTGACAGCATGCCAGGGCGGATTGCAGAGGTCTTGAAAAAGAAGGGTCAACACTGCAAACATTGACTCTTTGCATAAACTTAATGTAATTGTCAATAAAAGCCTTTGACACTTATGGAATGCTTGTAATTATACTTCAGTATACCATAGTAACATCTGACAAAAATATCTCATAACACTGAAGCAGCAAACTTTGTGAAGACCAATACTTGTGTCATTCTCAAACATTTTGACCACGACTGTATATATATTCGCGAGAAAGAAAACATATGGGGGATTGGAAGTGATGCAGACATTTACATTAATGGAAGTTACAATCTATCTGCAATATTCAAGCTGATCTACCGCTCCCCCCCAAAAAAAACACAAAGTATATATAAAATAAAAAATTAAGGACCCTCTCGCTGCAGGGAGTATTCGTCCATCTGCCTCCCAAGCCGGCGCAGGGTCCTTCTTTTTGGAGAAGAACGACAAAACCCTAGGCCGTGTGTCGACTACCGGGGCCTTAATGACATCACGGTTAAAAAACGTTACCCTCTACCACTCATCTCCTCGGCTTTCGAACCTCTTCAGGGAGCGACGTTCTCAAAGTTGGACCTTCGAAACGCCTACCATATGGTTCTGATATGGGAAGGAGACGAGTGGAAGACAGCCTTTAATACGGCTAGCGAGCATTATGAGTACTTGGTTATGCCATTCGCTGTGTTCCAGGCCCTGTTCAACGATGGCTCCAGGACATGCTGAACTGGTTCGTGTTTGTCTACCTCGATGACATCCTTGTGTTTTCCCGTTCAGCTCAAGAGCACATCCTCTACATCCTTCAGCGTCTCCTGGAGAACCAGCTTTTCGTCAAATCGGAGAAGTGTGAATTCCATCGCTCCACCATCTCCTTCCTAGGATACGTCATCGCTGCAGGACACATACAGATGAATCCAGACAAGGTGAGAGTGGTCGTGGATCAGCCTCAACCCACATCCTGAGTGCAGCAGCAATGTTTCCTGGGATTTGCTAACTTCGACCACCGCTTCATCTGGGGTTACAGCACCCTGGCTTCCCCCCTCTCAGCACTCACCTCTCCCAAGGTTCCGTTCACGTGGTCTCCAGCAGCTGACCGGGCGTTCTCGGACCTCAAACATCGATTCACTACAGCCCCAATCTTAATCCATCCGGACCCATCCCGTCAGTTTGTGGTGGAGGTCGGTGCCTCGGATGTCGGAGTGGGGGCCGTCCTGTCCCAACGTTCTGCCCCGGACCAAAAGCTGCACCCCTGCGTTTTCCTCTCCCATCGTCTTACCCCTGCTGAGAGGAACTATGTTGTGGGAAATCGAGAACTCCTCGGCGTCAAGATGGTGTTGGAGGAGTGGAGGCATGTCCCGGAGCCTCACCACCGAGAGGTCCAAGGTTGCCAAGGTTATTTCCCTGTTGACCGGGTGGGCATTGGAATGGGCTACGGCCGTCTGGGAGAAAGGAGAGGAGGAGCTGGGTTCCTATGGGAGGTTCATGGCTCTGTTCAGAGGAGTCTTCGATCATCCACCAGAGGGCAGAAAGGTGGGTGAGCGCCTACTCCAACTACGGCAGGAGGACCAGACCGCTGCGGAGTACGCCCTCACCTTTCGTACAGTGGCAGCATCCAGCGGATGGAATGAGCCGGCGCTCCACACCTTATTCAGAGGAGGATTGCTTGAGGAGGTCCAGACGGAGCTGGCATGCCGAGATGACACCCTCTCATTGGACGCACTCATCGTGATGGCTATCTGTCTGGATAACCTCCTTCGGCAGCGTCGGCACTCCCATCGCCTCTCTCCCTCCTTCGTTGACCGATCTGAATCAGAGCCTGAACCCATGGAGGTAGGAGCCAGACCGAAGCCCCTGTGGTGGATGAGTGGTTTAGGCTCGCCGCCCATGTGAGGTTAGGGATGTCGCCCACATGAGGCTCCAATGCGCCGTCCGGCGCCAGAAGGAGCAGGCGGACCTCCACCGCAGTGTGGCACCCGTTTTCCATCCTGGTGATTGCGTCTGGCTCTCCACCAGGAACCCCAGCGTTCGACGTCACCGGTCTACTAACCACCGGTCCTGGCAACCCATCCTTGCGCACAGCTGGCAACTTTCATTATGCACACTTGCGCCTCATTAGGCACACCTGGACTTCATCACCTCTCTGATTACTTCCCCTTTATATAACACTCCATTGTTATCACCCACCAGGCAATATTGTTTATGTTTCCATGTTTAGATGCTTTTATTGTTTTGTATCGTTCAATGTTATTTGTCATTAAACTCACTAACTGCACTTGGTTCCTGACTCCCTGCGTCTACGTTACAAAAACACAGGGGTTGATTGTTGACTTCAGGAAACATAGGAGGGAACATGCCCCGATCCACATCAACGGGACTGCAGTAGAGAGAGTTAGCATTTTTAAGGTCATCAGCGTCCACATCACCGAGGACTTGACATGGACCAACAACAACACCACTCTTGTCAAGTGGTTGCAACAGCTCCTGTACTTCCCCGGGTACTCTCCAAATTCTACCGCTGCACCATTGAGAGCTTCCTGACCGGTTGCATCACGGCCTGGTATGGAATTGATCCATCCAAGACTGCCGGGTGTTGAAGATGGCCCAGTACATCACTGGGACAGTGCTTCCACCCATCCAGGACGTCTACTCGAAACGGTGCCTGAGGAAACCCTGCAGCATCATCAAGGACCCCACACAGACCCAGCCATGAGCTGTTCACTCCCTTACCGTCGGGCAGACGGTATCGGAGCATAAGGTCTGATACTAACAGCCTCAGAGACAGTTTCTATCTACAAGCCATCAGACTGCTGAACACTTGAACTGGACTGACCACCTGCACTGACTCTCCACACCTTAGCACATAAAGCACACACACCCACACAGATATACACTCATCACACACACACACACACACACACACACACACACACACACACACACACACACACACACACACACACACACACGCAGATACACACAAATATACTCTCATGCTACACACACATCACAACTGCTGCTACATGACTCTTTTTATGATTGCTAAATACTGCACATTTTAAACACTTTCCCCCAAATCCCCCCTTCCCCGAAACACGTGTAAATATTCAACTATAAATTGTGCCTTCCTGTATTATACTTATGCTAAAATGTTAATTATGTTCTTCTGAGCCATTTACTTTCCGTTCGTATTCTTATCTTTTATTATTTATTATTGTTGTTGCAATGTCGAGAAGGAACCTACAAGTAAGCATTTCGTTGGACGGTGTATACCATGTGTTTCCCGTACATACGACTAATAAAACTTGAAACGTGTTCCTAGGGGCAATTTCTCGTAGTTGCTGGCATACTAGCAGTATGTGGGCAAAGACAAGAGCTCCATGGCCACTGAGTAATTTGACTCTCTGAAGCACTACGAGAAGAGCTGTGAGAGCGGGGACAGCATTACCAGACTGGCCAACCTGTATGAAACACTGGACCGCTTCCTCAAAGACAAAGTCAGGTACGTGCAAACGAAGTGGTTAGTAAATTGCTGCTGGTCCACCCAGTACAGACCTATTCTTTGTAGCTGTCCCATTATGGTATCTGTGAGTGCATGGGAAGCGCCATTGAGGTCATCTCCATTTTGAAGTAGTTAATTTTCTTCAACTACTTCTAACTACTTCAACTACTTCTACTGCCACCTGGAGTGTGTTATTTGAACAGGTACAAAATCAAGGTTGGCAATTTACTGCCACCTGCAGTTATGTAATGTTTGCTCACAAATATTATTAATTGGCTGATCCCTCCTGATGACTTGGATGGAATGTTGTGATCCTTCCTTAACCCATATGAAGTCCCACGCAGTTAACTACTTCAAAAGGGTGAATGTCCTCAATGGCGCTACCTATGCTAAAACCGTCTTCTGGGCACTACAGACTTCTATCATTCTCTATGGTACAGACCGATTGATTTGAATGACGATTTCGTTCATTTTTTCTGATGATTTAGGTGACCTACACACATTTTTAAAAAGATATGTCCAGCAACAACATGAAGACAGGGGCAGCATATAAGTCAATACCAGAAGCATTTATTGACTGATCTCAAAAGTGTTGGCTTACAAAAGCAAAATAAGTTATCACAGTAAAAATAATCAAGGGTGTTCTTTCACATTCCTCAACACTGCATAAACAATATGCATTTCCATAAAACACCTCATCTAATTGTGCCACAAAGTTGACAAGTCCAAGAAAAATACCACGGTTAGTGGAGCCCTCAGTTTCATCTTTGCCTCGCAAAGATAACTCAAACACTCAAAAACTTCACACACTGGATTAGCCGGCTGAGGATGTGGCGGTTCTTGCTAACCTCATCGTTGTGGCGGCGGACAGCTAGCCTGTATCCCTCATCCAGTTGAGTGGCAATGTTCACTCTCCCCAAAGCAGACAATCTCAAACAGCTATCCATGTGGGTCTTTGACAGCTCATGTTTCTTAATCTTTTCTGAAAGATGGTACATGTCCGTTACACCAGTCGCTGTCCAAGCGGTGCTGTCTGCCGTGCCGCCTTCAGGGTGAAAGAGTAAGCAGGGGTAGCAGAAGACTGCATTAGCTACATCGCAGCCTGCTAGCCAGGTTTTTCGTTCGTACCAATTTTTGGAAAATCCTCGGGTGTAGGACTTTCCCCCTTTAGTAGAAACCTGTTGAATTATTAAATTTGGTCTGGGAGGTCCTAATTGTTTCGTTGCCAATTTATCTTGATTTGTTCGCCGACAAAAAGGAACTTCTTTCAAAGAGACAATCGAGTTGCACTGAACGCTAGCCATCTTGACAGTAGTACGTGAATTGATTGACGCTGCTACCCGCTCTTTTCTTAGTTACGTTCATGGTTATGTTACGTATGACGAAAGCGCGTAAGTGCAAGCCCTCCCCGGAACCCATAGAGATTGTATTGAAAGCTCTGATATTTGAAAAAAAAGATTTTACATGAGAGTCTATGAGAGACTTCTGGGGCGATTTTCAACCTGACTGAAATCGCCCCAAAAGGGGCGGGGCCATTTGAAGCACAACTTTAGCCTGATTGGACATTTAGTGGCAGATCAGACGTCTAGATTAGAACACTGATAACTACTGTTGCCATGATATAATTGATTAGAAAAAAAATCCCTTCCTTTTCCCGTTTGGCAGTGCGTCGCCCATATCGCCCTAATGAACACACCGCCCCTATAGATCAACGTTTTTTCTTTGATCGAATTTACATTATAAAATGGGGGGGTCGAGCCCTGAATGCTGAGCTGATTGGCTGACAGCCGTGGTATACCACAGATATGACAAAACGTTTATTTTTAATGCTCTAAATATGTTGGAAACCAGTTTATAAAAGCAATAAGGCACCTCGGGGGTTTGTGATATATGGCCAACATACCACACCTCCTCGGGCCTTATTGATTAATTATAACAGCCAGTTTTCTATGCAACAAACCAAGACAAATTTAACTTTGCAAGATTGAGTCTGTGATTTTGTTGTAGGCAGAGCCAGAGCACAACGGAGTATATTTCTATCGGCGGGGGTGGCACACGAGCGGTCTTTCAATCATCTGCGAGTGAATGCTCTATTTAAATCAGCATTGATCAGAGCGCAGACCCGCGCGTGTGCACATTTGTTGATATTCTTTGCTAGTTAGCGAGTTATTATCCCAGTTATAGATCAATTAGGATACGTCAGCAATGGGGAGTTAATGCTTCCTACATTTCAAGGCTACATTTCAAGCTGTCTTTGAAAAGCCAGTCAGGTAGCTTATGTCTTAATAAAAAGGGGCTGTGTTGTATTTTGAGACAGGCTTGAATATGCAAAAAAGCCAATATGCAGATTGATAGCCTACATTGTCTAATTCTCTGTATAGTAATAATAATTCATTGTATTTTGTAAAAGGGTTTCTTGCATGATACAACACAATAAAATGCAATTTACAGTCACCTATTTGGCCAATGGTGTTACAGACCAAGTAAAAAATAATTCATGTCAAGCCCTTCATAATGTAAAAACGTTTTTTCAAGTATCATGCAATGTAGGCCTGCATTGAACACCACATATAGGCTAATGTAGGCTGTATCATAGAAATCAAAAGCTATTTCCATGTGAAAATGTTATGGGATTTGTGCCATTGTTTTTGTTGGTAGGCCTACATTATGCTCAAACATCCACAATAGCCTATAGGCTACTGTCTAAAACTGGTACAGCCTCAGTGTTCACTGTAAACACGTGCTGGAAGTTGCAAATAATTCTCACAACGTTCAAGTTTCCGCTCATAAGACCTAAAAAATGCTCAGCGCACCAAAACATTTGACCAGGTGAATCCAGGTGAAAGCTATGATCCCTTATTGATGTCACTTGTTCAATTCACTTCAATCAGTGTAGATGAACAGGAGGAGACAATTGAGACATGGATTGTGTATGTGTGCCATTCAGAGAGTGAATCGGCAAGACAAAATATTTAAGTGCCTTTGAATGGTGTATGGTAGTAGGTGCCAGGCGCACTGGTTTGTGTCAAGAACTGCAACACTGCTGTTTTTTTCACGCTCAACAATTTCCCGTATGTATCAAGAATGGTTCAACACCACCCAAAGGACATCTAGCCAACTTAACACAACCGTGGGAAGCATTGGAGAACATGGGCCAGCATCCTTGTGGAATGCTTTCGACACCTTGTAGAGTCCATGCCCCAACGAATTGAGGCTATTCTGAGGGCAAAAGGGGGGACTCAATATTAGAAAGGTGTTCTTAATGTTTTGTAGACTCAGTGTATATTGTCATGCTGTCCAAGTACTACATGATAAATGTCTGTCTGTCTGTCTGCCCATCCATGTTTCTCCAGGCGGTAGCCCCCTTACAGAGGTCTCTGGAGATCTGGGAGGCGGCCCTGGACCCGGACCACCCCCAGTGTGGCCCTGTCGCTGCACCAGCTGGCCAGGGTTTATGTCCAGTGGAGGAAGTATGGCAACACAGAGCAGTTCTACAAGCAGGCCCTGGAGATAACTGAGAAGGCATATGGCTTGGACCACGTCTGTGTTGCACGGGAACTGGACTCCCTGGCCATTCTCTACCAGAAACAGAACAAGTGTGTGTGTGTGTTTTTGGGGTCGCGTGTGTGTGTGTGTGGCAGGGTTTCCGCCAGGAAAATTTGGCGCCAGACAAGTGACCGGAACATTTGGATTTATCGGACATTTGATAGATTTACTGGTCATCCATATGCATTGATTGCATAACCCATTAGGCCGTCCACCCACACAGCCAGTTCCATCAATAAACGAGGGATATTGGCCAAATACGACACATTTATGTGTCCTTAAAAAGCATCTATAACTAATTACAAAAACACTATTCCTTGTGTTTGGATGTGGAGCATATGCACAACTTTATAGCCTTTATTGGTTTTTACTTTCCTAAAACAATAATTTTCCACCTCACGGTTCAGCTGTCAGAGATTTAATCACTAAATGCATCAGGGCATTGCATAGGCCTTTAGGCTTAGGTGTCCACTGTATAATATGAATATTTAAAATATATATATAAAGGAAGAGAAGCTGGGCCTAGCTCTAGAGAGATAGAGATGTCTACTGCGTCTGCTATACAGATAGGCTATAGGCGTACAGAAGGATGCTAATTCGTAAATGTTCTAGTAGAATATATTTTTTAAAGATAAGCATTATATTGTTATAGTATAGGAGTAACTCTGGCAGGCCTAAAACATTCTTCCACACCTCTAGTTCAACTGCCGGAGACATTTGTAGCGCCGGTGCGCACTGCCTTTATACCATAGGCCTGCAGTATAATAGGCTCATAGCCACACCACTCCAAACCTTCACAAAAGTTTCTAAACTTTATTCGGGTAATATCAGAAGTAAGTCAAGCCATTCTTTATAGGGAAAATATGAGCAGGATATTATATTTCGGCAAACACAACATTACAGTTGGAACTTCATTTGGCCAAAGGAAATGGCTCAACAGAATGAAAGAAAACACTTGCGAGCTGGCTTAAACCTTCACAAACATTTTTGAACAGGCTTTATTGCAGAAATTACCAAGAAAGGTTAATGCCTACCGTACACCCAATACATGACAGCAATAGGGTGATGATATTTATTTTACAACAGGCCTACTTATAACCTATCTTAAACTAAATAAGGCGCACACAATTAAAAAGACAGATTGAACTTAATTTAGCCAAAGAAAATGTCTCAACAGAATGAAACAAAACACGTTTTGCATATTTAAAGAACTGGTTTAGATTAATAAATAGGCCTACAATAACAACAATGATATACAATAATAATAATGATAAAACAAATGTTTATAAATACAATAAATAAATTAAGTTCTAATAAATTAAGTTCCAAAATTCCATCCTACTTTGAATAGCGAGTTGCACAGTAGCCTGCATTTGGCCTTGCGAATATTCTTCTCATCTTTGTCCACTACAATATTAAAACTTGTCCATAGAGAGGACATTCCCCTTGTAGTAGGGCTCCAGACTAACATTTTCCCCTAAGTTTTTCAGTTGGTGGCACCAGCCATGATTTGGTCGCCCCAATTTCTTTATTGCGGCATCAAGCAATATAAATAATGAGTAGGCCTATCATCTTATAACGTCATTCACAGTGCTTTATTAAAAGGTGTAATAGACTACTGAGATGGTATTTGTCACGCCCTGACTCTGAGGACTCTTATTTGTTGAGTCAGGGTGTGATTTTCCTTGTTGTGTATGTTCCTATGTGTTATTTTCCAGGTTTGGATCTAGTATGTATAGATATATGTTGGCCTGTGTGGTTCCCAATCAGAGGCAGCTGTTGCTCGTTGTCTCTGATTGGGGACCATACTTAGGTAGCCTATTGGCACTAGTGGGTTGTGGGATCTTGTT
Organism: Coregonus clupeaformis; assembly: GCF_020615455.1. Lineage (NCBI taxonomy): Eukaryota > Metazoa > Chordata > Actinopteri > Salmoniformes > Salmonidae > Coregonus > Coregonus clupeaformis. The sequence goes on from NC_059225.1 coordinate 30,891,384, forward strand.
CCGTGTTGTGTTGTGTTGTGTTGTGTTGTGTTGCGTTGCGTTGCGTTGCATTGCGATGTGATGTCACATGTGGGCAAATGGTGGTCATGGGAGGAGATATTCGCGAAAGGGAAAGGGCCATGGGCGAAGGTAAATGCCCAGGCAGGAGAGGAGAAACGGCGCCAACCATGCCGACGACGGACACCCGAGAGGCAATCCCAATAATTTTTTTGGGGGGGGCACACGGCGTGGACGACGAGGCAGCAGGAGGCAGCGACAGGGCGGATCTGCAGGTTAGGAGAGGAAGCCACCAGGTTACGGGGGCTATTGGTTCAGAGGGAGCAGGAGTTATACAGTCAGAGGGAAGAGCTACAGGAGGCTAAAAGGGAGAAGGAAGGTGTAGAGGCACGGCGAGAGGAGCTGGTTAGGCAGCAGAAGGAGCGGGGGTTTATAAAGGAACCCAGTCCTGCTCCTCGCACCAAGCAAGTGTTGCATGTCGCCAGTCCGGTCCGGCCCGTTCCTGCTCCCCGCACTAAGCCAGTGGTGCGTGTTCCCAGTACGGCCCGACCCGTTCCTGCTCCCCGCACTAAGCCAGTGGTGTGTGTTCCCAGTATGGTCCGGCCCGTTCCTGCTCCTCGCATCAAGCCAGTGGTGCGCGTCGCCAGCCCGGTCCGGCCTGTTCCTGTCCCTCGCACCAAACCAGTGGTGCGCGTCGCCAGCCCGGCCCGGTCTGTTCCTGCCCCTCGCAACAAGTCAGTGGTGTGCGTCGCCAGCCCGGCCCGGCCTGTTCCTGCCCCTCGCACCAAGCCGGTGGTGCGCTTCGCCAGCCCGGCCCGGCCTGTTCCTGCCCCTCGCACCAAACCAGTGGTGCGTGTCGCCAGCCCGGTCCGGCCTGTTCCTGTCCCTCGCACCAAACCAGTGGTGCGCGTCGCCAGCCCGGCCCGGCCTGTTCCTGCCCCTCGCAACAAGTCAGTGGTGTGCGTCGCCAGCCCGGCCCGGCCTGTTCCTGCTCCTTGCACCAAGCCAGTGGTGCGCGTCGCCAGCCCGGTCCGGCCTGTTCCATGCCCCTCGCACCAAACCAGTGGTGCGCGTCGCCAGCCCGGTCCGGCCTGTTCCTGCCCCTCGCACCAAGCCAGTGGTGCGCGTCGCCAGCCCGGTCCGGCCTGTTCCTGCTCTCGCACCAAGCCAGTGGTGCGGCGTCGCCAGCCCGGCCCGGCCTGTTCCTGCCCCTCGCACCAAACCAGTGGTGCGCGTCGCCAGCCCGGTCCGGCCTGTTCCTGTCCCTCGCACCAAGCCAGTGGTGCGCGTCGCCATCCCGGTCCGGCCTGTTCCTGTCCCTCGCACCAAGCCAGTGGTGCGCGTCGCCAGCCCGGTCCGGCCTGTTCCTGCTCCTCGAACCAAGCCAGTGGTGCGTGTGTCCAGTCCGGCACGGCCCGTGCCTGTCCCACCGGTGCCTGGTCCGGTCAGCTGCTCCACTCCGGAGCCAGAGTAGTCCGCTCCACCGGTGCCTGATCCTGCTCCGGTTAGCTGCTCCACTCTGGAGCCAGAGCAATCTGCTCCATCGGGGTCTAGTCCAGCTCCGGTCAGTGGATCCACTCCGGAGCCAGAGCAGTCCGCTCCACCGGTGCCTGATCCAGCTCCGGTCAGCGGCTCCACACCGGAGCCAGAGCAGTCCGCTCCACCGGTGCCTGATCCAGCTCCGGTCAGCGGCTCCACTCCGGAGCCAGAGCAGTTCGCTCGACCGTCGTCGGGTCCAGCTCCAGTCAGCGGTTCCAGTCCAGACCCAGACGTCAGCCCCTCTCCAGGTTCGGGGTCTCCCACACCAGGGTCCAGACATGGCTTGGTACTTCGTGGGAGGAAGGAGAGGGGAAGCAGCGCGCCGAGGTCCAGACCAGACCAGGGGCGCAACAGGGAGGTGGAGAGTAAGTGGTGGTCACGCCCTGAGCCGGATACGCCTCCGAGGCGGAATGCCCACCCGGCCCCTACCCTGTTATGTTTATGTTGTGCGGTAGGAGTCCGCACCTTTGGGGGGGGGGGGTACTGTCACGCCCTGACTCTGAGGACTCTTATTTGTTGAGTCAGGGTGTGATTTTCCTTGTTGTGTATGTTCCTATGTGTTATTTTCTAGGTTTGGATCTAGTATGTATAGATCTGTTGGCCTGTGTGGTTCCCAATCAGAGGCAGCTGTTGCTCGTTGTCTCTGATTGGGGACCATACTTAGGTAGCCTATTGGCACTAGTGGGTTGTGGGATCTTGTTCCGTGTTAAGGTATGTTGTGTTGTGCTGCCTTGGACTTCACGTATCGTTTGTGTATTGTCTTGTCGTTGTGTTTCTTCGTAAATAAACATGTATGCATATCACGCTGCGCCTTGGTCCATCCCGTCTATAAACGAACGTGTTCCTGCCCCTCGCACCAAGCCGGTGGTGCGCTCGCCAGCCCGGCCCGGCCTGTTCCTGCCCCTCGCACCAAACCAGTGGTGCGCGTCGCCAGCCCGGTCCGGCCTGTTCCTGTCCCTCGCACCAAACCAGTGGTGCGCGTCGCCAGCCCGGCCCGGCCTGTTCCTGCCCCTCGCAACAAGTCAGTGGTGTGCGTCGCCAGCCCGGCCCGGCCTGTTCCTGCTCCTCGCACCAAGCCAGTGGTGCGCGTCGCCAGCCCGGTCCGGCCTGTTCCTGTCCCTCGCACCAAACCAGTGGTGCGCGTCGCCAGCCCGGCCCGGCCTGTTCCTGCCCCTCGCAACAAGTCAGTGGTGTGCGTCGCCAGCCCGGCCCGGCCTGTTCCTGCTCCTCGCACCAAGCCAGTGGTGCGCGTCACCAGCCCGGTCCGGCCTGTTCCATGCCCCTCGCACCAAACCAGTGGTGCGGCGTCGCCAGCCCGGTCCGGCCTGTTCCTGCTCTCGCACCAAGCCAGTGGTGCGCGCCGCCAGCCCGGTCCGGCCTGTTCCTGCTCTCGCACCAAGCCAGTGGTGCGCGTCGCCAGCCCGGCCCGGCCTGTTCCTGCCCCTCGCACCAAACCAGTGGTGCGCGTCGCCAGCCCGGTCCGGCCTGTTCCTGTCCCTCGCACCAAGCCAGTGGGGCGCGTCGCCATCCCCGGTCCGGCCTGTTCCTGCCCCTCGCACCAAGCCAGTGGTGCGCGTCGCCAGCCCGGTCCGGCCTGTTCCTGCTCTCGCACCAAGCCAGTGGTGCGCTGTCGCCAGCCCGGCCCGGCCTGTTCCTGCCCCTCGCACCAAACCAGTGGTGCGCGTCGCCAGCCCGGTCCGGCCTGTTCCTGTCCCTCGCACCAAGCCAGTGGTGCGCGTCGCCATCCCGGTCCGGCCTGTTCCTGTCCCTCGCACCAAACCAGTGGTGCGCGTCGCCAGCCCGGCCCGGTCTGTTCCTGCCCCTCGCAACAAGTCAGTGGTGTGCGTCGCCAGCCCGGCCCGGCCTGTTCCTGCCCCTCGCACCAAGCCGGTGGTGCGCTTCGCCAGCCCGGCCCGGCCTGTTCCTGCCCCTCGCACCAAACCAGTGGTGCGTGTCGCCAGCCCGGTCCGGCCTGTTCCTGTCCCTCGCACCAAACCAGTGGTGCGCGTCGCCAGCCCGGCCCGGCCTGTTCCTGCCCCTCGCAACAAGTCAGTGGTGTGCGTCGCCAGCCCGGCCCGGCCTGTTCCTGCTCCTTGCACCAAGCCAGTGGTGCGCGTCGCCAGCCCGGTCCGGCCTGTTCCATGCCCCTCGCACCAAACCAGTGGTGCGCGTCGCCAGCCCGGTCCGGCCTGTTCCTGCCCCTCGCACCAAGCCAGTGGTGCGCGTCGCCAGCCCGGTCCGGCCTGTTCCTGCTCTCGCACCAAGCCAGTGGTGCGCGTCGCCAGCCCGGCCCGGCCTGTTCCTGCCCCTCGCACCAAACCAGTGGTGCGCGTCGCCAGCCCGGTCCGGCCTGTTCCTGTCCCTCGCACCAAGCCAGTGGTGCGCTGTCGCCATCCCGGTCCGGCCTGTTCCTGTCCCTCGCACCAAGCCAGTGGTGCGCGTCGCCAGCCCGGTCCGGCCTGTTCCTGCTCCTCGAACCAAGCCAGTGGTGCGTGTGTCCAGTCCGGCACGGCCCGTGCCTGTCCCACCGGTGCCTGGTCCGGTCAGCTGCTCCACTCCGGAGCCAGAGTAGTCCGCTCCACCGGTGCCTGATCCTGCTCCGGTTAGCTGCTCCACTCTGGAGCCAGAGCAATCTGCTCCATCGGGGTCTAGTCCAGCTCCGGTCAGTGGATCCACTCCGGAGCCAGAGCAGTCCGCTCCACCGGTGCCTGATCCAGCTCCGGTCAGCGGCTCCACACCGGAGCCAGAGCAGTCCGCTCCACCGGTGCCTGATCCAGCTCCGGTCAGCGGCTCCACTCCGGAGCCAGAGCAGTTCGCTCGACCGTCGTCGGGTCCAGCTCCAGTCAGCGGTTCCAGTCCAGACCCAGACGTCAGCCCCTCTCCAGGTTCGGGGTCTCCCACACCAGGGTCCAGACATGGCTTGGTACTTCGTGGGAGGAAGGAGAGGGGAAGCAGCGCGCCGAGGTCCAGACCAGACCAGGGGCGCAACAGGGAGGTGGAGAGTAAGTGGTGGTCACGCCCTGAGCCGGATACGCCTCCGAGGCGGAATGCCCACCCGGCCCCTACCCTGTTATGTTTATGTTGTGCGGTAGGAGTCCGCACCTTTGGGGGGGGGGGGTACTGTCACGCCCTGACTCTGAGGACTCTTATTTGTTGAGTCAGGGTGTGATTTTCCTTGTTGTGTATGTTCCTATGTGTTATTTTCTAGGTTTGGATCTAGTATGTATAGATCTGTTGGCCTGGTGGTTCCCAATCAGAGGCAGCTGTTGCTCGTTGTCTCTGATTGGGGACCATACTTAGGTAGCCTATTGGCACTAGTGGGTTGTGGGATCTTGTTCCGTGTTAAGGTATGTTGTGTTGTGCTGCCTTGGACTTCACGTATCGTTTGTGTATTGTCTTGTCGTTGTGTTTCTTCGTAAATAAACATGTATGCATATCACGCTGCGCCTTGGTCCATCCCGTCTATAAACGAACGTGTTCCTGCCCCTCGCACCAAGCCGGTGGTGCGCTTCGCCAGCCCGGCCCGGCCTGTTCCTGCCCCTCGCACCAAACCAGTGGTGCGCGTCGCCAGCCCGGTCCGGCCTGTTCCTGTCCCTCGCACCAAACCAGTGGTGCGCGTCGCCAGCCCGGCCCGGCCTGTTCCTGCCCCTCGCAACAAGTCAGTGGTGTGCGTCGCCAGCCCGGCCCGGCCTGTTCCTGCTCCTCGCACCAAGCCAGTGGTGCGCGTCGCCAGCCCGGTCCGGCCTGTTCCTGTCCCTCGCACCAAACCAGTGGTGCGCGTCGCCAGCCCGGCCCGGCCTGTTCCTGCCCCTCGCAACAAGTCAGTGGTGTGCGTCGCCAGCCCGGCCCGGCCTGTTCCTGCTCCTCGCACCAAGCCAGTGGTGCGCGTCACCAGCCCGGTCCGGCCTGTTCCATGCCCCTCGCACCAAACCAGTGGTGCGCGTCGCCAGCCCGGTCCGGCCTGTTCCTGCTCTCGCACCAAGCCAGTGGTGCGCGTCGCCAGCCCGGTCCGGCCTGTTCCTGCTCTCGCACCAAGCCAGTGGTGCGCGTCGCCAGCCCGGCCCGGCCTGTTCCTGCTCCTCGCACCAAACCAGTGGTGCGCGTCGCCAGCCCGGTCCGGCCTGTTCCTGTCCCTCGCACCAAGCCAGTGGGGCGCGTCGCCATCCCGGTCCGGCCTGTTCCTGCCCCTCGCACCAAGCCAGTGGTGCGCGTCGCCAGCCCGGTCCGGCCTGTTCCTGCTCTCGCACCAAGCCAGTGGTGCGCGTCGCCAGCCCGGCCCGGCCTGTTCCTGCCCCTCGCACCAAACCAGTGGTGCGCGTCGCCAGCCCGGTCCGGCCTGTTCCTGTCCCTCGCACCAAGCCAGTGGTGCGGCGTCGCCATCCCGGTCCGGCCTGTTCCTGTCCCTCGCACCAAGCCAGTGGTGCGCGTCGCCAGCCCGGTCCGGCCTGTTCCTGCTCCTCGAACCAAGCCAGTGGTGCGTGTGTCCAGTCCGGCACGGCCCGTGCCTGTCCCACCGGTGCCTGGTCCGGTCAGCTGCTCCACTCCGGAGCCAGAGTAGTCCGCTCCACCGGTGCCTGATCCTGCTCGGTTAGCTGCTCCACTCTGGAGCCAGAGCAATCTGCTCCATCGGGGGTCTAGTCCAGCTCCGGTCAGTGGATCCACTCCGGAGCCAGAGCAGTCCGCTCCACCGGTGCCTGATCCAGCTCCGGTCAGCGGCTCCACACCGGAGCCAGAGCAGTCCGCTCCACCGGTGCCTGATCCAGCTCCGGTCAGCGGCTCCACTCCGGAGCCAGAGCAGTTCGCTCCACCGTCGTCAGGTCCAGCTCCAGTCAGCGGTTCCAGTCCAGACCCAGACGTCAGCCCCTCTCCAGGTTCGGGGTCTCCCACACCAGGGTCCAGACATGGCTTGGTACTTCGTGGGAGGAAGGAGAGGGGAAGCAGCGCGCCGAGGTCCAGACCAGACCAGGGGCGCAACAGGGAGGTGGAGAGTAAGTGGTGGTCACGCCTGAGCCGGATCCGCCTCCGAGGCGGAATGCCCACCCGGCCCCTACCCTGTTATGTTTATGTTGTGCGGTCGGAGTCCGCACCTTTGGGGGGGGGGTACTGTCACGCCCTGACTCTGAGGACTCTTATTTGTTGAGTCAGGGTGTGATTTTCCTTGTTGTGTATGTTCCTATGTGTTATTTTCTAGGTTTGGATCTAGTATGTATAGATCTGTTGGCCTGTGTGGTTCCCAATCAGAGGCAGCTGTTGCTCGTTGTCTCTGATTGGGGACCATACTTAGGTAGCCTATTGGCACTAGTGGGTTGTGGGATCTTGTTCCGTGTTAAGGTATGTTGTGTTGTGCTGCCTTGGACTTCACGTATCGTTTGTTTATTGTTTTGTCGTTGTGTTTCTTCGTAAATAAACATGTATGCAAATCACGCTGCGCCTTGGTCCATCCCGTCTATAAACGAACGTGTTCCTGCCCCTCGCACCAAGCCGGTGGTGCGCTTCGCCAGCCCGGCCCGGCCTGTTCCTGCCCCTCGCACCAAACCATTGGTGCGCGTCGCCAGCCCGGTCCGGCCTGTTCCTGTCCCTCGCACCAAACCAGTGGTGCGCGTCGCCAGCCCGGCCCGGCCTGTTCCTGCCCCTCGCAACAAGTCAGTGGTGTGCGTCGCCAGCCCGGCCCGGCCTGTTCCTGCCCCTCGCACCAAGCCAGTGTTGCGCGTCGCCAGCCCGGTCCGGCCTGTTCCTGTCCCTCGCACCAAACCAGTGGTGCGCGGCCGCCAGCCCGGCCCGGCCTGTTCCTGCCCCTTGCAACAAGTCAGTGGTGTGCGTCGCCAGCCCGGCCCGGCCTGTTCCTGCTCCTCGCACCAAGCCAGTGGTGCGCGTCGCCAGCCCGGTCCGGCCTGTTCCATGCCCCTCGCACCAAACCAGTGGTGCGCGTCGCCAGCCCGGTCCGGCCTGTTCCTGCCCCTCGCACCAAGCCAGTGGTGCGCGTCGCCAGCCCGGTCCGGCCTGTTCCTGCTCTCGCACCAAGCCAGTGGTGCGCGTCGCCAGCCCGGCCCGGCCTGTTCCTGCCCCTCGCACCAAACCAGTGGTGCGCGTCGCCAGCCCGGTCCGGCCTGTTCCTGTCCCTCGCACCAAGCCAGTGGTGCGCGTCGCCATCCCGGTCCGGCCTGTTCCTGCCCCTCGCACCAAGCCAGTGGTGCGCGTCGCCAGCCCGGTCCGGCCTGTTCCTGCTCTCGCACCAAGCCAGTGGTGCGCGTCGCCAGCCCGGCCCGGCCTGTTCCTGCCCCTCGCACCAAACCAGTGGTGCGCGTCGCCAGCCCGGTCCGGCCTGTTCCTGTCCCTCGCACCAAGCCAGTGGTGCGCGTCGCCATCCCGGTCCGGCCTGTTCCTGTCCCTCGCACCAAGCCAATGGTGCGCGTCGCCAGCCCGGTCCGGCCTGTTCCTGCTCCTCGAACCAAGCCAGTGGTGCGTGTGTCCAGTCCGGCACGGCCCGTGCCTGTCCCACCGGTGCCTGGTCCGGTCAGCTGCTCCACTCCGGAGCCAGAGTAGTCCGCTCCACCGGTGCCTGATCCTGCTCCGGTTAGCTGCTCCACTCTGGAGCCAGAGCAATCTGCTCCATCGGGGTCTAGTCCAGCTCCGGTCAGTGGATCCACTCCGGAGCCAGAGCAGTCCGCTCCACCGGTGCCTGATCCAGCTCCGGTCAGCGGCTCCACACCGGAGCCAGAGCAGTCCGCTCCATCGGTGCCTGATCCAGCTCCGGTCAGCGGCTCCACTCCGGAGCCAGAGCAGTTCGCTCCACCGTCGTCAGGTCCAGCTCCAGTCAGCGGTTCCAGTCCAGACCCAGACGTCAGCCCCTCTCCAGGTTCGGGGTCTCCCACACCAGGGTCCAGACATGGCTTGGTACTTCGTGGGAGGAAGGAGAGGGGAAGCAGCGCGCCGAGGTCCAGACCAGACCAGGGGCGCAACAGGGAGGTGGAGAGTAAGTGGTGGTCACGCCCTGAGCCGGATCCGCCTCCGAGGCGGAATGCCCACCCGGCCCCTACCCTGTTATGTTTATGTTGTGCGGTCGGAGTCCGCACCTTTGGGGGGGGGGTACTGTCACGCCCTGACTCTGAGGACTCTTATTTGTTGAGTCAGGGTGTGATTTTCCTTGTTGTGTATGTTCCTATGTGTTATTTTCTAGGTTTGGATCTAGTATGTATAGATCTGTTGGCCTGTGTGGTTCCCAATCAGAGGCAGCTGTTGCTCGTTGTCTCTGATTGGGGACCATACTTAGGTAGCCTATTGGCACTAGTGGGTTGTGGGATCTTGTTCCGTGTTAAGGTATGTTGTGTTGTGCTGCCTTGGACTTCACGTATCGTTTGTTTATTGTTTTGTCGTTGTGTTTCTTCGTAAATAAACATGTATGCATATCACGCTGCGCCTTGGTCCATCCCGTCTATAAACGAACGTGACAGTATTGAAGAAATACGTTATTTCAACATCTTTTCATGTTGTGATTTAAAATATGCTTATGTGCAAAATGTGCACCGTAATCCAGTGATTGTCATGCACTTTGGGTAGACAATTATGCTATTGTTATATTTTACTGTTAAACTAGGGCTCCTGAATTTTCAGATTTTTGTTGTTCAATAGAGATGAATTTGCCTACATCTTTATGTGCACTAATATCATAGGCACATTTATTTGGGGCTAATTCACCACATGAGGAAGTGAAAACTCAAAACACATTAGCTAGATCACTAACTCTAAAGATAATACCCATTCATAGTAGCCATGTATTAATCTAATAGTACATTTAATGTCTTCTTTTTTTTGCAGTAGCCTAGCACCCAATTAGACCTATGCACTCAAAGCCATAGCAAATATCTTATTTGTAAAATAGTTGCTTTTGAGCTCAAAATAGGGGTTGAACAATTAAAAATATATCTACAGAAATCTGAGAACATCCTCTCTCCATGTATCTAACAGGATAGCTGTGTTTTCCCAGTAATTGGATTTTCAAATGTTATACAATCAGAACACTTTTCTTTCTCCAGGAGCATTTTTTTCCCCCCGGGAAAGAGGAGAGAGAGAGAGAGAGAGAGAGAGAGAGAGGCTTGTTTGACACAGCAGCAGGCCCCAGTGAAACAAGTACAGGGGCTGGCAGGCAGACACTTTAATTACAGGAATCATGAGGATAATGTACTTTACTGTTTGACCAAATCATGGTCTTAGCCTCCTTGAAAATAGGATGTTTTGAGTGAGGTTAATGAATGTGCAGCACCGAGGCGACCAATACATTTTTTTACTCGCACAGCCAAGTCACTTATAGACATACTCTCTAACTTACGTTTTACTTAAATTAAAAAGTCCCCCATGTTCCCAATCAACAGTAGCCTAGGCCAAGGCTCCTCTCTCGCTTTCTATCCTCTCCTAAGCAGCAGGGCAGCCCCGGACAATTTGACCAACTACAATTTTATTTATCGGCTTTTCATTTATTTTATCGGCCAAAATCCGGCAATTACTGGCTAATAGAAACACTGGTGTGTGGGTGGATGGGTCAATGGGTTTCAAGTGAAGTTGTCATCTCTGCATGCTGTATTATAAGACATAATGCTTTGTGATTGACGAGTCATCTGTTAACAGGTATGAGCAAGCCAAAAAACGGAGGAAGAGGTCTGTGAGGATTTGCCAGAAGACTGCCCACCAGAAAGGCCATATGGTGAGGACACATGAGAGCACTGTGCCGCTCTCTTTCTGCAGTAAGGCTGTGGTGTGTGTGGGTGGGTGGGTAATGTGTATGGGAAATTCCACAATAACCGAGTGATGCTGAGACTCAGACTTTTCACTTAAAATGTAGTGGAAATTGTTAAAAGTAGTCCTTGTGCATAGAGTTGTATTGTTTGTTTGACTTTGCAATTATTGGTTTTTGTTTGACATACATTATTAAGTGAAAATCTGAGTCTCAGCATCTCTCTGTCACCGTGGAATTGCCGTATACATTAATAGTGAATTGACTGTGTCTATCTCTGCAGTATGGCTTCAGTCTGTGTGTGCGTGTGTGCGTGTGTGCATGTGTGAGTGGGTTGTGTAATGTGTATGTTTTAACAATGAATTGACTGTGTGTGTCTCTTTTTCTGTGCAGTATGGCTTCACTCTGCTGCCTCGGCGAGCCCTCCACCCAGAGCAGCTGACTCTGGGTAAAGACACAGCAGACTGTAGCCTTCAACGAGTCCTCCACTACCTCCAGAACAACCTGGAGTGAGTCAGAAACACACACACACGTACCACTGTACATCCACAACAGTATGTGATTGTTATGATGTTAGATCAGAGAATTTGGTGACAACTTTCTTCAACCCTCAAAATTACATCTGGGTCGTATTCGATAGGTACCAAGCGGAAGAAAATGGACTGAAACAGGGAGGAACTACCTAAACTCGTCCAATAAGAAACAGTTGTTTTGCTACGTATTTCTATGGTGTGCACTAATCAATACAACCCTGTTGTTACATTTCCCACTGGGCACAGACGTCAATTCACCGTCTATTCCACGTTGTTTCAACATAATTTCATTGAAATTACTTGGAAACAAGGTTGATTCAAACAGTGTGTGCCCAGTGGGTTTATTGTCACATCCCAACTAGCACATTTGGTTCCTTGGAAGTTGTGGGAACGTGCATTTTTGGTTTCCCATTGGTTCTGGGAACGAAGACATACGTTTCCTGACCGGTAAAACTGTACGTTTTTTAAATGTTCTGAGAACAGTAGTGAAAATTACACCTGCTCTGGGAAAGAAAATTATTTGGTTGCAGGGAGGTTCTGAGAACGTTTTACTATGGTTCCCTGAAAGTTTTCCTAGGAGGTTTTATTAACCTTCTGAGAATGGAAATAATAGGTTATTTGAATAGGTAATTAAATAATGTTCTGAGAACATGTTTCAATAAGACTTTAATTTAGATTGGGTTAACTGTTTTGAACTCCAAGCACAGACAGGACACATGGGCAAGCAGCCCAATTCAGATATTTTTTTCACTAATTGGTCTTTTGACCAATCAGATCAGCTCTGAAAAAGATCTGAGGTGAAAAGATCTGATGTGATTGGTCAAAAGACCAAGTAGTGAAAAAAAGATCCGAATTGGGCTGCCTGTGTAACATGGAAATTCATTTGCTGAGGCATTAATCATGCAAACACATTTCTTTTTTATTGTGTCATGGCATCAGTGAGATTCAAACCTATGATCTTATATTCTCTATCCATGGAGTTAGTCCACTGCGCCACAAGGATGGAGCTAGCATGCCATGTTTCTTTTACATATACAAAGGTGCTCATTTTAGTCTATTCAAACAGACCCCATTTCAAAGGAAACAATCACTCATTAAGATTAAGACTTATCAAGAAATAGGATAGAGAGTTTTGTTGACGCTGAGAATGGAATGTATATGTTTTTAAATAACATACTTTGGATGTTATTTGAACATGAATAATGTTTTCTTGTGGTTTTTATGGAAAGTTTTCTTAATGTTCTGAGAACATTATTTAAATACAACCATGAGGAAACCTGTAGGAAATGTTATGCTGAAATTCCCACTTAAGAAACATATGTTGTCTCCAATGCTTCCCACAGTTGTGTCAAGTTGGCTGGATGTGCTTTGGGTGGTCGACCATTTTTGATACACACAGGAAACTGTTGAGCGTGAAAAACCCAGCAGCGTTGCAGATCTTGACACAAACCGGTGCGCCTTGCACCTACTACCATACCCCGTTCAAAGGCACTTAAATATTTTGTCTTGCCCATTCACCCTCTGAATGGCACACATACACAATCATTGTGTAAGACAATGTAAAGGAAAAAAGGGAATACCATAAACTACAATCAACTGCATCCTGTATTCTGGCTAATAAATACTTTATTGAAACAAAGTGTGTACAGAGAGTCAGTCGGTACAGTTTCAGCAGAGAAAGTTTCAGTTACAGGTATATCAGTTTAAACAGCTGAGAGTATGACATGGAGTAGCACTGGTCCATAGCGCCACAACGAGTTGCAGAGGCCACTTGTTGTCATCGCAGTACAGACCAGAGCAGATACATTTAAGGCAGGTTTGTCATGCAGAGAAATGATGGGCCTCATTCACCATCATTCAAAATGTTTTAGAAGGATGAAATGCATTAACAATTTAATTAATTAATTAGCATTCTATACGGTAGGAATAGTTGGTCCGAGGCTGCATCCATAACTGCAATGATTGATTACTTATTCAATTGCGAGTGTTACAACAGTATTTCCTCATGGTCAACATGTGACACAAGCATAATGAATTATATAGCTAACATCTGTATGTACCTGGTACATTACATCATGCAAAAGTTAATTTAATATAATTACATACAAATTAGAGGCAGCATAAGGTATTTCAGCCTCCAGTTTGTGCTCTCCGATGCTGAAATTCAAATTGAATTACAACAGCTATATGTTTCCATATTGAACAGGCTTTACACTAGTAAATTCCTACCCTTGGGGAATATGAAGATCATCATCAAAAGCAGCACTTGAGCTCATTAACCATGCATTGCATTCCCTTTAATGTCGACGGAGCAGAAGTACATGTATTAGGTAGTATTGATACTGTAGTACGTATAGTGGGTATGAAAAATCGTGCTTTATTTAAGAATAAGAATAAAGATACAGTATGCCCCCTGCAATGGGAGCTTTGCATGGTGTCAATGCTTCGTTATTGAAGGTGGTAGGTTCTTTGCGATGTTGCTGAGATAAGCGATGCATGACGATGATGATGGTTGTCTGATAGTAGAGGTGTCTTCCTGGTCCCGGTTACATCTTTCTCATCTGGGCCATCAGCTCTTCTAGACTCTGTTCGGTTTCCTCCACCGTCTCCCCTCCTGATGCCCCGGTCTCCTGGAAAAGAGGACACAAGTCATTATTAGTCAAAACTTGATTGAGATGCCTCCTTGAGGTGTACCGGTTACTTTCACCGGCCCAGAAATAGAGACTGGTGACTTGGCTTGTCTGTACCATACAGAGTACCTTATTTACCGGAACAAACTTTGCCTATGTAGGCATCACAGGAGCCTGCTGATGGGAGAACGGCTCATAATAATGTCTGGAACGGAGTAAATGGAATGGCATCAAACACATGGAAACCATGCGTTTGATGTATTTGATACAATTCCACTCATTCCACTCCAACCATTACTACGATCCCGTTCTCCCCAATTAAGGTGCCACCAACCTCCTGTGGTAGGCGTTATGACCCCCTTCCCCCCTTATTGAAGCAGTGGTTAGGAGGTCTGCATAGTGGCTGGGAGACCTGGGTTCGAGATCCTCAAGGGGCGATGCATTGTTGTATTCTTATGAGGACTGTATGGTACTAACCTTCTCAGGGATGGTGTAGGCCACAGTGATGCCTTCTGGGAGGTCAGGGACGGGGCCTGAGGCCGCATGAAGTTCCTCTTCCGTCTGCTCCGACACCAGCTCAATACCTGACAGAGCAACATAGGTCAGTAATGGTACCTAGACAGCATCACTTACTATGGACAATACATTGAGGCAATATCAACGCTCTAGTTAACTCACCCCAGTCGTTCTCCTCGTGAACCACTTCCTCCTCCACAACCTTTTTGGGTCGCTCTGCCTCTTTTTTCTGTGGGCCACAAAGCACACACACACACCACTGAATTACAACTGTACCCGGTCATGTACACACCCCAGGTCATGATGGGTGAAGTAGAGCGACAAAGTGACAGAGAAAGAAAAAGGAGTAAAGGGTCTCCTTGGTCAGTCACCTTATAGTCATCCTGCTGTTTCCTGCAGTGGCGGTCATCGCATGTGGGGTTGGCCTTCATGGCCATAGTGGGGAAGAAGTCCTGCATGGCGTTGTAGCCCAGGTAATGGCTGACTGTGCCAAACTTCAACAGGTACCTGAGGACCATGAACCACTGTTAGGATATCTTCATAGGAAACCCTGTTATGGGTATTTGTGATGGGCTATGATCAGGGTCGTAGTCATTAGGGCACACCGTAGCAAAATGCTTCTCAACAGAAAACAGTGTTGCTTATTGGACAAGTTCAGATAGTGCCTCTGTTTCAGTCTGTTTTCTTCCGTGTGGTGCCTAATGAATATGACCCAGGTCTCATTTACAAACTAATGTAATCCAGATCTTACTTGAGGACGTTTTGGACCAGGATCCCTGCCACCACGCCCATGGTGGTGGGTAGGCTGGCAGCACACACCCCCTCCCTCTTCAGGGTCTTCTCATCAATGTTGGCCGCCACCACCAGGGGAGGAGCACACTGTCACAGGGACAATCAAAGCTAGTGTTAGGAATGAGTTAACAGCCATCCATTTATATTAAAGGGACACTCCGGTACTTTTGTATACTTTCAGTAGTTCTGAAAGTAGTGCCCACGAAAATGGAGTACTATATCACATATGTGCAGATATGTGTACCACGTCATTGCACTCTCTCTTTCGCTCTGCAGTGTGTGATACTTGCTACCTGTCACTCAAGTCACCAAAGTACCAGAACATGTCTTTAAGTTGAAAAAATTATATTGCAAATGGTACCCTATTTCCTATATAGTGCACTACTTTTAACCAGAGCAATATTGGCCCTGGTCAAAATTATTTTTTAGCCCTGGACAAAATAGGGAATAGGGTGGCATTTGGGACACATCCTAAGTGTGTGTTGTGACGTACTGCGAAGCAGGCCGTCTCCCCCGGGATGATGAGCTGGATGTGTCCAGACACAGCGTTCTCACTCACACCTGACTCCATCCAGATCTGACCCAGCTCGTTACACGCCTAGGCAGCAAGAAGATGACCAACATACATCATCTGATCTTCACCAACACAATAATGTATGTTTTATTGTCAGGGAATGAGGGATATATATTAGTACTGACTGTGTTGATGGCCATCCGGGCCTCAAAGTTGTCTACACAACTCAGTATCAGGTCTACGGCCTTTCCTTCTTGAAGCGACCCATAACTGAGACAACACAGAGTACTTATAAACAGAATGACCATGTAGCGAACATGTGGACATTTCAGAAGTTATTTGTGTTATGATAGATCATGAAAGTTTAACCAAAAGAATCCCCCTTTTCTAGATTATTGTTGTGATGTGTTTTCACTTCAGAGTTGTCCTCATCATGGAAAGTAACGCATCCAATGTCATACTGTAATACAATGACGTTTTCGAATCAACTTGAAAGTCAGAGAATGGAGAGGCAACACTGTCATGCTGTATGGAACAGCAGTGGAGCAATTCAATACTGAAAATGCTCTGTAGAAATGACCACACAAGCAGTATTATACGGCACTTATGAGATAGGCGACGACAAGTTCTCACCTTATGCGATCCATGAAATGTGCAAAATTTTCCATGGTGGTGATGTTGTAGTTGTGGGTCTCAAACTGCACATCTGGGTTAATATTCCTGTTGACAGAATTAAAAAATATGTAAGCACCTTATAGAGACATGACATAATATGACAGACCAGTGGTAGGTTTAGCAGGACACAATGTTGTGGAATGTTCAGATAGAAATATATGACGTAGAACTGTTAAATTCCACACAGTTTGTGCGTGCGTTCCTGTGTGTGTCGGGGGGGGGTTGTGTGTTTTTACAGATCATAGTGTGTGAGGATGTGCCCAGACAGACAACCCCATCAGGACTGCTGCTGTTCCTCATTCAAACTGACTCTAATTGTGTTTACTCTGCCTGGACATGGACTTCGCCAAATCATACCAGAATCTCTGTTTGGGTTCATTGTGAGTGAATTTCTGACTTCAGATTGTTCTCACGTATTATTGTTAACAAAGGAAAACTTGTGTGGATGAAACTCCACTGGTCGAGAGTAGGGCTGTGGCAGTCATGAAATGTTGTCAGTCGGTGATTGTCAAGCAAATAACTGCTGGTCTCTTAACATAAACACGTTTAGCATCTCCTGGCTTCCACGCGTAGCCTACAAGCCACTGATGCAGACCTTTGGAACATCTACATTTTAAAAAGTCGAATAAATCCACGTAATATAGCCTACACGTTCATAATAAATCCATGATTTATTTTAGACAGGTCTAAAGAAACATTATATGAAGAAAATGTAGTCTATTTCAGAAGAACAGAATAGCATACTCTGAGTTGTCCTTATGTTAGGTCCTGATCTGGCTATGCCAAATGGCTGTGTGCTACACTAGTTCATTTAGCAGACAAGATTTGCTCAGCATTCCATGGCATTATTTTATAGTATGAAGAATACAATTGAACAAATCTGATTAAAATGGAAAGGATATTTTCTTCAAACGATTTGAGGGAGTGCGCACATACGGCTATTCTGTGTGGACGGTTAAAGAAACAGATATTCCTATATGCTTAATTTAGAGTTATTTATGTAACTTTAGTTGTGATACAAAGGCTTGGCTATATGTTTTGATTTTTAATACATTGTAAGGCTGCATGATGCGACTAATGATGATTTGAAAAAAGTTGCTTGAAAGGCAGGAGCTCTGCTTAGTTTTTTGCGCAGGCTGTACACACTTCATCAGTCACGCATTCACAATTTGACAAGCACTTGATAATGCCTCAAATTTCACGGCGGCATCCCCTTTGTGTGGCCGTAATGCACCCTAACAAAATCCATGCCTTTTGCGGCCAGTGGACGTTGTTCTTTTCTCCCTAAGTGCTGAGCGCTCCGAATCACCTCTCACTCACATGGCTCTCTATCACGTGATCGGGTCTTTCTCACAGGCTACAAGTGAAGACAGACACATCGGGGATGCAACTGCGCACGTCCTTATCCAATTTCCGAGGTGCATATTGAAGGTATTGGAAGAACTGTCCACATTTACTTTTCGTCAGCAAATAAGATGAGTAGGCCTAACGAACAGCAAAAGCACTAGCCTATGTCAATCTACTATCCCCCATAGTACAAAAGTCAAACTATTCTATTCTGTGCGAGAAATAAATATTCCAAACATAGTCTGGGACAGTTGTGGGATGCGATAGATCCCAAATTAATACAACCACTATCATCAAAAAAACATTTTTATGCAATGTGGCTGACGCAACAGATCAGAACATTTAGCTTAAAATGTTGATAAACTATTAGGCTATTTCTTCACATTATAATCGCAGCAATGTGCACATGGCAGTAGGCTATAAGCGCAAATGTTCCATTAGCAGAAAACCCCATTATCAAAAGTGACCGCAAATGCAATTATGCAAGTAATGACTTTATTATAAAGGTGCATTTTTATGGTGAAAATGATTTTCCCCAAACTTGAAACTCACGCGCCGCCTATGTATGCCAGTTAGGCTCTACACTGGTTATAAAGCGGATTAATGTGCTTAATTTTAAGTTATTTGCCCACTTTAGTTGTGATACAAACCTTATCAAAACATATAGGCCTATGGGTTAGGCTACATGAGGTGTGTGACTATGATTCTAAAAAGTCACAAAAAAAAAGGAATTGTTTCTTATGCTGGGCATCATTCACAAGTGATAATATATAATTCACAAGTGATAGGCTAATATTGTCACCCATCAGACTATTCTTGATTTAATCTTGTCTTTATATATACTAAATAATGTGTGAAATTTCTTTTGATTTAGAATGGATTTGCATTGATGTCAAGAGTGATTAGAGGGACAATAGAGTGCTGAGTCCCAGACAGTTAGCAAGTTTGGTAGGCTACTAATGACCAGCAGCAGCATCAGCGCTTGGAGAAGCCTAATTACAGTGACTAAACGCTCAAGTGGAATTTGGCTGCCTTCGTGACTCGTGACCGCCGGTGTGGCCGTAACACGGTCATCACAACAGCCCTACATAGGACCAACATCTCTGACATGTAGAATGGGGAATCATGTCAGGTCTATTCATGACATTTTTATCTGCAACGTTCCATGTTTGCCTACTGAACGTGGCCCCTCAGGTCACTGTACCTGAGTGTATGTTCAGCTGCCTCTACTTTGCTGAGGCCAGCCTGGTGAGGCTGGAAGAACAGCCTGTTCATATTGGCCAGCTCCACTTTGTCATAGTCAAACAGGATGAGCTGTACAAAGAGAAGACACAACAAGGCAGAATGATGCAATGTATGTTGAATTGATGGACATTGTCCATCGGAAACATAAGGTTGAAACAAATGATATAAAGATATGTTGATGTAGTAATGTTAACTTTGTATTACCTTACCAATGCCACATCTTGTGAGCATTTCTGCAGTCACACTTCCAACTCCTCCAACACCCACCACAGCTACAGTGAACGTCCGGATTTTCTGTTTAACAGTAGAATAGAAATGAATGCCATTTTATTGTCATATTAGATCTATGTAGGATTTAAAATAACGTAAATTCAGGAATCCCCCAACAGGGATTTCTAGAAAACCTCGAAACGTTGGGGAAATTGTGCAACCATAGATGTGTATCAGATAACAATATTACATACAATTGTATTTTACCTCGTAATCTTCAACAATGCCCATTCGCTTCAAAGCCATCAGACGACTGCAAGGTAAGAACATGTTGAGGTAAGCAGTTTACACCATATGCCGGTATGTGGTCCTTATTTCTGGGGTGTCTCTTATGCATTCACGATCACGAATGACTCAATTCGCGGCAGTTAGATTTTGACAGCTACCATACCTGTAAGGGTTTGAATCCACTACTTCTGCACTCATTTTGTCGATCCTTGGTCTGTGATGAGGTTGGTTGTTGTCGGCAGGTTCTTCGGCACACATCGCCGTACATCGCTTTTGCTTACACTTGATCAACTCATTCTCCAGCTCCCTCACTCGCAGCTTCAGTTCTTCGACTGAGGTCATGTTTCTATAAGGAATAAGGCACACTACTCCGTTGTTCAAATGTAAAATGCCTAGATTTCCAAACCTTGACAATTACCTAAAGATTACAAGCGATGGATGATGGGCTAGTACACGTCTACACAGTTCGAATCAGCTGGCAATCAGTGTTTCTGTAAATACAATCCGGGCGGAAACAAGCGGCGGTGAGTAAAAAGCGTCCTATAAATACATGATCTCTACTGCATCTGAAAATTCTACCATCGCTCAGTACGTGCCATCAGCAAATATGTGCTTTCACCGATCTGTGAAATGAGCTCAGTCACTCTTTGCAGCGACGTTTTACAGAAAAAGTCTGCCTGCGCAAGGTTTGATCTGTAAAACACGGATGCTCACCTCTGTCGACTAAAACGAAACAATTCGACTATCCATATTGTACGAGATTTGTTAATTCATTCAACTTTATTACTTTGACCTTTGCTTTTACAAATAATTAATCCAGACTGAAATATGGAAGACCAAACAACAACTCCTGTTCGGGAGCAGCACAGGTTCAACACTGTCAATCTTCAGCGATATCTGGCTGGAAAGGCACGAGGGGTGTCCAACAATGACAGGTTCACTGTCAGACAATACAGGTATGCTCACCTTTTATCTAAAGCGTTCCAGTTCCATATAAATGTGCATGCTTCATAAAATGTAGTGAGACACTGTCCATGCCTTCCGTGTCTGCTCATTTCAGTGCTGGACAGTCCAACCCCACCTTCCTTATCCAGACACCTTCTGACAGCTATGTGCTGAGAAAGAAACCGCCTGGAATGCTTCTGCCAGGGGCTCACAAGGTAGTTATGCTACAAAACCTTCTCAATAGTTTGCAAATGAGCAAGAACACTAGTAAAATGCACTGTGCTCTTTGACACAGTTGTAGTTGTTTAGCTGTATTATTTTTCTCCAGTAGAGGGAGACAAAGTTTCAAGTTACAAGTACAGTGAAATGCCTTGTAAGCTCTAAACCCAACAATGCAGTGATCAATATCAATGTAGTACTAAAAAATAACATAAGGTAGAACAAAAACACAAGATAAATACAAATAAGAAGAACACGAGAAAGTAAGAAGCTATATACAGGGACAGTTTAAAACCATATTTCCAATGTGCAGGGATAGGCTACTTGAGTGGTAGAGGTAGATATGTATAGGGTAAGGTGACTAGGCATCAGGATAAATATATGTGTGTTGGAGTGTTAGTGTGCGTATATGTATAGTCCTGTGAGTGTGCATGGAGACAGTGCAAAAATAAATACATAAATACAAGTGTCAACTCAGATAGTCCATGTAGCAATTTTGCTAGCTATTTAGCAGTCTTATGATTTGGGGATAGAAGCTGTTCAGGAGCCTGTTGGTGTCAGACTTGATGCACGGATACCGCTTGCCGTGCGGAAGCAGAGAGAACAGTCTATAGCTTGGGTGCCTGGAGTGTTTAATGGTTTTGTCAATGCTTGGCATAGACTAGAGAATGTAATAATAATAACCCAACAAAATGCTTTTGATTTGATACATTTTGTCATGTATGCATGACTTTTATTTCTTTGGAAGGGTAGACATTCGTGATGGCCCGTCCCAACCGAGGCTTATGTCGAAAAATCCAAAATGTTTTTTATTTATTTTTATTACCAACATTTCGATTCAGTGCTCCAAAATGGCATGTCATACACTATATGCATGTGAAAGTTATGCTGCTTTAAAAGTTGATACATTTGTTATCCCACTTAGGGAGACAAGTTAGAGAAAATGCCCTTGAAAGATTGTGTTGTGCTAGAGAGCTCTTCTTTGTTTACGCCCCCATTCAGCATCATATATAAATGCATGGCCAACCATCAGCATGGTCAACCACTCAATTATCTCAGCCAATTATGGCTAGCCAGGAAGGATCCTGTCTTTCCCCCTATATTTTTTGTTTTTTTATTTAACCTTTATTTAACCAGGTAAGCCAGTTGAGAACAAGTTCTCATTTACAACTATATAGCTCAGTGCTTTCTCCTTGGCTAAACTAGGCTAATAATTTAACATTTGTATGCATATTTACAGATCCCATACATGTTTGTAATTAAGGCACATGAAAATTCACATGTTCAAGAAGGCATTTCTGCAAAATGGCCCTACTGTGAAGTAGGAACTAGCATCATCCGCCCCCGTTGAGCTGACGTGTCACATGTCTGTTTTCTGTGTGTGAGGTGGACAGAGAGTATCGGGTGCAGAAGGCCCTGTTCTCTGCTGGGTTCCCAGTACCCCGGCCTCTACTACACTGCACTGACACAGGGCTGATCGGAACTGAGTTCTACCTGATGGAGCATGTACAGGTAGGTCAATGCTGCGCAGTGCACAAACTCACACCATCTGTGTGAGCCTTTAAATGCACTGTTGAGCTCTAGTATGAGTTACACACAAACTTTCACTCTGTTATGTCTGGCTGATGAGTATTACGTTTGTGTACTCCTGAGCCGTTTGGTCAGATGTCATTGCATTCCCCTCTCTGTGTGGTGTAGGGGCGTATATTCCGGGACCTGAGGCTCCCAGGGGTGAGTGCAGCGGAGAGGGCAGCACTGTATGTGTCTGCAGTGGAGGTTCTGGCCCGTCTTCACTCCTTGGACCTAACCACCATGGACCTAGAGGGGTACGGGAGAGGGCCTGGATACTGCAAGAGACAGGTAAAAGATAGATATCCTCCACTTATTCCCATTCCATGTTATTCCTTTCCCTTTCCAATCCCATTTGCATCCCACTTTGGTCTTAAAATATAATTTTCACTTTGACCGTTTATTTATCAAAAGGTGTCTACCTGGACAAAGCAATACAGAGCAGCTGCCCACAAAGAAATCCCAGTTATGGATAAGCTGTCTGATTGGCTGTTGAGCAACCTGCCGACCAATGACAATGAAGTGGCCCTTGTCCATGGGGACTTTCGAGTGGACAACCTGATATTCCATCCTACTGAGGTAGAAGCATGACATGACATGAACCTTACATTAAACAGTAATAATACTATAATAAATAATTGCATTTTATAGCACCTTTCTAAAGGTGTTTTTCATTGTATATGAGACTAATGTGGTAGAGGAAATGAATGACTGAAGTGTGCATATCTAATAGACACATGTAATCTTTCTCTATAGGCTCGTGTGGTGGCTGTGTTGGACTGGGAGCTCTCCACCACGGGCCAGCCAATGGCAGACCTGGCCTACTTCCTGATGCCCAACTATTGGCCTAGCAGCATGAGCCTCCTCAGCAACATGGGCAGCCTGAGGGGTGTGGAGGGTATGACCTCTGAACTCTTATATCTGACACTGTTAAAGATGCGGCAGGCAGAACTAACACAGATCTAGGATCTGCTTACAAGCTCTAAACCCTAACTTAAACCATTAAGCAAGAACTCTGGAAACAGACCTTAGATTCGTTTCTAGGGGCAATGTAGTCCTACTCTGTTCTCTACAGCTTGGATTTTATGTGGCCTAATTTGATTTTCATCTGTCAGAAATTGATTCTGCTTGGTGTAATGCTATTGATTAACTCTCTCCTTTTCTCTGTCTATTTATTTCTAAATGGCCAGGTATACCTTCTCCTGAGGACCTGATCTCCATCTACTGCCGCTGCCGGGAGATCCCATCTTCTCTGCCTCAGCTCAATTTCTACCTGGCCCTCTCTGTCTTTAAGATGGCAGGGATCGCTCAGGTTAGTTCTCTCTCTCTCTCTCTCTCTCTCTCTCTCTCTCTCTCTCTGTCTCTCTCTCTCTCTCTCTGTGTCTCTCTCTCTCTCTCTCTCTCTCTCTCTCTCTGTCTCTGTCTCTGTCTCTGTCTCTGTCTCTCTGTCTCTCTCTCTCTCTCTCTCTCTCTCTCTCTCTCTGTCTCACACACACACACACAAACACAAACAATACGATAAGATAAGATCAGTGGTGGAAAAGGTACCGAATTGTTATACTTGAGTAAAAGTAAAGATACCTTAATAGAAAATGACTCAAGTGAAAGTCAGCCAGTAAAATACTACTTGAGTAAAATTCTGTAAGTATTTGGTTTTAAACATACTTAGGTATCAAATGTAATTGCTAAAATGTACTTAAGTATCAAAAGTAAAAGTATAAATCATTTCAAATTCCTTATATTAAGCAAACCACACAGCACCATTTTCTAGTTTTTTTAAATTTACGGATAGCCAGGGGCACACTCCAACACTCAGACATCTTTACAAATGAAGCATTTGTGTTTAGTGAGTCTGCCAGATCAGAGGCAGTAGGGATGACCAGGGATGTTCTTTTGATAAGTGTGTGAATTTGACAATTTTCCTGTCCTGTTAAGTATTCAGTATTTTTGGGTGTCAGTGAAAATGTATGGAGTAAAAAGTAAATTATTTTCTTTAGGAATGTAGTGAAGTAAAAGTAAAAGTTGTCAAAAATATAAATAGTAAAGTAAAGTACTAATATCCCCAACAAACTACTTATTAGTACTTAAGTACTTATTTTTACTTAAGCACTTTACACCATAATATGCACCTTTTCAGTGATAGCACATGTTCCTGAATGCACATGATGGCCATTGAAATGCCAGATAGACTGGTGTAAATGAAGGAACACACACACAAACACACACACACACAGTGTTGCATTTTTTGATGCTCTCTCTCCGTATCTCTCAACTTGTCATCTCTTTGGCACTGTTCAGCTGAAGAGGCAGCTAATGAGCTCAAACTATTCCCAGGTCCACAGTCTCATCTCATCAATCTCATCAAGACAGACACACACACACATACACACACACACATACACACACACACACACACACACACACACACACACACACACTTTGTCTTGTCTGCTTTCATTATCTTTATTCTGTACCAAAGCAGACTGCTGTGGTATGATCTGTAAAAAAAAAAATCCTCAATCAGCTTTCATCTATCTCTGATGCCATTTTCCCTCTTTCGTGCTGATAACACTATCTTACTGATAGAGGACTTCTGAGGACTGAGATAGTTTAGAGAAATGTCTCTGCTCACAGAGGATCTTGTCTCTGCTCACAGAGGATCTTGTCTCTGTGTGTCTGTTTGTATGTCTGTAACTCCTTCCCTCTCTCTCTCTCTCGCTCCTCTCTTTCTTTTTCTCTCTCTGTTATAGGGGGTCTATGCGCGCCACCTCCTGGGCAATGCCAGTGCTCCCAATGCTGCCCAGTTTGGCCAGAGTGTGGAGCTGTTGGCCCAGGTTGGGCTGCAGATTGCAGAGAGGTTAACATGATACTAAAACTACAGTCTATCATCTCATAATAAATAGTGCCTGTGTGTATAATAACTGAAATGGTATGTTTGTGTGTGTCTGCCTGTTTGTAGCCCCTCCAGGTCGGTCCATGCTGATGCCAGACTGTTCCTCCAGACGGCTAAAGGCCAGGCTGTCCACCGGCAGGTCACAGAGTTCATGAAACAACACGTGCTTCCTGCTCAGCAGGTCAGTTCAAAGGTCAGAGGTCAAGAGCAGAGAAGACAGTTGGAGGAACTCCTCATTACTGGGTTGTATGAGTCAGAGTGGCGGTCAGGGTAATGAGGTACAGAGAGTGCTGGAGGGAGCGAGCTAAGTGCACTCACACTTACATCCGTCAACAAACACACACATTGTTCACATACCTCATAAAGAGCATCTGGGACGTATTAAATGGAAACAACAATGGATACAAGACAAGAGCTTGTACAAGAGCTGATGATTCCATATCCTCATTGAGTCTGTCTCTTCTGTAGTCATTATACATTTCTGTCTGAGTGTACTGTATTGTAAAGTTGCAACCTCCTGAATTAGTCCACAGTTTGTATATTCACCAGTGAATGACCCTGACTGTTTTCCCCCCAGGAAGTGGCAGAGTACTACTCTAAACACGCCCACTCGCCCCAGAGATGGCACACTCCCCAGGTGATAGAGGATCTGAAGGTAAGGAAGGACACGAGGGGGTGATGTTGGTGTTCTTTGATGTCAGCTCTTGTAGAGTGTTTGAGGAGTAAGTTGAAGTTGCCCCTAGACATTGATCTTGGGTCAGTATTGCATTTTCCCCATTTAATGCTTAAGGTTAGGATTGGGGAGGAGAAGCTGATCCTAGATCTGTACCTAGGGGAAACTTCACCCTGGAGCGGTGTTTGAGTTCAGAGGTAATTTAAGATATCCCCCCTAGGTGAAGGCCAGAGAGGCGGGGCTGTGGAACCTCTTCCTACCAGCAGTCAGCGGTCTCAGTCAGCTAGACTATGCCCACATCGCAGAGGAGACGGGACGATGCCTCTACGCCCCCGACATCTTCAACTGCCAGGCCCCTGGTAAGGCATGGTCACCACTGATGAAGCCTGTTGAAGTTATTGTTTGATAGTGTACTAAGTTTTAGACTAAGTTTTTCGCTGATGCACAACCAGGTAGATGATTTTTGTGTTCATAGCCATTCATGACTGATAAATTAATCTAATCTAATGATGTGAAAACATACTGGTAATCACGTTTCATATTAATGTAATTATTCTGTCATAAATTAAGTTATGTTATGTTGAGTTATAACATCATCTGGTGGTTGTTAATAAATGTCAATAGTCGGGGGGAATTCAGCAAGAAAATGGTTTAAGTTAGGAAATCTGTTCCCAAGTATTCTCATGAAAAAAAAAAGAGACATATAGTATGTGATAGTGTCTCAATGTATTCAAGTTATTCTTCTTTTTAAAAAACTATTTCTTTTTGCGCTTAGTTGTGGTCAAGTTGCAGTGTACAAATTATTATAATTGGGTACCCCTGCGAGTTGCATTGTCTTTGTGATGTGATGGTGTCATTGGATACTTCCTAGATCTATGGTTGTGTTTGCCCCTACAGACACAGGGAACATGGAGGTCCTCCACATGTTTGGTACTGAGGAGCAGAAGAGAGAGTGGCTCCAGCCCCTGCTCAGTGGACAGATCCGCTCCTGCTTCTGTATGACAGGTACGCTCTCAGCCCCAGAGCCATGCATTAATATATGGCTACACTATATCCCTACTATGTAATACTGTATCTCTATATACGGCTCCACTTCATCCTAATCATGTCAGTTCATGTAGCACAATAAGATATGACATAATGGAGTGCATTTATAAAGTACCTCAAATCGCATTACATTATATGGTGATAACTCTGCCCTTGTACCACAAATATGTACTCTAATAGCTTCCACCTGCGTAAATCTACTTGTTAAATTCACTCACTCGATCTTCTTTTTAATTACGTTTTGAGTTATAATGTCGACAGGAGGCTGGAAAAGCCCACTTACTCCAAAATAGACCAGTGACATGCTTAAATGGTCGCTTTTTTGTGCCAGTATGTTCACCACACAAAAAGGCAAACTCAGCTTCATCATTCATTGAATCAGATGGCTCATTCATCACAAAAACGACTGATATTGCCAACTACTTTAATGATTTTTTCATTGGCAAGATCAGCAAACTTAGGCATGACATGCCGCAATAAATTTCTAAAAGAGTAAGCAGGTGTAGAAGCAATAAACGCTGACACTACACATCCAAGTATATCTGACCAAATTTTGAATTCCGGAAAGTGAGTGTGGAAGAGGTGAAATAATGATTGTTGTCTATCAACAATGACAAGCCACCGGGGTCTGACAACTTGGATGGAAAATTACTGAGGATAATAGTGGACGATATTGCCACTCCTATTTGCCATATCTTCAATTTAAGCCTACTAGAAAGTTTGTGCCCTCAGGCCTAGAGGGAAGCAAAAGTCATTCCGCTACCTAAGAATAGTAAAGCCCCCTTTACTGGCTCAAATAGCCGACCCATCAGCATGTTACTCAACCGGCCTTAGTGATCTTTGTTTTCATTATATTTTAGTTGCCCCTTAGCCCGGTGCTGCCCTTAGTCCGGTGCTGCCCCTTAGGCGGTGCTGCCCCTTAGTCCGGTGCTGCCTCTTAGTCCGGTGCTGCCCCTTAATCCAGTGGGGTTAAGTTGGAGGGTGGTCATTTGGAGGAGGCTACTAAAGCGGGTAGTGACTATGGTGGGGTGGGGACCACGACCAGTGCCAGAGCCGCCACCGTGGACAGACGCCCACCCAGACCCTCCCTAGACTTTATGCTGGTGCGCCCGGAGTTCGCACCTTAGGAGGTTATGTCACACCCTGGCCTTAGTGATCTTTGTTTTCATTAATATTTTAGTTAGGTCAGGGTGTGACATGGTGAAGTATGTGTTTTGGTTTGTCTAGGGGTTTGTAGGTTTATGGGGTAATGTCTTGTCTAGGTGTTTGTATGTTGATGGCTGCCTAGATTGGTTCTCAATTGGAGACAGCTGTGGGTTATTGTCTCTAATTGGGAGCCATATTTAAGGCAGCCATGGGCATCATGTGTTTGTGGGTAATTGTCTATGTTGAACGTTTGTTGCTTGTCTGTGCACTTACGTTATTTAGCTTCACGGTCGTTTGTTGTTTTGTTAGTTTTGGATAGTGTTCGGTTTCGTGTTTTTTCTCTCTTCCAAAATAAAGAGATGTATTTTGCACACGCTGCGCCTTGGTCCAATATCTCACAAGAAGACGATCGTGACAGTTACCAACCGTTAGTAAAGTTTTGGAAAAAATTGACAACAGACTTTCAGCATGCTTATAGGGAAGGACATTCAACAAGCACAGCACTTACACAAATGACTGATGATTGGCTGAGAGAAATTGATGACAAAAAGATTGTGGGGACTGTTTTGTTAGACTTTGTCACGAACATTGAGAGACGGGTCAGACCAAGGTGCAGCGTGAAAAGCGTACATGTTTATTAACTAAATAAACATGCAACAAAACAAGAAACAACGTAACGTGAAGTCCTCAGGCTATACACATACAAGCCTAAACGGAACAAGATCCCACAACTAAGGTAGGCAACATGGCTACCTAAGTATGATCCCCATCAGAGACAACGAGCGACAGCTCTCTGATTGGGAATCACACCCGGCCAAACATAGAAATACAACCTAGATCTGCAACATAGAAATAGACTAACATAGATCTCAAATAGACATTCACACCCTGACTCAACAAACAAGAGTTCCATAGGTCAGGGCGTGACAGACTTCAGTGCAGCTTTTGACATTATCGATCATAGTCTGCTGCTGGAAAAACGTATGTGTTCTGTTAGACAGGGAACGCTTCATCCACAATATAGCAGGGGATGTAAAGCCATAACACATACGTTTTTCCAGCAGCAGACTATGATCGATAATGTCAAAAGGGTTTTCTTTAATAGAAGCCTCCAACACAATCCAGGAAGAATTAGGAATTCCCCAGGGCAGCTGTCTAGGCCCCTTACTTTTTAAAATCTTTACTAACGACATGCCACTGGCTTTGAGTAAAGCCAGTGTGTCTATGTGTGCGGATGACTCAACACTATACACGTCAGCTACTACAGCGACTGAAATGACTGCAACACTTAACAAAGAGCTGCAGTTAGTTTCAGAATGGGTGGCAAGGAATAAGTTAGTCCTAAATATTTCAAAAACGAAAAGCATTGTATTTGGGACAAATCATTCACTAAACCCTAAACCTCAACTAAATCTTGTAGTAAATAATGTGGAAATTGAGCAAGTTGAGGTGACTAAACTGCTTGGAGTAACCCTGGATTGTAAGCTGTCATGGTCAAAACATAATGATACAACAGTAGCGAGGATGGGGGGAGAAGTCTGTCCATAATAAAGCGCAGCTCTACCTTCTTAACAGCACTATCAACATGGCAGGTCCTACAGGCTCTAGTTTTGTCACACCTGGACTACTGTTCACTCGTGTGGTCAGGTGCCACAAAAAAGGATTTAGGAGTACACAGAGAGCAAACATTAATAATATGCATGTCAATCTCTCCTGGCTCAAAGTGGAGGAGAGATTTACTTTATCACTACTTGTATTTGTGAGAGGTATTGACGTGTTGAAAGCACCGAGCTGTCTGTTTAAACGACTAGCACGCAGCTCAGACACCCATGCATACCCCACAAGACATGCCACCAGAGGTCTCTTCAGGGTCCCCTAGTCCAGAATAGAATATGGGAGGTGCACAGTACTACATAGAGCCATGACTACATGGAAGTTTATTCCACATCAGGTAACTGATGCAAGCAGTATAATCAGATTTAAAAAAACAGATAAAAATACACCTTACGGAACAGAGGGGACTGTGAAGCAACACAAACATAGGCACAGACACATGCGTACACACACATTATAACATATGCGCTATACACACACATACACATGGATTTTGTGTTGTAGAGGAGTAGGGGCCTGAGGGCACACCATTTTGCCAGACCCCAGGAAGAGTAGCTGCTGCCTTTGCTAATGGGGATCCATAATAAATACAAATACACATGACCCTTTGGAAAGTACACTCTTAGAAAAAAAGGTGCTAAGTAGAACCGTACAGGGTTCTTCTTCTTTATCCCCATAGGGGAACCCTTCTATCTATAACCCTCTATGTAGGGTTCTTCAAAGAACACCTTGTACAGTGAGGGGAAAAAAGTATTTGATCCCCTGCTGATTTTGTACGTTTGCCCCCTGAAAATACATGATCAGTCTATAATTTTAATGGTAGGTTTATTTGAACAGTGAGAGACAGAATAACAACAAAAAAATCCAGAAAAACGCATGTCAAAAATGTTATAAATTGATTTGCATTAAATTGATTTGCATGAGGGAAATAAGTATTTGACCCCTCTGCAAAACATGACTTAGTACTTGGTGGCAAAACCCTTGTTGGCAATCACAGAGGTCAGACGTTTCTTGTAGTTGGCCACCAGGATTGCACACATCTCAGGAGGGATTTTGTCCCACTCCTCTTTGCAGATCTCCAAGTCATTAAGGTTTTGAGGCTGACGTTTGGCAACTCGAACCTTCAGTTCCCTCCACAGATTTTCTATGGGATTAAGGTCTCGAGACTGACTAGGCCACTCCAGGACCTTAATGTGCCTCTTCTTGAGCCACTCCTTTGTTGCCTTGGCCGTGTGTTTTGGGTCATTGTCATGCAGGAATACCCATCCATGACCCATTTTCAATGCCCTGGCTGAGGGAAGGAGGTTCTCACCCAAGATTTGACGGTACATGGCCCCGTCCATCGTCTCTTTGATGCGGTGACGTTGTCCTGTTCCCTTAGCAGAAAAAAAACACCCCCAAAGCATAATGTTTCCACCTCCATGTTTGACGGTGGGGATGGTGTTTTACATTTACATTTACATTTACATTTACGTCATTTAGCAGACGCTCTTATCCAGAGCGACTTACAAATTGGTGCATTCACCTTATAGCCAGTGGGATAAACCACTTTATAATATGTTTTTTTTTTTTTTGGGGGGGTAGAAGGATTACTTTATCCTATCCCAGGTTTTCCTTAAAGAGGTGGGGTTTCAAGTGTCTCCGGAAGGTGGTGAGTGACTCCGCTGTCCTGGCGTCGTGAGGGAGCTTGTTCCACCATTGGGGTGCCAGAGCAGCGAACAATTTTGACTGGGCTGAGCGGGAACTGTGCTTCCGCAAAGGTAGGGGGGCCAGCAGGCCAGAGGTGGATGAACGCAATGCCCTTGTTTGGGTGTAGGGACTGATCAGAGCCTGAAGGTACAGAGGTGCCGTTCCCCTCACAGCTCCGTAGGCAAGCACCATGGTCTTGTAGCAGATGCGAGCTTCAACTGGAAGCCAGTGGAGTGTGCGGAGGAGTGGGGTGACGTGAGAGAACTTGGGAAGGTTGAACACCAGACGGGCTGCAGCATTCTGGATGAGTTGTAGGGGTTTAATGGCACAGGCAGGGAGCCCAGCCAACAGCGAGTTGCTGTAATCCAGATGGGAGATGACAAGTGCCTGGATTAGGACCTGTGCCGCTTCCTGTGTAAGGCAGGGTCGTACTCTGCGAATGTTGTAGAGCATGAACCTACAGGATCGGGTCACCGCCTTGATGTTAGCGGAGAACGACAGGGTGTTGTCCAGGGTCACACCAAGGCTCTTTGCACTCTGGGAGGAGGACACAATGGAGTTGTCAACCGTGATGGCGAGATCATGGAACGGGCAGTCCTTCCCCGGGAGGAAGAGCAGCTCCGTCTTGCCGAGGTTCAGCTTGAGGTGGTGATCCGTCATCCACACTGATATGTCTGCCAGACATGCAGAGATGCGATTCGCCACCTGGTTATCAGAAGGGGGAAAGGAGAAGATTAGTTGTGTGTTGTCTGCGTAGCAATGATAGGAGAGGCCATGTGAGGATATGACAGAGCCAAGTGACTTGGTGTATAGCGAGAATAGGAGAGGGCCTAGAACTGAGCCCTGGGCGACACCAGTGGTGAGAGCACGTGGTGCAGAGACAGATTCTCGCCACGCCACTTGGTAGGAGCAACCTGTCAGGTAGGACGCAATCCAGGAGTGAGCCGCGCCGGAGATGCCCAACTCGGAGAGGGTGGAGAGGAGGATCTGATGGTTCACAGTATCAAAGGCAGCAGACAGGTCTAGAAAGACAAGAGCAGAGGAGAGAGAGTTAGCTTTAGCAGTGCGGAGAG
Organism: Coregonus clupeaformis; assembly: GCF_020615455.1. Classification (NCBI taxonomy): domain Eukaryota; kingdom Metazoa; phylum Chordata; class Actinopteri; order Salmoniformes; family Salmonidae; genus Coregonus; species Coregonus clupeaformis. The sequence goes on from NC_059225.1 coordinate 30,923,266, forward strand.
CCTCCGTGACACAGAGAAGAGCAGTCTCAGTTGAATGACCAGTCTTGAAACCTGACTGGTTTGGATCAAGAAGGTCATTCTGAGAGAGATAGCAAGAGAGTTGGCTAAAGACGGCACGCTCAAGAGTTTTGGAGAGAAAAGAAAGAAGGGATACTGGTCTGTAGTTGTTGACATCGGAGGGATCGAGTGTAGGTTGTAGGGGTGCAACTCTCGCTCTCTTGAAGACGGAAGGGACATAGCCAGCGGTCAAGGATGAGTTGATGAGCGAGGTGAGGTAAGGGAGAAGGTCTCCGGAAATGGTCTGGAGAAGAGAGGAGGGGATATTGTCAAGCGGGCGGGTTGTTGGGCGGCCGGCCGACACAAGTCGCAAGATTTCATCTGGAGAGAGATAGGAGAAAGAAGTCAAAGCATAGGGTAGGGCAGTGTGAGCAGTACCAGCAGTGTCATTTGAGAGGAGAACAAACGAGGATTGGATGTCGTCAACCTTCTTTTCAAAATGGTTGACAAAGTCATCCACAGAGAGGGAGGGGGGGGGGATTCAGCAGGGAGGAGAAGGTGGCAAAGAGCTTCCTAGGGTTAGAGGCAGATGCTTGGAATTTAGAGTGGTAGAAAGTGGCTTTAGCAGCAGAAACAGAGGAAGAAAATGTAGAGAGGAGGGAGTGAAAAGATGCCAGGTCCGCAGGGAGTCTAGTTTTCCTCCATTTCCGCTCGGTTGCCCGGAGCCCTGTTCTGTGTGCTCGCAATGAGTCGTCAAGCCACGGAGCAGGAAGGGAGGACCGAGCCGGCCGGGAGGATAGGGGACATAGAGAGTCAAAGGATGCAGAAAGGGAGGAGAGGAGGGTTGAGGAGGCAGAATCAGGAGATTGGAGGGAGAAGGATTGAGCAGAGGGAAGAGATGATAGGATGGAAGAGGAGAGAGTAGCGGGAGAGAGAGAGCGAAGGTTGCGACGGCGCATTACCATCTGAGTAGAGGCAGAGTGAGTAGTGTTGGAGGAGAGCGAGAAAGAAAAGGATACAAAGTAGTGGTCGGAGACATGGAGGGGAGTTGCAGTGAGATTAGTAGAAGAACAGCATCTAGTAAAGATGAGGTCAAGCGTATTGCCTGCCTTGTTAGTAGGGGGGACGGTGAGAGGGTGAGGTCAAAAGAGGAGAGGAGTGGAAAGAAGGAGGCAGAGAGAAATGAGTCAAAGGTAGACGTAGGGAGGTTAAAGTCACCTAGAACTGTGAGATGTGAGCCATCCTCAGGAAAGGAACTTATCAAGGCGTCAAGCTTATTGATGAACTCTCCAAGGGAACCTGGAGGGCGATAAATGATAAGGATGTTAAGCTTGAATGGGCTAGTGACTGTGACAGCATGGAATTCAAATGAGGAGATAGACAGATGGGTCAGGGGAAAATGAGAGAATGTCAACTTGGGAGAGATGAGGATTCCTTTGCCACCACCCCGCTGACCAGATGCTCTCTGGGTATGTGAGAACACATGGTCAGACGAGGAGAGAGCAGTAGGAGTAGCAGTGTTTTCAGTGGTAATCCATGTTTCTGTCAGCGCCAAGAAGTCGAGGGACTGGAGGGTAGCATAGGCTGAGATGAACTCTGCCTTGTTGGCCGCAGAACGGCAGTTCCAGAGGCTGCCGGAGACCTGGGTCGTGTGTGCAGGGACCACCAGGTTAGAGAGGCAGCAGCCACGCGGTGTGAGGCGTTTGTATAGCCTGTGCGGAGAGGAGAGAACAGGGATAGACAGACACATAGTTGACAGGCTACAGAAAATGGCTACAATAATGCAAAGGAGATCGGAATGAAATGAACTTGTCACGCCCTGGCTCTGGCGACTCTAATATGTTGAGCCAGGGTGTGTAAAGTCTATGTGTTTTGTTCTAGGTTTCACTTTCTAGTATTGTTGTTCTATGTTGGCCAGTGTGGTTCTCAATCAGAGGCAACGTGATTCAGCTGTTGCTTGTTGTCTCTGATTGAGAACCATACTTTAGCAGCCTGTTTCCCCACAGAGTTTGTGGGATCTTGTTTCTAGTCTGTTGTGTTAGACCGTGAACTGTCACGTTATCGTTTTGTTGTTTTTTGAGCGTGTCTCTAATAAAGAGTATGTTTGCCTGCAACGCTGCGCCTTGGTCCTCATCTCTGTTAGACGATGGTGACAGAACTAAACATCTGGGAAAGCGAGAGTGCCTCCCTCACTTACGTTTCACTGAAACACCCAAATATAACTCTCCCAACTTCCACCTCAGAAACTATAATTGTTGTAAACTACAGCGGTTCAATGTTTTCTAGGAATAAACTAACTTAGTTTATTCAGCTAGCTAACTTGGTACAGTATTCTTCCGTGAAAACCGTCCAGGGCACCTAGTCCTATGACGCCATAGCCAACTAGCATGCCAGGCTCCAATAACACGGTTTAGCACCAATACTCGGCCACAACAAACCACCAGTGTGTCAACACGCCAAGCAGATCATTCGTGTGGGTTAGTCCCGACAGCTTGAGCGAGTCCGTCGTCAACTTATTCAGCCAGTTAGTTAGCTAGAATAGTTAGCATACTAGCTAGCCATTGCTTTCTGCCAACCAAAAAACGGCACGAACACACAGAGAGAGCCAAGCTAACGTTAACTCTGTAGCTCAGCTGGTAGAGCACGGCGCTTGTAACGCCAAGGTAGTGGGTTCGATCTCCGGGACCACCCATACACAAAAAAAATGTATGCACGCATGACTGTAAGTCGCTTTGGATAAAAAAGTCTGCTAAATGGCATATTATATTATATTATATTATTATTAGATTATATTATATATTATAACTAGTCACCCATGTCCCGAATTCCCTTGAACGACTCTGGTTACCAGTATGTAAAAAACCAGTATGTAAAAAACAAAACACAGATGTAGGTTATAACTTACCCCTAGCAGCTACTGTTAGCTAGCCAAGTGCAAAGCTAGCCACGGAATCGACTCAGCCAGTTGGCGTCTGTTCGCTAGGTCGTTCCAGCTATTGTTTATGACACCATTTGTATTAAACCACCACACCCTGTGCATTGTGTATGTTTTTTCTTCTTCTCATCGCCTCTAACCCTCTGTTCTTGGGGTCATAGGCAGCATTCCTCCTCCTCCAAACACGGTGAGGTGAGTTGATGCCAAATAGCTCGATTTTGGTCTCATCTGACCACAACTTTCACCCAGTTCCCCTCTGAATCATTCAGATGTTCATTGGCAAACTTCAGACGGCCCTGTGTGTGTGCTTTCTTGAGCAGGGGGACCTTGCGGGCGCTGCAGGATTTCAGTCCTTCACGGCGTAGTGTGTTACCAATTGTTTTCTTGGTGGCTATGGTCCCAGCTGCCTTGAGATCATTGACAAGATCCTCCCGTGTAGTTCTGGGCTGATTCCTCACCGTTCTCATGATCATTGCAACTCCACGAGGTGAGAGCTTGCATGGAGCCCCAGGCCGAGGGAGATTGACAGTTCTTTTATGTTTCTTCCATTTGCGAATAATCGCACCAACTGTTGTCACCTTCTCACCAAGCTGCTTGGCGATGGTCTTGTAGCCCATTACAGCCTTGTGTAGGTCTACAATCTTGTCCCTGACATCCTTGGAGAGCTCTTTGGTCTTGGCCATGGTGGAGAGTCTGGAATCTGATTGATTGATTGCTTCTGTGGACAGGTGTCTTTTATACAGGTAACAAACTGAGATTAGGAACACTCCATTTAAGAGTGTGCTCCTAATCTCAGCTCGTTACCTGTATAAAAGACACATGGGAGCCAGAAATCTTTCTGATTGAGAAGGGGTCAAATACTTATTTCCCTCATTAAAATGCAAATCAATTTCTAACATTTTTGACATGCGGTTTTCTGGATTTTTTTGTTGTTGTTATTCTGTCTCTCACTGTTCAAATAAACCTACCATAAAAATGATAGACTGATCATTTCTTTGTCAGTGGGCAAACGTACAAAATCAGAAGGGGATCAAATACTTTTTTCCCTCACTGTATATGATTCTGCCTAAAACCCTCTATGAAGGGTTCTACCAAGAACCATTTTATCATTTAAAGGTTCTTCCTAGAACCACCTATGAAGGGTTCTACCGAGAACCCTTTTATCTTTGGAGGGTTCTTCCTTGAACCCTCTATGAACAATTCCACCAGCATTATTAGCCTTTAAAATGTTATTATTGATGACAATACATTAAATATATCATAAGGCCTTTGAGGGCCTAGTTATACCCTAACATAGTGGTGTTAGGAATCTCCTGGTTACAGGCCACATCAGGCCTGCAGGTGACATACACTACTGGTCAAAAGTTTTAGAACACCTACTTATTCAATGGTTTTTCTTTATTTTTTACTATTTTCTACATTGTAGAATAATAGTGATATATGAAAACTATGAAAAAACACAAATGGAATCATGTATTAACCAAAAAAAGTGTTAAACAAATCAAAATATATTTTATTTTATTTTTATGAAACAGCCACCCTTTGCCTTGATGACAGCTTTGCACACTCTTGGCATTCTCTCAACCAGCTTCACATGGAATGCTTTTCCAACAGTCTTGAAGGACTTCTCGCATATGCTGAGCACTTGTTGGCGGCTTTTCCTTCACTCTGCGGTCCGACTCATCCCAAACCATCTCAATTGGATTTATAAAAAAATATATAAAAAAATAAAGGTTGGGTGATTGTGGAGGCCAGGTCATCTGATGCAGCACTCCATCACTCTCCTTCTTGGTAAAATAGCCCTTACACAGCCTGGAGGTGTGTTGGGTCATTGTCCTGTTGAAAAACAAATGATAGTCCCACTAAGCCCAGACCAGATGGGATGGCGTATCGCTGCAGAATTCTGTGGTAGCCATGCTGGTTAAGTGTGCCTTGAATTCTAAATAAATCACAGACAGCGTCACCAGCAAAGCACCCCCACACCATAACACCTCCTCCTCCATGCTTTGCGGTGGGAAATACACATGCGGAGATCATCCGTTCACCCACACCCCGTCTCACAAAGACACGCCGGTTGGAACCAAAAATCTCAAATTTGGACTCCAGACCAAACGACACATTTCTTCCAGTCTAATGTCCATTGCTCGTGTTTCTTGGCCCAAGCAAGTCTATTCTTATTATTGGTGTCCTTTAGTAGTGGTTTCTTTGCAGCAATTCGACCATGAAGGCCTGATTCACACAGTCTCCTCTGAACAGTTGATTTTGAAATGTGTCTGTTACTTGAACTCTGTGAAGCATTTATTTGGGCTGCAGTTTCTGAGGCTGGTAACTCTAATGAACTTATCCTCTGCAGCAAAGCTGTCAAGGCAAAGGGTGGCTATTTGAAGAATCTCAAATATAAAATATATTTTGATATATTTAACACTTTTTTGGTTACTACATGATTCCATATATGTTATTTCATAGTTTTGATGTCTTCACTATTATTCTAGAATGTAAAAAATAGTAAAAACCCTTTAATGAGTAGGTACTACCTACAGTATATATATATATTTCCTTTATTATTTTCCACTAACCCTACCACCCCTCCCCTAATTGGAGAAAACTAATGAACAACAACACTTACTCTTTTACTTCCAGCTTATACACACTATATACCTTTTACGGACACAATCTATTTTACAATAGTTATATTTTGTTTGTTTTTAGTCCTTCCTCTACCCTCAACCTCTCCCATCTATTTCTGAAGTCCATCCAGTTTGAATTTTATTTGCCATATATTTTTAACTGTGCTGTTTCACAAAAGTTTTGAACCTATATACATTTTACAGACCCAGTATATTTTACATTTGTTATCTTGTTGTTATTAGTTGTTGTTATTAGTCTCACCCTTCAGCTCCATTCAACTCCTCCCATCTATCTCTTAACACCATCCATGGCTTTCTATTTGCCATATATTTTTCAACTGTGCCTTGATGCTTCACAAAAGTTCTGAACCTTTCTATTCTCATAGTTTCTACAGATTGTAAATTAAAGATAAACATTTTTCCTAAAGTATTATTATATTATTGATCGATTGACCATTACTTTTCAAATCACCCAGTATTGCTATCTGCAGCGTTAGCTCCAGGTAAATGTTGCAATTCTTCAGCTATTCCTGTACCTGTGACCGAAAACAAGCTACATATCAAAATAAATGATCTAATGACTCCGTCTCTTTGCAGTAAAATCTGCAGAGCTGGGAAGGTTGTATCCCCCATATATATAACATTATATTGGTTGCAATAATTTTGTAGAATAACTTAAATTGAAAAATTCTAAGTTTTGAATACGGTGTTGTTTTGCGTATCAGTTCATAAACCATGTGCCATGGAATCGGTACTCGAAAATCTCTTCACAACTATTTTGCAATCTATATGGCACAGGTGTAAATTTGTTGGTCCTTAAATTAAACTGGTATATATTTTTTTTTATCACCATTTTCTTTAACCAATTTTGGTATTTAATGCAGGGCCTACAGACAAGTTCCTTACTTTTTCCACCTTCCACTTGCCTCTTCCATATTTGCGGTAATGCTGCAATTAGTTGGTTGTAATTTTAACATAACTCCAACAGGCCTACAGTGGGGGAAAAAAGTATTTAGTCAGCCACCAATTGTGCAAGTTCTCCCACTTAAAAAGATGAGAGAGGCCTGTAATTTTCATCATAGGTACACGTCAACTATGACAGACAAAATGAGAAAAAAAATTCCAGAAAATCACATTGTAGGATTTTTTATGAATTTATTTGCAAATTATGGTGGAAAATAAGTATTTGGTCGATAACAAAAGTTTCTCAATACTTTGTTATATACCCTTTGTTGGCAATGACACAGGTCAAACGTTTTCTGTAAGTCTTCACAAGGTTTTCACACACTGTTGCTGGTATTTTGGCCCATTCCTCCATGCAGATCTCCTCTAGAGCAGTGATGTTTTGGGGCTGTCGCTGGGTAACACGGACTTTCAACTCCCTCCAAAGATGTTCTATGGGGTTGAGATCTGGAGACTGGCTAGGCCACTCCAGGACCTTGAAATGCTTCTTACGAAGCCACTCCTTCGTTGCCCGGGCGGTGTGTTTGGGATCATTGTCATGCTGAAAGACCCAGCCACGTTTCATCTTCAATGCCCTTGCTGATGGAAGGAGGTTTTCATTCAAAATCTCACGATACATGACCCCATTAATTATTTCCTTTACACGGATCAGTCGTTACACGGATCAGTCGCAGAAAAACAGCCCCAAAGCATGATGTTTCCACCCCCATGCTTCACAGTAGGTATGGTGTTCTTTGGATGCAACTCAGCATTCTTTGTCCTCCAAACACGACGAGTTGAGTTTTTACCAAAAAGTTCTATTTTGGTTTCATCTGACCATATGACATTCTCCCAATCCTCTTCTGGATCATCCAAATGCACTCTAGCAAACTTCAGACGGGCCTGGACATGTACTGGCTTAAGCAGGGGGACACGTCTGGCACTGCAGGATTTGAGTCCCTGGCGGCGTAGTGTGTTACTGATGGTAGGCTTTGTTACTTTGGTCCCAGCTCTCTGCAGGTCATTCACTAGTTCCCCCCGTGTGGTTCTGGGATTTTTGCTCACCGTTCTTGTGATCATTTTGACCCCACGGGGTGAGATCTTGCGTGGAGCCCCAGATCGAGGGAGATTATCAGTGGTCTTGTATGTCTTCCATTTCCTAATATTTGCTCCCACAGTTGATTTCTTCAAACCAAGCTGCTTACCTATTGAAGATTCAGTCTTCCCAGCCTGGTGCAGGTCTACAATTTTGTTTCTGGTGTCCTTTGACAGCTCTTTGGTCTTGGCCATAGTGGAGTTTGGAGTGTGACTGTTTGAGGTTGTGGACAGGTGTCTTTTATACTGATAACAAGTTCAAACAGGTGCCATTAATACAGGTAACGAGTGGAGGACAGAGGAGCCTCTTAAAGAAGAAGTTACAGGTCTGTGAGAGCCAGAAATCTTGCTTGTTTGTAGGTGACCAAATACTTATTTTCCACCATAATTTGCAAATAAATTCATTAAAAATCCTACAATGTGATTTTCTGGATTTTTTTTCCTCAATTTGTCTGTCATAGTTGACGTGTACCTATGATGAAAATTACAGGCCTCTCTCATCTTTTTAAGTGGGAGAACATGCACAATTGGTGGCTGACTAAATACTTTTTTCCCCCACTGTATTTACGATATAATTTACAAAGATTATACCTTTTTATTTATTTTTATTGAAAAATTCTGTGTTTTTTTTTATCAATTAGTATATTTGAGTTTAACCACAATATTTGTTGTATTATATGTTCCGTCTTTTCTGGTGGATTAAATTGAAATTGCAACCAACTTCCTATGGCTTGTTTTAAAAACAACTATATTTTGGAGATGATTTTGTTTTCAAATAACCGAAAGTGAGGGATTGTAATCTGAATAAAGGGAAAAAGGCCATTCTTGAACATTGGGTGAGACATTCTTACTAATTTGCTAGAGAACCAGTTTGGATTTAAGTATAACTTTTGTATGACTGACACCTTTAGTGAGAGGTCTAATGCTTTAATATTTAATCATTTCTGCCCTCCGAATTCATATTCATTATATAAATAGGCCCTTTTCATTTTGTCTGGCTTGCCATTTCAAATAAAATTGAATATCTTTTGCTCATATTATTTAAAAAACTGTTCGCTAGGTGAAGGCAAGGCCATAAGCAAATAGGTAAACTGGGATATGACTAAAGATTTAATCAGGGGGATTTTTCCACAAATAGACAGGTATTTTCCTTTCCATGGTAGCAAGATCTTATCTATTTTTGCTAACTTTCTATTAACATTTATTGGAATGAGATCATTTCTTTCTTTCGGGATATGTATACCGAGTATGTCCACATCCTCATCAGACCATTTTATTGGTAAAGTACACGGTAATGTAAAAGTTGTATTTTTTAGTGATCCAATACGCAATATAGTACACTTATCATAATTTGGTTTTAATCCAGAGAGGTGAGGCTGTGGAGGGATCGAAATTGTGGATTTAAAAGAAAACAACATGAATCATCAGCGTACAATGACACATTTGTTTTTAAGCCCTGGACTTCTAACCCCTTACAATTATTGTTGGATCTGATTTTACAGCTAACATTTCGATGGCAATAATAAATAGATATGCCGATAGAGGACCACCTTGTTTTACTCCTCTTGACAGTTTAAAACTTTCTGACGTAAACATTATTTATTATTTTACACATAGGGTTACTACACATAACTTTAACCCATTTTATAAGAGATTCTCCAAAATTGTATATAAACTCCAGTCGTACTTTATCAAAGGCCTTTTCAAAGTCAGCTATGAATACCAGGCCTGGTTTCCCAGATTTTTCATAGTGTTGTATTGTTTCCAGTACTTATATTATCTCCAATGTATCATACATCTAAAAAACCTGTCTGATTAGGATGAATAATATCCAACACTACCTTTTTAATTCTATGTGCTAAGCATTTTGCTATATTTTTTGCATCACAACACTGAAGTGTAAGAGGCCTCCAAATCTTTTAATGGACTGGATCTTTATATTTACCACTTGGATCCTGTTTCAGTAATAATGAAATCAGACCTTCTTGTTGAGTGTCTGATAATCTACCATTTATATAGGAGGGGTTAAAACATGCTAATAACGATCCGCTGAGTATATAAAAAAAGGATTCTTATACCTCCACTGGTATGCCATCCAGCCCTGGAGTTTTCCCGGACTTAAAGGCTTTAATTGCATCAAGAAGTTCCTCCTCTGTAATTTGGCCTTCACATGAGTCTTTCTGTATGGCTGTTAATTTTACATTATTAATAGAAATAAAATCCATACAATTAGCTTCGGTTAGTGGAGGTGGAGGAGACTGAAATGAAAACATATGCTTAACGTACTTTACTTGCTCTTTCAAAACATAATTTGGTGAATCATGGGAGACTCCGTCATTTGTAACAATTAGTACATTCTTTTTGGTAGCATTTCTATGTTGAAAATGAAAAAAGAATTTGGTGCATTTTCCCCCATATTCCAGTTCGCTTTATATTTATTATATATTACACTTGATCTTTCTTGAATAAGTTCCTCCATTTCTTTTAGTTTTTCCTCTAACTTATTCTGAGCCTCTATAGTACAGTTATTATTGCTATCTATCTGTACTGTTAGTCCTTCCATTTCCTTTGTTAATATGGACCCTTTTGACCTAAATTGCTTTTGTTTCAGAGATGAGTACTGAATTGCATGGCCTCTAAAGGCACATTTAAAAGTGTCCCATACAATAAGGGGATCTGCTGTACCTATGTTATGTTGGAAAAGGTCAGTTATAAATAGTTCTGTCCTAGTTAAAAACAATATCATCCAATTTCCAATATATATGCCAATTATGTGATGGTCCGACCGCATTTTGTCCCCTATCAACACTTTTTAAACTTTTGGTGCCAGAGAGAATGATATAAGAAAGTAATCAAGACGACTAGCTTGATTGAGCTTCCACCATGTATATCTCACTCGGTCAGGATATTTAAGCCTCCATATATCCACTAGTTCCAATATAACCATGACATTCGTGATTTCCTTAAGTGCATGAGGGTGATAGTTTGTAGTGTGATTTCCTTTACGGCCCATAGAGGTATTTAAAACCGTATTATAATCTCCCACCATAATAATGGACAAGAGGAACACCTACGTGAGAATGCTATTCATTGACTACAGCTCAGCGTTCAACACCATAGTGCCCTCAAAGCTCATCACTAAGCTAAGGATCCTGGGACTAAACACCTCCCTCTGCAACTGGATCCTGGACTTCCTGACGGGCCGCCCCCAGGTGGTAAGGGTAGGTAACAACACATCTGCCACGCTGATCCTCAACACGGGGGCCTCTCAGGGGTGCGTGCTCAGTCCCCTCCTGTACTCCCTGTTCACCCATGACTGCATGGCCAGGCACGACTCCAACACCATCATTAAGGTTGCCGACGACACAACAGTGGTAGGCCTGATCACCGACAACGATGAGACAGCCTATAGGGAGGAGGTCAAAGACCTGGCCGTGTGGTGGCAGGATAACAACCTCTCCCTCAACATGACCAAGACAAAGGAGATGATTGTGGACTACAGGAAAAAAAAGAGGACTGAGCACGCCCCCATTCTCATCGACGGGGCTGTAGTGGAACAGGTTGAGAGCTTCAAGTTCCTTGGTGTCCACATCACCAACAAACTATCATGGTCCAAACACACCAAGACAGTCGTGAAGAAGGCACGACAAAGCTTATTCCCCCTCAGGAGACTAAAAAGATTTGGAATGGGTCCTCAGATCCTCAAAAAGTTAAACAGTTGCACCATCGAGAGCATTCTGACTGGTTGCATCACCGCCTGGTATGGCAACTGCTCGGCCTCCGACCGCAAGGCACTACAGAGGGTAGTGCGTATGGCCCAGTACATCACTGGGGCCAAGCTACCTGCCATCCAGGACCTCTATACCAGGCGTTGTCAGAGGAAGGCCCTCAAAATTGTCAAAGACTCCAGCCACCCTAGTCATAGACTGTTCTCTCTGCTACCGCACGGCAAGCGGTACCGGAGCGCCAAGTCTAGGTCCAAAAGGCTTCTCAACAGCTTGTACCCCCAAGCCATAAGACTCCTGAACAGCTAATCATGGCTACCCGGACTATTTGCACCCCCACCCCATCTTCTTACGCTGCTGCTACTCTGTTAATTATTTATGCATAGTCACTTTAACTCTACCCACATGTACATATTACCTCAACTACCTCAACTAGCCGGTGCCCCCGCACATTGACTCTGCACCGGTACCCCCCTGTATATAGCCTCCCTACTGTTATTTTATTTTACTTCTGCTCTTTTTTTCTCAACACTTTTTTGTTGTTGTTGTTTTATTTTACTTTTCTATTGAGAAATAAATGCATTTTTGGTTAAGAGCTGTAAGTAAGCATTTCACGATAATGTCTACACCTGTTGTATTCAGCGCATGTGGCAAATAAAATTTGATTTGATTTATATTGCTTGTAGGGTATAAATAAATACTTATACCCTACGTATATATTTTCAAAGAAGTGTGGATCATCATTATTTGGACCGTATAGGTTAATGAGCCATATCTGTTTATGGTCCAATAACATTTAAAATCATCCATCTACCTTGAGGATCTGTTTGGACAATTTGCACATTCGGATCAAAATTACTGTTAATTAATATCATCACCCCTTTTTAATTTCTTTGCCCATGGGAGAAATATATTTATCACCCCCAGTCCTTTTTCCACACAACTTCATCTAAAATTGTTGATTGAGTTTCCTGTAAACAATAGATATTATAATATTTATATTTTATCCAGGTAAATACTGATCGTCTTTTCTTATTATCTGCTAAGCTTTTACAATTATAACTGGCTTACTTACAAAAACTATTCTTAGGATGTTAAAGGTTCTAGGTAGAACCCTTTGCCTTACAAATAACCCTTGTCTTCCAAAAAGTGTTCTTCTGATTGAAATGGTTCTTGGTAGAACCCTATCCCTCCGCAAAGAACCCTTTTGGAACCCTTTTTTCTAAGCATGTAATATCACTGTTAGCATGCTTGTGGTGGTGCTGCCTCCTCTCAGACGACCCCACCTGAGGGGAGGTTGTATATTTATCTCAGCATGTACAGGCTCTGAGTAGAGATATCTCCATAAAGACACTGAACACTCAGAGCGAGGCCTGTGGGACAACACCATGAGTCAGAATGTTGAGAATGAGCCAATTTCCTCTGTGTGTTACCAATTACAGAGAAATAGTATGCATCACAAATGGCACCCTATATCCTATACTGTGCACTACTTTTGACCAGGGTCCCTAAGGCTCTGGTAGAGCTCTGGTCAAAAATAGTTCACTAAGTGGGGAATAGAGTGGCATTTGGGACACAGCAATAGTAATTTAATGATGTCAGAAGGGACGATAGTGGGCGTTAGGTTCCCTTGTGTTCCTGCAAATACAGATGTTGTTTTCGAGGTGTTTGTGTGTGTCATCGGTTTGGTTGATTTAGGATGAGCTTCCCACTCCTGTGAACACATTGCTGGGAATTTACTGTGCATAGAGATACACGCGCATACACAGAGAGAGAGTATGTCCTGCTGTGTTAAACACTACCCAGTGATCTCTGTGTGGGTGGGTGGATGGTTAGTGTTTCCTGTCCACAGACTTTAGGAAAGGGTTAACACGCACATTACCATGCTTTTCCCGTTTTTGGTGCAGTTACAGGCCCAAAGTTGACATAGTAGAAAAACATAGACTGTACCAATAACTCATTTTTACCTCTGCCATTTTACCCTGTCAACAGAGCCTGATGTGGCCTCCAGTGACGCCACCAACATGGAGTGTACCCTTCAGAGGGACCAAGACCATCACATCATCCACGGGAGGAAGTGGTGGAGCAGTGGTGCGTAAACCTACTTGTTATTTCATTAACTTCTTTTTAATTCTGTTTTGATTTATAATTCCAGCTGGAGACTGGGAAAGCAGGGATGCCTATCCAATATTCACTTATGCCAAAATAGACCATTAACACGCTTAAATGAGTCGCGAATGAAAAAAGATTGAAGCTCTCTCTCTCTCTCTCTCTCTCTCTCTCTCTCTCTCTCTTCTGTTTGCATGCCACCAAAGCAGAAAGGCCTGAAGTGTATAAGCTTAATTGTGACTCCTTCCGTGCTATTTGAACAATGCTCTAAGTGCCTGAGAGCAGTTACCACCCAAAAGCAGCACTTCTTTTCATCTCTCTACCCAAACAGACTAATGAGGTAAACCCCAGAGTGGGAACATTTTACCCTCTGAGCCACACATGGCTAACAGAACTCATTCTTGGAACGAAGACATGAGTCATAGAACAAGCAAACACTGAAAGGACCATGTTAAACATTGTGTCTTGTGCATCAATGTGCTTTAAGTGCTTTAAAAGGCCAATTAAGGATTGCGTGACTGTTTATTTCATACATTGACTCAGTTTGTATATAGTGGATGAAGAGGTTTATTTGTGGGATCTTTGACAAAGGTGCAGATACGAGTGACTCACCGGCCAAACAGTATCTCCACCCTATAAGCAAGGGATCATCAACAAACTCAGCAAAAAAAGACTGCGTTTATTTTCAGCAAACTTAACATGTGTAAATATTTGTACAGTGAGGGAAAAACGTTTTTGATCCCCTGCTGTTTTGTACATTTGCCCACTGACAAAGAAATGATCAGTCAATAATTTTAATGGTAGGGTTATTTGAACAGTGAGAGACAGAATAACAACAAAAAAATCCAGAAAACGCATGTCAAAAATGTTATAAATTGATTTGCATTTTAATGAGGGAAATAAGTACCCCTTCTCAATCAGAAAGATTTCTGGCTCCCAGGTGTCTTTTATACAGGTAACGAGCTGAGATTAGGAGCACACTCTTAAAGGGAGTGCTCCTAATCTCAACTTGTTACCTGTATAAAAGACACCTGTCCACAGAAGCAATCAATCAATCAGATTCCAGACTCTCCACCATGGCCAAGACCAAAGAGCTCTCCAAGGATGTCAGGGACAAGATTGTAGACCTACACAAGGCTGGAATGGGCTACAAGACCATCGCCAAGCAGCTTGGTGAGAAGGTGACAACAGTTGGTGCGATTATTTGCAAATGGAAGAAACACAAAATAACTGTCAATCTCCCTCGGCCTGGGGTTCCATGCAAGATCTCACCTCGTGGAGTTGCAATGATCATGAGAACAGTGAGGAATCAGCCCAGAACTACACGGGAGGATCTTGTCAATGATCTCAAGGCAGCTGGGACCATAGTCACCAAGAAAACAATTGGTAACACACTACGCCGTGAAGGACTGAAATCCTGCAGCGCCAGCAAGGTCCCCCTGCTCAAGAAAGCACATATACAGGGCCGTCTGAAGTTTGCCAATGAACATCTGAATGATTCAGAGGAGAACTGGGTGAAAGTGTTGTGGTCAGATGAGACCAAAATCGAGCTCTTTGGCATCAACTCAACTCGCCGTGTTTGGAGGAGGAGGAATGCTGCCTATGACCCCAAGAACACCATCCCCACCATCAAACATGGAGGTGGAAACATTATGCTTTGGGGGTGTTTTTCTGCTAAGGGGACAGGACAACTTCACCGCATCAAAGGGACGATGGACGGGGCCATGTACCGTCAAATCTTGGGTGAGAACCTCCTTCCCTCAGCCAGGGCATTGAAAATGGGTCGTGGATGGGTATTCCAGCATGACAATGACCCAAAACACATGGCCAAGGCAACAAAGGAGTGGCTCAAGAAGAAGCACATTAAGGTCCTGGAGTGGCCTAGCCAGTCTCCAGACCTTAATCCCATAGAAAATCTGTGGAGGGAGCTGAAGGTTCGAGTTGCCAAACGTCAGCCTTGAAACCTTAATGACTTGGAGAAGATCTGTAAAGAGGAGTGGAACAAAATCCCTCCTGAGTTGTGTGCAAACCTGGTGGCCAACTACAAGAAACGTCTGACCTCTGTGATTGTCAACAAGTGTTTTGCCACCAAGTACTGAGTCATGTTTTGCAGAGGAGTCAAATACTTATTTCCCTCATTAAAATGCAAATGAATTTATAACATTTTTGACATGCGTTTTTCTAGATTTTTTTGTTGTTATTCTGTCTCTCACTGTTCAAATAAACCTACCATTAAAATTATATACTGATCATGTCTTTGTCAGTGGGCAAATGTACAAAATAAGCAGGTGATCAAATACTTGTTTCCCTCACTGTATGAACATAACAAGTTTCAACAACTGAGACATAAACTGAACAAGTTCCACAGACATGACCAACAGAAATTGAATAATGTGTCCCTGAACAAAGGGGGGGTCAATATCAAAAGTAACAGTCAGTATCTGGTGTGGCCACCAGCTGCATTAAGTACTGCAGTGCATCTCCTCCTCATGGACTGCAGCAGATTTGCCAGTCCTTGCTGTGAGATGTTGCCCCACTCTTCCACCAGGGCACCTGCAAGTTCCCAGACATTTCTAGGGGGAATGGCCCTAGACCTCACCCTCCGATCCAACAGGTCCCAGACGTGCTCAATGGGATTGAGATCCGGGCTCTTCGCTGGCCATGGCAGAACACTGACATTCCTGTCTTGCAGGAAATCACGCACAGAACGAGCAGTATGGCTGGTGGCATTGTCATGCTGGAGGGTCATGTCAGGATGAGCCTGCAGGAAAGGTACCACATGAGGGAGGAGGATGTCTTCCCTGTAACGCACAGCATTGAGATTGCCTGCAATGACAACAAGCTCAGTCTGATGATGCTGTGACACACCGCCCCAGACCATGACGGACCCTCCACCTCCAAATCGATCCCGCTCCAGAGTACAGGCCTCGTGTATCGTTCATTCCTTCGACGATAAATGCAAATCCGACCATCACCCCTGGTGAGACAAAACCGCGACTCGTCAGTGAAGAGCGCTTTTTGCCAGTCCTGTCTGGTCCAGCGACTGTGGGTTTGTGCCCATAGGCGACGTTGTTGCCGGTGATGTCTGGTGAGGACCTGCCTTACAACAGGCCTACAAGCCCTCAGTCCAGCCTCTCTCAGCCTATTGTGGACAGTCTGAGCACTGATGGAGGGATTGTGCGTTCCTGGTGTAACTTGGGCAGTTGTTGTTGCCATCCTGTACCTGTCCCGTAGGTGTGATGTTCGGATATACCGATCCTGTGCAGGTGTTGTTACACGTGGTCTGCCACTGCGAGGATGATCAGCTGTCCGTCCTGTCTCCCTGTAGCGCTGTCTTAGGCGTCTCACAATGCGGACATTGCAATTTATTGCCCTGGCCACAACTGCAGTCCTCATGCCTCCTTGCAGCATGCCTAAGGCACGTTCACACAGATGAGCAGGGACCCTGGGCATCTTTCTTTTGGTGTTTTTCAGAGTCAGTAGAAAGGCCTCTTTAGTGTCCTAAGTTTTCATAACTGTGACCTTAATTGCCTACCGTCTGTAAGCTGTTAGTGTCTTAACGACCGTTCCACAGGTGCATGTTCATTAATTGTTTATGGTTCATTGAACAAGCATGGGAAACAGTGTTTAAACCCTTTACAATGAAGATCTGTGACGTTATTTGGATTTTTACGAATTATCTTTGAAAGACAGGGTCCTGAGAAAGGGGTGTTTCTTTTTTTGCTGAGTTTTTATATATATATATAAAATTTGGCTGCCAGTTTGGGAATCCTGTCATATCCCATGTATTTAGCTGATGTTGTTTTCAGTTTAATTTTGAATGGGACAACATGAAATGTACTACTCTGCGTGGGTACATTGAAAGTCTTTGGGTTGAAGTTGCCACTGTCAAAGTGGTGTGACATAACAGAAACAACCTCACCGACATTAAATCACTGCCGCTGCGTAGTTATCCTCCAGATAGAACAGTAAACAAGCATTTCCTGTCATAGCCATGGTTTAACATTAAATAAATCACGTCTGGACCGTGGTCTCAGCCAATCAGAATCCAGGATCAGCACCCTTTGTGTAATGTTAGTTAGATAATATCAGTTTCACATGCTATTGTATATCATTGATCACTGTTATCATAACTTGTGTTGTGAATGAGACGTATGTATGCCTGTAGATGTTGCTAACTGACCCCCTCAATCACTGTCCGCTCTAGGACATATTCCAGATGTTAAACTGTGGTTTGAGGCCGTCCTCATTTCAACATTCTCTGCATGACATGGAACATTGGCCTGTTGTTTTCAGTATCGGCACGGAACGTATCCTTAACCCTTTTCTAGACTGTCTTGTCTTATTTAGTCAGTCATATCTGTATTGTGTATCAGACTGTGAAACACTGTCTGCGTTCCAAATTTTGACCAGAGCGGTATGGGCCCTGCTCAAAAGTAGTGCACTGTATAGGGAACAGGGTGCCATTTGGGATATAGCCCTAAAATGATCACTCTTATGGCATGTTGAGTTTCATCAACACTTATGCAAGTTATGCAAGTTTGACAACGTCTAATTGGCAGTGCATGTAGGGGGGTTCCAAACCCAAGAACAAAAGGAGTAGTGGTCTGAATGAATAACAGAGACATCATTATCTTAAACTAGTGTTTTTTCTAGTTTTCCAGCTTTAGGGTTCAATCGAAGGATGATTATTATGCAATTAGTCATTGATGATATACAGTACTTGTAAAACGTTTGGACCCACCTACTCATTCAAGGGTTTTTCTTAATTTTTTGTATTTTCTACATTGTAGAATAATAGTGAAGACATCAAAACTATGAAATAACACATATGGAATCATGTAGTAACCAAAAAAGTGTTAAACAAATCAAAATATATTTTATATTTGAGATTCTTCAAAGTAGCCACCCTTTGCCTTGATGACAGCTTTGCACACTCTAGGAATTGTCTCAACCAGCTTCATGAGGTAATCACCTGGAATGCATTCCAATTAACAGGAAAAAAGTTAATTTGTGGAATTTATTTCCTTCTTAATGCGTTTGAGGCAATCAGTTGTGTTGTGACAAGGTAGGGGTGGTATACAGAAGATAGCCCTATTTGGTAAAAGACCAAGCCCATATTATGGCAAGAACAGCTCAAATAAGCAAAGAGAAACGACAGTCCATCATTACTTTAAGACATGAAGGTCAGTCAATCCGGAAAATTTCAAGAACTTTGAAAGTTTCTTCAAGTGCAGTCGCAAAAACCATCAAGCGCTATAATGAAACTGGCTCTCATGAGGACCGCCACAGGAAAGGAAGACCCAGAGTTGCCTCTGCTGCAGAGGATAAGTTCATTAGAGTTACCAGCCTCAGAAATTGCAGCCCAAATAAATGCTTTACAGAGTTCAAGTAACAGACACATCTCAACATCAACTGTTCAGAGGAGACTGCGTGAATCAGGCCTTCATGGTCGAATTGCTGCAAAGAAACCACTATTAAAGTGCACCAATAAGAAGAAACTTGCTTGGGCCAAGAAACATGAGCAATGGACATTAGACCAGTGGAAATGTGTCCTTTGGTGTGATGAGTCCAAATTTGAGATTTTTGGTTCCAACCGCCGTATCTTTGTGAGACGCAGACTAGGTGAAAGCATGATCTCCGCATGTGCGGTTCCCACCGTGAAGCATGGAGGAGGAGGTGTGATGGTGTGGGGGTGCTTTGCTGGTGATTTATTTAGAATTCAAGGCACAATTAATCAGCATGGCTACCACAGCATTCTGCAGCGATACGACATCCCATCTGGTTTGCGCTTAGTGGGACTATCATTTGTTTTTCAACAGGACAATGACCCAACACATCTCCAGGCTTTGTAAGGGCTATTTGACCAAGAAGGAGAGTGATGGAGTGCCGCATCAGATGACCTGGCCTCCACAATCACCCGACCTGAACCCAATTGAGATGGTTTGGGATGAGTTGGACCTCAGAGTGAAGGATAATCAGGCAACAAGTGCTCAGCATATGTGGGAACTCCTTCAAGACCGTTGTAAAAGCATTCCAGGTGAAGCTGGTTGAGAGAATGCCAAGAGTGTGCAAAGCTGTCATCAAGGCAAAGTGTGGCTACTTTGAAGAATCTGTTTTGTTTAACACTTTTTTGGTTACTACATGATTCCATATGTGTTATGTCATAGTTTTGATGTCTTCACTATTATTCTACAATGTATAAAATAGTAAAAATAAAGAAAAGTAGGTGTGTCCAAACTTTTGACTGGTACTGTAGAGCGATGCCAATCACTTACCGAGATGGCAATTTCTCTACTATAATGTCAATGGGTATACTTTACACAACATGTTGCTTAGAGATGGCCTTTCATTTGGTAGAGATTCAAATAATCTATTATACAGTGAGTGTCACGATCGTCTGAAGAAGCGGACCAATACGCAGCGCGTGGAGTGAACATGATGACTTTATTAAATAAAGCAACCACAAAAAACAACAAATGACGATAGTGAAGTCCTCTGTAACACTGACAGAAACATGGAACAAAAACCCACAAATACAATGAAAACCAACACAGTATAAATATGGCTCCCAATCAGAGATAACGAGCCGACAGCTGACACTCGTTACCTCCGATTGGGAGTCATTGACCAAACATAGAAAAACAACCTAGACTAACCAACATAGAAATACACCCAAGTGAAATGAACAACCCTGGCTCAAAAATCAAAGTCCATAGAGCCAGAGTGTCACAGTACCCCCCCCTAAAGGTGCGAACTCCGGGCGCACCAGCATACAGTCTAGGGGAGGGTCTGGGTGGGCGTCTGTCTATGGTGGCGCTCAGGCACTGGTCGTGGTCCCCACCCCACCATAGTCACTACCCGCTTGTGTAACCTCCTCCACATGACCACCCCCCCCCAACTAAACCCCACAGGATTAAGGGGCATCACCGGACTCAGGGGCAGCACCGGACTAAGGGGCAGCACCGGACTAAGGGGCAGCACCGGACTAAGGGGCAGCACCGGGCTAAGGGGCAGCACCGGGCTAAGGAGCAGCACCGGGCTAAGGGGGCAGCACCGGACTAAGGGGCAGCACCGGCCTAAGGGGCAGCACCGGACTAAGGGGCAGCACCGGGCTAAGGGGCAGCACCGGGCTAAGGAGCAGCACCGGGCTAAGGGGCAGTACGGACTAAGGGGCAGCTCCCGGACTGAATGGCGGATCCTGGCTGGCTGGCTCTGGCGGATCCTGGCTGGCTGGCGGATCCGGGCTGGGCGGCTCTGGCGGATCCCGGGCTGGGACGGCTCTGGCGGATCCCGGGCTGGACGGCTCTGGCGGATCCTGGCTGGACGGCTCTGGCGGATCCTGGCTGAACGGCTCTGGCGGATCCTGGCTGGACGGCTCTGGCGGATCCTGGCTGGACGGCTCTGGCGGATCCTGGCTGAACGGCTCTGGCGGATCCTGGCTGGACGGCTCTGGCGGATCCTGGCTGGACGGCTCATGGCTGGCTGACGGATCTGGCTGCTCATGGCTGGCTGACGGATCTGGCTGCTCATGGCTGGCTGACGGACCTGGCTGCTCGCGGCTGGCTGACGGATCTGGCTGCTCATGGCTGGCTGACGGATCTGGCTGATCCTGTCTGGCGGAAGGCTCTGGCTGATCCTGTCTGGCGGAAGGCTCTGGCTGATCCTGTCTGGCGGAAGGCTCTAGCGGCTCCTGTCTGGCGGAAGGCTCTAGCGGCTCCGGTCTGGCGGACGGCTCTGAAGGCTCATGGCAGACGGGCGGCTTTGCAGGTTCAGTACAGACGGGCGGCTTTAGCGCCGTTGGGCAGACGGGCAGTTCAAGCGCCGTTGGGCAGACGGGCAGTTCAGGCGCCGTTGGGCAGACGGCAGACTCTGGCCGTCTGAGGCGCACCTTAGGCCTGGCGCGTAGTGCCGGAACAGGAGGTACCGGGCTGAGGACACGCATCTCAGGGCTAGTGCGGGGAGAAGGAACAGGGCATGCTGGGCCCTGGGGACGCACCATAGGCCTGATGCGTGGAGCAGGAACAGGCCGGACTGGGCTGGCGACGCACACCGTAGGTTCTGTGCGTGGAGCAGGAACAGGCCGGACTGGGCTGGCGACGCACACCGTAGGTTCTGTGCGTGGAGCAGGAACAGACCGGGCTGGGCTGGCGACGCACACCGCGGGCCTGGTGCGTGGAGCAGGAACAGGCCGGGCAGGGCTGTCGACGCACACCGTATCCTTGGTGCGTGGAGCAGGAACAGGCCGGGCTGGGCTGGCGACGCACACCGTAGGTTCTGTGCGTGGAGCAGGAACAGGCCGGGCTGGGCTGGCGACGCACACCGTGGGCTTGATGCGTGGAGTAGGAACAGGCCGGTCCGTACTGGGAACACACACCACTGGCTTTAACTGGGGATCAGGAACGGGCCGGACCGGACTGGTAACACACATCAGTCTCTCACGCCGTGCCGCAACAACTTCCCTTCCTCTACTCGCCAATGGCTCCCGTAATCCGATAGCCTTCTCTCCACGTCTCCCTGTAGCAGCCTCCTGCTGCCCAGCCGCCTAAGCCATGTGCCCCCCAAAAACTTTTTGGGGTTGCCTCTCGTCCTTCCAACGATGATGGCCCTGCTGACGCCGTTGCTCCTCTCTCGCCAGGGCCTTGATCTTCCCCCAAGGTCCCTTGCCCCCGAGCATGTCCTCCCAGGACCACGATTTGCCCACCTGGGCCATCGCCAGCCTCTCGAGCTCCTTACCAGGCGCTTCCTCCCATGTCCAGCTGTCTTGCTCCTGGACACGCTGCTTGGTCCTTCTATGGTGGGTTTTTCTGTCACGATCGTCTGAAGAAGCGGACCAATACGCAGCGCGTGGAGTGAACATGATGACTTTATTAAATAAAGCAACCACAAAAAACAACAAATGACGATAGTGAAGTCCTCTGTAACACTGACAGAAACATGGAACAAAAACCCACAAATACAATGAAAACCAACACAGTATAAATATGGCTCCCAATCAGAGATAACGAGCCGACAGCTGACACTCGTTACCTCCGATTGGGAGTCATTGACCAAACATAGAAAAACAACCTAGACTAACCAACATAGAAATACACCCAAGTGAAATGAACAACCCTGGCTCAAAAATCAAAGTCCATAGAGCCAGAGTGTCACAGTGAGGGAAAAAAGTATTTGATCCCCTGCTGATTTTGTATGTTTGCCCACTGACAAAGAAATGATCAGTCTATAATTTTAATGTAGGTTTATTTGAACAGTGAGAGACAGAATAACAACAAAAAATCCAGAAAAATGCATGTCAAAAATGTTATACATTTATTTGCATTTTAATGAGGGAAATAAATATTTGACCCCCTCTCAATCAGAGAGATTTCTGGCTCCCAGGTGTCTTTTATACAGGTAACGAGCTGAGATTAGGAGCACACTCTTAAAGGGAGTGCTCCTAATCTCAGTTTGTTACCTGTATAAAAGACACCTGTCCACAGAAGCAATCAATCAATCAGATTCCAAACTCTCCACCATGGCCAAGACCAAAGAGCTCTCCAAGGATGTCAGGGAAAATATTTTAGACCTACACAAGGCTGGAATGGGCTACAAGACCATCGCCAAGCAGCTTGGTGAGAAGGTGACAACAGTTGGTGCGATTATTCGCAAATGGAAGAAACACAAAATAAATGTCAATCTCCCTCGGCCTAGGGCTCCATGCAAGATCTCACCTTGTGGAGTTGCAATGATCATGAGAACGGTGAGGAATCAGCCAAGAACTACACGAGATGATCTTGTCAATGATCTCAAGGCAGCTGGGACCATAGTCACCAAGAAAACAATTGGTAACACACTACGCCGTGAAGGACTGAAATCCTGCAGCGCCCGCAAGGTCCCCCTGCTCAAGAAAGCACATATACAGGCCCGTCTGAAGTTTGCCAATGAACATCTGAATGATTCAGAGGAGAACTGGGTGAAAGTGGTGTGGTCAGATGAGACCAAAATCGAGCTCATTGGCATCAACTCGCCGTGTTTGGAGGAGGAGGAATGCTGCCTATGACCCCAAGAACACCATCCCCACCGTCAAACATGGAGGTGGAAACATTATGCTTTGGGGGTGTTTTTCTGCTAAGGGGACAGGACAACTTCACCGCATCAAAGGGACGATGGACGGGGCCATGTACCATCAAATCTTGGGTGAGAACCTCCTTCTTTCAGCCAGGGCATTGAAAATGGG
The DNA here is from genome assembly GCF_020615455.1 of Coregonus clupeaformis. NCBI lineage: Eukaryota > Metazoa > Chordata > Actinopteri > Salmoniformes > Salmonidae > Coregonus > Coregonus clupeaformis. Next base: position 30,946,915 of record NC_059225.1, read on the forward strand.
TCGTGGATGTGTTTTCCAGCATGACAATGACCCAAAACACACAGCCAAGGCAACAAAGGAGTGGCTCAAGAAGAAGCACATTATGGTCCTGGAGTGGCCTAGCCAGTCTCCAGACCTTAATCCCATAGAAAATCTGTGGAGGGAGCTGAAGGTTCGAGTTGCCAAACGTCAGCCTTGAAACCTTAATGACTTGGAGAAGATCTGCAAAGAGGAGTGGGACAAAATCCTTTCTGAGATGTGTGCAAACCTGGTGGCCAACTACAAGAAACATCTGACCTCTGTGATTGCCAACAAGAGTTTTGCCACCAAGTACTAAGTCATGTTTTGCAGAGGGGTCAAATACTTATTTCCCTCATTAAAATGCAAATCAATTCATACATTTTTTTACATGCATTTTTCTGGATTATTTTGTTGTTATTATGCCTCTCACTGTTCAAATAAACCTACCATTAAAATTATAGACTGATCATGTCTTTGTCTGTGGGCAAACGTACAAAATCAGCAGGGGATCAAATACTTTTTTCCCTCACTGTAGCTGCTACTTTCATGGTATTATACAGGAATGATGGCAGAGCAAATGTATTTCACCAACTAAACCAAGTGTGAAGTGACGTCTGATACTTGTGAGTCATATCATGTGTAAAAGTGACAGTTGGTACGTGATACTATCAGTCAGGATCCTCTCCATGGTGCAGCTGTAAAAGTTCTTAAGGATCTGAGGGGCCATGACAAATTGTTTCAACCTCCTGAGGGAGAAGAGGCACTGCCGTGCCTTTTTCACGACTGTGCTGGTGTGAGAGGACCATATTAAGTTCTCAGTGATGTTTACACTGAGGAACCTGAAGCTCTTGACCCTCTCCGCTGTGACTCCGTCGATGTGGATGGGGGTGTGCAACCGCCCCTGTTTCCAGTAGTCCATGATCAGTTCCTTGGTCTTGCTGGAGAGGGAAAGATTGTTGTCCTGCCACCACACAGCCTACAGGGAGGAGGAGACCTGGCAGTCTCATCGCCGTTGGTGATCAGGCCTACCACCGTCATGTCGTCAGCAAACTTGATGATGGAGTTGGAGTCGTGCATGGCCACGTGGGTGAACAGGGAGTACAGAAGGGGGCTAAGCACACACCCTGGGGGGCCCCCGTGTTGAGGGTCAGCGTGGCGGAGGTTCTGTTGTCTGCTCTTACCACCCGGGGTCGGGAAGTCCAGGATCCAGTTGCAGAGGGAGGTGTTCAGTCCCAGGGTCCCGAGCTTGGAGGGCACTATGGTGTTGAACGCCGCGCTGTAGTCGATGAACAACATCCTCACATAGGTATTCCTCTTTTCTAGGTGGGAGAGGGCAGTGTGGAGTGCAATTGAGATAGTCTGTGGATCTGTTGGGGCAGAATGCAAATTGGAGTGGGTCCAGGGTGTCTGGGATGATGGAGTTCATGTGTGCCATGACCAGCCTTTCAAAGCACTTCATAATTACAGATGTGAGTGCAACAAAGTGGTAGTCATTGTGGCAGGATGCCTTAGAGTTTTTGGGAACAGGAATGATTGGTAGTCAGCTTGAAACGTGGGGGTTACAGACTGGGACAATGAGAGGATGAAAATGTCTGTGAAGACGCCTGCCAGCTGGTCTGCACATTTATATAAAAAAAAATACCTTTATTTTGAAGTCATACTGAGACTAGGGTCTCTTTTACAGATGAGCCCTGCATACATACATCAAACGCATACAATATATACAATTATAAACATATTAAGAAAAACTGACACATTTATCAACATAGAGGTCTCAGATCATTAATCTGAACTGACCAAGGGGGACCAGAACATCTTGTTTCAGAGAGCTCTGTAAGTTGTTCCACATAAAGGGCAGAAAAAAAACTAAAAGCAGCTTTACTCAACTGTGGAGACCGAAGGAGCCTCCAGTGTTATCCAAGCCTGATACCGGGTTTGGACATTTGTAAGTCTAAATTGAATTAATGATGACAGATACATAGGAAGTTTCTGCATGAGTGCTTTGTGGATAAACACAATAAAATGCTGCTCTCTCCTTGCATACAAATAGGACCAACACATGTTTTGATACAAAACACAATGGTGAGGTCTATAACCAAAACCAGTAATAAACCTAAGGGCACAATGGAAAACAGCATCTAGTGGTTTAACCGTAGATGCTGCTGCGTGCATATAGATAATATCCCCATAATCTAAAATAGACATAAAAGGCCTGGAAAATGTCCTTCCTATTGACAAAAGGCAGACATGCTTTGTTTCCGTAAAAGAAACCAACCTTGAACTTCAACTTCTTCACCAGCTCAGTGACATGTTTTTTAAAAGACAGTTTGTCATCAAGCCAGATATTTGTAGGAAGGAACTCGCTTAATTTGTGTACCGTTCAAACTAGTCATTACAAATTCATTTAAATCTGGGCAATGGGACCTAGAAAAAAAGCATGCATTTTGTTTTGTTTGCATTTAGCACTAACTTAAGATCCAATAGTGACCTGCAGTGCTTGAAAATCAGACTTCAAATGTGAAAAGGCTTGGCCAACCGATGGAGCAATGGAATATAACACTGTGTCATCTGCATACAAATGAATATTACAATTCTTTACAGCATTACCAATGTTATTTATATAGATTGTAAACAGTAGTGGGCCGAGTATCGTACCTTTACAGTATGTAATTCAAGGAACTCAGATTTGAACCCATCTACCTTGATGGCCTGAGTTCTGTCATTGAGATAATTATGAAACCATCATCAAGCATCAGTCTACAAACATGGCAGCACAATTATTTCTATCATCTAAGGTATTTGCAATTTCATTTACAACAAGCATGGTAGCCATAGTGGTGCTATGTTTAGGTCTGAATCCGGATTGATTAACATTAAGAATACCATTTACAGATAGAAAATAACATAGCTGTTTGTTGACCAATGATTCTAGTATTTTCGCAAGACAAGGGATCCTGGAAATGGGTAGATAATGATCAAGATCGCTATTACATGCTATGGAGACAAACCCAGGAATACCATCTGACCCTGTGGCCTTACGAGTGTTGACCCGTTTAAAAACCTTACTCTCGTCAGCCTTGGAGAGAGAGATCACCCAGTCCTCCGGTTTAGCAACGTGAAGTCCTCAGTTTTTTTCGAAGCGTGCATAAAAGGCATTGAGTTCGTCTGGTAGAGAGCCATTGTTGGGCAGATCACGGCTTCCTTTGTAGTCCGCAATGTACCGTAGCCCCTGCCACATGGGTCAAGCATCAGAGCTGGTATAATAGGATTCCACCTTGTTCCGATATTGTCCCTTTGCCTGTTTGATGGCTCTGCTGATGTCATAGTGGGACTTCTTGTACACGTTGGTGTCCTCAGCCGTAGCCTCGGGGTTGCCTGCGACAGCCTTGTGAGCGGTAGCTCTCTCCATTACCTTAGTGCACACCTCAGTGTTAATCCAGGGCTTTTGATTGGGGAAGCAGCAAACTTTTACTGTGGGGACGACGTCGGCGATGCATTTCCAGATGAAGCTGGTGACGGAGGTGGTTAGCTTGCCGATGCTATTGGCGGAGTCCCGGGAACATGTTCCAGTCAGCGCTAGCAAAGCAGTCCTGCAGCATAACCTCTGCTTCGGTAGACCATTGTTCTACGGTACGTGCCACGGGTACTTCCTGTTTGAGCTTTTGTTTGTAAACAGGAAGCAGGAGTATAGAGTCATGATCTGATTTGCCGAAGGGGGGATGAGGGAGGGCCTTATATGATTGCTTGTGGGTTGAGTAACAGTGGTCTTTATCGCCCCTAGTGGCGAAAGAGTCGGGTTGATAGAAGTTGGGCATCACGTGTTTTAGTGGCGCGGAATTAAAATCACCGGCAACAAGAAAAGCAGCCTCCGGGTGCATGTTTTCCTGCTTGTTTATAGCCTCGTACAGTTTGTCAAGTGCCAGCTTGTTGTTGTTGTCCTGAGGCGGAATATATACAGCAGTCACAATAACAGATGAAAACTTTCTCGGGTGGTAGAAGGGTCAGCATTTGATCATCAGATATTATGACATAAGACAGGTGAACAATAGGTTGAGACTTCCACTGCGCTAGCGTCTGCACACCATTTGGTGTTATCATTTACATTTTAGTCATTTAGCAGACGCTCTTATCCAGAGTGACTTACAGGAGCAATTAGGGTTAAGTGCCTTGCTCAAGGGCACATCAACAGATTTTTCACCTAGTCGGCTCAGGGATTACAACCAGCGACCTTTCGGTTACTGGCACTACGCTCTTAACCACTAAGCTACCTGCGTGTTGATGAAGATACATACCCCTCCCCCTCTGGATTTCCCTGAATCCTGTCCTGTCCGCTCGGTAAATGGAGAATCAATCGAGTTGGATAGCCATGGTGGGTATCTTGTCCGAAAGCCATGTTTCAGAAAAACAGAGAATTTTGAAGTTACGAGAGCCCCGTTGATAGCAAATCTGCGGTCGGAGGTCATCAATCTTATTATCAAGTGACTTTCCTATTGGCCAATAGAATGGGGGGAAGTAGTGGCCGGTTTTCCCTTCGCATTAGTCTCACCAAGAAGCCCGCTCTCCTGCCTCATTCTCACCTGCATTTCCTTGTGGGTAGCCTGAAGATTAGGTCGGAGGTACACAAAGAGCCAAGGGAAGATGAGTCGAAGTCGAAGCCAGAATTTAGGTTAGTAACTGCCGATCTGATGTTAATTTTTTTGTGCCGATCATAGGAAATGATAGCGGATACATTTCATGCAAAAAGTAAAGATAAATGTCAAAATAATCCTAAAATAGGAACGTTGGGTCGGAGCACGCAAGACTGCAGCCTTACAGTACGGCGCCATCTTTGGTCAATCACATGACACTCATAACCTGGCAGTACGTGACCATATCTGTGACTTTAGATATGAGTCATATGCTTCAGACACAGACTGTAGCCAATAATATAATCCAGGGAAAAAGTAAAGTGGAAGGAAAATTGTTGTGCAAGGAGATTTTCTATAGTCACTACTTTCTTACTTACTTACATAGGCCATCGATGACTCCTCTGCATCGCACTCTGTTCTGGGCAGCCTTCTCCAGCTTGTTCCATCCCATGCTGGTTCTCCTTGTTTCTGCCTCAAGCTCCCACCTCCAGGTGTTTCTTGGGCACCCCCTTTTCCCTTGTGGGTTCAGTATAGAGTTTGCCTGGTGATTTGCAGGGGGGCTTTCGGAGGGTGTGGCCGATCCACCCCCGTCTTCTGCTCCAGATCTCCCCTTCCACCGGAACCTGGCTGGTGCGCTCCCACAGGTCGATGTTACTGACTCTGTTTATCCATCTGATGTTAAGGATGCATCACAGACACTTGTTTATGAAAGTCTGAGTTGATGTTATTGTGGCTTTTGTTGTCCTTCATGTTTCCACACAGCAGCACTGAGTTAACATCAGTGTTGAAAATATAGATTTCTTTGTGTTTTTTTATTTTCTTGGAACACCGGATGTTTCTAAGGGAGGCTACTCTTGCTTTTTGTATTCTGGCCTTTATGTCCTACTCAGTTCCGCCTTGTTGGTGATGACGCTGCCCCGGTAGATGAAGGAGCTGTATTGTTACCCCTTAAAATTATTGGGAACATACATGAGTGGACATTAATATTAGGAACACCTCCTCTTTCATGACATAGACTGACCAGGTGAAAGCTATGATCCCTTATTGATGTCACCTGTTAAATCCACTTCAATCAGTGTAGATGAAGAGGAGGAGACAGGTTAAAGATGTTTAAGCCTTGAGACAATTCAGACATGGACTGTGTATGTGTGCCATTCAGAGGGTGAATGGGCAAGACAAAATATTTAAATGCCTTTAAACTGAGTATGTTAGAAGGTGCCAGGTGCACTGATTTGAGTGTGTCAAGAACTGCAACGCTGCTGGGTTTTTCACACTCAACAGTTTCCCGTGTGTATCAAGAATGGCCCACCACACAAAGGAAATCCAGCCAACTTGACACATTTTTAGGAAGCATTGGAGTCAACATGGGCTAGCATCCCTGTGGAATGCTTTCGACACTTTGTAGAGTCCATGCCCCGACGAATTGAGGTTGTTCTAAGGGCAAAAGGGGGTGCAACTCAATATTAGGAAGGTGTTCCTAATGTTTTGTACATTCAGTGTCTATAGAGTTTGTCACCACTTCTTCTTGTAACATGATTCAAAATTCAATTTGCATCATAATAATGTCCAGATATAGGCCTACAACGTATATATAGATAACTCCAGCATTTATATTTATCCCACTTATATCCATAGGAGATATTTAACGAGAAAAACAGCCAGTTTCCATGATGTGTTTGATTTGAGTCATCGACAGGGTGTTCCCAAATGGGATAATTGTGGTTTGTCTTCTCTCTTGTGTATCATGACTGCCACACTGCCACTAGAAATTACCTGAATTGACCCTGGCCTCATGTAAATCTACCCTCTCTTTAGGGAGGAATCTGTACTCATGCACTATGCATATACTGTATATTATGTATGTATATTATGTATATATATTATGTATGTATATTATGTATATATTGTGATGTCACGAGAGGCTACACAGCTTTCAGCGGGATTGCTCAAGTAGTGCAAGGAGACCAGGTTCAACCAAAACAAGGATTTTATTAAAGGTCTTGGGAAACTAACGAAAGTATAACACAATTCTGTTCTCTGGTGGCTCTTTAAGGGTTAACAGTTCAGGGATGTCTCTTCCACATCCAAAATCATAACTCTCCCTCGCTCAAATAACTTTTCCCCAGTCTTACGGTATTCCACGTTGCAGCTAGTGGCCAACCCAGCAAAACGTCCTTCCAAATGTCCCACACGTATTTCCACCGGTGCATATATCCAAAGGTGAGTATTTCCCCAAAGGTAAGTATCTCCAAATCCTTATATTCCTCCTGGAAGTGGACGTGCAGCACTCTTGTCCTCCAGAGAGCCCAGGTTTGAGACTGTGTCTCTTCCCTTCCCAAACCTTCAGCTCATCAGCTCCTCATTTGTTTCAGCTGCGTGGGAAGATTGGCCATAGAGGGGTGGAGTTCCCGACCATACCAGCAGATGGAGCCATAGCTGTCTGGGTTTGCAGCCACCTCAGGGGGATGTAACGTCCCTCCAGGACACAGCCTCTCGTGACATCACACATCCCCCTCCTCGGGACCGACGTCCTCGTCGGGTAAAGGCAGCGAAGAAGGCATCACGCCGGGAGAGGGCGTCCGCATTGCCGTGGTGCTTGCCAGCCTGCTCTCTCTTCAACTCCTCCACCTCTAGGACCAGGGACTCAGCCTCCTGTTGTCTCTCCTTGAGTTTCTTACTGAACGCATCAGCCTTGGTTTTAGCAGAGTTTAGCTTCTGTTGAGCAGCTTTCAGTTCCTTCTCTCTCTCTGCCTCCGCATTCTTCATCTTGTTCTCCAACACCTTGTACTTCTCCTCTGCCTTCTTCTGGACCTCCTTACTACTGCGCAGGGTCTCCTCACACTCCTCGATGGTCCTGCGCAGCCTCTCCAGCTCCTCCTGTTGCTTATGGAAGGAGCTCTGTTGGAGTTTAGCCTGGAGGATATCTAACTCTTCTGTCTTCATGTCTAACTGTTGCTTTAACAAACGATACCTCTCAGCGGTCCCCTTCAGACCAGACAGTTCTTTGTCCAGATTCTGTAGCTCCGTCTCTGTGTCGGTCTGGGCACCTGCCATCCCTATCAGAGCCCGGGCGGGAGTGAGTAACTCGGAGGATTGCACCGGAGCCTTCCCAGGATGAGTCTTGCCTCTCCGTTTCCGAGGTACTCGGGTTATCCTCTCCTGAGACTCTCTCCAGAGTGGGTAAAAGGCTGGGCAGTCTCGTCCAATTAGGACAGGGACGGGGAGGGAATCAACCACCCCCGCCGTCGTGTGTATGGTTCCCCGTGTGCTGGTCATTGTAAGTTCAGTAATGGGGTATTCTCTGGTGTCCCCATGGACACAGGAAACTGGGAGGACTTTCCCCGGGGTCAGACACGTTGGGCCCACCAAATCCTTACGCACCAGGGTGGCCCGGCTACCAGAATCCAGTAAGGGCCTCCACATCATGGTGATTCACAGTTACTGGGCAGGTGGGGGGTCGATCTGGGCCGCCATCTACGACTCCCAAGAGCGAGGCAAAACGGTGTGTGGGTGCTGGGCTGGAGGACTCCGCAGTGGGCATAGGTTCATCGGCTGGTTTCCCACACTGCCAGGAGATATGTCCCATCTCCCCACACCGGTAACACTGTCGAGTTTCCCCCTCCTGGTGTACTCTTCTTGGACCCGCCTGGTTTCTGGCTCCCCCTGGAGCCGGGATAAGTCCTGACGTGGCTGGGTTCGAGACCTTGGGGTCCTTTGGACGGGTTCTTCCCATTTGTGGTGGGGCCGCACTCCTGGGGTCTTTTCGGGAAGCATTCAGCATCTCCGCTGTGGCCTGGTACTTTTCCACAGCTTCCACGGTCAGATCAGCCGTGGTCAAGGCCTGTTGACTGATGAACCGCTTTTGCCTCATACGGCAGGGCGCGTAGGTAACGATCCACCACAACGGCCTCCACCACCGCCGCTGCTGTATTCCTCTGCGGATCCAGCCATTTCCTTGCGATTCGGACAAGTTCATGCATCTGCGCCCGAGGAGGTTGGTCTGGTTGGAAGGTCCAGCTGTGAAAGCGCTGGGCCATACCAAACTTTGTGAGTCCATATCTGCTGAGGATCTCAGACTTCAGGGCATCATAGTCAGTAACCTGGTCAGGGCCCAGGTCCCGGACAGCATTCAGCGATTCCCCGGTTAGAAAGGGGGCTAACAGACCAACCCACTGTTGCTTGGGCCAGGCTTCCCTAGTGGCCGTGGCCTCAAATGCATGCAGGTATGCCTCAATGTCATCGGTAGCTCCCATCTTAGATATAAAGTCACTTGCCTTTATTGGGCGGGTATTTTGGACAACCCTCTGTCTCTGCAACTGCAATTCCTCTGCCTTCAGAAGGTTGGCTTTCTTTTGCTCCTCCAAGAGAGCCACGTTTGCTTGCATCTGGGCTTGCTGGCCAGCAACAAGGGCTTTCAATATGTCCTCCATTTCAGTCGGCGGGGGAGCCTACGGCCAACTTGGAAAACTGGGTGATCAAACCTTCGGTATCCTCCTCTGACATGCACTATTAACGCTTGAGCGTGCCCGTATTCTCCACCATCTGTGATGTCACGAGAGGCTACACAGCTTTCAAGCGGGATTGCTCAAGTAGTGCAAGGAGACCAGGTTCAACCAAAACAAGGATTTTATTAAAGGTCTTGGGAAACTAACGAAAGTATAACACAATTCTGTTCTCTGGTGGCTCTTTAAGGGTTAACAGTTCAGGGATGTCTCTTCCACATCCAAAATCATAACTCTCCCTCGCTCAAATAACTTTTCCCCAGTCTTACGGTATTCCACGTTGCAGCTAGTGGCCAACCCAGCAAAACGTCCTTCCAAATGTCCCACACGTATTTCCACCGGTGCATATATCCAAAGGTGAGTATTTCCCCAAAGGTAAGTATCTCCAAATCCTTATATTCCTCCTGGAAGTGGACGTGCAGCACTCTTGTCCTCCAGAGAGCCCAGGTTTGAGACTGTGTCTCTTCCCTTCCCAAACCTTCAGCTCATCAGCTCCTCATTTGTTTCAGCTGCGTGGGAAGATTGGCCATAGAGGGGTGGAGTTCCCGACCATACCAGCAGATGGAGCCATAGCTGTCTGGGTTTGCAGCCACCTCAGGGGGATGTAACGTCCCTCCAGGACACAGCCTCTCGTGACATCACAATATATTATGTATGTATATTATGTATATTTGGGGGTTTTGCGACACTTTTATTTTCTTCTTCTATTCTGCCCTTGAGCTCCTTTTTTATTTTCTTTAAAATGAGTCGTTTTGGGGTAAACTTCAGAGCTGTGTGACCGTGAAGACTACAGCCCTTTGCTGTGTGTGTGTGGTAATTTACCGTAATTTTCGGACTATAAGCCGCGCCTTTTTTCCCATTTTTCGACCCTGCGGCTTATATAACGGTGCGGCTAATCTATGGATTTTTACAGCTAACGGCCACTAGAAGACCTCCTAAATCTATGGATTTTACAGGTTACAGTCCACCAACTTTAACTCTATGGGTTCTATGACCGGTCCGCGCCCCCCACCTTTAAGCGGCGGGCTCCAGCAGGAAAAGCTGGAGGCCGGAAAAGAGTGAGACAGGTAGCGCGCAAAAGTAAAAGTGGAACCGAGAGTGGTACGAGAGACAGAACGAGAGACAGAACGAGAGCAGTGTTGAAAAGTTTGTGTGTCTGAAACGCTATGTGATACAGTACAGTTTACACAGCACAGTATATGTTCTGTAGCTACTATTGCACTAAATGGTAACACTTGAATACGTTATGCAAATATGCAACTTGTTTGTTGAAATGTTAATAAATGGGAGCTTCCTCAAGCTGCCATCTCTTTCCCGACAATCCCCTCTGTGCACGAACCCTTACATATGGTCATTAAACATTAAAACACCTGCGGCTTATAGTCCAGTGCGGCTTATATATGTACACATCATTCAATTTAGCTGCTGCGGCTTATACTCCGGTGCGCCTTATAGTGCGGAAAATATGGTACTCCAATGACTCCCAGACCCATGGTGAACCTCTTATCTGGAGGTCATAGTGCTCAACTCTAGGCTGACTCTGTGTTCATTGAAACATGTGTCCTATGATGTGATATTATGAATGATGACTATGTGGTATACAGTAGAATGGCTGTTGGTCGTTTTCGTCTGGCTTACTATCAGAGGATATGGAATCGGTTAAGCTCTTTGGTTAAATCTCTTGGGAAATGACAATTTCGAAAATGATACTTTAATGCCACTGAAAACCTGATTGGTTTTGCTTCTTATCCTGGCTTGAATGGTACTTGTAGGCCTTTTCATGAGATGGATAGAGTAGAGACGTGACAGTAGATAGCAAAGTAGAAAGCAATGACAGCAGATGAGAAAGTAGAATAACGAAGGATAAAGAGATGGATGAAGAAAATTAATAAAGTAAAAGGAGAGGTTGATCTTAGTGGAGAATGCACAGAATGTACAGTGCCTTGCAAAAGTATTCACCCCCCTTGGCGTTTTTCCTATTATGTTGCATTACAACCTGTAATTTAAAGGGATTTTTATTTGGATTTCATGTAATGGACATACACAAAATAGTCCAAATTGGTGAAGTGAAATGAAAAAAAAAAACTTGTTTCAAAGAATTCTAAAAACTTAATAAGGGAAAAGTGGTGCGTGCATATGTATTCACCCCCTTTGCTATTGTTATGATGAGTGTCGTGGATAATTATCACTATACTTGTTAAAAATCAAAAGTTCTTCCAGAGTTTTTGTAGAATGAAAATAGACTTTCATTACACGAAGCAACGAAAGCCGAGATGATCTGCAGAACATCTGTTTTCCCTGATTCGGAGCTCTCCTTTTATACAGACACAAATGCATAGTCATGCTTATACAACCTACACAGTTACTCCATTATATGTACATGATTAACATCCTTCTGTGTCACATGTTGTTTACTCGCGAGGGCTACGTGCGCTTCTCTAAATGGGGCCTCTGTCACTTATCTCATTATATTGGTGGCGTGACTCGGACACGCTCTCAAAAAATAATATACATACCTACGTTAAAGAACAATCACAATCTGTATTGACTATATTCACTATCCAGGCATGCATCTGGAGTACAAAGTAACAATCATGTTCATTCTGTTTTACCCTTATCATTTCATAACACATTATAGAACATATCAATCAATACTTAAACATGGTTTAAACATGTCATCCGTAACCCATTCTCAACCACATACATTTAAGCCTTTACCAACAGCCATCCTCCCTGGCCACTATGGTTTTTCCTTGTGACTATGTGCATGTGACTATGTGTGTCAGGTCATAAGCACAAACAAGTGATAACACTAGTTCCATTGTTACTCCAATCTCCACACAGCCACAACGAGAAGTTGTATCTCCATCACATGTCATTGACATACCCAGACCAGCTGCGGGGAATTAGAGGGAACCATTCTTATCAGAAGCACAGCATTTGCACTAAAGAAATGTATATGCTCTGTTTTAACCCTTTAATTGGTTCTTAATCCAGAAGCATATAATGCATATAGGCATTTCATTCTACAACATGCATAATTCATATAGTTGGTTTTTATGTTGTCTGCCCCTAAGTGAGATAGAGTAGTTAACCAAAAATTACCCACATGAGTTTCTCGGGTTTCAAGTAATTAAGAATGTAAGGATATACAGTGGGGAGAACAAGTATTTGATACACTGCCAATTTTGCAGGTTTTCCTACTTACAAAGCATGTAGAGGTCTGTCATTTTTATCATAGGTATACTTCAACTGTGAGAGACGGAATCTAAAACAAAAATCCAGAAAATCACATTGTATGATTTTTAAGTAATCATTTGCATTTTATTGCATGACATAAGTATTTGATACATCAGAAAAGCAGAACTTAATATTTGGTACAGAAACCTTTGTTTGCAATTACAGAGATCATACGTTTCCTGTAGGTCTTGACCAGGTTTGCACAAACTGCAGCAGGGATTTTGGCCCACTCCTCCATACAGACCTCAGGTCCTCAGATCCTTCAGGTTTCGGGGCTGTCGCTGGGCAATACGGACTTTCAGCTCCCTCCAAATATGTTCTATTGGGTTCAGGTCTGGAGACTGGCTAGGCCACTCCGGGACCTTGAGATGCTTCTTACAGAGCCACTCCTTAGTTGCCCTGGCTGTGTGTTTCGGGTCGTTGTCATGCTGGAAGACCCAGCCACGACCCATCTTCAATGCTCTTACTGAGGGAAGGAGGTTGTTGGCCAAGATCTCGCGATACATGGCCCCATCCATCCTCCCATCAATACGGTGCAGTCGTCCTGTCCCCTTTGCAGAAAAGCATCCCCAAAGAATGATGTTTCCACCTCCATGCTTCACGGTTGGGATGGTGTTCTTGGGGTTGTACTCATCCTTCTTCTTCCTCCAAACACGGCGAGTGGAGTTTAGACAAAAAAGCTCTATTTTTGTCTCATCAGACCACATTACCTTCTCCCATTCCTCCTCTGGATCATCCAGATGGTCATTGGCAAACTTCAGACGGGCCTGGACATGCGCTGGCTTGAGCAGGGGGACCTTGCGTGCGCTACAGGATTTTAATCCATGACGGCGTAGTGTGTTACTAATGGTTTTCTTTGAGACTGTGGTCCCAGCTCTCTTCAGGTCATTGACCAGGTCCTGCCATGTAGTTCTGGGCTGATCCCTCACCTTCCTCATGATCATTGATGCCCCACGAGGTGAGATCTTGCATGGAGCCCCAGACCGAGGGTGATTGACCGTCATCTTGAACTTCTTCCATTTTCTAATAATTGCGGCAACAGTTGTTGCCTTCTCACCAAGCTGCTTGCCTATTGTCCTGTAGCCCATCCCAGCCTTGTGCAGGTCTACAATTTTATCCCTGATGTCCTTACACAGCTCTCTGGTCTTGGCCATTGTGGAGAGGTTGGAGTCTGTTTGATTGAGTGTGTGGACAGGTGTCTTTTATACAGGTAACGAGTTCAAACAGGTGCAGTTAATACAGGTAATGAGTGGAGAATAGGAGGGCTTCTTAAAGTTAAACTAACAGGTCTGTGAGAGCCGGAATTCTTACTGGTTGGTAGGTGATCAAATACTTATGTCATGCAATAAAATGCAAATTAATTACTTAAAAATCATACAATGTGATTTTCTGGATTTTTGTTTTAGATTCCGTCTCTCAAGTGTACCTATAATAAAAATGACAGACCTCTACATGCTTTGTAAGTAGGAAAACCTGCAAAATCGACAGTGTATCAAATACTTGTTCTCCCCACTGTATTTAGACACTTTGTAGAAAGTTAATTCAAATGTTTTATTAGTCGCTATTTCGAACTGATTTGAACAAAGAGCCCCTCTCCCTTATATACCCTCTGTTTACAAGTTTTTTCACGAACATCTGCTAACCCTCAATGGGCATTCCCTTCTTTGATGTTATCACCCTTTACCCCCAAGTCAGTATCCTGTCCATCAATCATTCTAAGATCAACATCAGTAATCTCCTTTGACATAAGGAATGCAGACTCTGTGGCACCAAGCCACTTATCTACCAACTCTCCCATGGGTCACACAACACTATGACATGACCTCATTACAGCTATGAAGCCCCTAAATAAGATCTGGTGCAACCAATTACCTTCAGAAGTCACATAATTAGTTAAATAAAGTCCACTTGTGTGCAATCTAAGTGTCACATGATCTCAGTACACCTGTTCTAAAAGGCCCCATAGTCTGCAACGCAACTAAGCAAGGGGCACCACCAAGCAAGCAGCACCATGAAGACCAAGGAGCTCTCCAAACAGGTCAGGGACAAAGTTGTGGAGAAGTACAGATCAGGGTTGGGTTATAAAAAAATATCAGAAACGTTGAACACCATTAAATCCTTTATTTAAAAAATGGAAAGAATATGGCACCACAACAAACCTGCCAAGAGAGCCGGGCTGCCAAGAGAGCTGGGCTTTACGGAAGAATGGCCAGAAAAAAAGCCATTGCTTAAAGAAAAAAATAAGCAAACATGTTTGGTGTTCGCCAAAAGGCATGTGGGAGACTCCCCAAATATATGGAAGAAGGTACTCTGGTCAGATGAGACTAAAATTGAGCTTTTTGGCCATCAAGGAAAACGCTATGTCTGGTGCAAACCCAACACCTCTCATCACCCCGAGAACACCATCGGCAGAGACTGGGAAACTGGTCAGAATTGAAGGAATGATGGATGGCGCTAAATACAGGGAAATTCTTGAGGGAAACCTGTTTCAGTCTTTCAGAGACTTGAGACTGGGACGGAGGTTCACCTTCCAGCAGGACAATGACCCTAAGCATACTGCTAAAGCAACACTCGAGTGGTTTAAGGGGAAACATTTAAATGTCTTGGAATGGCCAGGTCAAAGCCCAGACCTCAATCCAATTGAAAATCTGTGGTATGACTTAAAGATTGCTGTACACCAGCGGAACCCATCCAACTTGAAGGAGCTGGAGCAGTTTTGCCTTGAAGAATGGCCAAAAATCCCAGTGGCTAGATGTGCCAAGCTTATAGAGACATACCCCAAGAGTTGCAGCTGTAATTGCTGCAAAAGGTGGCTCTACAAAGTATTGACTTTGGGGGGGTAAATAGTTATGCACGCTCAAGTATTTCTTGTTTGTTTCACAATAAAAAATATGTTGCATCTTCAAAGTGGTAGGCATGTTGTGTAAATCAAATGATACAAACACCCCAAAAATCCATTTTAATTCCAGGTTGTAAGGCAACAAAATAGGAAACATGCCAAGGGGGGTGAATACTTTCGCAAGCCACTGTATATATAGATACAGTATAGATTCGTCTACTTGTTTACCTACACTCTAACCACACTTGACGGTTTAGGGCGGAAGTGTCAGACTCAATCAGCATTCTGGCTATATTGAAAAATCATAGCGAATTCGCGGGCCAGACGTTGATATATATATTTTTTACAACAAAAAAAAACATGCAGACAACTGCGACCAAAACTGGCCATTGTTTTATTAGAAAGATTATGGCCGTTTATAATGTCCACTTATGTACATCGGATGATGTACAGTGAGGGAAAAAAGTATTTGATCCCCTGCTGATTTTGTGTGTTTGCCCACTGACAATGTCATGATCAGTCTATAATTTTAATGGTAGTTTTATTTGAACAGTGAGAGACAGAATAACAACAAAAAAATCCAGAAAAACGCATGTCAAAAATGTTATAAATTGATGTGCATTTTAATGAGGCAAATAAGTATTTGACCCCTCTGCAAAACATGGCTTAGTACTTGGTGGCAAAACCCCTGTTGACAATCACAGAGGTCAGACGTTTCTTGTAGTTGGCCACCAGGTTTGCACACATCTCAGGAGGGATTTTGTCCCAGTCCTCTTTGCAGATCTTCTCCAAGTCATTAAGGTTTCGAGGCTGACGCTTGGCAACTCGAACCTTCAGCTCCCTCCACAGATTTTCTATGGGATTAGGGTCTGGAGACTGGCTAGGCCACTCCAGGACCTTAATGTGCTTCTTCTTGAGCCACTCCTTTGTTGCCTTGGCCGTGTGTTTTGGGTCATTGTCATGCTGGAATACACATCCACGACCCATTTTCAATGCCCTGGCTGAGGGAAGGAGGTTCTCACCCAAGATTTGACGGTACATCGCCCCGTCCATCGTCCCTTTGATGCGGTGAAGTTGTCCTGTCCCATTGGCAGAGAAACACCCCCAAAGCATAATGTTTCCACCTCCATGTTTGACGGTGGGGATGGTGTTCTTGGGGTCATAGGCAGCATTCCTCCTCCTCCAAACAAGGCGAGTTGAGTTGATGCCAAAGAGCTCGATTTTGGTCTCATCTGACCACAACACTCTCACCCAGTTCTCCTCTGAATCATTCAGATGTTCATTGGCAAATTTCAGATGGCCCTGTATATGTGCTTTCTTGAGCAGGGGGACCCTGCGGGCGCTGCAGGATTTCAGTCCTTCACAGCGTATTGTGTTACCAATTGTTTCTTGATGACTATGGTCCCAGCTGCCTTGAGATCATTGACAAGATCCTCCCGTGTGGTTCTGGGCTGATTCCTCACCGTTCTCATGATCATTGCAACTCCACGAGGTGAGATCTTGTATGGAGCCCCAGGCCGAGGGAGACTGACAGTTCTTTTGTGTTTCTTCCATTTGCGAATAATCGCACCAACTGTTGTCACCTTCTCACCAAGCTGCTTGGTGATGGTCTTGTAGCCCATTCCAGCCTTGTGTAGGTCTACAATCTTGTCCCTGACATCCTTGGAGAGCTCTTTGGTCTTGGCCATGGTGGAGAGTTTGGAATCTGATTGATTTATTGCTTCTGTGGACAGGTGTCTTTTATACAGGTAACTAGCTGAGATTAGGAGCACTCCCTTTAAGAGTGTGCTCCTAATCTCAGCTCGTTACATGTATAAAAGACACCTGGGAGCCAGAAATCTTTCTGATTGAGAGAGGGTCAAATACTTATTTCCCTCATTAAAATGCAAATCAATTTATAACATTTTTGACATGCGTTTTTCTGGATTTTTTTGTTGTTATTCTGTCACTGTTCAAATAAACCTACCATTAAAATTATAGACTGATCATTTCTTTGTCAGTGGGCAAACGTACAAAATCAGCAGGGGATCAAATACTTTTTTCCCTCACTGTATATAGTATTTTAACATATTAAAACAAATAATATTTGTCCAGCCTTTGCTGCTATGCTTGCAGGTGTGCATAATATGCTGTGACCCTAATCAAAAAGTATTTAACAAGTCCAAATAACAAAAACTTAGCTAGGTTGTTGTAACATTTAAACTGAAAACATGTTTTTCATAATTTTCTTTGCACTGCATGGATCACCGGTGCAGTTGAATGCAGCATTGCTGTATGGTGCACTCAAAATGTATTGTAGCTGAGTAGCCAGCCTAGGCTACTGCTCAAATGTTGCTGTAATAAGGCTAAATGTTTCTCCTTTGCATGGTGTTTTGTTGCAGGTTTAGATTTTTGGCTATTCATTGTCAAGCTTAAAAAACCGAAGCCAGACTGCAACACTTTAGTAGCCTAGCTAGGACTGTCACATGCGTCTGTACACGTTCCCTCCGCTGCACGCTGTAAACGGAACACACGAAAGCAGCGCAGTTGGCGCATCAGGCTGTAATTTCATCAAGAAGATGACTCAACTGTTGTCTCATTTATACTCGCTTGTGTGTCCTATTGTCCTTTTGTAGTAATTTATACTGTACCCTGCGTGTGAATCCTTTGTCTTATAACTTTTTGACAACCAAGATTACATGTTCTGTAGGCTACAGCAATGACCCTTTGGAACCTAAACTTGGCATGGACATTTAGCCTACAACACGTTTAAACTTTCGGTCTGGTAGAAGATTCGGTCAGTGCCATTAGTGATGATTTGATACAGTGCACTGGCTGGCTCGTGTGTAGGTGTATGTGGGGGTCTGGGAGGAAGGGTGTGTGTGTGATGATGCACTGCTGTTTGGCGTGCAGCATGTTGGCAGTGCTTTCTGTGACTTGTAGTGCAGCGTATGGCGGACGGTATTGATGCGGACCAAAATGAATTGACAACCCAAATCATTGCGCAGGCTGGATAGAAATGTGTCATTGGCGGGATTCAGCCCCGTGGGTCTTGTGTTTGACACGTGGTTTAGGGTGTATTCTTTCACTTTTGCTGACCTGACACACCCTTAAGCTCTTTTCAATCTTAATATCGGATTTAATATCTCACATTTAACTAGTCAGTCAAGCCTAATCGTACTTAGCTGGTTATCAGTATGAGGCTTACACCTAGAGACTCTACCTCAGTAGAGTGGATCGATTATTGGTTCAACAGGCACCTTCGGAATTGTTAGAAGTGCTCACTGGGAGCCTGCAGACAGGCCAAAAATCGTCTAGTCTCTAGCCAGCTTTCAGGTTAAAGTCCCTCATGTATGGCCGGTTCCAGGCATATGTGACATATGAAATAACAATTATAATAACAATTATTTTGATGGGGGAACTCAGTCTGGGTTTCAACTTACTATTTCGAAATTTGGTTGTGCATCAGCAGTTTTTCTCTTGTTATGACAGTCACTGATAGTCACTCAATTAGCCATGTCAGCTAAAATTTTTTAGATTGGTAGTTAGTCTAGCCAGCTATCTAAACTTGTAGTCATCATGGCCGAATACCAACCTGGCACACAGGGTATGTGCCCATGGGCCTGACCTCCAGGCAGCCCCCATTGATTTTGGCAGTCATTTTGGCAGTCATTCTCACTCAGATATCGTATTAACATGGCATAGTTATTACAAAAAACCCAGCACCCAATCAGTCATTCTCAGTGATTTTGGAGATAGTGGAGGAGTTGAGGAGATTGCTGTGTGAATTGCTGAGGGTATCCCTCCAAAACCAACCACAAACCTCACTTATTCGTTTCCCCAGCAATCCCAGCACCCGAACATCCCTGTGTGTGTCCCAAATGGCATCCTATTCCATATATAGTGCACTACTATGGGCCCTGATCAAAAGTAGTGCACTACAGTGCCTTCGGAAAGTATTCAGACCCCTTGACTTTTTCCACATTTTGTTACGTTACAGCCTTATTCTAAAATTGATTAAATATACAAAAATCCTCAGCAATCTACACACAATGCCCCATAATGAAAAAGGGAAAATAGTTTTGTTTTAATTTTAGCAAATGCATCAAACATAATAAACAGAAATACCTTATTTACATAAGTATTAAGACCCTTTGCTATGAGACTCAAAATTTAGCTCTGGTGTATCCTATTTCCACTGATCATCCTTGAGATGTTTCTACAACTTGATTGGAGTCCACCTGTTGTAAATTTAAATTGATTGGACATGATTCCGAAAGGCATACACCTGTCTATATTAGGTCCCACAGTTGACAGTGCGTGTCAGAGCAAAAACCAAGCCATGAGGTCAAAGGAATTGTTCGTAGAGCTCCGAGAGGATTGTGTTGAGGCACAGATCTAGGGAAGGGTACCAACAAATGTCTGCAGCATTGAAGGTCACCAAGAACACAGTGGCCTCCATCATTCTTAAATGGAAGACGTTTGGAACCACCAAGACACTTCCTAGAGCTGGCCGCCCGGCCAAACTGAGCAATCGGGGGAGAACGGCCTTGGTCAGGGAGGTGACCAAGAACCCGATGGTCACGCTGACAGAGCTCTAGAGTTCCTCTGTGGAGATGGGAGAAACTTCCAGAAGGACAACCATCTCTGCAGCACTCCACCAATCAGGCCTTTATGGTAGAGTGGCCAGAAGGAAGCCACTCCTCAGTAAAAGGCACATGACAGCCCACTTGGAGTTTGCCAAAAAGGCACCTAAAGACTGAGACATGAGAAACAAGATTCTCTGATCTGATGAAACCAAGATTGAACTCTTTGGCCTGAATGCCAAGCGTCACGTCTGGAGGAAACCTAGCACCATCCCTACAGTGAAGCATGGTAGTGGTAGCATCATGCTGTGGGGATGTTTTTCAGCGGCAGAGACTGGGAGACTAGTCAGGATCAAGGGAAAGATGAACGGAGCAAAGTACAGAGAGAGCCTTGATGAAAACCTGCTCCAGAGCGCTCAGGACCTCAGACTGGGGCGAAGGTTCACCTTCCAACAAGACAACCACCCTAAGCACACAGCCAAGACAACGCAGGAGTGGCTTCGGGACAAGTGTCTGAATGTCCTTGAGTGGCCCAGCCAGAGCCCAGACTTGACCCCGATCAAACATCTCTGGAGAGACCTGAAAATAGCTGTGCAGCAACACTCCCCATCCAACCTGACAGAGCTTGAGAGGATCTGCAGAGAAGAATGGGAGAAACTCCCCAAATACACGTGTGCCAAGCTTACCCAAGAAGTCTCAATGCTGTAATCGCTGTCAAAGGTGTGTCGTGGAAATTCCAAATGTTGTGGAAATTATTTTACACAGGGACACTCAAAGTCAATCTTAAATTTATCATAGTTTATTTGTCAGCACGCTGGCGAGGTTCCAACCAACTCAATGCACCATAGTACACATATCAGTCAGAAGATCTGCTGGGGCAATCCCAGCAGTTGTCTTATATATGGCTATACACAGACAAGTTATATTTGCATGATTTAGCATAATTAATTAATCATTAGCGTTTTGTTTCATTCATGTGACCGACCAATACTGGTTCATAACATGTGACAGACCAATACCTCACGAGGCTTCTTCTCTCTAAGCTGAGACCTTGAAACCGAGATATCTTTCTCCTCACGTTCTCAAATCAAGGTCTGGGCGTACTGCCAAATTGCAGATACTGATAAGTGAGGATTCGTCCAATCAGTCACTTGCATGAACACAGAAATTGGTTATTAGAACAGCACATGAATAGAACATAGAAATGTATAGAATAGAAAACACCAACATTAACATTTCCATCACAGGTGCTTCAACAAAGTACTGAGTAAAGAGTCTGAATACTTATGTAAATGTGATATTTCAGGTGTTTTTTGTAATACATTTGCAAAAATTTCGAAAAACCTATTTTTGCTTTGTGATTATGGGGTATTGTGTGTAGATTGATGAGGGAAAAAAAGGTTTTTATAAATTTTAGAATAAGGCTGTAACTTAACAAAATGTGTAAAAAGTAAAGGGGTCTGAATACTTTCCGAGGGGAGTAGGGTGCCATTTGGGACACAGACCCAGTCATTACAGTGGAGATGATATCAAATCAAATTTTATTTGTCACATGCGCCGAATACAACCTTACCATTAAATGTTTACTTACAAGCCCTTAACCAACAATGCAGGTCAAGAAATGTAGTTAAGAAAATATTTACTAAATAAACTACAGTAAAAAATTAAATTACAAAGTAACACAATAAAATAACAATAACGAGGCTATATACATTTACATTTACGTCATTTAGCAGACGCTCTTATCCAGAGCGACTTACAGTTAGTGAGTGCATACATTATTTTTCATACTGGCCCCCCGTGGGAATCGAACCCACAACCCTGGCGTTGCAAACGCCATGCTCTACCAACTGAGCTACATCCCTGCCGGCCATTCCCTCCCCTACCCTGGACGACGCTGGGCCAATTGTGCGCTGCCCCATGGGTCTCCCGGTCGCGGCCGGCTACGACAGAGCCTGGATTCGAACCAGGATCTCTAGTGGCACAGACCACTGCGCCACCAGGAAATACAAATATACAAGGGGTACAGGTACCGAGTCGATGTGCGGGGGTACAAGTTAGTCGAGGTAATTTGTACATGTAGGTAGGGGTAAGTGTGACTATGCATAGGTAATAAACAGCGAGTAGCAGCAGTGTAAATACAAAGTGGGGGGTGTCAATGTAAATAGTCCAGGTGGCCATTTGATTAATCGTTCGGCGGTCTAATGGCTTGGGGGTAGAAGCTGTTAAGGAGCCTTTTGGACCTAGACTTGGTGCTCCGGTACCGCATGCCGTGCAGTAGCAGAGAGAACAGTCTGACTAACAGATCCTGTAAGAGAATAGGAGGTAAACACTGAGGACATTAGCTAGTGTTCATGATCAAGGGACAATCTGTGGTGGCTCCAGTTCTGGGGAGTTTGTCCGCTTTCAGAAGATCCTCTGAATCATTCCTGTGGTGGTGTAAAAAGGTTTTCAAAGAGACACTGTTTAACTCTCCACACCACACAATGCATCTGACTATGCTTTGGAGGGACAATTTGTTATTCATGGGATACATTTGCTTTTCTTTTTTTAAATATATATTCACCATTTTGTCAAAGGAGTTTGGAGCCCGCTAGAGTTAAATGTGATATGATGTGCCCTATCGATTTCAAAGAGTTTAAGATAAAAGTCCTCTTTGAAGAGGAGTTTTAAGGAAGAGGATAAATGGCCATACTGAAATGGTTCACCACTGTTTTATGCATTGCACTCAACAACAACCTCTATTGCATTTTTAAGCCCAGATTATTTAAATGGGGGAAACATGAGAGGACAGGCAAGGTAATTTAAATGCTGGAATCCTCTTCATGGGCATGTGTCCCAAATGGCACCCTATTCACTATATAGTGCACTACTTTTGACCTGGGCCAATAGGGCTCTGGTCAAAAGTAATGCATTATGTAGGGAATAGGGTGCCATTAGAGACTGAACCCTTAAAGAGAAGCCCGCTGGTTGTGTACTGTCTTCCTGCCTGTGTGATGGCCGGATGGAAGCCCTCCCTCCCTCCCCCCTCCCTCCCTCCCTCTCTCGCTCATCTCTCTCTCGCTCTCACTCTCGCTCTCGCTCTCTCTCTCGCTCTCTCTACCTCTCTCTCTCTCTCTCTCTCTCTCTCTCCCTCTACCTATCTCCCTCGCTCTCAACCACTCTCTCTCTCTCTCACTCCCTGTCGATTTCTCTGTCTTTGTTTTGCGGATCTCTCCAGCTTTTCTCTCTGGCAACCCGCTGTGCAATCAGACTGCCTGCTTTCTTCTCTCCCAAAGCCACAGAATACATTGAAATCATATGCTTCTGATCTGCAGGCACCATGGCTGTGTGAGGTTGAATTGAAGATGAGATAATAACATGAGAGATTTAGCTTGAGAGAGCCATTCCTTCTCACGTTTGCCATTCTTTTTGCCATTCCTTCTCATTTTGAGATTTATTTAAGATGTTTTCATATATGGGAAATAGTGGGGGGTCACATAATAACAACTTGTTTTATTTACACAAGATTCCGCTATACTAAAGATTGACTAAATACAGTATAATATATTATTTACTTATACAAATACAGATTTATCTAGATGTCTAAGGTACTTAACTATTATCTATGTATTGCAAAGGATTCTAGAAATGCTGGTATAGAGCAACTGCTTAAAAGGGGCAATCTGTGATTGGTACATTCATTTTTGGACCTTTAAATTAATGATATAGCCATTTATTTGTGAATAATGTAACTTATAAATGCCTCATGAGCTTAGTTCAACTCTTACCCCAAAATAACCCCAAATATAAGCTTGTTTGGCTGCTGTGTTGTTGTTTGAATCCCAGATTGCCCCTTTAAGTATTTTCATAAAAGTCAATAGAAGTGTTATGCATTAGCCCTCACGGTCACCATGATTACTATGGTAAACCACTCTCGCCATAATAAGAGTTCTGAGTTTTAGACATGTTAGATGGTGAAGGTGCTGGTGTCCTCGTCCTCCGAGACAGAGTGTGAGTGTGTTTGCCTGGCTGGGGTATGTGTATTTAGCGAGATCTCCAATGTCCGCTCCTCGTTGCCGTGGCGACCAACACACCACCTCCCCCCGAGGCGCTGTCCGAGGCACTTAGTGACCCTGATGACGTGTCCTCTGAAGGAGGAGCCTATAAAGGTGTAGAGTATTGGGTTGAAGCAGCAGTGTGTGAGCGCCAGGCTCTCCGTCACCTGGAGAGCCCGGTCCAGACCCTTACTGAGGTCACAGTCGGTCACCAGGCCGTAGATGACGTCCAGCGTCCGCCACAGCTTCACCAGGTTGTAGGGCAGCTGGGTGAGCAGGAACACCCCCACCACGGCCAGCAGCACCCGGACGGCCCGCCTCCTCCTTTCCCTGCACACCCCGGCTCCGACCCTAACCAGCGCCAGGCCCACCCAACAGTAAGACACCACCATGACCAGGAAGGGCAGCAGGAAGCTCAGCAGCACTTCCAGCAGCTCCAGGGCAGCCTTGGTCAGCCGAGCCATGCTGAGGGGATAGACGGCCATGCAGGCTAGACGATGAGACGTGGGCATCACCGTGGAGAACACCATGTCAGGCAGGCCCAGGCAAACTGCCATGGCCCACACCACGGCACACACTATTATCCACTGTCTCCTGGCCCGCGGGCCACTCGCGGCGAGGCCTCCAGCGTTGTGGGCCAGTGCACGGTAGCGGTCCACGCTAACGCAGGTTAGCAGCAGCATGCCACAGCTGAAGTTGGTGGCATAGAGGAAGGAGGTGAGCTTGCAGGCAGCCACGCCGATCCGCCAGCCGTGCACGGCGTCGGCAGCCCAGAAGGGCAGCGTGAAAAGAAGTAGTAAATCGGCCACGGCAAGATTCAGGATACACACGTCTGTCAGCGTCCGCAGTCGCCGCGGCGACGCATACACCACCACGACCAGAGCGTTGCCTGCCACACCCACCACCAGGGCCAAGGCGTAGACCACGGGCAGGAAGAGACGGCCGAAAGAACGCACCTCCGCTTTGTCGCATACCGAGTGGTAGTCATCGTGGTAGTCACTGTCGTTGGAGCTGGAGTTGTCATAGTCGTAGTCCTCTTCCTCCATCTGTTTTCTGAGAAATAAGGGACTAAAGGAACATGACATGTTAGGAATGACGTCAAGTCAGTTTAGTCTATGCTGCTGCATTGTATTAACTTAAAAGAGATCTGTTGACAAGATCAATTTTTTTGTTATAGACAAGGCTTGCTGGATAAAATGATGATTCTCTTTTCACATATTTTGGACAGAATGTATAAAATAATATGAAATATGTATTTTATCTGAAAACATCTATTAGGAAAGGAGAATGGCCATCCATCTGGAAGTTGTAATGCACTTAAAGCCAATAACAGCATGACGATCCAAGTTGTCAACAACTATAGGTTTTTGTTATCCTTCCCCCCCTCACTGCTTTTTGTCCCTCTTTCTGACCCGTAGGGGTTGTTGGGATGATGTGGGTAGATTTTGTGGCTAATGCTTGACAGGGTGAGGAGTGTGTGTGTGTGTTGGGGAGGACTGGCTCGTGGTAATGGTTGGAGCGGAATTAGTGGAATGGTATCAAATATCATGGAAACCATGTGCTTGATGCCATTTGATTTGCTCCGTTCCAGCCATTATTATGAGCCGTCCTCCTCTCAGCAGCCTCCACTGGTGTGCGTGTGTACGCATACCCGCATACGATAAGACAATAAGCTCCCTTTTGTTAAAAATCTCTCTAGCTTGATTTCTCTCACAAAACCTGTCAGTTGGAATCACTTGCACACAAGTACGCCCCACACAACAACAAAATTCCTTACCCTGTAAAATTCCTTTGACAAGGTGACTATTCATACCCCTTGACTTATTCAAAATGTTGTTGTTACAGCCTGAATAAAAAATGGATTATTATACCCCAAAATGACAATGTGAAAACATGTTTTTAGAAATACAGAAATATCTCACTTACATAAAGTATTCACACCCCTGAGTCAATACATGTTAGGATCACCTTTGGCAGCGATTAATGTCTATCTGGGTAAGTCTCTAAGAGCTTTGCACACCTGTATTGTAAAATATTTTCACATTATTCTTAAAAAGATTATTCAAGCTCTGTCAAGTTGGTTGTTGATCATTGCTAGACAGCCATTTTCAAGTCTTGCCATAGATTTTTTAAAGCCGATTTTAAGTCAAAGCTGTAACTTGCCACCCAGGAACATTCAATGTCGTCTTGATAAGCAACTCCAGTGTATATTTGGCCTTGTGTTTTATGTTATTGTCCTGCTGAATGGTATATTTGTTTCAGGGTGTCTGTTGGAAAGCAGACTGAACCAGGTTTACCTCTAGGATTTTGCCTATGCTTAGCTCTATTCCATTTCTTTTTATCCTAAAGAAACTCCCTGTGCGTGTGTACCCGCATGCATGCAGACAATAAGCTCCCTCTTGTTAGGAATCTCTCTAGCTTGACTTCTCTCACAAAACCTGTCAGTTGGAGTCACTTGCACCCTAGTACGCCCAACACAACAACAAAATTCCTTACCCTGTAAAATTATTTACCCCTGGACATAGTGACTATCCCAGAAAAATCTGACTAATCTTTAAACTCACTTTTTTATTTTTTTATTTTTTAGGGGGTAGATCAGCTTTAATATTGCAGATAGATTGTAACTTCCATCAACCCAGGGACTGCGGTTGAAAATTAGCCGGCTGGCGAAAACCGGCACTTTTACTGAAACATTGATTAATGTGCACTGTCCCTGTAAAAATAAACTCAAACTCAACTCAACTCAATGTAATTGTCTGTTGTTGTTTTATTTTCTCGCATATACAGTGGGGAGAACAAGTATTTGATACACTGCCGATTTTGCAGGTTTTCCTACTTACAAAGCATGTAGAGATCTGTAATTTTTATCATAGGTACACTTCAACTGTGAGATACAGAATCTAAAACAAAAATCCAGAAAATCACATTGTATGATTTTTAAGTGATTCATTTGCATTTTATTGCATGACATAAGTATTTGATACATCAGAAAAGCAGAACTTAATATTTGGTACAAAAACCTTTGTTTGCAATTACAGAGATCATACGTTTCCTGTAGGTCTTCACCAGGTTTGCACACACTGCAGCAGGGATTTTGGCCCACTCCTCCATACAGACCTTCTCCAGATCCTTCAGGTTTCGGGGCTGTCACTGGGCAATACAGACTTTCAGCTCCCTCCAAAGATTTTCTATTGGGTTCAGGTCTGGAGACTGGCTAGGCCACTCCAGGACCTTGAGATGCTTCTTACGGAGCCACTCCTTAGTTGCCCTGGCTGTGTGTTTTGGGTCGTTGTCATGCTGGAAGACCCAGCCACGACCCATCTTCAATGCTCTTACTGAGGGAAGGAGGTTGTTGGCCAAGATCTCGCGATACATGGCCCCATCCATCCTCCCCTCAATACGGTGCAGTCGTCCTGTCCCCTTTGCAGAAAAGCATCCCCAAAGAATGATGTTTCCACCTCCATGCTTCACGGTTGGGATGGTGTTTTTGGGGTTGTACTCATCCTTCTTCTTCCTCCAAACATGGCAAGTGGAGTTTAGACCAAAAAGCTCTATTTTTGTCTCATCAGACCACATGACTTTCTCCCATTCCTCCTCTGGATCATCCAGATGGTCATTGGCAAACTTCAGACGGGCCTGGACATGCGCTGGCTTGAGCAGGGGGACCTTGCGTGCGCTGCAGGATTTTTAATCCATGACGGGCGTAGTGTGTTACTAATGGTTTTCTTTGAGACTGTGGTCCCAGCTCTCTTCAGGTCATTGACCAGGTCCTGCCGTGTAGTTCTGGGCTGATCCCTCACCTTCCTCATGATCATTGATGCCCCATGAGGTGAGATCTTGCATGGAGCCCCAGACCGAAGGTGATTGACCGTCATCTTGAACTTTTCAATTTCTAATAATTGCGCCAACAGTTGTTGCCTTCTCACCAAGCTGCTTGCCTATTGTCTTGTAGCCCATCCCAGCCTTGTGCAGGTCTACAATTTTATCCCTGATGTCCTTACACAGCTCTCTGGTCTTGGCCATTGTGGAGAGGATGGAGCCTGTTTGATTGAGTGTGTGGACAGGTGTCTTTTATACAGGTAACAAGTTCAAACAGGTGCAGTTAATACAGGTATTGAGTGGAGAACAGGAGGGCTTCTTGAAGAAAAACTAACAGGTCTGTGAGAGCCAGAATTCTTACTGGTTGGTAGGTGATCAAATACTTATGTCATGCAATAAAATGTAAATTAATTACTTAACAATCATACAATGTGATTTTCTGGATTTTTGTTTTTGATTCTGTCTCTCACAGGTGAAGTGTACCTATGATAAAAAATGACAGACCTCTACATGCTTTGTAAGTTGGAAAACCTGCAAAATCGGCAGTGTATCAAATACTTGTTCTCCCCACTGTATGTATATATATATATATATATATATATATATATATATATATATATATATATATATATATATATACATACATACACATACACATACATATACAGTGGGGATAAAAAGTATTTTGTCAGCCACCAATTGTGCAAGTTCTCCCACTTAAAAAGATGAGAGAGGCCTGTAATTTTCATCATAGGTACACGTCATCTATGACAGACAAATTGAGAGAAAAAAATCCAGAAAATCACATTGTAGGATTTTTTATGAATTTATTTGCAAATTATGGTGGAAAATAAGTATTTGGTCACCTACAAACAAGCAAGATTTCTGGCTCTCACAGACCTGTAACTTCTTCTTTAAGAGGCTCCTCTGTCCTCCACTCGTTACCTGTATTAATGGCACCTGTTTGAACTTGTTATCAGTATAAAAGACACCTGTCCACAACCTCAAACAGTCACACTCCAAACTCCACTATGGCCAAGACCAAAGAGCTGTCAAAGGACACCAGAAACAAAATTGTAGACCTGCACCAGGCTGGGAAGACTGAATCTGCAATAGGTAAGCAGCTTGGTTTGAAGAAATCAACTGTGGGAGCAATTATTAGGAAATGGAAGACATACAAGACCACTGATAATCTCCCTCGATCTGGTGATCCACGCAAGATCTCACCCCCGTGGGTCAAAATGATCACAAGAACGGTGAGCAAAAATCCCAGAACCACACGGGGGGACCTAGTGAATGACCTGCAGAGAGCTGGGACCAAAGTAGCAAAGCCTACCATCAGTAACACACTACGCCGCCAGGGACTCAAATCCTGCAGTGCCAGACGTGTCCCCCTGCTTAAGCCAGTACATGTCCAGGCCCGTCTGAAGTTTGCTAGAGTGCATTTGGATGATCCAGAAGAGGATTGGGAGAATGTCATATGGTCAGATGAAACCAAAATATAACTTTTTGGTAAAAACTCAACTGGTCGTGTTTGGAGGACAAAGAATGCTGAGTTGCATCCAAAGAACACCATACCTACTGTGAAGCATGGGGGTGGAAACATCATGCTTTGGGGCTGTTTTTCTGCAAAGGGACCAGGACGACTGATCCGTGTAAAGGAAAGAATGAATGGGGCCATGTATCGTGAGATTTTGAGTGAAAACCTCCTTCCATCAGCAAGGGCATTGAAGATAAAACGTGGCTGGGTCTTTCAGCATGACAATGATCCCAAACACACCGCCCGGGCAACGAAGGAGTGGCTTCGTAAGAAGCATTTCAAGGTCCTGGAGTGGCCTAGCCAGTCTCCAGATCTCAACCCCATAGAAAATCTTTGGAGGGAGTTGAAATTCCGTGTTGCCCAGCGACAGCCCCAAAACATCACTGCTCTAGAGGAGATCTGCATGGAGGAATGGGCCAAAATACCAGCAACAGTGTGTGAAAACCTTGTGAAGACTTACAGAAAACTTTGACCTGTGTCATTGCCAACAAAGGGTATATAACAAAGTATTGAGAAACTTTTGTTATTGACCAAATACTTATTTTCCACCATAATTTGCAAATAAATTCATTAAAAAACCTACAATGTGATTTTCTGGAAAGATTTTTTTCAATTTGTCTGTCATAGTTGACGTGTACCTATGATGAAAATTACAGGCCTCTCTCATCTTTTTAAGTGGGAGAACTTGCACAATTGGTGGCTGACTAAATACTTTTTTCCCCCACTGTACATGTAATCTAAATAGCAAATGGGGGACACTTTTCCCATGGTTCATTTTCATGCCAGCCAGGTAGGCTGTACTCCTGCTGTAAAGCAAAGCAATATGCTTAATATTAGGAAAGTAGAGAAATAAATATAGTAGGCCTAGCCTATAGAAAGATGATGGGATCCTCGTCTTTGTAACTTTTTTTCTCACGCAATTGCATAGCCTATAGAAATATTGCGCAGCATGAGCTCATGGGCTCTCATGAAGTGTTTGATTAGATTTTCGATAACATTTGCATTTATGTCAGAGTGATTAGCGGGACAATAGAGTGCTGAGTACCGGGCTACTAGCAGGCTACTAATGACCATCAGCAGCATCAGAGCTTGGAGAAGCCTAATTACCGTGACTAAACGGTCACGTGGAATTTGACTGGGTCATGACTCGTGACCACCGGTGTGGCAGTAATAGGGTCACCGTAACAGCCCTAGTCAAGAGTTTTTCTACGAGCAGGTGTATGTGTGTGTGTTTGACTGCACAGGGCAGCATTTTGCTAGATACAGTATCACACATTTGTTTGCTATTCATGTGCTCTCTAACAGATAATCAAGACAGGTGAGGCATTTTCTCCTTTGCTGCCTGAGTTTAATAACATAGGTATTTAGGATGGCTTCCAGGTCTATTACGCTATCCATCAACGTGTTGCTGCTAGCGGGAGAGAGAAATGAGCAGTAGAGCTGCCAGTGTTTGTACAGAACATATGTTATCATGTCCAAATAGCTCAAATATTCAGCTGTCACAGCTGTTCTCTCCTACTTGTTGAGATCTCTGTCTGAGATTTATGGCCAAAAACACATTCATATTCCATCTCTGATTAACCATGAGATATTAAACCTCAAGGAGCATGTTGTGTCAAAAAGAAATATGAAAATATAAATATATTATAACAAAACCAGCTGAAACTAATGTGTTGGCTTAGATGTTCTGTCTGACTGAATATGCCATCATTTCAGAGAATTATCAGGTTAGGTTCAATCATAAACATACTACAGAACTTTGAACTTTGAACTTTAAAAGGCCTTACAATCACTGTTCAGACAATTGAACTTCTGAACAGTCATAGTTGGGGTTGCAAAGGGAGGGTATATTACTGGAACATTTCTAAGTGATAACTTTCAAGGAATATATAGAATTTTATCAGATGACATCTAGTGGCCTTTTTGGGTACTGTAATGATCTCTGGCCCTATGTGTGGCCCTATCACATGTAATATACAGTATATATACAAATTCGACAATTAAAAAATTAAAAATAGAATGACAACGCTGTAAAACATTATCCTAAATATAAACCATCAACTTAGTGAATACCATTGGTGTTATATATTTTTTTACACTTATTTATTTTACTATGTCTTTGTTGTAAATGTGTTGGGGCCAAACTGGTGGAAGTTGTGAAAAAATACAATAGTTGGAAGAGTTGCAGAGTTAATTGAAAATAATGCCATTGTTGATTAGATGCCTTTTTCATTAATTAGGTTATTTTCTCTTGAACCATATGGTATATCTACTAGAAACTCATGGACAATATGGACACATACACTGAGTATACCAAACATTAGGAAGACCTACCTAATATTGAGTTGTTGTTTTTTTGCCCTCAGAACAGCCTCAATTCATCAGTGCATGGACTCTACAAGGTGTGAAAGCGTTACACAGGGATGCTGGCCCATGTTGACTCCAGTTGTGTCAAGTTAGCTGGATGTCCTTTGGGTGGTGGACCATTCTGGATACACACAGGAAACTGTTGAGCGTGAAAAACCCACATGTGTTGTAGTTCTTGACACAAACTAGTGCGCCTGGCACCTACTACCATACCCCGTATAAACTCACTTAAATATTTTGTGTTGCCCATTCACTCTCTGAATGGCACACATACACAATCCATATCTCAGGACTTGAAAATCCTTCTTTAACCTGTCTCCTCCCCTTCATCTACACTGATTGAAGTGGATTTAACAAGTGACATCAATAAGGGATCATAGCTTTCACCTGGATTCACTTTACAAGTCCCGTGTAGCATGGCGCTTGCAACGCCAGGGTTGTGTGTTCGATTCCCACTGGGGGGCAGTATGAAAATGTTATGCACTCACTAACTGTAAGTCGCTCTGGACAAGAGCGTCTGCTAAATGACTAAAATGTAAAATGTCATGGAAAGAGCAGGTGTTCTTAATGTTTTGTACACTCAGTGTATATAACATTTTTATTCTATACATTAATAATTTTGTAAAAGTTATTTGAGTATATATTACCAAAGTTAACATAAATTGCCATTACAGAAGATTCTGGTAACTTTGGTAAACTACCGGTAGCTTTGCAACCCAAGTCATAGTCTTTCTATAAATGTAATTGCCCTCACTAGAATCATATACAGTAGGTAATTGAAAAAAACATGGAAGCAAAAGTAACATTATGTTTATCCTCACATAGCCTATGCATAAATACTTTTAACTACTTTCAAATAATACATTTTCAAATAAAAAATGTGCCCTTGAAAAAGTAAATAAAAGAGGTGATTGAGTCTTACCCTCAGTGTCTTCCTGTGGGAGATGTAGAGATGTTGAGGCAGTGTTATTCCAGAAGAGACATCCAGTGGTATGGTACTGCGCTCCTCATAGTTTTTGTCAGCCCGTTTGTAAATCCAATGCTCCACCTCCACTCCCTACAATGACCCGCAGTCTGGGAACACCTCTCACTGCTGCTGCACGCACGTCTGTGTGTGTGTGTGTGTGTGTGTGTGCGTGTGTGTGTGTGTGAGAGAGAGAGCTAAAGGCTCACTCTTCAGTCTTAGATAATAGAGCAGCACAAAAGTGCTCTAGTCTCTCCTGGAGGATGTGTGTGCGTGTGTATACACCATCATCGAGAGGGATGGTTACATTTTGACCTCAGTACTGGTCATTCTCCTGATGCGTAGCAGTGACACACGCACACAGCTGGCGGGGCTTTTTGGAGGTAATTGCAGATTAATTATATGCCAATTATAAAATGTTTGTTTTTGTGATTTAAAAATGGCTTTTAATTGCCTATTATTTACAGGAGAGTTAAGCTTTGTGACCTGTTGGCTGCTCTCCCCTCTCTTCACAGGATGGATATAAAATATGAGGTGAAAAAAGAACAACAAACATCAGAAAACCACATCTTGGTCTTATTAACTAAACCTCCGGGATTCGTTTTGGATCGGCAGTTAAAGACAACCAGGATCCCATTTATTGAGGTGCTGTGATTAGCTAATTTGTTCCTGTCCATAAAAAATGTTATTTTACACAACAAGAAGAAAAAACAGGTCCAATTCATGGTCTTCAGTTACAAAGTCTTGATCAAATGACGTTTCTCCACCCAACAGACCATTCGGTATACACTGAGTGTACAAAAACTTAGGAACACCTTCCTACTATTGAGTTGGACCCCCTTTTGCCCTCAGAACAGCCTTAATTAGTCGGGAATGGACTCTACAAGGTGTCGAAAGCGTTCCACAGGAATGTTGGCCCATGTTGACTCCAATGCTTCACACAGTTGTGTCAAGCTGGCTGGATGTCTGGGTGGTGGACCATTCTTGATACACATGGGAAACTGTTGAGCGTGAAAAACCCAGCAGCATTGCAGTTCTTGACACACTCAAACCGGTGCGTCTGGCACCTACTACCATATCCCATTCAAAGGCACTTGAATCTTTTGTCTTGCCCATTCACCCTCTGGATGGCACACATACACAATTCATGTTTCAATTGTCTCAAGGCTTAATAATCCTTCTTTAAACTGTCCCCTCCTCTTCATGTAGAACTGATTGAAGTGGATTTAATAAGTGACATCAATAAGGGATCATAACTTTCACCTGGATTCACTTGGTCAGTCTATGTCATGAACTGGTGAATCCAGGTTCCTAATGTTTTGTGCACTCATTGTATGATTAGTTATTATAGTTATTTGGGAATAGCTTACCCAAGGTTCTAGCTCTGATCCAGGGCGATACATGCGACTGGCTCAGCGGCAGCAAGCCGCATTTAACACCATGGACCAGAGCTAGTTCTACCCAAGTCCTGTTTAGCTCTCTCTCTGATCACACTTCTCCTAATTATGACATACATATTTAATAATGAAACTTGTAGTCAAAAATGTTTTTTTATTTTGTGTGTGTGTGTGGTGGGAACGGGCTTCCAGACATTCCATTCTCCTTCTCCCAGGGGACGTTCTGGTTTGTTTTCATTCTGGGCGCAGTGTGGGTATGTGAGGACTTGTTCGGGACATGCCAGTGGGGCTCACCCTCTGCTTTCCTCTGTCTTTACCAGTCGTTTTTACTGTTAATCACTTACACTATATATACAAAAGTATGTGGACACCCCTTCAAATTAGTGGATTCGGCTATTTCAGCCACACCCGTTGCTGACAGGTGTATAAAATCGAGCACACGGCCATGCAATCTCCACAGACAAACATTGGCAGTAGAATGGCCTTACTGAAGAGCTCAGTGACTTTCAACGTGGCACCGTCAGAGGATGCCACCTTTGCAACAAGTCAGTTCGTCAAATTTCTGCCCTGCTAGAGCTGCCCCGGTCAACTGTAAGTGCTGTTTTTGTGAAGTGGAAACATCTAGAGCAACAATGGCTTAGCCGCAAAGTGGTAGGCCACACAAGCTCACGGAACGGGACCGCCGAGTGCTGAAGCGCGTAGTGCATAAAAATCGTCTGTCCTTAGTTGCAACAGTCACTACCGAGTTCCAAACTGCCTCTGGAAGCAACGTCAGCACAA
Organism: Coregonus clupeaformis; assembly: GCF_020615455.1. Lineage (NCBI taxonomy): Eukaryota > Metazoa > Chordata > Actinopteri > Salmoniformes > Salmonidae > Coregonus > Coregonus clupeaformis. The sequence continues at coordinate 30,981,593 of NC_059225.1, forward strand.
TAACTGTTCGTCAGGAGCTTCATGAAATGGGTTTCCATTGCCACAAGCCTAGGATCACCATGTGCAATGCCAAGCGTCGGCTGGAGGGGTGTAAAGCTCGCCGCCATTGGACTCTGGAGCAGTGGAAATGCGTTCTCTGGAGTGATGAATCATGCTTCACCATCTGGCAGTCTGACGGATGAATCTGGGTTTGGCAAATGCCAGGAGAATGCTACCTCCCTGAATGCATAGTGCCAACTGTAAAGTTTGGTGGAAGAGGAATAATGGTCTGGGGCTGTTTTTCATGGTTTGGGCTAGGCCCCTTAGTTCCAGTGAAGGGAAATCTTAACGCTACAGCATACAATGACATTCTAGACGATTCTGTGCTTCCAACTTTGTGGCAACAGTTTGGGGAAGACCCTCTCCTGTTTTAGCATGACAATGCCCCCGTGCACAAAGCGAGGTCCATACAGAAATGGTTTGTCGGTGTGGAAGAACTTGACTGGCCTGCACAGAGCCCTGACCTCAACCCCATTGATCTCGACAAGCCATTTCTGTATGGACCTCGCTTTGTGCACGGAGGCATTGGGATGAATTGGAACGCTGACTGCCAGCCAGGCCTAATCGCCCAACATCAGTGCCCGACCTCACTAATGCTCTTGTGGCTGAATGGAAGCAATTCCCCACAGCAATGTTCCAACATCTAGTGGAAAGCCTTCCCAGAAGAGTGGAAGCTGTTATTGCAGCAAAGGGGGGACCAACTCCATATTAATGCCCATGATTTTGGAATCAGATATTCGACGAGCAGGTGTCCATATACTTTTGGTCATGTAGTGTATGTTAGTCTGTCAGACACACACACACACACACATCACAAAACATACCCCAGGCTTCCCCTGGGTAAATAACACGCTTACCTAGACACAAGGAGAACCTCAGGATTGGGTGGAGACCAGGTGTGTGTTTGAATGTTCATAGTTACAATTTAGTGTGGACATAAAAGTGTGGAAGGTATTTTCTAAGTATCTTTCCAGCACAAGGGAATTTTTCTGTGTGTGTGGCGTGTGTGTGTGTGCGCGTGTGTGTGCGCGCGTGTGTGTGTGTGTGTGTGATACTCTCCACACAACACAGTTCACACTGTAGAATCACATCATGCTTGCTTCGGCCACAGGACTTAATTCATTGGAGTTTTTGGTCTGCAGTTGTATGATCGTGTAATAATCTGGTGTCCATATGTCTGTGACTCCACGTCCTTCCCCGGGGGACAGGGTATGGTCACCAGAGCAGGACAGTAAACAGGAAACCAGGCTTTGGGTCACCTCCTCGCCTCTTCCCCCCTCGCCCCATGGACACTGCTGGACCTTTGCATTCCAGAGTGTACCCACACCCCACCCCACTCCAGCGTCACCCTACACCGAACTCATTTCAAAGCATCTTTTCAAGATGGCAGCAACCATGTCTTTTTTTCTCTGATCAATGTTTGTAGATGAAAAGCTTTTCGTGGATTTTTGTCTCCAATTAGCTTTGTTTCATCTGGCTATGAACACATTGGACAATAGTGGAATATAGTATACAGAGTTTGTAAGGAGACTTGGATACACCTGGGCACCGTACTTATCTGAGCATACACTGCTTTCATCCTTCCACTTGACATTGTGCCTTGGATGTTTTTGGACTACTGCCAAACTTGAACTCCACTTGGTTTAGCCTACTTGGATTTACTGTTTTTGACTCTGCTGCGGCCCAGTGTAGCGCTTGCCTCCCTCCCAGCTTCCCTGTACTGGAAACTACATCCCCTCCAGGGTGCTTCTCTCCTGGCTATCATACTGGTAACACGGTCTCCATTGCGTTGCTGTTTTGATGGGCCCCAGCATTTAAACACATTGAGTAAGTCACCGCTCTCTCCTTACTGTTGTTATGCTGGCTAGTTTTGTGCCTTGGTTTTGTCTATTGTGGGTCCTAGTGTTGGCTTGTTTCTAGTCTATGGTTGGGTTCTGGCTTGCTGCCTATAACTGTAGTGATCCTATACATTGAATCACACAGTTTAACTAACTATCACACTGTGTGGATTGATTGACTTTTAGCTGATTCCTCGCCAACCTATTTTATTTTTGTGGATTTTAACAGACTTTTTCCAAAATGTTGTCTACCACTTTCCGCCTTATGGGGGAAACTGACTTTTTCCAGATTGACGGCTACCACCTTCAGGGACTATGGTGATCGTTTCATCCCATGTAGGAGCTGCACCTATTTTGCACAGTTCCAGGATAATATTGACCGGCCAAATTTCCAATGTGGAAACTGTCAGCTGAGGAATCTCTGAGTTGGACATCCAGAGTAAGCAAATTGAGATATTGCAGCGTATCCTGGATATGATTTAGCTTTGAGCCTTCTTGCAGATGTCTTCAATACTATTCTGGATAATGTAAAGGCCTGGGCATAGCACTATTACAGCAACCATTTTAGTTGTTAATGATCTTGTCAATGCTTTAGACCAGGGGTGTCAAACTCATTTTAGCTCAGGGGCCACATGGAGGAAAATCTATTCCCAAGTGGGCCGGACCGGAAAAATCATGGTATATATAACTTAAAAACAACAACTTCAGATTGTTTTCTTTGTTTTAATACGATCAACATACAACATAAAGCTGGAGCCTGAGGACAGTGTGTCCAAAATAGTACAAGCACAACATCACTATTAATCATAAAACACGTCAAGTTTATTTGAAAATTCTAAAGAAAAAAGAACACACAAACACACAATGCCTCAGTGATTAACAGAACTGTTTCACAGATCACAGAACTATATCAGGTGTCATTTCTCAGGCAGAAATGTAGATAAAAATAATGAAATCCTGTTCCCCAAACAAGTGCAAGAACCACAGAGTCAATAATAGGTTAAATATACAAATAAAATAAAATCAATTAAAAACAATAGCACATCAACATAAAAACATATAAACATAAATCTGAAAGCGTTGCTCAAACTCCCGTAACAGTCCAGCTATTTTATCTTTGAACCGCTTCATGTCTGCCACATGTTGGGTCGCGCACACATTTTTCAGACAGGGGAAGTGAGCTGCATCACCACCGGCAAGTTGCGTCTCCCACAATGACAGCTTCAACTTGAAAGAACGTATGCTGTCATAATACTGCGTGACAACTTTGTTGCGCCCTTGCAGCTGTTTGTTCAAGTTATTCAGGTGCTCTGTAACATCCACCATAAATGCAAGGTCCGGCATCCATTCTGCGGAATGAAATTCTAACACTGGTTTGCCCTTTTCTTCCATGAACTGTTCAATTTCTTCTCGTAAATCAAAGAAACGCCTCAGCACAGCACCTCGGCTTAACCATCTTACCTCAGTGTGGTATGGCAGGCCATAGATGTGGTCTTTCTCTCTGAGAAGGCTGTCAAACTGACGGTGATTCAGGCTTCTGGATCGGATGAAATTAACAGTTTGGATGACCACCTTCATGACGTTATCCATCTTTAATGACTTGCAACACAAAGCCTCCTGGTGCAAAATACAGTGAAAAGTCAAAGAATCACGTCCTCCATTTGCAGATTGCACTTTCTCTCTGAACTTTGTCACAACGCCTGCTTTTTTTCCCGATCATTGAGGGCGCACCATCTGTAGCCAGGCTGACAGCGCGGGACCAGTCCACTCCGACCCTGTCCAGCGCGCCGGCGAGCGCGGTAAAAATATCAGCTGCTGTCGTTGTATCTGTCATCGGCACCAACTCCACGAACTCCTCGGTGACGGTCAATGTGTCATCAACTCCGCGGATGAAAAAATGGCCAGTTGTGCAACATCTGTAATGTCCGTGCTTTCATCAATTGCAACCGAAAACGCAATAAATGACTTTACTTTTTGCTTCAACTGGCTGTCCAAATCCACTGAAAGATCGGAAATCCTGTCTGCAACTGTGTTTCTTGTCAGGCTGATATTTGCAAAAGCCTGCCGCTTTTCAGGGCACACAATCTCCGCTGCCTTCATCATGCATGTTTTTACAAATTCACCCTCACTAAATGGTTTTGAAGCCACTGCGATTTCATTAGCAATGAGGTAGCTAGCTTTCACTGCAGCGTCACTGATGTCTCGGCTGTGAGTAAACACAGACTGCTGTTTCTTCAGACCCGCCAACAGTTCATTCACCTTCGCTCATCTCCGCTGTCCTTGAAAGTTGTCATATTTGTCGGCATGAAGACTCACATAGTGGCGACGAAGGTTATATTCTTTCAGCACTGCAACATGCTCTGAACACACCAAACATACAGCTTTCCCATTCAATTCCGTGATTAAATAGGATGACCATTTTTCTTGGAACACTCTGCACTCTGCATCCACTTTTCTCTTTTTTGACAGAGACATATTGGGGCAATGAGGGTGCCAAAGCACATAATGTTAAAAGTAGAAGCCATAATAAATATCGCGGGCAAAACAAAGTAGCTCATTGGCTGCACGTGCTTGACCTACTTGCTCTGCCCCGGTATAAACAGTTTGCTTGCTTAACACAATTGCTATTGCGCCATCCAGTGGACGCAATTGGAACAGCAGTTTATTTTATTGAAAAATTGCAGCGCATTTTTATAGTTATAAAAAAAATTAAAAATAAAATAATAATAATAAAAAAAAAAAAAAGTATCATCTCGCGGGCCGGATTAAACCCGTTTGCGGGCCTGATCCGGCCCGCGGGCCATATGTTTGACACCCCTGCTTTAGACACTAAAATGAAATGTGCTGCTTTGTTTGTGGATCTGTCAAAAGCTTTTGATACTGTTGATCATGCTATTTTATTGAATAAGTTGTCCTCGATAGGCCTGAGTTCTGTCGCCTGTTCATGGTTTCACGATTATCTTAGTGACATAACTCAGGCCATAGTGATTGATTGGGTTAAGTCTGAATTTCTTGAAGTACATAAAGGTGTACCACAGGGGTCGATTCTGGGACCTGTTCTCTTCACTATTTATATAAACACCATTGGTCAATATGTTAAAAAAGGTAAACTTCATCTATATGCGGATGATACTATTATGTATGCTATTGCCCGACTGTTGTTCTGGCTGTGTCAAAACTACAGTCAGATTGTATAGTTATGTAGGAATCCCTTGCTGATTTAAAACTTGTGCTTAAAAGGAAATACATATTGTTTTTAAACTCTCGTAAGAATGTTTCAGATGAACTACATGTAAATACGTAGGCATTTGGATTGATATGGATTTGGCATTTAAAAAACATATAGATGAGCTGGTTAAGAAGCTAAGATTAACAGTTGTATTTTTCTACAGAAACAGATTGTTCCTGTTTCTAAGCAGTAGGAAGCAGATGATTCAGTCTGTTCTTGATTATGGTGATATTATTTATCAAAGTGCAGCTGCTACTACTCTTAAAGCTTTGGATGCCATCTACCATAGTGTCCTTCGTTTTGTTACAGGTGACAGTTTTGATACTCATCACTGCATCCTGTATCAAAAGGTTGGCTGGACTTCGCTAAAGACCCGTAGATCTCTACATTACTTCCTTTTTGTTTACAAGGCCCTACTTCATAAACTTCCATCTTATCTAACTTTACTGTTGAAGTATAGACACCTGAGTTGCCTAAACCGTTCGCAGGATTGGTTAACTCTTGAGGTTCCTAGGGTCTCCACCGATTTAAGTAAATCTGCTTTTAGTTTTAATGCACAGTATTGCTTGAACTAAATTCAAAATACATTTCATCTTAATGTTCTGGTGCCGTTTGGGCAATTTAAAGTATTGATTGGGGACTTATTTGTGGAGGAATGTAACTGTTGATTTGTGATGTTATATTTGTGCTTCCCATGACTGTGTTTTTGTATTTTAATATATATATATACAGTGAGGGAAAAAAATATTTGATCCCCTGCTGATTTTGTACGTTTGCCCACTGACAAAGACATGATCAGTCTATAATTTTAATGGTAGGTTTATTTGAACAGTGAGAGACAGAATAACAACAACAAAATCCAGAAAAACGCATGTCAAAAATGTAATAAATTGATTTGTATTTTAATGAGGGAAATAAGTATTTGACCCCTCTGCAAAACATGACTTAGTACTTGGTGGCAAAACCCTTGTTGGCAATCACAGAGGTCAGACATTTCTTGTAGTTGGCCACCAGGTTTGCACACATCTCAGGAGGGATTTTGTCCCACTCCTCTTTGCAGATCTTCTCCAAGTCATTAAGGTTTTGAGGCTGACGTTTGGCAACTCGAACCTTCAGCTCCCTCCACAGATTTTCTATGGGATTAGGGTCTGGAGACTGGCTAGGCCACTCCAGGACCTTAATGTGCTTCTTCTTCAGCCACTCCTTTGTTGCCTTGGCAGTGTGTTTTGGGTTATTGTCATGCTGGAATACCCATCCACGACCCATTTTCAATGCCCTGGTTGAGGGAAGGAGGTTCTCACCCAAAATTTGACGGTACATGGCCCCGTCCATCGTCCCTTTGATGTGGTGATGTTGTCCTGTCCCCTTAGCAGAAAGAAAACCACCCCCACAGCATAATGTTTCCACCTCCATGTTTGACGGTGGGGATGGTGTTCTTGGGGTCATAGGCAGCATTCCTCCTCCTCCAAACACGGCGAGTTGAGTTGATGCCAAAGAGCTCCATTTTGGTCTCATCTGACCACAACGCTTTCACCCAGTTCTCCTCTGAATCATTCAGATGTTCATTGGCAAACTTCAGACGGGCCTGTATATGTGCTTTCTTGAGCAGGGGGACTTTGCAGGCGCTGCAGGATTTCAGTCCTTCACGGTGTAGTGTGTTACCAATTGTTTTCTTGGTGACTATGGTCCCAGCTGCCTTGAGATCATAGACAAGATCCTCCCGTGTAGTTCTGGGCTGATTCTCCACGTGGTGAGATCTTGCATGGAGCCCCATGCGGAGGGAGATTGACAGTTCTTTTGTGTTTCCTCCATTTGCGAATAATCGCACCAACTGTTGTCACCTTCTCACCAAGCTGCTTGGCGATGGTCTTGTAGCCCATTCCAGCCTTGTGTAGGTCTACAATCTTGTCCCTGACATCCTTGGAGAGCTCTTTGGTCTTGGCCATGGTGGAGAGTTTGGAATCTGATTGATTGATTGCTTCTGTGGACAGGTGTCTTTTATACAGGTAACTAGCTGAGATTAGGAGCACTCCCTTTAAGAGTGTGCTCCTAATCTCAGCTCGTTACCTGTATAAAAGACACCTGGGAGCCAGACATATTTCTGATTGAGAGGGGGTCAAATACTTTTTTGCCTCATTAAAATGCAAATAAATTTATAACATTTTTGACATGCGTTTTTCTGGATTATTTTGTTGTTATTCTGTCTCTCACTGTTCAAATAAACCTACCATTAAAATTATAGACTGATCATTTCTTTCTCAGTGGGCAAACGTACAAAATCAGCAGGGGATCAAATACTTTTTTCCCTCACTGTATATATATATACACTACCGGTCAAAAGTTTTAGAACACCTACTCATTCAAGGGTTTTTCTTTATTTTTAATATTTTCTACATTGTAGAATAATAGTGAAGACATCAAAACTATGAAATAACACATATGGAATCATGTAGTAACCAAAGAAGTGTTAAACAAATCAAAATATATTTTATATTTGAGATTCTTCAAATAGCCAACCTTTGCCTTGAAGAATCTGAAATATATAATATATTTTGATTTGTTTAACACTTTTTTGGTTACTACATGATTCCATATGTGTTATGATGTCTTCACTATTATTCTGCTGTGTAGAAAATAGTAAAAATAAAGAAAAACCCTTGAATGAGTAGGTGTTCTAAAACTTTTAACCGGTAGTGTATACATACAGTGCCAGTCAAAAGTTTGGACACAACTCATTCAAGGGTTTTTCTTTATTTTTACTATTTTTTACTTTGTAGAATAATAGTGAAGAAATCAAAACTATGAAATAACACATGGAATCATGTAGTAACCAAAAAAGGGTTAAACAAAGATTATTGAATTAGTAGGTGTGTCCACACTTTGTGTGTATATATATATATATGTATAAATATATATATATATATATATATATATATATATATATATATATATATATATATATATATATATATATATATGTGGTATAATGTGTATATTTATGTTGTATTATACAGGGCGCATTTGAAAAAGAGACCTAGGTCTAAATATAGCTTTCCTGTTAAAATAAAGGTTAAATAAATGAAAATATTTTTTAAAAATTGGTAGTATGAGTAAGAATAGATATCTCCCTCTAGTGGCTGTTTCTCATCTCATCAGCGTTTCCATTGACTTCACTGTAATAATATTTCAGTGAAGCCATATTATGAGGATCACTTACTCTGCCATAGTAAAGATCTCTTCACAATCAATACCACGCTCATACCAGCTAAACTATAAAGAGTTGAGTGGTGATAGAGAGGCTTGTGTAGTTTAGAAACCAGTTAAAGCATCAAAAGGCAAACAGAAAAGTGTCAAATAGAACTGTACTGTATAGATCAAATGGATGTGGTTTCAGCTGGGAATACTTATAGGCTGCATCCCAAACGGCACCCTTTTCCCTATATAGTGCACTACTTGTGACCAGAGTCCCAGGGGTCCTGGTTAAAAGTAGTTCACTAAATAGGGAATAGTGTGCCGTTTGGGACGCAACCTGACACTACAGGTCTGTTAGTAGCTCCATCCACGCTCGGCAGAAGGAACACTGAGTGTCTAGTCCACCATACGGTAAATAATCATGGATTGTATATTCTGGGAGTGTGAAAATGTTTGCTTCCTGGTTTATAATATGTCCAGACAGCCCAAGCTGAGAAGAAATAATCTATTTTGGTTTAGGGCCACTCCTATAGGGTAGAGGAGTTTATTGTTTTAATGTTGTTTTAACGTTGATTTAACATGTCTGACTGTTCCTCCAGGTGCTGGTAACCCAAAGTGCAAGGTGGCTATCGTGATGTGCAAGAGCAAGTCGAATAACACTCAAAACAGGTAGGTTACACTACACAGCCATGTCACAAACAATGTCCGGAGTCCATTGGATAGGGATCATTTCAGATATTGTGGGGTGCATTTATGTCAACAGACTTATTTTTTTGCGTTCAGTAACAATGCTGGTGAAAAGTTTTGGATTGCTTATATTCCACACTGTGTATCTGTCTGTCAGCACTCTTCTCAGACAACCTCCTGCCGGGATAAAATGAAATGTGCAAAGAAGAAGCTGAGAGGATAGAATAAATACTTTGTTTGGTTTTGTATTCTGGGTCCAAACCCCTGGCTCCTGTGTAGTTGGAAGCAAGTCAATCGCCTGATTGGGGTATAATTTGATGCGTTTAAGTCCTGTTGAGAAGGCTTTATATGAAACTGTGTGTGCATGTGTGTTTAGTTCCAACTAACACCTCCAAATGATTTATCTGCCTTGGCAGCCCTCTCTGTGGTATTCAAACACACTCCCAAATTCAATACACACTGCTCTCCCCCTGCCAACCAGCCTCTGCTGGACTCTCCATTTATGTCCGAGATTTAGCCTTGAATGAAAAAGAATGTGTTTCTGGCACCTGTGGAACAATAACAAATAGTTGAGCTTGGCCAATGATAAGGTTCTGTGGCTCAGAGACCTTGGTGTGGCCGTGAGGTCTATATTATTTTAACATCTTTCAGTCATTGAAGATGACAATGTTGTGGAGAATGCTTCCTGTGTTTATATTGCAGTGGTGCACAGATTACCCCAAAGCTATGATGTGGCAGGGATTTGGACATGAAAGAGAGAAGGAGCGAGAAAGAGAGAGAAACGGAGAGAGAAAGAGAGGGGAAAGAGAGAGAAAGAGAGAGAAAGACAGCAAGCTAGAGGGATATCAATTCTAATCTACCCCCAGTTCCCATTTATCCCGATCTCTCCTCAGGACTTTGTTTATGTGCCAAATGACACCCTATTCCCTATATAGTGCACTACTTTTGACCAGAGCCCTATGGGCCCTGGTCAAAAGTAGTGCACTAACATATTAAGGGAATAGGGTACCATTTTAGACGCAGCCTGTGTGTCCCCTACCAGGATTCAGACCTCTAATCAGAACTGTGTGTTCTCTTCCACGTCGTCTGTTTCTCCTTAAACACCTTCTCCTTATCTCTATCTCTGGAAAAGTAGAGACAGGTTCCTCTCTCTCTTATCTTTCTCGCTCTTGCTCTCTTTCTCTCTCTCTGTCTGTCTGTTTCTTTCTCTCAACTTACTCACCTCACCACCTCTCTCATTCTCATCTCTCTCTCTCTCTCTCTCTCTCTCTCTCTCTCTCTCTCTCTCTCTCTCTCTCTCCTATCTCTCTCTCCTATCTCTCTCTCTCTTCTCTCTCTCTCTCTCTCTCTCTCTCTCTCTCTCTCTTTCTCTCACTCGCCACCCAGTTACTGGAAAAGGCTCATCGACTCTACCTCAGTGAGGTGTGTTGGCCAATAAACGGTGCACCGTAAAATCCAGCTACTGGAAAATGCACTCATCTTCCAATACATAAAAAAAAAAACATTTATCATAGATGTTCTTGATAGATTGTCTGTAATTTTCACTACAGTGTTTACGTTAAGCCAGATGGGCGAAGTTTATAACGTTACCGTCAATTAACTGTAAGTATCAACCCCACCCTTGTTTTAAGCTTTATTACTGGACGGGAAGTCTCTCAGATCTCGGTTGCTATAGCAGCACAGCAGACTCATCCATGCCTAGCTCCTGTTGGCAACCGCAGAACTGATGAGAAAGAGAGAGCAAGAGAGGGAAGGAAACATGCTTTTCCCATCAGGCTCAATTAGTCCTGGGACAGAGTTTAGACTGTAATCACACCCAGCTTAGCAGGTTTGTTTGGTCGACTCACTTCATCCCCTACCCATCTGTAGTGCCCACCTGGGTGATGCCATGGTGGCCATTTTGTCCCCGAAAAGCTCATCATGCATCAGCTCTAACTTTACCTAATTTATATTTTAGACATTTCACCTCTCTCTTCTTCCTGGAAGTTTCTGGCTTATTAAGATTCAGAGCCTTCTCCCTACACCACTGCTACTGCCCTCTCTCCTCTCCTCTCTTCTCCTCTGACAGCAGTGTCTGCCTCCCAGTCAGCAACGACCTTGGCATCGGAGAAAAGAGAATAGGAATGAAAGAGAAAACTCATGCTCCGGCTAACTCTGCTATGTCTCTCGCTCTCTCTCTCTCTCGCTTTCCTCCAACTGTAGCTCACTGGGAAAGTTATGTCAGTTTTAGAGGCTAGGTCATGGTCTTCATATCTCTGTGTTACTGACATTGGTACAGTACTGTATAGGTTATCTATCTGTAGTATGAGTATAGTCAGCTCAGCTCTATGCAGCTCCGGTTGTGAGGTCGTTTTGTGTTACAGACACGGTCAGCACAGTATGATCCTCGTCCCACTGGACACCCCTGGTGTGAACGTGATCAGACCGTTGACCGTATTTGGACAGGACGGTAGGATATTTTCCCCTCATACACTGTATATACAAAAGTATGTGGACACCCCTTCAAATTAGTGGATTCGGCTATTTCAGTCACACCTGTTGCTGACAGGTGTATAAAATCGAGCACACAGCCATGCAATCTCCATAGACAAACATTGGCAGTAGAATGGCCTTACTGAAGAGCTCAGTCACTTCCAACATGGCACCGTCATAGGATGCCACCTTTCCAACAATTTTCTTCCCTGCCCCGGTCAACTGTAAGTGCTGTTACTGTGAAGTGGAAACGTCTAGGAGCAACAACGGCTCAGCCGTGCAGTGGTAGGCCACACAAGCTCACAGAACGGGAATGCCTAGTGCTGAAGCGTGTAGCACGTAAAAATCGTCTATCCTCTGTTGCAACCCTCACTACCGAGTTCCAAACTGCCTCTGGAAGCAACGTCAGCACAATAACTGTTCCTCGGGAACTTCATGAAATGGGTTTCCATGGCCGAGCACCCGCACACAAGCCTAAGATCACCATGCCTAATGCCAAGTGTTGGCTGGAGTGGTGTAAAGCTTGTCGCCATTGGACTCTAGAGCAGTGGAAATGCGTTCTCTGGAGTGATGAATCATGCTTCACCGTCTGTCTGTCCGACGGACAAATCTGGGTTTGGAGGATGCCAGGAGAACGCTACCTGCCCCAATGCATAGTGCCAATTGTAAGGTTTGGTGGAGGAGGAATAATGGTTTGGGGCTGTTTTTTATGGTTTGGGCTAGGCCCCTTAGTTCCAGTGAAGGGAAATCTTAATGCTACAGCGTACAATGACATTCTAGACGATTCTGTGCTTCCAACTTTGTGGCAACAGTTTGGGGAAGGCCCTTTCCTGTTTCAGCATGACAATGCCCCCGTGCACAAAGTGAGGTCCATACAGAAATGGTTTGTAGATCGGTGTGGAAGAACTTGACTGACCTGCACAGAGCCCTGACCTCAACCCCATCGAACACCTTTGGGAAGAATTGGAACACCGACTGCGAGCCAGGCCTAATCGCCCAACATCAGTGCCCGATCTCACTAATGCTCTTGTGGCTAAATGGAAGCAAGTCCCCGCAGCAATGTTTCAACATCTAGTGGAAAGCCTTCCTAGAAGGGTGGAGGCTGTTATAGCAGCAAAGGGGGGACCAACTCCATATTAATGCCCATGATTTTGGAATGAGATATTCGATGAGCAGGTGTGCACATACTTTTGGTCATTTATTGTATCTGAATAGGCAGATTACTCATTCCCCATACTGTTGGGCTCCATCCCAAATGGAACCCTATTGCCTACATAGTGCACTACTTTTGACCAGAGCCATATGGGCCATGGTCAAAAGTAGTGCACTTTATGGGGAAAAGGGTGTCATTTGGCACACAGCCTTGATTTGATTCTATCAGGCATTCTATGCATGTAAAACATGCTGTTATGTACAATAAAAGTAGGGCATGCTTGAGTCATCCAGTAACCTCAGTCATACATCTTTCTCTGTGGTTTCCTCTGATCTGTTATATCAGATGCTATTCACGGCGGACATTTTGAGATCCACTTCGACAACGTGCGTGTGCCTGCTTCCAACATTATTTTGGGTAAGATACGAATCATCATGTTATTGACACAGGGTATACATGCTCTATCACAGGCTTCCCCAACTGGTGGTTTTATTTTGTCCCTCACTTTTTCTGAGCAGAAAACTAACAAAAATCTTCTTGAGAATTTTCATTGTTGGACATAAAACACTGTAAAAACACCAGGAAATCAGTCCCAAGTGATTTTAATCTGTTCCCAAGTATAGTATTCCCACACATAATATGATGTGATCTTATACAAATGTAAGCAAGGTTTGAAATTATAATTGTTTTGGCAAGTATTACATCTGTATGGGCTTCTTGATGTCAATTTGCAGTCTACAAATTGACCATCCGCTCAACTGAATCTAGTTGATGATCCCTGCTCTATCAGTATGATCCACTGTATACACACTGTGCATGACCCTTAAAGGGGAAGTTCAGTATTTTACAACTTAATGTTAGATGGTTCCTCACCCTGAAAATAGTCTGTAGGCCAGGAGAAACTGTAATGCATGGTTCTGTTTGTTGGTCATCCCCAAAGCCAACACTTCCTTTGGCCGCCATTCCTTCCAGTTCTCTGCTGCCAATGACTGGAACGAATTGCAAAAATCTCTGAAGCTGGAGACTTTTATCTCCCTCACTAACTTTAAGCATCAGTTGTCAGAGCACCTTACCGATCACTGCACCTGTACACAGCCCATCTGAAATTAGCCCACCCAACTACCTCATCCCCATATTGTTATTTATTTTGCTGATTTGCACCCCAGTATCTCTATTTGCACATCATCTCTTGCACATCTATCATTCCAGTGTTAATACTAATTGTAATTATTTTGCACTATGGCCTATTTATTGCCTTACCTCCATAACTACATTTGCACACAGTGTATATATATATTCTGTTGTATTTTTGACTTTATGTTTTGTTTTACCCCATATGTAACTCTGTGTTGTTGTTGTTTTTATCGCACTGCTTTGCTTTGTCTTGGCCAGGTCGCAGTTGTAAATGAGAACTTGTTCTCAACTGGCTTACATGGTTAAATTGTCACGATCGTCGAAGGAAGAGGACCAAGGCGCAGCGTGATGAGCGAACATACTTTATTATCAAAAGTGATAACAAGAACAAAACAACAAACGATAACGACACGTGAAGTCCTTGGCTACAAAATACAACCAACACGGAACAAGATCCCACAACTACTGTGGGAAACCAGCCTGTTTAAATGTGGTTCCCAATCAGAGACAACCAGCAACAGCTGACACTCGTTGCCTCTGATTGAGAACCACTCTGGCCAACATAGAAATAGAACAACTAGATAATTAACATAGAACACAAAACACATAGAATCTACACACCCTGGCTCAACATATAGAGTCCCCAGAGCCAGGGTGTGACAGTACCCCCCAAAGGCGCGGACTGCGACCGCGCCTCAACATAAACCAAACAGGGGAGGGCTGGGTGGGCATTCCTCCTCGGAGGCGGTTCCGGCTCCGGGCTTGACCACCACCCTCCAACCATCCCCCCGTAGCGCCCCTGGTCCGGTCTGGCCCCGCTGGCTGGAGCTGGACTGGACATCGTAGGAGCGGATTGCTTAGGCTCCGGTGTGGAGCAGCTGACCGATACCTGACCAGGCACCGGTGACCCAGGCACGGGTTGTGCCGGACTGACGACGCGCACCCCTGGCTTGGTGCGTGGAGCAGGAACGGGCCGGACCGGGCTGACGATGCGCACCCCTGGCTTGGTGCGTGGAGCAGCAACGGGCCGTACCGGGCTGACGACTCGCACCCCTGGCTTGGTGCGGGGAGCAGGAACAGGCCGGGCCGGGCTGGCGGCGCGCACCAGGGGCTTGGTGCGGGGAGCAGGAACAGGCCGGGCCGGGCTGTGGAGACGGATTGGAGGCCTGGAGCAAAGAGCTGACACAACCCGTCCTGGCTGAATGCCTACCTTCACACACTCTGTGTGAGGCATCAGCACAGGACGTACAGGGCTGTGTACACGTACTGGCATAACAGCACGTGACACTGGCGCAGGATATCCGGGACCGAGGAGGGGCACTGGAGGCCACGAGCGCTGAGCCGGCACACTCCGTCCTGGCTGCCTGCCCACCTTCGCACGACACGTGCGGGGTGCTCGCACAGGACGTACCGGACTGTGCCGGACCACTCGCGGCACAGTACGCAGCTCCGCATACCTCGGAAACTGCCCAGTCTCACGCTGCCATGCCTGAGTACGGGGAGTTGGCTCTGCTCTACCTCTAGGCTCTGCCAACCTCCCCTCCGGCCCCCCAAACCCGGTGGCCTCCTCTCCTAATCTCCCAATTCGCCCTGTGGCAGCCTCCTGCTGCCCCGTCGCCCATGCCGTGTGCCCCCCCCTAAAAAAATTTTGGGGGTGCCTCTCGCCTGTCCGACCACGGCCCGGTTGGCGCCGCTTCTCCTCTCTACGGCGCGCCTCCACCGTCTCTTCCCACGGACGCCGATCCATCCCGGCCTGTATCTCCTCCCAAGTCCAGGACCCTTTCCTGTCCAATATCTCCTCCCATGTCCAGGCTGCCTGCTCCTGGACACGCTGCTTGGTCCTGGTATGGTGGGATCTTCTGTCACGATCGTCGAAGGAGGAGAACCAAGGCGCAGCGTGATGAGCGAACATACTTTATTATCAAAAGTGATAACAAGAACAAAACAACAAACGATAACGACACGTGAAGTCCTTGGCTACAAAATACAACCAACACGGAACAAGATCCCACAACTACTGTGGGAAACCAGCCTGTTTAAATGTGGTTCCCAATCAGAGACAACCAGGAACAGCTGACACTCGTTGCCTCTGATTGAGAACCACTCTGGCCAACATAGAAATAGAACAACTAGATAATTAACATAGAACACAAAACACATAGAATCTACACACCCTGGCTCAACATATAGAGTCCCCAGAGCCAGGGTGTGACATAAATAAAGGTGAAATAAAAAATAAAATAAAAATGCCACTACAACTTCACTTCAGCTAACTTTAGCCACTTCTTGCTAATCTATGGAACTAATGGGGAGATGCGGTACCTGTAAAAAAAACAGTTGACAGTAATGTCCTTTTTGTGTCTGTCTGTAATACTGTCTGTGTGTCTGTCCCCATGCAGGTGAGGGCCGGGGCTTTGAGATAGCCCAGGGTCGTCTCGGTCCTGGCAGACTGCACCACTGTATGAGGGCCGTAGGATCTGCTGAATGGGCCCTGGAGCTGCTGTGTCAACGCGCTGCGCATAGACACACCTTCGGCAAAAAACTCTACCAGCATGTGAGTGTGTTGGGGGGGTACAGTATTATCATGCCACCTCATAACTGTGCAAGACATCGTGGAGCGACATTCATGATGGTTATGGGCTATCGTAGCTGTACAAAGTCTGAGTGATAGTACCAAGTTCAACTCTGGCTCAGCATCAGTCCATTCATGTGTCTAAGATCTATTGTTCAACAGAAGCTCCCTGACTTCTCTGTTGCAGCAACTTATTCTAATATACCAGATTGATCTCACCTAGCCCTGAATATTCTCTTCTTAATAAATCAGTGTCCCTATGGGCCCTGCTCAAAAGTAGTGCACTACATAGGAAATAGGGTGCCATTTGGGACTCCCGGCCCATAGTAGGGCATCAGAACGGGCATCAGGTCATTCCCAGCACAATTTCCTGTCTTAATGTACTCCTATGGCAGAGTCTGGGCCAATAGTAGTGACTCAGCAAGCATCCATCATTTTAGTGACAGCCGATGGGATTAATCTCCTCAGAGATGCCACCCGCTGAGTCCCAAATGGCACCCTATTCCCTACATAGTCCACTACTTTTGACCAGGGACTAGCATTAGGGCTATTGTCAAACGTAGTGCACTACATAGGGAATAGGGTGCCATTGAGGACGCAGCCACTGTCAGATTTGTCTGCCTTGGAGCTGAAATAAACTTAATAGTGCTCAATGCTCTGCCGTGTCAAGATTATCTTCAAATGTTTGAAATGTAGCTAGTGCTACGCTGACAAAGGGATAGTGATGGGAATTTATTAGTGCTCGATATCCTGGCATATGGAGTTCATCTTACGGTGACAAATGTGTTTAGCAGTACTAAAATTATGAAAACTTTACAAATATTGAGTGTATGAAATTAGGATTTATGCCGTGCTATAAGGTATTTATAGGAGCTAAGGCTTTTAGCGCTGTTGTTGCCAAGTGAAATATGTTAATTGTTGTTGCATTTGGAATCACTGGATGTGTGCATTGCTTAGCCAGTGCAGATGCACACAGCACAGCAACTGTACAACTGTAGAGAAACCATAATAACTCATTATTGGAAAATAGTTTTTATTAAATTGAGGAAAACACATTGCTTGATAAACAGCTTAATTGCAGACACCTAGAGGTCCAATTGAGTTACTGTCAAAACGTTTCATGAGCTGTACATTGAGATTGAGTGAGTCTGTCTGTCTGTCTGTCTGTCTGTATCTGATCTATTTGCTCTCTGTCTGTCTCTGTCTCTGTCTGTCTGCTTATCTGTCTCTCTGTCTGTGTGTCTGTCTGTCTGCTTAAATGTCTGAATATCTGTCTGCCTCTGTGAATGTCTGACCTATTCGCTGTGCTGTGCTGTATGTCTGTGTCCAGGAGGTTGTGGCCCACTGGATAGCAGAGTGTCGCCTGGCCATAGACCAGACTCGCCTACTGACCCTGCATGCTGCTCACGCTCTGGACACACTGGGCAGTAGGACCGCCAGGAAACAGGTAGAACACACACACACACTCACCTCATTAGCAGAACAAACTGCGTAATTGTCCCCCTGACTGTTATGTGACAGTGCTGAATGTAGTATCGCGTAAAGACTGTGCCTGCTTGAAACAGACGTTCTGGTTATGTAAATGTGTGTCTGAAAACGTCAGAGAATGTCAATGGATTGTAAATAAGAATTACAGCCGTCTGCTGCCTGCTTAGAAAGGTCAGCCTGATATGGCTCTAATGTCACATCTGTTTTATTAGTCACTGTGCTTTCAGATATGTCATACACACTGTCATGACGTGACTTTCATTAATCTGATGACTGTTATGTATCGAATCAACAAACTGTTTAATTGTCACTCGATTCAATTAAATTAACTCATTAGGATTTTGGGGCACCACGGAAGAAGTTGTTTAACGAGTTACCATCTCCCGAATTAAACTCTTAGAAGATATATAGATATATATACATAGATAACAGTCACGAAACTAATCATTACCTCATATCAGTCTCATTCTGAACGTCGCATAATCCTTGAACCTGCAAGAACCCTAACCTTATTGATGTATCAGCAATACACAAATTGGCTTAATTATTTATTTACTAACGAACTAAATAATAACACAGAATACATAAACACGCACACACGGGATAGGTTATGATTACTAATGTAATACAATGAAAACAGGTCCATAGTGGACTAACAACAGCATGACTGCTTGGTTAGGGGAAGGAGGGGTCAATAGAAAGAGAGTGAAAGGGAGAGACAAAGAGATTCAACTTATCGTTGTTACTTTTGGAAACCACCGCTCATTCGGATAAGAAATGCAATGCATATTTACGCATAGCTGTCCTTGATCGTCGTCTCTCTGTTGAACCACTTTCTCAAAAAGGGTCTGAGTGTCCTATCCCACTTCGGTGAGACTCGGCTTGTCTTCGAATGGAGTGTTCTTTAGATAGATACTTCAGATGTACCAACGGTTGTCTGAGATGGGATTGTCCTTCCCAACTCGTGTCTTTAGTGAAAGTTCTAGACTACTTTACATGCCAGCTGCAGACTGGTAATGCTACGGTCTAGTGAGTTTCTTCTTCTTGTGTAGAGATTGAGAGTTTCAGAGTTTCTCACCATTTCAAACGTGTGGACTAACATCTCACGTTTCCTGGTCTTAGAGTGTCAACCATTTGTAATGTTCAGCTCCCGCTGCACGTCGGCTGGTCTGTAGAGGTTCAACCATTTGTAACATGCGCTCGCGCTTCCAGTCGGCTGGTCTTTCTGGGCTAACCATTTTAAGCCGTGTAGCCACAGCTCTACGTTTCCTGGTCTAAATGTACATTTCGTTAGTAAGGCTTTTATCACAATGTCTGTGCTCACGTGGTCGTGAGCACAGACATTGGGCAAAAGTTTATATAGAACAATTATCTCATTAGAACAATAAAATCACATTGCTATCTTCACAAAAGTACTCTCATACTTAATCATATATTTTATACAATATTTAGATGTAAACTTCATAAATAGAACGTGTACACTTTCAGAGTTACAGTTATTCCGTTATACCATCACAAACTAATAAACAATATGACATGATTATTCTTTAGGTCCCCACTGACCTTTCCAAACATTTGGAGGTCAGGAATAATGTTCCAATGTTGCAAACTATTTATGACCGGCTATTAAATCATAAAACCGGCCCAACTCCCCCTTCTCCTCTCCTGTGGGAGAGAGGGGGGGTCTGGCTATCTGTCAGCCATTTACCAAGCTGATCTGGCACCTTTGATCCTCACCAAAGAGAGAGTCATGACAACACACACACACACACTGATGTGTGTATACACACGAACGGACATGCACGCACCGACGCATGCTCTCTCTCTCTCTCTCTCTCTCTCTCTCGCTCTCTCTCTCACACACACACTCACACACTAGGTTGTATTCCGAGCTGGCCTGTCCCTATCTGAAAACAAACCAAGGGACACAGAGGTGAAGAGTCACATGCAGTATCTCACATAATAGGACTCTAGAATATGATTGACATGATATCCGCCTGACGTGACATCTGAACTGAGGTGCACTGACAGGAGAGGTGAGGATAAGGTGAATGGAGGATAGTGGAGATGGAGGGATGAGAGACCCGAGGGTAGATGAGTACATGTTTGCGTCCCAAATGGCACCCTATTCCCTACATAGTGCACTACTTTTGACCAGAGCCCTGTGGGCCCTGATGAAAAGTAGTGCATTATAATAGGGAATAGGGTTCCATTTGGGACGCACTCCATGAGATGAGTGAAGGAGCGAGGGTAGTGAAGGGCCGATAATAATCTTATAATCTGAAAAGGGGGAGGTGGGAGACGACAGAGAGGAAGACATGACAGACTCATTGTGACAGTGTGACCCATGTCTGAGGTCAGAACAGAACAGAGACGTACTAAGGAGTGACTACAGAAATACAGAGCTGTCACTCACATCTCCTATCATATCACATCCCCTCACAGACACAATACTGTGGGGTTGGACAAATAGTAGCTCTGATCCAGGACGTTACGCACGGATTGCTGACACTGCGAAGGCTCAGCATCAGCAACCTGCACGTAACTGCCTGGATCAGAGCTAAGCAAAAAATGTATTACTTATTCTACTAATGTAATCAAGGGAATTGAATGCTACTAAATACATTGGCCTTTTCTGATGATAAGGTTTTAGTACGATTTACAGTGAGTCATCAGTAGTTGAAATAGCTTGGAATAGCTGTGCAAATAGAACAGGAGCACTATTTTAACAACCTTTCACCATTATCCTAGAGTGCCACTGCACTGCTGTGTGTGTGTGTGTGTGTGTGTGTGTGTGTGTGTGTGTGTGTGTGTGTGTGTGTGCGCGTGCGCGTGCGTGACTGTGTTTGTCTGTCAATCCCGCCACACCCCTGCCTGTGTTCCATCAGTTCCGCGGCGGGGAGATTTACCCACAATGCCGAGTCCTGCAGGGCTGTGAGTAGCACTCGGCTTACGCTCGGCTCCACACCTTCTGATGTCCTGCTGGTAGCTGTCACAGCAGCACACACACACCACACACACACACACAACACACACAACACAAACACACACCACCACCACCATCAGTGTAAGGAGTTATGACAGGAGTGGTGTCCTGGAATACCTTGTTTCTTGAATAACACGCTGTGATTCTCCCTAACACTCACATTAATACAAAGATTCTCATCTAAAGGCCCGGTGCTGTTTCTGAGAAATAGGAGATATCTCTTCCAGGCACAAAGACATCCCAGGGGTGGATGATCAAAGCCCTAGGCAACACTGAACACTCCACCAGCAAGGTTCTTCCTGAGACGCGTGGCTCACCCAGCCTGCGTCCCAAATGGCACCTCTATTCCCTATGTAGTATTACAGTTCATGAACCTTTAGTATTACTGCTCCCGCTGTTAATTTCTTAATAATGGTCTCTTGTAGATTGCCATGATCAAGGTGGTTGCTGCCAGGATGGTGTGTAAGGTGGTGGACTGCGCAATCCAGGTGTATGGGGGTGCGGGCGTATCTGGAGACTTCCCCCTCGCTCAGATGTAAGTAGCTTTCATTTAACGAGTTTAGTCTTTGTTGTTTTTTCAAATCCCGGATTGCAGCTTTTTTTTGATAGATCAGATAGATTTTTTGCTTCATTAGAATCATTCAAAGCAAACTTGATTAATTTTTATTTAGTAATACAGCTGGTGACATTTCCTTACACTGCCAGGCGGTGCTGCAGTGCCACACATTACAATGTCAAAATGTACCTGTCCTCTCAACTGCTTCCTCTGACAATGTCTACGGTCGCAGCTAGGACTGTGGCGGTCATGACGTTTTGGCAGACTGTTATTGTCATGGAAAAGACTGCCGATCTTGCGGGAATTGACCGTTAATTAACATAAACACGTTTAGCATCTCCAGGCCTCCACGCATACAAGCCACTGATGTGACATTTAAAAAAAGTTGAATAAATCAATTGAATATACACCATCACAATAAATCCATGGTTTATTTTAGGCAGGTCTAAAGAAACATTATGATATGAAGAAAATGTATTTCAGAAGAACAGAATATGAGTTGGCCTACTGTATGTTATCTGGCTATGCACCATACCATAGGCTGGAGGCTTGTTCGTTTAGAAGACAAGATATGTTTATAAGTCCCATGCCATTGTTTTATATTATATGATTTTATAGTAAGAAGAATATAATTGAACTTAGCTTAATAAAATAGAAAGGATATTTTTCCCATTCCGGAGCGAGTGCGCAAATGAAGTGGCTATGTTGAGCGAAAAAAGTGATCATTTGAAACAGGTCCTATACTCTAGATTTAGAGTTATTTGGCAACTTTAGTTGTGAATGATACAAACCTTAGAATGTCGTAGAAACCGAAACATATATGGGCTGCATAATGCCACTATAGGCTATTGATGATTTGATAAAGTCGCAAAAAAAGCTTGCGCTCTGTTTCTTGCCTCAGGCTGCATGTCACGACTCCCTCCGAAGCTGCCTCATCTCCTTGTTTGGGCGGGCTTCGGTGTTCGTCGTCACCGGCCTTCTAGCCACTGCCGCTCCTCTTTTCATCATTCCATTTGTTTTGTCTTGTTTTTCTCACACACCTGGTACATATCCCCTCATCAGTCTCTGTATAATTATTCCCTCTGCTCCCCCATATCTTTGTGTGTTATTGTTCCATGTGGAGGTGTCGCTAGCTCGTGTTGAGCATTATGTTACTTTTATCGGCAGGATACTCACCCGTGTGTTTTGTTTTCCCAGTACGCATTTAAGTCACACTGTATTTGGTTTACACAGTGCTGCGGACTGCTGTATTGGCCAAATAAACCTTATTCTTTGACTCACACCTCCTACGCCTGGCTCCGTCGGACTCACCTTGTTAAACTGCACACGCTGTTCTCTCATCAAGTGATCATATTTTCACCCGTCAGGCTATTCTCAATGTAATCTTGTCTTTACTAATATGTCAAATTAGTTTTGATTTAGAATGGCCCATTATCAAATTGGCAGGAACAGGTGCAGGGGGAAAAAGACATGTCATCCGTATGCACTCCAATAACGAATGGAGGCCGCTTTCCTGCCGGTTAGATTTTCAATGATGCTGGGTAGGCTACTTTGGTTTGATGGCAGAGCATGTGCTTAATATGAGCAGCTGAGAAATAAATGTAGTAGCAGCTGGGGTCCACCCCTTTTTAGTGGCAACCATCAAAACTCTTTTTTCACATGGGATTGCATACAGAAATGTCTGGGCGAAAGGGGATAATTCCGCCCAAACTCTGTATGCCGTGGGCTATCCAACCCTGTTCCTGCAGCTACCCAATGCTTAATTTGGGAAACCAAAGTGAAATCTGTTCGGGAACATCGAAAGTTTTCACAACGAAACATATTTCATTAAACTGTTGACAGACCCTCTTTCTGCGTGCTTGAGAAAGGAATGAAAGAGAGAGAGGGGGATGTGGAAACGCACAGTGGTGAGATATTCTGTAGCTAAAGGTAATGTGTCAGCCTATTAATTATGAAATATAAAAAATGCCATATTACTAGGATATTCAAAATCAAATACAAAGTCAATATAATTGCACAATCAATGAACCAACAGCATTGCCTAGGCCTGTACGTTCTCTCCCATACTCGTGGATACAGAGGGTAGTGCGTACGGCCCAGTACATCACTGGGGCCAAGCTTCCTGCCATCCAGGACCTCTATACCAGGCGGTGTCAGAGGAAGGCCCTCAAAATTGTCAAAGACTCCAGCCACCCTAGTCATAGACTGTTCTCTCTGCTACCGCACGGCAAGCGGTACCGGAGTGCCAAGTCTAGGTCCAAAAGACTTCTCAACAGCTTCTACCCCCAAGCCATAAGACTCCTGAACAGCTAATCATGGCTACCCGGACTATTTGCCCCCCCACCCCATCTTTTTACGCTGCTGCTACTCTGTTAATTATTTATGCATAGTCACTTTAACTCTACCCACATGTACATATTACTTCAACTACCTCAACTAGCCGGTGCCCCCGCACATTGACTCTGCACCGGTACCCCCCTGTATATATAGCCTCCCTACTGTTATTGTATTTTACTTCTGCTCTTTTTTTCTCAACACTTTTTTGTTGTTTTATTCTACTTTTTTATTAAAAATAAATGCACTGTTGGTTAAGGGCTGTAAGTAAGCATTTCTGTCACGATCGTCGTATACAGAGGAGGACCAAGGCGCAGCGTGGAAGGTGAACATGCTTTTTATTAATGTTACACGAACAAAACAACAAACGATACGTGAAGTCCTACGGTACAAACACAAACCAAAAGGAACAAGATCCCACACCATACTGTGGGAAACAGGCTGACTAAGTATTGGTCCCAATCAGAGACAACAAGCAACAGCTGATTCACGTTGCCTCTGATTGAGAACCACACTGGCCAACATAGAAACACAATACTAGAACGAACACAAATGAAAACTCACACCCTGGCTCAACATACTAGAGTCCCCAGAGCCAGGGCGTGACAGTACCCCCCCCCCCCAAAGGCGCGGACTCCGGCCGCACCAACCAAACACCACAGGGGAGGGACCAGGTGGGCACTCCGCCTTGGCGGCGGATCCGGCTCCGGGCCTGATCCCCACTCCCTCTCCAACCCCCCAAAGTACCCCTGGTCCGGTCTGGCCCCGCTGGCCGGAGCTGGACTGCACACTGGTGGGAGCGGATTGCTCTAGCTCCGGCGTGAAGCAGCTGACCGGTGCCGGACCAGGCACCGGTGGAACAGGCACGGGCCGTGCCGGACTGACGACGCACACCACTGGCTTGGTGTGGGGAGCAGGAACGGGCCGGACCGGGCTGGCGACACTCACCATAGGCTTGGTGCGGGGAGCAGGAGCGGGCCGGACCGGGCTGGCGACGCGCACCATTGGCTTGGTGCGGGGAGCAGGAGCGGGCCGGACCGGGCTGGCGACGCGCATCATTGGCCTGGTGCGGGGAGCAGGAACAGGCCGGGCCGGGCTGGCGACGCGCACCATAGGCTTGGTGCGGGGAGCAGGAACAGGCCGGGCCGGGCTGGCGACGCGCACCATTGGCTTGGTGCGGGGAGCAGGAACAGGTCGGGCCGGGCCGGCGACGCGCACCATAGGCTTGGTGCGGGAGCAGGAACAGGCCGGGCCGGGCTGGCGACGCGCACCATTGGCTTGGTGCGGGGAGCAGGAACAGGCCGGGCCGGGCTGGCGACGCGCACCATTGGCTTGGTGCGGGGAGCAGGAGCGGGCCGGACCAGGCTGACGAAGTGCACCACTGACTTGGTGCGGAGAGCAGGAATGGACCGGACTGGGCTGGCGACGCGCACCACAGGCTCGGTGCAAGGGACAGGAACAGACCGGACCGTACTGGGGACACACACCACTGGCCCTACGCAGGGATCAGGAACGGGCCGGACCGGACCCCAGTACCTCTCGCCGTGCCTCTACACCTTCCTTCCCCTTTTTGACCAGTGGCCCCCGTAACCTGGCGGCCTCCTCTGCCAACCCGCTGGGCCGCTCTATCGCGGTCTCCTGCTGCCCCGTCGTCCACGGCGTGAGCCCCCCCCTAAAAAAATTCTGGGCTTCTCTCCTTCCCGTGGACCAGGTCTCCATATCTCTCGCCAGCCTTTCGCCCTTCTGCTTCCAAGTCAAGCCCCTCTCTTGCTCACACGGCTTGACCCAGTCGAGGAGGCGCTGGATATCCGCTAGAGATTTCCCTGGCGATGGCTCCTGGACCCGCTGCTTGGTCCAGTTCTGGTGGGATCTTCTGTCACGATCGTCGTATACAGAGGAGGACCAAGGCGCAGCGTGGAAGGTGAACATGCTTTTTATTAATGTTACACGAACAAAACAACAAACGATACGTGAAGTCCTACGGTACAAACACAAACCAAAAGGAACAAGATCCCACACCATACTGTGGGAAACAGGCTGACTAAGTATGGTTCCCAATCAGAGACAACAAGCAACAGCTGATTCACGTTGCCTCTGATTGAGAACCACACTGGCCAACATAGAAACACAATACTAGAACGAACACAAATGAAAACTCACACCCTGGCTCAACATACTAGAGTCCCCAGAGCCAGGGCGTGACAATTTCACTGTAATGTCGGCGCATGTGGCCAATACAATTTGATTTGATTTGATAGAAAGTTAGACCAATTATATACCAAAGACATCTTACATCAGTTTTGTTTTATGTTTTTCTGCCGTGCGTAATATGCAGTAGGCTAAGTATTGTATAACGGCACAATCATTAATTTAATTTCATTTTGGGGGGGGGGCTTGGGCTCATATATAGGCCTATGTGTATGCATAAGCTCTAATATAAATATGGGTGTTTTGAATTAAAGCTGCAATATGTAACTTTTTGGGCAACCCGACCAAATTCACATAGAATTTTGAGTTATAGATCTGTCATTCTCGTTGAAAGCAAGTCTAAGAAGCAGTAGATCTGTTCTATGTGTGCTATTCATTTTTGCGTTTTTTACTTTTGGTTTTGTACACCAGCTTCAAACAGCTGAAAATACAATATTTTTGGTTAAGGAAAACATATTTCACAGCAGTTTAGATGGTACAATGATTCTCTACACCAGGGTTCTTCAATTCCGGTCCTGGAGGGCCGAAACACTTCTGTTTTTTATTTCTACCTGGTAGTTAATTGCACTCACCTGGTGTCCCAGGTCTGAATTAGCCCCTGGTTAGAAGGAGAGGATGAAAAACAGAGGTGTTTCGGCCCTCCAGGACCGGAATTGAAGAACCCTGCTCTACACTATACTTGCTAGTTTTGTCACATAAACAGAAATTAGGCAAACTATTAGAATTTTAGCAACAAAGAAATGGCAGAGCGATTGCTGCATAATGCACCTTTAATCATCACCTTAGAAAGCGCTGTCCATTTCGTGGTGTTAGGCTTTGAAACAACATCCACAACAACCATGTTTTCCACTCAGTTTCAACCTGTTGTTGAAATTCTTTCTTCAAATTAATCATCACTGTGAGGTGCGTTTTAAAAGCACAATACTGTTTTGATGATAAGTGGTTGATGTGATTTTTTAGTACATTTGCATTGATGTCAGAGTGATTAGAGGGACAATGGAGCGCTGAGTACCAGGCCATTAGCGATAGCCAGTTGGGTACTAACGCATGTCCAGAGTGCATAAAAGGAGATTGCTGTGACTCAGCGGTCACGTGGAATTTTACGATGGTCATGACTCATGACTGCCGGTGTAGCGGTAATATAGTCACTGCAACAGCCCTAGTCACAGCAGACAAACGCTGTGAGATGGAAAAATGCTTTCTCACAAGGTCGACAGGCAGGCAGGCTGCCACTGAGCATCAGCCACACAGACAGTGACGGGTGGCAGCTCAACGCTTACAATGGAAGACAGACACAGGAAATGGGGACGAAGAGCGGAAAACATAGGGAAATTGCTTTTCATATCAATTATCAATGACCATTTTTAGTAGCCACGTTGAAGTGAGCTTTACTGAAACGTGTGTGTCTCAAATGGAAACTACAGTACTAATAGAGTCGATAGTCAGAAGACAAATTACACTTTGATCTGACAGTAGGCTAATAACTCCTTTCTATCCTGACACACAGTATTAGCCTAATGTTCCAGTCTGGAGCTAATGTACTGTAGATATTGCACAGAAGTTGACATTTGACCTCCTGCTAACATTGCATGGTGTTTGTTTACAAGGTGTATCAATGGCCATTAGTGAAGCTGAGGTACAGTGTGTTCTCAGATCTTTGTATCCTCCCTCTCTCTCTCTCTCTCTCTCTCTCTCTCTCTCTCTCTCTCTCTCTCTCTCTCTCTCTCTCTCTCTCTCTCTCTCTCTCTCTCTCTCTCTCTCTCTCTCTCTCTCTCTCTCTCTCTCTCTCTCTCTCTCTCTCTCTCTCTCTCTCTCTCTCACACACACCTAAAGGCTACAGGGTATTTAACTGTCTCTGTGAGGTCTTAAGCCATACACTTTTCTATTGCATATTAGGATGCTGCTGTATCACCAGAATCAGCTATGTTCTAAATAGTCATTGTTATTGTTATTGTTCAGATGGAGTAAGACAATGGTTCATTCATCAGTGCACACTCCAGCAAAATGTACCAAAACGTTTTGAAACGGAAACAAGCGTTTCTTATCGGACATGTTTCAGTCCCTTTTCTTCCGTTTGGTGCATAATGAATATGACCCATTTGCCCCTCCACAGGTATGCGTACGCCAGGACACTGCGCATCGCAGACGGGCCAGACGAGGTGCACCTGTCGTCCATTGCCCACCTGGAGCTCAGGGACCAGCTGAGGAAGGCCCAGGCCAAGCTGTGATGTCATGCAGGGGTTAACAGCATGGGTTAACACAGGCAGCCCTCAGATAGACCGCAGGGTAATGGAAGGGTTAATAGAGGTTTTAACACAGGTTAATAGAGCCATAATGGAGCTGCATCTGTCACGGGAGCGACGGCGATTGATTGACAGGCCAATCTCACCTACAAATCACTGTGGATGTCAATCATAGATCTCCACATACAGAGATTCTAAGATTTGCATATCTAAAACATGATGATGATCAACTCTTGCTCTGCCTTAATGTGATTGTGGTGGAATAGCAGTCTACTGTATTATGGTGTGAAGATCTGTCAGAACAAGTGTTGTGTCTGCTGGACTACAGATGATGCTAACAAAATGGGTATCATGTTTTTTGATTCTATAAAATGTAGTAATTTATAACTAAAATGGCGTATACTGCCTTAATATGCTCATAAGATATATAAATAAAGATTTGGATATGCTGTAAAATCGCATCATTGTTTGAATTCATCATGATTTTCGCAAGGACACCTTCATATGCATTTTTCACAATATAAATGTTTATGTATTTACAATTACCTTGTGGCTATAGTGCCAGTGATTGACTGAAACAACTCCTGCTGAGACTGAGGTTGTCCTAAAATGGACACTGTAGACTTGGACCTCACCTTGGATCCTTGCCCTAGAGTCACCAAGCCCCCATTCTGACAGTTCACACAGTAGCTTTGCTGGGCATACAAGACTTAACTTGTCTGCAAAAACACTCAAACAATCTCCATTAGTTAAAGTGGTGTCATGAGCTTCCTAGCGCTGGTGAAATGAATACAAAATAAAGTGTTTTTTTTTCTAACAAATTAAGTTGGACTTCTAAAACAGATGGCTTATACTGGTCCAACGCCCATAAATGTTACAGAATAGTCGCCCTCTCAGCAAAAAGGTTTGCCTGCTAGTTTAGACTCTGCCCCTGATCCACCTTGCCTTGGGCATTCACTGTGTGCAGCCCAAATGGCACCCTCTTCCTTACATAGCGCACTACTTTTGACCAGGGCCCATAGTGCACTATGTAGGGAATAGGGTGCCATTTGGAGCTCTGCCATCTGTAATTGGGGCTCAGTAACATTTTCCACCCTAATCCACAATTTCTGAATTAACTTCTGGCAGTTTCACAGATCCCGTTGTGTGGGAATTCAGGGTGTTGCACTGGGCAACAGAGAGGGAGAGTTGGGAAGATTTATTGGACTTAAGGAACAGCCTGGTTTTTGGGAACAGTGAAATGTTCTAGTCCATTTGTCAAGGTGAAGTCCAACTCTGTCGTAGACTAAACTGAAAATAAACAGTGCAAGCAACAGCAGCCCTCTGTAGCCTTATATTGGGACAAGTTCTCATGAAGTATCTTCATACATGTTGACTTCATTTGAATCTGATATATGCACAGAATTACCAAATAATCACCTTTTAAAAAATAAAATGATGTTTAAAAATATCAGAAAATACTATATTAATAATATACATAAAACCAATATGTTTGCAAAGAGAATATATAATGTACAGTTTATGAACTATTGAAGCACTAGCACTTCAGCAAAGTAACTTGTTTAGGAACAAACAATTATCTTGGTCTGTTTCTTCTTCTGTGCGCTCCTCTTGCGTCTCTGTCCCTAGGGAAAGAGTCAAGTTATTCATTTGTTCACATCAAACATTTACTTTAGACTAGATAGTTACAAATCAGATAGAGGTGAATTTAACAGAGGGGTAAACTGTTTTGAACTATTTTGTGTGATTGGTTTTTCACTGTTTTGTATGCTTGCAAACAGAATTTAGCTCAGGGGGCAAAAAAAGTTTGATTGACTGGTTAGTTGATTGATTGACTCAGGTGGGAGTGGATGCAGATTTGCTGGGTCGTGCCAGAACGGAGAACGCTCCTGGTCGTCCTCTTGGCTTGACCTTCTTCCTCTCATTCTGCACCTGCCTCCGTACTCTGGTTACCTGGAAGAACAATGACATGACGTAACACTTCAATGACACAAGGCTGAATGCAGGTTGACCAACCATCACTAAGCTAGCCTCTCAGTAACTCTTGCTGAGACTGAGGCTGTCCTAATATGGACACCGTACATGTACTGTATGATATCATCAGTGTGTTTGAGGACCTCACTAAACAAAAAGTTTTGATATTAACATATGGACCGGTATCATGTGATTGTCTGCTCCTGGGTTGTCATGGCAATGTTGTGTACCTGTAGGGAGGTTCTGGGGTTGTTGTTGCTGAGGAGAGAGAAGGATCCCACTCTGGATTTATGCTTGTTCTTCTTCTTGGTCCCAGACTGGCCTAGGTGTCTCCTGGTCCGCTCTGTCTGGAGGAACAACATTCCCGTGGGATCATTTAGAAACTAGAAGGGGCTACTGTATGTTACACAGGAGGCTGGTGAAGAGAGGACAGCTCATAATAATGACTGGAATGGATAAATGTAACGGTATCAAAAACATGAAAACCATGTCTTTAATGTGTTTAATGCGGTTCCATTTATTCCATCCCAGGCATTACAATGAGCCCCTCCTATTTAAAATGACACCAGCCATCACTGGTGTGTTAGCACACCAAGTGCTTCACGAAAACAACTCAGGATATAAAACCTCCAGTACACCATCGCATTCTTGCTTACTCCACTGTTTCTAAGGATTCGCAAAAATGACAACACAACAGCCCCATTGGATCATTTGAGACCCCTCCCTCCGCCCATATCCTTCCTTTTCTCCAGTCTTACCTGAACTTCGATGAGTGTGTTGGGGAAACCCTTGGCTGAGAAGGACCCAGGAAGGATGGAGTTCCACCCCGACTGTCTCTTCTTTCTGTCCAATGACACATCTGATGGCATGTCGTTACCTATCAACAACTATTAAGACATAAAAGAGGCATTAATGACATTCTTAATTAACATGGAGCCATTTTAGAGGGACGAAAAGCATAATATCTATTTTTTTACATGTGAACATTTCTGCTCAACATGTGAAAACAGCTAAATGCAATTTCCGCATGTGAAACTGCAAATTATTCGTTTTGTTTTGTAAATTAATGAAATTATATGGGGGTTTTAATGTAAGTGGTACGCTGTTCAGCTAAAATAGTGTAAAAAATCTTTAATCAATGACAATATGATTACATTTAACATGATCACTTAGCACTGACTTTTCAATATGACCCCACCTGGGACTTGAACTCACAACCTCTGGATTTGGGGTACACTGAACCTTCTGCTCTGCCACAGTCTGTAGCATTCCTCTACACATTCATTACCTATAGTACATCTCTGCACTTAGCAAAATACTTCCATCTGCACTGCAATTTTAGTTATCAGTTAATCTGACTTATCTCTCATGATTGATTTCATTTAATTATTTCAGCAATTTGAGGGTTTTCTATGTAGTTGTTTAATGTTGGTGGGGCATATTATTCTGTTTCAATGTTACTCCTCAATCACTATGATACATATAACAGTTTTTCTTGAGTGTATCCAGTAAGTCCAAAGAGTAGGAATACAGGTGAAGTCAGTCATTGACACAGACATAGTGGCGTAGCAGGAAGATTGGAATACCGTGAAACGAGGTTGTGGTTCATGTATGTCAAAGTGTGTTAAATATGTACGTTGAAAACACTATGTTAATAGCACTGTTTGTGTGTGTATCCTAATGACACATTT
The DNA here is from genome assembly GCF_020615455.1 of Coregonus clupeaformis. Taxonomy (NCBI): domain Eukaryota; kingdom Metazoa; phylum Chordata; class Actinopteri; order Salmoniformes; family Salmonidae; genus Coregonus; species Coregonus clupeaformis. The sequence goes on from NC_059225.1 coordinate 31,013,389, forward strand.
TCAGCACACAGTAGTGTTGCATAACTATGTACAATTACAGTTAATTCAAGTTAGTTAGTTAGTTCAAGGCTAATTGGTTGTATTGTACTACAGTTCTTGGTAGCCTAATTTATATAAATGTCTTACACCAAGTGCAGAGAGTGCCCCAGGTCGTCCTCTCTGTTGGGCATAAGAAAGATATTACATTAAAATCATTAATGCAGTTTGGGGGAAATGAAATGCTTCCGTAAATGTACATGTATTAACAGCAGCCAAATACTTCTGGCTGCAGTCAGAGCATCAGATAGATGTCTTATCCACTGAATCCACATGCATCATGTCTGTGTGTGTGTGTGTGTGTGTGCAATGACTTTGGGGAATTTATATTTAATATTCACTATCTTGGGACAACAAGCATTTTAGTTGCATTGATCTTAGTGTCTCATTGGAATTATATGCCTCCTGGAAGTTACCATTATACAACCATATGTCATGCATACGCCAACCCAGAGTGGGAAGTAATCCAGTACAAGGTGGGAGCCCTCTGTGACAGAGAACATACTGTGGTAGGATGTCTTTGTGGGGAGGGAGGCTCATATACCTGTCGCTGTTTCTTGGTATGGGTCTTTATTGCAGTAGATGGCATCAGCCGCACAAGCCCATCATTCTGAGAGAAGAGAATTTTACCATGTGAAAAAAACTAACATTTAACAACATGTATTCTTTATTCCACATATGTAATAACACCTCAACCCCACTCATATGCAATTACAAAATTGTTATGTTGCATGTTTGTATTTCATTACTTGTGTAATTACATTGTTATTACACAGGTATAACAGTAACTTCAAGTGCCCCCCCCAAAAAAAAGAAAAAAAAAGAAAGAAAAATAAAATAATCATAATTTAAAGTGTTACCATTAGGTTAACTGAGACAATTCATTAACCATATCCTGTTAGGATGAGTGAGGTAAAACAGTGATCATATTGTTGGAGTTAGGAGTAGGCTTCACTAGAACAAAGTTTATATTTCCCCTTCCATGGTGTACATCTCCTCTATAAACATATCTCTCCCTGAGGCAACTTCTGCTGAGACTGAAACAACTCCTGCTGAGACTGATATGGCTGTCCTAATATGGACGCCATACTGTGTACAAAGGTCCGTACATACACCCCACACTCCAGTGCACAAGGTGTGCTCTTCAGGATCACCTATCCCTCATTACAAGGAGGCTCCCTGTTGTTTTTTCATTTCGCTATTATGAAAACATTCTGGATAGCCCATTTGTTCTGTGCTAGTTGTTGGCGAGCACCGTAAATTACCACTGTTCCATTATCCACATTCACTATGACCTTTGAGGCAAAAGGCACAGCACTGAATTCAACAGAGATTTCTTCAATAATGCTGCCCAAGGCTAAAGAGACTCCAACCACATCTGAAGTTTATAACTGCACACTCTGTAATAGTATAATTACACACAAAACTCATAAAACCTCCCGCACGGAAAACACATCTTGACTCAAAGTCTTTCATGTTGTTGGTGAAAATCCTCATTTGAAATGCTGCATCTGCTGTGTCTATTGGCCAGATGAGGATGATTATGTTGGACAGAACGTGGAGAATGTCCACAAAGAATGTCGACTGCAAATATGGCAGCTCAAACAGCTCTGTGGCCACACGAAAAGTCTGCAGAGGGTTTGTTCCATCGAGGGTCTTTTCGAGGGCAGTGGTAATAGTATGACTGGAGACTAGGTTACAATGAGACTTTGTCCCTGACTAAAATAAGTTTATGTTTCCAGGTTACTGGAATGTGTAACTCTGTTTAAGTCCATGCATGTGTTCCACTCAAAATATCACATCCTCAACCACTATACATACACACACTACATGGAAACACAGAAAGCATTCCATAGCAGTTACTGGCTTTCTTTGGCTTCTGAGCTAATGTTGCTACTGCAGAGTCTGGGGAAGTGTTTCGAATAGCTTGTAAAAAGCCATTTCAACACGTTTCATCATGAAAATAATGAAATACATAATAAAATCCGTACAAAAAACCCTCACCCCTGATCTCTCCTTTCAGTACCAACACTTTTCAACTCCTTGTACCTGATCAAAGGAGCTCATCCACAAAACAGAACAACCTGGAGTTCCAATCCCTTACCTTTCCTCCGGTGGTCTGCCCACTGACACAGTCCTCCCCCTGTGATGTCCCAGGACAGTCTGCACCATGTGTGAGCTGGAGAAAGCTGCCCTGCAGACAGAGCAAACTTAGGCACCCCCAAAGTGCAGCCTCCATGATGGTCCAGGCACTGGGGCCCAGCCCCGTCAGCACCCTGCTTTATACCCTCCCCTCCTAACATAATGACGAACAGATGCAGAGGAGCAGAGGAAGGAGGCCATGCCAGCTTCACACAGACAAACAGCATTGCACCACACCGCAACCCAGCGCTCTCTACGCCAGCCAGCGGTTCTGTGGTTCTCCAAAAATATGTCAGCCATCTGAAGGGCCTCCCTCAGCAACCGCTCCCCACCGCCCCCGCACCAGCCCAGGACAGTGAATAAAATCCATTTTCCCTGATGCTTGAACTGTAACTTCTGAGAGAGAGAGAAAGAGAGAGAGAGCGAGAGAGAGAGAGAAAGAAAGAGAGAGAGAGAGAGAGAGAGAGAGAGAGAGAGAGAGAGAGAGAGAGAGAGAGAGAGAGAGAGAGAGAGAGAGAGAGAGATACACAGTGTGCAATCACAGCAGCAAGATTTGTGACCTGTTGCCACAAGAAAAGGACAACCAGTGAATAACAAACACCATTATAAATACCATTCATATTTGTAGTTTAACTATTTGCACATCGTTACAACACTGTATATAGACATAATATGACATTTGAAATGTCTTTTTTCTTTTGGAACTTTTGTGTAATGTTTACTGTAAATTTTTTATTGTTTATTTCACTTTTGTTTATTATCTATTTCACTTGCTTTGGCAATGTAAACATATGTTTCCCATGCCAATAAAGCCCCTTGAATTGAATTGAGATTGGTGGCTCTCTTTTCAGAATATCCTGGAAAAGAGAAGTAGGATTGAGTTGGTTCCTTGGTTCGCTGAAGAGGTATCGATCTTTTAACTTTTCCGATCTGCCGCCAGAGAAAAAATTCTGGGTGTAATGAAATGAATGTCTTTATATATTTTTGTGGTAGAATCTTTTTTTTAATTTTTTTACAAAATGTTATCCCAGACTGCCCCTTTAAACAATTTCTGTTGGCTTGGACCTTCTGGTTGTGCTGAGGGCATGTGTAGTCCACACATATAGTATTTCATTTCCAGAAGTACATCAATCAACATAAGGGTTTGTCTACAGTAAGTCACAATGGACAGTTGTAAGGAAACTGCAGTGCTTGTACATTTGTCAAGACATTCTTTATGCTGGTGTGTTTTTGTACGATTCGATATCTTCCGACATTTTGTTTTGTTTTTCACAAATTGGCAAGCATATGGCTGTATCCACGTAGAGTGAATGAATGTAAGGGGGCCTGTCTAGATGTTTTATTTGGCCATAAAAACAAAACATGCCATGATGGATGAATGTCTTGATGCATAAATTGCAGGAGAATACAGTTAGCACCCTGTGTGAAGGAAGGTGTATGAAAGGATGGAAAGAGTGAGTGAGGAAGGAGGGAGAGAGAGAGGAGAGTAAGGTCTAATGTATTCACGCTTCTAGCTCTGTTCCTCTTGGCTAGAAAGGAATGTTAAATTATCTTCAGCTGTAATTGGAAACATGTGCTGCTGTGAAATACTGAACATAGTGTGAGTTTATTAATTGTAACTACAGCCTCATGAGACCCTCAGCATAGATACAGTGGCTGTAAAAAAATGTAATATAATAAAATGTAATATAATTACAATATAATATGTATGCCTAAAAGGTGGTACCTGACAGGTAAGCATGGGGAGATAGAAACACATAAGTTACAGGTAGGACTATGATATTAGTGATGTAGTGTTTCTGTTTTTTACTAAACATAAATATTAGAGGCTTGGAGATCGACTGACAGTCCAGCAAAGGGAGTCATGGGAGAGTGAGAAACTCTCCAACATGAGGCATTTTATCAGGGCTAAACATGCACTCACCATCCATCAGTCTGACAATCCTTTGGAAGGCAACTTGCTTTGGTTTTGGAAAGGGAGACATTTTTAAAATGAAGACACATTTTGGGTTATTTATTCACATTAATATACTGATAATATCATTTAGAACACTGTATTCACATAAATGTACTGAAATTATAAACACAGCTGAATGTGAGGAATGTGAGCAAGAGAAAGACATTTCAGACATTTTTATTGTAGAATAATAGATACTGAAAGTCATCATTGATATGAAAAGCAATTTCCCTATGTTTTCCCCTCTTCTTCCCCATTTCCTGTGTCTGTCTTCCATTGTAAGCGTTGAGCTGCCACCCGTCACTGTCTGTGTGGCTGATGCTCAGTGGCAGCCTGCCTGCCTGTCGACCTTGTGAGATAGCATTTTTTGCGTCTCACAGCGTTTGTCTGCTGTGACTGTAGACATTGTCTGAGGAAGTGGGTTAGAGGACAGGTAAATTGTGACATGGTAATGTGTGGCACCGCAGCACCGCCTTGTAGTATCTGGATCAAAACAAACACGGGCCATGTCATAAGGAAATGTCACCAGTTGTATTGCTAAATTAAAATGGCTTCAGTTTTTCATGATTCTACACTAAAAAAAATATATATATATACTGATCTACTGATTAATTGTTACATAAATTGTATAGGCACTGATATCCTGTAGGTCTGCCTTTGTAAAAAATGTAGGCCTATAATTCATTTCTGATTGATCAACTGTGTTCAGCTAGATTCTACTTGAACTCATCGTTTCAACATAAACTCTACAGGTAAAAAATAATGTTTCTTTTTTTAATGATTTCAAGCTACAGGAATGGAGTGAAACGTTTCATTTGGGAGACCATCCATTCTCCCCATGCAGCATATAGGTCTGTTCAGTGTGAGATGAATAGTGGTGGTCTGGTGCTGAAAGACTGTGGCAGGATGTGGTTTACTGTGCAATCTCACTGCAAATGGAAAGCAAGTGGATATAAATCAGTCACTTTATATTGAACTGGTGTAGGTCTCTCTGGTGTGTGTGTGTGTGTGTGTGTGTGTGTGTGTGTGTGTGTGTGTGTGTGTGTGTGTGTGTGTTTACTTGGCTCTTTGAGGCTGTGAGAGGGCTCCTAATGGAAAGTGAACTGGCCCAGCTATGGTCAATGAGTCCCCTGGTGCCTCTAGGCATAAGCTCTCCCATCGTAAACTCTCCCATCCAGCCCTCTATTTGACTCACCTAACTCTGCCGGCCACAGAATGGCATCATCCATCCACTCTAACTGTGTGTGTGTGTGTGTTTGTGTGTGGTGTGTGTGTGTGTGTGTGTGTGTGTGTGTGTGTGTGTGTGTGTGTGTGTGTGTGTGTGTGTGTGTGTGTGTGTGTGTGTGTGTGTGTGTGTGTGTGTGTGTGTGTGTGCTTGTGTGAGTGTGGAAGGAGCGAGAGCATAAACAGTTCTGACCTGGTGTGCCTCAGCCCTGTTTGTGTCATGCAGGTACTAATCCCAGTATAGCCTACTCAGGTACTAATCCCAGTATAGCCTACTCAGGTACTAATCCCAGTATAGCCTACTCAGGTACTAATCCCAGTATAGCCTACTCAGGTACTAATCCCAGTATAGACTACTCAGGTACTAATCCCAGTATAGACTACTCAGGTACTAATCCCTGTATAGAATCTCAGGTACTAATCCCAGTATAGACTACTCAGGTACTAATCCCAGTATAGCCTACTCAGGTACTAATCCCAGTATAGCCTACTCAGGTACTAATCCCAGTATAGCCTACTCAGGTACTAATCCCAGTATAGCCTACTCAGGTACTAATCCCAGTATAGCCTACTCAGGTACTAATCCCAGTATAGCCTACTCAGGTACTAATCCCAGTATAGACTACTCAGGTACTAATCCCTGTATAGAATCTCAGGTACTAATCCCAGTATAGACTACTCAGGTACTAATCCCAGTATAGCCTACTCAGGTACTAATCCCAGTATAGCCTACTCAGGTACTAATCCCAGTATAGCCTACTCAGGTACTAATCCCAGTATAGACTACTCAGGTACTAATCCCAGTATAGACTACTGAAGTTAGCTAACACAATTTTCTCTCTTTCCTTTTTTTGCGGTGCATGTTTGCAGTTAAGGCTAGCACCTGGCTTCTGAGTCTGAATCCCAATCAATACTCCTCCAAAGTGCTTTCTCACTTTTTTCAGAGTGGCTGCTTCAGTAGCAACAGTTTGTTTTCAGGTGTGACAGAATCATGAAACACGTAGCCTTCTTTCAGGTGGAAACAAATGAGAAACCCAAGGACGAGCCTGAAGGAAAACACACACCACAGACCTATACAGCGTTATTTGTGCATCTGTCATTGAACAAGGAAAGCTTGTTGAAAGCTTGTTGTCGCCTTGTCTTCCAATATCACCTCTGCGCCTATGCCTGTGTGCCCATGCCAGCAAGTTTGTTGGACTGAGACTAATTGTCAAACTTGGTGTTGAAGTGTGCTTCAGTACATCATCAATAGCTAGCTAGCGTTAGTTCATTCATCTTTCATCTGGAGTCTATATTACCCTAGCCCCCCGGAGCGTTTCCTAGAATCAAAGGCCCTTGGCAAATCAGCAGTCTCCTCTCTCACAGACCACAGATGAAATAAGGCTTGATTCCCATTCTGTTAATTCTGTTCCTTCTGACAGAACTACAAATTAGCTTCCAATTTGAGCGTGAATGTGATTATGAACCCCCCTCAGAAGACTCTCTCTGTCTGCCTCGCAAATGGCACTCTATTCCCTATAAAGTGCACTACTTTTGACCAGATCCCTATGGGCCGTGGTCAAAAGTAGTGTACTATGTTGGGAATAGAGTGCCATTTGCGAGGCAGACAGAGAGAGATAGAGAGTAAGAAAGAGTCAGGTTGCAAGATTATGAATGAAGGTGTAATTTGGAGCAGCCGGGAGGCTCTGCTGGGATGTGATGATGTTTTTGCATTTCCCCGACAGCTCCCAACAAGTCGAGATAAATCATGATTCACTTATATGGACTGCAGCACCTTTGGGAAATGCGCACGTACACATGCATACACACACTCACGCTCGCTCACATGCATACACAGAAATGCACACACACACACACACACACACACACACTATACTCTCTCCCTCTCTCAAATTGAAGGGTAGCAGAAGGAGAAAGTTTACCCTTGGAGGCAATGGCTGTGTGTCTATCTCATTCAATACTCAACACTCTTCAGAGCTGATGCATTTCAAGTGTTAGCATGTAATGACTCAAGCAGGAAAATAGTTCTTAAACATTCAGACACTTTTGGGTGGTCCCTTGCAGCACCCAGGCTTGCATGTGAGTATGTACGTGCATGTGTGTGATTGTGTGTGTGAGCAACAGACAGTGTGAAGGTCACTATCTCTGCCGATTTATAATACAGCCGCTATGCTGGTGTTGCCATGGCAGCAAGGAGTTGGCAAAGAATGCCATTTAGGGTGGAAGGAAACCCTTTGAAAAAATTAAGGGAAGTGGAGAGATGTGTCATACCGATCTATCGCCTGAGGAGTGGCAATACAGTATGAAGAGGCAGTACTTTGTATAATATTAAAATCCCTCTATGAAGTTTCACTTTATCCTCTTACATGCACCACAATACCCACTGGGCACAGATGTCATTTCAACGTCTAGTTTTGATAACATTTTGGTTGAGTTGTCAACTAAAGTCAATTCAACGTGAAATCAACTAAAAAAGGTTGGGTGAAAAAAATACGAAATTCCCTTACGTTGATGACTTTTTGCAAACCCAATCAGTTTTCCACGTTGATTCAGCCATCACATATTTTTTGGGTCGTTGAAATGATGTGGAAACAACACATTTTTGACCAGTGGGTAGATTGTGTTTAGTGGTGAACGTAGCCAGAGGGGGCGTGAATATCACGGGTATCATGGGGTAAAAAACAAACACGTAGTTTAAATTCCCTATACTAATATATCAGATTTCATTCCTATCAGTGTTTGAATTGGGCCAGAACACGGTACAGAGAACCGGCACTTCAAATATTCTTGAGTACTGGCACCTCATAGAATATTGGTTTAAATTATGATGAGTTCTGGCACCTCAATATAAAATGAGTACGAGACCCCATTTTATTCCACTTCAAGCACTGATTACTATGTATCAAACAAAGAATGTGCAGTAGACATTATCATTAATCAGTGTGTCAGTTAAGATTAACAGAGAAACTGTTAGCACTCCTAGTCTGCAGGGAGTGGATGGGATAGATTGAAGCTCCTGAAATGGAAATGGCGTAAAAGCTGATTGTCTGTTTATGTTTTCCATTTCAGAACTGAGCCAAAACTGTCTGTCATTCTAGTCTCCTAAACCATCTGCATACTAAAAGCCCTTAGCTTCCTGGACCTATCTATTTCATACAACATGATATTCTACTGTATCTTTATTCGATAGTTTGTGTCTGCTTAGAATAAGAATATTCCTTTAATTCAGTGTCCATATTAGGACAGCCTCACAAGTCCTGCTGAGACTGAAGCTTTCCTAATATGTCGTTATCAATAAAATGTCGCAATACGGTGCAGAGCGTTCAAGTTGCCTGCTGGGGGGCAAGGAGAGCCCCAGCTCCACTAAAACCTTTGACAATACGTGCCGTTTTCAAGGGATTGTTAAATAAATGTTATAGCTATTTGGTTTTAATATCATCACCTCTTGAAGACACATTTCCGATTATTCCACATTTAGCTCTATCATCAGATTTATACAGCAAGTAACCACATGCTTTTCATGACCAGTAAACATCAATTGATTATGTATTTTTATATATGTGATGGTAGCCATATCCATTTGGCATGTACCTAGCTGGCCAGCTAGCTAAGCAAACAACATATGTCATTTAGCTAGCTTCATCAGAGATGAGGCTTTTGGAAAGAGCTTGACATTGCCAAGTCCTCATCCTGGTAAAGTTGCCAGTCGGACTACTGTCATCACCACTATAGATGGCAAGCAAATCAAACAATATTTGGATATAGCCATCTAGTTTATCCCCTGAAAGTTAAATTGTTAACCAGCCATATTGACGTGATCTGTTATTAGCTAGCTAGCCAATATGACGTGGCCCATCAATCAATGTAGCCTATCATGTCTGTCAGCAGCAACCATGATTAAACACTGAAAACGATGTTGAAAAGGGGACAATGTTAGCTAACTTCGCTAGGTAGGCCTACGTTAGTTGGAGGAAAATGTACATTAGGTCTACTTACCACTATGTTTAACCAACTGTACAAGGTTTCTACCGGTAGCTTGCAAAGTAAACATTATCAGCTAACAGTACATCGGCAAATGCAACCTTCAAAGGATGGGAAATTAACTTAAACCACCCATACTTGTCAGGTATTGTTCAGTTTTATATCACTCAACAAATTAATGGTGGCCAATATTGAGAGATATTGTGAGGCTACCCTCACGTATCTGAAATTACATGATCAGTTGTTTACTGATCATGTAAAGCATGCAGTTACTTGCAGTAGCCTATAACTCTGATGATGATAGAGCTAAATGTGCGCAATTGTTTCCTGATTGTTTTGCATGAAATAATCGGAAATGTGTAGTTCTGACTATATATATACAGTGGGGGAAAAAAGTATTTAGTCAGCCACCAATTGTGCAAGTTCTCCCACTTAAAAAGATGAGAGAGGCCTGTAAATTTCATCATAGGTACACGTCAACTATGACAGACAAATTGAGAGAAAAAAATCCAGAAAATCACATTGTAGGATTTTTTATGAATTTATTTGCAAATTATGGTGGAAAATTAGTCACCTACAAACAAGCAAGATTTCTGGCTCTCACAGACCTGTAACTTCTTCTTTAAGAGGCTCCTCTGTCCTCCACTCGTTACCTGTATTAATGGCACCTGTTTGAACTTGTTATCAGTATAAAAGACACCTGTCCACAACCTCAAACAGTCACACTCCAAACTCCACTATGGCCAAGACCAAAGAGCTGTCAAAGGACACCAGAAACAAAATTGTAGACCTGCACCAGGCTGGGAAGACTGAATCTGTAATAGGTAAGCAGCTTGGTTTGAAGAAATCAACTGTGGGAGCAATTATTAGGAAATGGAAGACATACAAGACCACTGATAATCTCCCTCGATCTGGGGCTCCACGCAAGATCTCACCCGTGGGGTCAAAATGATCACAAGAACGGTGAGCAAAAATCCCAGAACCACACGGGGGGACCTAGTGAATGACCTGCAGAGAGCTGGGACCAAAGTAGTAAAGCCTACCATCAGTAACACACTACGCCGCCAGGGACTCAAATCCTGCAGTGCCAGACGTGTCCCCCTGCTTAAGCCAGTACATGTCCAGGCCCGTCTGAAGTTTGCTAGAGTGCATTTGGATGATCCAGAAGAGGATTGGGAGAATGTCATATGGTCAGATGAAACCAAAATAGAACTTTTTGGTAAAAACTCAACTCGTCGTGTTTGGAGGACAAAGAATGCTGAGTTGCATCCAAAGAACACCATACCTACTGTGAAGCATGGGGGTGGAAACATCATGCTTTGGGGGCTGTTTTTCTGCAAAGGGACCAGGGACGACTGATCCGTGTAAAGGAAAGAATGAATGGGGCCATGTATCATGAGATTTTGAGTGAAAACCTCCTTCCATCAGCAAGGGCATTGAAGATGAAACGTGGCTGGGTCTTTCAGCATGAAAATGATCCCAAACGCGCCCGGGCAACGAAGGAGTGGCTTCGTAAGAAGCATTTCAAGGTCCTGGAGTGGCCTAGCCAGTCTCCAGATCTCAACCCCATAGAAAATCTTTGGAGGGAGTTGAAAGTTCGTGTTGCCCAGCGATAGCCCCAAAACATCACGGCTCTAGAGGAGATCTGCATGGAGGAATGGGCCAAAATACCAGCAACAGTGTGTGAAAACCTTGTGAAGACTTACAGAAAACGTTTGACCTGTGTCATTGCCAACAAAGGGTATATAACAAAGTATTGAGAAACTTTTGTTATTGACCAAATACTTATTTTCCACCATAATTTGCAAATAAATTCATAAAAATCCTACAATTTGATTTTCTGGATTTTTTTCTCATTTTGTCTGTCATAGTTGACGTGTACCTATGATGAAAATTACAGGCCTCTCTCATCTTTTTAAGTGGGAGAACTTGCACAATTGGTGGCTGACTAAATACTTTTTTTCCCCACTGTATGCTTTTCAAGAGGTGATAATATTACAACCAAATAGTTAACATTTATTTAACAATCTCTTGAAAAAGGCAAGCAGTTGTCAATGGTTTTAGCAGAGCTATGTATGCACTCACTAACTGTAAGTCGCTCTGGATAAGAGCGTCTGCTAAATGACTAAAATGTAAACTAAAATGTAAATGTAAATGTATTGTGATGTATTATTACGACCTATATGGACATACTACTTTAATTATTTTTTATTAATGTTTTATTTGTTTAAAAAATAATCCCTATTTTATATATTTTTTTATCATGTTGAGTCAGTTCGATTGTTAAGTGTACCCGCCTCTTGCACCATGGATGAGTCTGAGCAGCTGTTGAAAGACTGTTAAGAAACCGTTTGGCAGAGATCTAGGGGAAAATCAACAGCCCATGGATGACAAGGCAACCTGTTCAGAATTCATCAGCAGCACACTGTTCCTACTGGCGCCCAAGAATTCCACTTATTAATTATGTTTTCCCATGGAGCTATGTAAATTCATGTACGTCACTGATGGAAAGATACATAAGTGTCTTGGATGTATTTGAATTACACATTTCTCAGTTACTGTTGGCACATAAGCTCCTGATTGCAGACTCTACTTTGTATGAGTAATGAGTAATGACAAAGTGTTGCTTGACCTGAGCCCATTATTGAAATGTTGTGCGGAGCTAGCCACATAAAGTGTCTTAGCAAACAGCTGTGGCTGGAGTAATATTTGCAAAGCGAACTGTGGAGTACTTGGCAAATTTACTCTTACTCATCCAAATTTGTGAAATAAACACAGCGAGGGCGGTTAGAGGGGAGCTTTTCTTTGACTGACAGCCTTCCTCTGACTAAGTCTGGAAGCCTGGGGAGACTCTCAATGTGTTGTGGTTTCCATAGAAGGGAAACACACACTGTTGTAGAAGATCTTGACGACGAGAGTTGTTATCAAGCTCATATCTCTAAATGACCACTGCGAGCGTCATTCACCACTGAGTCATTCAGTGCCCAATTGTGGTCCACTGTGATAACTACGGCCAGAGTTTTTCCTTGTCATGTAAGCCAGTTATGAAAAACTCCTGGCCCTACTGACAACACAGTGTATAATAGCCATTTTTTGACTGGTAGACCAAACTGTCCGGGTAGCAAGTCATTAAAGGGAAACTTCACAGCTATACACTATTTGGGGTGTTTTGATAGGTGTTTCAGACATAATTATGCACTATAGCGGTATTTTAGAATTTTCGCACCGGGAGAGTTCAACCAATGACGTCATCAGTTGATTGAGCCTGCTGTCTGATGTAAAAATGAATGGAGTCAAGTTTTGTAGCAATTATTGTGGCCTTTATGTTTCGCCGATTGCACGATCACACTAGCAGCATATGGTTGTCCTTTTTCAATAGAGCCATTAGACTTGTCTCAATGATGTCCTATCTGCCAGGAAATTGCAGGATATCTAGGTTGACACATTTTCCCTGGCTTTGTAACGACTACAGCCTGACGGGAGCCCTACTTCCTTGTCCATTTGCGTTCCCACACTCGAAGGCGGGCTTTTCAAAATGGGGGCGGTACTAGTTTCTACAGGTTCACAGAAGTTATGTTACCATGTACTGTCTATCCGAGATTGCTAAATAATTACAATGGCTGCTTCTGATGATTCCTCTTTCCAAGAAGAGCTGGACGACAAAATACTTATTTTACATAAGAACATACAGCCCTATTTATTTGAGCTGAAATACACTGAATAGGAGTTGTGACAGTGAGAACAATAATTGCGAGACCAGCAAAGGAGGAATGTCTGTGCTGCAATGAATTAGATCGCAGACAGTTCTTACTGGAGAGGTTTACTGCAGACCCCATGGATCATATGTGTGTGACAGACCATCAAAGTTTCGACACACGGATAGAGGAGTGCTGGAGATGTTCTTCCGAACCTCCTAGATCAACGGGCAGTGGCAGCCTAGACCAACTGGACCAGCAGGAGGGCAAATGACAAACGAGCAAGTTGTTTTGCTGTCAGTAGCTAGCTAGCAATATAAGCTCTCTTTTTACACAAGGCAGTGTTGTTCAGTACAGTACAATTTCATGATCAATTCGGCCATAACAGGGCTTGCTTGTACCACGTTTAGCTAGCTAGCTTTATTTGCTATACCTAAAATGTACTGTAGTCTAACGTTATAGCTAGCTAGCTAACTAGCCTAGCTAGCCTCAGTGCATCTCATTAGGCGCAAAACTGGAGAAAGGTTTTGATGATGATGACGAAGGGTAAAGGAATTACTTTGGCTTTATGACTCATTTGTCTTGGAGTAACTATACCTGTGTGTTGTAGCTAGCTAACTAACGTTGAGTAACTATACCTGTGTGTTGTAGCTAGCTAGCTAACGTGTGTCTGTGAGATGTCTCATATTATACATCATGCTGCTACAGTAGGAATACAAATAGTACACAATGATTGCCCATGAATGTCTAATAGTGTTTCTTTCTTTCTCTCACAGACAATGCCGCTTGGATACAAAGAAGTTGGTGACTCAAGAGGAGATGTGAAATGTCCCATAACAACAATCTCCCCTTGTATCAAAGTGACTCCGAACACCTCACTGCACCACCCAAACACACCAAATGCAAGTATTCCCTTTTTAGAACTGTAGTATTTATCATAGGCGTTAGCAGTATATTTTTCTTCTAGTGTAAATACAATATGTCATACATTGCCATAACTGTTCCTGCATACCACTGTGTAAACTCACCTCAGTCTCCAGAGCAAATAAACGTCTTGAATATAAGCCATTTCTATTTACTTGCTAAATTGACAAACTAATCTGTTTATTGAAACATGTTTCCTTGCCAACCAATTAAAGTTTAAATGATACACCAACTCCCTGCATCATTTGCTTTAGCAGTAAAATCATAGCTCGTTTATCCAAATACATTTCATGAATATCACAATGAATTGATCCAGAAGTTGAAGTAAACACTTTATTGGTTTTTGATGCAGCTGGAATCATTTAGTAACTTGTCAGTACACTATTATATACTGTGACGTCACGAGAGGCTACACAGCTTTCAGCGGGATTGCTCAAGTAGGGCAAGGAGACCAGGTTCAATCAAAACAAGGATTTTATTAAAGGTCTTGGGAAACTAACGAAAAGTATAACACAATTCTGTTCTCTGGTGGCTCTTTAAGTTAACAGTTCAGGGATGTCTCTTCCACATCCACAATCATAACTCTCACTCGCTCAAATAACTTTTCCCCAGTCTTACTGTATTCCACGTTGCAGCTAGTGGCCAACCCAGCAAAAACGTCCTTCCAAATGTCCCACACGTATTTCCACAGGTGCAGATATCCAAAGGTGAGTATTTCCCAAAGGTAAGTATCTCCAAATCCTTATATTCCTCATGGAAGTGGACGTGCAGCACTCTTGTCCTCCAGAGAGCCCAGGTTGGAGACCGTGTTCTCTTCCCTTCCAACAAACCTTCAGCTCATGAGCTCCTGATTGGTTTTGGCCCTGCGTGGGAAGATTGGCCATAGAGGGTTGGAGTTCCCACCATACCAGCAGATGGAGCCATAGCTGTCTGGGTTTGCAGCCATCTCAGGGGATGTAACGTCCCTCCAGGACCACAGCCTCTCGTGACATCACACATCCCCCTCCTCGGGACCGACGTCCTCGTCGGGGTAAAGGCATGTGAAGAAGGCATCACGCCGGGAGAGGGCGTCCGGCATTGCCGTGGTGCTTGCCAGACTGCTCTCTCTTCAACTCCTCCAACTCTAGGACCAGGACTCAGCCTCCTGTTGTCTCTCCTTGAGTTTCTTACTGAAACGCATCAGCCTTGGTTTTAGTAGAGTTTAGCTTCTGTTGAGCAGCTTTCAGTTCCTTCTCTCTCTCTGCCTCCGCATTCTTCATCTTGTTCTCCAACACCTTGTACTTCTCCTCCTGCCTTCTTCTGACCTCCTTACTACTGCGCAGGGTCTCCTCACACTCCTCAGATGGTCCTGCGCAGCCTCTCCAGCTCCTCCTGTTGCTTAGGAAGGAGCTCTGTTGGAGTTTAGCCTGAGAGGATATCTAACTCTTCTGTCTTTCATGTCTAACTGTTGCTTTAACAAAGCGATACCTCTCAGGCGGTCCCCTTCAGACCAGACAGTTCTTTGTCCAGATTCTGTAGCTCCGTCTCTGTGTCGGTCTGGGCACCTGCCATCCCTATCAGAGCCCGGGCGGGAGTGAGTAACTCGGAGGATTGCAACCGGAGCCTTCCCAGGATGAGTCTTGCCTCTCCGTTTCCGAGGTATCTCGGGTTATCCTCTCCTGAGACTCTCTCTCCAGAGTGGGCAAAAGGCTGGGCAGTCTCGTCCAATTAGGACAGGGACGGGGAGGGAATCAACCACCCCGCCGTCGTGTGTTATGGTTCCCCGTGTGCTGGTCGCTAAGTTCAGTAATCGGGTATTCTCTGGTGTCCCCATGGACACAGGAAACTGGGAGGACTTTCCCGGGGTCAGACACGTTGGGCCCACCAAATCCTTACGCACCAGGGTGGCCCGGCCACCAGAATCCAGTAAGGCCTCCAAATCAAGTGATTCACAGTTACCGGGCAGGTGGGGGGTCGATCTGGGCCGCCATCTACGACTCCCAAGAGCGAGGCAAACGGTGTGTGGGTGCTGAGCTGGAGGACTCCGCAGTGGGCATAGGTTCATCGGCTGGTTTCCCACACTGCCAGGAGATATGTCCCATCTCCCACACCGGTAACACTGTCGAGTTTCCCCTCCTGGTGTACTCTTCTTGGACCCGCCTGGTTTCTGGCTCCCCCTGGAGCCGGGATAAGTCCTGACGTGGCTGGGTTCGAGACCTTGGGGTCCTTTTGGACGGGTTCTTCCCATTTGTGGTGGGGGCCGCACTCCTGGGGTCTTTTCGGAAGCATTCAGCATCTCCAGGCCGGTACTTTTCCACAGCTTCCACGGTCAGATCAGCCGTGGTCAAGGCCTGTTGACTGATGAACCGTTTTGCCTCATAAGGCAGGGCGCGTAGGGTAACGATCCACCACAACGGCCTCCACCACGCCGCTGCTGTATTCCTCTGCGGATCCAGCCATTTCCTTGCGATTCGGACAAGTTCATGCATCTGCGCCCGAGGAGGTTGGTCTGGTTGGAAGGTCCAGCTGTGAAGGCTGGGCACATACCAAACTTTGTGAGTCCATATCTGCTGAGGATCTCAGACTTCAGGGGCATCGATAGTCAGTAACCTGGTCAGGGCCCAGGTCCCGGACAGCATTCAGCGATTCCCCGGTTAGAAAGGGGCTAACAGACCAACCCACTGTTGCTTGGGCCAGGCTTCCTAGTGGCCGTGGCCTCAAATGCATGCAGGTATGCCTCAATGTCATCGGGTAGCTCCCATCTTAGATATAAAGTCACTTGCCTTTATTGGGCGGGTATTTTGGACAACCCTCTGTCTCTGCAACTGCAATTCCTCTGCCTTCAGAAGGTTGGCTTTCTTTTGCTCCTCCAAGAGAGCTACGTTTGCTTGCATCTGGGCGGCTGGCCAGCAACAAGGGCTTTCAATATGTCCTCCATTTCAGTCGCGGGGAGCCTACGGCCAACTTGGAAAAACTGGGTGATCAAACCTTCGGTATCCTCCCTGACATGCACTATTAACGCTTGAGCGTGCCCGTGTTCTCCACCATCCGGACGTCACGAGAGGCTACACAGCTTTCAGCGGGATTGCTCAAGTAGGGCAAGGGAGACCAGGTTCAATCAAAACAAGGATTTTATTAAAGGTCTTGGGAAACTAACGAAAGTATAACACAATTCTGTTCTCTGGGTGGCTCTTTAAGGGTTAACAGTTCAGGATGTCTCTTCCACATCCACAATCATAACTCTCACTCGCTCAAATAACTTTTCCCCAGTCTTACTGTATTCCACGTTGCAGCTAGTGGCCAACCCAAGGGCAAAACGTCCTTCCAAATGTCCCACACGTATTTCCCACAGGTGCAGAGTATCCAAAGGTGAGTATTTCCCAAAGGTAAGTATCTCCAAATCCTTAGTATTCCTCATGGAAGTGGACGGTGAAGCACTCTTGTCCTCCAGAGAGCCCAGGTTGGAGACCGTGTCTCTTCCCTCCAACAAACCTTCAGCTCATCAGCTCCTGATTGGTTTCAGCTGCGTGGGAAGATTGGCCATAGAGGGTTGGAGTTCCCGACCATACCAGCAGATGGAGCCATAGCTGTCTGGGTTTGCAGCCATCTCAGGGGATCTGTAACGTCCCTCCAGGACACAGCCTCTCGTGACATCACA